>NC_090023.1:134913865-137313865 GCF_037176765.1 Anolis sagrei
CTGGAATTACCAAGGGTGTGTCCAGATGGGGCTTTTATTGTGGGAACTCCCACAATAAAGGAAGGGCTGTCCAGACAACATTCTGGACAATCCCGCATTAATTCACTACAAACCAGGAAAACCCTAGTTTGTAGCGAATTAATTTAATAGCGGATTTATTCCATGCCTTTTTAGAAGGTGCAGGATAAATACACTATCCCTGGTGTCCAGATACAATTCCCACAGTTTACAGGGCTAAATACCCACCCCTCCCCCCAAGCCCACAGACCCTTTTGAAAAGTAAAACAACTTACTAGAGC
The DNA here is from genome assembly GCF_037176765.1 of Anolis sagrei. Classification (NCBI taxonomy): domain Eukaryota; kingdom Metazoa; phylum Chordata; class Lepidosauria; order Squamata; family Anolidae; genus Anolis; species Anolis sagrei. The sequence goes on from NC_090023.1 coordinate 134,914,165, forward strand.
AGCTCTCCTGGTGCATATAAATGATGCACCAAGAGAGCGGGGGGGGGGGGGGGAGAAGGGAAATCACCCCACCCCCTGCTCTCCTGGTGCAGCATTTGCATGCACCGGGAGAGCTGCTCTGGGGAAAAACTACAGGCCTGATAAGTTCTTTTTGCTTTTTAAAAGGGTCTGGGGGCTTGGGGGGAGGCGGTAGGGACTCCACATGTTCTCTCGGGATAGTCCTGAGAGAACATGTGGACAACCCATCCCAGAAAGGCTGTGCTTTCTGGGGTGGTTATGGGCAGGCCCCCAGAAACATTTGTGATTTTTAAAAGTTTTTTTATTGAGAATATGATATCTTCAATAGGCTGGAGTGAAAAAAAGGTTAAAAACAAAAAAAAAAAAGAAAAGTTTGCAGCAGAAGTGTGGGAACAATTTGTGGGAGGAAACACGGCTGCTTCTGGGTCAAGGTCCTGTCTGGATCTGGCCCAAAGCTGGCCTCCTTCATGGAGGTCTTCAAATGCCACCGTTCACAAATTGGAGTGAAATTTCTTTTTGTTTGTTTGGAAATTCTTCAGACCTTCATGCAAGGAGGGACCTTCAGGTTTACTTTGAAATTCAACATGAAATGCATACTAATTCTTACTTGGATTGCACATTCCTAAGATTGGGAATTGTGTTTTCTTTTCATTTCCAAAGACTCAATTCCATTCCACTTGAATCATAAGAAATGATAATAACAACTGGACATCTTTGTGCATTTTCAGAAAGCAAGCTAGTGTTCCAATACATGATTATTTTAGATGTGACAGCAGTGAAAAGATCTGAAGGGAAATCATACCTGAATATTGCTATGGCAATGGAAAAATATATTAGAAATGTAGGAACTTTTGGGATACACTGTCAGCCAAAAAACACAAGGCAAGGGGCCAGGATGTAAATAAGTTTAAAACAGGCAGCTAAATGAGCCACTTTGCTTCCAAAAAAGTTTCAGCTTGGATCAAATGTAGTATGATTGACAGTATTCTCCAACATGGCATTCTAGACTTCAACCCTATCATTCCTAACAGCATGGCTGATGGCCAGCACATTGGAAGAGCATAAGGTTCAGCCATAATATCACATGACTTGGGTTTATAGATATTATATCAGTACTTTATTGCTACTAGAATATATTTCATTTCCAAAAATATTTTGGCAGCTGATCTCAATTATCCTACATGATGTTTCAGTGTAAAGTACAGCTAAAACAAAGGCTATATTTGCCACTCCAACTCCCACATGTATACTTCAGATAGGACAGAAGGATTAGGTACTAAAAGCATTTATTAATCATTTACAAAGATCTTTAGCTGTGTAGAACCAGACGTCCCTTAGGTTTCCCTTGCCATCCATGTGATATATGAGCTACCATTGGTTCCAAAGGGTCGCTATCTTAATTAAATGCCCATGTTGGCCTCTAGGAAATTGATCAAAGCAAGAAACCCCCTCCAAGTCCAAAAAGACCCCCAGGATGCTCACAAATGTTCATCTGGGCATCATTGTCTCGGAATGGTCAACAGGGTGTTCTGGGTCAAACCCTTCCAAAAACTATACAGTCGGTTGGGTAAGTATTTTAAATCCACCACTAATGACAACAACTCACATTTCTCTTTGCATATCACTGTAAAGGAGGGACAATAAAAGGAAAAGAAAAACAAAGACATTGAAGAAATGGGAGAAAGGGCAGCAACATGTGGCAACGCTGCCCTTCCCCCATCATACGGGGAAAGGGAAGGAAAGAGGAAAACACACTTTCCTTCCCATGATTGTGGAAGAAGTGCCTTCTGATGTTTCCCCTCCACTTTAGGAGGAATGTCTGTAAGGCCTGTCAAGCGTTGTCTGATGATGCTTGGCAGTCACTGACTAGGTCCAGCTAAAAGCTACAAAATGGGGCTGTTTTAGCCCCATGTGAAGAGGTCCTGAGGCTATGTTGTGATCACTAAAGGGTTGACACAGCACTGAAATATGGCTCACCAATCTTCAATGCATGCATATCTCCAGCTATATGACTATTACAGGCCACCCTCATCCCTATCCGATCCTTTCCCCTCTTCTTGGACAAGAAGGAAAAATAAAATAAGTTGTGCCTCAAGATCCTTTAGACAGAATCTGATAGTTCTTAATATTTACAATATATTGAAGAGTATAATTTGCAGTACTATGTGATTTGAAAATGAAGGAGTAATTGTTGAACTTGATGAGCCTTGGAAGTCTGTCTATTGCAGTGGTTCTCAACCTTCCTAATGTAGTGATCCCTCAATACACTTCCTCATGTTGTGGTGACCCCCAATCATAACATTATTTTCATTGCTACTTCATAATTGCAATTTTGCTACTGTTATGAATCATAATGCAAATATCTGATATGCAGGATGTATTTTCATTCACTGTACCAAATTTGGGACAAATACCTTATACACCACATTTGAATACTGGAGGGGTTGGGGCAGATTGATTTTGTCATTTGGGAGATGGAGTTGCTGGGATTTGTAGTTCACCTAAAATCAAAGAGCATTCTGAATTCCACCAATTATGGAACAGAACCAAACTTGGCACAGAGAACTCTCATGACCAACAGAAAAGGGTTTGGCAGGCATTGACCTTGAGATTTGAAGTTGTAGCTCACCTACATCCAGAGAGCACTGTGGACTCAAACAAAGATGGATCTGGACCAAACTTTGCACAAATACTCAATCTGCCCAAATGTGAACACTGGTGGAGTTTGGGGAAAACAGACCTTGACATTTGGGAGTTGTGGTTGCTGGGATTTATAGTTCATCTACAATCAAAAAGGATTCTGAACCCCACCAATGATAGAATTGGGTCAAACTTCGAACACAGAACCTCTGTGATCAACAGAAAAAAACTATGTTTTTGATAGTATTTGGCAATCCCTCTGGCATGCCCTCACAACCTCCCCAGGGGTCCAGATCTCCAGGTTGAGAAAGGCTGATCTGTTGTATCATGGGAGACAACATGGCTCTTCAGAAATCTCATCACATCCACACACCTCTCAACAAGGAATCCCCTTCCACCTCTTCTTGCTCTACGAACTGACAGAGCCTTTCCATTAATAGTATCCTGAAAAGACAACTCCATGTCTTCTGAGAAGTAGGCTGTTAACCCTGTTCATGTATATATGGTTTATTTTTATTTTCTTATTCCAAACCTTAACTTTGGTATTGATTGTTCTTCTTTTATGTTTCACATTTTTCCAAGTATCAGTCTCCTATTTTTGGGACTTGTCTCCCTGCTAATCAGTATCCAACTTATCTTGCCCTTTCAGGGAATTGATCTTGTGACCTGCTCATATTGCTAAAGGGGAAAATAATGTTCAGACCTCTTGTGCTAAATGGTAGAAAGCGAAAATATATTTGAAAACTAAACTGTATGTATGCACATATTTTAAAAATCTGTTGCACAGAAATCCACCCTGAGTCTTATTAATATACATATATACAGCTTGTGGTTTTTCTTATTATGTGTTTGCTGTTGGAAGAGACTCCACTGAACAATTTTGTATCTTGAGTTTTGTGAAATCATATGAATACTGTAACTCTTATGCATATTTGATAATGTACATTTACATAACAATTTGCTGTTGTCATGATTCCACAGTGAAGAGGCATGTATCAAACTGTTCCCAAGGAAGTGGAAGTAATCTTACCTATAGCTTTATTGCTTTGTAACAGCATTGGTCAACAAAGCTGAAATTCCAAAGCTAAAATCAGACTTTTGGGAAGCACTTAGTGATCCACTGAGAATGATGGATCACATAGATCATATATAATATTTAACTCAATGTATGTAATACACACATTTAATTACATTATGCTTCTGTACTGTTTCACTTTCCTAATTATAATACTTTTACTAGTGTTCCAGAACAAGAGCTAGTAAACCATGAAGGATTATCATAAATTACTACAACTAAGCTACAATTGTCAAACACATAAAGCTTAGCTTATGTATATGCTTATGATGTTGCTATTTCATTCCCTTATGGTGTTATTATTTCCCTCATGATGTATTATTTCATTCAGTTTTCTGGCTTATGTTCGATATCCCATTGTAAGCCACAGCAACAGGTGTCTTAAGTTGCATGTGTGCTATCTTTCATAACAAGAGCTTAAATGAATACTGTTTGGACTGGGGGAGACTTGAAATATTTGAGGAAATAGCAAATTGAATATTATTTATTAATTTAGAGGATTTTATACCCTGTCTTTAACCATAGTGGCTGCAACTTGTATATTTGTATATTTGACAGTTTCCTGTCCTCAGCCTTATAATCTGAAAGGACACAAAGCACAAGGAAAAGAGGATAGTAATAAGAGATGGAAGTCAGCCCAGCAGATACTTGTCGCTGTTCTGTCTCTCAGAGGTCAGACTAACGGCAGCTGTTATTGAGAGATCTCCCACCAATCCCAGCAACTAGGGTATAATGCTTTGCCATTTTCATATCTCTCAGGGCCCTTCCAGGGCCCTATATCCCAGGATCCAGGCATGTAGCCAGGGGGGGGGGCTCGGGGGGCTTCAGCCCCCCCCGAAATTCTCATGGTGGTTCGCGAAAAGGCTTTACTGGTGCATTATTTAAACTGTTATGTTTATTCATATCATGATCTGATCACCATACTCAATATATCCCATATGCATGGGGGTATTGGGGTAATGATACAAAAGGTTTGCTAGGCTAGACCCTCTTTCACTCAGACTCAGCCCCCCCCCGAAACTCAGCCCCCCCCGAAACCCCCCCTGAAAATTTTTTTAGCCCCCCCCGAAACGAAATCCTGGCTACGGGCCTGCCAGGATAGGATCCCAGATTTATTTATTTTTTGCTTTAAACTGGATTATATGAGTCTACACTGCCAGATAATCTGGGATAAATAGAAAACCTGGTATAAGACCCAAGGTTATAGGGCATGGCTGGAAGGGTCCTCAGAGTCTACATTGGTGGGATAAAATTAATTACTATTTTCCTTCATTTTATCTGTTTTGAGAGATTATATTGAAGACTTTTAGCTTTCAATATAGTAGGAATTTCCATTCATGTAAGTGGTCCCGAAACAATATATGGTTTACATTATTAACTATTTTTAGTTTTAAATTGGCTCTACCTTCCATTTTTCCCCCTTTCAGTTGTAATGGATTATGATCTGATGTTGTGTGACAAAACTCACCTGGTATAAAAGGCTTAGGTTTATCAAACAAACACAAAGTGAGCCTAGATCATGTTTACTTATAAGAAAAACTAAAGCCCCTAGTCTTTCAAAGATCTGGTCAACAAAATAGAACTGCAGCATGCAGTTTGAGTAATGAGGAACACAAGCTAAGATTCAAAGTACAATTTCATGTAAATAAGCCAATTACTATTTAGTAGGCTTGGGCGGTTTCGTTCGTTAATTTCGTAATTCGTTATTAATTCGTATTTAAATTAGCTTACGATCCAATATTGAGCCATGCAGGACTACTGTGAGGAGTAAATAAAAATCGAAACAATTTTTCCAATTTATTTCGTATTGTTTCGTAATTGTTTTGTAATTGGTTCAAAATTGTTTCGAAATTGTTTCATAATTATTTCCGAATGTCTGGTGCAAGTTTTATAGTTGTTGTTTGTTTTATCAGTGATAAAAAATAAATTATCACACCAACAGTCAACAACAGAGGGAGAGGGAAGCTTCAGAAGTTCCCCCTGTCCCATTTGGAGGGTTTTTTAGCATATTGCGCAATCGCGTCCGCCATTAACGAATCGATTCGTAATTTTACGAAATTTCGTATATTTCAAACTTTTTTAAAGGAAAAATTCGGAATTCTTTAAAAAAACGAAACGCAAGGGCCCCCTAAAAACGAAACGAGTTTAGAACCAAATTTTTCCGTGGTTACCCAAGCCTACTATTTAGCTAGTTCTGGAGCAAGGACAAATAGCCAAAGTTACAATCCAATAGTCAGATGTGAGGAGTTCACTTGTCGGAGTTCATAGAATAATGTTTAAAAGTACAAACTGAAGTGAGAGGTTTGAAGTCTCGCCAGATAGACAGGGATCAAACTGAAGTCCAAATCCATAAACTAAAGCCAGGAAGTCAGTCCAAAATTTAGAATCAAGGTTTCGGGATGCAACAAGGTCCAAACCAGGGTTACAGGAATAGCAGAGTCCAAAACAGGATTAGAGAGAAGATTTCAGTCCAGAATTTTAACTCAGGAGAGGCAAAGTCAAGATCCAGGAAATGAATATCAAAGTACGATGTTATCTGCTATCAAAGATACAGACCCCCTTTTCATCAAGAGATCTCACTGCTACTCGTTTCAGAAAGCCTTCACAAATAATCCCAGAAGCCTGTGATGGTTTCCTTGTGGAGGAGGTCAGGTTAACCCCTTCCAAGCTTGCAACAATATCGAGAAGAGTTCTCTGCTGGAGACAAATTGCTGGCCATGACATCAAAGTACATTCTTGGATGTTTGGTGTAAGTGTGACTATGGTCACATCTCATGAATCTGAAATTTTATTTGATTCTAAATTTGAGTGAAATAATTCCTGCATGGGCCTTAGTAATTTATTTTTGAATTCCTTATAATATATATTTTTTGAAAACCTATCAAATTCTGGAAATTTATTTAATTTTATTTTTGCGATTGTTTTGGAGATTTCTTCAGTTGTAATTGGGTTATTCATCTATTGTTTTTGTTATTATGTCAGTTTTGGAAGATTACTGTAATTATGAATCGTTTCATATTAAACTTGATTTCTTTTTATACAATATGGAATAAAACTTGTGGAAAATCTACTATTTATTTATTTATCGTGTCATCCGCAACCAGAACATTGTATTACATTTCTAACAGAACAAAACAAACAAACAGATTAAAAAAAATGCAAACTTGGTAGCTGATTAAATGTCCTTTGACCAGTATCTGGCCATTTGGGGTGCCTCTAGTGTTGCTGCAAGAAGGTCCTCCATCGTGCATGTGGCAGGGCTCAGGTTGCATTGCAGCAGGTGGTCAGTGGTTTGCTCTTCTCTGCACTCGCATGTCGTGGATTCCACTTTGTAACCCCATTTCTTAAGATTGGCTCTGCATCTCGTGGTGCCAGAGCACAGTCTGTTCAGTGCCTTCCAAGTCGCCCAGTTTTCTGTGTGCCCAGGGGGGAGTCTCTCATCTGGTATCACCCACGGATTTAGGTGCTGGGTTTGAGCTTGCCCCTTTTGAACTCTCGCTTGCTGAGGTGTTCCAGCGAGTGTCTCTGTAGATTTAAGAAAACTATTTCTTGATTTAAGTCGTTGATGTGAAAATCTACAGTATTGTGTTTCACTGTATGTAATTAAGTTGGCCTTGATATTTTATTGCTATTACTTTCTTTCCCTTCTCTTTTGTAATTTATACATTAACCTTTTGCCTGTTTTGTTAGTCAATCCAAAATGCCAATTCTCTTATGCGAGAAGTGACTTGCAGTTTCTCAAGTAACTCCTGACATGAAAAAAAAATCCAAACCAATGTACATTCTTCAAAACATAATTTTAGGTCCAGTAACACTTGTCCTTACCTTTGCTTACCATTTTGTAAGATATTGAGTTTAATTCTGGCATCTTGCCTTGGCAAATGTATTACTTAAATTATTGTTTTCCATTGTTTAAAAAGTGCATCTCTAATTATAATTAAAATGTTTTGAAAAAGATATAGCATTTTTGGTAATACTTTCATTCTGTTTGACAGGAAGGTGATTACATTAACCTTGGAACCTGGTCATAAGCTCCTCTGCAGGTCCCCCCCCCCCCCCCCGCACAATTTCTGGAAGAGATGTGCACCAGCACTTCAAAGGAATAGGGGGTTAAATAAAAGAAGGAGGGAGGTGAAAGATGAATAGGAGAAATGAACCATCAAAATAAAATATGGGAAGGACCCTTCTTAAAGCATGAATGAATTGAAACATAAAGCCCTGAAACTTTCAGATAAATTCAGAAAAGATTTTTTGATTAAGACCTTTTTTCTCAATGTAACATACTCTGACAACCCGGGGTGGGTGTTGACATGAGTGACTAAAACAGCTGCACATTGTTTTTTTCCTTGTCAGCCAATCAGAAAAAGAAAAGTATTATTATTATTATTATTATTATTATTATTATTATTATCCTGAGTGTTTTTTTTTTACAGCCAAGCAATCTCTCCATAGGGCTGAGTGCAACCATACTGGCTGCATCACATGCATTTCCCCAGTTAGTTTTCCTCTCCATTCGTCTCCCTTTTTGTGAACTTTTGGAATGTAGGTCTCAGAAATCCCTGCCACCGGCTGCTGAATGGAAGCTGCATCTGTTTTTTTTTCTTTTTCCAAATGTCTCTTCTCAGTAGGAGAAAGAATTTTCTGCAGTATTTCTAAAAAACTTTTAAAAAATTCGTCAAAATTAGTTGATGAGCAAAATGTTCTGAAACTTGGCAAGCTTACAGTCATAAATGTGGCCTACAAGTGGGCCAAGTTTCATCCCAATAGCCAAAAAAATAAAATAAATGTTTCAAGCCTCCAAGGTGCTTAAATTGAAAAAAAAAATGCCAAAAATCCGTGGATGAGCAAAGCTTTCTGAAATTTAGTAGTAATAATGCGCTAGTCATATTATGTTGCTATGGAAAAAATGAAGGGGGTACCTCTTTTGTTTTTTATATATTTTTCTTTGTAAAGACTTAAAAAAATTCCTAAAAACCAGTGGATGAGTGAAACGTTCTGAAACGTGGCAGGAACACAGTTGCGAATGTGTTGTACAAGCGTAGCATGTTCCACACCAATAGTTACCCCATTGGCGCTAATGGACCAAATCTTACCAAAATGAAAACAAAACTACAGATTTCAAATTACAAATTGAAATGCCCTCTCCAAATCTCCCTGAATTTTCTTGAAATGAAATGAGGGGAATGAGCATCTGAAATTCAAAACAAAACTGAAACACCTCTAGACTCCACTTCATCAGAAACAAATCTAATTAGATAGACTTATTATTTGTATTTATTTATTTAAAGCATTTATATTCCACCCTTCTCACCCCAAAGGGGACTCAGGGTGGAACACAACATAAAAACAGAGAACTTTCAATGCTGGGACATAAATAAATCATACACATACATAAGCATTAAAATCATTCATCTCGACATCAAATCCACTATATAAAACAGTGTCAACTTAGCCTACAAAAACTTATGCTACCAACTTCTTTCTCTCAGTGAGTCTCAAAGGTACTGCAAGATTTCTTTGTATATTGATCCAGACTAACACAGCTATGTCTCTGAACTCTACTAACATGTAATGTTGATACCTGACAATGACATGAATTAAATCCAGTTAGTGACTCAATTGTTTCTACTCAATAACTTGATCATCACTTTATGTTAGCATTCCTTTCAGGTGCTCTCAGAAATTTACCACTTGAATCACTATGTGCCTAATCTTGAATCTGTATTTGAGGGCATTGTACCAACAAAGTCATGGTGCAGTTGGTTATTAAGGCCAAGGCAATGATTTTATGCACACACAAAAAAGCTATTTGTGTACAGTGCAGTATTTCTGTGTGCACATATGCATGTACCAAGAAATAAACACACACACACACACAATCTTTGTACATTTTCCACCTGTAAAATGTCGATTTATCAAAATTTCACCCATCAGAAGAAAACTGACATTTGTGTTCCTTTGTGAGAGACTGATTACAGATGTGCACTTCTAAATTACAGTGACTTGAGGTGTAGGCTTAGCATCATCATAGAAGAAAAAATAGATATTCATAATTGTCTGAGTCAAAAGGAAATGAGTACAGTGAGTAAAGAGTACAGTTAGTTTCCCAGGAGATGACTGAAGAGGGTTAGTTGTTATCACAGAGATGAAATTCAAATGGAAGGAACCCAAAGCTATTTCCAACAGTTAAAAATGTCATAAGCAATTAACCTGCAATTATCCTCTAAATATCACATCACCAGGCTCTATATAGGTAAAACAAATTTGAAAACAGTTACTGCTGCACATATTGAAATAAAGTGAATTGCCATTTAATGAAAGTTGAGGAGTCAGACTACAAACGTGTACAGCCAAATTGCTTGGAGGAGGGAAAATCAAGGGATTACTTTAAATGAAAATGGTTTGGCCTGTGTAAGAACACAGGATAATACAAGCCAAAAAGGTTTTCCAAGCTGGAAAGGGTGTTGCCTTGAGCACTGACATTTGAAAAGAATAATGCTACAAATGAAAGTATTTAGGAAAGCATGTGTAAATACTAATGTAAGTTCTCATGGAAACAGAGGAGTAAAAGAGGCTGGAAAGAAAAAGAAATTCCCTTTGAGATTCACAGGGATATCACTTTTGGTGGGCATGCTCCTTTGTGGGAAAATGCAACAGTATCATTTAATTATATTTATTTGTTTCTGTATTTGAATATTACATTTCAGAACCAATAAGGTCTCTCAAATTCTGTTATCATAAAAATTATGGAATCCCCCTCCAAATAAAAATAATATTCACATTGGTGACTTAAACTCTCTATAAAAACTCATTTACACAGGATTGACTATCAATGACTAGTGGGGATGTGCTCTGTTTCTGCTTTGGTGTTTTTATTGTTGCATTACTATCATTAGCATTAAAATCTTTGTCTTGTAACTGTCATTAGCATTAAAATCAAATTCACAACTTTATATCAGTGTTTCTCAAACCGTGCTTCTCCAGGTGTTTTGGACTTCCGTTTCCAGAAGTCTCAGCGAGCTTACCAGCTGTTAGGAATTGTGGAAGCTGAAGTCTAAAATATATAGAGAAGCACAGTTTGAGAACCACTGCTTTATAGGCTAAAGCCAGAACTTTGAATTGTGCTTGGTAGCAAATTGGTAACCAGTGGAGCTGGCGTAGAAGAGGGGTTGTATGTTCTCTGTATGCCGATCTGGTGAGCAATCTGGCTGCTGTCCATTGGACTAGTTGGAGCTTCCAAGCAGTCTTCAAAGGCAACCCCACATAGAGTGTGTTACAGTAATCTATTCAGAATGTAACAAAAGCGTGGACCACCATGGCCAAGTCTGATGATAACAACAACAACAACTTTATTCTTATGCCCTGCCACCATCTCCCCAAAGGGACTCAGGGTGGCTTTCATATGGGAAAAAAATATCGACGACATAAAAGCAAAACAATCCATTAAAACAAAAACATAATAAAATTAAAATATAGTAAAATATAACAATCCAGATAAAAACACCATTAAATAAAACATAATAAAATAAAACAGAAGCACTGAAACTCCATCAAAACAATGCTTGACAAATGCCAATAACCAGAAATATGAAAATGGATGTGAACAGGCTATAAAAAGGGCTGGGCATGTGATAGTGCAAAACAGCATATCATAGGGCCGAGGAGTTGGAAGTACAGAGAACAGAGTTCTATCTGGTGAACTAGGGACTAGATATATGTAACTAGGGGTAACCTGAAACATCCAGGTTTTCAACAGTATGGGGGGCTTGCCTAATCAAAATCACTTTAAAACAGTGCCTCCAAGACCCATCTTAGTTATTTAAATGATTTTAAACCATTAAACTATAGTGAAGTCATCTAAATGCAGAACTCTGATGCCCTGAGATGAGATCCTTAAAATTTATGTGTGTATACTGATTTAAGAAATTTATTTTTACAATATAAGATTTAGGCTTTTTTGGTAACTTATTGCACACAGGTCTAGGTTCCTAGCTTACTGGGATTTGAATTTACTAATCACAAACTTTTATTCTATTCATAACCAAATTTAGGCTGTCATTATTTCTGACTCATGGGATTTTATTTATGTAGGTACAAGGTAGTACAAACAAAAGAGAATGGAAATGATGGAACAAAGGCAAATAGCAAGATGAAACATGCAGGATCAATGAGTTCAGGTTTTGTGAGAAATACAAGGCTGCCTTGTGCTAGGATGACATAGACCAAAAAAGTAATTGATAGTCCTTAAATTGATAGCATTCACCTGCAAAATGAAAAATGATTCTGTCTCACAGAAGGTCTTTATGTCTGTATCATTTGTTTTGCCACAATTATGACTGGTTTTGTACATATAGCTCCTTCTTTGATCGGCCTCTGAGCAATGTCACCTGGCCCAAACCTGTATGAAAATATATATAAAAAGCTTTTTTTCACAGTTACACCATTATGGAAAAGAGAACATGTTTAAAGAGAATACAAAAACTCACCTGAACCAACTGGAACATTTTTTAACATTCTGAGGTCTAGATCAAATCTTTCTTAGCTCATATAAAACCACTTAATATTTAAAACAGTAAAAAAGAATTCAAATAGACTATTAGCATATAACAAATAACATTTAAAAACAAACATTTGATATTTGATACTGGAAATCTTTTAAATGGTTTTAGAAACTTTTTATTTGAAGGTTACTGGAGCTTTATTTGTGAAGTATCATTGACTCAATAATAGCTAAACGCAAGGCTGGACTGCATGTGACCACAGCCACTATTCTCTGCCTCCATACACACTCAACATTGCCCATAGGTTGAGATCACAAAATTTTATTAGCCTTGACTAATGTGTTTAGCCATTTCCTCTCCTGCCTTTCAAAAATTTTCCTAAAGTGTCTTTAGGAAATCCCTCAGTCCCAAATGGACAATGGCTCCTCTTTGGAAGTATAGGGGGCACAATTAGCAAATGTTACTTGGCAAGTATTAGAGTGGAGACATAGAGCATCCAAATATTCTTATTCATTGAATGCAGTTTGCCACCTTAACTGAAAAGGTATTTTTCTTAATCCTAAAATAGTAGTACCATTTAATTCTGTATAGTTGTAGAGGTGAATTTGGTTGGGTGTGATACTGAGGAGAAAAACTGGATTAAAGGAGTGATTGTAGCCATAGATTTAATTAGAGTAGCTTTGCGCAGCTTTGCGCAGTGGCAGTATCGTAGCCAATGAGGTTAATCCAAGGCGCGATAAGATTTAATTAGAGCAAGTTTAAATCACAGAGCAGTGAAAGTGCAAGAGGGTGGAGTTATGAGGTTATGCCAAGACAAGAATGCAAAACCACAATTTGCACTTGTGTAAATGGGGAGATGTGTGATCATGGGATCTTCATGTGGGTATGTAGCTGCTATCCATGATCGCATGTGTAAATCTAACCCACTTATATCCATTCCTCTGGATGTCACATCCTCCATGCCGCCACCACTCCTAGCTGGCCATGGAGCTCTGCCCAAGTTCTTGGCCATTGGGGATGCTTCTGCTGATGTCAGAATGGGGCACCTGGGATGTTCAGGCAATTAGATGGATCTCTGTGGTTACTGGTAAAGGCAGCAAGAGCAACACAGGTATAGTCCACCTCCTTTCCCCAAGTTCATGTGTTCAGGGGAAGAGTGATGGCATCCGTCCCAGTCTGGAGAATGGGTCAGACCAAATCAGACATGACCCTGCTTCACTGAAGCCTTGGGACATGGGAATTTTTGGCAAAATTAAGACTATCATCTGATTTTAGCAAAAGGAGTGGAAAATCACTTAAAAAAAGATGACTATACTCACTGGAAGCTGCAGTGCATTGTGGAAACAGTCAGCACCAATTTCTGGTGAGTTCTGGGTTTGGGGGTGATGTAAACAAGCACTCAGGATCTGTTTTGGCCCCAAACCCCAGAATGTAAATTCAAAGAGAGCTGTGCAGAATTACATTATACCACATCTTTATTGACTGAACTAAAACCACAAGAAAAGAAATGTTTACTCAAAATAAATTGGAAACTAGGGATTAATAACATAATGTATTCAAAGTATGAGGATAAAACACCATAAAGGCTGAAAGTCCCTCTAAAGCAGGTATGTGCATTCATACCCGCTGTTAAGAATGGTGAGAGTTGAAGTCCAAAACACCTGGAGGACCCAAGTTTTCCCATGCCATCTCTAAAGTCATATGATATCTATTCCTTGTGTCTTGTGATACCACCAGTTCTTCTGAAGAGTCTAAACTCTTGTAGAAAGGAAGAGATTATCCCTTGGCACAATTCTGGTTAACAAGCTTCTTGCATACATACAGATTCCATCTGTATTTTCTTCCCAACCATGCTATGTTATTTAACGGAAAACTTGTTTCTTTATTTCCCACATGAACATTTGTACATATTTGAGCAAACTGTTTTTAGATATATTCATTTTAACACATTGGCATTACCATATGCATTCTTCTATGTTTTTCCATTGATTGTATTTCTGTACATTTTCCACTGACGCAATTTCATTGTGTACAATTGAAACTTGTTGTTTCCGCACAACAATGAACAACTAAAGGGTATGCATTTTTTCTAGTCTTATAGATCACAAACCAAAAACATTTGTTTTAAAAATATAATGTGCATTACCACTGCTCTGGACCTAAATCTTGCCATGTAATATGATGATTTATTGGCAATTTAAAATTAAAATTCACATTTGTGCACATACAAATACTATGGAATCCTGTGAAAGGTAGCTTGATGAGGCACCATCCCTCTTTGACATAGAATACTAAAGATATTGTAAAAATATAACTTTTATGACCATAGCATTGAACCATGGCAGCTAAAATGCTGTCAGACCCCATAGAGGCACTCTATGATCAGAATCAGTATGTTAGTGTCTAAAGAAGGGGTCCTCAAAGTTTTCAAGCCACGCTTCAGTTCACAGTCCCTCAGACTGTTGGGGAGCTGGACAATAGTTTGAAAAAAGGATAAACTTACCAACTTTTCAATTGGAAGTGTGGGCCTGCTTTTGGCTCATAGGATAAGTCAAGTTAATTAGGATTGTTGTTGCTGTTGTGTGCCTTTACATTGTTTCAGACTTAGAGCAACCCTAAGTCTAAAATTTAAAACAGAGGCTGGGTAAATGACTTTGGAGGACTGCATCCAGCCTGCAGGCCTTGGTCTGGAGACACCTGTCTAAAGCATGCACAAGCAATTGCATTGTCTTAGGGTTTGTGGGAAGTCTAAGTAATTATTTTGCAAATACACACACAGGTCCTCTTCCCCATCATTGTACAATTAGTTGGTGATGACAATGTATGTCATATTAAATGTGATTGAAATTGTGGCTTAAAAATACAAATCAAGAAGTCCATCATTTCTACTATGAAGGTAAAGTCCCCCCCCCCCCCGGTCTAGTCATGTGTGATTCTGGGGGAGGGTGCTTATCTCTATTTCTAAGCCAAAGATCTGGTGTTGTCCACAGACATCTCCATGGTCATGTGGCCAGCATGACTGCATGGAGTGCTGTTACCTTCCTGCAGAAGCAGTACCTATTGATCTATTCACATTTGCATGTTTTCAAACTGCTAGATTGGCAGAAGCTGGGCCGAACAGCAGGAGCTCACCCCACTCTGTGGATGAGAACTGCCAACCTTTCGGTCAGGAAGTTCAGCAGCTCAGTGGTTTAACCCACTGCACCACCAGGGGGTGCATATTGAAATTAAGCAGACCTTTGCAAGAAAAGGTCTGTTTTATCTTGATTACAAAAAAAGTTTGTGGCCCCTGCGGCAGTGTAGAGTCATATATTCCAGTTCAAAGCAGATAATGTGGATAATCTGATTTGATAATCTGGATTATATGACAGTGTAGAAGGGACCTGTGATGCCTCTGGACAAATCTCCTTTGTCGAGATCTTTCACAGAAATGCATGAAAAGCTTCTCTATGTCCTGAGCAATGTAGCTTCAATGTAGGAATGGATACAGAGAACGGTTGTTATGTCTCATGAACTAAATGACTTTTGTGTCCTTCGCGACACCACCGTTCAATGCACTGAAAGATAACCTTTCCAATTGATTGCACCATTTTGGTCCATGATGGAAACTGAGCAACTATTTGGTTCTCTTTTAATTTATTTTTATTAATTATTTTTGGTTGCTACTGAGCACTAAAAATAACACAGATCCTAATAAGGGGTTTGATTGTAGCAGAAGTGTAGCAAAGCAGTTAGTTCTGCAAATTAGATAAATGTTCTGGAAAGTGCATCTCCTACCACCCTGTGGCAGTTTAGAATCATTGCATATTAACACACCTCATTAAACTTACTCAGCTTAATAGATACTCTGCTAATGAATTTATGCATCAATCAGTATTTTTTTTTTAAAAAGAAGTTCAACAAAATGCTGATTAAATGGAAAATGTCTGGATTCAATCATGTTGTCATTTCCCTTCATTTTGGAGTTTGTAGCTCTAATTTGAAAGGAAGGTTACAGAGCTGCTTTTGTATCTATCTTTTACCATTCTACAAATAAAACATATTTAAACTACTACTAACATTCCAAAATGAGTTCTCAATGCTTTTATTTGTTCATGCCTTTCAGGAAAAAAAATCAAAACACTGGCCAGTTTTTGTTAGAATCTGGATTATCCCTAAATTAGTAAGAGCCCCATTGTTGGTAACTATCACTGCTTTTTATGATCGAATCTGCATATGCTATTGTCCAGTTATAAGGGGATAAAATGAGGACTATGTCTCCTCATGGAGCCCTTGATGGCGCAGTGGGTTAAAGTGCTGAGCTGCTGAGCTTGTTGACCAAAAGGTCGCAGGTTCGAATCCGGGGAGCAGCTTGAGCTTCCGCTGTCAGCCCCAGCTTCTATCAACCTAGCAGTTTGAAAACATGCAAATGTGAGTAGATCAATAGGTACTGCTCTGGTGGGAAGGTAACAGCGTTCCATGCAGTCATGCCAGCTACATGACCTTGGAGGTGTCTACGGACAACACTGGCTCCTTGGCTTAGAAATGAAGATGAGGACCACACCCCAGAGTCGGACACGACTTTATGTCTCTTCATATAAGAATTATGTCTTTCAAATGAAATCTTCTTTCAGTCCCCACATTTTTAACAATGAAAGTGGAAGGAAACCTCTATTAGGAAGCAGAATTCTTATTTTAAGGGAGAAAAATGTCCTTTTTTGTCTTCTCTATAGCTGCACACTGTGCACATATAGATGCATGTGTGAGAGAGTGAACAAGCACACATGCACACAAAAAAGTGTTAGATATCTTGCCAGGGAAGAGAAAATTATATTGAAAAATTCAGTTATGAAGACCACATAGTGTAAAATGTGTAAGATGAAATACAAGCTTCATTTAACTAGGTAAAGAAAAAAGGACAAAATAATACATTTACTGAAACATCCATCCTGAGAAATGTTACTGATCTATGAATGTATGTGTGCCTTCAGGCTTCCTGTTGACTTATGGAGAATCTATTAATTTTGCTGGGCTTTCTTATGGAGGGAATACTCAGTGGTGGTTTTCCTGGTTCTTCCCTCTAGAATGTAGCCTACAAAACCTGATATTCATGAGTAGACTCCCATTTAATAATGGCCGGAACTGACCCTGTAGTTATTTCAGCTAAGACCATAGAGAGAGTGGTCCATGCCCAGCGAGTCTTCACTAAACCAGATCAGCCCAGATGGGAACAAGCAAAGGTTTATTACAATTTGGCTAAATAGGATACAAGTAAAAGCAAGGTCTTTCAAAAGGCACAAACATAAATTCACAGAAAAATACATGACAACTTATACAGTTCTGATAGCTATTCAGACTTCCATCTTCCTCCCCTGATTGGCTGAAAAGGGAGGCAGGCTAGGATCTGTGCCAGGATTGCCCAGGGATTGTACTGGATTGCAATGAAAAAAAGCTGATTTTTAATTGTTTTAACCTCTCTAATAAGACTGATCAGTCTAATCTTTGGCTGCATCTACACTGCTATATAAAATCCAGATTATTTGCTTTGAACTGGATTATATGACAGTGTAGAGCCAGCTATTACCTCCACATATGTTGACTATTTGCTTGAATTTTTCTTTGGTGATTTTGTCCTCTTTCCATTTCTTATCCCTTTCCCTTTTAAACCCTAGCTCTCTTGAAACCATCCTGGTTTCTTGAGATTCCTCCCAAATTTCTCCTACCTGAAATTGTTTGAAATTACACCTTCAATATCTCACTTTTTAAAAGAAAGCTCTTGCATCATGAACTTCCTTTTCCTTTTAATATTTTTGACTATGAGATCAAATGCAGTATTTCCCTAAGTTTACTGAAATCACCTGCCTGACTATGCTTGGTTTCCCTTTTCTAATGTATAATGTACACCAGATTGTCAATGATGTTACAGGTAAAATGGGATACTCTGGTCATGTTGCATCTTCTGCATGTCATTGTGTAGCATGAAATTTAAGAAGTCCTTCTGGAGTGTTTATTTTTAAGGAGAAGACAGTAGGGACTTATTTAGCATTTGTTAACATTTGCTTTGTTTATAAATGTGAAATTGTTTCAGAAGCACACAAGTGCTCCTTCAGCAAGATAGGAATGCCAAGACAAAGACCCTGTTTTTCTCTAAGATCCTGTAGCTACAACAAGCTGGAAGTGCCAAATTTGTCTTTGTTTCTGTTCCATTCTTTTAAAATGGAATAACCTCTGACCCTTCCCTTACACATATACATACAGTCTGCTAAGTATTTTCCTCACACTCAACCCCTGCCAGCATATTACCTTTTTTTGGGAACTGCTCACAGCTATTAAGAGCCATAAGCATTATTTTGTCAGGACCCTGACCACTCATTTATAGTGATGAAGCTTACCAACACAGCAATATATATGCTCAAGTTGAGAAACTTCAATGTGCACCATAGGGAAGGGGGCTATCAGCCAAAATGATGTGCCCTCTTCTCATCTATTTTTCAAAGAAAGTGCTCAGAGAACAATAGCAATACCTCATTCTGTTCATGGAGATGGAGAGGGGTCTGGGTACATGCTGTGCCCAGGCTGTTCAAGAGCATTGGATCATGTTTGCCAGAAAACTCCTCACATAAGCACAAGGAACTTTCATGCTGGTCCATGCCCCAGATAGTCATTCCATGCTAATGCAAGGCTGACAGCAATAAAGGACTGGCTGCTTTGGATCACCCTGAACAGAATGTGGAAACAGTGGGACAGAAAAAGAAACAGAACATACAGCGGAGAAGCTTAGAAGTTGCGATTCAGACTCATTGAATTTAGAGACATGCCTAAGAGTTAAATATTGATAAATGGGGAAACTTGAGTTACATTAGGATTTTCATTTCTTGTTATCAGACACATGTACTCTTCACTTATTCTGTGATATGTTGCTCATGAATTACTTTGAGTCCATTCTCTCAACAACTTTGGGTGCATGTACACTTTAGTATTAATGTAGTTTTCACCACGGGCTCGATGCTATTGATTTGTGGGAATTGTAGCTTTAGCTTTCTCTGTGAAAGAGTGCTGGTGTTTCTCCAAACTTCAAATTCCAGAATTCCATAGCATTGAGCCATTACAATTAAAATGGTGTGTTTTGTTAATACATAATTTATGGTTCATGTAAGGCTGAGCCCGAGTTTCATCTCACAGACAGACTGGCCAGCACTTCTATTTAAGAATAACTGAATTTGCTAATTAAAATTTGGGTTAGGTCTCAGAGTCTTTCCTTTATTTATGGAAGACATTTGCAATATTTGGTAAGTTCTTGTAAAAAAAAGCCCCACCGTGCAGCATTTTCTTCCATGTGCACTGTTCAGCATTTGATAGTTTTAGCTATTTCTAGAATGAAGAAAATTATGTTGTATTTCACTGGCATGTATCTGTCAAATAAAAAAGATAGAAACTAATTCAGCAATAGAAACATGGTTCAATACATAGAGATACAAAGGCAGACTTCTAAGAGCTAACTCACTCAAAGCACTTTGCCTGGAAAGGTGAATATGTCAGTTTGCTTTCTCCTACATTAGATTTGTCAGTTTCTTTCTGTTGGATTTATGGGGGAAACTGCAACTTTGGAAATGTTCTTATTAAAAAGAGAATGAAATCACTTTTTCATTTGTTCTCACTCTAATTAGTCTCAGGATAAGCAAAAAGCAATTCTTCAATTCTCACTTATTAATGATAGGTACTCAGTTTAGAGAACCATGTCCATAATGGCATAGTTCACGTGTGTTTGTCTCCCATTAAAGAGAAAAAGATACTGTGAATGCTTCTACACAGAGCCCTCTCTTATTTCATTTCTGTATGGTGTAGAGTTAAGGAGGACATACTGACCTTCGGCATCCAAATCAGATTTCTATCCAAGTGAGTGGATGGCTCAGGTAATGGTTCAAAACAGTGTTAAATGTAGATCAACTCAGCCCTAAGTTTTCATTACTTCATACATGCACTTGATCTCCTTCAAACTACTGCAAAATACTTGAGGATCACTACAGTATATTTGTGGCTGTCATCTCTTGAAAAAGCAATAATGACTGAGGATTTCTCAATTCCTTTGTATAGATATCAGTATTTTGGGATCTCTTGTTATTAAACCAACCTGCAAGCTATCATAGTCTGAGATGCTTCATTGCTCAATTTTTCCCTCCACAGATACATTTCACTGTGACATAGATTCATTGATGTTCATGATCTCCCATTCACAGAGGTTAATAACACTACAATAGTTTAATCTCACTGAGTAATTAGTACAATTTACATTTCTCATTTGTTTTGATCAGGATACACTGGCCATTTCAAAACTGTGATCAGAAGCACTCTGGCTAGGAGAAGGCATTCTGTTCCCTTCCATACTAATATTTCCATGTCAAAAAATTACTAGAAAATAAAGACAGCAAATCAATCAAACATTGGTCAGGAGGAGAAAAAACTTTTTTCTACCCTCAAGAAATGAAATATAGACTAAATGAAAGCAGTTCTAGAGAGAAATTAAATCAGCATCGATGAGCTTGAAACAGTATTACCTGCATTTATCCCAGGAAGTAATATTGGCTGTAATTCAAAAATAAAAATGTCAACTTAGTAACCTAACATTTTGAGATGTTTCCTTCATGAAGTGAAACAAATCATGGTATTTGCCATTGTGAATATAGACATATTGAAGTTAAGTCTACCAGCACAATTGGGTGCATTTCTATTCAGCTATAGGTCCTGTTGGCTGTTTTCAGGAGGTTCACGAAAAATGGATTTTTGGGTCCATTGAAATTTGGATAAAAGAAACTGCAGTTCAGCCAAACTGCAGAAGCTACTAAGAACCCACCCAAACTTTAAGAAATGGTGTGAAAAGACATTAACTATGGGCTATACAAACAGATTTGTTATATAGAACTATGTAAATTTGATGTAATACAAAAAAAGAAGCAGCCTGACAGTAATAAAATGATATAAATACTAACCTACTGACAATTTAAATGAAAATTGTAAAAATCTCTTGGTATATATTAATAATAATTAATTTAAGAAAAGATTTAAAGTGAATATATTAAAACTTCACTTCATGTGTTTAATCACAACATAGGAAAGATTGTACCTAAGAAGTGTGGAAATATTGGATAGAAGGCTTGTATGTATGCTCATTTTCAGAGGGTAGGTCAAACAATGAAATTTATTTAAGGAAAAAAGTCTCCATAATCAGAATACATCAAAATACAGAAACATCTAAAATTCTATCATATAGTGCACTTTTCTTTTTCAGAAAGATTTTCCCCACTACTGCCAAATAGAGCAGTTTGTCCCCCTGACCCTTTTTATCCATTTATTGCAAACTTTAACTTTTTTATTCACTTGGCATTATTAACATTTCAATTGCTTTAGGATGGGGAGTTTCTCTTCAGCACATGCATGCTTTCTCACAGCTGTATGGATGTAGTGACTTTTTTCTATACTGATGGCAAACTGGTGCTATTTTCCATGGAAATAAGGATTTTTATTGTTTTATTGAGAAAGGCTTACTGAAAAATGAAAAGTATATCCCAAGATAAAACTGAACAGTGTGTGAAATGTTCATTGCACTTTTGAAAGAGAAGGAAGACTTTAAATAGTTTTTATTTTATAATATGACTTCTCTTTTGAATGCTTCCTCTTCAGACATAAGCAAGTTGCCATTGAAACAAGAGAGATATCAGCACATATTTTATGAGTTAATTATGAGTATTAGTTAATAAAGTTGCCCTAAGTGAATCCTATCTCATGGATGATTATGCCTATTCCTACAATACAGTAGTTTCAATGCTTTTAAAGTTCAGATTAATGATCTCTTGACATGGTCCAAATTCTGTGGCTTTTAAAATTCAGCTACAGAGCCCAATGACTCCTATTACACCCCAAAAAAGTACTTCTAGAGCAGTTCCGTGATGGAACTGAAGCAAACACCTTGCTGCTGCCACAAAATTGCCGGCGACAGCTGATGGGCAGCTCCTCACCTTTCCATTAGAAATCAATAAAGCTTTCCCCATGTGATGAAGCAGAGGAAGCTACGATGGAAAATGGCATGCCCCCTGTGCAGGCGCCAACAGGAATGCGATGAGAAACAATCATACCTGTAGCTCGTGTGATAATGTAGTAAAACTCAGATGGGATTCATCAGTTACTGACATCAGAGACACTTAACCTCTACAATAAATGTTTATATGTTCTTGAATTTGACTCCATTTAATGAAGGCTGAGGTTCTAATGAAGAAATAAGAACATATCTGAAGCCTGATGTCTGCCTGAAGCCCGAGTAGTATTAATATGCTTTTCAAATTATTTTTTAGATATTACACCAAGGTAGAAATGTTCTGATATGCTAATTATTCATTCAAATTGTGATTTCTTTCTTTTTTAAAAAATAGTAGAATCAATATATTATCGTGGTTCTGAAATGTTTGTAGAGATTTTTTCTTGTTACCAAGGAAGCTCTTGTTACTAAAATTGTAAATAAAACAGAAAAGTATGCACCACTGTAGTAATAAAGCTGCTGAGCTTAGAATAGGGTATGAATGATAATCCTGTTAATATACTTGTCTGTGAAGAAATTGTGCTGCCAACCATTAGGTTTTCAGGTATTTATAATATGATAACAGTAGCTTTATACCAATGTGTCATTTGCATTTCTTTTTTCTTGTCAAGGTGTTACCCTCATTCTGAAGCTATGTGATGAATTCCCTTTTTGCGTTTGGTTAACTTTCCTTGTGCGCCTATTTTTGTGCAGTCAAATGCGGCATTATACCCGAGCACCATAGCAGGTAAGATAATCCTAGCATAAATTTTCTAAGTATTGTTTTGGCAAAAGCAATAATGAAGGGTAGTATATGAGATTTTAGTGAGCAGTTAAACAGCTGTGATCCCATGTCATTTGACAGGAAAATAGCTGTACATTCAAAATATCTGGAAAATGCCAGCCAGCCTAAGAAAGCAGAACACCATCCACAGTTACTCCTCAACAACAGCATTAAGAATGGGTTTATAAATACAATTATGAATATAGAAAATATTTCCCTTTTTTTCTTTTTTTTATTTCTCATAACTAAGGCTGAACAGGGTATAGGGTTACAGCCTATGTTGGACGGGGTTACACTCCCCCTGAAGACACAGGTTTGCATCTTGGGTATTCTCTTGGATTCATCATTGAGCCTGGAACCCCAGGTTTCAGTGGTGACCAGGGGAGCATTTGCACAATTAAAATGTGTGTGCCAGTAGTACCCATACCTTTGGAAGTCAGACTTGGCCATGGTGGTCCATGCTCTTGTTACATCCTGTTTAGATTACTGCAATGCACTCTATGTGGGGTTGCCTTTAAAGATGGCCCGGAAACTTCAGCTAATCCAAGAGGTGGAGGCCAGACTTCTAACCAGAACAGCATACAGGGAGCATACAACTCCTCTGTTGCTTCAGCTCTACTGGCTGCCGATATTCTAACGAGCCCAATTTAAAGTGCTGGTCTTGGCCTATAAAGTCCTAAATGGTTCTGGTTTAACTTATCTGGCCATAAGCATCTTCTCTTACGAGCCTATTAGAACATTAAGATCTTCTGAGGAGGCCCTGCTCTCAGTCCCACCGTCTTCACATGTGCAACTGGTGGGGACGAGAAACAGGGCCTTCACTGTGGTGGCCCTTTGGCTGTGGAACTACCTCCCCAGTGACATCAGGTAAGCCCCCGTCTCTTCTGGTTTTTAGGAAAAAGCTCTACTCACAAACATTTAAAGAATAAGTTTCCATGGTTTTGACATGGTCTGGGTTAAGGATTATGAGCAGGGTTATGAACTTTATATGCTTTTAAAACATTTTATACTGATTTATGTTTATTATTGCTTAATGCTAATTGTTTTTAACTGTTTAATTTTTATTCTTGGTACTGGTTTTTACCGGCATTGAATTTTTGCCAAATTGAGTCCCTTTTGGGTGAGAAAAGTGAAGTAAGTAATATTACCTCTTCTTTATTGGTATGGTCATAAGCTAACATTTAGCCTTGTTCTTCCCAATATGCATCCCTGAGCATCATTGCATTGTGATGCAGCATTGTTAAGAATATTTCATTGGATTTCGATGCTTGGTTGTGAAAGCTGTATGGTGGAGAAAGCAGGCAAGAAAATCAACTGTGTTGTTAGAGAATTTTTTTACAGATATCACGTCCTGCTTTTCAAAAAAAGCAACAAATGATTGAGGCTTGCAGAAAATCATGTCTTAACTATTGCTAGAAGCCAAAATGGCTATGCAGACCTGTTGTACTTCAGATATAGCATGAGATAATATTACTCACTGGGAAGGATGATAATGCTTTGTAAACTAGAAAGTCGTTAGAAAAACGAAAATCATAAAATCATAGAGTTGGAAGAGACCTCATGCGCCATCCAGTCTAACCCCCTGCCAAGAAGCAGGAAAATTGCATTCAAAGCACCCCTGACAGATGGCTATCCAGCCTCTGCTTAAAAGCTTCCAAAGAAGGAGCCTCCACCATGAACATTTTATATGCAACTTTAGATTGCAGAGAACAAAAGAAAAAAGTGAATTATAACAATATTTATTACCATAATTCCTTTGAAAATCACTGAAATGGAAAGATATTATTAGTAGATATACCCTCCTCTTCTCCCTGGATTGGGATATGTCAGAAAATGGATGCTTCAGTTAGACTTGTTGTGGGATTAAGGAACTGTATCATTTTTACCTTCTACAGCTGAGCTATGCAGGTTATTACAGCCACATAGTCTTGGTGGAAAGTGGCTTGTAGTTATTTACTAGGCAAGGATAAATTCAAAAGAATGGAGGATCCCCTCATCTTTCTCTGTCTCTCTCTCAAACATATATTCACACAGGTATACACTCTGTGGTGCTTTGAAGTCCTATTACTGGGTGTTATTTCTTGTATTCTCCTTTATGTTGTTCCCTGATGACTTTCTGCTGCTACTGTCAGTGAAACACAGAACAAGAAACAGAGCAGATTAGAAAGCAAGAGCTACCTCAATTTAAGCACAATGTACAACCTAGAACATCACTGCTATATCATTTTGTTGCTAGGTTGACCCCATTATGTAGCATGTATGCTAGATTGACTCATAAAATAATATAATGAAGTTCTATTCTTGGTCTTCTCTATCTCAGACCTTGTAGTAGTTGTGGCCATGGTATTATGGCCTTCCAGTGATCTTCATAGAGAGGAAATGCATTTGTCAGTGGCCAGTGGATGGTGGATTTATCACCTGTGGTTGATCTTCTGTACATTTGAAACCCACATTATAGAATGGAATGAAAATGCTCTCTGTATTGTCGAAGGCTTTCATGGCCGGAATCACTGGGTTGTTGTAGGTTTTTTGGGCTATATGGCCATGTTCTAGAAGCATTCTCTCCTGATGTTTCATCTGCATCTATGGCAGGCATGCTCAGAGGTTGTGAGGTCTGTTGGAAACTAGGAAAATTGGGTTTATACATCTGTGGAATGTCCAGGATAGGAAAAAGAACTCTTGTCTGTTGGAGCTAGGTGTGAATTGGCCACCTTGATTAGCATTTGATGGCTTGACAGTTTTTAGGTGTGGCTTGTTAGTGTCTGTGGGAATCCTTTGTTGAGAGGTGATTAGCTGTCCCTCATTGTTTCTTGTCTGAAGTTCCCCTGTGTTTGAGTGCTGCTCTTTATTTATTGTTATAATTTAGAGTGTTTTTAACACTGGTAGCCAGATTTTGTTCATTTTCACGGTTTCTTCCTTTCTGTTGAAATTGTCCACATGTTTGTGGATTTCAATTGCTTTTCTGTGTAGCCTGACATGGTAGTGTTAGTGTGGTCCAGCATTTCTGTCTTCTCAAATAGTATTCAATTCTAGGTTGTTTCATCAAGTGCTCTGCTATAGCTGACTTCTCTGCTTGAAATAGTCTGCAGTGCCTTTCATGTTCCTAGATTCATGTTTGGGCACTGCGTTTGGTGGCCCCTATCTAGACTTGCCCACAGCTGCATGGTGAACGGTAGACTCCTGTAGATCCCTCTTGTCCATTGCTGAACATAGCATTTATTGGATTTTCTTTGTGGCTCTGTAGATAGTTTGCATGTTGTGTTTCCTCATCAGCTTTCCTATGTGGTCAGTGGTTCCCTTGATGTATGGCAAGAGCACTTTTCCTCTGGCTTGTTTTTTTTTTCTTTACTCTTGTGGCTAGTTTTTGGTCCTGCAGCTCTTCTGATATCTATGGTGGAGTATCCATTGGCCTGTAAAGCCCAGTTTAGGTGGTTTAGTTCATCCTGGAGGAGGTGGGGTTTGCAGATTCCTTTTGTGTGGTCAGCCAGGGCTTCAATTGTGTTTTTTTTTTACTTGGGTGATGGTTGGACTTTTTATGTAGGTATCTATCTCTGTGTGTAGGTTTTCTGTAAACTGTGTGACCCACTTTTTGATTTGGTTGGTGGGTGACTAGGACATCTTGAAAAGGCAGTTTTCCTTCATTGTCTTTTTCCATGGCGAATTGAATGTTTGGGTGGATGTTGTTAAGGTGGTCTAGGAACCTGTTTAGTTCTTCTCCATGCCAGCAAATGGTGAAAGTATCATCCACATAGCTCAACCATATAGTGGACTTTTTGTTGCTGTTTCCAGGTCTTGATTTTCAAAGTGTTCCATGTAGAAATTTGCTATGACTTGGTTGAAAGAGCTCCCCATAACTATCTCCTCCAAGACTAACTGAACTACCTAAACTGGGCATTCCCAGCATTCAGGAAACCTGACAAGAATTTTGCACAGTTTTTTGTCAGTATTTGTTTATATCAAGATGTTTCAGGAAATTATTCTGCACAGAAATACATACTGGGGTGGGAGTTTCCACAAAAAAGTATGTTTTTAAAGAGTTTTCATACAAAGATACCCCTTTTTTTTAAAAAAACCCCATATGCATGTATAGCTTTCGTTTATAAAATTAGTGTTTTTCTAAGAAAATCAGATTTTTTTTACCAATCTTACACGTATTTCAAGAGACCATTAATTTTGCATAAAATGTGTGAAAACTCTGTTTTAGTATCCCTCAAACCCAACCACCAATCTAAAAGCATGCATTTTGTTCATAGATAAGGTGTTTTATTTAAAACCCAGCATGATCTTAATCTTATTTTCTGAACTAACAAGAGGCCTAGAAAAGATAATGAAGAAAACCTCTAAAACATAATGTCTCTGTTGACAGCGACTACATGAGAGAGAAGAACAAACATGGATCCTTTGAAATCTCTATCCTCTCAGCTCCCACTCAAACTCCCTGAGACAATGTTAAATGAATTCGAACTCATTGTTTTGAACAGGGATGAATTTTATTTCTAATTTTAAAAATGCACTCTGCTAGTGAGCAAAGCAAGGCAGCAAAAGGTTCCCTCCACACTTTTAACCTGCCAGCAAGAAAAAGGCGGGGTTTCTGAATAGACCAGAGTGCTCCATTATTTAGCCCTTATTCCATAGTGGTTCTCAACCTTTGGACCTCTATGTGTTTTGGACTTCTTGGAAGGTGCGTGATAAACCCACTGCAGACAGTATTCCCACAATTTTACAGGTTAAATGAGCCTGGAAAACTGTGGGAATACCAACCCTCTCCCCAAAAGACCACAAAAAGCCCTTTAAAAAAGAAAAGTACTTACCCAGATTCCTTTGGAGAGCTGCCGCAGCTCTCCTATCACATAAAAATGATGCACCAGGAGAAAGGGAATGAAAAGGAAAATCGCTCCTGCCCCCCTTTTTCTAGTGCATCATTTGTATGTGCCGGGAGAACTGCGGCAACTCTCCAATGGAGGCTTTTGGGGGCCTTTTGTGGAGGGGGTTATACTGTCCCAGTATTCTTCCAGGACTTCTCATAAAAACATCTGGACACGAACCCCAGAATGCATGTTCTTTCTGGGATATGTGTTGATAGGCCCCCAGGAACATCTGCATATTTTAAACGTGGATGTTTCTGGGATAATGACCTGTCTAGAAAGGTCCTTAGGTGTAGTCCTAGATAAATCAAGAGGTAATTAGTCAGACATATTCTATATTCTCTATCCATCCTCAACTTATTCATAGACAAGATTTTAGCCATTTAACTCTTGAACAGACTGCCTTAAACATAAATATTTGGTCATGAAGTGTTGAGGCAGTGATAGGGAAGCCATTTGCAAGACTGAAAAAAAAAATACTTAAAGGTTAATAGCATCTTTTCCTCTGAACTTTAGACATGATGAATGCATTTTAACAGTATAAAGATGGATATTTTGAAAACACAAATAACATTGTTCCTATGCAGCAATGTTAATTGACTTAATATACTTGCTTAATACACCTAGCTCCAGCAGGGAAGAGCTCTTTGCCCCACCCCAGCCATTCCACATATATATAAACCCATTGTCCTAATTCCAACAGACCTCACTACCTCTGAGGATGCTTGCCATAGATGCAGGCAAAACGTCAGGAGAAATGCCTCTAGAACATGGCCCTATAGCCCGAAAAAACCCACAAGAACTTAATATACTTGTTATTGAAAAATCAGTGCTATTACAAGGGCATAGGTGCCCAGTGACCTCTACTATATACATTTTATCCATGTTCATGCTGCATTTCATTGTTCTGTTTTTCAATGTATTTCCACAGGGTCTTTCCCAAGGTGTTTCTATCTTGCTTCCTTTTCATCTCACATTTATGTACTGCAAAGCTGCTATCCTTGCTGTTGGCAAAGGCATTTTTGCTTGCTAAACTTTCTTCTGCTGATATCTTTAGATTTATATGAAACAAAAGGCAGATTCTGAATTTCTAGCAGATGAGCAAGCACTATCTTTCTTTGTTTATATTTTTTTTACAGTAGTCTTTTGATCACTGTGACAATATCTTCTTTCGTGGCAGCTTAATAACTGTACTAGTCGCTTATCTATTTTTTTAAAAAAAACTGGGAATATAGTCACATACTTTAAAAAGTCCTTTAAATTTCCTTCTCACAGTTGTATTTTCAAGTTTAGTCTTTTAATTTGTTTTGTCAGTCTGCTGGTATATGTAATATTCCAGGTATGTGTCAGCAGCATTACAATTTTACTGTGATTGTTGCATCATCACAGTATTTGATGAAGATAATGCATGTATTGTTATCGTCAGGTGATCATGGAAACAGTCTGATTTGTGGGTTGGAAGGTTTGACTGTAGGTTTGATCTTACACTGAATATGTTTGTAACTCAGAACAGGTACATTTTAAGTGGAACTCCAGCCGTGTGTGTGTGTATGAATATGAAGATTTAACACCACCATGATGTTTGTTTTGCTTTGCTTTGATAAAGCTTCAGTGAAGACACCTTTTACCCATGATAACTTTTCCAGGAGTGAATTTTCCTTCCTGGGGATAGATATCTCTCACTTCGTGTTGTCTCACTCCAGTTCTTAACTATGATTTTTTTTGTAAGTTAGATGTTTGTAACTTGGGGACTGCCTGTACTTACATTGAGAGGCTTGCAAGTAATATTCAACCTACTGTCTGTAAGTTGTGTTTAATAGCCAATGCAATGAAGCATGTATGAAGAGAATGTTCAGTTTATTAGGATCATAGGAATAATTCATTGGAATTTCCTACTCCTTTCCTATTTTCCTGCTTTCCTACTCCTAGACCCTCCCAATATTTGAAACCACATTAGCTGCCCAAGAAAGTGAGCTGCTTATGACAGTTGTCAAGATTTCCCTTCTATGTTTAATACTGATTACTAGTTTTAAATAGTGGTTTGTTATATGCATTTTTTATTTTAAGATGGTTCGACTTTATTTGAATTTAAATGAGTCTGTATCATGCAGTTTTCTTGGCAATATTTATTCAGAGAAGTTTGAACTTGCCATCCCATTTGTCTGAGATAGTGAAGCTTGTCCAAGGTCACATAGTGGGTTTCCATGCCTGAGTGAATCTTGGTCTCCAAGAGTCCTAATCAAACCACTACACCACAATGACTCTCTACATTACATGATAAACTACCATTGACAAATGGTTGTATGCATTTATACTAAGTAGCATTTATTATTGACAATTGCTGGACTCTTGCTTTCAAATGCTTTGGGAATTCACTTGCTATCTCCTTTACATGTACTTCACTCAACATGCTGAATGATGGAAATGCTTAAAAATAAGATTGCCATTTTACGGAATTGTGTCTTCAATATATTTCAGCAATGATTTGTCTGCCAGATGGCATCATCTTTTGTTTTGTTTCATGACACTAACAAATGCAATTGCATTTGTATTTGTATTAAATTTTAATCATTTGCTTCACTGCCTTTAATACGCTTGCTCATTTTGTCTTTTATTTAATCTTAGTAAGGTGCAAATCACCTTATATTTAGCATAGTAATGTTGAAATGCTAAAATTAGAGAAACAGATAATGTAGCAGAAGACATGCTATTCAAAAAAAAATCCAATACTGCTGACTTGATTTTGTGAGAGTCTAAAGTATACTGGACTATTGCTAACACTGCTGATGAGTTTACAATAGATCTGATATCAACATATTCATTTTTTAAAATGAACTGTTTGGAGTGCCAGTGGTAGAAACCACTCAAGATAAAAGTTTAAAGCAAAGTTAAAACTACTTGGCTAGTTAATTGATCTCTATCTCTGTCTCTATCCCTGTTTTTATCTCTATCTCTATCCCCCTCTCTCTGTCATCTCTGTCTATCTGTCTGTCTATCTAACTACATGATATTATACCAGACACATGCATATTGGATGGATTTTTTAAAAAAGAAAAAAAAGAAAAAGAGTATGCATTTCTGAAGTGTATGTTATTTCATATAACAAGTAAACTTGACTACGGATCAGATTTTCCCCAAAGTTGACTAAATTCTATTAAAATGCAATCAATAGATCAAAGATTCATTTTTATTCTATTAAAGAAAATGTGGAAAAACTAACACTGATTAATATCCAGGGAGGCAGAATACATGGCGTTTTTAGGTATGAATATTCTGGGTTTGCATTCATATCTACTCAATTAGTTTCTGATACTGAATTAGATTTGCCACTTCATGTAACACATTTCAGGGCCTGTATGCTTCACACATGACATGTATGCTTCAGACACCTTTTTTTCTCTAATAGCTTCTCAGATTTATCAGCTACAGGTAGGTTTAACATGATCATCACCATCTGGACAAATAGTTAAAACTATCTACCAGTACAGTAGATTGAAAATTGTATATGGTTCATTTTGTAAAAATTAATGTAACAGGACTCATTATTTTTTAAATAAATCTTGTACAAAGAAGTTTTATAAAGATTCTTTTAAAAAAAACAACAAAACAAACAAACTACATTTGGGGAAAGGAAAACTGACACATTCACCCATCCATAAAAATATGGGAGGAACCCCATTAGCACAATATAATTAGTATTAAATGTATATGTAATATAGAACAAAGTGAGTATCAGTTCAGAAAGAGGCCTTTTAGACATTTTTAAAACTTTTTTTTATTTTACTTGATAGTAGAAAGTTTCAGTTGCCTGTTTATTGCACATTTCTTATGACAAAAATTGAAAATTCATCCATCTATAATGCATCAACTACAAGATTTTTTCTAATGATTTATTTTAATTATAATTAATGCATAGTTTTTTTTCCATATCTGGAGAACATCTTGCCAACTTCCCCACAATATATTGTTTGCTTTACAACATAAATATTTTGGGAAGAATGGGCATGACCTACATGAGATCCCTCTCTTGAAATTTCGGAAAGTTAGATCTGTCTTATCTTTTCCATTTACGCTAAGGTTTGTACAGTCATCTATGAGTTCATATTTCGCATGCCCCAGTTTCCTTTCCTATGTGTAGGAGTTAATATGGATATCATTTTGTAATTAAAGTAGATAATTTTTAATTTGTCTGATGACATTTTGTTATTATAATCTTATTAAAATTATGGCATTCATTTGTTGCTATATATGATCATTTGGCTTTTGTAAAGGTTGTTTCTCTCTGTGTGTACAACTGAACCAATAAATAATTAAAGGGAGACTGTTCCAACCAGCAAAAAGCTTGTTTTTAATGTAAGACTAAAGAAACATTTAACTTTCTGTAAACCCTTTGATCCAAATACAGAAAATATTATTCGTTGTCTACATTTTAAATATAGTGTCAATTTTCAAAATATTTAATTTTGCATTTGATTAACCACTAAATCAGACTTTGGTGAAACAACAAATTGAATTGTAAAGACCTAAAATGAATTTGTTTACTAATGGTTAGAACAAAACCATTCATTTCTTCCCCAGACTGCTATCAGACATTCAGATGACCATGGCCTGAATTGTCTACTTTGAGATACAGTCTGTTGCAACGTTTGGAGATTTTTCTGCAATGTGTAGTTAGTGTTACATACTTTATTGGTTGCCAGCTGATAGATGCACTTTTGTGCATGCAAAGCATCTTTCAGGAACTTCATGAGTCTGCCTCAAATGGTGCTACAACCTTCCACATCTCCCCGGTGGCAGCTAAAGAGAGGGAAAACATAATAAACAAATCTCCCAAACAGCTTCCCCACAGATGATTAAATGCAAGTACCATTAATGAATGTTTTCCAATACCTGGTACAAATATATATTTTAGTTCTATTTTTATCATATTAAGCTTTTCTGCATCTTAGGAAATAGGTGCCACAATCAATAATTGTGTTGTGTATTAAGAGTCTGAATAAATAGTGAAAATTTCACATCCATTGTTTTAAAATGTGTTTTTTCTGCCTTAACTAATAGAAATACACAAACAAGTGTAACTGCAGAAATTGGCTACAAATCAATGGCCTATGGAGAGAAGTGTAAATGACCTATCCTGTAAAACAAGTACTATGACAAGGTATCACTAGAGCCATTTCCACCTCACTGAAATTAATGCCAACTTGGTAAGAACATGGATGTCATGCTATACACCCTGAGTTCCTTTACATGATACATTTATATACTTATTAACTCAGAAAGATGGAAAACAAATTAAGATGTCCTTATTCTGTAGCTGTCATATTCTTTTTCTAAGTCAGTTGATCTCTTCTCTGTGTAAATTAAGATTTGATATAAATCTGTCTTTTATCATTGTACTTTTAAATAAGCTTGTGCTAAAACTGTATATAGTGGTGAAAAGAATAAAGTCTAATAAATGTGCTTCTTTGGGATAAATGTAACATTTTATAAAATAATAAATATCTAATGTGGGAATTAGCAATTTAGTCCCTAGTGTAATTTCACACTATTGAGGACAATAATATTTCTTGGTGAAAAGCTTACTCTGTGGATGCAGTGATTGGATATGACTTGCATATATACTGTAGACTATCTGAACAATCTTCCATGGGGGTTATTGCACTGTATTTAGAAAAGCAAGGATGTATAATCATTTATATGTATTTAATCCAATGTATTTTTATTTTATATATTTAAAACAAAGGATGAAGATGTGAGATTTAAGGTCTCAATGTCATTTATTAGTTTATTTATTTACTTCAGTGTGAACAGAAACCAACTCAGATTTTTTTTCTCTCCAGTGATTAAAAAGATTGTCAAAACAAAGAACTATGAATACTAGTTAAATCACAACTTGATTTTTTGGAAGTGGCATTCTGATTTTGGAAATGCCTTCAGCATAGCTTTATTCAATAGCATTCAAGGAAATTAAAATGATGAATTCCAGGAGTCGAGTGTAGGTCACAGTAGTATTGTCCACTCTTACATGTATTTAAGTCCATCAGACAAACTCTTTGCTGTAGACAAAGAGTTTTGTCTACAGATAGAGGGGCAAGGTTTCTAAACCCTGCCCCCCTATCCAAAAACCATCTCTGTCCATTCTACAGATACTACAGGGCTTTCATTACTTTTGAGTAGAAAAGGACAAAGTTCTGAAGTAAAAAATAAACTTGTCCTTCTATCTGCATATTCAGTTTATTGCCCAGTTATTTTTATATTTTAGCTTTCTAGACTTGCATGAAGTGATAATTAAAGAGAGAGAAGGAAATCATAACAATAGTAGGATCAAGGCCAAAAAACTCCTTCTATCTTTTACTACTTTTTTGAGACAAGTCTGACAAAATAAATGGAAATAAGGTCTAGCTCTTTCATGCACTCTTCATTTCTTTCCATCTCATTCTACTTTCTTGTTCCCCATCTGAAGATTTTAAAACTACTTCGAAAGTTTAAATACTCTCCTTTATTTTCTATCATGAGCATCTCATACTTGTTTATCTTCTATTTCCACCCTGCTTAGTTTAAAAGTGCAAATGTCTGAAAGAGATCCTTTGCATTTTTTGTATTGTCATTCATTGTGTTATCTGTCCATGTTTGAAAAAAATAAACTTCATTTTGCATTTGGTAGCTCTGTGATCAAGCACATGGATTTCTAAAGACAATAGAAAGCCAAAAGTGACAGACATTTTGAATTCTTGTACAGAAGGTCTCTCCCTCTGCCATAATTTTCTTTTCTGTAGATTGTATATCAAGGAATACTCATACTCTGCAATTTGAATGGGTCTTCTAGTCTTCTCTTATGCTTTCTCTATATGTGTTGTGTGTATGCAACACAAAATCCAACTTTTTGGTTTCTGGAATTAACATGCATGGCATTATTTTCCTTTTCAAATGCCTTTTAAACTTGTGTGCAAACCTCAGGACACTTCATTTTTTTTACAAGGCTGACATTAGTTTCTGTATGCCATTGCCAAACTCTTGTAGTCTCACTTTAAAACATCTACACCATAAGAGTTAGGGATGAAAATAAATGAAATGGAATTGTCAAAGTTATGGAGACAGAGAAATTATATCAATAAGAGTTAAAGAAAATTATTATAAGTTGATATAGTAATGGTATCTAACACCAATAAAAATAGCAAACATAAATAAAAACTATTCAAAAATTGTTGGAGAGGATGTCAAGAAGCGGGAACATATATGCATATGTGATGGCAATGTAAATATGTAAGTCATTTTTGGGGAAAGGAATTTAAAGAGATAGAGGATATAATGAATATCCAAATAGAAAGAAGTCCTTAACATATTTATATAATAATAAACATCTGGAAAAAGAGGGAAAAGATGGGATATCAAATTTATTAACAATAGCAAGACTGCTTATAGCAAGGAATTGGAAAAGGGAAATAAATATACAAATATCAGAGTGGTATAAGGAAGTATGGAAATTGGCATTAAATGATAAGCTGACATGTAAATTAAAAGTTAAAAGAGGGACATGGAAACAAAATAATGTTTATGATGTCTGGAGAAATTTTATTGAAAGAAGATTCAAAAAGAAAGATGAAAAGTTACCTCCACAACAGATGATACATCAAAGAAATGGCTTGGTGGAGGGGAGCGTGGTGGTGAGGGATAGAAAATATGTATAAGTGTGGAAAATAACAGTAGATGCAAAAAATGTATTGCAGATTGTATTGAACATTATGTGTCTGCTGTATAACAAATGATGTATAACAAATGCTTTGAATTATGATAAAATAAATAAAAATATTTTAAAAAAAACATTTACATCATTATCCCTAAGGGACAGACCGGATCAAATATACCAAAGAGGAAAATACTAGGGAATGTTAAGTGGAAAACAGATCAAATGTTTTCCACCCAGCATTAAGTATTTTTCCTTCTTGACATATTTAATCATACACAGCACAATTTGCATCTCTTTATTTTTCTTATTTTATCCTATTTATTTAGCTTCCAAAGGAAAAAGGCATGAGTTCTGTTCTAAAAGGGATAGTAATAATGCAGTCCATAATGCAGTCCAGTAATTTAGCAAACTAAGGCAATAAAGAAAAAAAAGAAGTGAAATCGCTCATGCATTGAAACAATTTTATCACAAATATTTAGATAAGATGGAATGTATTTAAATGAGGAAAATCTTTTTTTCAAAAAAATCACCTGAACCAAAAACAAATGCAGTCCATAATGTAGTCCAGTAATTTAGCAAACTCAGGCAATAAAGAAAAAAAAGAAGTGAAATAGCTCATGCATTGAAATAATTTTATCACAAATATTTAGATAAGGTAGAATATATTTAAATGAGGAAAATCTTCTTTTCAAAAAATCACCTGAACCAAAAACAATTATTTCTATCCTTTTTCATCGCTAAAATAACTAGTATGTTGTTTCTTGTTTTCTCTTTCTCAAAGCATCTTCAAATTAGAAGACTTTTTATATTTTATAGCATTTTCCATGAATGTTACTTGATAATGTAGTACTACATATTTCTGATTCTGAGCCCAAGAAAAACCAGTGAAATGAAAGTTACACTGAATGATTTTTCAGTTGGGCTACTTCAACTGGCTTAAGAATGAGTCATGACTGCTCAGCTTCCTGAGATCAAAGAATTGTATTGGAAAAGTATTGGAAGAAGAAGCACTAGATTGTAGCTCACCATTTAATTTACACTGCATGCCATCTTGATAACATACATGTTAATAAACGTGGCTGTCTATAACCCTGAAAGAGAATTTCTGAAAGAGATTAGGATTGGGTAGAAGTTTCTTCTGACAGCAGAAATCTCCTGCATTTAGAACGATCTCCTGTTGGTTGACTTGAGACAGTTTGTGAGATAACAATCTTCTTACAAATCAGCTCTGCCAGTTAAGATCTGGTGGCAAAAGGGACAAAAAGTTGTTGAGAAAGCATGCAAGCAAGAAGCCAAGTTATACCAGAGCAAAATACCCCATGTTCAAGATATACAATAACAATATTGGCACAAATTAGTGTTAGTGTAACCAAAGTTACAACAGTAGCTAGAAAGTTAATAGAATTATTAAAGCAAGAGAAGGCCCTGGGAGCAGAGGTTATTTCTGCTAAGTTTCTAAATTCCAACATAGTTTGACTGACTCCAATATTAGCATCACTTTTACATTTCTAGACCAGTCTGCACTGATGATTGAGGCCTGGACATATTTTTTCCAATATAGCAAAAAGATCCATGTCAGATTCCTCCATTGTATCAGCTCAGAACAGGGAATAAACTGCATGTCACGCAGCCTGTAGCAGAAGAACAAACAGGCTTTAGACCTTGGAGGACCAGAATTGATGAATATTTAAATTTACCTCATCTGGCAGAGAAAAGTAGTTCAAAATTTCATTAAGCACCTTTACTGATTTCAAATTTCAAATTCAATATATTTTCCAAAGCTTGATACTGAATTATATTGGAAGCTTCTACCATAGAACACAAAGTATAAATATGTGTCCTAACACTAAATGATGATGACTTATTTGTCACGACTGCATCTATAAACATGGTTGTATTCTAATCCCCTCCAGTTTAACATTTATATTAACAATATTGTACAATTCCTATCTATTGTAGACTCTTAACTTCTTAAATTAGCAAACTAATCAATCACTGATTTATTTTATAAGGATGCTGCTGCTGTGTGATTTCAGCTTCCACAAGAACTGGGGGTTCAGAGCTTGGTGTGTCTGAGTTCTAGAAGACCAGATGAGAAACAGACAGGTTGAAGGCAAAAGCAGAGGTTTATTTCTGAATAGCCAAAGAACATGTCAGCAGACAAAGAACTGAAATACTGCAATTGCAAGTAGAAAGCAGATTTATTGCATTTGAGAGCTATTCAATACTATGTTAGCTTCTAATTCATTCAGAAAGTGTCCAGCTAGGATCCACTCCATGGGTGGTCTGGAATTAATATAAGTGTTGTTGTTGTTGTTATTCTACATTTATACCCCACCCTTTTCATCCCAATGGGAGACTCAGGGCAGCTTACAGACCATGGCATACAAAGCTGCATTACACATATAATAATAAACATGAACAATTGATTAATTCAAATATAAAAACAATAAAAAGTTTAAAGGTAAACATTCAATCCCAAGCAAAGTAGGCTGATGACACATCAATTAAACAACCAATTAAACAATTCAAATATAATTACAGTAAAACAGCGTGAAAGGAAGCATTCAATCTCAACTCAAGTGGGCTGATGGAATAAGCAGTCAAAAGTAGCAGGAAATAGGTGAGGTGGGGGAACCCCGAAAACAAGCACCCGCACAGGTGTTTCAATGTTTGACTGATGGGTGGCATGACTGTTAAAGTAGCTGCGTGGTGAGGCCCCACCATGGAGGCACCCCGCACAGGTGTTCCGGGAGCCTGGCGGTAGGCAACCCGGCCATTAAAGTGACCATGCGTTGAGATTGCAGGGGCCATGGTGGCACACCGTGCAGATGTTCCAGCAGCCAGGTGACAGGTAGCACAGCCATTAAAGTAGCTGTGGAGACCATGTTCTCTCCTTGGAGGCTGCTGGATCAGGATTGCCAGTCTCTGAGCAAAAGCATTCCTTCCTACTTCAGTGAGGTGCAACCCATCCCGTGCCAGTAGCCCATCTTCCTGGAAAAGCAGACCATGGTCCAGGAAGAAAAGTAGTTTTTTTTTCCTGACACCATCTGCAGAGCCAGTTTTTCACTTCTACTAGTTTTCTTGCCCTTCCTGGGCTGTATCGTACAACCAGGAGGAGAGACGTAAAGATCACCTCTACATTAAGATCTTTTAGCTTTATTCCAAGAGATTCAATATCCTTTCTGATATTTTGAAGATTAGGTCCTGCAGAATTTTTGGTTCACACATGAACCAACATCAAAGGGGGAAGGTCAGTGGATTTGATGATTCTTGTCAGCCACTGAGTTCCATAGGGGATTTTTGCCCCAGGGAGGCAGCATACTTCCAGAGACATCCTGTCGGGTGTGCAAATCACCACTTCTGTTCCTGTAGGAAGTTGCCTACTACCAATACCCATCTTCTTGATAGGGTCCCTTTCCTGTAATGTGCTCTGTAGGTTAGCTGAAGACTGAACCTGTTGCTGTTCTTCCTTTTCATTTTGAACTGAATTGTGTAGCTCTAAACCGACCTCCTCCTCAGAGACATCCCCCCCTCCATGTATCCATCAAGGACAATCTAGTCAGAGATCCCCTCATTCTCCCCAGTGTCATCTTCTTCTGCATAATCTATAATTGGGGAAAGAGACTCTGCTCCATTCTGTAACTATTTGTGAACTGTCCTCATCCCCAGAGACATCCCCCATGCATTGACCAAGGATGGCCCACTCAGTTGTATCTAAGAACCTCTCATCCTCCCCAAAGTGTACTTCCTCATCATCTGTTATTTGTGTGAGAGCGTGGAATCAATTGTGTAACTCTAGATTAACAAAGGATTAACAGAATGATGCCTGGTCCTCTTCCTCTTTCTAAATGTCACATTCTCCACATTAAAAATGATCTCCCTTTAACCTTCCTTTACATGTTCATTTTATGATTAAACTGAAATAACACTGAACTGTGTAGCTCACTGATCACAGTATATGACAATCAAAAGTCTCTATATTGTTTTATTTAGCAACCAAATCAACAATTCCAGTGAAAATGTTTTATAGAAATTGTTTAGTTCCAGTCTCTCAAATAGAATTTGCCAGTGTTAGACTAATGCATCTATCACAAACAAAGTGCAGCTAGAAGCTGGAAGCTTAGTTGTTCCCTAAAAATACAGTACTATGTCACAAGAAGACACGAGAAAACACTCTGTCTGCTCTACTTAATGAACCACAGCAAGCAGTGCTTGGAGGCTAGTGGTATTGTGTGCGGTTTAGCATCATTAAGTTCACCCAGATGAAAGTTACATTTATTTTTGTAGAAATGCAATAAAAATGTACTCTTTTGTGATTATAAAGTTTGCCACTGAATAAAAAGAAGAGATAGATGTAACATTTTATGTTTAAATATTAATGTTCTCATCCACAACTGATTCCTAAGCAAAGTAGGCCAATTTAGAGATACTTGTATTGCAATTATGTGAGAAAGTATCCCATTCTGTAAATACATACCTAGCAGTGATACAAGTCAAAGCTGTAGATTAATATTAAGCCACAAAATGACTTTATTTAAGAAACAGTCAGAGGACAGAATCTTTAATCCCAGTTATATTGTATGGGTATTTTAGGGTATAATTCTGCCAAAGAAAATACTATGATATAATGTCATTATGATCTTTGCTAATAGAGGTGATAAGAAGAGTAGATTTATGTCATACTAGCTGTACCCACCAAGCACTGCTGTGGACAACCTTCCCTCCCCCTTTCTCTCTTTCCTTCCCTCCCTCTTTCGTTCCTTCGCTCTTTTTCTTTCCCTTCTTCTTTCTCTTCCTCTTTCTTCCGTCTCTACCTGTTTCTTTCCTCCCTTTCTTTGCTCTTTGGTTACATCCTTCCTTCTCTCTTTCCTTCCTTCCCTCACACTTTCTGTCTTTTGTTCCTTCTCTCCTTCCTTCTCTCTCTCCTTCCTTCTCTCTCTCTTTCCTTTAACTTTTAATTTCCTTTTCTCCTTCCTTCCTTCTCTACCTTTCTTTCTTTCCTCCCTTCACTACTTACCTCCTTCCTTTCCCTCTTTCCTTCCCTCCTTATCTCCTTCATTCCTTCCCTCTTTTCCCCTTCTCTTGTCACTTCACGTCTTATCTTTTCTGCTATACGTTTATGCTCTCTATATAAACTTCCACTTCCCCTCCCTCACTCCTCCTTTTTCTCCATTTGTGTCCCATCTTTCTCTGAAACGTGGCCCTCAAGGAGACTAACAATTTAAATAAATAATACAATTACTGCTGGTCCAACTAATTATAATTAAGTAAAAGTAGACTATAAGCCTATCAAGTTTCAGAATGTTTCACGCATTTTGGAAATTTTTAGAATTTTTACAAGTAACATTTTTTTTTTAAAAAACTACAGAATGTATCCCCTTGAATTTCTGGACAATGAGACAACATATTTAGGACATAATTCCCCCCATGCTTCACTACACCTGGCTCATGCACTGATTTTTTTGGAATTTTGCAAGTTTTCTCTCTTTCCTACTTGAGAGGATGAGACAGCTTGCAGGGAATAAAAGCAGATGCAGCTGCTATTCAACAGCCAGAGGCAGGGATTTCTGGGACTTGAAGCCCAAAAACAGCTTCACAACAGGGGAGGAGAATGGAGAGGAAAAACAGCCCATATGATGCAGAAAGTATAGCTGTACTCAGCCCCATAGCCCTCATGGAGAAATTGCTTGCTTCAACTTGGAAAATGGTCAAGATATACTAACACAACTTAATACATTTTTATGGAATTTCAAGGGTGTGTGTGTGTGTTTTTTTCTTTTGGGTTTGTCTGGGGTGGAGAGGCTTCCCATGTTTTATTTCAGTAGCTTGTATCTACAAATCTCTGAATTTGTCAAAACCTGAAACAACGTCCAAAGTTTTGCACACTTCTATTGGAACTGGTAATCTATTGGGTAATCTGATGGTTTTTATAATTAGCTGATATGTAGCCACTGTGTTGTAGTTTCTAGTTACATAGATTAAAAACTCAACAATTGAGGAGAGGGATTAGAAAAAAAGATTACGATATGTAAAGAGAGGCTAGAATTCTATATGGGAATTGCAACTTTGTAAGTGGATTATGGTGTGTGAATTAAAATTGGTTCAGTTTTATAACAGTAGAGGTATGTAGCATAGTTGGCAAAGAGCCTAATGTGCATCATATATAAAATGATGTTCACACTGCTCACACAACAGTGTGAACCATGCACAAATTTTCATGCAATGAATGGGACAAATTCCAGTCAACATGAATGGAACACGAATATTGAGGGGATTCTGGGAATCACTATGAAAATGAAGCTGATAGGTGTGTGTGTATCCACAATAATTACTTTCCTCAGTCTTCTTCTACTTGTTATGTGTTCACCAAACTATTGGAGTTCATTTTGGACTTAGGTAACAAAAGGAATTGAAAAGGAAATCCATTCTCAGGGTACATTCTATGAGGCAATGATACATTTTTCCATTGGGCTCTAAATTAGTATAAAGTTGTCTGAATAGAAGATAATTAGCATGATTCCTTAACTATTAAGCCCAGAAATCTGAATGAATTTCAAATAACAGATTTTCTTTGGAACTGGTAATCCTTTCTTCTAAATGAAAGAAACAAGATTCCAATAATAAGCAAAGATTAATCAAACAAAAAAGAGGAATAACACTCTCCAAACAATTAAGGTAAAGGTAAAGGTAAAGATTTTCCCCTGACATTAAGTCCACTCATGTCCAACTTTGGGGGTTGGTGATCATCTCCATTTCTAAGTTGAAGAGCTGGCATTGTCCATAGGCATCTCCAATGTCATGAGGCTGGCATGACTGCAAGGAGCACTGTTACCTTCCTGCAGGATCAGTACGTATTGATCTACTCATATTTGCATGTTTTCGAACTGCTAGTTTGACAGATGCTGGAGCTAACAGCAGAAGTCCACAATGCTCCTCGAATTCGAACCTATGACCTTTTGGTCAGCAGTTACAATTACAAACAATTACAGTGATGAAAATGATACTCTCACACATGTTCTTCCACACACAAAATATAGAAACCATAACAATGTAATGTCTACTCATTACCTAAGAGTAATTTTACATTAGAAGCTCCCTGAAGGGCTCCTTGGGACATTGTTCAGACTTGCAAGAAGATGCTATTAAGATTTCTGAAAAGGGCAGAAAATTATTTGGCTACTCAACAAAAATTCCACCAAAAAAATATTAAAACTATAAAATACCTTTTTTTCCATAGGACAACACTGCCACCTTCTGGGCATTCTAGTATTATGTGGGCCAAAAACACCTAATACCTTGATGGTGGGGTCGGTTCATCATTTCCATCACAAAATCTTGTAGAGCCATTTAGAGGAAAACTAGTCAAGTCCACAAGGCTAGTTCCTGATTTTATCAAGGCTAATTGAAATCATTACTATTGGATCCCTAATAATTTTGGAAAACCCAATTTTCACTTGCCTTGGAACGTTCTCAGCATATATAACTGTACTTAACTAATCAGTATATTAAAAAATCTTACCTTGCTATCCGATGTATGACCATTACCTCTGTATCAGTGCTATCACGATTAACAAGTTTATCTTGGAAATATGGTTATATCACCACTTTTGAAGATGATAATTTTATAGGATTCAACAGTTCTGGTGAAAGTAGTATTTCTGTTATCCACAAGATTTTGTACAATAGAAATGTATTATACCTTCACTTCACTTCACCTTGAGAATTTGCACTTTGTGTTGGTGAAGAGGGTCCAGCAGAGACTGTACTACTACCTGAGACTTTTAAAGAACCAACTACTGAACTGCTGGTGACTGTCTATCACTTTGTTATAAAGCGTATCCTAACCTACTGCATCTGTGCATGGTTTGGTAACTGCACAGTAGAAGATAGGAAGCCACTCCAAAGGGTCTCCAATACATCACAGAGAATCATTGGCTGTCCTCTCCCTTCTTTGGAAGAACTTAATTCCCACAGCCTTAAGAAAGCTCAGGGCATTCTTGGGGATCCATCTCAACCAGCATATTGTTTTTGAATTATTACCATCTGGCAGACAATACAGGGTGATAAAGGCAAGGACAAACAACTTTTATCCTAGAGCTGTGGTTATGTTGAACTCCATGGTTTTGCATTGATGTGGCATTGGGGAATGTGCGGTGGTGGTGGGAGTGTGGAGGGATGGGTGTGTTGTTTTGGATTTTGTTACATGCATTCTCCCTTTGCTTTTATTGTACTATTTTACAGTATCATTGTATTATTTATTTGAGTAAACTAAAAAGAACAATAACGGATATTAAAATATTTCACAAAGTCTTTATCTAAAAAAAAACATCTGTGCCTCTTTGTGAAAAATCTTTTAAAAAATGAATCCCAAGAGCCAAATAGAGAACATTTATTACATTCCAAAGAAACTGTGAAATGTCAAATGCTCTTCATCAAACCCCTAAATTATGCATGGTTTCTGATTCTTTTTTCTTCTTTCATATAAGTCTGTGGAACATCTTCATTAGGATTTGGTGTTTAAATGCAATTTTGTAACTGATAACGAGCATATAAAATGATCCTATATTTTGTTGTTACATCTCCCGGAAGTTTCTCCTCCAACCACCACCACCAACAATAATTTTGCCTAAAACACATTTTGAAATTGATACTTGGAAGTATGTTGCAATTAGAAATACATGTTGCAAGAGGAAATATCTCTTGCAGTATTTGAATTCTTATTCTATTTGCATAGTGTAAAACAAAAATGCAACATCTTCCACTAAAGGTCAGCCTCCTCCACTATTTGTCAGGCATTACCTTTCACCCAACCTAATCCTGCATAGTGAGAGACAACGAAAATGCAAATTTACAATGATCCCATTGAATCTTTCAGGTTATCACCT
This sequence comes from Anolis sagrei, assembly GCF_037176765.1. Classification (NCBI taxonomy): domain Eukaryota; kingdom Metazoa; phylum Chordata; class Lepidosauria; order Squamata; family Anolidae; genus Anolis; species Anolis sagrei. The sequence goes on from NC_090023.1 coordinate 134,958,671, forward strand.
GATGGAATTTGTTCCAGGTCATTATTTTATCAAAAAGGTGAATTGATACCAAGTATACAGAAGAAAGGAGCCCCCTGTGGCGCAGTGGGTTAAAGCACTGAGCTGCTGAGCTTGTTGATCGAAAGGTCGCAGGTTCGATTCCGGGGAGCGGCGTGAGCTTCCGCTGTCAGCCCTAGCTTCTGCCAACCTAGCAGTTCGAAAACATGCAAATGTGAGTAGATCAATAGGTACCGCTCCAGCGGGAAGTTAACGGCGCTCCATGCAGTCATGTCGGCCACATGACCTTGGAGGTGTCTACGGACAACGCTGGCTCTTCGGCTTAGAAATGGAGATGAGCACCACACCCCAGAGTCAGACATGACTGGACTTAATGTCAGGGGACTACCTTTACCTTTATACAGAAGAAAGATCAATGAGAATGCAACATCTATAAGATCTGTGAAATTGGAGTGTTGGAGTAGGACTCTAGAGAGCAGGGTTCAAATTCCCATTTGACCCTGGAGCCCTACTAGGTGACCTTTGACAAGTAACACCCTTTCAGCCTCAGAGGAAGACAAGAGCAAACTTAATCTAAATAGAGGTCTCATCTATACTGCAGTTCAAAGGTAGCGTCAAACTGTGATGTCTATTGAACTTTCACCCCAAAATAAAGAGACCAGTCACAAAACATGGAGCTAAAGGACGATTTTATTGACTTATGTATTTACTATAACTTCTGGAATACCCAGAGTTAACCTGATTTCCAAATGGTCTAAGTGGTCAGCATAGATGTGCCCTAAATCTTCCATGAAAATTCTGTGACAGGTTCAACTTCAGAAAAGTTTTGAAAGCAAAAGAAGAATAAGGCATTCCTCTGAGAGCTGACTAGTCATAGATCCTGCCCATGTAGGGGGGGGGAGGGCTCCAGAGGAAGGGGGTGCCATCCAAGTCGTGTGGGGGAGGAGAATAGCGGGTCACCAACATCCCAGGGAGAAGCGCAACAGAGTTCTTGCGACCCTGGAGAAGGTAGGTAGTGGTAGGCTCCATGGCAGCCCCCTTGGCCTTAAGGTCCTGCTGATTAATGCCAGATCCGTTAATGGTAAGACCGCGGCCATCCAGGACTTGATCACGGATGAGAGGGCGGATCTGGCATGCATCACCAGACCTGGTTGGATGAGCTGGGGGGAGTAAATCTCACCCAGTTGTGTCCACCTGGTTTCGGAGTGCATCAGCAGGCCAGACAAGGGGGGCGGGGAGGAGGGGTCGCAGTGGTCTTCCGGCAATCCATCGCCGTGACCAGATGCGTTGTCCCGCAAGCTTCTGGGTTTGAATGTGTCCACTTGAAGGTGGGGAGCCGTGACAGTGTGGGGTTCCTGTTGGCGTATCGCCCACCCCGAGATCCAGCAGCTTCCCTGTCTGAGTTAGCGGAGGTGGTCTCTAATTCGGCCTTGCTCTCCCAGCGCCTGGTGGTGCTGGGAGACTTTAACATCCACGCCGAGACCACTTTATCTGGCGCAGCTCAGGACTTTATGGCCACCATGACGGCCATAGGACTGTCACAGATAATATCCGGCCCCACGCATCAAGCTGGGCACACTCTCGACCTTGTCTTTGTGGCGGACGACGAATTGATCAGAGTGGAAGAGCAAAACATCCTTCCAGTGTCATGGTCTGACCATCATCTGATCACATTTAGACTTACTGCAACCCTAAACCTCCGCAGGGGTGGAGGACAAATTAAGATGGTCCGCCCTAGGAGACTGATGGATCCGGATGGATTCCTGAGGAATCTTAGGGTTCTTCCTGCCTTGGAGCCTGGCGATTCTATCGACGCCTTGGTAACTCTCTATAACGGGGAGATGGCCAGGGCGTTAGATATGATCGCACCCGAACGCCCCATCTCGTTGCGTCGTGACAGGCCATCTCCTTGGTTCACCGAGGAGCTGGCTGTGATGAACCACACGAGAAGGGGGCTAGAGCGCAAATGGAGGAAATCTCGAGATGTATCTGATCGAACACGGGCTAGAGCCTCTCTTAAGGCATACTCCGTGGCCATACGGGCGGCCAGGAAGTCATTCACGACCGCTCGTATAGCATCTGCAGCAAATAGATCATCGGAGCTGTTTCGGGTCGTGGGAGAACTCCTCCACCCACCTGCGGTGGAGGAGGTCCCTGACGACCCCGCAGCTCGGTGTCGCGATTTCGCACACCATTTTGCAGATAAAGTTGCCCAGATACGCCTCGAGCTCGACTCCAATTCCATCGCAGTGCCTGAAGAGGTGACGGAGGTACCTACTTGTCCAATTTTGTGGGATTCTTTTAGGCATGTTCTTCCTGAAACCGTGGAGGAGATTCTTGGGGCTGTGAGAGTGACCACCTCATCTCTAGACCCATGCCCATCCTGGCTCATTAAATCAGCCAGAGGGGGGTTGCTTGACTGGTTTGTACTGATTGTCAATGCATCGTTGGAGCAAGGAATTTTTCCATCTAATTTGAAGCAGGCCGTGGTTCGCCCACTTATCAAAAAAGCTTCCCTTGACTCCACGGTGCTGAATAACTACAGGCCGATCTCCAACCTCCCCTTTTTGGGTAAGGTGCTGGAGAGGGTGGTCGCCTCTCAGCTCCAGGGTTTCCTAGACGATACCAACTACCTAGATCAGTCACAGTCTGGTTTCAGGCCTGGTCATGGCACCGAGACAGCCTTGGTCGCCTTGGTGGATGACCTCCGCAGAGAGCTGGACAGGGGGAGTGTGACTCTGCTGGTTCTCTTGGACATCTCAGCGGCTTTCGATACCATCGATCATGGTATCCTTCTGGGTCGTCTCTCCGGGATGGGCCTTGGGGGCACGGTTCTGTCGTGGCTCCAGTCCTTCCTGGAGGGACGAACTCAGATGGTGAAGCTGGGGGACGCCTGCTCTGACCCCTGGCCTTTGACCTGTGGGGTCCCGCAAGGCTCTATTTTGTCGCCCATGCTTTTTAACATCTACATGAAACCGCTGGGAGAGGTCATCCGGAGTTTTGGAGTTGGGTGCCATCTCTACGCGGATGACACACAACTCTACTACTCTTTTCCACCTAATTCCAAGGAGGCTTCTCGGGTGCTAGACGAGTGCCTGGCCGCTGTGTCTATCTGGATGAGGAGGAACAAGCTGAAGATCAATCCCGACAAGACAGAGGTCCTCCTGGTCGATCGTAAACCGGATCGGGGTATAGGGTGGTCACCTGTGTTGGACGGGGTTACACTCCCCCTGAAGCCACAGGTCCGCAGTTTGGGCGTCCTCTTGGATTCTTCGCTTACACTTGAGGCTCAGGTGTCGGCGGTATCCGGGAGGGCCTTTGCGCAACTGAGACTTGTGCGCCAACTGCGACCATACCTCGTGAAGGCTGATCTGGCTGGGGTGGTCCATGCCTTGGTCACCTCTAGAATGGATTACTGCAATGCGCTCTACGTGGGGCTGCCCTTGAAGACGGCTCGGAAACTTCAATTGGTCCAGCGGGCAGCAGCCAGGATGCTAACTGGGGCTCATTATCAAGAGAGGTCTACCCCTCTGTTTAAGGAGCTCCATTGGCTGCCATTTATTTTCCGAGCCCAATTCAAGGTGCAGGTGCTTACCTACAAAGCCCTAAACGGTTTGGGACCACCCTACCTGCGTGACCGCATCACCATCTACGAACTCACACGCTCGCTACGGTCATCTGGAGAGGCCCTGCTCGTGATCCCACCCACGTCGCAAGCGCGCTTGGTGGGGACACGGGACAGGGCCTTTTCTGTGGCGGCCCCCCGACTTTGGAACGCCCTCCCAAAAGATCTCAGACAGGCCCCCACTCTAGCCGTTTTCAGAAGGAATTTAAAAACTTGGCTGTTCCGTTGTGCCTTCTCAGACTAGGAATCCCCACCTCAAGACCTAGTAGCACCTTAGCATAACTAATTGTCCTTGCACACCGCACTTTTTACCCTACGTGCCTCCTGCCATTTCAGCACTTTTAACCCTTGTACCCCAGTGCGCCGGCCGAACCAGTTTTAATAATGTTTTGATGTACTGCCATTGTCGTTATTTTGTTTACTGTTTGATTTGCTTAGCTATTGTGGTGCTATGTTATTTTGCTTATTGTTGATTTGCTTTGTTATTGTGATGCTATGTTCTCTATTGTATTGTGTTTTGAGGCTTCGGCCTGTGTAAGCCGCATCGAATCCTCCGGGAGATGCTAGCGGGGTACAAATAAAGTTAATAATAATAATAATAATAATAATAATAATAATAATAAGCCATTGAATTTGAAACAATACTTTCTTACATAGATTTTATCATGCTGAATTTAGTGGCTGGTCACTTAATTCTATTTTAACAAATTATAGTGTGAAAACCTTAGATCGCTTATTTGTCCCACCATGCAAAATGTTCGGTATCAAATATCAATCATTTGGTGAACTGAGAAATTCTTTCAGCATTATTTTGTGGGATAAAAGCATGTCTGTGGTATCATGCTGGGTCAGCTGCCTGGAACGAGGGTGTGGCTGCAGGTCTCCTGGTGGGTAAGCCCAGGGCTGAGCAAGCAGCAAATAGTCTATTACTCTGCACTCAGTGATCTGTTGGCTGTGTAGTTATTGTCTTGCAACCACATAATATTTTTTTCTTCATTCTAAGTCATAATTGGACCTATATTAATGTATGCAGGAGAAGGATGGGGATTGTTTGTTATTAGCTTCAACTTTGTTTGTAACTACTCTGCAGTCTTAATACTATGAAGGACATTTGAGGGCCATGAAGTGGAAGGAGAATAATTTCAATATTGTTCCCAAACAGAAAACCAAATGTTCCCCTGGCTAAAAGGATTATATCTGGGAATCTTTCCTGGGGACAAAATTAGAACTGCATATTCATTTATCAGCTAGAAGATGTTCCATAAAGTGTACTTCGCCTCTATAGGTGGTATGGAATGCAATTAATTAATTCCTCACATTAAAAGAAAACTGCTTTCTATTCAGCTGCGCAGATCAAGCTTACTAAGGCTTAATTTTCTAAAGGATACATTACTGGTTTCTATATTTATTAAATAAAAACACAAGGGTATTGCTTAAAAATATTAAACATCATACTAAACTGAAAGCAATTCTGTTGCCAAATAGGCTACGCTTTAGGCAAAAACAAGGATTCTGTTTTGTATTTTTATTGTTTCTATAACCCAGCAGCAATGGCAACCCTGCTGATTTAATTTTCATTTCAATATTTTTCTGCCTGTCATTGTCCTGGTGGTAATGAGGGAGAAAATATGTTGTTCTGATAATTGCTTATAAGATTTATGAAATATTTATACCAGTAGTACAATGTTTCATCTCCCCTTTTCCTTTCTTTGCCCTTCATATTCATATCTTGTTAGCACTTAGGACAAGATCCAGATTAATGGCATGATCATCTGTATGTTTATTCAGATGTAACCTTCATCGGGTACAATGTGGCTCATTCTCTTGTACACAACATTGGGATTGCTGCCTTCATACTGAATTTTTCAGTAGTCACTTTAATTCGATCACTCAAATCAATGTGACTTAATGGTTGTTCTTCCTTTTGGCTGGATGGTGCCCTTGGATTAAGCATGCATGCAGAGGCTTTTCATTCTCCCCATGTTTAGTTTTTCTTTATTTGGAGGGGAAGAGATGCAAAAATTGCATAGGAAATATTTTTTTTAAATTTTAGTGACTAAATTAATTGCAAATATTAAAATAGCAAAGCTGTGGAAACCTTGAAACTTTTATCTTACATCATATTACTTTTTGCCTAAGTTACTCAGCAGTGCATTACTAATAACTGGAAGCAGTCATGGAACTATGACATAGAAATAAACAACGGATGGGCTAGTAATTCTCCTGTGCATCCAATTAGATCAAGTACCACCTATTCATATAAGGTCATCCCACTTACCTATTCCTCAAAAAGGCAGATTGGAAACAGACAAAACTAAAATAGATCATGAAGACACACCACGGACAGCCTCCAGTGCTTTATTTCCCCATCTATAGAACTATTTGCAGGACTCTCAGCACGCATGCATGCACGCGCGCGCACACACACACAAAGACCCTTTCATACATATTGCCTACCATTTGCTGACTTCACCTTGATGATGATAGAACAAGAGCAGCAAAAGAAGCTGATCTGGACAAGAAGTATTATTATTGGCACCCACCATTTTAGTTGCCGGGAACCCAATAACATTTTTTAATTATTTGAGACAATTAAAATGTTAGGCATCAGCTACAACAATTTTTACAAGCTGTTAATTACCTAGACCCCATGATATTTTGAGATGTTCAAGAGATTTTGGTAGTTTAATTACAGGGCAATTCTTATAAATGCTTATCAGATAAAATGGCTAAAGGGGTTTACTCACAGATCCAGAATCATAGCTTTAGTTATAAAGGACACTTGTATTGTTCTCATGGCACAAAGTTTAGAGCTATCATACAGGTATATATTATCTATTATTGTGTCTGGGGAAGGATCTCTTTAGATGACATCACCTTTTCCATCCTTTAAAAACTATATATTATATTATATTATATTATATTATATTATATTACAAAGTACTTTCAGGTAATCTAATTTATCTCCCCCCCCCCCCCACCCAGTAATTCTTCTGTTTCCTGCCTCCCTGCTGTTTCCACCTCACAGTGTCAATGGGACACGAGTCAGAATTCAAACACTTCTCTGGCAGTACAATTCTTGGTGCTAAATTCAGCCAAATTCAAATGAAAACCCATTCCCACAGGTAAACAGAAAGCCTCCTTCTTGAAAATGTCAATTAATGCATGCATCTGTTCTATTCATCACATTCATGAGGTTACGGTGGGCAGGGCAAACAATCTAAATAAACAATGACAATATTCATATGTTGTATGTCCAGCTACACCCAGTGGTGTGTGCTGTGCCAGGCTCAGACTGAAAAAGCTATTCAAATATGTGAAATTAAGATGGAATTCCCAAATGTAAAAGCATACAGAAAAATCAAGATGGCATCTGACAAACTTACCACAAATTATGATGAGAATGAATCAGAACTTTATAAAACCCAAATGTTAATTGAAAGAAGGTTGCTCTTTGATGTAGCTTTCCTCCACACAAGAACACAGCTGGCATTATATCAAAATAAACAGTATTATTATTACTATCATCATCATCATCATTATTATCATCACCATCACCATCACCTTCACCATCATTATTATTTGAAACACAACAAGATGAGTCCACAGTAGACATTCTGCTGGCTGTTGTATTGGATCACACGTCAGACACTTCTCAAGTGTCTAGGACTGTGTGATGTATGAATGAATAATGTGTTCAGATTCCAGTAAGGTGGCCTTCTACAGCTGGCAGATGGTAATTTTGTCAGTGCCGATTATGTTTAAGTGCAGTACAATATGAATGGGTTCCTTGGTAGACAGGTTAAACACAAATAATCCACTTATAAGGATAAGATAATGAATAAGTCCAACAGATAGGTAAATCGTGAAACTTAGACTGTTCAATTCACAGTAATCACAAAATTAAGCAATATGCAATAAGTTCTGTACAAAGCAATATGAAATAGGTTCTGTACAGTCTTTTAGTGATGTCGTTGTATGTTCATAAATCAGCCTCCCACGACCGGTTTCGGCCTTAGCTTCAGGCCTTCTTCGGGTGGTCTGTAATTTTACATACATAAATACATTTTACAATTGTATGGGTTGAACATAATGTAATAGAATGCATTTAGAAATACTTACAAGGTTCAGTCTTTTACATATGTTCTCATAAGAGATACTTAAGTTTTTTTGTAATGGGATCTAGGTGAAAGGAACAAATTGTGGCTATTAACATTTAAAAATTACATATATCAAAGTAAATATTTTCCTAATATATTTCACCAATTTACATACATAAATACATTTTACAATTGTATAGGTTGGACATAATGTAATAGAATGCATTTAGAAATACTCACAAAGTTCAGTCTTTTACATATGTTCTCATAAGAGATACTTAAGTTTTTTGCAATGGGATCTAGGTAAAAGGAACAAATTGTGGCTATTAACATTTAAAAATTACATATATCCAAATAAATATTTTTCCAATATATTTCACCAATTAGGTGTATACTCACAAGATACTCTGCTTCTGAGTTTGATTCTAATTGCGAGTATGAACAGGATCTGGGGGTTTCCTCTATTTAAAGAGGAAAATGAACATCAGATGTAGAGGAGACAGAGAAGTTGATTTAAGGTTCATTTAAAGTTATAGGTGTGGAAAATGTCAACACTAGATGGCGTTGTGAGTAATGTACTTCCCAGGGATGTGTAGTATACAAGGGATAATGCAAAAAACCTCAAAGTTATATATAGCAACTGTATGAATTATGTTCATTGAGACCATATGGGTGTTCCGTCCGTAATCTGAAGATCCAGTATGTTTCCCTTTGTAGTAGTTTAGTGTTAAAGTCCATGTGTTTGGATTGTGTGACTACTTCTAATATGTGGTATTTAAAAGATTCAGGGTTGTGCCGTAGATCATCAAAATGTTTATACAGTATGGAATCTCTGGAATTAGTTCTAATTTTGCTCCGGTGTTCTATAATCCTAGACTTCACTTCTCGACGAGTTTGGCCAACGTACATCAGATTGCATTCACAAATAATCCCGTAAATAACCCCCTTGGTTGTGCATGTGGCAAAATGGGAGAATTTAATTATCAATGGTGGGTGTTGGTGTGTAAAGATTTTAGTCTCCACCAATTGGTTACACACTGAGCAATGATGGCATCGATAATTGCCAATTAGATTTGATTTCATGGTCCGAACATTATGTGTTAAATCTGAATGTACCAAAAAATCCCCAATGCTCTTGGTTCTTTTATATGCTATTAGTGGGGGTCTTTCACAGCCCGGGATGTCCCTTATTAAGTTCCAGTATTTTTTAATTGTTCTGATGGCTAAATTGGACATGTTAGTGAGAGTAAGTGGCCATATTAATCTTTCTACTCTAGGTCTAGTCTTGTTCTCTAGTAATTTAGACCTGGGAATGTTGGCTACTTTTAGATAAGATGATTGTATTATATGTTCCGGATATCCCCGGTTTCTAAACTGTCGTTTCGTTACCTCAATCTCGTGAGTGAAATCCTGTTGGGTCGAGGAATTACGTTTAATCCTGAGCATCTGTGAAAACGGTAGATTATTTTTTAATGCCCAATGATGGTAACTATTGTAGTGTAACAGAGAGTTTCTATCCGTGGTTTTACGGTGGTTTCTCACCCTCAATCGGTCGTTTTCTTTTATAATCATAACATCCAGGAAAACCAAGGATGTGGCACTGATGTTCCCTGTAAATTTGATATTGTGGTGTACTGTATTGATCCAGGATAATAATGTTTCTGCCTCATGATGTGAGTTTATAATAATGAAAATGTCATCAATAAATCTGCAATATTTGATTATGCTATCCGCTACAGGGTTATATGCACGATTCAAAATTATATTGTTTTCCAAATTATCCATAAATAAATTTGCTATTGAAGGTGCAACAGGGCTGCCCATGGCCACTCCTTGTATTTGGAAATAATATTTTTGGTCGAATTTAAAGAAATTTTTTTCGAGAATGATATCAAGGAGGTCCAACAAAAAGAAAGTGGGGGGGTGACAGTTTGATCTCCTGTTCAGAGTAGACTCACATACAGTGCGTGCCTCTTCTATTGGAATGCTAGTGTACAATGAAGTTACATCTATAGACATCAGAACAGCATCTGTTGGAATCACCAAGGGTTCAATGATATTAATAAAGTGTTTAGTGTCCCTAACATAAGATGAAGTCTGTTTTACAAAGGGTTGTAAATGGTGGTCCACAAATTTTGCTAGTGGTTCTAGAATGGAGCCTGATCCTGATATGATAGGACGGCCCGGAACTGGCCTGATGTTCTTATGTATTTTTGGCAGAATATACAGTACAGGGGTTCTGGGCCATGGAGTGTGTAGATACTTATATACATCCTCTGATATATATCCAAGCGACAGTCCTTCCATTGTCACTGTTTTTATAATAGATTGGATGTGTTGTGTGGGATCCCGTTCTATATTAAGATAGTGTTCTCTTATTGATAATTGTCTGTGGATCTCATTCATATAATCAGTATGGTTCATTAACACTATGGCTCCACCCTTGTCAGCCGGCTTCCAAATGAGGTTTTTGTCATTGGCTAAACTACGAAGCGTGTTCCACTCACTGTTAGAAAAGTTTGTACTGTGTGTCCCTTTGTTTTTTGTGAATGTGTGACATAGTTCCTCACATACTGTTTTTTCAAAAACCCTAAGTCCTATATGGTCTGTGCTAGGAAAAAAGTTACTACGAGGTTTGAAGGTAGAAGTAGTGATGTTTTTTGTGGTCCCAAAATGCTGTCTTAATCTGATGGTACGGAATAGCCTAGCTAATTCTATACGCATCTTAAATGGATTATATTTGGGTTTGGGAACAAATGTTAGCCCTTTATTAATAACGTGCTTTTCCTGAGGGGTTAAAACTCTGTTGGATAAATTTACTATTAAGTTTTCCGTTTCACATTTGGAGCCTCTTGAAAAAAACGATTAGGTTTGTTTCTGATACGACCCGTACGTCTAGGTGTGTGGCTGTTGTCCCTCCTGTATGAGGCCACACTATGTCCTGAACTATCTGACATAGAGCCTGTGTCTTCTTCAGAAGTGAATTCACTAAACCTTACTTGTTTTCTAGAGTGGTAGTGTTTGGAGTATAGCCACTGGTAAATTTTGTTGTTCTTGTAATCATTTTCATCCCTTTCAAACTTTTTTAGTTTAAAGGATCTAAGTTGTTTGGAAAATTCCTCGAGTTTATTTGTGAGGGTGTCCAAATCAATTTTAAATTGCGCATCAGAGTTGAATTTCTCTAGCATGTCTTGGGACTGAGTTTTTACGGTGGCAATTTCCTCGTTCGAACGTGCAATTAGCAGGAGCATCAAGTCCTGTGAACATTTATTGAGAATTGCCACCCATTTTTGATGAAAAGACTCATCATCTTGAAACATCCCTGGGGGTTTGAAAATGCGTAGTCCCCTGGGTATTCTATTGGCTCTAATGTATTCCGCCAGTGTTGTTGCATGCAAGTCCAGCCTAATTTCTCTACGTTTCAACTTCTCATACTCCCTAATACTTGTCTCCCTATTGGAGTTACTGGGGTTGGATCCCCCAGTTTCAAAGAGTGATCTGTCTTTAATTAAAGATTCCTTGAATTTATCATCAAAACTTAATCCCTGTAGCCACTCCGCCATAACAAAGCAATGCTTTGGAACAATACAATATGAATGGGTTCCTTGGTAGACAGGTTAAACACAAATAATCCACTTATAAGGATAAGATAATGAATAAGTCCAACAGATAGGTAAATCGTGAAACTTAGACTGTTCAATTCACAGTAATCACAAAATTAAGCAATATGCAATAAGTTCTGTACAAAGCAATATGAAATAGGTTCTGTACAGTCTTTTAGTGATGTCGTTGTATGTTCATAAATCAGCCTCCCACGACCGGTTTCGGCCTTAGCTTCAGGCCTTCTTCGGGTGGTCTGTAATTTTACATACATAAATACATTTTACAATTGTATGGGTTGAACATAATGTAATAGAATGCATTTAGAAATACTTACAAGGTTCAGTCTTTTACATATGTTCTCATAAGAGATACTTAAGTTTTTTTGTAATGGGATCTAGGTGAAAGGAACAAATTGTGGCTATTAACATTTAAAAATTACATATATCAAAGTAAATATTTTCCTAATATATTTCACCAATTTACATACATAAATACATTTTACAATTGTATAGGTTGGACATAATGTAATAGAATGCATTTAGAAATACTCACAAAGTTCAGTCTTTTACATATGTTCTCATAAGAGATACTTAAGTTTTTTGCAATGGGATCTAGGTAAAAGGAACAAATTGTGGCTATTAACATTTAAAAATTACATATATCCAAATAAATATTTTTCCAATATATTTCACCAATTAGGTGTATACTCACAAGATACTCTGCTTCTGAGTTTGATTCTAATTGCGAGTATGAACAGGATCTGGGGGTTTCCTCTACTTAAAGAGGAAAATGAACATCAGATGTAGAGGAGACAGAGAAGTTGATTTAAGGTTCATTTAAAGTTATAGGTGTGGAAAATGTCAACACTAGATGGCGTTGTGAGTAATGTACTTCCCAGGGATGTGTAGTATACAAGGGATAATGCAAAAAACCTCAAAGTTATATATAGCAACTGTATGAATTATGTTCATTGAGACCATATGGGTGTTCCGTCCGTAATCTGAAGATCCAGTATGTTTCCCTTTGTAGTAGTTTAGTGTTAAAGTCCATGTGTTTGGATTGTGTGACTACTTCTAATATGTGGTATTTAAAAGATTCAGGGTTGTGCCGTAGATCATCAAAATGTTTATACAGTATGGAATCTCTGGAATTAGTTCTAATTTTGCTCCGGTGTTCTATAATCCTAGACTTCACTTCTCGACGAGTTTGGCCAACGTACATCAGATTGCATTCACAAATAATCCCGCAAATAACCCCCTTGGTTGTGCATGTGGCAAAATGGGAGAATTTAATTATCAATGGTGGGTGTTGGTGTGTAAAGATTTTAGTCTCCACCAATTGGTTACACACTGAGCAATGATGGCATCGATAATTGCCAATTAGATTTGATTTCATGGTCCGAACATTATGTGTTAAATCTGAATGTACCAAAAAATCCCCAATGCTCTTGGTTCTTTTATATGCTATTAGTGGGGGTCTTTCACAGCCCGGGATGTCCCTTATTAAGTTCCAGTATTTTTTAATTGTTCTGATGGCTAAATTGGACATGTTAGTGAGAGTAAGTGGCCATATTAATCTTTCTACTCTAGGTCTAGTCTTGTTCTCTAGTAATTTAGACCTGGGAATGTTGGCTACTTTTAGATAAGATGATTGTATTATATGTTCCGGATATCCCCGGTTTCTAAACTGTCGTTTCGTTACCTCAATCTCGTGAGTGAAATCCTGTTGGGTCGAGGAATTACGTTTAATCCTGAGCATCTGTGAAAACGGTAGATTATTTTTTAATGCCCAATGATGGTAACTATTGTAGTGTAACAGAGAGTTTCTATCCGTGGTTTTACGGTGGTTTCTCACCCTCAATCGGTCGTTTTCTTTTATAATCATAACATCCAGGAAAACCAAGGATGTGGCACTGATGTTCCCTGTAAATTTGATATTGTGGTGTACTGTATTGATCCAGGATAATAATGTTTCTGCCTCATGATGTGAGTTTATAATAATGAAAATGTCATCAATAAATCTGCAATATTTGATTATGCTATCCGCTACAGGGTTATATGCACGATTCAAAATTATATTGTTTTCCAAATTATCCATAAATAAATTTGCTATTGAAGGTGCAACAGGGCTGCCCATGGCCACTCCTTGTATTTGGAAATAATATTTTTGGTCGAATTTAAAGAAATTTTTTTCGAGAATGATATCAAGGAGGTCCAACAAAAAGAAAGTGGGGGGGTGACAGTTTGATCTCCTGTTCAGAGTAGACTCACATACAGTGCGTGCCTCTTCTATTGGAATGCTAGTGGACCACCATTTACAACCCTTTGTAAAACAGACTTCATCTTATGTTAGGGACACTAAACACTTTATTAATATCATTGAACCCTTGGTGATTCCAACAGATGCTGTTCTGATGTCTATAGATGTAACTTCATTGTACACTAGCATTCCAATAGAAGAGGCACGCACTGTATGTGAGTCTACTCTGAACAGGAGATCAAACTGTCACCCCCCCACTTTCTTTTTGTTGGACCTCCTTGATATCATTCTCGAAAAAAATTTCTTTAAATTCGACCAAAAATATTATTTCCAAATACAAGGAGTGGCCATGGGCAGCCCTGTTGCACCTTCAATAGCAAATTTATTTATGGATAATTTGGAAAACAATATAATTTTGAATCGTGCATATAACCCTGTAGCGGATAGCATAATCAAATATTGCAGATTTATTGATGACATTTTCATTATTATAAACTCACATCATGAGGCAGAAACATTATTATCCTGGATCAATACAGTACACCACAATATCAAATTTACAGGGAACATCAGTGCCACATCCTTGGTTTTCCTGGATGTTATGATTATAAAAGAAAACGACCGATTGAGGGTGAGAAACCACCGTAAAACCACGGATAGAAACTCTCTGTTACACTACAATAGTTACCATCATTGGGCATTAAAAAATAATCTACCGTTTTCACAGATGCTCAGGATTAAACGTAATTCCTCGACCCAACAGGATTTCACTCACGAGATTGAGGTAACGAAACGACAGTTTAGAAACCGGGGATATCCGGAACATATAATACAATCATCTTATCTAAAAGTAGCCAACATTCCCAGGTCTAAATTACTAGAGAACAAGACTAGACCTAGAGTAGAAAGATTAATATGGCCACTTACTCTCACTAACATGTCCAATTTAGCCATCAGAACAATTAAAAAATACTGGAACTTAATAAGGGACATCCCGGGCTGTGAAAGACCCCCACTAATAGCATATAAAAGAACCAAGAGCATTGGGGATTTTTTGGTACATTCAGATTTAACACATAATGTTCGGACCATGAAATCAAATCTAATTGGCAATTATCGATGCCATCATTGCTCAGTGTGTAACCAATTGGTGGAGACTAAAATCTTTACACACCAACACCCACCATTGATAATTAAATTCTCCCATTTTGCCACATGCACAACCAAGGGGGTTATTTACGGGATTATTTGTGAATGCAATCTGACGTACGTTGGCCAAACTCGTCGAGAAGTGAAGTCTAGGATTATAGAACACCGGAGCAAAATTAGAACTAATTCCAGAGATTCCATACTGTATAAACATTTTGATGATCTACGGCACAACCCTGAATCTTTTAAATACCACATATTAGAAGTAGTCACACAATCCAAACACATGGACTTTAACACTAAACTACTACAAAGGGAAACATACTGGATCTTCAGATTACGGACGGAACACCCATATGGTCTCAATGAACATAATTCATACAGTTGCTATATATAACTTTGAGGTTTTTTGCATTATCCCTTGTATACTACACATCCCTGGGAAGTACATTACTCACAACGCCATCTAGTGTTGACATTTTCCACACCTATAACTTTAAATGAACCTTAAATCAACTTCTCTGTCTCCTCTACATCTGATGTTCATTTTCCTCTTTAAATAGAGGAAACCCCCAGATCCTGTTCATACTCGCAATTAGAATCAAACTCAGAAGCAGAGTATCTTGTGAGTATACACCTAATTGGTGAAATATATTGGAAAAATATTTATTTGGATATATGTAATTTTTAAATGTTAATAGCCACAATTTGTTCCTTTTACCTAGATCCCATTGCAAAAAACTTAAGTATCTCTTATGAGAACATATGTAAAAGACTGAACTTTGTGAGTATTTCTAAATGCATTCTATTACATTATGTCCAACCTATACAATTGTAAAATGTATTTATGTATGTAAATTGGTGAAATATATTAGGAAAATATTTACTTTGATATATGTAATTTTTAAATGTTAATAGCCACAATTTGTTCCTTTCACCTAGATCCCATTACAAAAAAACTTAAGTATCTCTTATGAGAACATATGTAAAAGACTGAACCTTGTAAGTATTTCTAAATGCATTCTATTACATTATGTTCAACCCATACAATTGTAAAATGTATTTATGTATGTAAAATTACAGACCACCCGAAGAAGGCCTGAAGCTAAGGCCGAAACCGGTCGTGGGAGGCTGATTTATGAACATACAACGACATCACTAAAAGACTGTACAGAACCTATTTCATATTGCTTTGTACAGAACTTATTGCATATTGCTTAATTTTGTGATTACTGTGAATTGAACAGTCTAAGTTTCACGATTTACCTATCTGTTGGACTTATTCATTATCTTATCCTTATAAGTGGATTATTTGTGTTTAATATGTTTAAGTGCAGGCCAAAGTATTTAGGCACTGCAACCAGTGTGCCGATCACCACTGGAACCACCTTTAATGGCTTGTGCCAGAGTCTCTGTAGTTTGATCATTAAATCCTCATATTGTGTCATCTTTTCCAGTTGTTTCTCTTCAATCCTGCTATCACCTGGGATTGCAACATCAACAATCCATACTTTGTTTTTTAACATGATCGTGAGGTCAGGAGTATTGTGCTCTAAAACTCTGTCTGTCTGAATTTGGAAGTCCCAGAGGAGTTTGACATGTTCATTTTCTGTAAAATTTTCCTGCTTGTGATCCCACCAGTTCTTTGTTGCAGGCAGATGGTATTTGTGGCACAGGTTCCAATGAATCATCTGAGCAATGGTGTTATGCCTCTGCTTGTAGTCTGTCTGCGCAATCTTCTTGCAGCAACTGAGGATGTGATCTATTGTTTCATCTGCTTACTTGCAGAGTCTACATTTGGGATCTGTTGTCGACTTTTCAATTCTGGCTTTGATGGCATTTGTTCTAATGACTTGTTCTTGGGCTGCCATAATCAGGCCCTCCGTCTCCTTTTTCAAAGTTCCATTTGTGAGCCACAGCCATGTTTATTTCTTTGTCAATTTGGCTTATTATTATTATTATTATCATCATCATCATCATCATCATCATCATCATCATCATTTGCAATATTTGTATACCATCCTTCTCAACCCCAAAGGGGACTCAGGGCAGTTTGCAATTAAAGTTTTCAGGGCTAGATGAACTATAATACCATTTCAGAGAATAGCCATGTTGGGGAAGTATTATTTAGGGTGACTATAGCATGTGCAATAAACATATATCACTATACCTAGAGAAATGTGCAAACTCAATAATTGCTAAAATATACTTAAAAATAGCTAGGATAGAAGTTTTGGGTACAATCATTAGTATTTCCTATTGCTTTTACTGCTTTTATTTGTTCACAGTTACAAGTTACTTCTGTATCTGTATGTGCCAGTCAATGGTGACTCCATGAATTTATAAGCTTTTCTTAGTTAAGGAATATTCAAAGATGGTTTTTGTCAGTTCCTTCCTCTGTAATATAACCCACAGCATTTGGTATTTTTGGCTATCTTCCATTCAAGTATGAAACAGGATAAACTGTACTTAGCTTCCAATATCAGACAGGATCTGGTGTTTCTAGACATACTCTATTTCAAGGCAGATATCATTTAAGATGAAAATGCTGTAATAACCAACCCAAGGTTGCACACCAATCCATGGAAGAAGAGTTGAAGACTGCCCCAAGTCAGCAGCTTGCAGACACAAAGGTGATGAATGAATGGTTTAACCCTATTATCTGCTTTCAGGATTAACCATCTGTTTCTTGTGACCCATTGATCTGTGGCACAATGCAGACATGAGCATGCTCTACATACTTCCTCTACACATTTTCCTCTAGGATAAAAAGGTAATACCAGAGAGAATAACCCTTATTTCTCTATCTTTTCCCTGAAGAAAATGGTAGGGCCTCTGCAAGGAGAAGCTAGTGAAATACTGACAAGAGATTGTAAAAAAGCAAACTTGCTCAACAACTTCTTTGCCTTGGTCTTCTCACAAAAAGAAATCAGCATTCAACCTGAGTGATAGGAAGTTGATGAGGTGAAAGGGGAAATGCAAACCAAAATAGGTAAAGAAGTAGTTCAGGAATACCTGAACTACCTGAACCAGGGCCAAATGAACTATATCCAAGAGTATTGAAGGAACAAGCAGAAGTGATTTCACAACTACTGGCAATAATCTTTGAGAATTCTTGGAGATCTGGAGAAGCCCCGGTAAACTTGAGGAAGGCAAACATTCCTATCTTCAAGAAAGCAAAAAGAGGACACAAACAATTACCATCTAGTCAGCCTGACACCAATACCAGGAAAGATTCTGGAGAAGATCATTAAGGAGGCAGTCTACAATCACTTAGAAAGGAATGCTGCAATTACTAAAAGTCAACATGGATTTCTCAAAAACAACTCATGCCAAACTAATATCATTTTTGAAAGGGTAACAAGCCCGATAGATGCATGGAATGCTGTAATGTAGCATATCTTGATTTCAGTAAGGTCTTTGTCAAGGTCCCTCATGATCTTCTTGCAAACAAACTAGTAAAATATGGGCTTGACAATACAACTGTTAGGTGGATTTGTAAATGATTAAGTGACCAAAGCCAAAGGGTGCTCACCAGTGGTTCCTCTTCATCCTGGAAAAAAGTGACTAATGGGGTGCCTCAGGGTTCTGTCCTAGATCCAGTGCTGTTCAACATATCTATTAATTACTTGGATGAAGTATTGGAGGGCATGCTTATCAAGTTTGAAGATATCTTCAAGTTGCGGGGAGATAGCTAATAGGGCTGTGCGGTTTCGTTTCGTTAATTCGTAATTCGTTAATAATTCGTTAATTTTTTCAATTACAAAACGATAACGAACCATTCTGGAGCAATTTTTTTAAAAAACGAATTTTTAAACACGTTTTGTAAATGCTTCGTATATCGTTATTGTATTCGTTTCGTTATTGTTCTGAGGTCGTTTCGTTATTTTTTCCGCATGTCTGGGGCAAGGTTTTTGTTTAATTAGTGAAAAAAAATTATAATATCACACCAACAGTCAACAACAGAGGGAGAGGGAAGCTTCAGAAGTTTTTGGAAGTTTTTTAGCGTATTTCGCGGTCGCGTCCGCCATTAACGAATCGATTCGTTATTGTTTCAGAAATCGATTCGTTAATGTTTTGTAATTTTTTTCACATTTATGAAATTTCGTAAATATCGAACTTTTTAAAAGGAAAATTTTGCAATTATTTTAAATATCGAAACAAAAAAACCCCCCAAATACAAATCGATTTTAGAAACAAATTTTTCCGTTGTTACCCAGGCCTAATAGCTAATACTCCAGAAGGCAGGCTCAGAATTCAAAATGACATTAATAAGTTAGAGAATTGGGCCCAATCTAACAAACTGAATTTCAATGAGGAGAAATATAGGATACTTCATTTAGGCAGGGGGAAAAATGAAATTTGCACATAAATGATGGGTGATGTCTGGCTAAACCAAAGTACATGTGAAAAAGATTTTGGAGTCTTCATGGACAGCTAGTTAAACATGAGCCAACAGTGTGAGGCAGCAGCTAAAAAAAGGCAATGGGATTTCGGCTGCATCAAAAGGAGTATAGTGTCTAGATCAAGGGAAGTAATGTTTCCCCTCTATTCTACTTTGGCCAGAACTGAATACTGTGTTCAATTCCAGGCAACAAAATTTGAAAGAGAGGTTGACAAGCTGGAAGGTGTCCAGAAGAGGGTGACTATAATGATCAAAGTTTTGGAGACCATGCTCAATTCGAAGTGTCTTAAAGAGCTGGGTATGTTTAGCCTGCAGAAGAGAAGGCTGAAAGGAGACATGGACATGTATAAACATGTGGAATGCTGTCATAAGGAAGAGGGGTCAGGCTTCTTTTCTACTGCCTTGAAAACTAGGACTAGGAGCAACGAAAGGGAATTTCACCTGAACATTAGGAAGAACTTCCTGATCGTGAGAGATATTCAACAGTTGAACTCTCTGCCTTGGAGTGTGGTGGAAGCTCCTTCCCTGGAAGCTTTGAAACAGAGGCTGGATGGCCATCTGTTGGGAGTGCTTTGATTGTGCTTTTCTTGCACTGCAGGGGGTTGGACTAGACTCTAAGATTATATGATAATTAATACTTTTATCTAGCAAACTATCCAGCAGGTTCATTGACTTCTCTTCCCAAAGAATGCCCCCCCCCAAAAAAAAACACACACACACACACAACAGGGAGAAAAATTAAACTATCTAACCAGCTGGCATGGAAAATTAGATGATTTTTTTCAAATTCATTTATTTATGAAAAAGACTTTGGTCAGTCTGAAGTGAAATATTCATGCATAATGTCCAAATAAAGCAAAGTATAAGCACTGATAGGGAAAATATATCCTTTTTATCTGTGATTTATTATTGGTTTTAGGAAATCATATTATCTAGTCTTGTCTGAAATCTGGAAAAGCAATTGCTGGGGCAAATACCTGGAGAAGGACACATAAAGAGTTAAAATTTTGTATCAACTTGAATATCACACATCTGAAAATAAAAGTAGAGACAGATTTTTTTTAGAACTCTAAGTATTCCCTAGGGAAGACTAAGTTTGGGTTGATTTTACCTGAAGTGAAACTGAAGCTAATTTGAAAGTTTCTTATCAGGTCTAATATCTGAGGAAAATGGTCTCAATGCAGAACATATTGGACACTGGACAGATATCAGTATGAACTGTTTCTTTCAGGGATTGCCAGATAAGTCACACAGGAGTGATGAGAGATGAAGTTCTAAGTAATCTAGTAAATTAAAAATTAACAAATCACTGAGTCCAGATGGTATTCACCCAAAATTCATGAAACGAGTCAAATGTGAAATTGTAGATTTCCTATTAGAAAATATGTGACTTGTCACTAACGTTGGCTTCTGTAACACAAAATTGGAAAGTGGCCAACATAACATAAAACATCGGAAGTTTTCTGAGCATGAGTAAGGAAATCTGTGAAATAGAAAACTTGTCTCCCTACTCTCTGTCCCATGTAAACTTATACAAACTATTGTGGACAGCAGTATTGCAGTTCACTCAGTTGTAATAGGTGACACAGCTGCAGTGGCCATTAGCCATAAAAGTAAAAGTTCACATTCATAAGTAGCATTCTGCTCAACACAAGATGCTAAGTGTGAACAAGATTAGGAAGGGGTTGTTTCCTTCCATCTGTACTATGAACTTTCTACAGGGTTAGCCCAAACAATGTTGGTCTTTGAGATAGAACAATAAATGATATCACTCTTTTCAAGACAATATGCGAAGGCCAGTTAAGTTACTTTGGCATACAAGACAGAAAATCCCATAAAAATGTCATTTCACCCTTCCAAACTGGGGAAAAATATTTATTAATTTATATTCCATAATGGTGAGCAAAATAGGTTTCTTGAGTTAGCTACCTCAGTTTTCCAAATAGTTCTGATCCCTGCTTAATTTTTGAAATGGAATTTAAAGTCTGTTGACATTTTTCAAGACAGAGCAACTTAGACTGTTGGAGTCTGAAGCAAATGCATATAGGTATCCTTTGTTGAAATGTCTAAGGAATTTCAAATAAAAAATGAATAGGGCAATATCCAAAGTTTACAGGGCAATATATACATTTTGAGAAACCATGAACATTGCCATGCATTTCTGCGAATCATCAGTCAATTCTCCATTCTTCTCCATCATGTGTATGCATACTGTGAAATACTGCCATTCTGCAAGCTTAATTGTGCAAAGAAGTATTACCCATTGTTTTCATAATTTAATTTATTTATTTAATTGAATATTACAGATCAAATTAAACCAAGCAAAAACCTAGGATTATGTCATTGTGGAATTGCTAGCACACTAATTCCATTTGTTTTTGTGAATCAGATTAATTAGATATTTAAACACAACCAAGATTAACATGAGGAAGATTAATAAAACATTATAACCCCAAGTTTTCTAAAGATGCTGATAGAATGAATCTGACGGTGAAATTATTATGGGTTGCATCTATCGAAGCGAGTTGCGTTTAAATTAAGGGACTAAATTAGACACAAATTAAGACCTAATAATTTCACTAAGATGTGGTTCAAGTAACTCATTATGGAAAGTTCCAGCTCTTTTTTTCTACATCCTAACAACATACTTAGAAGATGTGGTCCTTTGAAGAGTAGGGTTTCAGTGGGTAAGTATAAAGGACTATAACCTAAAAGATCCAATCCGTTCACATACAGCACATCTGTTTCTCCACTATATGTCATTCCTTTTGCCCCAAATGGAATGTACTTTTTTTTTACTGCTGATGTGACCCTTTCCCTTCTCCCCTTGGCCTCCTGATAATGGACTGTGTTAAATCCGCCCCCCCCCGCCCCCAAAGGGGGGATATTAGACCTTCATTTTAATGGAAATAATACACTCACTATTTTATTTATATACTATGGGTTTTCACATTAAAAGCCTTGTATTTTTAAAACCCAGACCAAAATCTTAGTTTCAGTGTTGTGGATATCATATTGGAGGTTTATGGTGGTCATTTTGAGCCTTCTCAGTGCCCCACCTGGCCTCTCCTGATCCTCTGGAGAACCAGAGAACCTCCCCAGGAACTTCCTTCCTTCCTGCCCTGACCTGTCTAGAAGGGGACTATTGTACATACAAAATGGTTCCCCCCCCCCTTTTGTAATTTTCACATGTAGTTTCAACAAAACAGAACTCTGCTCAAAGACAGTTTGAACATAGAGCTCTCCCTCCTTCCTCCTGTTTATTTTGGACATAAGATAGTTTAAAAACCAAAAACAGAAACAGAAACAAAATAAAAAGCAGAAATCGGTGAACACAAAACACCCATTTTATTTCATCGTGTAACAGTCACATCATATTTCTCAACAAAAGCAAGATACAAAGTGCAACTATAATGCAACAAAATACTGTATTAGGGCATGATCTCACATGGAGGGACATGAAGGTGTCAGAATAGGGTTGGAGATGTACTAAGAACATGCCAAATAAAGCTAAATATTTTTTTTATGTTTCAGAAGTTGTATACACATTTCAATTGAAAGTTTCCTCCCAAACGCCATAATGGCTTAAGCACCAAAATAGGCTGAACATTCAGTTTCTGTGTTTCATTATAGCTGGTACTAGAATGATTCACTCAGCCTGCAACCATTTCTTAACATTTGTGATAGCCTTGATTCCATTTTATGTACAAGAATGATCAAAATCCATCAATACACCCTGAAAAATAAGAAAAGAGAACCATGCTGCTTATTTTAAGATCTTTTTACACTAGTATATATCAGGAAAAAAAATCTTGACTATTTTATATAATATATCGAAAAGAAAGAAGTGACAGGGTGGTGTGGAGGGCTTCCTTTTCACTTTATCATCTCTCTTCTTGAAATAGTTTAAAAAACTATTTCAAATTTGACAACTGCTTTCACTGTCACATTAAATGAATTGTTATGGGGTGGCCAATTTATAGCTGGAACAATTTTGAGTGTGATATTTATACGTGACCCATAAAGGAAGCCTATTTACAAAACATGGCCAATTTATTCATGAATCAATTGAGAGTGATATTAGCTGTCTGTAAGGTTTATTTATGGAACACTTTGTAATCTAGTTTAGTTTTATGGATTATGACCAGAATCCTATTGGTGAAAAATACACATAGACGTGCACTTTTAAACTGATGGCATAAGAATCTATCCTGTAGATGTATTGCCTCCCAGTCCCACCCATCTGCTGCAGAATCTAGGCATGCACTTATTTTAGCATATAAAATTTTTAGTCTTTGGGATATTCTCATGCCAAAAACTGATGAAACTACTGGGAACAATGCAATAACTCTTTCAGTGGAGACTGAATGGCCAAACCACAGTCAAATATAAACAGGGCAAGCCTCCATACAAAGTCATTATAATAAGTGGGAGTCACACAATAGTTTATTTCTGTGGAGATTGAATGGAGAAAACCCCATCCATTATGTGTAAGGCATTTATTTATCTGATATATTTTACAGTGATATCCAGTAAAGCAAATGTTCTTAATTTCCAACCTATCCATTGTGTTGCTCACCAATGAATTAGATATCATGGTACTTTTAAACACTTAATCGTGTATGGAGAGATGATGATATATAAAAAAAATGTCCAGTCTTGATGATTACATAACATGGAAACCCAATCATAGTTGTTTAAAGTACAAAGCAACATAATACACATTGCATTGGAATAAAAACTGTTTCTGGGATGCTGTAGCAGTGATGATGAATACCTATAACAATTACCTGAAGAAAAAGTGAAACAGCAATGAATAAGTAAGAAAATAAATGCATACCCTATCTGTTAACTTTCATTCCATAATAGGCAACAAGTCAGCTAGCAGTGTTTAAATAAGCCATGACAAAAAGAATGCAAAGTACCGTAAAGCTGGGAGAAACAATCTTCCCCTTCAATTATCCCTTTGCTGCATAAGCTTGTATTGTAAATTAAGGGAATGACAGTTGGGGCTGCTATAGTAAAGAAATCATTCCAATTCATTTGTTCTGTTATTGTTATATCGCAGTTTTTTTCCATGGAACACACATGCCAAATGCTTTTACAACACAGCAGTAACTAGCTGCAGGACCAAATTTGCTTCACTTCAGCAATTTTGTTTTCTTCATGCCCCCTGTGTCCAAAATATGCCGAAAGGTGTAGTAGTGCACATCTCTCAAGATATATTTGTCTTTTTTCCCCACCACCTGGAAATCTAGGAAAGGGAAAAAAAGGGGCCGAACAGTCTTTTGTTGTTGCTTTTAACAGAAGAAAAAATGGACCTGTTTTCTGCTGTACCCATTTCCCAACCTCAGTTTATTTGGCAGTGGAAGGTGATCAAGTAGATCTCTCTTTCATGCTTCCATTAATTTATTTTGTGCCAGGGTGAATGTGGCTTGACTAAAGTCTCCCAATAGAGACCTCATCAGACATAATTCCTCTCTCGGTTTCATGCACTTCCAAGACATTTCAGAGAAAGTGCCATATGAGGTAAAACTACTTCTGCTTGTCATCCATTACATTTCATCTCTGAAATGAAGTAGAAGTGTAGAAAAACAGAGGGTAAAAGGATATGGGGAGAAATCACACTCTGGGCTCCAAATGCAGGTGAAAATTGGAGGAAGAGGGCAATACACATGGGATGGGATCTGTCGGATTCCTCAGATCATTTTGGTTCAGTGACATAGAGCAATGGGCAAGCTAGTGATCCTTCAAATTGTGTGGGTCCCACTGAAAAAAGTGCTTAAAAAGGGTGCATTAACTCAACTTTAGTGGGAGGCAAGTCTGTAGACAAGGGGGTAGTTTAGGGGTTCAAACCTCTTCTCCCCCCCCCCCCCATTTTTCAGGTCAAAAAAACCTCTCGTTTACTCATGAATTTTAACTGGTTTACTAAATCCCTATGTCAAATATATGAGAAGCAAAAATTAGAGTCCCTCCAGAACTACAAGCACTGTCTCAACCAAATTTTCATTATGCATACTGTCATTGCCTACCTTTCTGCTAATTTATATTGCAATAGCAGCAATAGCTGAAATAGTGGAAGTGACTGACTTGGTCCACCTGCAGCTGGCAGGCAAATCCTAAGTCATGGAGAAGGGGCAGCGCTTTGACCTGGATCTCGGGTGAAAACTGTGGAAACTGAAGTGTCCACCACTGGTTCATCTAACCCAAGCCCTGCCAAACAAACAATGAATCAGCAATAAAGTAAAGAAGCTGTGTCATTAGACTTTATATGAGCAAGACTCTTTCTGATGACCAAGTGAAAACTCAATTAGTGCAAAATCCACAGACTCCATTGCCAGGACAAGAAGAAGCATCTAAATTTTCAACCCAAATGGTTCAGCAGATTTTCCTAGTTAGCCTACTCATTTCATGTACAAAGGTGCACTTGGTAAGTATGGTATGGTGTTTAGAGAAGTTCAGGATAAAGGTTGTCATCAGAAGCTTGGTTCATTGGTTGCTAAACCATTAGTGCAATGGAAAAATTCAATAGAAGTTTTCAATAGACAATAAAAAAGAAAGTACCAGTAGAAAATGTCTTGATAATAAAGGAAATAAGAAGAAAACAAAGAAATTTCTGTCAATTTTGGAAACTATTGTCCTTTGTGGCCAACAAGAATTGGCTTAAAGAGGGAGCAAGATTCAGGACCGATTACCTGTGAATAGCCTTTGTGATGATAATTTCAGGATCTTGTTGAGATCTCATGCCAGATCAGAAGATGCTAGCCTGAAAAGTCCTATCAGAAGGAAAGATTCAACCCCTCTTGATTTTTTTTTTCTCGCGACAGGCCTGGTGGAAGGGTCTTGAGGACAAACTATGCCATGGAAAGTGGTGTCTTAAGAATGGTGCCTTAAGAAAAGTGTCTTAAGGAAAATGAACCCAGGGAAAGTGATGTCTCAAAAAGTGTCCTGGTATTTTTTGAAATGGGAGGAGACGTTGCCTGCCCGTGTGATGGGAGTTAAGCAGATGGCTGAGTTAGAAGCCAGAGGAGGTGATTATGTGTGATGTGGGTGAGTTAACTCTTCATCTCCTTTAAAGGCAGAACCCCATGAAATGTCACACAAAAAAGATTTCCCTTGCTTTCTGCCATCTTCCTCAGCTCTGTCTAATGGTTTCCAAAGCACAGGAAGGACTAGAATCCTGGTCTCCAGAGTTGTAGTCAAACCAATATGCCACTTTGGCCTCACAAACATTGTAGTATCACACTTACATACTTATTTATTTCTGGCCTTATTTGTCACTATGAGTCAATTAACCTCATACTAAAGAAAGCATTTTTGTATCTACAATGTGTCCCAATTTTGTTTTCAAACAAACGATAGAATCAAAGAGAAAAACACTTGATCACATTAATGAAGAATTAAACCTTTGAATCTTTGCAACTTCAGTGATGTTAACTAACATTTTAACTTCACGGTGTTTCTCCTTGAATGTCTTGAGTTTATTGATCTTTGAATTAAAATAGTTTTTCCCCATTAGTGTTTCATAACTAATGCTCCATTGGTTATTGCTTGCTAAATTTCAAAGAATTTACATACAGTCATGGTTGTGACACTTTATCTTAGACAGTGTCAAATTAAAATAGTAGTGTTCATCATTTAATAGCAGTTAATTTTTCAAGGTTAATTGAGAGTGGGTGTTTTTCCTTTATTGCAAAGGAATACTTAAGGCTTTCACAGAGGATTGGAAAAAATGAAAATGTAACAAGACTTCAGACAAGTAGGACACGGAAGCTTTTGCAATAACCCCCTTCTTTTAACAGATTTTATTGTTGTCATTGTTTGTATGTATCTTAAAGCTAACAAGTCAAAAGTTGACTTAAAGGCCATCCCATAATAGGGGCTTCTTAGCAAGATTTATTCAGAGGAGGTTTGTTATTGTGTTTGTTTGTTTTACTGCTAAGAATGGGAACTTAAACTCTGGTCTCCCATTGCTCTAGATCACTTTTCAAACCACAAAACCATGTTTTCCAAATGGGAGACTCCAGGAAACAAAAAAAAAATCTTTGTACATACAAAACAAAACTTTCTATTTATTCTTACTCTTGAAATGAGAAAGCTGTCATATATATTTTAACTGTAATTACTTCTGCAGTAGCTTGCACAACTACAACTTTGTTTTATCATTAACTGGTGCTGCAAACATTGTAATCTAGCAAGCTGAATGCCAACTAAACAACTATTTATTATTATTATTATTATTATTATTATTATTATTAATTCTGCAAAGGCTCAAGCAAGCAATTTATCAAATTGATCAGAATTCTAGTGGGTGCTGTGTTTTCTTTAAAAAGATTTTTGACGTAGGGTTTATATATTATAAAGGCCTAAAAACATTGAAGCTCCCAGTGGTGCAGCACATTAAACTATTGAGCTGCTGAACTTGCTGACCGAAAGGTTGGTGGTTTGAATCCGGGGAGTAGGATGAGTTCCCATTGTAACCCTAGCTTCTGTCAATCTAGCAGTTTGAAAACATGCAAATGTAAATGGATAAATAGGTACTGCTCCAGCAGGAAAGTAACGGTGCTCCATGCAGCCTTGCCAGCCACATAACCTTGGAGGTGTCTATGGACAATGCTGGCTCTTAAGCTTAGAAATTGAGATAAGCACCACCCCTGAGTCAAACATGACTAGACTTAAAGTCAAGGGGAAACCTTTACCTTTAGAAATGTAGAATCATAGAAGTATACAATCAAAGCACCCCAACAGATGGCCATTTGGTCTCTATTTTAAAACCTTCAGAGAATGAGTCTCTGTCACACTATGATAATCCACAGTCAAACAGCTCTTACCTCCAGGAAGTTCTTCCTAAAGTTCAGGTGGAGTCTTTTTTCTTGCAATTTTAATCAATTGCCCCATTGTATCCTAGTCTCCATATTACTGAAATCAGCTATCTGCCACCAGGGGGCAGATAGTAGGACCATTGCCTGGCATGCCATGCTACTTTAAAAGCCAGGAAAAACATGACCAGTTTGATGACAATAACAGAGGTTTATTCACCTGGCCAAATGCATGACAGAACAGAAAAATGCAGTACATTTTATACAGTTTGGCAGCTTTTCAAACCTCCTACTCCCTCCCCTGGTTGGTCAGGAGACATGTCTCCTAGGATCTGCCTTCTTATTGACTGAGACTTCCTCCTGACGTCACAGACCACAGTGGAGAGGAAGAGAGAACAGCTGGGATTGGCGGGGTTTGAACTTAAAGGTTTGTTGCTGTGCCCACCTCTGAGGAGGTGGTCCCCATTGTCCAGACTGGAAAGAATGGGTATTTAGCATGAATTGACTTTGGAAGCTTGGATTAATCACTACACAAAAATTGAGGCTTGGAAAACTGGAGGAACAATCAAGTGGGTAAACAAAGTCTTTATGGCACTAAAGTCTCATAAGCACTATTATTTGTTTATTTTATTTACAATATTTATACCGTGCTGATCACCCCGGAAGGAAACTTGGAGTGGCTTACAAATCATGGCAAAATTCAACGCCAAATTATACATACAAATAATAAATATAACATAATTATTATGAAACTTAAAAACTTTGGGTTGCTGGCCTACAGTACAACAGGGGCTCAGCTGTAGAAACAGAATGATAACATATTTCAGCTGGCATTTTGATTATGTAAAGTTCTGCAACAGTGAAGACATTAGGGAAAAAGGAAAGAGACACTAAGTGGAAAAAGCTGAGTCTGTCATGTTAATCAAAGTAATGTATGATATTGGGGGTGGGGGTGGGTGGGTGTTTCTTGGGGTGGCAGGGTTAAGGGTATTTTAAGTTTAAATTTGAATTTATCTTGAGGCTGAGATGATGGGACTCAGGTGGTGAGGGAAATGTCAATCCTGAGGTGTTAGAGTCTTAAAAGTGAAGAAGGGAGAAAAGAAGGAGAAGAAGCAGATAATGGGCTGGCCTGAGAGGTTTCCTTACAAACCAGTTTTTGGCTTCGTAAAATGATTCGATTAATCATTCCAGAAATGTTTGGAATTTTGCTGGGGCTGAGCTTGACTGGGAGCCAGCCAAGCTCTAAAAATATATTATAAATGTATAAATGTATAAGTATTATTTTTAGAGGAGAGGGGAGTCAATTTTTCAATAACATCTAAAGGAGCAGAAAGCAAGCTTAACTCCTCTTCAATATGACATCCTTTCAAATATGTAAACATTGCCATCTCAGCCTTTTTTTCCTCCAAGTTAAACATACTTCTCATCATAGAGCTTGGCTTCCAAACCTTCAATCATTTCAGTCATCCTTTCCTGGAAATGTTCCAGCTTGACAATATCCTTCTTGAATTGTTGTGCTGCAAACTGGACACAGTATTTCCAGAAAAGGTCTGACCAAGATGGACAAAGTGGAACTATTGTTTCCATTGATGATCTAGACACTATATTCTCATTGATATAATCTATAATTATACTTAGTAGACCACAAGCTGAACATGAATTAACATTACAGTTGTTTTACATGTTGTGAGCTGCTTTGAGTCTTGTTAAACAGAAAAAGTAGTATATAAACAGAACAACAACAAATGTCTGGTCAGGTGTGACCCATCCTGTATCTCCCTGTTCAGCTGTCCATTTCAAATTCTGGTCTTATTTTCTGAGATAGGTGCTTTTTTTCTCTTGGGGAATCAGGGAATTTCTTAGCCTAGGTTGCATGGGATGACTGTGAAGCTAGTGTTCCTGGTTTCTACTGCCTCAACACAGGGTAAGGTCCAAATCTGCAGTGGAATTAGGACCTTTCCCTGTATTTTTTGACCAGGGCATTAAATGGCTTAGCCCAAGTTAAATCTCATTGGTCTGCATTTATTATTTATTTCGGTCATTTCTACCCCGCCCTTCTCACCCCCTAGGGGGGACTCAGGGCGGCTTACAATTCGGCACAATTCGATGCCAACAGTTACAATAAAATGCAATAGCAATAACACAATAGTTAAAACAAACAATTAATACAATGCAATACAATACAATACAATACAATACAATACAATACAATACAATCAACTAAAAAAACGCTCTATAGTCCACGTTCATCGAGTTCTAAAATTCGTCAATCCATTTAGCATTGCCATAGTCTTTTCCAACTCTATTCCTTTCCAACATTACCTTGTTGATCTGCCAGATTACCCAAATGCCTGGTCCCATATACATGTCTTCAGCTTTCTTCTGAAGGAGAGGAGGGATGTTGACGACCTGATTTCCCCGGGGAGTGAATTCCACAGGCGAGGGGCCACTACTGAGAAGGCCCTGTCCCTCATCCCCACCAGCCTCACGTGTGATAAAGGTGGGGACGAGAGCAGGGCCACCCCAGAAGATCTTAAACTCCGTGGTGTGACAGAGAAGGAGATACGTTCGGACAGGTACACTGGGCCGGTGGCGTATAGGGTTTTAAAGGTCAAAACCAGCACTTTGAATTGTGCTCAGAACTGGAACTGGATCGGCAGCCAGTGGAGCTGACGTAACAGAGGAGTGGTGTGCTCCCTGTATGTATTGTGTGGATGCACCGGGCTTATGCATTACCCACACTACTTTATTTGGTCTTGTAGATGCATCCTAAGTCACCCTGTGGCTGTCTGCTATTCATTTCTCTCCAAGATGAAGAACTATTTGTGAGCACCCATTGTGTTAGGCTGATTAACCAGTTTCCAATCCACATAACCATAGCATTGTCTAGTAGAAATGTATGAAGTGGCTGAAGTGGCCTGCCAAGTTTCAGAACATTTCGGTCATTTGCTGATCTTTAGGAAGCTTTTTTAAAAAAATTACAAAAGTTATCCTCTTGAATTTCTGCACAATAGGGTAATATTAGCAGGGCATCAATCCTGCAGTTTCAAAAAAAACCTTTCATCTACTGATTTTTAAGAATTTTAAAAAGTTTATTCCAATTAAAATTATTTTAAAAACTACAAGTGGTATCACCTCAAATTGTGGCACAGTGAGACAACATGAGCAGGGCAGCAAGCCTGCCAAGTTTCAGAACAATCAGTCTATCCACTGATTTTTAGGAATTAAAAATTCTCTCTCTCTTGCCAACTCCATAAAGAAAAACAAGCATTGAGGGGAAGAGACCAGCTTTGCAGAAAGCTGTGTGATTGTCTGACAAGGAAAAAACAGAATCCAACTGCAGTTGTCAAGCACAGCAGCCCCCTCACCCCTTCCAGAAAATTACGGAGTATGCTACAATGAACAAAAATACAGATTGAAACTCTCTGAAACAACAAATCTTTACTAATCTCTTTAAAAGGTTTTGGAGGCTTCTGATGGTATTCTTAATGTTTCTGAGGGTTCCAATTCCTATTAATAATTTGGAGATTTTATTAACAAATCATAGAAATTTCCAAATTACGAAGTGTACATCTGAAGCTTGACACAGCCCTATTGTCTAGCTGACACTTTACTATCTTGTTTGCACAATCATGAAGGATCTTCCCAAAAGACTTATTGAAATCAAATATGCTACATCCACAATATTCCCTTTATCTACCAAGTTTGGAATTCTGTATTAGAAAAAAGATAACAATATGGTTCTCTTGAAGCTGCCCTCTATACATATTTTCATTTCACCTTTTTAAAAAATAAATGTTTAATGAAAAATGCTCTGGAGTTACATTGGTGCAAGCCACTGCTTGCACTAGTAGATCATTAGCTATTTTAATGACCAAAGGCACTCTATGTACCTTCAGTGACAAATTTTCAGGAGAGAGCTGATAAGGTTTAACAATGGGATGTTGTCCATCTTGCAAAGAATCCTATATGTCTGAATGTCACAATGGATATTCAAGTTTATTCTGGAATTTGGAATAGGAATCTTATTGAATGGTTTCTATCTAATGATCTTGCTAATGACAAACAGCATTCCATTATCATTGATAAAGCCACAATTTTTTCCCCTCTACACAGCCCACAGGCTGAAAATGACAGTATTAAATTGGCATATAAAATGGATATGTTAACTGGCAGAATGAGAATTAGTAAGTCTGCATAATATATGATTGCACCTACTTTGGAGACTCATTATTAGTAAAAATGATAATCAGATCATTTGTCTGCAATTGCAAATTTTAAAAAGTGTTACTGGCTGTTCTTCTTCCCTGTTCTAGTTTCTCATTTCTCAGCTTGAGCTAATTGAAAAGAAAGAATATATTAATCCTTGTTCATCAAATATGACATGATTATTGCTTCTTGTCTCATGTAATATGAAGAATGATGAGGACTATGCGTGAAGGAAAGCCTCCATCAGTTGTCACCCAAACCTGGTCTAAAATTAACATGGGCCACCTTCAGACTACATATTGGAAGGAAATTTGAGGTGAGACTTCAAATTACTATTATGCTATTACATAATGTCTTAAAGAATTTCTACACAACTCTATATTTTCACCTCAAATTGAAGCATATTTGCAAAGTTCCATTCACTAGATATGCCTGACAAGTTTTGAAAGTAGATCAAATCATTTTAATAAAATTGCAGGCTGGTTTTGTACCACCCTATAATTTCAAAATTCATGTCTTATATGTGAAGAATATGCAAATTATTCAGAGTGATTTTCTTGTAAGTTGGCAATTTTTGTGGAGAATAAATGGCAGTTTTATGTATGCTGGAGGAGACTGACATTTGTGCAAGATATTGCTGGACCTCTGAATGTCACTGATATTAAACTGAAGGATTTATATGTCAACATGAGCTCATAAACCTTAAAAACTACATGTATGAAGCCATGTACGTTTTGTTGATTAACTCATCTGCTGCATCAAAAATATGTAGCCATGTATTATCAGCCACTATTTTTAGACATCTTGTTTTTATAACTGTGCTATGAATTATTTTGAAAAATCAGAATCTCTGTCTTTCAGAAAACATGAGCTTTAATAAAATGGCAATGGTGGTAATATCACCACTACCACCACTCATCATCATCATCATCATCATCATCATCATCATCATCATCATCATCATATGTCTTACCAAGATTTCCTCAAAGTTTAAAGCAGGGTGTATTTTAAAATGTAAAAATAAGAAAAAATACATAAAACCACTTAAACACATAGATTAATACACATGATTAAAACACAAGTCGGTACACAATAAAATCACCCAAACATATACAAATATTGATTTTAAATTCACAGTTTAAAATCAGTGGGGCAGGCCTTCCAGAAAACATAGGTATTTAATTCTATTTTAAATCCTGATAGCTTGTTTAGAATCTCTTCCAGCAAGTCATTCCACTGTCTAGGGATGGCTGATGAAAATGTCCCCTTGGTGACAGTTACCAGACAGATTCTGGCTAGTTGAAGTAAATGTCCCCAGCAGACCTCAGTGTCCAGAGCTGATTATCAAGGAGGTGACCCTTGTAGGTAACCTGTACTCAAATATTTCAATGCTTTAAAGGTATTATTAGACAATACTTTGTACTTTGCTTGGGAACTAAATGCCAACCAGTTAAGCAATGTTAATATAGACATGATATTCTCACTCTTAGATGTACAAATACGGCTGCCATATTTTAAACTAATTGGAGTTTTTGAATTTGATACAGTGGCAGCCCAGTATATACAGTTCAGCTTTACTAGATAGTAATATCTCAACTATGATAGGTGAGAATGAAAACTTACTGTGAATTTGCTGGGGATTAGGCAGGGATTATTTTAAGTGAAGACATCTGTGTAAAATGGGAGAATATTACATCTCTTCCTCCTCCTCCTTTTTCTTCTTCTTCTGTAAACATTTGTTTTGAGTTCTAGCATTCAATACAGCATAACATGAAGTGACTGGATAAATTTAGAGTGGATTAAATTATTGCTGGGAAAACCACATGATGAAATTGTTTCACCTTATAACATCAGACCTCTAACCTCACATTGCTACATTCTGTTTTTCGCAACTCCTCAGAAATTTTATGGGTTTTTATTTTGTTCCCAATGACATTCCTTAGATCTTTTGTTCAAGGAAGAACTTCCACATTGTTTTGGAATTGTCCTCTAACTGAAATGTCAGTAATGTAAACTTATATACAAAGGAAGATAATAGTGTAGCAAACATCCGTTGTCTTGCTGCAGTGCCAGAACACACTGACACAAGAGTTTGATAAATAACAGTGACTGCAGTCATTGTCATTTTCTCTCATTTTATTAGTCTCCATATGTCACAAAAATTCCAGGCATGATCATTTATCATAAAAAGGAGGTCTAACAAAACAATAATAAACATGGCTACAGCCTCAGCTGTCACACCATGACATTATTTGTGCCTTTCTGTCTGCTATCAGAATCATTTTTCACAATGTAGTTAGTCATACTCAAATAATAACTCCATGCATTCATTTACTGATGTTCATTCTTGAAAGCTTCTTCAAAGAATCATCTTGTCTACAGGTGCCTATATGGTGATCTGGTGCCTGGTTATTAAGAAATGTTTAGCCAATTATTTATATTGTTTCAAATGGAAAGGATTGTGAAGAGTTTTACTCTAACTCAACCTTTCCTATTATTTTTGAATGCCTATATCTCACTAGACAGAAAAGATGGTGACTAAGAGTTAGTACATATGTTTGCAATTCCTGAACTAATGGGTTATGCACTATGTCTCCGTCATGACAAATGCATTTATCAGTGGTTAACTCTTTTTTACAATATATTTCAGGAAACACAAAATAAAACACACAAAAAGACATTAGATTTTTAAAATACCAAGAATACATAGCTACACATTACATACTAAAATTCCACTAAAACTAAACAAATATTTAAACCACTACAAATGCCTTGATTTCTTTCTGATAGGTATTATGCCTTATCATTCTACGCCCTTTAAACAATATCATAATCACACTGCTACTTAAAACAACAATCTACTAATTCAGGAGTCTTAAAGTTGATAAATGCCACATCGTTATGAAAAGGTGATAAACAGCTCATCTTTGTTAAAGGTAGTTAAAGATTTCTCCTTAATCAGCATTGTCAGAAATTACACTGTCTAGCCGGTATCGCACCACCTGACATCCACCGGGAAGTAGCAGCCAATAGTGAAAGGACCAAGGCAGTGACATCTGCAGCCCATCCCTTGTTTGGGTATCAGCCAGCATGTCAATGACTTAAATCAAGAAATAGTTTTCTAAGATCTACAGAGACATTCACTGGAACACCCCAGAAAGCGAGAGTCCAAAAGTGGCAGGCTCAAACCCAGAACCTCAATCAATGGCTGATACCAAATGAGAGACTCCCACCTGGGCACACAGAAAACTGGGTGACTTGGAAGGCGCTGAACAGATTGTGCTCTGGCACCACGAGATGCAGAGCCAATCTTAAGAAATGGGGCTACAAAGTGGAATCCATGACATGCGAGTGTGGAGAAGAGCAAACTACAGACCATCTGCTGAATTGCAAACTGAGCCCTGCTACATGCACAATGGAGGACCTTCTTGCGGCAACACCAGAGGCACTCCAAGTGGCCAGATACTGGTCAAAGGACATTTAATCAACTACTAAGCTTGCAAATTTTGTGTTTTTTGTCTGTTTGTTTGTTTTTGTTAAAAATGTAATACAAATGTCTGGTTGCTGATGACACGATAAATAAATAGCATTGTCTATTTCTGCTGTTGCATAGATCATCATCAACCATTCTTTTTGTGTTGGGATAACATATCCCTTCCACCTCAGAGCATATACTACATATTTGAAGCAGTTCTCATATGTTGTAACATTCTCACAAACTATCTTTCAAGTTGACTGTCCAGCATTTCCAACAAATAAAACTCAGATCTCATCTTGCGCTCAAGGATTACAATGTCTTGCAGCATCAAATGTATTTGAGTTCAGTATTTCTGGCCCTTTCTGCAAGACCATGCAAATGATAGGATATCATAACATTGTGCTCACATTTCAAACATTTATTAGAGCTGTTCTTTTACATCATATTTAAAAGCCTCTCTGATATCAAGTACCATCTGTACACCATCTCATTTTTTTTCCTTTGAAATCACTCTTCAAAATAAATTTCACTTGTTCCAATGGAATTTGTGTGCCTATATTATCAGTCCATTTGACCATTCAATCTTTTACTTGTTCCTTCTCTATTTCATATTTTAAAAGTAATGTATACATTTTAGCAATCAAATGTTGCACTCCAGAACAAGAATAATCCTCTGAATTCAAAACACCACACGGTGAATAGGAAAACAACCCTTGTTTATTGAAGCTTAATGAAATAGTCAGTTGAAAATATGTCCTTATAGAAAGCAGAGAAGTCCCAAAAATATAGAAAACCAGCAGGAACAAAATAATCCAAAGCAAGGTGCAGTAAAATGCAAAGGCAATCCCAAAACAGGATTCAACAAGGTACAAAGACAAAGTCCAGACTTCTGCAATCAAATCCAAAGAAGCCCAACCAGGAACAAGGAACTTTAACATGAATCTTTAAGCAAGAAGGTTTCTGAAACAATGCTTCATCTAAGGATTTTTCCCCTGAGGCAAACCTTATATTCCAACACTTAGAAACTGGATTCGCTTTCCCCGGGTATCAATCTTGGCTCTTATCTCTTGTAACCTGGAGGAGTGACGTAACATTTGACTAGCCTGTCTATTCTGGTTGACCTCCAGCTGTCTATCCATGAGCTGCTTATCTTGCGGCTCATTAAATTCTCCAGGTGCTGAATTGCTTTCAATCTGAAGCAGGGAGTAACCCATCATCCCTATGTCCTGCAGGAACATTCTCATGAGAAACTGCCCTTTGCTGTCTCTCATTCTCTGCATGACTACCATTGCCCAAACCATCTCCATCTTGAACTTCAGTGTCATCATTTCCCCCATCATTTCCCACATCAGAAACACCATGATCCTGAAACACAAGCACAGGCTGAATCCCAACATCAAATTGTCATCACTGTAAAGCTGTCTGCAATCTCTGATTTAACTGTTTCAGAGGTTATCCTAAGCACTATACTTTTCAATACCAGTACAACAGGAATACAAATGGGAGCATGTTATTATGTACATGCCGTATATTGTCTTATTGTACCCAAGTGGTTACGTCTAGCATTGCTCCTTTATTTTATTTACACTGTCCTATATCTTATCACTGAAAACTATAAATAGACCAAAATAATGTATGTACCAAAAGTATGTCTATGCTAATTCAGAAGAAAATAAACAAAGTATTTCCAAGCTTTTGAGGAGGGATCCATGATTTGTGGGCTATTATTTTGTATGCAAATATGTGCACCAATTCTCCATTACAATTCCTTTAGTTCAGGTTGTTGAGAATAATATTACAGATGTCTTACTGCACATATAAACATTACACTGATTGGGTGTTGTTTTGTTTTGTTTTTGTTTGTTTGTGGGTTTTTTTGTCAAGAGAGATTTTTTTTGATGCACTTCTTGTTTTATTAGTCTCTTATAACTTGTGACCCTCCATATCAACTGATAGCCATGCAAAGTGATGGATAGCTTAGGGGCAAGCTACTTCTCTTTTTATTTTATTTTTTTAAAACACATAGACAAAAGTGACAAAAATCAGAAAGGTAACAATCAATGGATGTGTACAGTATTTATGTCATATTAGAATTCTGATGCTTTTGTAATTTGGTTCTTGCAAAAGGCTTTAAGACATTGCTGTCTTTCTATTTTATGCAGCAGTTTGCTCACCTTATGAAATTTGAATGATTATATCAAATAAGAATCAATTTCTGTCTGACTGCTTCAGGACCTAAAAAAGAACATCAGTTGACAAATAGTCTTGGAAAATGTGTGTAGAAGATGAAGAAAGAGCAAATCTGTTTCTCAAGCAAATAATTTGGATCCTTTGCTCATATTCTTTTGCCAAGTAATATTCCATAGACTGTGCTACTGAGGGTAGTGTTTTAGACAACAATTAGTTACACTTTGGGTAATCCTCTTTTCAGCCAGTAAAACTGGCATCATAATCTCTATGACATATTTGCAAGGTTGGAGACCATGCGATGTGGCAATTTATAAAGAGACTGGCATGTGGTAACTTGAGAATGTGATTAGCAATTGCATTCTTTGAGTGGCATAGTTCTTTTGAATCTTATTAAAGATTCTGTGAATTACACAAACATCTGTGATGAGGCAAATTTGTTTCCCAGTGAGATCATAGGAACTCTGTAATTGTTAGGATATCATGTGGTGTCTAATATCACCTAGTCCCAAGTACACTGACCACTTAGGTTGATGTGAGGTGGATCAGCCCCTGGACGGCTATATGCCACACATGGCCTGATCTGGCTTAACCCCAGAGAAAGCTGTTTAACACAGCTTGCATCCTGAGTTAAGCTAACTTATGTGAAAACCTGATCCCTGAAACAGAAGTCAGGTTCTTCCCCAAGTTAGAACCTGACCAGACAATTGCAGCTGTGGAACCAGCTGCAGCTTTCTTGATAGCCATCCCATACTCCTCAGACTCAGGCAGACTGGGAACATGGGATTGCTCCCCCCTCTTGTCCCTTCCCTGCATCACTGTGAACTACAGCAGTGACAGAGCAACCTTCCTTATGTTGGGGGCTTGGTCTTTCTCTTTTCATGTCATGTGATTCATAAAGGAGAAGGGGATAGGAGAAAGGGAAGACTTTCCCCTACCATCTCCCTGTCAATGGTATGATGATGATCTCAGCACACCCAAGGCACTGAAACACATCTTATTGTCTAAAAACTAATTTATTTAACACAAAACTAAAATAATATTTACACTAGAAACTAAGCAGAACAAGAAACATCTCGAGCAGCTACATGGTTCGGCTTTTCGTTGTAATCTCGAATCAGGCACCTCCTTACATTCTACAGTGACGAGATGATGTACAACGCAACACAGCGTGCAATACTTTCTGCATTGAGATTTACGACTCCTCCTTCATGATACAGTTAACCCTTTCCACACAGGAATTACCATCTCCGGAACATTGCATCTCACAGCATTACATTTCTAAGCACATAAACACTAACTTTGAAAACTACAATGCACTAAATCAACACACAGACATATATTCTCAACACTCCCATCCTCTACATCTCTGGTTAAATAACATTTGTGCAATAATAGAAATGAACAAAGTACACACTTCCAGGCAAATACTGCACAGAGAACTCTATATTGTACCAAAATTGGAAAAAAATATTGTGGAAACTATTTGCCCTTTCATATGAGGACAAACAGAATGCAGAATTGTATTTCTAAACAATTTGGGAACTAAGGTAGTAGCTTTCTGCAGTGGTGAGAGTTGTTAATATGGTTTCCTATGTCAGAAAGGCTTTGGCTTATGAGCCAGACCAATTTACCATACAGCTACTGGGCAACAGA
This sequence comes from Anolis sagrei, assembly GCF_037176765.1. Lineage (NCBI taxonomy): Eukaryota > Metazoa > Chordata > Lepidosauria > Squamata > Anolidae > Anolis > Anolis sagrei. Next base: position 134,998,158 of record NC_090023.1, read on the forward strand.
AATAGTGAGGGTTAACACTGGTGGAGAATTTTTCAGAAGCAATGACAGTATCACCATAGCTGACAGTTGTTAATACTGTGAAGAATACTGTTAAGAAGGAGACACAATAAACTCTTTTCAATTTCTTTTACCATGATGAGATAATACAAAACGAAGCAGGAGAAGGAGGCTAAAAGGCACTCAAAAGCTACTGGTGCAGAGCAGAGGGTAAGTAGTGCTATCACTAAACCAACAGGTGTTCTGCTTGAGGACATGGGAAAAGGTTTTCTGCTGTGGTTCCCTAACAGTGGAATGTCTCCCCTTTAAAGGCACAATTGATGTTATCATTTGAGGACCAAGTTAAAATATGGCCTAATTATTTCACCCCAATCCATAAAAATGCATAGTTTTGAACTCTTCTATCTTTTAATTCCCCCCCCCCCCAATTAAAATGAATATAATTTGGGGCAATCTGGTTGGTACATAATTAATTTCAGATGCTCATTTTATTATATTGATTGTTAAAGTATACAATCCAAAACTGGTACTTTTTCCAAAGTAAATATTTAGTAATGGGGCATCAGAAAGATAAACAATTTAATTCATGCAGTTATCATCATCATCATCATCATCATCATCATCATCATCATCATCATTTAATAACTTATTAATCGCCCTCCATCCGAGGATGCTCCAGGCGATTTACAGCTAAATTACAAAAGATAAAATACATACATACAAAAATTTAAAATCAACAGAGATCGAATGCTCTAGTAAAAAGCCAGGTCTTAAGTGCGAGAATAAAAGGCCCTAAGTCACGCATGGCTCTCATGTTATGATGGTGCTATGATTCCAGTGAGTTTAAGATTCAGAACTGCACATGTTTTGGGGATGTCTTTGCATCGAGATTGGCAAATGTTTTTGCTTTGCTCAAACATATAAAAATGTGCAAATGGTTCACAAAGCATGAGTTAATGAGGAAATGAGAAATGTTAATTGTGTTACAAGTATGCATGTCCATTTAATGCAATATGTGAACACATACTCACAATTTTTATCTTCGGAATCTAAATATTATCTAGCTGTACCAATGAAACAGAAGATGGAGTGAAATATGGCCTAGTGGACCAAGTAATAGTTCAGAAATTCATTAGACCAGGGATACAGTCTAACTCAGTGATCATGTGCATGACTGCTGATAATAGCTGGAGAAAAAGGAAGCCAACAAGTAAACCTCTATCATGGTGCTGCATGCTAGATTGATGAGAGGAAGAATGGGACATCCTGGCTACTTGCTCTTTTGATATTAATTCTCATGCTGGACACAGGTTTTGACCACCACTCAAAGTAAAGACCAAAGAAGAGTGCTGAGCAGAGATCAATTTGGAATGGCTGTCATCCAGGGATTGGAGGAAGAAGTGGGTTCAGCTACTGGATCATGGCAGCATTTTTGCCACTATTGAACCACTGTGGAATAGTCACATTAAAGGCTTGATCTGTCATATCCTAGTGTACTTATAAGTGCTATCTTCCAATGACAGTCAGACAAAATTTCAATGGCCTGTTCCAGCCACATCTTGATAGTTTTGTCATCATATTAGCATCATCCAACATTCCTTTCCTGGACTATAGCATCCAGGCAAGGGGTAGATTAACGTTCTGGTGGTGGAGTGGAAGCACAGGTGCACAACCCTTTTGCTAGACTTCCCTCATGTGGTGGCATGACATGATGGGGAAGACCTACACACTTTGGTTGTACGAACTAGATAGTTTAAGTAACCCTGTGATGTTAAGCCCCTGTTCCTGTGATGGCTTAGGCTTATATGGGGCTGGAGGTCCACCAACAGCTTTTCAGACCTCGACAGATTTAAACCCATATTTAGCCCTTCTACAATTTCTTCTTCTTTTCCTGAATGGTTAGATAAGAAGGCCTGTATTCACTGTACTGAGTCTCAAAGAAGCATATAATCTCAGGACTACCGGGACCAGAATCTTCATGAAGACTATTAGGGCCTTTTTGCTAATCATGTCTCTACCAGGGCTCATCTGCTACATCAGAGTCTGATATTAGGTGAACAATCTGCGTCTCCTCCTGCCTCCCCCCCCCCCCCTTTCTTATTATCAGTGATTTCAGTGTTCGGAATAGCACAATTAGGTACTAACACTGTACAAATATTATTAAAAATTGTTCAAGAATGTATATGTTTGTGTGTGTGGGGGGGGGGCTTTTCTTTTTGTTGCTTTTTTCTGTTAAATATAGAAATTTAAAAATTAAATGACCTTTTCTTTTTCCCTTCTAGTGGTAGCAAGTTCTGGTTAGAATTTGTTTCCACATTTGACTCTTCCTTTTTGTGAGCAGACAGTCTGACAGTGCAATCACTTCCTCACATCTACTAAGGAAATGTTTTGATGGGGTATGACAAGATGTGTTCATATTTCTTTATCATTATTTAGAGGAGAAGGAGATTATAAGGATAAGGAAAAAATGTGGAGGCCAACTGATGGCCTGGATTTTAAAATTATACTGACATATTGATAACTATAATGTTTTTTTAGCAGAGTGAACTTGCGTTCTAAGGCCCCATCTACACTGCCATATAACACAGTTTCAAATCAGAAATGTTATATCTTCTGATATCTCAGGCTAATTTGGTTTTGAGTATATTTCAAGGAGGGGTAGTACTTTAAGGAATGGTCCCATTGTTAAGTATCAGAAGAAACCACCACTGATTATATCTATTTGAAGCTTTTCAACATTGTTGATCTGGAAAGAGGAGTTTATCAATATTTCAATTCTTTTTTTTTTTTTTGGTGCAGCAATCAGAGTACATGGTATAAATTATCTGTTATCCATAACCTGGTGTCTGTTGAATGGGGTTTGTTACAAGAAAAAATATAACACCTCTCCATCTTAAAACAGCTTCCCTTGCTACTAATTTATTTCCAGACAATATTCAAAATGAAGTTCATAACCTATAGATCTTGGTTCCACACTGTCTGAAAGGCTGAACTTCAGGGGAAGGCTTTCCTTCAGTGCCCCCATTATTATAAATACTAGGGTTGTGTAATTCATTTTAAAATGGTTCAAAATTCATCATAAAACTGGGGGTGCTAGCATTTCATTTCTGAAGTATAGTGAGTAAAACATTCGTAACTAAAACAAAAGGAATGAAATGTTACTATTTCATTATAGTATATGCGCATAATCACTATAATTGGAGAAACATCAGAGGCTCCTTTCTACCTCTTTTTTTTTACAGGTATTGGAATGAACCTCTCTACAATGGTATAACACATTTACCATGCTTAGCTCACCAACTATCAGAGCATTTCAATTATGCACGGGTTTTTGGAAACTTTTCAAGGTTTTTTTTTATCAACAATGCTTTTTTTAGTAATAAAGAAAACATGTTCCTAGTTTGAAAGTGTTATTTCCTGTTTAATTGTGTAGTACTAACTTTACAAGTACTGGTTCTACTCTGGAAAGTTTTTTTTTTGCGCCAAAACTATGTAAAATGGGTGGATTACAATGTTAAATTGGTAGAATGGAGATTACAGCAAAATGTACTATAACATGATGTCCCTTACACAAAGACAAAGCTTTTGAAGTTTAATAAACTTTCACCATGTTTTTTTTAATAATAGAACCAATTAGGAAATGACATTTATAACCCAGGAACAAAAACCATAGTGTAGAAACCATCAAAGCACCCCTGGCAGATGGTCATCCAGTCTTCTGTGGGCCCAGGGGAGAGTCTCTCATTTGGCATCAGCCATTGGTTGAGGTTCTGGATTTGAGCCTGCCACTTTTGGACTTTTGCTTGCTGGGGTATTCCAGCGGGTGTCTCTGTGTAGATGTTGAACATGGATGGAGCAAGCACGCTCCCCTGTGGCAGGCCGTTCTTCTGTTTCCGCCCTCTAATTCTCTGGCCCTGGAACTCAACAGAAAAGCTCCTGTTTTGTAGAAGGTTTCCTATGAGGCGGGTGAGATGGTGAGGCAGTGTAGATGAGGCCTTATTTTACATCACTAGGCCTGTTCATCCCAGATATATCTGTTCATATTCCATTTCTGTGGCTGCTGGGCCTAATTGATTAGCTAATTAGCACCCATCAAAAATGTCTCAATTCACTCTACAGCAATTGAAATATCAGCTTACGTTGCTTGACACATTTTTTTAAAAAAACTTTAAAAAAGACTTTTGCTAAAAGATTACTCTGACCTGCCGCTTCAAAACAGATTTGCAAATATTTGTATGTGTCTCTTTTTTCATATGGTGCAAGAAAGATAACTTTAAAAATTACTCACATCTGAGTGAATTTCAATAATTCTTTTAGTTTAATCTTGGGCTAGTATCTCTTATTTTAAGAATGTACAATATGGCAATATTCTTGAAGGAATATATATATATATATATATATATATATATATATTAGGGCTGTGCGGTTTCGTTCGTTAATTTCGTAATTCGTTAATAATTCGTATTTAAAGTGGTTTACGATCCGATATTGAACCATTCAGGAGCAACTAAAAATCGAAACGAATTTTTAAAATTTATTTCGTAATTGTTTCGTAATTGTTTCGAAATTGTTTCATTATTATTTCGTTATTATTTCCGTATGTCTGGTGCAAGTTTTATAGTTGTTGTTTTATCAGTGATAAAAAAATAAATTATCACACCAACAGTCAACAACAGAGGGAGAGGGAAGCTTCAGAAGTTCCCCCTGTCCCATTTGGAGGGTTTTTTAGCGTATTGCGCAATTGCGTCCGCCATTAACGAATCGATTCGTTATTGTTTCGAAATTGTTTCGTTATTTCCGAAATTTCGTAAATATCGAACTTTTTTAAAGAAAAATTTCAGAATTCTTTTAAATAACGAAACGCAAAACCCCCCTAAAAACGAATCGAGTTTAGAAACAAATTTTTCCGTGGTTGCACAGCCCTAATATATATATATATATATATATATATATATATATATATACATACACACACACACATACAGAGAGAGAGAGAGAGAGAATAATACATTTTTCCAACAATGAAAATCACTTTTAATTTGATTTTTTCTTGAAAACTTTTTAAATGAAGTTAGAGAATAGATTTCCTTGTGTATGTTTTCTGACTCATAAAATATAGATAATATTAACACATTGGGCATAAAACGAATCAGATCCATAAAATGTTACTTTTATTTTGGTATGAGAACTAAAATGGCCTAAATTCTATTTTGATCCCAGTAAGAGTAGGTGCATTGAACCAATAAAATTGACATACGTGTTGATGGGATGGAACAAAACAGCAGGAATCAAGACAGTGATTTTAGAAAAAAATAAGGAAAACATTTAAAGCTGTTTTTTCTCTCTAGCTATATTCTAATTGTTTCCAATCTAATGATTTATTGCTGCAACTCCCTTGTACAACCAATTCTGGGCTAAAGAAAAATATATAATCCCCGTCCCATTTGAAGTAGAATTTTATTGCTCAATGAAACAGTATAAAATCCAGACTCTTTGACAGGGCATTATGACTCCATCCGAATGATTTAGTACAGATTCTTCACTTTCCTACAGTTTCCTCTCCATTGAATATACCCATAATTAAGTCAATCATGATTATGAGAAGTACTGAACTGAAACCAGTGCTATGCTTTCCGTGCTATGCCAAATATACCACCAATTGCAAAATTTTGTCTCCTTGAGGTTAATGGGAATTTTGTTTCCAGTTACAATGATATGAGGTTGTGCACTGCTGAATGTGGAACAAACATTGTTCATCAATTTGTGGAAAGCAGACTCCTAAGTTGTGTGGGAAATCAGGACTTGTTTAATAGTTCCCCAACAAATCTACAGCTTTCCTCCCCCACCCCACCCCCAGTCCTAATGATTTTCATTATCTCCTTAGTTGATAGAATCCATTTCAAAACCAATAATCTCTTGAAATCCACTGAGCCACAAATTACTCATTAGAAAATATTTTCAAAGATCATTACCTTGGCCATAGATTTTAGCTGTTCATTTCCTGGATTCTCACTTGTAATTCGGCTCATAAGGGAAGGAAAGATTATTCACTCACAAGAAAATGATTCTAATATAATTCAACCCATTTACTTGTTTATTATTAGAACCACTGCTTTTTTTAAAGGTCAACACTGTATCAATTTAAGCATTGATTTTATGACCTCTGCTTATTAGGATATAATGAAATGATGAATGCCATATTCAGTGCATTAGGATTCAGTAATAGCACTCACAACCATTACTTCAGATATGGATGAGTTTCTGGTCTTTTTAAAAAGCTACTCACATGTTCAGGAGCAGAGGTTTGTTGGACTCATGTATCATTTCGTAAAGGACATTTTTGCCATATTGACACTACTAGGAGTCTGTAACAGGAGAATGATCATGAAAATGATAGACTGGTGTATGGATCATGGCTATAATGGTGTATTTGGCCTACAAGATAGTGATTCAGAAGAAGCACTGAGTATGAAATGCAGTTGGGAAGAAAATAGAGGCTGTTCTATAGTAGTGTAAAGGCAGACTATATGTATTCTATATTTCTGTAAGAGCAAAGAAAATTGGACCATATGTAGAAGAGAGTGGGGATTTTATTTTGTGGAGATATCTTTTTCTTTGAAATGTGAAAAAATGTTTGTTAAAATGACAAAAACAAACAAACACTTCGTGTGCTTGAGCAAAGACTGATATCACATTATTTAGTTGTATACAAAGCTTTGCATAGTTCTTTGCCTATTCCTATGATATCAGAACATAAATAAATTCTCCCTAATCACACTCATGTGTATATACACACAGAGAGATGTATATACTATCTCTATTTTTTGCTCTCATTCTCTCCCCCCCCCCCCCGTATGTGTGTGTGTTATTGAAAATGGCTAGATGGATTTGCAGAGAGTATTTTTGTGATGGTTTAACATAAAATAGAGTTTATAAATTATGCACATAATTAAATTTGGAGGACTTGGCATATCCCAATTATTCTCTTCATTTATTTTTTTACCAAATTTGGAAGTTATGTTTGGGACACTGTCCCTTGTTGCCTGTAGTTGTTGTGGCTGTCATCATCATCATCATCATCATCTCATACAATTTCATAAGTCTGGAACATGCACAAGAGAGACTTTTTGACTCGAGTATTGGTAAAAATAAGTGGTTGCTGTTGCTTTCATTTTGGAACACATAATTGATTTGCCAAATCATGAGTTATGGCTTTATCACAACAGAGCATTATTCTGTTTATTTTAAAATATTTGTATTTGAGTTTGCGCATTGAATGTTTGCCTTCTTTGTGTGTAAACCTACCTGAGTTCCCTTGGGGAGGGAGGGTGGTCTATAAATAAAGTTATTATTATTATTATTATTATTATTATTATTATTATTATTATCCACTTTAAATCCAGTTTCTGCCTCCTGCAGAATTTTGGAGTTTGCCATTTAGTGAGGCCCATGACCTGCTTGGCCAAGAAGTTTAAAGACCCCTCCCTAAATTGCAAGACCCAAAATTACGCAGAAGGCAGAAACTGGATTTAAAGTGGATCCATCCTCTAGTGTGATGAGGTCCTTATTTGTCAGACTGCTTAAACAAAGAAAACACTCACAGTCCTTATCAAAGGCAGAGTAAAACAAAAGATACAGACATTCAGAATCTCTCTATATCAGCAACATTTTGTTAGGACTGGTATTTTTTTTTTAGCTTTTTTCACATCAGTTTTTTAAAATCTACAGGACTGGGTTTGGTTTCCCTAAAGGGCTCCCAAGAGGATGGTGAGGCTGGAGTGGAGGGAGAAGCCCTGCTCTTTTCACAAAGATGTAAACAAGGGGGAGGGAGGAAAGACTGTATGACTGAGCAAGGAAGAAGTCCCTCAGCACTGGCTGGCCCAGGAGAGAGGCAGAGACCACATTTGCATTGAGGCTTTAATGCAGGAAGCCAGCATAATTCAGGTAAATGTAGTTTAGGGCAGAGTCTTTTGACATCTCTGGTGCTGCTGAGCTGGAGGCAATGCCACACCTGAATTCTAAAAGTAACTTCTCCAACTTGGAGAGGGAAACCTCAAGCACTTTCATGCAGGAAGGGAGCTGAATTCTGGGAAATATCGTTTAGGGCCTTTTGAGTTCTCTGCCACAGGAATCCTCGCCTTCCCAAACTTCATTTCTGCCTTGTGCCTCCTTCTCCGCAATTTTTCTTAGTTCATTTTTCTTAAAGTAAAAAAAAAAAAAACAAGTAATTTTTGCTATTTTCTTCCCACTGAGATAAAATATTCTGAAACTGCAGTTTTGAAGCTTATTCACAGTTTGAGACTCACTCTGAAAAAATCCTGGGATTAAACAGGTTTATATTTTTTGGCTTGGCCATAAGTGCATGTCACTTTCCATGGCAGTTTTCCCCCCTTCCCTGGGGTTTCATCCACTCTGTGAGTAATGTGTTTTCTCTGAATAAGGAGAAAATAAGGAGCATATGAATCTGTTGTTGCTGAATGTTGTTAGATTGTCATGCATGCTTAGTTGCTATGTCATAAATGGTGGAGATAAAAATAGGGAGGGAATTGGACCATTTTTGAATTGTGAAGAAGAAAACTTTGGGACATCAGGATTGCTGGGATTGGAGGATACAGGTTGACTCCTCTCTAAATGCCTAACATTTACTTATTTTAATGTGTTTCATGAAATAAAGCTATCACATTTAACTTATAATGCAGTGTCCAGCTTCTCACCTACAAAATGCTGTAGCTGAAAACTTGTTCTACTTCTTTTTTTGCTGTTTTGTATGCAAACACATTTTTGCATATAAAACATTTCTTTTGCACAAACAATTTTCTCTACAGAAAATGATGCGAATTATGAATTTTGTGACAATTAGTCCCTAACTGCCAAAATTCTTATCAGCCCAGGTATGTCCTAGGGTTTCCCAACATTTGGAAAACAGGCTTCTTGTTTTTTTGTAAATTATTCCTACCATGAAGTAATCTGTTTCTCTACGGTTAAACTGAAGGGTTTTTGCATATATTTCCCATCTTTTTTATGGTGACACAAACTGTAACATTTTCAAACAATTTCTACTCATATTTAAAGGATGATTATAAACATAGGAAAACAAACAAGAAGAAAATAAAATGCTGGATAAAAAACACACACACCTTAGAGTAATTATAAACTTTGTCTGATATAATAATAGACATAACCAAACAACAAGTAGCAGAGAAGTGCTATATAAATATGCAATAAATATTTTAGGAACTTGCAAAGAACTCAGTAAGCCTTTCTTCTTTACTTAGAATTTTCATAAAAATTGACAGGACTTCAGCTGGTATAGCATTATGTGTCACCTCTTTCTGCCTTAAAAAAAGCCCCAACATTTTTTACATGAGAACACTGCACAACTCTAGCTATGGTATGATGCCAATTAACAGCTACCACATATATTTCCCCAAAATAAATGTAATTATTAATAAATATCAGTATCAAATGTTTGGTGAATACATCTTGAAGATCCATAACGGCACAAATATGTCTTATCTTGTCAAATGTAATTCACAGCTAACCTGACCAATTCATTGCCTCATGGTCATCCTGCTGATAAGGAAGCTCTTTGTGGTTAACTTCCCACCATTTATACTCCCCTGGCATACTTAAAAGGGCTTCACCTACATCCCAGTAAGGGGACATAGTATGACTTTGTGGAGAGTTCATTGAATATTTTATGAATGTGTCATTATGTGGAAATGTTGATTGAATATTTTCATTAATAAATATTTTTGGAAGAGAACACTGAGATGGATTTTCAAGAGAATATTCATGTCAACACTACTTTGTACTTCGTTCTAATTTTCTGTTTAATTAATATGAGAGTCCAGCTGTTTTTTCTACATGTGATTAGTTGCTAATCCCTTCTACCTATGTGTGTGCTCAAAGTACAGCAATCATACTAAAATATGTTGGCATACCTGCCAATCTACCCAGTTTTTTACAAGGTTTTATAGCGACTTGTAGATTTTAGTATTTCACTCATTCTCTTAACTATCTGTGATGTATTACAAAACACTAAGATAATCATTTTCTTGCAAATCTGTTTTTATTTTAATAGAGTTCCCATTTCACCAAAAATAGTAATGTTCTGAGTATGTTTTTCCAGTTTGGTTCAAAGAAGGAGAGTTTCTCTCTTTCTGTTCCCTATATTTTCTATGTTGCTGCATGGAAAAAACAGTGGTGCTGAGGTTACATGTGGGTCCAAATTTTTTTTCTTTGCAGTCTTTCACTCTGCAGATTCCCCAAGTCACCCAAGATGGACCCTTAAAACTTTTCTGTATTTTGGAAGGGTTGAAATATAAAAATGACTTGCTAATATAAAAGACTGACCACTGTCTTTGAATTCAGGATATATACTGGCTGCACTTACATGGTACTGCAACTCATTATCTATAATTTTGCTTTCATATATCCCATTGCCAAAATAGTGGTCCGTGAAAAATCCAGTTTGCTTAGTTTCTCATCCAGTGTCTTTTTCCATCTAGAATGGAACATGATAGTTAATACTAAGGGAGCCAATCCCACAGGGGTAAAACACGTTTTTAACCAGAAATTTAATTTACAAATTTATGTCGGGGACTCAATTGACATTTGGCCTCTTTCTAATCGTAAAAGTGCATTTGGCACACAACTAGGAAGGCCAAGGAGAGATTTCAAAATGTTTGTCTGTGTGGATTCCATGGCAGCAAAATGACTATATCCACACCACTGTGCATTATATAGCATCTGTTGCAATACCTTAGCATTGAAGACTTGGATAGCTGATGGAACACGTTTTAACAAAAAAGAAGGATGTAAGTAACTATATACCAATTAGCTTGCTAAGTATAATCAGCAAGTTGTAAGCTTATCACCTTCTTGAAAAACTATCAATCTGGATGGAAGAGGAAAACCTTCTTGAAGTTGAGCAGGCAGGTTTTAGACTGGGATGCTCTAATGAAGATCATGATATAGCTTTACAAAATCTTATAGATAAATATTCATCTAGGACCAAGGGAGCCCTTTATACAGCCTTCATTGACTTTAAGTCTGCATTTGATATGATTCCCTGAGACAGGTTGTGGCAGAAATTGGAAATAACTAATATTGACAGGCACTTGTAGATTTTGATCTGTACCCTTATGCAAAAAACATGTTTGAAAGTGAGATGTAACAGGGTAGGCCATTTGACCAAGGCCATCCCGACACATGCAGTTGGAAGACAAGGTTGTGTGCTAGTGCACCTTTTATTGTTTAGTATTTATTTTAACTCTTTAGCTAAGAGTCTTTCTGGTTCAAATTTACATCTTATTACTTCTCTTTTTAACTTACATTGGCTTGTGACAGTTATTAAATGCTCTGGATAGTCATTGCAAAACTGGAGTGGTGTGGTTTCTGGGCTGTTATGGCTATGTTCTATGCTGGAAAACAGTCATAAAGTCCAAAAATCACACAACACTCCAGGGATTCCAGGCATGTAAGCCTTTGACAATACATGTCAGAGTTAATGTGCAATTTTGACTCTGCTTTTCTTAATTAATTGCATCCATGTGTTGCGAGATGTGCTTGTTTTATAAGGATTGCCCTGTCTGCTGAATGAACATTTATGGTTTTTCTCTTTAGCTACAATTCAAGCAAAAGTCACTTCCCATATTGTACCAATGCAAACTTTTATTCAAAGCTACATGAAATGTTTTTAATTTGGATTAAGTCTGGAGAGGGAAGAGATAAATCTCCCATCCCTTATGTGAAATGTTGTCTGATTAACAAAGATGTAGCTCCGTGCTATTCGTTAAGCAAATAAGTTTGATTCAAAGGGTCCATTTCCTGGACCTATTAAATCTCCTTTTAAATTCCAAGAACTGGTAAACTTAACCCTTTTGGGTACCTAAAGGAGTCTTTCCCTGCATACGACCCTGTAATAATTCCACTCATTCCCCAGGTTTAGTGTATTTATATCCTTTCATAAACACTGAAAGTCAATAAACAGAATCAAGTTACCGGGATTTCTCATCTCACCTAGTGTCTTTTTCACCAAGCTTATGAATGTGTCTGTCTCTTATCGCTGAAAATTTGCATGAATCACATTTGCATGATAAGCTGTGTTCCACTGATAAGTCAAAAGCCCTCCAGATTCCCCAAATCTTATCAAACAAAACAGCTTTGGAAATTGAATCTCATAACTGCTATCCAAAGAAGAAAACTCAAGGCAGCTGCCCATTGTGTTTCTGATGATATATATCATCCTAAACCATTTTCTAACTCTAAGGTGTTATTGTTAAAGTACCTCCATTTTCTATTTTCTTACTTCAGTTATGTTATACCAGTCCATCAGTCATAGGGAAATTTTCTATTACTTTCCGACCATTCATTAATGACCAAGAGTATGATAAATTACACTTTTATTTTTCAATGTCAGTCAAGTTTCATTCCTATGAGAGGGGAAAAGATCCAGAACAAAATGAAAACAAATGCATGCACACTCATACCACAACAAACTCATACACAAGTGCAGTCAAATATCACAGGAGCACAATGAAGTTTAAAATGGGAAAAACCTTTAGTTCTGTTGCTGTGCTTTGCACAACTTATACTATGTGTTCCTTTCTCTTAGCTTCAATGAAACCACTTTGCAAATGTATTGTATAAGCACAACTACAAATGCAGATTTATATACACTCTTTTTTAAAAAAAATAATACAACAATATTGCATATTTAAACTGAATTCATACCATATATCTATTCCATCACCACAATGCCAGCATTGGATATTGTTCCTTGTTATTGATTGATTGATTGGCCAACTTTTGCTACTGTGAAAATACAAACAGATGCTCCTGGGCACATCTTGGTCTGCATGGCATAAAAAAAGCTACCTCATCATAATGTCTTTCCTTAGCCTCACTGTGAGAATAACATAGGCCCCATGTATACTGACAGAGCCCCCGGTGGCCCCCTGTGCCAGCATGACTGAAGACCGATAGGTTGCAGGTTCGAATCCGGGGAGAGCGCAGATGAGCTCCCTCTATCAGCTCCAGCTCCTCATGCATGGACATGAGAGAAGCCTCCCACAAGGATGGTAAAACATCAAAACATCCGGGCGTCCCCTTGGCAATGTCCTTGCAGACGGCCAATTCTCTCACACCAGAAGCGACTTGCAGTTTCTCAAGTCACTCCTGACACAACCAAAAAAAAACCCTATACTGACCATTTAATGCAGTGTGAAGCTAGTGTGTGAAAGAACACTTCAATTCACATTAGTCCTTTATGATTTGTGCAATTCTCACCAGGGCCTCAAACTGATTCCAGGATTTCCTATGTAATTATCTGCACAATGAAACCACTTTCTTCAATATGGGTTAGTTATTATTATTTTGTCTCAAAAGCATTGCATAAAGCAATGCTTTAGGGTTGGGAAAAATAGCCGTTTACTAGAAACAACTATATTTACTCAGTCTTTGAGGAGGGTCTTTCTGTGTCCCACAATACTAGTTAGTGACTTAAATGGTCAGTACAGATGTTAAATGTTCAGTGCAGATGTGTCCATACTCTTGGAAAGAAGAATAACATTGTGGTAGAATTCAAAATCAAACCACATTAGTCTGGAATAACAATATGAAATGGCTTCTTGTAGCACTCAAGAGAACTAGATAGAACAGGCATACTTTTTCATAGACGGAGTGCATAACAATCACCAGAACATGGTAAAATATATCATACCTAACATTATTAGTGAAATGAATAGAAGTCATGGTAGTATAATCAACACAAAGAGCCTTAGGCCCTTTCTACACTGCCGTATAAAATCCAGATTATCTGCTTTGAACTGGATTATAGGGCGGTGTAGAATGAGCATTAGATTCAATTGGTCAAAAGATAACTATACAGTAGTTTCTCACAAAAAAAACACCGGAAAATGTAAAAGTCAGATTTTAAAAGATGATTTTAAAACCTAAACTGCTATTCTCTAGGGATGTTCACATGAATCTCACTGCTCATTCAGTGAAGTAGTTATTAGATAAGAGAAAATGCAGCAGTATTAAAGACTATTCATTGCTGAATTTTATTCCTGGATTAAAGCTACCCAACTAATGAAGCTCTATGTCTTTTTGTGACTGTCTTTTTCCAGCTGTCTTTTTGCTTGAAACGTTTGATAAACCATTTGAAAAATTAAGTTATCTGAATCTAATTTTAAATTATGTGTCCCATCTTGCGCATTCTCCTTCACTAATGCTTTTTTTTTAAAAAAAAAAAATCAGAATGAATAACTTCTGTCATAATTTTTCAGGTTCCCAGTCTTTTAAAATCCTTTGTCCACTTTCACAGAATAGCAGGTAGATGATTGTAATAATAATAATAATAATAATAATAATAATTTAAAGTGAATTTTTCTTTTGATTATTTCACTATGCAAAATACATTGGCTTTAAATTAGAATAACAGCACATATCTTACAAGTACTCTGGGATATTGTGTAGTGGTTTAAATTAGAATAAAACATGAATTCCTTATGCTGAGACAAACCATCAGTGTACTTTATAATATTTTGCATTTAAATCTGCAGCACAAAATCAATTACTATTCCCTTTTCTATTTCATTAAATAACCACAAACAAACATAACAGTAAAAGATGACAATTAACAGGTGTCAATTTCTTGAGAATATATAATAATGAAGACATGAAGTATAACATTTCACAAGTGTTTTATGGATTAATGATAGCATGACTACCAATATTTGCAGAGGTGGAGTCTAATAAGTCCAAAAGTCCTATGCTCACATGGGGGAAGCAAGGAAAAAAAAGGGATAATTGATGTAGTTAACAAAACTATCCACTGTAAAGATACTTGTCTCAGGCCCCATCTACACTGCATTGAACTTGACTATATAAGTCTACACTGACAATATCTTGGTGTTCAATCTGCATTATTATGGCAGAGTAGATGAGGCCTCAATTTTGTTCTTTCCATATGATATTCTTATCTTTGATAAGAGTTCTTCCAGCAACCAACTATTCCATATGTTGACCCATCACTCATTGATTGATGGATCAATTACTACAAGTCATGATCTCCAACTGATTTTTATTTCTATGGTGTTAAAAAGGAGTGGGTGAAATCAATACTCCACATTTGTTAGGTTAGAGCAGTGGTTCTCAAGCTGTGGGCCCCCAGATGTTTTGTCCTTCAACTCCCAGAAATCCTAACAGCTGGTAAACTGGCTGGGATTTCTGGGAGTTGTAGGCCAAAACACCTGTGAACCTACACATTGAGAACCTTTGGGTTCGAGACTCAAGACATCTGTGAATGGTGAAAACCCATAAATAAATAAATAAATTTAACTTGAGAAAACATATTTATAGGAATATCTAGGCCTTATGATCTGTCAGCCAGACAGTGTTCTGTTAGTTAGAAATGCACTGTATGCAACTCCATGTGTTTTATTGTGTGTGTGAAAAATTCTTCTTCCTGAACCTGTGGTCACTAAAATTCGCCGAAGGGCGCTGATGTGCAACAAATGGGACTGGCTAAAGAAGCTTAGTCATGGCCATGAGACAGGAATGGGAAATTTGCTTCAATTCCTTTTGTTCCTGGAGATGGGAAACCAGTGTGTGTGCATATAATGTGGACAACATGTGCTTATTCCTTCTCTTCTCCTTCTCTCTCACCATGATGCCTCCATGAAGGAGGACCTATTGCTATGTTGACCTCTAAGAAGGATGAGCCGTGTTCGTGAGTATTTTTTAAATAGACTGTAAAAATGCAACAAGCTGACATAAAACCTTCAAAGTATTTTTGGATGAAACCAAAGGTTCTAGTGTTGCATTAAGAGACAAGGTTCAATAGCTGTGCCATATTTTTCTCTGTTAATTGGTAAGTTGCTGATAAAGGAGTCTGCTGATGTTTAGCTGTGCTGATCTGCTTGTCTTGAACATTCCGTCCATGTGTGGCATTAAGGCATCAGTAATTAGAAGTTTTAAATTATGGACCTACCTAGCAGGGTTGTTGTGACTGTTGAGCTGAACTCATGTTGACATGATCATCTTAAGCTGAAGGGCCTAGACATTCCTAGTATGTTGTTCCCTCTAGAAATCTCTAGGTCCTTCAGAATGAGTTAGAGCGCTTCCACACATACCTAAAACCCATGCCAAAAAGGGTTAAAGTAACCGATCAGCACAGGTTCTAGTCCCCACCCCCTCCCACAATCTGGATTTCCCTCCCAGGTGGCTACATTCTAGAAGCCCTCAATTTACCCCCTAAAACTTATTGAAAAGGTCTCTTGCCACCATGGAGCCTCTTCTTGCATCCTCCTGGCATGGGAAATGATGCCTGAGGAGATGGGAGGGGAGATGAGGAAAATCCCTCCACTCTCCTGTCTCCTCACACATTATTTTCTCACACCACAAGGATTTGAGGAGAGACTCCATGCCAACCAGGGAACTTTTCAGTAGGTTTTAGGGGGTAAATCAGGGGCTGGGGGAGGGGTGGCCACCTAATGAGTGGAAAGGCTGTGGAAACTGACTATCGGGAAACGTGTTACATGCCCCAGTAAATCAGTCCCCAAAAGCCCAGCACCTCATTAGATTTATAAAGATCCAGATTTAATAGGGTGTTTAATTAATGCTGAATGAACCAGGAAAACCTCAGTTTACTCCACATTAATAAGAGTAAATTGGATATTGTAATAACACTTTGGACACCTCTGATAAAAGTGAGACAGGTCCCGCATTTTCAGCCTTTCTGTATGAGCCCTATATGAGCAACATCTGGTAGAAATTGACCATAGAGTTCCAGTGGAAGATCTAGTGATTTCTAGAAATAACATTTGAAACCAATTCCACTAATAATCAAATATGCAAAAGGTCAGCCTGTAAATATGAAGGACCAATTGTATACAAAAACATGTCTCAAATTTATTAGGGAGGAAAAGTTATTTGAATTTGAGACAAAGTGGCACTAGTTAAGCATTCTTTTCCCATAACGTTCTCAAAGTTATATGTACTTCACATTTATTATGCCACATGTTAGTAGTAAAATGTAGTTTATCCTGAAACATTGATTCAGTACTAACAATCAAAATTCAACAGGCTAAAGTGAATAGGAACAGTTTTGATCCCTTTTAATATCAGAATGGGCAGATAAAGAACTCAATATTTATATTTCACATTCTCAGACATTGGTTCAATTGAATCAGATGAATTGAATCAGTCTTTCTTAGGGAAATTGGACTAGATTAAAAATGATGAAAGCTTTGGATGTTGATGTTGTCTGATCTTTCCCATTATATTTTACTTGTGGCACACAGAGGATTTTTTCCTGAAATCAATTTAATCTTCACTGTTTCTTCAAATGGACCCAAATTACTTTTCCGATTAGCCTCTCTCTTTCTCTTTCTCTTTCTCTTTCTCTCTCTCTCTCTCTATATATATATGTGTGTGTGTGTGTGTGTGTGTGTGCTTGTGCGAGAGTGTGTCAAAATCTCCTGAGTGATTATCTTTGCAGGGCCAAATGTAGGTCAAATTTGTACTGGTAGATCTTGTAACATTTAACTCCAAGTATAATGCAATTAGTCTTTGGGGCATTTGTTTAAGGCCCAATGCATTAATAAACTGAAATTAGCAGTGGTAACCATAGTAACAAAGTCATGATTAATGATAGATAACTTGCCATGGAAACAAGTCTTTAAAAGTATGCAGTTTACATCACTTTATCTTTCCTAAAAGCAAGAAAAAAGCTTAAAAAATAAATGTGCCAGAAACCATCTGACTGTAAGTATCAAAAAGACAAAAGCATCCAGTGTTGCTCCTTCCTTGTAATAACACTTAATATTGGTATAGAAAATAATAGTATTTTTGAGTAAAACCATCCTAGTATGCAGCTGAGTAGCATCAAAAATATGCCTTACTAGATTAAAGGTACAAGATTTTGCAGTTTTGTTGAAACTGCCTTTCCTCTGGAAGAAAAAGAAAATATACAGAGAGAACAGTCCAACAGTTTTTAGAGCTGTTCCTAGGGTTATTTGGGCAGTACATCTAAAATTGGATTAGATGTACTGTATCAGCTTATTCAAATATGCATTATAAACATTAACTAATTGGCAGCCAGCATGGTGTTGGACTATAACTAGAAAACAGAGTTCAATTCTCCACTCAGCTATGAAAACCCAAAGGGTGACCTTGGGTAACCCACATTACTGTCAGCCTCTGAACAAATCTTTCCCATGATGTGTCTATCCTGAGATTGCCATAAGTCAGAAATGTCTCAAAGGCAACAACAATAACAATGACAAGAAGAACAGCAACATATTAATTTAGAAGTGTGAAATACTAGTATTACAGTACTCTAAAGGAAATGCCCTTGCACATGGAATCAATTACCAAAAACTGAGTGGAATGGAAGAGGTCTTCAGGTGTAAATGAAATTATATCAAATCAACCTAGCTTTCCCAAGAAGGGAATTCAAGTTTCTGGAAGTAACCCCAGAGAAGGTCTCACTAACATTCCCGTGAAATAATGGAATTGGTGCAATCAACTCCATTTACTATTTTACACTTTTGACAGTCTATTTCAAGATGTCAGTTTAGGTTAATAATCCCAATCTAAGGAGCCCATGTTTGCTGTCATCACAACATCTTGTTAGTGAATTTCAGAGCTTGTATATCAAATTTTGTTTTACGCTAATTTTCCAAGTGTTCATAACAATTTCAGGGATACATAACCTGTAAATATGTGAATGATTTGGAACTCCAACTCCCAGAAGCCATATCAGGTTTGTCCAATGGCCAGGGATTCTGGGAGGTGAAATCCAAAACACCTGGAGGACAACAGGTTGTGCACGACTGATAACTGAATATTTCTGGGGTCTAATATTATTAGAGAGGGAGGAGAAAAACAATTTCCACATATCATGCACAAATTAATAGTCTCCTATGACCAGGACACATGTGGTTTGATGGGTGATTGATGAGCCCTGATGTTCTAATACAAAAGACAATGGATTCTCAAAATCACAACAAACACAAATCCACTACAAATCGTAGTACATAAATCACAAAGGTAATTTTTTTGCAGCTTATATAATAAAATATTAGACGCATATCCAACGTATATATTACAGCATTGAGCGATATACAAGGAAAAAGAAACTGTTATTTATACAGTTATTTTTACATCAGTCACAAAAGTAGAGTCTTTCTTGCTGTAAAGCAGAGTTCTCCTAAGGGCATAAGATCTCTTATGCCAAATTAGAGGGGGGGTGTCACCCCCCCCTCTCTAATTTGGATTTGGGTACTAAATTATTACAGCGTGAATCCTTTTGGATTTTTACCCTTAAAATTGTACATCCCAATGGTCTAAATGACATCATTTCATACCAATGTTTTCTGTAAGCTATAGTGTATAGCTCTTTAACGCTGTAATCACCTGTTCTGTCCCCCTTTAATTGCTTCACTTTATATACTACCTGCTGGCCATGTGCTTGCTACAGAATCAAACAATTGCAGAGCACTGTTTAGGAGAACCTGATATAAGTATCTATGCCTCTTTTGTTATTTATGCCTTACATGATAGCAATATATGAAAATATTTATCCCTTTTGGGACATGTTCTAGCCACTTGTATATATTCCTTTTATATCCACTTCTTAATTGTATCCTCATACTTATCCACCCAAGGAAGATTTGTTATTTTGGAGAACTTGATGTCCACTTCATTGTACTCTTCACATTTCTCCTCCTGAGGAAGACATTAGACATTCGAAACCAGTCTGGAAATCCTCTACGTGGATATCCTCTTACAAGGGACTGGAAGCTCCACTCAGTAGTATCTTTACAGAAAGTAAGGGATCTTATGCCCTTAGAAGAAGTCTGCTTTACAGCAAGAAAAACTCTACTTTTGTGACTGATGTAAAAATTGATGTATAAATAACAGTTTTTTGTTCCTTGTATATCGCTCAATGCTGTATTATATAAGTTGGATATACGTCTAATATTGTATTATATACACTGCAAAAAAAATTACCTTTGTGATTTATGTACTACGATTTGTAGTGGATTTGTGTTTGCCCTGATGTTCTAATGCCAGCTAGAGAAAGGACATGCCAGCCAATGGAGTCATGTCTGACTCTGGGGTGTGGTGCTCATCTCCATTTCTAAGCTGAAGAGCCAGCGTTGTCCGTAGACACCTCCAAGGTCATGTGGTGTTTAAGGTGCAGTGACACATACTGGAAGATTCACAGAGGGGGCTGGATAGGTCAGTGGATGAGGCAACATTCCCAGGATAAAGTTTTAGATAAAATCAGATGAAGATGGGAAACCTTTGTGTCCCCTCATGAGAAAACCCATTATATGTCCTTGGATTTTTTCCCCCAGGGTATTGTGAGAGGATTATGATAATTACTAAGTTATTTCCCCAAGGGTGTGGGGAAAACATTCTAAAACATTTGAAGGGAAATTCATGAAAGGGTACTAACAGACAAGGAAAAAATCCAATGAGTGCTGGCTGCATAGCTCAATGAAGCCAAAGTTAATAATTCATAATTTGGGGTTTTAATTTTTGACAACATTTAGTGCTATAATAGTGTAGTGTGATAGCAGACTTAAAGTTGACTTTTATTCCATTAACAGACTCTATTGCAATATATACCATTTGATAAGCTTCCCAGGGGTATCTGTCTATTTAACTGCCCCTTCCACCACTTCAAAATGTGAAGAAGAAATATTGTTCTCCAAATTATGTTTAAATAAAAAATATATAGTCAATAATGCTGCTGTCAAGATAGTCATCGTTATCTGTTCTTGCAACAGAATTGAATTTTCTGGGATAAAATGACTTTTGATAATCTCATATCTAAATTTGCAGCAAAAAGGGAGGAAATTTGTTTATCATTAAGTGCAAACACTTTACTGTGTTGACACTAATATTAGCTGAGAAAGCACAAAAAGAGGATTCTATGTACAAAAGGAAAGCAATTAAAGTGAATCCAACAAATTCTTTTGGCTCTTTCAGTTGTGGAGGCAAACCATAAAATCTTAACATACTGCTACAGATATCAAGCACACTTTTAAAATTATTATATTTACTTTTCCCTCCCTTCACCGGTGAGAAATTATACTTAGTGAAGCAATTGAGGGTAATGTGACCATAAGCTGTAAGTCGTACTGAAGAAGAAATAAAAGGCTACTTAAATAAAGGGAAAAATGCAAGCTGCTAGTGATTTTAAGTTCTGTTAAATATGTAGAAAATATTTTGAGCCATGTTCTATGACAATACTGTGATAAAAGCCATATTCAGCTGCCATACCACTGGAAGAGATAAAAAAACAAGTCTGATGTACCTAGTTAGGAAATAATAGTTACTCCTTACTGGTGAGTTTGTATTATTGTTGTTGCTCTGTTGTTATCATGGTGTGTGTGTGTGGGTGGGTGTGACACACACACACACACACAATTGATTTAATTGCTTGTGAACTCTATTAAACCAGAATACATTCAGCACAATGCCGTTAATGTGATTTCCCTACCTCAGCTAAGTGGTGGTGGGGAGATTGGTTTCCTCTGCAGGAAGAAGTCAGCATTAACTGTCCTGGCACTGCATATCAGGGCATGGGGCAAAGAGGCATGACCTAAAAACATATTTTAACTGGCTTCCCCATGCCTCCTTGTACAGTACAAATATCTGGGTCATATCTGGGCTGGGTAGGATTTTCCCCCTTTTTTAAAGAGTATTTTTGTTACCCTACTACACCATGATTGTGGAGTTGGGTAATTATCTTAGGGTGGAGTTTTAAATAGGCTTCCAATGGCAGGTATTTGGGGGTGGGGGGAGATAGGAGGCGGTGAGCACCTTTTGACATGTTTTGGTGCAGGATGAGATTTTGACCTGCCCTAGGTTACATATGATCTGGGAACTGGTGAAAATAGACTACCTTTGAGGCAGGTCTCTTGGTTTTCAGTGTTTTTTAGTGTCCATATGTCTTGAGAGCTTACAGCTTCTGGTCTGCTTTCCAGTGGATGGCCAGTGAACAACTCTTAATTTAAAGAATTCCTCTCGATAAGTATTATATTTTCACCCCAGGAGTTAGAACTACTACTCCAGATGCTTCCATACCAATTCCCCCCCCCCCCCTTTAGCTTTTGCTCATTGCCAAGAACCAATTTTAATTTGTAGGGGTGTGCAAAATTTCACTGGTCAATTCGGATTTTGGATAATTTCCAGGATCACTGGCCTGTTTGTGATTCTGGTTCTCCTCCCCTCTTGTGGTGCAAGCTGGTTTGAAAATCCCTCTTGTGTTTGTTTGTTTTTTAAATATTATTGGTAAAAACTTTAGAAAATTCCCAAAACTCAGTGGATTTGCAAAATGATTTGAAACTTGGCAGGCTTGCAGTTGTAAAAGTGTGAAAAGTTTTTTTTTTCCTGGTAGCCATAAAAATGACAAAAAGACAAGCCTTACAATTCCCCCATTGGCACCAATGGACCAAATCTCACCAAAATGAAAATGGAATTCAGAGTTCCAAATTACAAATCTGACTCCCCACCCAAAAATTCTTCTGAATTTACCCCAAAACAGAATGGGGGGGGGGGGGGCATCCAAAATGGAACCAAAACCAGACTGGATTTCTGCCCTTTCATGCACCACTATTAATTATTCTATATAAATAAAAATGTAGTTAGTTTGTGGGATTAACATAACTTGAAAACCACTGAACAAATTGACACCAAATTTGGACACAATACACCTATTAGGACAATGAGTGACCATCACTCTTAAAAACACTGAAAAATACAGCAGAAGTAACTTAAAATCCAAAAAAGCAAAAAGACGCTACAGCACATGCACAAAAACTACTTCCCCTGCAAACAAAACACACAATATCATATCCACACTCTCTTCCGGACTACAGCTCCCAGATTCCCCTAGACCAGGCCCTTTAGGAGAGGAGGCTGATCCAAATGCACTGCTTCCAAGATACAAGCTTTCTCCTCCTTAAATTTCTTTGTGCCATCCCAGTCCCTGCATATTTCCAGTTTCCTATTCCTGGACTGCAACTCCCAGTAATCCTCTAGATAGAAAGATTAGATAGAGATAGGTAGATAGGTAGCTAGATTAATCAGGAGGATTGCTGGGAGTTGCAGTCCAAGAATAGGTAGAGAAGGAAGAACGGGGAGAAAGAGGAAGGGAAAGAAAAGGGGGGAAGGAAGGAAAGAGGAAGAGAAGGAAAGAAGGAGAGGAAGAGGGAGGGAAGGTTGGCCACAGCAACGTGTGGCGGGTACAGTTAGTCAATAATAAAAATTGTTCTTTTTTATCCAATATCCTGTGTCTGGTCTCTTTATTCCTGTGACTGGGCATCAGATAAACTGCTACGTTCAATCTACTCTCAGAACTTTATAGAACTATTATGAACTTTAAAAGGGAATTTTCCTCTTTAGGGGGATGCTCAGAGTATTAAAGAGCAAAATATTCCTAGTTGTCATTGCCACAGTTGTTGTCACTGGTAAAAAAAAATGCAAAAAAAAATGTTTTTCTGCATTTTGTGCCACAGTAACCTGACAAACTTTTGATATTATATATCTTGTTGCAGGTGGTTGGAGGCACCATTTGCTTTTGCGCCTCAGATATAGGAAAAAAAGTAGTGTGCTTCAAATGAACATTTCGCCAAGAACCCCTATTCAGGTTTTAAAAATGCCTTCCTTGATAAATTGAAAGGGTTTTTTTTTGTTTTGATACCACTTTCATGTTCATAGTTTTCCCTATTCTATCACAAAATCCTTTCTGAAGATAAATCAGGGTTCCCGCATTCTCTTGTGTCTTCCCCCTTCCACTCTTCACATTCAACATTTGATCTCACAACCCTCAATCCTGATAACGATGTCGACATTACATTTCAAAAATCATTTTTTTATCTATTTTCATTGAGCCATTTTTATCTCATTATTTAAGGAGTTATTGTGCTAATGTGCTTTAGTATAATATACACTAGTTAATAGAGTTATGGAATTAGTTTCTCCCATTTCCCATTTCCTTTGTTTCTTCCATTTCTTTGGGAGCACAGAAAGGCCCTTCCTATTTTAAAAATCAGCTCGACACGAAAGGAAGCAGTAGCAGCTGCTGGCTTCTGGCCTGCTTTTTGGCATCACAGAATAATAGATGCTTGGCTGCAGGCAGTGGCAGGTATGGTCACTTTCTGGTCCTGCATGCCACACACACACACACTCTCCTTGGAAAGAAAGTGCATGCATGGCATTCAGGCCCAGAAAGCACCCAAGCCTGCCAGTGCCTGCATCTAAGTGCCTTCTCTAGAGTAGAAAAAGCAGGTAAGAAGAAGCCTCCTTAAAGCATACGCCAGGAAAGGGAGCCTGGGTGGGAAGCCCCCCCCCCCCCCCATAATGGACCAACAGAAAACAGATCTTTTCTCACTGAAGAGTGATAACAGATATTGGCCTTCCCAATTTCAGGAGACTCTCAAGAAATGGATTGGGGCTCCCACCAAAAACCAGGATACAAAATGGGTCAATAAACAACCCTACTATTTAAGCATAAGGATAATTTTGTTTTAGTTTTAACATTCTTTTCTCCCTGACCTGACCTGGTAGGAAAATATCTGTTTTTACTTGCCAAAAGAGGCAGCTAAATATGCAGAGGCAGAAAATATACAGAAACCTACATTTTGGGGCTCATGAACACTGATCGTTGTTGTTGTTGTTGTTGTTGCTCTTGTTGATTCTATAGAATATGAAGGTATGTGCGGCCAGCTGTACATAGGAAAATAGCTAATTCTCTGAACTCTCTAGCAAGGTGACCTCTGATAATTCTCTAAAAGTCTTACGCATTTTAAGAAAAAGCCGAAATTGAGATCCAAAAAAACCCCAGGGAATATAAAAGAGAAATATTTTCAACTTCAATCAATCGTATTTATTAAGTAAATTCATTTTACAAATAAAACAGTTGATGGAATTTATCTGTTTATCAGCTTTGCATATTTGAAAATACTTGAGAATATAAGATAAAGAAGTATTTCTGTTTCACAAACAATGCAATCCAAAAATGTTTATTATAAAATTTTCAGTGTGTTGATTATGCTCTCCAACCAGAGTACTTGACCCTGGGAATAATAAAGGATCCCTTCCTTAAAAATAATACTGCTGCCATCTAAACCAAGAAGCCTTCATATTTGAAGTGGGATAGTCTTCCTTTTCTCAAAGTTTGACTAGTAGATGCAAGGCAGATCACCACTTTATCACCACCCTCCCTAAAAAAAAAATCAGTACATCCACTAACCATTATCCCTTATTACAACTCTTTTTCATTTAATCACACAAATCTAGTCACACATTTTAGTATATTGCTTCCAGTCCTTCTAGAATGGCATAGGCATAATCTCAACAAAGGTAAGCATTTTAATCCAATTAATTTATGTAGCAGAAAGTTCAAGTGGGGGCACAGGAAAGTGAAATCAGTGGAATGTAATTGTGGCTGGACTATGTCCTTAAAAAAAACTAAACACTGATTTCTAACCATATATAAAACTCACATATTAATGAGTATACTTTTATTTTGCTCTTCATTAGATAGGCCTTGCTCTTGTCATGAACCTTGCTTTCGGAACGGTAATCATGTTTTACCTGTAATTCAGCTTCTTGAAGCATTGATGAGCCCCAAGTCCATCACTCTCATAACAAGGAGAAACAGGTACATTTCTACACTGTCCCTCCTTCTGTAAAGTATTTTAATCACATGCTTCAGCAGTCATAATTACTTTTGTGACCTTCTTAATTTAACAGATTTGACTTCCTCTAGTTGTAATTTTGCAGGAATGATTGGATAACTAGGCATTGCATGTACCTAAACAAATTAGTTTTTTTAAAGCATGATTATTCACAGTTCATTAGACAAAAGCTGCATTGCATTATTCATTGCAATCATGACTCTAGATTGTCGCTCAAAATTAATATTATTATCAGTTTTGTTAAGATGACCTGAATGGTTGAAAGCAGTACACATGTAAAGAACATTTGAAAGTATATACAATATTTTTGTTCAAATCTAATTAAGATTTCAGAAATCAATATCCACATGTTAATCACTGTCATAATCACTGGGTGATGAATATAGATAAATATTTATAAAGTGATATTGTATGAGTTAGCTAGTTATCCCTATTGCCTTTACTATTGGGGAGCATAATACAACTGACATACTAATCTTCTTATGTCTTTGGATACAGAAATGTGATATTAAAACCCATTATTAGGCAGAGAAATGAAGATGTCCAACTTACCAAGGGCTTACATGCATTGTGGATAAGGACTTGAACTGGTAGACATTATTATAGTTTTAAGTGGTTTTATATGGATTTGTATTATGTGATATTAACTGTTTTTAATTGATGTGTATGTATGTATGTTGTGGCATTTAATTGTTGCCAATCTGTATGCCACCCTGAGTTGCCTTCGGGCTGAAGAGGCCAGGATAAAAATGCATTAAATAAATAAATAAATAAATAAATACTGTAAATAATGGTGAGGATTTAACTACTAAAACAGAAGTTGCCATACTACTTACCCAATGTTATAAGCCATTGATATCCTCTCTTAGAAACTACTTATGGTGTTAGATATCTACAACAAAATCTAAAATCCACAAAAGAGTAATAGTTTTATTAGTCAATCATATACATCAGGAAGACAAAAATGTTGCATCTTCTGAGAGAGTAATGTCTTCTGTACTATGAATGACCGTGGTAGGGGAACTTACCATAGTGCTAGGCTATCTTATTTTCTCAGCTGTCTCCAGTGTGAGCAACAGGGTTTTTATAACATAATAATAAACAAATAAAGTACTCTCGTAGCATCCTTGAGAAAAGATAAATTCCTAGTATAAGCTTTCATGGACTGTATCCGACTTCTGGTTTCATACAGCTAACTCAGAAATGAGTACATTTACTAAATATGAAAAGCTCAGTATGCATTTTTTAAGGTTTACAAGTACTGAAGAGTTCAAGATGATGTCATGCCAACAGAATTGTTTTGGAAATCAGCCATAGAAAGAACATTGTAAATTATCTTGTCTAAAATGATATCTTATTTTCTCAGAGATAGAAAAGTTTTGAAATAGTTTGCACACATGAAAATTACAAACATCTCAAATTCAGGGGTCTAAATGCAATTGGTCTTACTTGAATTTAAAAGTAGATGCAATATCTGAGATCAGGTCAGAGAGGATGAGACTTTTCTGTGGCTTCCAGAATTAGCAAAACAATTGTAATCCAACAATTTTGCCCCCTTGAATCAATGGATGTTACTAATACTTGCAAATACTTCCTCCTCTCATTTCTAACATCTGCAAGCTAATATTTAGAGACAGAAAGGAGAGTGAGTCAAGAAAATAGCAGCAGGATAAATGGGAAACAAGGGTAGAGCCGCATGTATTTAAACCTTGCAAGCAACTTTGCACTCGAGGAAAAGGATGTGAATAATCATAATAATATATTTTTTAAAAATTGTCCTGGTAATCTTTCCTATTGCTGCTTTATTGCCCTGTCCTGAAAACTTGGTCCCACAGCCAAGTTTTTACCATCCTTCTAAAGGACAGGAGAGAGGAGGGCAACCTGATCTCACCAGGAATAATAATAATAATAATAATAATAATAATAATAATAATAACCCAAACATTTCATGTGTTTTTCATTTACGGTTAATTTCCCCCAAATTCTTTTATGTATCACTGCATGATTCTTCAATTAATATGTGCATACCTATTGTGGTTATGTGAACAAATGTGAATGAATTATGTTATTGATCTAACCATACTTAGGGATTTATAAGAGGTATCATCGGGAAGAGTGAAAGTGTAGTATTTTGAAACTGTGAGTATATTTGATGTGACAATGCTTTTGCTCCTGCTATGTTGTTATAAAATAAACCCTTTAAAAGATGTTTTAGTCTACTACAAAAAAGCAAAAAGTGTGCTATATTGACCTCTTGTGGTAGGGGAGGATCACATAGAAATACTTTTCCTCCATCCCAACCAGATGTCTCTTTGTCAATCTAAATTATTTGAAAATTATTAGCTGATAATGCATAGGCATGTCTCCTAGACATTCAGTAGGTTTTGTATTGTGTCCAAAAACAATAGGAAATGGGTGCTACTGCTGTACAAAGGCTTCAATGCATTCAAGCATGAGCAGCTAGTAGTACTCTGCTTATTACACTCTGAATAAACTGAAATTTCTGGAGACTGTTGTAGCAATTCTAGCAACGAGGCTGTAATACTCAGATTTTGAAAAAAAATTAAACACAGGTGAAATGTGAATGAGAGAATACAGCCTAGTATATGACTGACTTTCACTCTTGAAAAAGGTTGAAATTATCAAGTAGCTTTTGTAGTTGCCCTATCCAGAGGAGTTAGCAAATGCTTGAAATTTGATGGAAAGAGAAATCAGGTTGTATGCTTCTACATAGAAGAAATAGGATTTCTATGAATATATCATTGTGCTGGAGAAATACTTCTTAGGATCAAGTACTAGGTGCAATAAAGAGGGGAAAAACCATCGCCCTTATGCCATTGTAAACTTCCCCAGACTGCTGGCTGTTAGTGGAGATAAAATGTTGGATGAGTTGAGTTTTTGATTACTTTCAGCAGGGCAATGCATTTGTTAAAAATTATATTCTTGACAGACTTACTGGCAAAAGTCCTTTGTGTTTTTCCCAAAGACGATACCACATCTTTTTTCAGTTATTCTAAGTAGTTTCCTACATATATTTGAAAGATTAGAGAAAGTACAAAGCACCATAGATATTCTGCATGGAGAATATCTAATCATAGCCCACAAAGGTGATAAAACCCCAGGGTGATTTTTGACAAGGTCAGTCCTCAATGAATATTAATCACTTTGAAGGTTAAAGATCACATACATAGATGACAGAATTAGTGGGGATTATATATATTAAATACAGTGTTTGTTCTAGATAGCAGATCTAATTTGGACAGCTGAAGTGTGCGCACGTGAAACTTATCCCTGACCTAGAATTTTGATTTGAGAGTGTGATTCCATTCGGTCATTGAGATGTCTTTTTGACAAATTATTTCTAGTATGCCAAGAAGAGGCTTAGATGAAGTGGCAATAATTACAGTGCATGACTAATCCATTTGACCCAAAGTCAGAAAGAAGATACTAGAGAATATTTTAAAGATTTCTTTTTTTTTCAAAATCAGGAAAGAGATTTGCATCTGGTTACAAAACTAGATAGGGGCGCCTGACATTCTTTGGCAGCATTGCTCTGTGCCACAGCAGAACCTTCCAATGCTCATAAATGCCTTGGGACCCCTCCAAGGAAGCAGGCAACCTCTTTCAGGTAGCCCCCGGAAGAAAGCACTTCCTACAGTGAAACAGAATAACTGTTGCAGCCTCACAATTTATCAAAGGTAGTCATAAAAATAGCCCTAGGGACATTTCCAGGCCTTTTCAAGCTGGTTTTTTTTTATTGTAGACATGAACTAACAGATTCACTTTTTATCTGAAACAAGGAGATGTACTGCCTCTTAAGACCAGAGTAGTAATTATAAACCTTTGAAAATAGGATTCAACTTCTTCCGGCATTGTTTTTTTTTTTATCTTATCTTATTTTATTTTACTGCAAAGCAGACACCTATTGGAATTTTTGGCAGTCTGCACAGTTCCAAGGCTATAAACATGACCCAAGGGCTTCTTTCACATTAAACAATGATCACACTACATTCCACATTCTATGAAAACCTTGGGTTCATAGTCTGGTGAAGCACTTGATCTCTTTGGCTGAAAATTCTAAATTTCTTTCTCTAGACTACAAATCCCAGATGTCCAGAAGCTATGGTCCCTTCTACACTGTCCTATATCCCAGGGTCTGATCCCAGATTATCTGTTTAAACTGGATTATATGAATCTACACTGCCAGATAATCTGGTATAAGCAGATAATCTGGGATCAGATCCTGAGATATAGGGGCAGTGTGAAAGGAGCCCCTATACTACAACTGCATAGTGTGAATGGATCTATATAAACCCTAAAGTTCCCCACATTTGAATTCAATAGAAAAATTGATTGCTACCTCCCAGCAGTATGGAAAATTTAACATGAGAAATCTAAGGACTGTTTCCACTGGAGGGAGGGCTTCCATAGATGGGACAATGTTAAGTCTCCCTTAAGTTTGGAGACAGAACCTTAACTTGTTCAAGTTCATATTTCTAAGACTCCTAGACCAACCATTCTTCCAGTGATGTGGCACCAGACCACATCACTGTGGAACCCGTATTCATGCTTTTTCTTCCCTGTTCCTCTATTTACACATAGAATCCTAGTGTTGAGGGTCATGGACCATCAAATCCAATCTCCTGTGCAAGGCAGGATCTCCAGCTGAAGCATTCCTGGCAGGTAGCTATCCAACCTAACCTTGAAGATGTCCAAAGAAGGAGACCCTCTTCCCACCGCATGTCTAGCCTTAAGTTTATAAGAGCAAGTTATTAAAATCCTTTTTTAACATTCATTCACCCTTACAGCAGCCCTATGTCTCATGTCTGTCTCCTCCTCCTGTTCCTCCTCCTTCTATCTCATAATATCTACAAACATAAATGTGCAGTGTTGTAAGTGGTGTCCAATGCAATAAAAGTGGGATGAGAGATTTAAATATGAAGCCATAAGTTTTATTTTACCATATATTGTAGAGGAAAGATGATGGCTGGAGTCTGTTTCACCACCTGCTGCACAAATTAAAAAAAGTTGGAAACCCAAGTACATCAGGGCAGAAGCATAGTCTATGGATCTGAAATAGTAGCCCTCTTGCTCTTTCAGACAATGGTATTGGTTAAGTGGCAGCTTGGATCACAGTGATGAGTTGAGAAGCTTTTCATGTAGTGCTACAGCTCATCTTTTCAGACAGCAAAGTGTGTCCAGAACCAGACAATGCTGTTAATGTTTTATAAATTTTGCTCCTGAAAGAGTACAAGGGCAATTGGCAGCTCCAGGGACTGACTTTTAAAAGGAAGTTGAAAGCATCCATCCCTTTTTGTTTATTTCACATAAAAGCAAGAGAAAATAAACTAAGCCCACCAAATCACCACTCCAAACCCATAACTGTGCTTTACCTCATTCCCTCTGGAGTATGCATAATAGCTTTAATGGAAATGGTAGGCTACAGTGAACTGCTAAAGAAGAAACATATATACGACCTATTCCATTTAAAGTCAGCACTCCATCCCCGAGCACACCTCACTTGGAAAGTAACAGGTTTTTAGCAAATGGGTATGTAAATACATAGTGGATGCTTTGTAAGTTTGGAGAAGAGTATAGGTAGCATTATTGAGTAGTTAGCATATATAGAATATATACAAATGCATGAAAATTATGGAAGTACTTGGGGCCTAATCTACACTGAAATAATGCAGATTCATAATGTAGTGTAGACTCAAGCCCCCTTCCACACGGCTGTATAAAATTCACATTGAATTGGATTATATGGCAATGTGGAATTAGATAATTCAGTTCAAAGCAGCTATTACGGATTATCTGCCTTGGTATTCTTGTTTATGAGGTGTTTGATAAAATCTGACACCTAAGACTCCTCTACAAATTTAGATGCCATGGGATATAGAAATCATCTTACGGAGTTATAATGCCAAGTTTCTTAAACATTGTTGTTGCTTTTTAAAACAAAAACAACAACAACAACATTATAACTGTACTCTTGGTTCACTTCTGATATGATAAATAAAATCTTATAGAGTGGAAACTAAGGATCAAGGAGCATGAGTTAATAGCTAGTTCTCATCTGGGAAAAGTGTAGGCAAAAGGTCCCTCAGAGATGTGTATTAGGAATTGATGCTTTTCAGCTTATTCACAAATGATCTGAAATTAAGTCTGAATAGTGCGATAGCCACATTTGTGGATAATACAAAAAAATTTAAGATAGTAAGAACATCAGTTAGTTGTTAAGAATTTCCAAATGACATTGCCTAACAAAATGGGAGAACTGATAATTTAGGGTGTGGATTTCAAGGAAAATTCTTCCCAAATTTTTTGCCATTTTGTACACACATACCTATCTGTTTTCTGGGAAGTGTCACCTTATCCATTTTCACTGTACCATCCAAAAATAGATAATATTTATTTTGGATGGTACGGCTGCCATATTTTCACCTGTTGAGTGTTTGTGTGCTGTACATCAAAAGCTTGATAGTTTAAAGCTTGCTGAGTATGATTTGTTCCTAATGGCACCAAATATAACTCCACACATTCCCAGAGGGAGAACTGGAAATATATTGTAGTTGTGTGGGAGATTGTTGGTGTTTTTTTTTTTTTTTTTTTTTGTAATAAAATGCTTTCCCCATAGTTTGAATATCTGGGTATCTTTTCACTCTTGCTGCCAACCATTTATAAAGAGATTTTATTATTTAAAATCGACATTAGTAAATAAATACAGCTGCATCTATGTGAAATAGGTCTACCAATTTGCCATATGTTACATACAAAATGTGGATGTCTGAATGTAGCAGAACATTCTTTGTGGTCTATTTACTATTGAACATTGTTCAATAGATAAAAGCAGATTATATTTTGATTGCATAAGTATAATACTGTGGTAGCCTTGGCTCTGAGGTAAGCTGAGTGGGATTCATCAGATAGTGACAGATAGAGAGTTAATTATGACTTTGAATTAATATGGCAGTATTATAACTTTTTAAAAACAACCTGGGATGCAAACTGAGAAATAGCAATATGAGAAGAATATAGTGAAATGTATGGAACTGAAATTACAAGGAAAGAATGTGACTACTTTAAAATGAATGGTAAATGAAATGCAGCACACACACTATCCACCTCTTTCTCTGTCATACACTGCTTCACCTCTCTTTTCAGCAAGGAGTCCTTCACATGATGTAAAGGGGCTTCCAGCTGGACTCCATGCTGAAAAGGGAGGTGAACCAGCACCCACCACTGCAACACAGGAGTCTTCCTGTATTGCCATGTCTTCAATGGGGGGAAACCAGGTGGTGACATTTCCCCATGAGTTGAAGAAGGAGGTAAGGTGGGTGATGCAGGGTGTAGAATAGCAGCTTCTCCACATCCCTGCCAGGAGTCCATTGATTCATCCTGATGCAGGGTGAATCCATTGGCCTTTGTGATAAGGTTTTATATATCCTAAATATCTAAATCAGTGCTATTTAAAGTAGCACACATTGGACTGGTGCTGATCCATTGGATGCTTATCCCCAGACAAATTTCATGAAATAAACATTTGTAGTCAATGGGCACAAATGGGTTCTGGTCCCTGGCATATTGCAAGAGGAATGTAGTTCTCCCACAGCATATAACCTGAGGAGCCCTGGTCGAAATAACTCAACAGAACTTCTGAGTGAGGACATACCTGTCTCACATCAATCATGTATAGCTACTAGTCATAGTTAGGTACCATCAGAATCTTCATAATTTGGAATAAAGTCAGAAAAATTATCTTTTTGAAATGAATTCAAAAATTTTAAGAAAACTGGAAGTCCCTTTCTCCTTCCAAAGCTTTTTCCGCCATTTTTGTTACGACTTGTGAAGTGAGTCAGAAATGATTAAGCTTTTCCCCACTTCTGGTCCCTGGCCTCAGCTCAAGCCAGAGAAGCCAGTTTTAAACCAGAGAAGGAAGGAATTTCCCCCATTTGCTTTTTCCTGCTTCTGGTCCCTAGCCTCAGCACAAGTCAAAGAAGCCACTTTTAAAGTTTAAAGCCAGTTTTAAACCAGAGAAGGAAGGAATTTCCTCCTCTTGCTTTTCTCCGCTTCTGGAGTAAAACAATTACTTTCAAAGTAAAGACCACCCAATGAAACAGGAAATAACACTTTCAAACCATTAACAAAAGGATTTGGAATTTCAGAAGTTTCAAAAAGTTTTGAACATTTTTTTCTGTGAAAATCGGAATTGACTTTAGACTCGAACTACCAGTGCCCCCTACATCCGAAACGAGTTTTGAACCATTTTTTTGATCAACCAAGCGTAATAGCTACACTCCAGATCACTCCAGAATGGTTATACTGGCATTACTCACAGGTTTAATCATGTCATACTCCATCAGAAACCTAAAGAAATGTCAAAACATAGTTATGGGGGATATCATGAAATCTTCAGAGGAAGGTGACTAGTTGTCATATGTGCAAAAAAATTAAAAAGTTTTCAAAACATTCTTCTCAACCTAATGAGTAAATGTTTTTCTGGGTGTACTTCAGGGGGGAAAAAAGATGACAAATAATGAGTTGTATGCTGAATTCCTAGATTATTTTTGGAAGCCTAGGTAGAGACCAGCTATGCATCTAAGGGCTCTTCCATGCAGCCATATAACCCAGAATATCAAGGCAAATAATCCATAATATCTACTTTGAACTGGGTTATTTGAGTCCACACTGCCATATAACCCAGTTCAAAGAAGATAATGTGGGATTTTATACAGCTGTGTGGAAAAAAGCCTAAAAGGCTGAAATTATACTGGAGAAAAGTGATACAGCACAAGATGTAGGTAGCACAAAAAGTGAGCTGTAACTGTTTAAACATTTCATGACAATTTGTTGGGGTGGATTTTTCATCACATCCCTCCACTTGCTGAATCAGGATGGCATGCAAACTCTTTCCTTGAAGTGTTTAACCTTAAATTGTTTGACAGTTTTCGAAAGTTTTAAGGTGTGTGT
The DNA here is from genome assembly GCF_037176765.1 of Anolis sagrei. Taxonomy (NCBI): domain Eukaryota; kingdom Metazoa; phylum Chordata; class Lepidosauria; order Squamata; family Anolidae; genus Anolis; species Anolis sagrei. The sequence goes on from NC_090023.1 coordinate 135,032,855, forward strand.
GAAAGCAGCAGGTTGATTAAAGGAATAGTGAAAAAAATAGCCTAGGCATAATACTACTTGCCATAATATGAAGATTCAATGTGGTTTAACCTTCAGAAATAATGAAGGCAGGAGAGTAGACAAGATGTGTGAACCAAACTGAAGAAGACACAGCTGAATTGCTCACCCCACTTTCCTGTCTTGAAAGTTCAGAACCTGCCTAAAAAATATCAGCACTCAAAGCTAATATGAGATTGGCATTGCCTGAATAAAATATTATTTCCTGGCAAATGTTGACTTTTCTGTTATAATTGTACAGCAGATGAAAATTCTAGTTTTAAATGTCCCGTGAACCGCTGAGCACTGAGTTAGTGTTGAAGCTGCTAATTCCCAGAGGGTACCATAAACTGCCACATTTCTTCTAGAGAGTTTGAAATAGTAGGTATAAGGCTGGTAAGAAAATATTAAAACAAAGTAGATTAAAGCATCAAAACTATTTTAAAATCTTTCATTAATTGATAGAGTTGGCTCCAACTGTCTAAAATGCACAAGTTCAGAAATGAATGTATTCATGGCTTCACAGGTGACATGCTTTGTTCAGCAGTTATATTGAAACTGATTGAAGCAACACAGCATTTTATCCAAGAGAAGAATAAAGTAAAGTGAGTACTCATCAAGAAGAGTGAGTTTAAAAAGTATTTTTGACTCTCAAGGAGATGAGAAGTTAAGGAATAAATTGTAGCACCCCTAAAATATAAACCTAAGCTTTATTCCAATGCTGTCAACAAAGCAATGATATTATTTCTTGCCATTCTTCCTCTCCTCCTCTTACAAAGTGGACCATTAAGTTGATTTCATGCCAGGAATATTTGATTAAGTAATGTGTTAATGGTCTTCAGATCCAGTTAGTTTAAATGACCAGATGAAATTCACGATTCCCATTACAAATAACAGGAGACAACATCCAATCTATATTGGCTTGAGTGGACACTTTGACTCAAGTGGATAGACAAGCAGGATGTAGAAAAAATGTTTTGTTTTTCTGACAAAAATATATATAGAAATTATATTGTTCCTCCTCAACATGCCAAAGTATTTGTCAGGTGATGGAAACAAAGAGATATTAACTTATCAGAGAGATTTAGCACTTTCTGTTGTTCTGGATGGACATAGAGGAAGACAGCAGGGAAAGGCAATACAAAAGTGAAAACAGATTTTTAGATGATGGAGTATTAACTCTGGATGTCATCTTGGCCTGGTTGGACTTGGGGGTCAGTCGACTACTTAGGATCAAAATTGGCCCTTTGTATGTGCATAGCATAGAAATATTTTGGATGCCCAGAATGCACAGTTATTTTCCTATAGAAATTTAACTGGTGCAATGGGTTAAACCCTTGTGCTAGCAGAGGATGTGGCAGCAGCTAAATAGAAAAATAATTATAACTTAATGAAATTAATGAAGTCTTACCTTAGAAGGAATTCCTAATAGTGTGGAGAAGGAATTCTAGTGGTGATTCTGGTGGAAGGGAAGAATGGCAGATGGTATGGAGGACAGGAAGGCAAGAAACCAATCTTATGTCAATATTTGAATAAGCCGAGGTCGGAGCGGAGCTAAATGTGGAAGGTTACAAGAGTTGGTGCCAAGAACAAATTTGATAATTATTAATCTAAGGAGAAGCAAACATCTGAAGATATGGTATAACAGCGCCACCTCCTGTCTGGTTGAAGTAAATAGCAAACAAAATGTAATACACCTTTTTAATAGATCAATTGAAAGAACTAATGTATTGTGAATGTATTGGGAAGGTAATTAAGGAGGATTAATAAGGGAAATGCTTGCTTTTAATAAGTTAAAGATACAGATATGAAGATGTGTGGAATCATATAATATGATGTGTGAAGAAATATATGAAGTTATGATTCATTTTAATGTAAATCATTTGGGAGCGTGGTCAGGTGATGTAAGGGGAAGTTGTGGAAAACAAGTGTTCTTGCCAACAAATGTTCTTGGCCACGATTCGAGGACAAACTGATTAGATTGTGTAAATGTCAAGTAAATGTACGCATGTGCGAACTGGATAATTTTGCCTATAAATACTGGGTGTTTTGGGTTAGTGCTTTGTACCTCATCAGCCAGATTGAAGCTGAGGTGCCCTTACCCGGGTAAGCATTAAATTCTGTGAACTTGCAAAGCTGTCTCTGTCTCTTCCTTCTTCCTCAATCTCCTGGATTATTTGAAATTGGGGGACCCTTCCCCACTACAAGGAGAGCAGGTTTAGCTCCCTCTGTCAGCTCCAGCTTCTCATGAGAGAAGCTTCCCACAAGGATGGTAAAACATCAAACATCTGGGTGTCCCCTGGGCAAAATCCTTGCAGACAATCAATTATCTCATATCAGAAGTGACTTGTACACTCCTGACATGAAAAAAATTCATATATTGTTTGCATGCATATTCAACCCAAAAAAGTGATTTTTTTTCTTTTTAAGGATGTTTAAGAATGAACTCTGTTCATTCTAAATATAAGCTGAACTTCAGAGGTGGGCAACTCTGAAGTTTGGTCACAATTTCTATGATCTATTATGAGACACAACAATTCCTCCTAGTGAAATTAGAAGTTGTAGGATTGTTGCTTCCAACTTTTAATAAAGCTGTATTTTGTTGGCCAAAGTAAAATGTGTGATGTTTGCCTTATTTTAGAGGAAATTGTGTTTCTTTTTGATAAAAAAAATGAAGCAGGAAAGGGCTAGAGCAGTCTGCATAAATGACCTTGGAAGATGCATGCAGTCTGTCGGTTGTATAGTTGATCCCCCGTGGGTTTATTTAAAATGGTAGGTACTACAAGCTGTAAGAACAACATTTTCATATGTTACAGCTATAGGCAAATTAAAGGGGAAGGATATTGTGTATATATATATATATATATATATATATATATATATATATATATACGTAAGAGTAGATGTCCTCCAAAGAGAAAACAAGGCCTATTTCGCACAGATCTGGTGCCTTAAATCAGAACCTGTGCATGTGTGTCTGCCTGCCTGCCTTTATTATCAAATTATCAAATAGCCAAATAATCTCAAAACTTCTCAAATAATTATAGTTCATTCAATTTCTCTCAAAATGGTTGTATTTTATTTATCTCTATACATTTATTATTCACAAGCATGTGTGTGTTGGGGAGAGGGGGGGGAGAGAGAGATCATATAGCTGGTTTTAACATTATTAGTAAGGACCTGAAGCTTTTTCCCCCCAAGGATGGTATTTACTAGAATCAGTCAAGTGACATCATGATAGAGAAACCTACAACTTCTTTCTATACCAACATCACAGTTTCCCAAATTGTTGTAGGCTATATCCTCTCTTTGCATATAATCTGGGGACTTGTGACATTACTTACACGTGAGGAAGCAAATACTTTGGAGGGAATTGTATCAAGTGAAGTGAATGTGAAAAAGTACAATATATATAACTAATTTCATGAGATCGCCATTTTCAGAGATATTTAGGGGAATGTTATCCTTTTGACACATAGACATACTATAGTTAATTAACTATAGTTTTAGTCATATCTGAAAAAACAAGCACACAACACAGAGAGAGAGACATATTTTCCATGCAAATACGGAAAGAGTATGGTTTTGTTTACTTCAGTGCAATAGCACATGAATATTAATGCACACTGAATTTTTATTGGTGACCTCTTCAAGTTAATAAAAGCTGACAGTTTAATAGGATAAACAAATGTTTTATTTGTACATTGTAGAATACTTTACTTAGGATTGGAAGTGCATTTTTAACTGTGTGTGGTACACGTGGTAGGTATAGCACATGTTTCCTAGGTGACCTATTAGTCTGTTGATTCATTGTCTCTGTGTTATAATTGAAAGGTCAGGCCTATCCATTAAACTTATCAACATGGCACAAGATATTTTAAATCAGAAACATTTCTGCTTGAGCTTCATTAATTCTGCAGCATTAATGTTAGAACAACAGTGAGAAAAGTTAATTCATCCAAGTTGCAAAATTACAACAGTGGCTTTTCAGAATACAGAAAAGATGCCCAGAGTCTACAAATAAGATATATTTCTAAAGGTTTTCCTCTCTCCTCTCGTAATAACATATAATTTTATTTCCACATCTTTTTCTCTAGCAATTTCTCTAAAATGAAAGTGTTCCATATAATTGCGTGTTAATGTTGAATGTCTGAAATTGCTGATAATGAGGGTGAGAGGGTGAGAAAAATGTGGTGCACTCCAAACGAACAATAAACACTGAATGACAAATGTTGGGGTACAGTATTCAGTATTCGGAGGTACAGTATTCAGATGTTTGACAACCTGTGCTAAAATAAAATGAATAGAGATGTAATCAATTGTATTATCTGCAATAAAAAGCAAGGGAGTCACAAAGTGTTGACACCTCACCAAAATGAGCTTGAGTACTGCAACTTTTTAATTCTTAAGCAAGAACAAAAACAAGTTTTTTTACTCTGAATTTTTTTTTCAGGTGGTGCAGGTGCTGGTGTTTTCTCCCACCCTCCATGGTGCCCAAAGGTTTTGTGGTTTACGGTAAAAGCCTTTGAGGCTAACACACAAAACTGTTTCATACTTCAGGATAAGAAGTTAGGATTGGAAATATTTGGCTACTTCCAGGAAATAAACATGCACTTATCATAGAATCATAGAAGCATAGAGTCAGAAGACACCACAAGGTCCATCCAAAACAAACCCCTGCCATGTGGTAGCAAAATCTCTGGTGGTCTGCAGTGCTTCTATAATCATTGCAAATCTGGCTATTGGGAGATAGCAGAATGCTTTCTCAATGCTGCCTGCTTGGATTCGGGGAGAGGGCATATGGCTTAGCATAGTATAAGCCAACATGTGAATGTTTATGCTGAGGAATGTGCTTGTGTGTGTGTGTGTGCATGCAAATTGCAAGGTAAATAGATAGATAGATTCTTATAATTTTGGACAAGAAATATGTTATTTTTTGTAAATGTAACAATCAAAGATTTGCATTACAAGGGAATAAAGTCAACAAATATCCACAGTGCATCTCTTGATGACTTGCAATGGATCATCCAGGGCTTTGTCACTCCCAGCTATTGAATAGCAAAACAAAAAAATATATAAATCAAGGACATGGATCGGGCTTTTCAGTTCTAAAGGGAGATCTCATTGCTAACAGCTCAGTTTGGAATAAGAGCTAAAATGAGTCAATCTTATGCTTCCACTTCTACCATGTTTTTGAGTCTATTTCTACTTTTCAAGGTATCCTTTTTGTCCCAAATATGGCCTGAGTTACTTGCACATTTCCCTTTCTTGGGCCTAGTCTTAATTTATATATTACATATTTTTGTGATTACTTTTTTGCAGAAGAAAGGAAAAGAAAAGAAGAATCTGTTATGGCATGCCAATCACATCTAAAGTTTCACCCCTTAGTTAATTAAGGTTTGGAGTTGCTTCTCTGTGTGCTACAATTTATGAAGAGCATCAATTTGTTTAGTAGCCTTAAACAAAACTTCAGTCTTTATTGATGAAATGACAACGTTAAATAGTTAGGGACTGCTTGAATGCAGAATGTTCTCTTCTCCCAGCTGTTAACCTTTTGCCTCATTTCAGCACCACAAGACACTTTCTTCCTCCCTTTCACAACTTGTTATTTTTAGTTTGGAAGTTATATACTCCTCCTTGCCAGTCAAGTGGTCACTTGGCTAATTAAGAACTTCTCACCTTGGAATCAAATGGTGCTGCCTTTTCTTTTATGTGCATATCAAAGAACCTGGAGTGCCTTGGAACTGGCACAGAAGAGCCAAGGAACAAGGATGACACTTTTCTTGATAAACTGGACATCTGGATGCTGACATGTGGGGCCTGAAATGCATCAGTAGCCTTGGATGTGTGATGATACTAAAATGCCCAAAGGCAATTATTTGAAACACTGAGGGCCAAGACATCCAGATGGCAGAGAAAATATTTCCCTTCCTATTTCAAAGAAATCACATAACACAGGTGACCTCAAAGTTTGGTCTCATGTTTTCTTTCCTTCTTTCTCCCCCTCTTCTTCTTCTCCAAAAACAAATTATAGGGTATGAATATTTTAGCTGTGTTTAAATTGATATAGATATACCAATTTCAATTGTCCTCCAATAACAAATGAATACCATCAGGATTCAGTTATAGTTTTAGATTAACTTGTGTGTGATGCTAAAATTCACTGCAATAGTTTACACCTCATTATTAGCTCAGCCTTAACTTAATTAATTATTTGTCTATTTATTCTTAAATTTGAAAGATTACCTGTTATGTCATTATTAAGAAAAATCAATGTTTTGTTTTATTTAACTTAGCTATATATATATATATATATATATATATATTCTTGGATGTCAACACTTCTGTCTATAGCTTGATCTTATATTGATGTTGATGTTATTATTTGCTTTTTAAGGTGGTTAATTTTATTGTATTTTATATTTTGTAATAATATTACTCTAATAGAACCTAAAAAGAACCTTATTAACTAAATGAATAAGTCTTACTGAGATCCCAAAAGTAAACAAGGCCAAGGGTACAATATGTATATATGCAGAGAACATAGGGTAACATTTCTACATTGTCATATAATTATCAAAGCAAACAATCCACATTATCTGCTTTGAAATGGATTATTTGAATCTACACTGTCATACAATTATCAAAGCAAACAATCCACATTATCTGCTTTGAAACGGATTATATGCGTCTACACTGCCATATAATCTGGTTCAAAGCAGATAATCTGGGGTTTATATGACAGTGTAGAAGGGGCCTCGGGCAAGAACAAAGAGATAAAAGTTGAAGTGATTTGATTTCAGGTAATAGCAGCCAGACTCCATTGAAAACTACACAATTATTAGCATTCATTTCCCATGTACATGTATAGCATGAACCCTCAGTATTCACTAAGATTTGGTTCTAGAATGCTCTGTGAATGCCAAACTCTGTGGATGCTCAACTCTCATTGTATAGTACTGTGTAGTAAAATGGAGTTTGTTATATAAAATGGGGGAAACACCAAGAATTATATATGTTTGCGCATGTTTGTGTGTGTGTGTGTGCATGCAAACTGCTGATGTCTGAATCAATAGAATTCATGAACATGAAGAACCAACTGTATTGATTATTATTTGATTTGTATTCCACCTTTCCTCCTCTACAGGACCTAAGGTGGCCTACAGCATTCAAAAACGGTAAGGATAAAACATTGTTTTTAAAATAAAATGATTTTTAAATAAAAAACAAACAGTTTTGTTAAAAGTAGATTGAAACAATGTTTAAAAGACAGGTCACGATAGCTAATAAACAATTCTTCTTGTGGTTATGAAGCATTCTTACTTTGCTCAAAAACAAAAAGGTAAACGCTAATGGTTGAACTGATTACAATTAATATACAGTGCAAATTATTCCATTTTCATAAGCTACAAAAAGGTGAACCTGGCAAATAGTTAAACAAATGAAAGATTGAAGCACTTTAACTTAACAATGAAACGGTCAGTTATCTTATAGTGGCAGGCATCTGACTTAAAACTGTAGTCTTATAAGCTCCACTTATTCAGAACTCAAATTCTGGATTTTATTCATGTTCCAAAGAATTATCCTTTGGCAAGAGGGAATTAATGATCTTTTTGAGGAAAGAGTTAATATAATTAAGCAAACTCTCAGCAGTTTTGCCAAGAAAATGAACTGTTACCAAGTTTGTAGCTAAATTTATTCCATTATTACTGGAGAAAATCTGTTCTTTCAGATAATATTTCATACCCTCTTGTCCCAAATGCCATCTTTGGCTACAAAATGCAAACCCCATGAAGACTCAGCAGAGACCTACTTTTATACCCTAAAGATCTTGTTAAAAGAGATAATAATAAATGAACAGAAAAAAATGAATTATAATATTTTGTGGGTGTCCATTAGTGCTTTAATCTGTGTACTACATTATATGGAATGAATCAAAACTAATGATAATAAGAAAACAGTGGAATGGGGCTATGATACTGCCAAGCATAAGGGGACATACATCTTACTGAAATCAATGGGAGATGATGGGACCTGGCAAGTCCACACTGGATTCTTGTTGCTTGTGTGGTGATCTCCATCCCAGAAATGGATTTTTATGCTGGTAGAAGTTGCTGTATATGACAGTACAAACAGTTATGGTTCTGAGGAAAGAAACAACCACTGTGAGAATCTTTTCACATATTGTGAAACTGCTGAGTTCAAAGGTAGTGAACAGCTGGCTTCTTTATCACTTTGTCCTGAATAACAGCAGCCAATTCAGCATTTAGTACAGTTGTTCCTACTTTATTTTAGGCTCATTTCAGCTTCAAATTGACAAGTTTAAAATTATCTAAGTTTAATGTTGAAGGGAATGATAATAATTATACACCTTATAATCAGCTTGAGGTCATTCATGTTCAAATATTGTTTTCAAATGAAAAGCGTTAAATGTATCTTTAGCACAGATCAGTGGTCCTGGTGTAATCACTGGGGCAAAGAAGTGCTTTAGATGGCTGGATTGCACTCATATTTTAATTCTTTACTTTGTAATAAAATTAATTGGTTCTCATAGCTCTTCTATTCAGATCTTTGTGGATTTTTTTAAAAAAACTACTACATAGGGTACCATGTGATCAAACTCAATGTATTGGTAGACATTTTGGTTTCTACCAAATGACAGAAGCAGGTTGATCCCTGCAGGCAACTTGGCAGAGCCTATCTTGGGTAACCTTTAGGAAATGTCTTCTGCTTTCAACATATGCATGTGATTTATGTTAATTCGCTCCATGCTTCAGTGCAAACAAGCTTCTCCTTGACATCACCTTCTGCCTCTAGACCTTGATTCCCTGGAACAAATTGTTACATTGCTTTAATCTGTCAAAAACAGAGCAACCTTCCCAATAAAAAATAGGTTTAAATAGCAAAATTGTGACCCCTGAGAATTAACACCAAATGTTCAGGAGATATCTCAAAGGTAAATTACTATGCAAATGAACCAATTAATGACCATATACTCGGATATGGTAGTCTCTGTAGATTCTCAGGGGGAAAAAAGGTGATGATGGTTGAAATGAGACAAAAATGCAGCCAGACATTCTATATGTCAATGTTATTTCAATACTTCTGTCAACTAAAAGCAATTATGTATTGTGAAGTTGTAACGGGCATTCATGATGTAACAAGTCATTCCTAAGAAGGAAAAAGGACAAAATGGCTGCTGGAAAAAACGTACTTCTAAAAACAAGACAAAAAGCAATACCAACATAGCTAGCTTCTAGACACAGTAGGACATTTTTGTCAGACAGAAAATCTTACTCAATTCAAACTCCTGTGTGTGTATTTTTTTAAAAAAAATCTTACCAATTCAAAATGTACAGGAGGCCTACAGTTAAATATTAAACATATTTGCCAAGGCGTAGCCCTGTAGAAATCCCCAAGTTTCCATTTCAATTTGAATTCAAATTCAACGCATATACAAAACAGAGCTACAAGATTTTGATGGCAGATCCATCAAAATTAATGACAGCGGTGGTGAGCATAACTTGCATTGATTTCTATATACCTACTGTATTCTAAAACAAAACTAACTTCTTAGGTGCTTGTAACAGAATAAAGTATTTTCACTCATTCATGTAAAAATGTTAGATGTATTAGACAAGATTTGGTATCACCATGCACCATTCTGGAATGTACTTTGATTTCTGTTTTAGCAGAGTAAGAAGTGTATGTGTGTCTTCAAGGCACTTGTTGGCTTTTGGTAACATCATGCTTGTTTTCCCAACCAACGAATTATGATAAAATATATTTAGAATTGTAAAAAGTGTGTGTGTGTGTGTGCATGTGTGCGTATGTGCAAGGCCAAAATAGCTTCAACTGGATGTTGTGCCTGGTTTCTTTCAGTTCTATAGGAGAATGTTAAAATGTTGTACTTGTGAATACCTGTAGTTTATGGGCAGAGGCATCTAATAAAGCATGAAAACATCTTACAACCTTACAACCTTGCAGTATAGATATCTACACATACATGCCCTTTCTTCACAATAACCGAATCCTCCCCTCATTATAATGGCAAACATTTTGTGAATAATACAGAAAGCTTATATGAAGAAGCTGAGACCCTTTGGATTCATTGATTATATGATATTGTGATAATGGGAAATCTATGCTTTTATTGCTATGCTCTAAATTCTAAAAAAAGGGGGAGCACATTCTTCATTCACATGCAAAACATCAGGCTCTCATTAGTATTAACTAGAGCTTTGCATGTTTGTGTCAGTAGAGATTACTATGAAAATATTATGGAACTGGAGATTTGCATGTAGAAACAGAGTAAATAACCTACCTCTAGTCATTATCAACTGAAGCTTAGTTAAGTACGAATGCACTTTATGTGTTATGAATATACATTTCTACCATCCTCTACTATGAAAGTTAATTATTCATGTTATAATATATGAACTCTCCTAGTTTCTTTCAACAGTTTGCTTCGAACAATCAAAGTTGCTTTCAACTAAAGGATTTATTTTCTTTTTTTCCCCCTCCACAGCCCATAAATAGCATTGTCTGGCTACAAGTTAACCACTTTTCACAACCATACACAGACATTTTTATGGAAGCATCTTTGTGTTGAATGTATGTAGAGAACTGAACCTTAATTTTCACTGATTCCTTTCTTTTCTTTTCTTCTTTGACCCCTTACATTCCTTTTAGCATCTCATAGGGAGCCATAAACTGATACACCATTGCTACCCCACCTCTTCTAAATCTTCCAAAATTAATATTGCTCTATATTCATATAGCTCAAAATTTCTGGAAGGAAGAATGATAAAAAAAACTTTTGGTAGTAAACCCCATCTATTTTCCATTTTCATGGAAAGGAATAGAAAGCTACTGAAGAAAAATATACGATTATTTTTTGCCAATGGTGGTATGGCTTGAGGTTGCTAAACATTGGTGGGCTTTAGATGGAAGTCTCTCTCAAAATTGCTTGATAAAATATGGAATATTGCACTCATGGAAAAATTGGGTTGCCAAAGTCAAACCTCAAAAGTATTAGTAACAATAAATAAGTTTACAAATGCATTGTATGACAATCCACTATGGATTGTCATATGTCCATCATCCATACTGGAATATTTTTTTCTTAATAGTTGTAAAAAAATGATGCAAAATAGAATTATTAAAACATTATAAAATACTGCTGTCAAAGAAATATTTTAGCAGTCCTTCAATTTAAGGTATCACTATTAAAAACAGTTTAATCTGGATGGGGCTTCATCCTTGATTTGCACATTAATCATTTTATATGGCTAATTTGGAAAATTAGCCATTTTTAAAATGAAAATACTATTAAAATTTAACTTCCTTTGTAATATGTTACCCATTAAACTACAAGATGTTGATCTTAAAAAATGGCAGAAAATAGTTAATGAATTTTGTAATGGAACTAGAAGATCTAGGCTACTGAGAGGTTTATGGTACATTCAAAGAAATTAGGGGGATTAGGAATACCAGAACTAAAAATCTACTATCAGATACATATAACAAGGGGAGTGGTTAGGCTGTTCTCAGAACCAAAATTAATCTGGTGGGAACTTGAAGGTAAATGTTGGGAAAGAGATTATTGGAAAATGCTTTTCATGTCAAAAATAGACAAAGTAATTAAGAGATGTAAAAATAACCTGGCTAAAGATGTTATGGGATTTGGATTATGTTAAAATCAAGATGTTTCCAGGAGTTTCTCCCCTGACCCAATAGTTTTACAGGAAAATTTCCCAGAAGACCTAAGAGTTAAACATAAGAATAAAAAAATAGTAGAGGTGAAAACTGCTCTAACTTAGAAGGAATGCATACAAAATTCAATTGACAAATTTAATAAGTTAGAGCAACAAAGGGTCCTAAATTGGTTTGAGAGGCAGCAGCTATATTAATGGAAAAATGACTGGTTAGGAAAAAATCCCATATGTAGAGAATTAAATAAATATGAAGAATATCTGGGAAAAGATTAATTACGAAAATATGTAATAGACTAATAGGCGAGGAATAGGGCTGAAATGGTTAGAAAAGATATGCAAAGGAGATCTAGAGCTTCTGATGGATTTTGACTGGAAAAGAGTTCTAAAGTGGAAAGTGGCTAAGAAACTGTCAATAAGATGAAAAGAAAAGGTCTATAAAGTCATATGGAGATGGTATACCACACCAGTTAAATTACACCAGATGGATAGGAAGCAAAGCAACCAATGTGGCATGCACAAAGGCACATATTTTCATTTATGGTGGGAATGACCCTAGCTGAAGAGTTTTTGGAACAATATATTTATGGAAATAGGTAACATTAAAGGACTAAACATCACCCTGGATGATAAGTTAGTATTACTAATGGATGCCACAAAGTTGAATTTAGAAATGGAAAAGAAAGAATTGGTTATTATTTTACTCACAGTGGCAAGACTTATAATTGCAAGGAATTGGAAGATAGTAACCAATCTCACACTGGAAGCATCCTAAGGGAGGTATGGAATGTAGCCTTAGATGACAAACTATCAATGGGAATGAAAGTGTTCAGGGGAGAAATTAAAAGTTCAGAATTTGATTCATATTGTTTGGTTTTAATTAAATATATTTAAGAGAGTGAGAAGAGAAAACAATACAACCTTGTGGGTCAGGAATTTTTAATATGAAATTTGTTTACTGGTTGACTCATACATTTATGGCAAAGGAAATGATACTTGTTCAGGCCTTGGTGGTGGGGTTATGTGTTTGTAAAACGCTCATAGTATTGTGTTCTGTTTACACTGTAAGTTGTTGATGTATGTAAATAAAAATATATTTAAAAAGATCACTTTCTATGACACTTGTGTATTTTATAATCACAATATATTTGTATAGAGTTATTATGTGACCTTCATTCCAATCTAAACTTGCCTCAGTACTTTAATAAAATATTATCGGCTATGCCATCAGTTAAGCTGCAATACTACATGCTTTCTAAATACACACTACTATGCAGTCATGAAACAATTGGCAAGATGCACATACCCTGCTTCTCTTTTAGGCCCATTTATATTGATTGCATTGGTTTTGCAAATGTCTATAGGATGGCATCTCTGTGAAATTGTCTATATTATTGAGTTAGCACAGTTTGACTTAAGCCTAAATGAAAATAAACCTAAATACTTTGGATTAGTGGGAAGGGGTCAACTAGAAAATATGTTTGTGATAAGACCTTTATAAGCAGCGCTTTTCCAATAAAAAAGGAAAAAGAAAAATGCAGAGAACTATGGACTACGGCCCCATCAATTCACATATTATTGCTGACATGTTCCAATTCTAAGGATATACTTGGGTGCTCTGAATTGTATTTGGTTTTCAAGGCCAATATTGGAGGCAGTCAGTTGAATTTTGAGAAACAGCAGGGCTGCTGAAGTAAATTGCAGCAATGTTTTTTGTAACCTTGTAACATTTTTTTCCATAGTATTCATATGAACCTGTTCAAATATATATCTTGCAAACTAGAAATTATGCATCTATGGCATCCAAGTATGTATAGGAGAGGAGGAAAAATGTAATCAAGAAACATTTTGGATTCAAATTTGGGGTTATATTTCATAAAAAGTCAGAAAATCATGGGTGTAATTTATTGTACACTAATTTGGAACAAAAGAGGTAAATACAGGAGTTAAATAAGTGAGAGTTACTTTATCCAAGTTTTTTTTTTTTTTAGAAAACATACAGTGAAGCCAAAGTGGTAGTGAAACTCTTCAATCTTGTTAAAGCAAGTGCCCTCCATACCCTAGAGACCAACCACTTTGGCAGTTTGTTACCAACAGTGAGGGAGATCAACACAAATCACCCACAAGCCTCATTGAATACCTCACATGAAAAATGTCATTGCACTGTTTAGAAAGATGCAAAAATGCCATTGCTTAGACCCAGCAAAGGATTTGCCAAATCCAAAACAAGCTAGAGAAGGTGTTTTAGCCTAAACAAGGTTCATGCACAAGGATAGGTTGGGCAGAACCAGAAATCTGGTGGGCCTACAAACTCCTCTTCAGGCCTCTTGCATGAGGAGAAGGCTACTCAGCCAACGACAAAAATACCATCAGGCATGATATGATGGTCTCACTAAACTTTCACTGATGTAAGGTTGTGATCATATTCAGACTCCGGTTCCAGTTTCCAGCTATCTCCTTGATGACAAGTTGAAAGATAAAGTAACACAGCTGAGGAACAATGCTGCTTTGATGTGACAAAGTCAACATCATGATGAAGTGAATATCAATACAACCTGCTGGTATGCTCCATCACAGAATGTGAATGATGCCTAATTTCCAAATAGATGGAATAAACAGGGTGAAATATCTTTCAGCTTTCTACATGTCATAGGACTTAATCTTTCTCTTTATTCTCTTTTGGCCTCCTTTTGCAGCTTGTTGTTTCTCTGGATCACAAGTATTCCTTTTTCACGTCCTTCTAAAGTTGGTGGACTTCCTAGAAGAATATATATTTAGGCCTACCACCTACATATCTCAGAGAGATTGTCCTCTAGGTTCTTTGTTGTGTGACTTCCTAAAATATACTAGCAATGTTTTGTGTTCCAGAGCTCTGAAGACAAAGCTTGAGGGTTGTGCATAACCTATGATGGTACAGCCACAATGTGATAACAGATTTGACCACAGTTTAACTTGGTGAAGAAAATGGTTTTTAAAGTGAAATTTAAGAAACTCACAGACAAATAATTTCTTGCCCTTTCCTGTCGTTCCCTACCCTCCCCACTCTGAAAGTTATGTCTCTATCACCTATAAAATTGTAATTTGCTTTCTGAACTTCATAGTAGCCAGCCTGACCCTTCAGGGGTCCAAGAGTTATGCAAAGATGTAAATATAATTTCCAAAAAAAGAGAAATGGCCAGTTCATTAGCCATTAATGAACTGGCTAATGTCTGAGATTCACAAAAGGAGGATAGAGACATTGTTGGATATCATCAGGCAGGAAGGCATACTGGATACCTTAAAATGATGCTAAGAAACAGGCAGAATTTCATAGAACATTAGGTAAAAATTATAGATCTGGAACTTTGAATTAATAGTGCCATGTATTAATTATTGTAGGGAACAAAGTAGGAAGCTAGGTATGAGGTATATTTACATAAACAGAATGACAAAAAAGTAAAAGTAGCATAGTCTTGGGTCATGCTTCTATACAATAATAATAATTAGGGCTGGGCGGTTTCATTTCGTTAATTCGTAATTCGTTAAAAATTCGTTATTTTTTTGTTAACGAAGCAATAACGAACCATTCTGGAGCAGCTTAAAAACGAAACGAATTTTTTTATTCGTTTCGTAAATGCTTCGTATTTCGTTATGTATTCGTTTCGTTATTGGTTTGAGGTCGTTTCGTTATTATTTCCACATGTCTGGGGCAAGTTTTATAGTTGTTTTTTGTTTAATTAGTGAAAGAAAAATATAATATCACACCAACAGTCAACAACAGAGGGAGAGGGAAGCTTCCGAAGTTCCCCCTGTCCCATTTGGAGGTTTTTTAGGGTATTGTGCGGTCGCGTCCGCCATTAACGAATTGATTCGTTATTGTTTCGTTATTGTTTTGTAATTTTTTTACCATTTACGAAATTTCGTAAATATTGAACATTTAAAAAAAACGGAATTCTTTTAAATATCGAAACGCAATAAAACCCAAAAAACGAATCGATTTTAGAAACAAATTTTTCTGTTGTTACCCAGGCCTAATAATAATAATAATAATAATAATAATAATAATAATAATAATGACTTAATTTTTATACCCCGACTCCTTCTCCCCAAAGGGAATGAAGGCGGCTTACAAAGGGACATGCCCAACAAAACAGATTAAAATAAGCATTGAAAAAAAAGCAATATCAAACATCAATAAACATAAAATCAGACAACATTATAAAAAAATTAAAAGCAATATCATGGCTGAGCAAATAAAGTGCTGGGTTCAGTTCATAATTACAAAGTGCAATGAATCCTAAGTAGAGCCAGAGAAAGTGCAACAATCGGAGGGCTGGGCTAGGAGGCAAATGTCCTTAGGTTATTAAAGTGTTAGAAGTGCCAGAAAGGGACCATGTTAAAGTGTACGAGCTGGATAGGTCAGGAAATTCTGTGGTGATCTGCCTAATCAAAGACACAACAGAACAGCCAAGTATTTAATTCCTTGCAGAAAATGGCGAGAGTGGGGGCCTCTTTGATCTCCCTAGGGACAGGCATGTAGCCAGGGGGGGGGGGGCTCGGGGGGCTTCAGCCCCCCCCCCGAAATTTTCATGGTGGTTCACGAAAAGGCCTTAATGGTGCATTATTTAAACTGTTATGTTTATTCATATCATGATCTGATCACCATACTCAATATATCCCATATGCATGGGGGTATTGGGGTAACGATACAAAAGGTTTGATAGGCTAGCCCCTCTTTCACTCAGACTCAGCCCCCCCGAAACTCAGCCCCCCCCAAACCCCCCCCCTGAAAAAAAATTCAGCCCCCCCGAAACGAAATCCTGGCTACGGGCCTGCCTAGGGAGGGAGTCCCAGAGCCGAGGGGCCACCACAGAGAAGGCCCTTTCCCTTGTTCCCATCAACTGAGCTTTGAGGGCGGTGGAAGCTAGAGAAGAGCCTCCCCAGATGATCTTAAAGTACATGCTGGCTCATAGGGGAAGATGCAATCACGAAGATAGGCAGGTCCCAAACTGTTTCACATTAATCTTTCAAAAGTCATACTACCAAATTGTGGTCTGTGTATGTGTGATAGCAAGAACCAGAATGTGCCTTCACCATTAGTGCATTGTGAGAGTTCATATGATTATGCTTCGTCAGCTGAAAACCCCCTAGCAAAGATTAACCTTTTACACAATTGTGGTGTTGAAGCTTATTAGCAACAACCTACATAATCTGCTGCTTTGTGCCATCTTTTAAACATAAATCCAACTGGTTATCTGGTTTTCTTTAAAACACAGAATTAAGAATGCAATTCTTCATTATGTTTCTTCTTGAAAGAAGTAATGAATAATTTTAACATTTTTCTTCCTGCTATGATAAAGTCATCTTAAACCAGAGTTTTCAAAACCTATTTATAATTTGGCACTCATGCTGCACAAATTTCACACAGGTTTCTTTTGTATATAAAAGAGGATTTTCTGCAATTAGCAGTAATATTAGTTTCTACACAGAAAAATGTGTTTCCTCTGCAGACAATGCTTTATTGAGAGACTTATTCTATGTAAAATTCTCAAATGGTGGTTTTGCACAGGAAACATCACTTTCTGTGCAGGACACAACTTTTCTGCACAGGTAATAACATGGTTTGTCAAAGAAAAATCTATATGTGAACTTTCTGCAGAATAAATTCTAAACTTTGAATCTTCAGTCCAGGGTTCTTCTCAAGGTTTCCTGCCACTTGATTTTTTTTTTTAAAAAAAACATGTTCAATTTTTCTCATCTCTACATAGAATCAAGGGAAGAGGCATTTTGTCCATTCCTTCATGCAGGATGAATTGTTTTTTGATTAGTCCTTTACACAACAGTTGTATGTCTTTCTTTTGATGTACCTTCTTTTATTTATTATTGAGTTGCTTAATTTGATTTGTGGGTTTATTTTTTATTTCGGAGATATGACTGGGGAATTCCTTTGACTCTAAACATTATTTTGTAAAGATAATGGGCATTCACAATAGCAATTTAGTCATTTGCAAGGAGATCATTTTCCAAAGTTCAGCAGATTATTATTTCTTTCAGGTTAAACATAAATATTATTATTATTAATAAATTAAATACAATGTCCTCAAAGCTGTTACAGTAATTTATGGCTGGTGGTGGCCTTTCCCCTGTTTCATGACAATTTTCCATTTTAGCCATTGTTATAACATGAGATGATGAATCACTTCTTCAAACAATAAAAAAGCAGTTTACTAAATTTCTGTTCTTTAATTAATCTGCTTGACAAAAATCCTTGTATTCAAAGTAATAAATAATTCATAACAACAGCAAAGAAATTGTTTGCTTTTGTTTTTGAAGTTTAGTTGGCCATTTATTAAATTTCAACATATTGTGTTTATTTTAATGTACAGCCCTCCTCAGCTCCATTCTCTGACTCATTTCCAAAGGCAAAGAACTTGTTATATAAATTCTGATTCTTATAAATATTTTACCCAAATCTTTTATTGCCCCTAGAGCAAGCAAGTCAAAATATGACTTCTAGCCTGATTTCAGATGTTTATTGAAAGCAAGTTCTAATAAGTTCAACTGGGTTTATGTCTTGGCAAAAATGTTTACTATTGCAATGAAATCCTCCATTATGGATCATTAAAGAAGATGAACAACAAAAAATGCAAGAAACTTTCATCCTAGCTATTAAAATATGCTAGACACTGATGGTACTGTATATCTTCAAACTTTGGGCTTTGAAAATTGATTTTCAGAGAGCACCCTTTCTAACAGAGGTAAAGATATCACTTTTTTTCACATAAATGTAACTGATTTTCACGCTCCACATTGCAGTTAAGGCAAGGGTGAGAGTCACACATTCTTGCTACGTGTTTTCAAAGATCTTGGAGGGCCTTGATTTCCCTCCCATGTTTGTCAAGAAGAAAAACACCTATTATCCTTCTAGTAGTCACCAACAGATAATTCTTCTTTACATTAGGTTGCACCTTCCCCTTGTGAGCATAGGCACAAGGACCTTCATCATGACCAGCTTTTCCCTGTGCCAGGGGGGTGCTGGACACATGGACAGTGGGCTACTTTGTATCAAAGAAAGTCCAAACCAACCTTGGCTGAACTCAAGAGCATTCCCCAACTTTTGGTAATATGGGGTAAAACTAGGTTAACCAGTTTCAGCCCCATGTTACAGATCAGAACTCCCTAGATTCCATGTGGACATCCAGAAATGACTTCTGGTCCAGATTGGGGGCTTTGAACAGTGTAGACAAGCTCTAAGATAGTAGCTGAAAGCCTGGGAAAGACCTGTAAGAGAAACTTACAGATGCAGGGAGGGCAAGATTATGTAGCTTGAATGTGACTAAGTTGTATTGCTTTATTTCTTCGTTGATAACCTCTGGTTTCAGACATTTTTTTTTATTCCTGATACCTAGGCTGAAAACAGGGGATCCCTTCATAGATAACAGTATATCAGTTTGTAAACCAGGAAATGTATATCAAATATAATAGGATTATTAAAAATCAAATTGATTGAGTAAAAGAGGTTTGGTTTAAAAGAGTTATTTCAATTATCCAATCTGAGAGGTTACAAAAGTTGAGAATTCCACTGTCTCTGTCCAGGTAAGTATGTAGACTAGAGGAAGAAAAGGTCGAGATACTTCTCTCTAGCAATCACTGGTTGTGCTTCTTTTGGCAGTACACATGCTTAAAAAGAAGTAAAGTTGGAAAGCCAAGGGGCACATCTTACAGCTAGTGATAGCATGTGGACTCGGGCAGGGAATCTGTGCCTTTGGAAAAGGAAAATCTATACTGGGGCTGAAAAAGGAACCAGAGAATTTTTGAAGCCCTAAAGCTTCTTCCTCAACCTGAATTCAAAGCTCAAGAGTAAAAAATACAGCAGCCAAGATATTAAACATAAATGATTGATCATTCCCAGCAGATGTATCCCATACTAGCTTTCTCCTTAAGATCTAATTCTTAGTCCCAGCTAAATAGGCCCATTAAATTAAAGGAATTGGCCTAAAAATTGGCTTGCCAAGTTTCTTTTGATTTAATGGTCCTGCCCTAGTTGGGATTAAAACAATTCTACTTTTTACCAGAATGACTGATAATTCTGTAATAAATATGTGTATTAGAGAGAACGACTCATTGAACTCAGAATACTATTGACATTATCACACCAGGTCTTTAAAGTGGGCAGCCCTGCATTTCCGCTGCCTGTTAGAGGTGTGCAATTCAGCAAAAACCCATATCATTTTCCATGTCCAGTTTTCGGCTGCCTCCCTGTTCTGTTTTTAGGGAGCTTCACAAATTCAGGCAGGGTTTCTATTTTCATGCCAAAAAGATTTGGTCCATCGCAGCCAATAGGCTCATTTATCTATTATTTTTAGGCTTATCAGCATGAAACTTGCCTCACTTGAAGGCCACATCTACTTCTGCAAGCCTGCCAGCTTTCAGAAAGTTTTACCAATTGATGTGAATTTTTTAATTTTTAGCACAACATTTTTTAAAAAAAAAAACCCAAAAGAGGGGGTTTTGGGAATTGAAGTCCCAAGCACACGCCACAGGTGGGGAGGAGAATAAACACGGTCATCCAGGCCTTTGATTGGCTCAGAAAAAAGTGAGAAAGACACTGTAAAAGAGAGAGAAAACCTCAAATCCCATCTCACCTTGAAAGGAAGCAGAAGGCTCCTTCAATGCTTGTGTTGCACAAAATACTCCTTGGAAAACAAGTTCCCATTTGCCTCGGGAGAGGGCACAAGGCTCCTCCAATGCTTGAGGAGCACGAAGTGCTGCTGGAAAAGCAACTTGCCATTTGCCTCAAGCGGACACAGGGGGAGGGCCTTCAGGAAGGGATGGAGGAAGCTGTCAAAGAAGGAAGTAAAGAAGGAGCATTGGTTTTCCTGATTAGCGAGGGTGCTCTTCCCACATGCTGCCATGTCCACCTCAGGTATAGTGCCTTTTGCTCAGCTCCATTGGTCCCTATTAGTCCCCATTAGCCAAAAGGTCCAGGTGCTGTGATCTGTTCCAGCTAAGGCTTCGCCTCTCAGCAAAAATGCAGGGCTGGCTGCTTTAAAAGCCCTAGTGTTATAATAATCGACAGTTTAAGTACACATAGTGCCAACCTCACAAAAATTCCCAAGTTAATTTTGGGATTGTAATTAAAATGTAGCACACCAATTTTGGTTCAACATAGTGTTTTTATAATATTACATTTCCACATCAGACAATAATATTACCCTGTATATTTGCAGACTCTCAAACAAGTGAAACTTTTAAAAGAGTGATGAAGTTTTCAGAAGAGTTTGGGGAATATAGTCCACAAATGAACACTTCCAAATTCTACAGCTCAAGAAATCGAAGTGAACCTTCCCTCCCTTACCTGCCATCTCACTTGCCCTAGGCCCAATTCTCTCTGAAGTCACTTAGGATTAAGTTATAACCCTATTGGGTAGTTATCACAGCTTTAGGATATTCAGATGCATGTCTTTCTTCCAGGAGCAGTGGCTATGTCATACTTTGTGTCAAAAGTTAAACGGAGAAAAATCTTTATGGAGGTTTTTTTTTTTTTTTTTTTTTTTGCTTGACTCCAGTGCTTTGACTTTCAGACTCCGAATTCTCAGGGAACTTTTGTGATAGCCTTTGGCAATAGAAATCTTTGTGCTCTTTTTCCTGTGGAAGGAGATAATTGGTCAAACGAACCTCATAGAAACTTAGGGGAAACATCTTTAAGGGTATCACTGCAATGTGTCTTTGAAATGTTTAATTTTATCCTAAGCATATTTTCCAGAAAACTTTTTAGTTCTTCATTTGTCATTGATTCCCACAGTACATTTTGTTTTTTCCCTTTCGGTTCAATGTCAGTCATGCTGCCAGGAGGAGGATGACCCCATCATTACAGGTGAATGGTCTGATAAAGTTGCAAAGTCTATCTCACACTTCACAATCCAATTTCCTATTTCCCTCAGCAACAGGATCTAATCAATCTTTCAGCAGGATCTAAAGCTCATGACATGATAGTTATACATTTACCTGGGATAGCATTTCCCCTCCTTTTCAAGATTTAGAATTTGTGTGCTGTTTTCATTAAATGAAGAGAAAAGCTCTAACAACCTAAGAAACGCCTCACTCTGATAAGGATTCACAAATCAGAAAATATGAGTTTTTGCTTAAATAATGTATTAACAAGTTGCCTGATACTTTTCCAGCTGTACTGAGATTCTTGTCAAAAGAGAAAAATTCTTCTAGATGTATCACACAATAATGGCATATAAACAGTGCAATTGCTAGAATAAAAACTTGGATGTCTATGAAATGGGATAGCTTGCACTCTTCCGAGAACCTATAGTGTTAAGGATTTGGTACATAGTTCCTCCTGCACTACTTTGGGATAAAGAAATACTACCATGGGAACTAGAGTTAAAAGGCATATAAAAAGGGTCAATAAGTCATTCAGTAACAATGAGACTATTAAAAATAGTAAACTGAAATTTTGTACAACAGTGAAGGTTAAACTACTTTTGACTAATTTCATTTTGTTTAGAAAAAGCTGGATACTTATGTCAGTACCAAGGAGGCAGGTCTATAGCCGGGGGGGGGGGGGGGGGTTGGAAGGTGGGGGTGGTTAAGTGTTCAAATCCCTGTCAAAATGTGTCAGGTTAAAGAAAGCTGGTTAACCAGTTAAAATTCATGAGTAAGCCAGCTTTTTCTTTAAACCTGACACATTGTCGAGGGTTGAATCCTTACCCCCCCCCCCTCGTGGCTGAAGGCCTGTGAGGAGTCTTTAGCATTTTATTATTATCAGCTGATGATGCTATGCCAGTGTTTCCTGTGACATTATTCCCAATTATAGAAAGCCATTTTCCAAAAAGAAAGAAAGAATATAGAAAGACAAAAGAAAAATCAAAGCTGGACAGTTGCCAATGGCTACAGAAAGTAAACTGGTCAGATTTTGTTATCTGGAAGTCTCCATCCGATATTTATCACCTACCTTATGGTTTAGTTTTTTGTGCAAAGTTATCATTAATACTTGTAAGTTGGATCAAATGCATTATAAAAACTTAAGAATTGAAACTTACCCAATATTTTTTCATTTGAATTTTGTAAACCTCGGTAGCCTCCCAAAGTCAGTTCCATTGTCAGCGCAAGGAAGCACAGCAAAGCCAAAAGGCTGTCATTCCTCATTGAATTAATGAATTAATGGCCTCTCGCCATTAGGAGAAGGAAGTAGCAGGGAGAAAGCAGAGTTCACTGGGAAGGAGATTGAGAAAGCACAACATTCTGGGAAATGTAGTTTGGGAAGGTGAGGAGCCCTTTGCCAGAGAACTCAAAAGGCCCTGCCCCAAACTACATTTCCCAGAATTCTGCTCATCATCAGAAAGCCTCAAACAGGAGAGGAGAGAGATTTGTCCCTCTATATCAGAAGTCAGTCAATGTCCCAATAAATTGTTGTACCTGCAAAGTGGAGGACTGACTGATACTTCTAGTAAGTAAATCTCTGTGCTGGACTGGGAAGAAATCCATAAATGGAAGTTCTATTAGTTAATATGAGAGACATTCAATGAGATAGCAGTTGTGTTTTTTTAATGGTTTTGTCAAAATTATGAAATTCCCTAAAATCAGTAGGTGTATGAATATATCTGAAAATTGGGAAAAAATATCCCCAGTTATCTTGTGTCATTGTACAGAAAATTCAAGAAGATAGCTCTTGTAGATTTTTTAAAAAAATAAGTTGTTTATAAAAATGTTGAGAATTCCTCAAAAATAAGTGAAATGTTCTGAAACTTGATGGGCTAACAGTGGTAAATGTGTTATAGCATTATAGAAAGTTTCACCCCAATAGCTGTAAAAATGACAGAGAAAGGAGTTCCTGAAGTTTCCCCATGTGCGCAAATACTGTAACAGAAAAAATAATGGAATTACATTACTCTTGTTATAGCAACAAAATTTTACGTAAGGATACTTTAGAAACACTTTAGAAATGAAACTCTGATGCCAGTTTCTCTCTCTCTCTATATATATATATATATCTTATTTATTTATTTATTTATGTGTCAGGAGCAAACCAAACAGTTGTATTGCATAAGAAACAAACAAACAAACATGGGGGACATAAGGGAAGCCTCCTCACAGGATTTCAAGACATCTGGGCATTCCCTGGGCAACGCCTTCATAGACGGCTGATTCTCTCACTCCAGAAGCGACCAGAAGCGACTTGCAGCATGTAAACATATATACACTTTTAAAAAATGCCCCTGACATGCTCTGAGAATGGAAGATAATTTTAACAATTTGAGAGGGAGATGGGTTGACTTTCAGCCTAAATATGTCTTTATAAAACTGAAAGTTCCAGTTTAAGTCTCATTTTAATAAATGTGGCACATGGTAGGTGAATGGTGAAAATGTCCCACAACAATAGCCTGGGGGTAAGGAGGATATTTTAAGTAAAACAAAAACTATAACATGCAGAGACTGGGGAGCCTTGAGACCATGGCCTGAACAAAATGATCCATATTTTTTAAAAAATAAAAGAGAAAGTGGTAATGTGCTCTACTGGGCTGCTATTTTTGGCAGCAACTGTATGCTGCTAATAACCTGTTTTGAACTTAAATGTTGTAGATAAACTGGATAATTCCAAACTACCATGTCTATATTTCTCCCTGATGACACTTGTTTGTTCCAGGCATGGAGAGATAAAAGTCTCCGGGGAATACTTGCTATTTGTCTTTACTCAGAAAAATCCCACTGAATTTTGGGGTAAGTGGATATTTGATTGCAAACCCAACATGGTACTTGAATTATTACAAGATCAAGAACAGTATGAAGAGAAAGTATTTAGCTACACAATGCTCAGTGCTCAAGGGAATTTATAACTATCTTTTACTGTTGTGAGATTCTTTAAAAATATTATATTTATCAAAATAACTAATCAGAAAAAGGTCGAGATCTCCACCAGATTGTTTATTTGAAGTTTTCATAGCAAATGCGTTATGCTAATGAGTAATAAGTAGGCTTATTTATAAATTTCAGCTTTGCACAGCCCCAGGAACCATTACTAACATCATTATTATATAATAACCACTGCTGCTTCCCATTTCCAGTATTTGTTGAAGTGATTCAAATCAAAGGGATTCTTAAAAGTCTGGCGATGGCTTCTAATCAGTAATTGCAAAATAAATAGAGTAGGCTTTTGCTTGAGTCAATGAATCAGAAAAAAATGTCAGTAGTTGTAGTTATAGTAACAGTAGCAGTGATAGTTGTTATTTATTTACATCCCTCTTTTTCAAAATTGGGATTTATGATTCCATTGATCTTGACTGCTATTTAGACATAGCAAATTGTAATTATGGAAAAATGAATTCCCAACAGTCATATTACCCGCTTTTTCTATTGCTTTGCCTCCTCTTATATATAGAACGGTATTAGCATAAGTCTCTTACCTGAATTCTACATATCCACTAGGTTGGTGCATAATTCAGAATAAAGATGGGAACTCATATCTGATTCGTTAAATTTGTACATATGAAGCTATTTCCAAGGCATGCAGGAAAGGTATGGGAGGGGGGATTTAGAATTTGAAGCGCTTACTCATTTTTTCGTAAATGTTCTGTGACATTCGGATGTCACCCAAAGTCTGTCTAATTTTCACTATAACCATTAAGCATTTTTGCTAAAACCAAGATAACAAAAGTGCTTTTTAAATCTCATTCCTTGCCAGTTCTGCCATAAGGAAGGGAACTATAGGCATGACTAATCACACCCATCTTAATTGTAGTTTGGAAAGGGCAAGGCCCCCAATGGTAGAGAATTGCAAAAGGCCCTGCCATAAACTACATTTCCAAGAATGCAAAGCTGCTTAGGATTCAAATGAGGACCCAAGTGGGGACTAGTCAAGGACCCAGAAATTTTTTTAATTTAGTGTAAATAAAATAAATATCTGCAAAAAAAAAAAAGGACTAAAGTTAGTTAGCAATAGTATCTGTGCTAAGTTGAAGTTATGTGGTTGTGTGTCATAAAGAGAGACGGATATTCAAGGGGATTGCTGCTGTCTACAGAGAGATAAATTGTTTTGGTCTAAATTTTTAAAATCCCTAAAAATCTGTAGATGTGCAAATATTTCTAAAACTTCAGGGGATTGATGCCCTCATTATCTTTTATATTACATATAAAATTCAAGTAGATAGCTCTTGTAGTTTTTTTTAAAAAAATATTGTTTATGAAAACTTTGAAAATTCACCAAAACTCTGTGGATAAGTCAAACATTCTGAAATATGGTGAGCTAACTGTAGTAAATGTGTTCTACTACTGTAGAGAGTTTCATCAGGATAACTCAGAAATGGGGGAGAAGCCCCTCAAATTTCTTTACTGACAGTGATGTTTTCCCTATTGTGCATGCACAACCACCATTAATGAAGTAATTATGAAGATTTGTAAGTTTCATTAGAATTCTGAAATTTTGACCACCAAAATTTCAAAAAGACTTTAGAAACAAAATGCCAGTGCCCCCTATTTTTGGAAGAAGTTTAGAACCATTTTTAATGGGTCGCAGATGCCTAATATCTACTATGACCCATTTGGACCATATTATCTTCTTCTCTGCATAGATACTAGTGGAATACAATGCATTTATCTGAAGTCTTAACATTTTAATCACAATATCTTCTAGAGATTGCAATGACTTCTCAGCTATTTTCCGAAAATTCAAATATTTGTGATCTGTACTTGATATTTGCTTATATTTTATTTTTAGAAAAATATGGCTGATATGTTTTGTCATTGATATTACATTATGTGCAAGAGTTCAAAAGTATTTGATGTTTGACAAGTAGACATGTGAGTGTTCAACATTTGACATTTTATAACATTTCATCTGTAGGGCCTGCCATTTTCAAAAGAACTATGAAAAAGAAATGAATAAATTTCATACTTTGGAGGAAAGCATTTCACTTGTGCAAATTCATTTTTTCTTTTAGTTCTTCGATTTGGTATCCTAAACTTGAAAGGCAATGTATGAAATCTTAGCAAATTCGAATATTTATTTCACTTAAAGATAACTTCAAGTCAAGATCTAAACTTGAGGAAGAACTTTAGATTATAAGAGCTGTTTGGAATATGCTGCCTTTGAGAGTGATGGAGTCTTCTTCTTACAGTTAGGTGGATCTGTAATTGGTTAAGTGGATGAACACAGAGGGTGCTCACCAATTATTCCTTTTCAACCTGGAAAGAAGTGACAAGTGGAGTGCCGCAGGGTTCCGTCCTGGGCCCGGTCCTGTTCAACATCTTTATTAATGACTTAGATGAAGGCTTAGAAGGCATGATCACCAAGTTTGCAGATGACACCAAATTGGGAGGGATAGCCAATACTCCAGAAGACAGGAGCAGAATTCAATATTATCTTAACAGATTAGAGAGATGAGTCAAAACTAACAAAATGAAGTTCAACAGAGACAAATGCAAGATACTCCACTTAGGCAAAAAAATGAAAAGCAAAAATACAGAATGGGGGATGCGTGGGTCGAGAACAGTACGTGTGAAAAAGATATTGGAGTCATTGTGGACAACAAGTTAAACACGAGTCAACAATGTGATGCGGTGGCAAAAAAAGCCAATGGGCTTTTGGTCTGCACCGATAGGAGTCTAATGCCTAGATCCAGGGAAGTCATGCTACCTCTCTATTCTGCCTTGGTTAGACCACACCTGGAATATTGTGTCCAATTTTGGGCACCACAATTGAAGAGAGATATTGACAAGCTGGAATATGTCCAGAGAAGGGTGACTAAAATGATCACAAGTCTGGAGAACAAGCCCTATGAGGAGCGGCTTAAAGAGCTGGGCATGTTTAGCATGAAGAAGAGAAGGCTGAGAGGAGACATGATAGCCATGTATAAATATGTGAGAGGAAGTCATAGGGAGGAGGGAGCAAGCTTGTTTTCTGCTGCCCTGGAGACTAGGATGTGGAACAATGGCTTCAAACTACAAGAAAGGAAATTCCATCTGAACATTAGGAAGAACTTCCTGACTGTGAGAGCCATTCAGCAGTGGAACTCTCTGGCCTGGAGTGTAGTAGAGGCTCCTTCTTTGGAAGCTTTTAAACAGAGGCTGGCTGGCCATCTGTCGGGGGTGCTTTGAATGCAATATTCCTGCTTCTTGGCAGGGGGTTGAACTGGATGGCCCATGAGGTCTCTTCCAACTCTGTGATTCTATGATTCTATGGAGGCTTTTAAACGTAGGCTGGATGTCAACCTATTGTGAGTGCTTTAATTGTGTATTCCTGCATGGCAGGATGGAGTTGGACTGGATAGCCCTTGTGATATCTTCCAACTCTATGATTCTCTAGATTGATACTGCCATATAATCTAGTATCTGATCCCAGGTTATCTGCTTTGAACTGTATTATATGAATCTATACCGTGATATAATCCAGTTCAAAACAGATAATCCAGGTTATATGGCTGTGTAGAAGTGGACAAAGTCACTGAAAAACCGCAATTGTCTTCCCACCCAAATGATGATGTCAGACACAAGTAATGAGAGTTAAAGCCATAGCTTTATTCAATACAGTCATCTGTAACCGATAGATGTTGTGGACATAAATTGTTTATTGCAGCCTGGTTAGGCAGATTATCTCTAACTAACTGGCTAAGCTTCAAGATCCTGCTGTCTGTCTTAGCCTGATGCCTTGAAAAGATCAAAGACCCCAAAGGATCCTCACAGGTGGCAGTAGTGGATCCCCTCAAGTGACAATGATAAGGAAGTGGGTAAATTATTTCATCTCATGGTGCCATTGGAAGCCTCTCAGCAGAACAAATTGAAACTGTGCTCACACTGTGCAGTTGTGATAAGCAAACAAATAGCAAATTAGTTAGAGAATAATTACAGAGCATATATGCTGCGAAGTAGGGAAAAAACCCTATCCAACATCCAATCAGATCACTACAAATACTTACCTAGCTCTGAAAAGCAACTGGAAAATCCCATTCTCTGTATAGCAGAAAGAAGCAGCACCAAAGTCAATGGAAAAAATACAGTGCTATGACTAAGGAATTGGGTATTTCATTCCATTCCCAGAGACCACAGTTAGAATGATCAAGCTGAATTGAGAAGATGGGGTTTGCCTAATTGAGGTGGAAAACCAGATATTCCTTCAAGAGGGTGTAAGGACCATTTTGGCCAGCTGGGTGGAGAATAGGTACATCTTATTTCATAGTCAACAGATTGGTGGGTCTCTGAATGTAAACCTATTGTGGTGTATTTTTGACTATGTAAGAAAACTTGAATGTGCCAATGAATTTTTTTGTAGTTGGGTGTGAATTAGAAGAATAGACATTGAAATAGGTCAGTATGCCTCATCCCCTTCAAATAAATATTTTATTACCACTTTCATAGGTCCTACACAATTGCTGCATTTATCATGGTTTGTGCATCTACTGTGGCTTGCATAGTATCAACCATTCAACTTTGTGTACATTTATTGTGGTTTGCACAGTAACCACCACACACCCTTTTGTCTTGTCTTGTCTTGTATTATGAGGTTGACAGCAAAACATATTACTTATCTAGGAGTGCATTTAGCACACATTGTTTGGGCCTGCTCTTATGTATCATTTGTGTATTTCTGCCTATTCAGAAACCCATTCATGGCTATTGGTAAATGAGGAAAAATATGAAAGGATGAAAATAATAGTAAGATGAATATGAAGAAAGACACAAGAGAAAGGAAGCAGCTTCTGAGAGGTGAGTTGGCATCAAATGATTTGGAATATGAGATCTAACAAGATACATTAAGGAACTGGGCATCTTACACCTGTACAGATGGTTGTAAAGATAATCAGTTTTCCGAGATCAAAAGGCCAAAAAAGTGAGGTTTTCTATGGTCACAGAATGTAAAGTAAAATGAAAAAAGCAATGAAGAAACTTTATTCCTATCCACCTAGTTATGTGCCATCTTTTCTTTTTAACAGCAGTGTTTTGTTTCTCAGCCAAAACTTTGGAAGAGCAAAAGTATAGGAAATAGAGGGAGAACAATCATCTATTGATGATGACTGTGATATTTATTTGTATCCCATCTTTTTTGTATTTCAGAACTCTAATTCATCATCAGTTCTGTCAAAACAGAAGTCTTTATGTGTATGCATAAGGGGGTACCTGTCTAACTTCTCTAGAGAGTGATTTCCAGAGCCTGGGAGCAGCCACTGAGACGGATGCCTCTTATGTTCCCACTAGACATAAGTGTGAGGGTGGTGAGACATAGTGAAGGTCCTCCCCAGAAAATTTCAAAGCACAGGGTGGTTCATAAGAGAGAACATAACCCATCAAATCACCTGGACTCAAGCTGTATACAATTTTATATGTCAAAACATGCACTTTGAATTGTGCCTGGAAATAGACAGGGAGTGAAGTTGCTGCAACTACAGCATTGTGTGTTCACTGTAAGTAGCTCTGTTTAGTTCCAAGTGCTAGTTCAAAAAGGAAGGCACCTCCACCACCCGAGACCACCACCAGTAAGAAAATAACTTTATCCTCACACTGAAAAATGTTTCACTGTGGTCACTAACCAAAGTAATTTTAACTAATGGATACTCCTGCTGGATGTGCCCTATAATTTGCATCTAAAATTCCTATTTAGTCTCAATAAACCTCTGGATAATACCATCCTGTTTTACAGGAAGATGGGTGAGTGGCATAAAGCCCAGAAACAACAGGAATATTATCCCAGGGCTGTATAAAGCACACACACAGCCATATCTGAGGGGATATACCTCTGATCTTCATGTATAGATTTTAATCCCTGCATAATAGCAACCCAATTTAAACAAAGGACTTGTAGCTCAAGAATGTCATATAGTCACACTGGAGGATCTATAACAGCCATGTTTTGTAGGAACTAGATTAATGAAATTGCAGGTATCAGTCACACAGATATGAAAGTCATTCTGCATAGAGATCTGTATGAGACCTGATGCCTCACGATATCTAGCTGTCCTTGAGAGTCTTCATTTTCCAAGTGAGAGTGGGTCCAAAACATCTCCTGGTGTAACAGTAGAAAGGAAGCGGGCATAGATAGAGTGAGCTTCACTTTTGTGCTTCTCTATCTATCTGTAATCTCCACTTAGAACTATTTCTCTTACTTGTATCAAGTACCTGCCTTGGCCCTTCCTGTCAGCCATGAAAAATTCAAGTGCAGTATTCAAGGTTCATACCATATCAGAATACATGGCAACCTATTAGCATGAAACTCCTGTTGCATTAATGTGCTTTGAAAACTAAAACAGGTACATTGTTTCTCTTTTTTTTAAAGTAAGAACTGGGAAGGAAAGTGCTAAAAGCCCCGAAGCAGTCCTGAGGCAATAGAGAGTGCAAGGTGAAGGTTGTCTGTGGAGAGGATCCCTCTCTCTCTCTCTCTCTCTCTCTTTCTCTCTCTCTCCATTCTGCAATGTGTTTTTTTGGTCCTTAATAATGCACTCATTCATCTGACTTAAGCATCATAATACTTATTGACATGGCATATAGCTAGACCTTATGTTATTGAATTTTCCTTATAAATATTTGAATAAGTACCATAACTGTTTTAGTCATCCACTTGCAAATTGCTTTGGTCTGAACTAAAATTGACAACCCACTTCACTATTATTCATAGTATGTAAATGAGGCGATAATCATCTCTATAGGAGATCTCGCCACACAGATACACATACACCCAGAGACTTGATTGCTACTAGGAAAGGAAAACCAGCCAAATATTAAACTGAATGTAAGAGCAAACTATTCAATCAGGTTGCTATATGAAATAAACAGGAAACCTAACCTGAAGGCTAATTTCTTTTTATTTGCAGCATGATAGTCTGCCAAAATGGGGTTGCTGTTTTCCGAGCATGGCACATAGAATGGGTTTTTGGTGCAATGTGATCACCAGGGAAATCATTACTAACAGGCGATTCCAGCTGGCCCAAGGACAGAGGCTAATGTTCAATCTGCTAGGGAGTTTAGAGTTTAACAACATTTGTCAGACTGCAGAGTTTCATCAGTGTAACTCAACTTGACCTGAGAATCAGCCTGATATTGCCATTTGAGGGACACTGCAAATGAAAGAATTAAGAATTCCAGAATTGCTTTTTTCATAGGGATACTGAAGCATATGTAGTTTTTATGCTGCTGGTTCTACAATGTAGGACCTTATAGAGAGCAGATGCAGGGTACTGAAAATAAGTGATGCCCGTGGCCCAGTACGGGATACCAGCTGTTACTCTATTTCTGTCTTGTTTCTGTGAACCAGAAGTCTCTCTCTCTCTCTCGCATATATACACCTATTAATTAAAACATTCAAAGCAATACACAGCTACTTTATTTATGAGAGATATGTTTGATGTCCCTACAAATTCAGTTTTCAAAACATCCCTGCCAAGAAGGAAGCAATGCACAGGAGAGTAAAATATGACACATAACATGATCAATGACCCTTGTAGTGCCAAAGCACTTTCATTTGAGCCAACAGAGAACCATTTCCCACATTCAGCAAATTTGCCTGATGCAACCCTCTTGGAGAATCAAATATTTAGTTTCCCTTCTATGGATACCTTCTTCTAGTGTCCAGAGAGTGGCAACAAAAATGACCCATGGTCTGGAGACCATGCCCTATGAGAAGCATCTTAAGGAACTAGGTATGTATAGCCTGCAGAAGAAAAAGTTGAGAGGAGACATGATAGCCAGGTATGAATATATGATAGTATGGCATAAGGAAGAGGGAGCAGGCTTTACTGCTGCCCTGAAAACTAGGAGTTGGAGCAATGGGTTCAAATTAGAGGAAAGGAGATTCCAGCTGAACATTAGGAAGAACTTCCTGACTGTAAGAACTGTTCAGCAGTGGAACACTCTGCCTCAGAGTGCAGTGAAAGTTTCTTCTTTGGAGGCTTTTTAACAAAGGCTGGATGACCATCATTCAGGGGTACTTTGATTGTGCTTTTCCTGCATGGCAGGGGGTTGGACTAGATGGTTCATGTGGTCTCTTCCAACTCTATTATTCCATTATTCTATGATTGTAATTCTGAAATGTTAAAAGTGTCCTGAATATGAACAGCTTGGAAATGAAGGAAAGGACAACCCTCTTTACCCTTGTTTGTCCATCCTCTCATTGTAGTTTCAAGGAATCTTTTTAACCTGAATTTTGAAATGGTACACACAAGGACCTTCCTTCTCCCTTTTCTTGGTATCTTTCATTGAATACATTAATTGCCTCTTAGTCATCTTGAACCATCAGTATTCTATTATTATTTCCCCAACCAATATCTCAAGATGATATTTCTGCAGCTTTTGAGTGTCAAAGAGAAGATTGCAAAAGTTACACCTAAGAAAGATACCCACCATTCCAAAATTATTCTGCTAGACACACCAGATAGAACTGCTAATTATGAAATTTAATTATAGCATCCATCTTTCATTTTATTCCTTGAGTTTTAAGTGACAATCTCAAATAAGCTCATCCATCATATCAAGCTAGGTCATTCTTTTTTCTCTGTTACTGCACAAGGTGGGTTTTGAGATTTTTTTAAAAAAAAAATGAATGAGCAGATAAAATTTAAGCATATCTGGGTACTTTGTTGGAGGAAAAAATAGATTTTGAGCAAAAATCCATGTGCAATATGATTACCTCTTAAGAAAAGATTTAGAATCAAAGTTGGATTCTAGTACGAGTTTGCTTATTGGAGAGTAAATTCCACTGAACTCTTTTGTAACTAGACATGCACAGAATTAAAAGCTGTTTTAACCTTTCTTTCTTTCTTTTTTTGAGGTTTTAAACATTTTACTGTATATCTCTCTGAATCCTTGTAGGCAGAAGAACAGATGTTAATTCAAAGGTCACAAATAATGAAAAATGAATGAGATCGACTGTAAATAATCTGTTTATATTTTGTTTATTATATTTTTGGCATATTCAAACTGAAGGTAAGCACTACCAGGTAATCCTATGTATCTCACATCCGATTTTTGCATTTTCAGAGCAGTTAAAACCAAATATCCCATCAATACTCCAGCTAAGTAAATATGGGCCAAAAAAAATCCCATTTGGCTATGAGGTAATCAATGAAATTTCCACTAAATCTCCAAGATAGGATGGAGAGTTTAAATTTTTTATTGTTATTGTTGTTTTTGTGAGTGTTATTGTTATTATTATTTTCCTACAACAGACTAAAACACAAGACAAAACATCAGTTAAACAGAGATAACTTGAAGTAAAACACATAACATCTGTTTTTAGGAACATATAAGACATATTTAAACAATTGAGCTATAGTTTAAAATTCCAAATATAAAATTCATAATTTAAAAACCATCTGGCTAGGTTTTCCAGAAGAGACTGGTTTTTAATGCTGTTTTAAATTCAGATAACATATTCTGCCTAACATAGCTCTTCTGGCAGGTCATTCCACAGTCTTGGGGAAGCTGAAGAAAAAAATCCTATGGGTGAGTTGCTGGCATAGTTCTAATTCTAATTTCTGTTGCCCAGAAAGCCTGAGTGTATGGGGTGTATTATATGGGAAAAAGTGATGCCATAAGTAATCTGGACATAAAATGTGGAGTTTTAAAGGTAGCAACCAATATTTTGTATCTTGCATAGTGGAGTGCTTTTAATCGTAGTGTAATATAATCACTTCTGAATATACCGGTTGTGGTGAAGTGTGAATTTTAATCTACAGTTATGTATAATTATAGGTGTTTAAAAGGGTAAGTATATAGAATAGCATAACTGGGGGAATGGTAGCCAGTTTAGCTCACTTTGAGCTGGGTTGCCATGGAAATAGGGGCGGAGCCAACTGCCACTTGGCAGGGCAGCCATTTTAAAACAGTTAGTCTGTAGTCAGTGAACTACAGGAAAGGCTGGTTCTGTTGTGTGTTGAGAACCAGTAAGGCAGTGTGTAGTCAGTGAACTACTGGGGAGGCTGGTTCTGTTGTGTGTTGAGAACTAGTAAGGTAGTCTGTAGTCAGCGAACTACCGGGAAGGCTGGTTCTGTTGTGTGTTGAGAACCAGTCAGGTGGTCTGTAAAAGGAAAAAGCTGATTCTACTGTAGAGTAGAGTGGTGAAATATGATACCTTAGTCCATCCTGGGAAAAGTAGCACTGCCTTTATACTTTTCACCATGGCAGGACTTCTGGCCTTTTTGAATGTCTGGGTGGTTTGTGTCCACAGAAAGATGGTCGCCTAAGGTGGCATGGTTGTTTTCCTCTCTCTGCAGAATGACTCTCAACTTAGACATGGGTTACATCAAATTCCATAATTTATAGCCCTAAACCTGCCCTTGATTTATACACGAGATCAACTTATCAGTGAGCATCTAAAGTAACATAACATTCCAGAAGAAAGAGGGAAAGATGACTTCCATAGAGCAATAATCTATTTGCTGTTTGGCCCTTAGAGGTCTTAATTATTTAATAGTAATATGAAATATTTATGCAAATATCATAGAAAACATCCAGCTAAGACAATTGCCTACCTAAAAGGGCTGACTATCCATCTCAGTATTCACTGTTTAACAATAACTTATGTTATTTACTGATACAAAAATATGTCTCCTCAGTGTTATGCTGCCTTGTACTTTCACCTACACTTACAATCTGTTTATTTTCCTGTGCTTAAAAATGCTCCGTTCAATTTCCTCACATTTTCAATATGCATAAACTTTAAACTGCTGTGTGCCATATTCATTTCTATTTCTCTCATTTTTATTCATGCCAAAAACAATATCCCCTGTATTTGTTGCATAGTTTCAAATCTCCAGTATAACTTAATTTAATGCCACCTCCAGTTATGGCTGAGTTAACATAAGTGAAGCATAAGGAAAATAAAAAATATTAATGCTGTCACATGGCAGGAAATAAGAATAATGTGAAATAAAAAGAAAGTGTTGTTTAAATACATTGTTTAAAAAGGGGTGGGTGGGTATGATTGATGGCCTCTCAACTCGGGAAGGCAAGCAAACAGTTGGAATTTCCCCCAGCTATTCTGCAATTAATTAGCATATAAATATTAGCATTTGCCTATTTAGCAGGTAGGAGAGTCTTATATGGAAAGCATTACAAGTAACACTGTGTGCATTTTATGACTTGGGATAGATGACTGAAAAATAAATGTTCCTACCATTTGGTGATGGACTAATGCACCGAAGTGGCAAAGTATATAATATTTCACTTTCTGATTAAATGCAGTAAATATAGGGCTCATTGTTATTTTTTAAAGCAAACATTTAACATTGAGACAGCACTCTACTTTGCTATGCTGTGCCATGAACATAGTGTGGGGAATAATGACAACCTAATATTTCATATGACAGAGAAACAACATCTGCAACTGAATTGTCCCTTGTTTTTCTTCTCCATCCTTTTCCTCACAGACTGACATTAAGGCTCTGGAAAAGAGCTCCACAAAAGAGAAATATAAAACAAATATAGTAAACCCTCCCTGCGAAATGCATGTGAAGATTGTAAACAGCTGTAGTGAGGTTAGGAACACTGTGGGGTGAAAAGTTTCTGTACATCCCTGGATTGCCTCTGGACTCTGTGATGATAATAAAGTTGTTATATGAGTAAATTATATAACCTTCTGGACCCCAGACTAGGTCCTATTTACAGAAAGAGGTAAACTTTTCCATTTTCTGCTACTAATTATGTAGTTTATTTATGTGTTTATTCATTTACTTTATTTTATCCTGTCTTTACTCTAATATATGGACTCAAGGAAGCTTGCCATTCCATTATGTTCACATTAGAGTTGTATCTTTGGCTGCCTGAAATGCTTGCAGTGAAGAAATGATTGGCTTCACAGAAAATGGTAGGTTATTGTTCTCCTTCATTTTGTGATTTTAGCTCAGATTTTTGGCAAGGTGTGATTCTATGTTTTTAAAAATAATGAACCACATATCACCTGGTTTGGTGTGTGACCAGTTCCTTCCTGAAAAAATACCCTCACAGAAACTTGGGTTTTCCCCCCTTGCCCTTCTGGTAGGAACCTAAACTTGAATTATGATTGAAGGCAATTCCCGGGTTATGAAAAATGTTTGTTCTTAAATTGAATTTGTATGTAAGTCAGAACAGGTACATTTTTAAGTGTAACTCCAAGTCAATTTATATAAACAATATCATCTTAATTCAGAAGTGATACCTTTGATCTACTCACATGTGCATGTTTTTGAACTGCTTGGTTGGCAAAAGCTGGGGCAAATAGCAGGAGCTCACCTCGCTCCCTGGATTCGAACTGCCAACCTTTTGGTAAGCAAGTTCAGCAGCTCACCAGGGGGCCATTTTTTTTAAAGCTCCAAAATTAGAAATCTTTTATGAATCTCTCCAAAGGTTTTGGAGGCTTGTGTTTCAATTCCTAAATGCTCTGAAGCTTTGCACATCCCTAATGCCCACTTTATTGCACTTATGTTAATTCTTGCTACATTTATATATTCAATTTCTTGTTTTCCAATTTTCGGGTTCTCTTGTTACATGCTGCTACCTTCATTTCCCCTATGTATTGGGCAGCTTTCATATCTGAACATATCTGTAGTTGAACATCTTTTGAAAATGCATAATAATAATAATTAATAATAATAATAATAATAATAATATGATTATTCATCACAAGTACCACCTGCCAGCAGTAAAGAATTGGTGGGATCATAAACCTGCAAAGATAGTCGAAATTTAACCCTCAAAAATACTGTGGGACTTTCGAATCCAGACTGACAAAGTTTTGGAACACAATACACCAGACCTCACAATTGTGGCAAAGAAAAAAGTTTGGATTACTGATGTCACCATACCAGGTGACAGCTGAATTGATGAAAAACAACAGGAAAAACTCAGCCATTACCAGGACCTCAAAATCAAACTGCAAAGGCTCTGGCATAAACCAGTGCAGGTGGTTCCAGTGGCCATTGGCACACTGGGTGACGTGCTGAAAGATCTTAGCCGGCATTTGGAAACAATAAACATTGACAAAATCATGACTTGTCAACTTCAAAAGGCCACCTTACTTGGATCTGTGCACATCATTCAAAAATACATCACACAGTCCTAGACGCTTGGGAAGTGTTCAGCTTGCGATTTTGTGAAACGAAATCCGGCATATATATCTCATTTGCTGTGACATACTGTGTTTTTGTGTTATCATCATCATCATCATCATCATCATTATTATTTCATATCTGCTTTTCCTTGAACCTTTACTTAACTATTCCTGCACATCTAAAAGTTGGGCTGGATAATTGTGTTTCAATGATTCTATGATTCTGACATCCTTTAATGTGAGTTCAATTATGTCATTCAACACAACATTGCTTATTCTTATATTTTGACTAGTGGAATGGCCTCTGACCTCTTGCTCCATTTTGAGTTCTTTCCTCATAAAGTTTTCAAAGGGGAATGGGGAATTAGAAGCAATTTACTAGTGTTTCCTTCTACACAGTACAAAAAAGGGTTATGCCCCATCTACACTGACTACTTAATACAGTTCAATGCTATTTTCTAACAAACTTATTCAAAAGTGTGTGATAGAAGAAAGCCCTTAATGTGCATCAACATTTTGTAGGTTGTATAATCACCATTATACAAACCAAATTGCTTACAGAATTTCCTATATAATAGTCTGAACAGCAAAACCTCTTTGAACTCCATTCAATGGTCAGTGTATATTGGGCCTTTAGTTAAGCTCTTTAAAAGATCTTTTGTCACTGTCACTTCCCACTATTGTTCCTATTTGGTTTCTTTGTAGAGTTTCTCCATCACATCTATCTCTTCTGCTGATACAGATGTTAGAGGAAAATATCCATCTGTGGGTGGTTCTACATGCACATTTTAATTCGGGGCTTATTTGGTGTGTTGAACTCTAGATTCAGGAAAGTTCATGCCACCAGCCCTTGGGCTACTGCTTTGTTAGAAGATGGTATTAACTACCAGACACCAGACCATTGTGGAGGTGGGAGGAAGTCCTGACCACTTAGTGCCAGACCCATTTCAGTGCCACTGGATAGCCACCCTTACCATCACCCTCCTCTTCTCACTGTAGTGGGAGCCACTGTGCACAAAATGGCTGATAGCTGGTGCCCCTTGTCTGCAGGAGAGGGCAGAGGAGGAATCACCCTCTTTCTCTTCCCCCTTCTACAATCACCTTTGCACCCCAGCTGATATCATTCCAGGCAATGAGTGGTGGCCACCAGCCATGTTGCACCTGGTGGACCCTGCTATCATGACAACAGAAGGGAGATGGTAAATGCTATCCCATGTCCTCAGGCCACTTGAGCCTGGGGAGTGGGAAACAGTTATGTAAACAATTTTGGGTGGTTCCATCTTGAAAATGGCCAACTACTTATATGTGCCCAAAGTCATGGTTTGTTCCAGATTCTCAAAGAAATACTGGATCAAGCTGTGGCTTTGGTTAATGTGGCTTGAAGCCACATTAAGCAGCTTTTGCCTTCATTAAGCTGAATCTGCTCTGTAGCCACCATGAAGCTGATTTGCTCCCCTGCCTCCTTCATTCAGGATAGTGTCCATGTAAATGTGGCCTGTTTCTGGTGTTTCTTCCTGGGTAACTCTTCTATGAATCTAAGTTCTTGGTACATTTTAGTCTTCTTTTAGTGGGATTCTTAACCTCTCTGATACATTCAAATTCACTCATTGTATTAAGTTGTGCATTTGAGAAAGTGACTTGTGTTATTCATTTAAGTACAAGAGGCTTTCATAAAAGAAATTATAATTAAAAAGTAATAGTTATTAACTCCATTTCTTCAGTTCAGTTTGTTGGAAAGCAATTCCATGTTAAAATACAGGGGCAGCCTTGGATAATTCTTGCACAAACATGTCAGCCATAACATGTACTAAGTGACCTTGGAATTGTCACTGACTCTCAATGTTGGCATGCTTACAAGGCTGTTGTTAAGATAAGATGCAATTACTCCACCATATGGCATTTAATTAATTGACAAGTCAAATTTTAAAAAAATCCAGGCTTGGATTTGGGAGAGGAAAAATGTGGTATTAGTAAAAGCAGTTCCTTAGTCATGGCTCTCAAAGAGAAACTGATTGCTTCTTAACTTTGTTCAATGTGGCTTCATAATTTGTGAAGGACAATGCGTAAGGTAAAAATTCAGATAGAGAAGATTAAAAGGATGACATCAGTCTGTAATTGATGAACTGCTCTGCATACTTAAGAAATATAACTCATTTCCATAGATTAAAGTTAGATCAGGGAGTACAGAGTCGAGGTTTACAAAAGGCTTAATGGAACAGATTATATGAATAAAGTTAATTTTATTCAGTGGAAAGGAAACTACCAAAGTTAATGAACTAAGAATAGGAAGTAACGAAGTGTGCAAGGATGTATTTTCCAACAAGGTCTTAAAAGTATACAATTAATATTCATTAACAATTTATATTTTGAAACATCATGCTTAATTTATGTTTGCTCATTTCTGACAAAGTGGGATGCTGTTAGTCAATTAGTTAATTTTGTAACCAATACTATCCCCCTAGGATAGAGGCTAATACCAGTCATCCAGGGCACTTCCACGGGGATTATATTGCAGCAGTCAAGGAAGGCTCTAATTATCCAGACTGTAACCATGTCTTACTGAAAATGAGGGAAAATATCACTATGAGTTTTAAAATAGTCAGAATTGAGAATATGTAATGCTATGAGAATAGAATTTCACATGGACAACCACGTCAATATTGTATTATTTGCTGGTATTTTAAGAGTAAAAGATATGTTTTTATGAACTTGAATGTGCAGAAGGAGTACAACTCTCCCTTGAGATCTCAGAATCACAGATCAGCTATCCAATTCATCTTATTCACCCCTGATAACATGAAGTCTTATTTGGTTATCTTAGGGGCCTTCCACATAGTCACAAAATGTGCTATAACTGGCATTAAAAATTAACCATTCCAGACCCAATGAAAATTAGCTTCACTGAATACAGTATATAAATTTCAGCAATAACCTGTGGGTTGAAGAGGGGCATTAAAATAGCTTTCTTTAAAAAAATCATTACCACAAGGATTTTTATCCAAATTGCGTTTATGAAGAGTAGAGAGAACTCATCCTTTCTACATGAATTTTGGCTCCTCCTGCCCAATTTCAATTACAATAAAAAGAACAGAGCCAACCTACAGGTTACACCTTAAATATAACACATATTTTCCCCTTATGGTGTTATATAAGGAAGTCTGTCACAAATGATTTTTTTTTTGTCGTGTCAGGAGCGACTTGAGAAACTGGAAGTTGTTTCTGGTGTGAGAGAATTGGCCATCTGCAAGGACGTTGCCCAGTGGATGCCCAGATGTTTTTGATGTTTTTATCATCCTTGTGGGAGGTTTCTCCCATGTCTCCACATGAGGAGCTGGAGCTGACAGAGGGAGCTCATTCGCGCTCTCCCCGGATTCGAACCTGTGACCTGTCGGTCTTCAGTCCTGCCGGCACAGGGGTTTATCCCACTGCACCACCAGGGGCTCCTCGACACAAATGATGGGGTGCCTTCTTACTCAGATTATGAGTCTGAAACTATATGATTCCTGTATGGTTTTTTTTTTCCTATACAGTATCTTTGGGGAAGCGTGGATGGGATTTCTGGTCTCGTCAGTGGGAAAATCCTAATTAGTCTAAGCAAAACCCCAAGGTTTCATTGCAGTTTACAGTTTATTTTCTAGCCTGCCATCTCTCCCTAGAGGGGCTCAGGGCGTCTTACAAAAAACAAAAGTGACAAACATTCCATGCTGTATAGTATCAACAATAAAACATTACACACACCATGAAAACACATTGAATGGCTTTGGCTAAAAAGATATAAATCACTGCTGTTGTCAACTAGTTCCTTTGGAAAATAAACAACTGTAAGAATTCAATAAAATTCTAGGTTGTGGGATCTAGTTATAGAGATTACCATTTTCCAAGCCCTGTTCTGTAAGTTTTAAAACTAAAAGATCAAAATAACATTTACTACTAAGTGCACACAGTATTAAAATTTACAGTCATGCACTACTTTTTTGCAACTCTCAAACAACTCCCCTTAATTAATAGAGTCATGGCAATGACATATGTTATTAGGCTTGAAATTGTTCCTGGCTACTTTCAAAATTAGATGAGTGATTTAATGTTATGAATGTCTGTTATTTCCACTTATTGGATTGCTTTATGATAAGGATATGTCAAGAATGTAAATGGGATTTAATTCATCATGAGGGGTCTTTGAGGTTATTTATGTTTGACAGCTATCCCAGACTTGTCACAGCAAATATGTCCTTTCATGTTAATCTTCAAAAAGACCACATGACATTCCCATTGCATCATTAACATATTTCATGTTCAGCTACTGTTGTCACCAAAGTGTCACACAAAATAATTTTTGTGAGAGTATATATGCCTCTTTATTAGGAAATGTGAAAGAAATCAAGAGAGTTTTCATAAAACCGAGGGCATTTTTTCAGGAGAGTATCTTCTTGTTAGACCATCATAATGTATCTTTAGTGAAAGTTGAGGGTTCATTGGAATTCCTCTTCATTGGAGAATTCTAAAAAGGAAGGAACTTAGGTTAGAAATGCATCTGACTTCCCAT
This sequence comes from Anolis sagrei, assembly GCF_037176765.1. NCBI lineage: Eukaryota > Metazoa > Chordata > Lepidosauria > Squamata > Anolidae > Anolis > Anolis sagrei. The sequence goes on from NC_090023.1 coordinate 135,075,144, forward strand.
AAATTGTGTTCCAGCAAACATTTTGATTCAGGACATGTGAACCCAGTAACTTGTAGCTTCTTACCAAAATGTGAACTGAATGAAATTTTCCCTGCAACAGACACTGGTGGCTTCCATACTAGTGGAGTAATACATCCATTCTGGGTTGAATTAGCTAATCTATGTGCTGAACATATTTGCAGATTCAGCATCTAGATAGCACGTCCAAGGTTTGAACAATATTACCACACTCTAAAGACCAATTTAGCACTAGTGGTTCAGGGGGAGATATGTTAATTAATATGGAAATACGGAATTAAAGTTTCTTTCTAGCTATCTGCTGCAAAACATTTTATCTGCAAATTGCAATCATCAGAGGTAAAATCATACAGTTGTGTTTCAAAATTATGAACCCAATTTCAAGGCAGTATATTTTGTGATGGTAGCATGGTATGATTACACAAAAAAGTAAAAAAATAGTTTAATGAGTTGTCAAGTTATTATGCTTTACTAACTATTTTAAACCAAAAGCAATGCTAAAATGTAACCCAATGTATGGGCATTGGAGAATATATCATTAGGCCTTTTGTTGCGGGGTTATCATCCCTCGAGTAACTGAGGCTAGGGACTGTTTGTTCATAGGGAGAGGCATCTAGCAGTAATAATTTGAAATTACCCTTTCAAGTACCAAGGTAATTTATAGCTACAGATATAGAGTATTTTCAAATTGAATCCATCTTTTTGAAATACCTTGTATTTAGCGCCCTAATGTTCCACTGTGGAACATCATATTGTTATACTTAGGGAAACTGTTGTCAAACCTCATTGAGGAGAGAGTTCCAGAGTGGTGATATAAACAGCCAGCCATTTTCTCAGTTTCCCACTGTTTTTCCCTCTCAACCATTATTCAGAAAAGGGTCAATGCAAACATTTGATTGTAGACAAAAGAGGCAATGCAAACATTTCACACATGGTTGCTGTGCACAGACACAACATTTTCTGTTCAGAAAGCAATATTTTTCTGTAAATTTTGTGTATAATAAATCCCCACCTGTAGAGATTTTATAAAGTATATAATAAAATGTGAGCACATTAACATAAGATATGGCAATTCTTGAAATACTTAAATTTAAATCATGTAGGGATTTATAGGTATTTTGTAATTTGTAACTGCACACAAATAGAAGAAAAATTATATATGAGAGCACTCATAGGACCTCAATCATCATCATGGCTGATCACTTGTGTCTGAGTATGATTGTCTTCCAAGGGTAGAGTTTTGGTGGTGGGTTTGTAAGTGAACATGAAGATCTATTCTACATTGAGGACATATATAGAAGGCAGCCTTAACAAAGATTTGCTTAATGTGCCTTCCTCTTGGCATTTTTCTTTCTTTTGCCCTGTATTTGTGCCTCTTTAAAATTCATAGCACTTTTGGTAACAGCTGAACTTGAGTTAGAATGCTTAACTGCCAGGGCTTCCTAGTTCTCGGTGTTTATGCCACATTTTTAATGTTAGCTTTAAACTCATCTTTAAATGTCTTTTGTTGTCCACCAACATTCTGTTTTCTGTTCTTGAGTTGAGAGTAAAGTAATTGTTTTGGGAGATGGTGATTGGTCATTTAGATATTAGGACTACAGTGCATTATGTTTGAACAAAGTAAACTTCAAACAGTTTTATGAGTACAATTTATCATAATTGAGTTGTTCCTAGAACATGGATGATCATGGCCAGGTTATCTTTGTCACAGAGAGAATCATATGTGATGCAGCATTTTATTTGTTTGCAGTAATAATGGTTTAGAAACTCACATTTTTTGATGTAAGCACTACTGGAAGCTGATTTTAACAGAAAATTCACATGTTATAGGTCCCATCTACACTGACCATTTAGGGAAGTGTGGAAACAGATCAGTCTGTGGGCAGCCACAAGCACACATGGACTGATCTGAATTTATGTGGGAAAAGCCTCTCAATGTGGCTGTTTCCCAGGTTAATATAACTCAGTGGAAAGTCTGAATTCTGCACAAGGACTCACATTCTCCCCTGGATTATGGTGTTCCTGACACCTGCAACCAGTTCCTAAGTGGTACTAGCTGTGGATGTCCTTACTCCCCCACCAACCCCTCCCCTATGTCGCTACTGGCTCTCTTATTCTTTAGGAGTCTTTCTTACTCCTTTACACTATGACCCGAGAATGACTTCCCCCTCCCTCCTCCCATCCTCCTTCATGAGTCAGAAGACACAGCAGAAGGAAGATGGAGCCCTCAAGGTATTGGAGGGAGGGACAACATGGGAGGAAATGGATGGTATTTGGGCCCCTTACCAGAGTTACTGAACTAGGCTCGACATTGCTGGGCAATGGTGATGACCTGCAACTGCCAAAGACTTGGGATGGCTCTTTTGGGCTACAAAGTAAGCCAGTACTTGTGTTTCAGATACCAATTCTGGTGCACTTTTTATCAGTGTAAAGCCTCCCTAGTCAACAATATCATTTAAAAACTGGAAGCAGATGTTCTACCACTTACCTAAGTTCTATTCAAATGAAAGTAATTCCTGCCACCCCTCAGCCAGGTATAATGGCTATTGTAAAAAAAACAACTATGTCATTACATCGTTACATTGGGTATTTCTTCATCTTATGTAGAAACTATCAAGCAAAGTTATGAGAAGCTTATAAAATGAATTACTGGAAAATAGGGGAGAAGAACATATGGCCTTAGAAGTATCACATAGAAGACATACAAAAAACTTGTGTGTTAGGGACATCAAATTTTAGTGAGGTTTAAAATAAAAAGCAATTGCATTGGAATGGCCTTAGAATGAAGGATATAGTAAGCAAAATACAGTAATAAGTCAGGTCTCATGAGGATTCACCTTGTAGGGTTGTCAAATTGAAAACTAGTCATACAACCAGGTAGTAAGCAACAATCTGCTGAATATCCCTCTTTTATACAACCATTCAAAATACAAGGCCACACTTCTATTTTAATTCTGGCAACCCTAAGTAGTATGGTATGGTTCAAACTTCCTTCATAAGACAATGCAAGACTAGATAAGATATCTTTGTTGGTCCAGGCCAGCATTAGGTTCTTCACCCCACTTCAAAAATGGAGAGAATTTCTAAATATAAATGGGGTCTTTTTTCATAGCATTAGCCCTGAAATTCCCTGAAACGTTTTTTTCCCTTGTGCCTCTGAAAGAAAGGTACCATCAGTAAATCAGGATAATTTACACTTTGACCTCCACATGCCACAAGACTGCATGTGTGAATTTGGTGCAGCATGTATATGGACTTTTGTATATTTCCTGGCCATAACCTGCAGTGTACGCAGGATTTAAAACCATAGATTGCAAGCTGAGGGGGGGGGGGGGGTTGCCTTTGTTTTTTCTTTCTTTCATTAAAGCTCTGCTTGGAAAAAGCATAAGCAGCTTGACAGTTGAAAAAAATAAAATAGATGGATGCAATTATTAATAGTGTAGCATTAATATTATAGGTCAATGTATAGCAATTATCGCTCTACCATCTGTAAATTAAAATGTATTTTGTTATCTCTTTCAAATTTGCATTTAAAATTGAATAACGTACTGTGCATAGATGAACATCATTAACCTCTACAGTTTCAGTGTCTTCTGCAGCTGCCTAATAAAAGCACATCCCAGCACATAATTAAAATGTCATTATATCAGAATTAAAGAGCAGCATTTATTACATATTGATGACAACACAAATCAATGCAGTCTATCAACAACATAAAAACATGTCCTGTCTGTAACTAAACAAGACAATGGATATGCATGGTTCCCAAGAATAACTGTTACTAGTCACTATTACTTTAATTGTAAATTATCTAATCAAAACAGCAGTATCATTTGCTCACATTACAAATGCAAATTTTCCTATTCTTTCATCATATGTCATTTGCCCGTGAGCTTGAAAATTAAGTCTCAGTGCCCTACAATGATTTTTAAAGTTCCTTGTTTTAATTTTATTTCTCCTTTAAACATTTTATCACTACAAATACAATAAGTAATGTGGTGGTGGTGGTGGAGGAGGAGGAGGAGGAGGAAAGGAACATACAGCAGAGTCTCACTTATCAGACATAAACTGGCCAGCAGAATGTCAGATAAATGAAAATGTTGTATAATATGGAGTCTCTTACTGTTACCCGTCCAACACAGCATTAGACTCTTAGAATACTAACAACAGGGACTCAAAGTGTTAAGGTAAGACAATGCCTCACAGCTAGAGCAGCCCAGTAGGATGTGCCCAGACGTGGAAGAGGAGTGTGGAAATCACAGAGGGAAGGAGGAAAGATACTTCTGCTTTCAGTCCTGCCTCTTTTCTCCCTTTCCTCCCTCCTCCGTGTCTTGTCTTTTTTACTTATTGGAAATGGAGAGAGAATTGAGGACCACACATTTAATTGAAGGGGAAATGCTGAAGGAAAAGGGGGACATCGAATAAGAAAATTGGATAAGACAGAATGTTGGATAAGCAAAAGTCAGATAAGCAAGACTCTACTTTATGTATTTCAGTTGTACAGGAATCTGCAATTAGTTAAACACATTGTGATGAAACTCTATTTAAATGCTTCATACCAGATATACATATCTGCAACACAGATATGCCTATTTGTGTTCACTTTATAATTGGCTTTACCAGTGAAACCATAGCTGATGAAGAGTGGACTAAACCTGACCTCCAACCTTCTGCTCATTTTTAAATTCTGTGAGGTCCCATTTGCTTTTCTTGGGCTACTTCTTCTAGAAAATATGCTTGGAACATGTAATGTATCCAGTTTTAATCACTGACACCTGATCAAAGGAATACTAAATTATTCCAAATTGTTAAGTTTAGCAAAACCATGGTTCTATGCATAAATCATCATTGCCTTGGTTAGCATTGCAAAATGACTAAAATATTATATATGAATGTGAATGAAACAGTATATAAATAAATATAATATTATATAATCATTGTCATTGTCGTCATCATTATCCACCACTGAAAATGCTAATGAGGGCACGGTACATCTCTCCATTTCTAATTTTTAAAAGTTCAGCAAGTACATATTAAATAAAATGACCCCCTGAATGTTATTATAGACCTCTGTTTTAAGGTTTTTGTCAACTTATTTAGTTTTTTAACATTAAAAAATTGATCCTCAATGTTATCTGTGCCTTGATTTTTTAAGGCATTGCAGCCTATCTATGGGTTCCCTCCAAGGTTTGCTCCAGTAATATCTATGGCTAATGAAACTGATCCAACAAACTTAGAATTTATTTATTATTCTTCAGAATTACCCCATTTCATTACTTACCAATTGGACTGTGTACATATATCTTTTTGTCCTTGGCTGCATGCATCAAAGCCAATATATAATTTGAGATACGTGAAGCTTAAGATTTACCCAGACTAAGATCCTGAAAGTTATAAAATTAAAGAAAGTTAGATTTCCAGAGCATAACAAATGATCAAATACATAGTAACTAAGCATTTTAACAGATTATGCCACAATTTCTGATTTCATAAACTTATATTCTGGTCTTTTAACCAACTGACCATGTCAAAAACTAATTCTAAGTAAATTAATTTCCTTTGTACTTTACACTGTTACCATCTACCTCTGACCTTGCTTCCTTCCACAACTGACACTAACACTAATTTTCATTCCTTATTTCCTTCTGGTATTGCTGCATTCATTCTTCTGCTACAAGAGTGAAATGTTGACTCCACACTTAATTGGAAAACAAAATGCTACAGTCATTTCCATTTTGGAAGAATGGTACATTGTAAATGACAAAATAGGGTAAAGAACAGAAATAAGAAAGCTGTAAAAATTGTATGACAAATTGGAAGGCCTATGCATGAACAACTTTGGGATTTACATTTCTTATTTTAATAGGTATATTGATAAAACCAGATTTGTACTGTGACAATTGGACATCGTTCTATTGCTGAATATATTGACATGTTTTGCATTGTATCTCTATAATGATATAGTAGCATAAACATGGTTAGAGCAAGGAGGGATGTGGTCTGTTATAATGACTGCATAAACTTTTATGCAAAATGATTCTTTGAACAAGAATCATTTTGCGTTTCTAGCAAACCGGTTTGGAAATGATCTAAGTGGGACCTGAACCATCTGCATGCCTGAACCATCTTTATATTAGATTCTTTGAACAAGATTCTAATATAAAGATGGTTCAGGCATGCAGATGGTTCAGGTCCCACTTAGATCATTTCCAAACCGGTTTGGTAGAAATTGGTTTGATGGTGTGGATGATCAGATTGATATTACAGGAATTAGTTAGTGGCTTGAATGGTGACTATAATAACTATGAACGGTGTCCTTGAACTTATTCCAGAATCCGCAGTATCTGCAACTTGACAATTATGGAGAATGCCTTTTCCCCCAGTTTCCCTGTCAGAGGCACATAAGCTGGAAGGATTAGGAAAGTGACAGTTAGTAGTGGGGGTATTTAGTTACATATCTCAGGGGGTCCAGTTTTGCCCATGAACTTTTTTGTCAACCCAAATTCAGAACCGCATTCTGAATTTTAAAACATACATGTTGGGTATCCACAATGTTTTTTGTATTCTGTGGGGCCAATGTGCAATGTGGCTTAGACTGTATCATGCTGTAACACATTCATGGGTTTATTCCAGACAATCCTCTCACTTAGCTAATTTCAGTTTAAAATTCTTAAGTGCATTACTGTCCTTCAGGAGTGTGCATTGTCTATAAGAGCCCCTAGATCAGTGGTTCCCAACCTTTGGGCCTCCAGATATTTTGGACTTCAACTCCCAGAAATCTCAGCCAGCTTACCAGCTGCTAGGAACTGTGGGAGCTGAAGATCAAAACACCTGGTGGCCCAAAGTTTGGGAACCACTGCCCTAGATGTTATATAAACACTTACCTGTGTTTATATAATACATTTTGACTTTTGCTCACAACAGGAGAATAAATGCATAGAATGTGGACAAACCTACCTCATCATTGTTGGAGATGAAATGTCAACAAAGGGACACCTTTTCAGTGACAGCTCCATATCTCCTCAAATTATAGTTCCATTCTTAAAGAGAAATGTGTAGTTAAACACCTTAAATGTTTTACGTTTTCACTTTTCAAGTGTACCTTTTATCTTATCTAAAAGGCTATCAAGATTTCACCATACCTGACAAAAAGACTGGATGGTTAACTCAGGGGACATGTGGAAGTTACTATGTCCTAGAGAGAAAATCCAATCAGCTGCAATCAATCCTTTCAATTGTGTAATAAAGTCTTGAGAAGATTAAGCTTTGCCATCTGAAAGTGACATTGTTTTCCATTAAATAATGAAGCTCTTATTGCCCTGGTAAACCAATGTCAAATTACTGTGAAGTTAAGGACACAGTGCTTCCATCTGTCATTATCTTAAGTTACTGCTCCTTGTCATCATGACACTCTCAATACACTGGGCAACATTAAACACAAAACGGCATCTTGATGTTAAAATGGATTTGTTTTGGCAAGAAAAAAAATGATTTATTTTATGTTCATTTGCATTCTCTGTTTTGTTCCCCCTCTGCTTTCTTTTCTACACCAACCATGAAAGGGTTCCAAAATTCAATGTCTTCTGTCATTGTTGTTTTTTAAACTACTGTTTAAAGGTCAGACAAAAGCTGCAGAATGTATGTATTGCTCCCAATTATGACACACAGGGGACATGTAAAATGAGAGTTGTTGTTGTTTTAAAGAAATGCTACAATAATCAATTGTTAGGAAACCACATGTATGTAAATGATGTAGGTAGGTAAGTGTGTGAGTCTATTCAGGAAAATGTTAAGAATAATAAATAGTCAAAAACAGAAATAAAGAGGAGAAATTGGGAAAACAGAAAATATGATGGCAGGCTACATAGAAGCCCTGGTGTACAAATTATAATAATATATAATGCAATGGGTGAGGCATTATGACGGTTTATAGAGCAATATGCCTATGGAGAAGTCAGTACTATTGAGTTCAGTTGAATGTACTCTTAGGGAAGGATAAATGAATATGTTACTTTGATTTTCACCCACATTTGAATTTCATTTAAAAATCTAATGCCTGTCACTATATTCATTAGAATATTTGTCAGGCCTAGAAAGTTCTCATCAAAAACGAAGCAAGGAAAGTTTTCAACCACTGGAATGGACCATTTTTTAAAAATACATTTATGGTTCTATCAATATTTCATGACACCTGTAAAAATAGCCAAAATGCAGCCACAATTGAAAAATAGCTGTTGGAAATGTAAACAAGCAACGGGGGGGGGGGGGGGGCTTTTTTCATATGTGGTGATCCTGCAAGAAGGCACAAAAATGGATCAAGATCCATAAAACTATATAAAAATATCCATGCATCCAGAGACATTAGGCATAACAAAACAGATAGATCACTTTTGAAGACATATGACAGACTTTTCATTCCCATGACAACTGCAGCGACAATTGTATATGTGCAGATGTGGAAACTAGACAAAACACCAAAAATGGAAGAATGGATTGTAAAAATAGTTGAAATAGCAAACATGGAAATTTTGACAAATAAAAAAACATATATCATAAAACATTTTTACAGTATATTCAGATAAAAAATACAGTTATGGAGAAGTTCATGTTATGGAGGGGATCATGCCTTGAGTCCCTTTGGGGATATAGGGTAGGATATAAATAATGATGATGGTGATGATGATGATTACTACTACTACTATATCAAAGTTACATTTATGGAGTACTATGGACACTTCCACCAACTTTGTTTTAAAAATAGATTACAATGTATTCATTTCCATTAATAAAACAGATTAGAACGCAATTTATGGGTTTAGGCAAGCAAAATTTACCAGTTCAGAGCTGCATTACTGCTATCCAGGATAGTGGCTTTACAGCTTATCCATGCTGAAACTGTTTCAGCATGGCTGGGAATGGGGCAGTACTCCACCCCACCCCAAGTACCACAATACCTCCCACCAAAAGACATGAAATCAGCATTTACGTTGATCTAACTGCTCTCTACTCTTGGTTTGCCTCATGAGACTGAACAAAGCAGCCTGAGAGGAGCAGCCCCCTCCTCCCCTCTCAAGCTACCCAGTTCAGTCACATTGCAGAAAACCAGGAAGTAGAGAGCTGGCCAATCAAAGTAAGTGCTGTTTTCTGTCTTTCTTGCATGGAATTATGCTGGGGGACACAAGGGACAGCCACCTTGTTTCCCTCAGATATCTGAGTGTGAGGACGAAATGATGGCTGTGGGGACACAATCCTGGATCTTGCATAGGAATCTAGAATGGCTGTCCACACTGCCCCAACATGAGGGAAGATCCAAATCATGAAGCAGGACCTGGATTTTCCCCCTGGATTTCAAACCTGTGATGCAGCCCCATTTAGTGGCTTATCCCAGATTAACTTGAATCAGCCTCTGTGTGTTATGTGAACACATGCAGGCTAATGTGACATACATTGCTTTATTTGGCAGTATAGAACTGCCATATCTTTAACTAGACTTAGCTGAAATGCACTGAAGACACAAGGACATGATTCCCACCCCAATCAGTAAATTAATTTTGATGTCAGTCCCCATGACATCAAAATTCATTAAGAGCCCAGCAGAATAAGGGCCTCATCACATTTGAGCATTTTCCTACTTCAATCCACTTTAAATCCTGTGGCTGCCTCTTGTAGAATTCTGGAGTTTGTAGTTTAGGGGAGGGCTCTTTAAACAACTCATCCAAACTACAAGTCTCAGAATTCTGCAGGAGGCAGTCACAACATTTAAAGTGGTTCGATGTGGAAAAACACTCAAGTGTGATGAGGCCCCAAATAGAGATGGCCTGCCTCATCTAGCTGCAAGGAGAAAGCAAGGCTGTTTCCAGATCAAAATGAAGTCCCAAGCTCATCTGAAATGGATACAGGTAATGAATTTTAGCTAGAAAAATGTATTCCACTCTTTTAGTTCAGTGTTGATCATAAAACAATACTTTTAAAATGGCTTTATGCTGCTCATACTTTATGTTTTTTATAGAGCAAGAATCCTGGAATTAATATAGTGTGGCATACTTGTGTTTTGAGCTCCATTTTATCTTCACAGTCTATCTGCATGGTAGATTAGGCTGATATATCACACACCATCCAAGTTTTCATAACTGACAACCGTGATATACATGGCTGAAAAATATGAGTGTGATTGAAAGGGTGTGGTCAGGAAACAAGATAGCAAAATATTAACGAGGAAGAACACACAAAACTATTAATGTAAGCACAGAGACCCTAGAGTGATGTTACAAAATCAATTATTCTAGAATAAAAATGCAATTATCCAAACTGCACAAAACTGTATCTTTCATATTAGTTCTATTAACTGTGTTCACACATACACCTATCTTCTGCACAATATGAATATACATTATAGATTAGGTCAATCCCAGTTTCTTTACAACATAAAACTCATGCAGTCAGTCTAAATCAATTGTAGCTTATTGCCTACTCGACTTCAAAGGGTTGTTCTTAGACTAAACATGTGTAGAAGTAGGTGAAAATAATGTGCAATGCTATTAGCTTTAGGAGATAAAAGCAATAGACTTAGCAAAGGAGGACAAACCTTACTACCATAAATAAATGTGTGCATTCCAATTGCCTTTTAGAATGTTTCAGGTTCCAATCTTGTACACATTTACCAAAGACTAAATCTCACTGCACTTCGTTAAACAGATTTCTGAGTCAATCTGTGTATGCTTGCATTGTTAATGCAAATAACATATCTGCAGGAAAAAAGGACTTTCTCAAAGTAAGGAGACATCTCGTCCAATATTCCTTCACTACAAATGACAATTTCTTTCCTGTGGCACTTTGCAGCTCTGGCACACACTAAGAATTAATAAATTAAAGGGATGGAGTTGAGAAAAGAATTAAGCATTAACATATAAGGATTATGGAAATCTCTAAAATAAGCACACACACAAAAAATCAGAAGTGAAAGGAAAAGAAAAATATTAAAATTAAGAATATTTTTTCTGTTATATATAACATATTTGTAGAAAAAAGAGATGCTGAGCATCTCTGGCCTCAGAGATCATGGGCTATTGTATTTTAAAAGGAATTATTCAAGGAAACAATCTTTAAACTAGTAGGGCTTTTTACAAGTTGTTGTTGTTGTTGTTATTATTATTATTATTATTATTATTTACTTTATTTTCATCAGACCTTCCTTCCACAAGGGAGTATCTACGTTACCTCAAGAAGCAATTAAAGGCCCTTCTACACTGGCCTAAAACTTGTGATATAGAATGGATGAATCTGGAGAAAACAGCATTTTCGTGCATCAGAACTCTCTGGAGGAGCCTGCACTACCGGCAGGCTTATCAGGTAAGTTTTTGAGGAGAAAAATAGGGGCTGGGAGGTTGCTAGATGTCTTCCAGGGTCAACCTTTGGTTGACTCGGGATGACATCTATCCACTCACCCCCAAGGGGAAAAAAAAGGATTTGGGTAGGGGGTGTTGGCAAAATCTTGTGATGAACTGGATTAAAATAACCCATTTCCTCCTGAGATTTCAGGCAGTGTAGAAAGGCCCTAAGAGTCACATAATGCAAAATGTTATGTTACAAATGAGGAGAGGCTGAGGCTGGGGCACCATCTACACTGCCATATAAAATCCAGATTATCATCTTTGAACTGGATTATATGGCAGTGTAGACTCATATAATCCAGTTCAAAGCCTGGTGGCACAAAGGTTTAAATCCTTGTGCTGGTGGGACTGCTGATTTAAAGGTCGGTGGTTTGAATCCAGCTAGCGGGGTGAACTCCTGTCTGTTAGTTTCAGCTTCCCATGCAGGTACATGAAAGAAGCCTCCCATGGGATGGTAAAATATCTGGGTGTCCCCTGGGCAACGTCCTTGCAGAAAGCCAATTCTCTCACACCAGAAGTGACTTGCAGTTTCTTAAGTCACTCCTGACACACACAAAAGCAGATAACCTGGATTAGCTGGCCCAGGGACATGGGGGGGGGGGGCATAATTTTGCCCACTGTATGGCTTCCAAATTCATGAGAAATTGGCCATTTAAATGATGATTTCATATCATTTAGGTTCCGTGTAAAATAACATTATTTAATATTATTTTCATCCCAGGACTTACATCCCCCAATTCAACTGAGCACTACCCACTCTGCCACACAATCTCTTGAAGACTTTTTTTTCTCAGATAAAGCATTTCAATAAATGTAAATGAATATTGATAGAAATAACATTTCTCAAAAAGAGTCTCACACCCTTGTTTTGCCATTTTGCCAAATGTTGCTGATGGTAAAATATGAGGCAGATTTCTAGAGGAATGTTGAGGGAAACAAAATATAGAGCGTTATTCATTCTAAAGAAATATCTGTGTTTCTCCATACATACACGATTACTGTGTGGGTGGGGCGGTGGAAAGACTGCCAGTTTCTTCCGATATAGATGTTCTTGAAAACTGTTTACGCAGAGTCTAAAGATATCATAGTGTATAAGAGTATAATATTGTTTTTATCACTTATTTTCTTAGTACATGCCATTGTTATTGAATGAATGAGTTTGGGCTTAGACTGCTTTGCATTCATGAGTCTAAGAAAACATCTACAGTTTTAGCTTCAAAAAGTAGACAGGATATCTATTTGCTACTGACAAATTCTGTTAATCTGTCGGGCCCAAAGCTGATAATTAAAGGATTTTAGATGCCTTGCTAGTGAATTCAATTTGACACATTACAGTTTATAATCCCAGTGACCTCAATTATTGAGTATGAGTGATGGCAAACACTACTAATCCAAACACCCAGTGTCTTAATTTATCTATAAAATTCAATACTTAGTTAACTAGCTGTGAAGAAAGGTTATCAGAATAACAAAGCATTCTTATCTTTTAAAGAAGAAAGGGGAAAGGGAAAACCCAATTGTACAAAGGCTTAAAGAACTTTTTTTTTCATGTCAAGGGTGACTTGAGAAATTGCAAGTCTTGTGTGAGAGACTTGGCCATCTGCAAGGACATTGTCCAGGAGATGCCTGGATGTTTTACCATCCTGTGGGAGGCTTCTCTCATGTCCGTACAATGGAAGCTGGAGCTGACATTCGACAGCTTACCCTGCTCCCTGGATTCGAAACACTGACCTTCAGGTATGCAGTTCAGCTGGCACAAGGATTTAACCCATTGTGCCACCAGGGGCTCCTCTTTTAAGGTAATTTAATGATTCATACACAATACTGGCATAGCCCCTCTTTTTCTGGATACCAAAGAGCAGACAAAAATAACAAATTTTAAATAAAAATATTAAATGTTGGGAAAGAGAAACCTTGGGTGCATCTATACTGTAAGATTAATGCAGTTTCATACCACAATGCCATGAAATAATGTGAATTGTAATTTTACTGTTCTTTACCAAAGAGTGTTGGTTTCTTATCAAACTGTAATTCCCATTGAACCATGACAGCTAAAGTGTTGTCAAATTGCTTTAATCCTAGAGTGTAGATACATCCCTTGCTTCTCTCTCTATGGGGACATTTTCATGGACATCTTATCCCAAAAGTGGAGAAGTATATCAGCTGCATAATGCACAGAGCTTTTTTTTTTTTGTCGTGTCAGAAGTGACTTGAGAAACTGCAAGTCGCTTCTGGTGTGAGAGAATTCGCCTTCTGCAAGGACGTTGCCCAGGGGATGCCTGGATGATTTGATGTTTTTATCATCCTTGTGGGAGGTTTCTCTCATGTCCCCGCATGAGGAGCTGGAGCTGATAGAGGGAGCTCATCCGCCTCTCCCCGGATTTGAACCTGAAACCTGCTGGTCTTCAGTCCTGCTGGCACAGGGGTTTAACCCACTGTGCCACCGGGGGCTCCTATGAACAGAGCTGATTTGGGTTAACACAACCTTGAAACGTGTTAACCAAAGTTGCTAGTTGCTTCCAATTTTCCCTGATAACCCAGAGAAACTTCAATCCCATGTAAACCATTGGTCTAATGACAAGATAGAAACAGCCACGAAGGTTTACCTGGCCACCTCATATTCCACAGTCTAAGGCAGCCTCATTGTAGCAATAGGCCTCCAGGAACAACATGGATGGCCATCATCACTTATTGCTTGGAGTGATGTCAGCTGAGATAAATGGACAGTCAGAGAAGCGAGTGGGGAAGAGAGGGGGGAAGTCCTATGTTTCCCCTCCCCTCTACTATGTTGTTCTGCTGTCCTGGCCAATGTCAGTCAAGATGACAAGCAGTGGCCACCAGCCATGTCTGCCCTATGACAAGATCATTGAGGAGATGGTCAGGACTTCTTGGCACTTCTGCAATGGGCTGTCAGAAAAAGTAGTCTTTATATCCCAGATCAGAAGCAAAATCATTATGCCCCAAATCATTAATAAAACCCTTAAGAAAATTGACAAGGAGGTAGAGGGGGACACAATAATCAGAGAGTATTTGAATCTGAAATTATTCAAACTTAAAAATAAAGTGGGAGCTGATCTCAATATAATTCTGAAAAATGGAATATTAGGGGAGTTAATGATAAATTGGGAGAAAGAGTTGTTCCCCCCACATATTTTCCCCTGTGATATAATACATTCACTGCACTAAAGTATTTTTGGTAGGTAATAATAATATTCTTCCCATAAAAGGTCAAATGGTGGGAGAACAGTGGCAGTATATACTCTTTCCATTACAGAGGTCCCATCTACAGTGCCATATAATGCTTTTCGAAACTGGATAATATGGTCAATGTAAACTCACATTATGCAGTTCCCCTCTATCCTGAGTTCTACTGGGAAATCACGGTGGAGCTCCTCCTTGATACAGTCATGTGATGGAAAGGAAAGGTTACACTAACTTTTAAACAACACATCTTGTCTTCATATGATTGGTCTCACAGTCATTGTAACATTAAAAGGCTATTATGCCCAAGCTTCAACAATAAGAAGGCTGAATTCCACCCTCCTTTCTACCACACACAGCCTGCAATTTTACTGTTTGTGCGAATATATATGTTTTTAATTGTCTGTTGGTTGCCCTAAAGCTTGCTATAAAAAGGGTTTTAAATAAAATGCACAAAATTTCCCAAAGGAGAAAGTACTCTTAGCTAAATCATCCCAATAGGCATGTTTGGGAAATGCAAAGAATTAATTGGAAATAGTGCTTTAATTTGCTCATTTGGCAGAAGTGTAAACTGCGGTCTCAGAATGCTGGATACTTATTCATTTTGTTTGAGCAGCTGCACCTTGCAAATAAGAACTGTATATTGATTTCCCTTTTTTTAAAAAAATCCCCTGAACACATAACATTTGTTTTGAAAATAATATTGAAGATCATAAATACACTGTTTATAAATATTTGCATTCAATAATTGCTTTTGCACAATCTGGAAAAGATTGAATTGCAAATATCTCTTCAGTCTTTTTCCCTTCAGTGATCTTTACAAATGAAAAGAAAGTATTGGAAGCACCCCCTCCCCAATAAAAATAAAAATATTGTTGGTTGAGAGCATGGATGGCTATAAATTTTCATACATTTGAATATTGATATGAACATTCTGGATCTGCAATTTCTGAAATATTATGTGGGCATGAGCACAGATGTGGTTCTATATTTGACTTTTCAAAAGTTATAATTCCATTCACAAGACAAAATATATACTTGAAACATACAAATAAAAATATTTCATAGAAAAAAATGAACACATGTTCATTAGGGTTGTGCGTGGATCCCGTTTCCTTCGATATTTGTGGCACCTCTGGCATCTTCAGCAGTACATAACGGGAAGGTGATCCTGGCACGAAACCCTGCATGACATGAAAGAAAGTGGGAACTGATCACCGGCTCTTCCTCTGCTTTCATGAGCACCTGGCGCTCCATGCCTCCTTGCCTTTGAAAGAGAAAGTGTGTGTGTGGCGTGCTGGCCCAGCACAGCTGTCTGCCTTCAGCCAAACACCTTCTCTAGAGTAAGAAGAAAGAAAAAGTGCTTGTGTGGCTGTAGGCCCAGCAGTACATGATTGCCTGCAACCAAGCACCTTCTTAAGAAAGTCAGAACTTGACTCCTTGCCTTGGAAAAAGGGAGTGCATGTGTAGTGTGCAGGCCCAGAACGTGTGCGTGCCTGCCTGCCACACAATATTCTAGAGTAGAATATTAATATTTATTAATATTTGTGCACATTTGCCCCCAGAATGGGTGCAGAAATCTGACCTAGCACATAAATATTTACATTCTTAGCTATCACTGGCCAAGGAGGCAAATAATGAGATCAGACACAGAGACAGAGTTTAAAATGGATCATTTGATTTAATCTATTTATCCTTTAATTGCTAACAGCTGCAATAAGTGATGCACATACATCATCCCCACTTTTCTGAACATAACAGAGAATCCAAAAGTTGGATTGCTTCTTGTCAATCTGCAACTGAAAGCCCACCTCCCAGTCACATGATGTAAAGTGAAGGTTTAGCTCTTAGACCAACTCCAAGGAAAGTGTTCTTCTTTCCCTCCCCCGATTCCCCACTTATAGACTCTTGCTCTTCAACAAAATCTGTCAGAGCTGTTCACCCAATTCTTCTTTCTATTTCCACACTACCTATCATGGATAAGGAGCAAGGGTCTACCTAGCCCTTATCCCCCACAAGGTTGCCAAAAGGTCAATCACACACTTTTGCACATTTCCCAGGAAAAACATATTATTTACACCACACAAGTAAACCCATCAGCTCTGTAGATCTCAGGTTTATGAGAAATTATCTGTGGAACTGGCAGAATGGCTGAACCTCCTCAATAGGCATTTCAGATTTTCCTATGAACCATTCTCTGTGCTCTGTCAGTGCATCACAGGTCCCCTTCCCCCTGAAACACCTATTAGGGCAAAATGACAGACCAATTGTACTGTATGAACTTTCTAGGATGTTTGTCTTGCTGAGAAAGGATGTTACCCTTCAAAAACACATAGGACATTCATTGATCCCAAAACTGATGACTAGGATGTGTGGTAGAGGCCCATGGTGCTTCTTGAACAACACTGGCAGCAGGCCATGCCACTGAAGGCCCCATTCCCCAACCCCTCTGATCATATCCAGATTTCTCAATTCCAGTTGATAACTTTATGCACCTGTACTTTGTCTATGCTGTGTTCCCAAATCAGGGCACTGGCCATAACCTAAAATCGGGGGCAGGGGGATGAGCTATTGATATTTAAATAGATATAATGTATCTCTGTACTGAACTGGATTATATGAGTCTACACCAGGAGTCCTCAAAGTACAACCTGCAGACTGGATCTGGCCTGCCAAGGTCTTTTCCCTGTCCCCCACCACCATGCCTACCACTTTTGCCTTTGCTGCACACACACATTGTTGCTGCATGCATGTGCAAATCCACACACCCACTGCACACATGCACAGTTCCTGCATGCACACATTTATTTACTTACTTACTTTATTTATACCCTATCTTTCTCAGCCTGCAGGGTACTCAAAATGGCTTAAAAACTGTCAAAAAAAAATCAATGCCGTATCATAAAACAATCCATATCAAACTATAAAACAATTAAAACAGATAAACAAATTAACACATATGAAAGAAATAAAACAAATTTAAACATTACCGATTAAAACATAATAAAGTGCATGGGAAGAGGACACTTCTCTCTCTCTTTTATCTTATTCTCTTCCCCTCTTTCTTTTTCCTGACCTCCTCTCATTTCTCACAGCTTCAGGCAGCTCCGATGCCACTTTCTTTTCATTTTCAATGAGGCCCCTCCCAACAGCAACTCTCCTCCTGTCTTTTGCAACTAAAGGAAACAAAAGGAAACAAAACATGCAGTTTCCCCACTGAAATAGACAGCCTCAAAGTTTGTTTTCACTTTCAGACTCAGCTGACAAGGCCTAGAGGGTTTCGGGGAGTTGGAATTCCAAGGCACCAGAAAGGGAAGGAGACCAAGAAGATGGAGGAAAACCCCCCAGCATGTGCAATGTGCATGGTTGCCCCATGACTGAATGTGTGGTCGTGCATGTGTCCGGTCCCCCAACAGTCTGAAGGACCATAAACCAGTCTTCTGCTTAAAAAGTTTGAGGACCTCTGCTGTACACTGATCTGCACTATAATCCCTCAATTAGGCAAAAAGAGAGAGGAGGGGGCAGGTGGACCATATAAATTCTCTGACCCAATCCCATACATTCTCTTTAATTGCTCACACTATTATTACGCAGTTTGACTTGTCCCCCTCCCCCTCAAAGGCCTGCAAAGGCATCTCTCAAGCATGTCACTGCACAGTCTAGCAAGCAAGATAGATTCTTGCTACCTAGCTAGCAAATGACCTCTTCTGTTTGATTTGAGATGGATAGCTTAAATTAAGCAGCCTGGTCAGCCTGTAATCTGTAAACTGAACATTAAATGCAGTGTTATTACCTTTAACCCCCCCCCCCCCCCACAAACACACACATGCGCCAAAAAAAGCTGCTGACTATGCATGTTAATGTTGGGGTTCAGCCTGAGTTTGAACTTGAACCTGATTCTCTGTTTGTTCCTCCTGATGCTAATGAAAGTATATTTACTGATGCTAGTGGAAATGTACCTTTTGATGCCAATGCTCCTGAAATTAGTGAGGAAGAAACTGCTGTAGGTTTGGAAAATGCCAATGTTCCTGAAATTAGTGAGGAAGGAACTTCTGTAGATTTGGAAAATGGAAGTACCAGTGTCCTGAGAATGTTTCAGAGGGAGACCTTGAACTTTCCCTCCCTTCTGCACCTGTTAACTGTAATGACAACAGAAGGGGGCAAATTTGGGAAGACAGAAGTAAAACACTCAGTTTGCGTCGATCTTCCCGAATTCAAGAATTAAAAACATTGGCTTCAAAACAGAAGGGCGGTTCACAGAACCGATTCTTGAGTTTTAATTGCAATACGCCAGGCTGATTGCCTCAGTTCAGGCATCGTTTCAGAATTGATGAAGACCTTGGCAGTTCTCCCGGTTCCCTGGCCATAGTTTGGGAAGATTTCTAGGATATCAAGTACGGTTAGTGGATTGCTAACAGAGTCCAGTATTTTCCCAGTGAGGCTTTTGGTTTTGCTTTATCCATTTAAATTCATGTTTGCTGATTTTGCAGTGGCTTTTGACTTGCATTTTTCCTTTATTTTGTAATCATTTTTCTTCAATAAAAAAGGATTGTTTTCACAGCCAAGTGTGGTGGATAGTTATCTGAGGGCCTCGTTCCCTGCTCTGGATTGCAACAGTTAAGGTTCTTAATATGCTTTGTTTGTGTGAAACATGTTATTACTTTTAAAGGGTCATTTTGGTTTCTTATTTTTCTTTTTTGTGAATTTTCTAAAAAAGTTGTAATACATAAAAATATAATACATAAATAATGCTCATTTTGTTAACTTCTTGGTTAACTTAGTGCACTTTAGTAATAAATAATATAATTGTTTTTCTTTTTGAAAATTAACATGTTGATGGGTTACAACTCAGATTCAAAGAAAAAAATAACACCTTCATTTCAACATCTGTCTCATAGGGTCACCTTTCCAATTACATGCGCGCGCGCACACACACACACACACACACACACATGATTGCCAGTCAATAATGTTCTGGGAGCAGTGAAACATAATGACACAATGTCATTTATTATGTCTCATGAAAGCTATAGGCAGATTCAAGCATTGCTGGCATTTCCCCTGGCTGTCTTGCTTTCATGATAGAAGGAAGAGGAAGAGAAATCTGTCTTTGGGAGTACTTATGCCCGAGTAACTATTACAACATATTAAGAAAAGCTCAATCTGGCAATGTATATAGGAGAAAGCCAAAGAGAGGATGTCATGATTGCATTGGGGAGTAAATCAGTTCTCATTATTCATCCTTGCACAGATTCATCCATGATTTCATGGCTATTCAAGGTTAAGTTGCAATGCATAGGGAGTAGGGGTGGAAATCAAATATGTTGGCAGATGTTGAGTATATGAATTGAACATCTCCATCTATCTATCAAAAGTCAAATCTGTAGATACCACCAAAGAAGACCATAGAAAATACTGTATAATGTGAAGTTGGGCCAAGCATTTATAGCTTCATATTTTAAAAATGCATTGTCTGTCACTGAGTTAGACAGACAGAGAGAGATCATAAAAGTTAGGAGTTATGACTAGTTATATATTGATTTATGATGACATTAATTTGCCATTTAGCTCTAAAAATTGACTATTAATAAACTTTGGCAATCGAGAGATACATTTTGTTTTTTCCCAATTAAAACACATTTGCCACATTTTTTAAAAAAAATTCTAATCTTTCTTGCTCTCTAAAATCCAAATGTAATATAGTATGATTATTCTTGCTCAATGTTTCATTCTGTTCATAATGGTCCATAGTTTAGTAGCCTTGACTCCAAAAATAATTGAAAATCAACCAACGAAATTATATGTAACAGTGAAATAAATGAGTTTAATGATAAACAACTAAATATCAACAGCAATGGAAAAGTGGAACAATTCACCGCCGTGTTTTTGTTTTATGTTAGAAAACCAAATTCCAAAAATACAGTTGCTTTGTTACCAGCTTGTGAAGGTCCATGTTTTACCTACTGTTTTAGGGTCATTACCTGGGATTGTGATATCTGTAAGGATCTTCTGGAGACCTCAGGTTGAAAACTACTGATCTAGATTAATCAGGGTTAACTTGAGGCATAATATTGGACCTATGTGGAAGGGCCCAAAGATTCATATGGGAGAAAACTTTCTGATAACCTAGAAAAAAGTTATGTACAACTTTATAAGCACCACTATTAATTATTTCAGTTTGAACCAGTCCTAAAAAAGAAGCTGTTGTAATTGTGAGTGCCTAATCCTAGCCCTGATCAACATTGCACATTAAGGGAAATGTATCACAATAATGTTTTACCTACTGTTTTAGGGTTTTAGGGTCATTACCTGGGATTGTGATATCTGTAAGGATCTTCTGGAGACCTCAGGTTGAAAACTACTGATCTAGATTAATCAGGGTTAACTTGAGGCATAATATTGGACCTATGTGGAAGGGCCCAAAGATTCATATGGGAGAAAACTTTCTGATAACCTAGAAAAAAGTTATGTACAACTTTATAAGCACCACTATTAATTATTTCAGTTTGAACCAGTCCTAAAAAAGAAGCTGTTGTAATTGTGAGTGCCTAATCCTAGCCCTGATCAACATTGCACATTAAGGGAAATGTATCACAATAATGTATTGTGGTACATTATCACAATAGCCTCAGTTTTGCAAACTCCTTTGTTGATTACTTGAGACAAGATATCTATACACTCAGGAATAAATCTTGTTTTTCATGAGAAGTGTGATTATGCAAGATTAAACATCTCTTTCCTGAATTATATCATATAGTTTCAGTTCGCCATCATCCAGTCCATTAAACACAGCTTTGCAACTAGAATGAGTTTTTTGGATTCAAATGGAATCTGAGATAATTGTCACTGAACTCTTAAGATCTGGGGGGGGGGGGAACTCCCACAATGGTATCAGGGTATGTGTTGAGTAGCATGGGAGACCAAACCAAATGTAAGGGACCACTGATGGCAGTGTCAAATAAAATTCCCACATCATTACCTTCTGAACTCAGCCATCTAGGAAAGACCAAGGACACTGTACACTAATTGATAGAGATGTTGGTTGCTGAATGGTGTGTCATGAAGATGATAGGATTTAATGGATTCCCCCCCCCCCCCGCTCCCCATACTGACAAAAGCAGGTCTATGAGCGAAAGATGGATCTGTAGTTGCAAATCCTCTTGTAGATGCAGAATCCTCTCTCTTTCACTAATGCATGTATGGTGGTATTAAGTGTCCAGACAGTCTCCATATTACAAACACATAGGTTCTGTAGATTTCTTCTTAAGTTGAATTTGTATGTAAGTCAGAACAGGTACATTTGTAAGTGCAACTCCAGCCAAATATCGCATAGGGAAAAAAACCCGTTAGTGTTTGTTTTGCTGTTCCCCTGTTCAGAAGATTTCACCACATGTTCTGTCCCTGTGAGAATTGGATTTTGAAAATTTTGGCTTCTGGAAACAAGAATTAGTGATAAAGCTTCAGTGGAGACACATTATCCCAAGATATTTCTTTACGGGGTGAATTTCCTTTCCTAGGGGTAGATTTCTCTCACTTCCTAGATGTCTCACCCTTGTTATTAACTAAGGGTCATTTGTTAGTCTGGTGTTTCTAACTTGAGAACTGCCTGTAAAAGGGGTTTGTTTAGATATGTGTTATCTAACACCACCAAAGTCTCCCATTGCATCTGAAATGGCTGCACATTGCTCATTCCCACCTGCAACTGGGATTAATTGAAAAGAAATATCTTAGACTGGGGAAAAAAGAAGAAAAAAGTCGGAAAATGTGGCATCTCTCTACTTGCCAACTTGTTGGTACAAGATAAATTGGTCTTAGTATTTAGCAATTCTTTTCTCTCACTTTCTCTTTCTCTTGGCCTTGAAAGATTTATTAATCTAACCAATAAATGGATTCAAGTTTCAGCATTAATAGGCAGACATGTATGCAATCTGGAATCCATGTATTATAAGGTCCAGCAGAGATCTTCAGACAGTTCCAAACACTTCTACATAATGCTGATCTTCTTCCACTTTGCACATATCTTTATTCATGACCATCTAGAAGTAAACAGCAGCATAGTAATCCCTCATAATCACTGGCTTCCTTACAACACAAAAATTGACATATTAAAACCTGCTGTAAATTCATTTCTTCACTTCAAAGGATAGAGCTGTTGTTCACATCTAAAACAGCTGCTTCAAAGCTTTAGAGTCTTCCTGAAATAAAACTTATAAAACACCTTCTGAAGAAGAGAAAAGTATGTCTTAGAATAACTATTCAGAAATATAGTGAAATCAAAGATGAATACCTACACCAAATACCTACCCATGTCTATTTTTTAAAGATTAAATACATTACTGAATCTTCTTGGCTAATATTATACTAATTATATATTGCATTGCCTAAACTTTCAAAGTCATATAAGTGAAGGCCTGTATTTTCATACAGATGGATTCCTATTTATTATGCCAAATTAAAAGTTTCTTCATAAAAAGTGTGGTATTTATAAATATATTTCATAAAAGTAAATTGTGCAATTAAAAAAATCTAAAGTCTGAACACAAATCAAGTCAGAGAAAACATTTGAAGTGCCAGAGATAGGCACTGTGTTCTAAGAAAATACAATAAAAGCAAACATTTATGAATCATTTAGTAAACATTTAGACTACCCATTTAGACTCTGAGAGCTTTAGAATCTACTTACAATATAGCATGTTAATGAATAGTGATAATTCAACATAAAACATAAATAAACTCTACACATAAAACCTATATATATATAGAGAGAGAGAGAGAGAGAGAGAGAAGAGAGAGAGAGAGCAGATTATTCAAGGCAGATCACTGCCTTGAATAATCAAATGCTGTATCTACTGTTAAAATGTTTACATATACTGTAAGCACAGGATTCATCTCAATGAGGCCGTGTCACTAAAAAGGCCCTTTTCTCTTGAAATTAACTTGTTTTTGTAATTTAGCAATTTTAGCATTTAAAAACCAATACTGTTCATGAAGTCTATTCTTGGAACTATTGAAGACTTTTCTACGTAATAGTCACACATTAATGCACATAGTCACACAATAGTCACACAAAACGCACATAGACACATACAAACACACATATGCAAATAAACATTTTCTGCATAGGAATGTATTTTCATGTAAAAACAACCTGCTGTTTACATTGCAAAAAGAAAAAAACCCTGTTTTCTAAACAACCACATACATGTTTTTTGTATGGAATAACTGGTGAACTGTGAAGATTCTTATTAGTCCAGAATTCTTCATGACAGCATTTCTCACACTCAAGAAATTATTATTAGGCTAATATTTGAAACATTTTGTATATGCTTTACATCCCTAATCCTGAAGTCTTCATGTTGCGGGATTTCGTTTGGACGCGAGTGAAGAAAGCAGACTAACAGCAGAAGTTGTCTTCAAAATAGTTTACTTTTGGCCAAGAGCAGGTGACAGTTAGCTAATGCCCAGAAAATGCACTGCCACACCTTGCCTTTAGCGGCTTTCCAATTTATAGAATTTTACACTAGCATGCACAGAGAGCTAACTAACAATGGAATTTGCTGACTATTACAATCCTTTTGGACATGCGTAGTTGCCTTGTAACTTATATAAGTCATTACTCATCACATCAGATAAAGTGTTTATAGTTTGTTCCACGTATGCACTGTCCTCAGGTGACATGTACATAGTCATTATTCAGAAAGCCAATTATTGCGGTTTGCATGACCTTATCTTGTGATCAAAGAGCAAGTGTCAGTCAGAACATGTCCTGTCAACACTTTCATAGAGAAACAGAATTTTAAATAAGGGTCATATAGGTAAGGGATTTTAAAAAATTCCTACAAAATGCAGCCCCTATATTGACTTCACCTCATTTGACAGGCATACTCTGTTATGAGTGTGGTCTGAATAGCTAAGTATGGAAATATTCACTATTATTAAACACGTGGATGTTTCGTCGTGCATTCGACTGACGGCTCCTATGACAAACGACCTGTATCATGACCTGAATCATGATTTAATCTGAATTCCTATATCACATTACTATTCATATTTGTAAGTTAAGCTGAATTGATCCTGATCCTGTTTAATTACTCTGTTTCCATGATATCTCCTATGCTATTATATGTTTCTATCCACCTTATTGAACCACTTACCCTTTAACC
Organism: Anolis sagrei; assembly: GCF_037176765.1. Taxonomy (NCBI): domain Eukaryota; kingdom Metazoa; phylum Chordata; class Lepidosauria; order Squamata; family Anolidae; genus Anolis; species Anolis sagrei. The sequence continues at coordinate 135,099,916 of NC_090023.1, forward strand.
ATTTTGCATATTGGCCTCCTTCCCCCCTTCAAAATTAGTTTGTTGTTGCTTGATGCTTGTTTATTATTGTTATGCTGTTTTATGCTATTTTGATTTGTAATTTGTTATTGTTCTGTTTTTAATTGTATGTTGCCTGGACTTGGCCCCATGTAAGCCACCTCGAGTCCCTTCGGGGAGATGGAGGCGGGGTAGAAAAATAAAGTTCTCCTTCTCTTTCAAGATAGCATTACAACATTCAAGTTCCCCAAATACTGTGATATGATGTGTATGTTATGTAATTTTTATAGTATGTAAATTAAATCCAACTCTTTTATTATTTTACTATCCCAACATTTTGGCCTTGGCATCATTTCTACTGATCTGAAAGAACACTCACACTTAAAATTTCAATAAAGTCTTGGCAATGAGGTAATATGGTTACCTGGTCTGTAGAAATCAATCGGATGTTTATCTTTTTAAATCCCCACCATGAAATAAAGAGACCAGACACAAGATGTGAAGAAATACATGGGCCATTTATTGACCTAATTAGAAAACTGATAATTGAGTTAATTGACTAGTTGTGGGGAAAGCACTGTAACATGGGTAATGACATGAGGCCAGGTATCTTTCTGGGATCACCTGCAGGATTGTCAAATGCAGAGGGGAGGGAGCTACCTGTAGGAAGGTTCCTAGGGGCCCTCTCCTCTGCTGACTGGTGAGAATGCGAGCTGGAAATAACTGATCTTTCACCGGGGGGGGGGGGGGGATTCAAGTGCTCCCTTCCAGCCATCTGTTTGACCTCTTCTATCTGGAGATGTGTGTTTATTAAGACCAGAGTGGGAGGGGGGTTGAATTCTTCACTCCAGATATTTGCTTCCAACATCTTCGATCTTGTAATGGCTGCTGTTGTTCTGCTGAACTGCTTTCATGCCTTTTTAAAGGGAATGATTATTATAAATCTGGGAATGAGCTGGGAAAATATAATAGGAGAATTGTTAACTAAAAGTGAAGTGAATACAAGCTGGAAAGATATCTATGTGACTGGACACCACTGAAAGACCATGCAAGCACAATCACCTAGTATCTTGTTGGTGGGGAGGATAATACTATTCCATTCAGAAGATGTGCACGATCTTGTGTTGTCTTCATTTTTTAAAAAAATAGACAGATTATTGTTCAAAATCTGGAGTCCTATAAGAACCTGCCTGCTGTGGAACGGGGAGAAAACTATTCAGGGATTGGGAGAGGGGGGTTGTCAACATTCCCCTGGAGATACAAACTCTCACCTCAGAGAATGATGATCACCCATTATTAATGTCTCTCTTTCCACAAAGATTTGGAGAAAGCACTCCAGCAACTGTCAATTATTAGCTTTTAAGAAATTATTAAAATTATAGGCTAAGATTCCTAGTTTTCACTACAGTCATGTAGAATTTAAATATAAGCAAGAAAATGTTTGCTTTCTCTATTTCTCCTCTTTTCATATTCTTCTTTTTCCTAAATATCTTAAGCACTGAAGTTGAAATCAGCAGCAGTTTTTAGCTCCCATGTTAATGTGGGGACAAATCAACTCTGAGTTTTAGTGTGATCTGTAAAGAAGCTAACCAAAGTGCTGGACCTATTTTGTTTAAAATTTGTCTCCCTGTACAGAAGCCATTAACAACTACTGGTAGAAGCAGACCACAGAGAGTCTTAACATACAAATTTCTGATTGCAAACATGAGAATAACCTGTTCACCATGGGGCACAATAGTATAGTTTATGTGATGCATAAAGAATAGATTTTATTTCTCTCCTTTTTTTCAAATAAGAACAGTCTACATTTGCTGATTAAATATAACAGTAAATAAAGCATTAGTTTCCTACCTAACTAAACAGTGGATAACCTATAGTGATATGATTAAGCCTTTTTCTACATCATTATTGCTGCTGATTTTGAAGAGGTGGCCACTAGGTACTGGAATTGCTTATTAGTAGTACAAGTGAATTCTCTCCCCATTTATGAGTGTTCCTTGTTTGAACAAGCAAAAATATATCTTTTTTTTTTTTAAAAAAAGAGGAACAGATGGTGATAAATCTCATGGAAGTGGCACCTGCTGTAGAATATCATTTACTTCATTTGGGCAGTTCTGTTTACTCCTGCCTTATCTAAGTAATCATGTGGATAAATAAATCATAAAAGTCATACAAGATGGTCATAAAGAATAAAGGTTCAAAAAAAGATGAGCAATTTTGAGGAGTTCAGGAGGCTGAACCCCAGACTGGGGGCACAATTTCACTTTGGACATGACCATGGATGGTATAACATCACTTCCAGATTTCTTTCATCCAGTTTTGAAAGGGTGAGGCATTGTGGAAGGATTGGGAATCGTGGACATTTTTTTCTGTTTAGGACCAGCAGTGCAATTTTAGAAAGCTTTTGTGAACTTGGGGGGCTTTGGGAGAATCTGAGGCTGCAAAATCAGTCTCTGGGGACTGCATGCTTTCCTGCTCTAAAATCTTGATTAACTATGTATCATTTTATAGAGATTAGAGATTAGAACAAGATCAAAATACCCCAAAATCCTAAACTGTCCACAAAGGGGGGGGGCTGAGATAATGTCACTTTTATTTTCAGGTGGTTCAATGTGCATAAACCTTGTTTCCTGCAAAAATTATTAAAATGATTGTATCTAAATGACTATTTAAAGTATACACATGAAACTGAAATGAATGTCCCATTTACTTCATTATGTACATATATGCAAACACAATTATTCCAAAATAAAAAAATCCAGAATGATCTTGGTTTCAAGCGTTCAGCTAAGGCATACTCAACCAGTTGCCTTGTTAGGAATGTTTCATTCCTTACTACCTGTGCTGCTTAGGGCACAAATAATGCATTTTGGACACCCGTCTGCTAAAACTGGCTGGTAAAACTTCTGACTGACAAGTCAAATGCAGCCCACCACTGGGTACTGCAGCCTGCCAGGTATTTGAGAACACCATTTTTTTGAGTTGAGAGCAGGGAGAAGGATCACAAAGGAGTATCAAGCTTCTGACCTGGAGGACAATGTGAAATTTTGGCAGCTTTGACGTGATGGCTCAGCAGGTGCACTGGTTTTGTTACAAGATTTCTCAAGAAGATAATCTGAAAGACAGAGTCAGTCTTTTAGGATAATTTTCAGAACCATTCCAATGATACTGAGGCAACCAGAAAAAGTACTTAAGAATCAAATGGGTCAAGAAAGGAATAGATACTAGGTCATAATGTTTTGATCTATATTATGTGCCACCATCTTCCTTCACTTCATTACAATATAGGACAATTGCTTTATTCTGTGTATTGATGTATTTTTATCCAACTCCTCAGCTAAGAAGATTCCTAAAGCAGCTTACATGCAATCAATAAAAGGCAGTCTGCCCTGTAGGCTTACAATCTACGAAGTCATTATACAAAAAGTTTGAATAGAAAGTGAGAGATGAAACAAATAGCCTTGTCTGGTGGCATTGTCTGGTTCCCACCACATCTTCCCTTGCTGTAAAATGGTGGAATGGCTGCCAGAGCTGACAGTTAAAGGAGTCTTTGGGGAATTGTTCTTTGAGCAGAGAGGAAGAAATGGAAGTAGGGAAGTATATTTATTAAAAGATAAAAGTCTGCACATTTTCTTGAGCAGTCATAAAAAGGTTGGCTACTATGAACTTTTTTATTCTGGCTTGATTTGCAATCCACGACACTTGAGTGAAATTTTCAATGCTACATAAAAATAGATGTAAAAATTATCCCCTGTTCCATAATCATTACATTAAAAAAATTGAAAATGTATACACACCATCTTAGATTTACCCAATGGAATGCTTTGTTTAATTCTATCTTAATATGTGTATGTTGTGGGTTTTAAATTTTACTTTGTAATGTGGTGAGCCTCCATATATCTCAATCAAGAGATAAATGTGGGGTATAAAGCAACAGCAGGAACAACAACACCCAATTGAGTTTTGTTTGCCAGAGTGTGATAGAATGTCTGCCTATCAACATTAATTTGATTGTCATGGAACCAGTGTGGCATAGCAGTTTGTATGTTGCTTATGACTCTGAAGGACAGGGTTCAAATTTCCTCTCAGCCATGAAAACTCACTGGGTGACCATGGACAAGTCATAAACATTTAGCCTTAGAAACACCATGAGGTTTGTCTTAGGGTTGCCATAAATTGGGAACAAACTGGGAAAACACAAGAACCAAAAGATATTTGTGTATCATCATGTTTGTTGTGCTTTCTTTTTAATTTCCTTGATAGGTTCTTCATCTTTAAGACATACATACCTATCAAATGTGAATAGCACAGATGGCTGAAAATATTTCCTTAATTCATTTTTATGTAATCTGAGATTGTGGTGCAGCTGGCTGAGTGTCAGCTGCATTACGATCACTCTGACCAAAAGGTCATGCGTTTGAAGCCAGCCCGGGTTGGAGTGGGTTTCCAACCAATTGTGTAGCCTGTTGTCAACCTTTGCAACCCGAAAGACAGTTGCAACTGTCAAGTAGGAAAATTAGTTACCACCTTAAAGTGTGGGGAGGCTAAATTAACTAATTTATGAGGCCATAAAAAAGACTCCAGCAAAGCACTCCAGCAAAAAAGCATGCGGGGAATGCGGAAGTACTTCATCAGTGTTGCAGATGGACGATGAAAGTGACAGCTCCCCTGGCAGCCAGAAAAAGTTAAATAGCCTCTGTGTATGTCTGTATGTCAAAATTGGCATTGAATGTTTGCCATATATGTCTACACTGTAATCTGCCCTGAGTCCCCTGTGGGATGAGAAGGGCAGAATATAAATGCTGTGTGTGTGTGTGTGTGTGTGTGTGTGTGTGTGTGTATATATATATATATATATATATATATATATATATAGTGGAAATAACTTGTGATCTATACGTGTAATCATCATGAATAATTCACAAATTTATCCATGCTTACGAGTACACCAGGTACAGAATTCCTTACCAGGACCAAGATCTATGTCTGCTGGTTCATTAATATTTACTTCTCCAATAGTTTTATTCTGACAGAAGCAACAGGTATGAGTTTTTCCCCCCTTGTGCACACATATTCAGAAAATCACAGTCAAGGATATATAAATTTTACATGTGTTTTCTTTTGTGAACACCAGTACCTGCAACAATGGTTGCAAAGCACAATTTCTTCAAGGAAAATAAAATTTCTACCTTCTGCAATGAATATTGTATTTAGAGACTTCTTATGCACATATTTTGTAAATGTTTTAACATAGAAAACAACCTTTTCTGTGCAGAAACATGTATGTTATTTTGTACAGAAAAAGGTGTTTCATACTCAGAATAGATCTCGGGTCATGGGTTATGCAGACAGATTGATCTCTCAAAAACTCCCTAAAACCAAACAAAATGATGTTTGGTTTTATGTGAAAATGATGTTCGTTTGTTTTTTTTGTGAAAAGAAAGGGTTGAGTGGCAATAATTCCAAAACTGTAAAGTAGTATTCGAATTAAGGCCTGTCAACTAGACTTACACACAACAACAACTGTCCTAACTAACATGACTATCTCATTAGCAAAAAGCAGTTCCATACTTCCCATGGAAATACTGATAAGTTTATGTTGGTTTAAATTGTCCATCATTTTAAATATTGCATTGTTCTTTAATGTTTTGTACTACAAAAATATGTGCAGTGTGCATAGGGATTTGTTCATTTTTTTCAAACTATAGTCGCCGCCCCCCAACCGTCTGGGGGACCATGAACTGGCACTCTGCTTCAAATGTTTGAAAACCCCTGCTGTAAAACTTCTTGTCCACTCAGGATTATCCTTGCTAGTATTTCCCATCATTTGAGAAACTTGAGTGGAATCCTATTGAGCAGTTATAAATGTGTAACCTAAAGTTATGCACGTCTGCTGTCTCATTTCCTTGACCCCTGCATAATTCCTAGTTCAAGAAATACATTTGGATTTCCTCACTGAAGCAGTATTTGGCATGAGGGATAATTGCAAAAGGGATTGTTTGTGGAAATGCTTGAGATTATTGATGGAAACATCAGTCGTCTGCTTCCTGATCATTAGAAGAACATATTTTCATCAATCACAATGGCTGCTTCCCATTGAGTTAAGACTGAGATGAGGGAATCAGTACAGGGTTCATTGCATAGATCCATAACTATGATATTTATACACAATAAATCCCCAATAGGATTCCAGGCCATGTTTAAATGTGTTTGATTTCCACCCATATTTATCTACTTGTCTTGTTTGGGTGCTGCTCTCAAATGAGATAAATGAATTAGTATTCGAAAATATTCTTGGATAGCCTATTATTCATTTTTCAAGTTCTTCCTTTCACAGCCCTCAGATGATAACAGAAGAACTCTTTGAAATGAAGAAAATAGTATCTTTCAGGGGCAATGTAATTAATGGAAATTTTTATATACATACACAAACACACACACACCTTACATTTCAATGGCAATTCACTGCTTGACCTCTGACTATTAAGAATTCTGCTACCCTTCATAAGGTCCTCAGGTAACAAGTCATGAATCCACTGAGAAAATTCCAAGAAGCCAGTGTTCCTGCAAACCATTTTTCTGGCATAGATGACATCTACAGTGTACATTCAAAGAATTTAGATTAGACAATGGTAAAACTCTCGGGTCATGGGTTATGCAGACAGATTGATCTCTCAAAAACTCCCTAAAACCAAACAAAATGATTTTGTTCTTCAGGCCAAATTCATAGCTATAGTATATTTGTTTTTCTTTATTGGAATTTTTGGAACATAACAAGAGTACATTATCTAAAAATTGTTGTGTGTCAGTATTGTGTATCAGTGTCAGGAGGAAGAGGAGAAGGACTGGATCCTATGGAAATGGGAAGAGTGCTGGTTGAGAGAGGTGACGCAGGTCCCAGGAAGACAAGGCCTGTCTCTTCTGCCTTCCATGTAAACCCATTTGTATCTGACCTTAAGGTTTCCAGGAAATCAAGAATGGACAATTTATGGGGGAGTGAATGTTGAGAATGTTGGAGATAAGTTCTCTCAGGGTACAAGCTGTGTCTTGGAAGCACACTGCCTACATGGAATAATAAGTTTAAAACTGCTTGAATTTGGAGTCTCTTATTTTTGGTGGTGACTTGATTTGTGAGCCATTCAAGGGGGGTTTAACTCTAAAAAGGGACATAGGGAGAGTTCAGAGAATGGGGAAGTTCAGAGAAAGGAACCTGAAGAACCACCTTGCCTACGAAAACCCTATGAAATGTACAGGGTCACTGTAAGTTGATTTAAAAGGCACATACATACTGTATTTCTTTAATTCTAAAACACACTTTTTCCCATATCAACATCTGTAAAAATGGGTCGCGTGAATAGACAAGGCCTGTCTCTTCTGCCTTCCATGTAAACCCACTTGTATCTGACACATAGTTTTTTCCTGTTGGTGGTACTGAAATGTTCATGTGCATCTTACAAATGACAGTGGTGGGTGGATGAGAACATCTAAAATTCCAGAATCTGAACCCTAAATATGCCATTGCCCATTTTGAACTCCAATTTCATCACATAACAGTCATCATAGTTTCACCTCCATTTTTGGTGTGCCAAAAATAGGGGGTTTTTTTTGTTTCCTCACATAATAGTTGCACCCCCATTTGAGGCTCATCCTTCCTTCCTTTTTTCTTCAAAGGCAAGGCAGTTTAAAAATGATAAACTGAGTTCTCTAAAGCTCTGCTTTTTCCTTCTCCTCTGAGGCCCTAAGACAGTTTAAAAGTCCTTAATTTTTATGTTCTCGTGTCTAAATGTTGTTTTATCTTATGTTTAATTGTTTTGTTGATTTTAATGCATAATTTTCTGTTTACTTTAGATTTATTATTTGGTTTTATATGTATTTGAGGCATTTAATTTTGCCATTATTTGTTGTAAGCCACTTTGGGTCCCCCCTGGGGTGAGAAAAGCAGTATATAAATACAGTAAATAATAATAATAATAATAATAATAATAATAATAATAATAATAAATTGTTTAATAAATAATGGTAGTAGCATAATAAACTCATAATGATAATTAAATCATTCCAAAAAGAAAGCAACAAACAATAAATTATTACTCCACATATTTGAATACATTGAATGCATTGAAAGTATTCAAATATGCTCTGAATCAAACCACCTCTTACTGATAAACAAAATCCATATTCACAAATTCTGGTAAACCTTGTAAATATGGATTTTTATTTTTTCAGAGTAACATATCAAGCTATTTGATCTGCTATCACAAGGCTTCTTATACTATTCCACTCCCAATCCTTTTCAGCTTGAAAATATTTTACATGACTCCAGGTATATAGGTAAATAAAATAGGTATAAAACCAAACATTTCCTTAAAAAGCAAATTAGCATATGCAAAACTTGCCAAATTGGCTGATTTTCTTTTTTACAAAGCACAGTTGAAGCATCTTCTGCAGAGTGCACTGTAAACACCCATTTATGAATGATACCATGGTTAAAGAAGGAGCGTGCTAGCACACAGTAACTACTCCAGCATTGTTTGGGAAATACAATTGAATAGTTTTCTATACTAACATAAATACATGAGCTGAATGTATTGCATTCATTTTTTTCTAGTTATTCTTATCCTTAGTAGTAGTAGTAGTAGTAGTAGTAGAGTAGTAGTGTTCCTTCAACTTGTTTCTGATTTATAGCAACCCTGCACCAACCCTATCATGGGGTTTTATTCATATCATGAAGTATCACGATCACCTAATGAGTTTCTCTGAACTAGTACATCATCATCATAATCACCATCACATCATAACTCTGTACTGTAATGTATGCCTTTTTGAGTCTCCTTGTGGAGAGAAAAAAATGGGGTATAAAAAAACATAGTAATGTAATAACATACAAATAAGCTATTGTGGCAGGATATGTATTTCACCAACCACACATTTCTCCATTGCATGCTCCTACAGAGATGGTTACATTTAAAGCAGCCTTATAAATGGGTGTGTTTCCTGGACTGAGTCAGTGCTCTAGCCTTAATTATGTCTAAGGTATGAAGAATCACTGAAAATTCTCTCATCCCTCTTTTGTGCACACAGATCTGCAAGGAGAAATGTATGCCATGGATATCTCTTCACAGATCAGTGAAATGGTGATTTATTTTACTTTAACATGAAAGTATTTGATATACCTTTCATGTTCTTAGTGTAGCTAAAAGACTCATACTCCAAGGTTGGAAAGAGAAAAATTCACCATGCTTCATTCGACAGATAAAGGACCTTTACAGTTTTAACCACACATCAATTTGAATAGTACAAAAATCTGCCTCAAGTTTGTTTGCTTGCTTTTTGGGGAAGTGGGTATGCAATTCGCTCATATGAATATATCTGTGTTTCCCACATTCTTGCCATATTCATCTCTTGACCTTTTTACAGCTTCTGCTTTTATCTGTCTTTTCCATGCATTTCTATATTAAACATCCAATAAAAAATTCTGGAATCATTCATCTAAGCAAAAACTCTCAGATCAAGATAGCATTTGAGTTTAAATCATTCTTACTGAGTTCGAAACCTATGGCAATTAAATTCATCCCTACATGCAGAAGCCCAGTTCCAAGTCAGAAAACAACAATATTCATAACATCAGCAGCCAAAGAGCCAAAGGAAAGGAGCTTGGCTGAAGGGAAGGTGGATCTTTACATGTTCTGGATCAGATCATTTCAACTGTGATTAATTTGCTTATAGGATGGAACAGTACACTGGTATAAAAGACGTTATTTGAAAACCTAGCCAATGTTGCCCTTTCCTACTTTTAGGGGAAGCTTACAATTTTGACTTTTGCAACCCCTTATTAATGCGAGGTACTGCTTTTCAGAGAATATTAATGAGAAGTTGAATGCTTTCCAGGAGAGCAAACAAAATAACTGCTGCTGTGAAGAGATCAAGATCTCAGGCAAAGGAAAGCTGTGCCAGATGCTCACTTGCATAGGTAGTATTTGAGATGAGTCCAAATCCATTTTAAAGGGGTCAAATGGCTTTTACGGGTGTCAGGAACTAAGATAGATAACTTTCTGAATTATTGTTTTCCTTTCAGAGTTGGGGTAAGGAACAGCTGAATAAAACAACTGAATACTATTCCACTTCATCACACTAAAGAAAAAATCCACTTAAAATCCAGTTTCTGCCTCCTGCAGAATTCTGGGGTTTGTAGTTTAGGGAAGAGCCTTTAACAACCTCACTAAACTACAAACCCCAGAATTCTGCAGGAGGCAGAAAATGGATTTTAAGTGGATTTTTCTTTAGTGTGATGAAGTGGAATACTATTTGGTTGTTTTATTCAGCTATTCCTTACTCTATTTACAAGTAAAATCTGGAGCCCAGTAATTACAATATGTTTAATTAAAGTTAGATAAATTTAATAAGATAACAACTTTGAATAATATTATAAAACAAAATACATTACTTAATAAAAGGTATTTGTATGAATCAAGCATACAGTGGTTGTTACAGAATTTCAATGATGTAAGCATGAAATGTATAGAATCTATCACCTTAAGTCCATGATTGATAATTGTGTTTTCTCAGTAGGAAATGTCATTGTTTTTGGAATACTGTGTCCTTTAGAATCAAAATGTCTTTTAAGAGGGTAGAGATAACTGCTTATTCATGGTTGTAGTGGAAAAACCGGTGGTGGGATATGACATATCTCATGTTGCATCCAGGGTGCTACTGAGCAATCACATGCATTATCATCATCATAGGCTATCACTTGTGGCCAACTATGATTGTCTTCAAAGGGTAGAGTCTTGGTGGGTCCATAAGTGACTGTAGAGACCTAGTCTAGATCCACTTTGACATTTCCATCTGAAGGTGATCCAGACAAGGGTTTGCTTGATGCACATTTTTCTTAGCACTTTCCTTCCTTTTGGCCTCTATGTGTGCCTCTTTAAAACTGTTGGTATATAACATTGGAAGATTAAATATCATATTTCATTTACTGTGATCTTACCAATCTTTTTTTTAATGTCGATATCTCAGCCAGATTTTCACAAGCACTGTAATACTTGGATGCACATTTTCATTTGGTACCCTGATTTCACTCCCCCCCCCCCCACCACCACCAGCACTAAATTAAGTGACTGGCATACAACACTAATAAGATGCATATTACTGACTTTAGAAAGTCAAAGCAAATTATTTACCATGGGGTAGCTTTCTTTGGTTCCAAAGTATTATAGATGCAAATCTTTTGAAGGCAAGACAAATAATTGTTCTTCCCCACTTTGAAAACGTCCTCAAAAGTTTTGTAATTTTCAATCACATTTTTTGTGCAGAAATTGCTCTTTTTGCACAGAAAATATATTATTCTATGTACTGCTAAACATCGCTGTAACTGTTAGGGATTTACATTTACTCACCCAATTAACATTTTTTTAAAAAAATGTTGTGCATGTGAAAATTTGAATAAAGTACCAGATACATTAGTAAACAATATTTGGGTAATGCCTGTTCAGCAATTATATAATTGAAAACTGTGGTTATGATCATGTAATTTTTGGGATTCACGTTTACAGTTATGAATAATCAAATGTGTTCCTTAAAATCTACATTTTAATCTGGTAGCACAACAACCAAAAGATTTACAAAGTACTGCAGATTGGAGCACTTAGAAATGATTCTGTAGTTGTAATGTACTGCAAAAACCCCTTCAGCAAATGCAGACCACTCACGATGGTATCTTGGAAATTAATCTTTATTTTGCTCTAAGTTGGTACAACCAGCAAAAAGTTGCCAATGAAGCTTGCCTGTGAAAACACTGATTTTTCTTTACTCCTAAACCAAGCCCCCCTCCCCTCAAATTTATTACAGGTCAGTTCAAATCAATTCTCATCCTTCCTCCCCACAGCAGTTCTTATCAGCCTTTTCCCAAGAGAAGTTTCCTAGATGTCCAGGTGTTATTTTTCTCTCCTCCCTGGTGCCTCTCTCTGGTCTTGAACTGTCATGGAGGAATTATGGTGTTTTCACAATAGTAGTGCCCTCCCAATCAAAAGCTGTCAAGAGAACTGGCTGTGGGAAAACCCCACAGCACCCTTCATTTTCTGACTGAACATATTTCACAACTAGGGAAGCACTTCAGATATAATTCCCACCACCCTGTAGTGCTTCAGAAAAAGTAGGGTTTGGGAGTGCGGCACCATCCAAAGTAGCTATAATGGCACAGTTACAGCTGATGTTGCAGGATCTCAGCTCATGTTTTTTTTTTTACTTGATATCACAACTGAGATAGCATTGGCATACTAAAGAAGAAGGGTCACCCTTCCTATTTGAGAAACAGAACTATATGCATCACACAATCTGTCATGTGTTGTCCGAAAGTGAAGGGTGGATGACTGTGGTATCTCGCAGGTAAAGTGTCTTGGGCTTGCCCTCATAATCTGTATAGTATTTGCTGTTCTCTGCATTTTCCATTGTGAATTCCACACTTCCTTTTCAGAATGAGGGCAGAACAATTTTCTAGCCTGAGGAGGCCTTAAAGTATTTGAGTTGGTTGATAGATCAGCCTCTTTTTGACATAAAAAAAAAACAAAATTTGGCACTCTATTTATCATCTTGGCACATACTTTCAATAATGTTTGCAGTGCTCCATAGGTATTATTTACCTTGAATTTTCAATTTCTTTCCCAGATGAATGCTTACTATACAAAGGAAGAAAGCGAAACAAAACAATCTAACAAACGAAAGCCAACAACCAATAACCACCATTCCTATATCCAGCCACTACTGTCAATGTCTGTATAAATCAAATACATTCGAAAACAGGACAACTGAAAAAGATTAAAATTGCTATTGATGTGAGAGTTTCAATAATAACTCTTGAAAAAGGAAAAGAATTACAATGACCGAATAGTTGGCAGATTTTCTATTGCAAGAAATTCCACTGCCATTTTTTCCTTTCAAGCAATGATTCATCCAAAGCTTTGTTTTAGGCACAATCATGTATATATGAAAATAAAGTTACATTAATTACATTGCCTAATTCAGATATATTCCAAACGTGATTGATATGATTTGATTATTGTATTGAAAATGGGCAATCATTTTCTCGGGAGGAGGAAATGTTTTTTTTCACAATGTAATAATAATATAATACTTTATTTCTAGACCACCCTCTCTCCCCATGGGGACTCAGGGCAGTTTACAGGCATATAAAAGGCAAACATTCAATGCCAATATTGAGATCATACAATATCAAAAATGCAAAGTAGACAGAAAAAAAGTTATAACCAAAAATCAAGATTAAAATAATAAAAATACAAATAATTAAATAAAGCATAATTGCACTAAAAACACAATTGCACAAAAACATATATCATAAACAGTTAAACAACTAAAATGTAAACAATGGACTACACATGCAGCCTAAGCCCAACCTAAGCCACAAAGGCAAATCCTTTGAAGGTTCACATGAAGGAGGCTTTGGGAAGTTTAAAATGGTGTCCTCCCACCAACAACATCTTCTTCTTTGTAGTTGTATGACCCACCATCAGGATAGTGCAATTCTATAATTGATTGTGAAAGGACTGGGTAGGACTCCCCCCCCCCCCAATATTTAAACTTGTGGGGGATTTCTGTTAGAAATGGAAACTTGCAGGAGGTGGTGTCAATTAAATATGTTGTCACTGGCATGTTAAAAGTTCACATTTGATTTGGTAGGCACCATGGCATCCCCTTTGTGGGTGAAGGGTGGGCTACTGAAGCAACCAAAAAGAGTTTTGATTGCCCTCGGTGCTGGCCCAGGGTAGTCTGTGGAGGTAGTCAGTGACGTGACACCTGTCCCTCGATTATACCTACCAGGTGGATTTACTAATACTACTGTAAGTTTTGCAGAAGTTCAACAAATACATAAATAAATAGGTCAAAAAGTGTCCCCTTTATACCATATCACTGTTTTCTGACCTCACTTCGTAGTGGGTATTCAAATGTCTAATTGGTTAATTGCCTTTTTCTTTTCTTTTTTGGCACCTCTACATTTTTTTCAGAAAAAAAAACCCAGAAGTAATTGGTGGTGGTGGGAACGTCTGCCTCTAGAACTTCAATGGAAAGGATACATGTCCCAGTCAAGATAGGTGGGCTTCACCTTCCAGATCATCTTACATATCAGGCATATTAATATGCACACATAACTACTTAAGGTAAGTAATTTACCATGGTCAGTTTGGGAAACTTCCTTTTAGGCATCTCTATTCAAATGTACAGTAAACTGGATCTCATTTTTACATAAGGTGGAAGGGGCAATGTTTTGCCAACAATTTAAGAAGTTAGAATTATGTGGCAAATATTGTCCTATCAATTCCAATATAACTCACATGATTTTGCCAAGTTGGCTTTATGGGTGACTCCAGATCTGAAAATTGGTAAGGAAACATTTTTATGGAATATATGGTCCAATTAAATCAGAAATGTCATGTTAACAATACATTTTTGCTTTCTTTCTGTTGTGCAAGAATGGTTTCAGCTTCCTTTACCAGCTAAATAGTAGCATATAAAGCTAAAACATTTGTTCTGCAATCCAGATTTGGGCCAAAAGCTTTACATGCATCCAAGACATTAGAGGCATTTAATCTGACCAACCAAGTATCCAAACTCTGTCTGTCTGTCTGTCTGGGGGGGGGGGGGGGTAACACTCATGGTAAATATGACATCAGACCTTTACAGCAAGAATGAAATATAGAATTTGGATATCTGACTGACCAATGATGATCAATTTAACATCTGTAAGTCGTCTGACTACGGATCTAGGACTACCTCTTGTGCAGGAAATTGTAGTTTCTGGTGTATTGATTACCACAGCATCTATTCAAGATAAGTCAAGGTCAGAAAAATGTTGGAGATGTAATATTGTTAATGCTTCCTTAACACATATTTTTGAAGTTGTCCCATAATAGCTACATTTCGGGAGGAAGTAATCATACAACTAACTTTGTTTTTGGGAAATAACTTCACATCCAGGGATGTGCAAGTTCTTTTATATTATTCATCTAATTCTTGGAAATTAACAAATGGCCAATGTATTATTAATTTTGGTGCCCTTTTAACTGCTAAAAGATGGATAATTTGCTACTTGAAAACATTTATCTCTGTCATGTAATTGATAAGATTGAAAAGAATGATGCCTGGACAAGATGGATTGTTATTCATGTTATTATATTGGAACATTATTGTATGTAACTGAGATTCCCGTGAATGTAAATAGTTCTTTTTAAAAAAATTATAAACAAAACGTAGGCTCCTTCTACACTGCCATATAATCCAGATTATCAAAATAGATAATCCACATTATCTGATTTGAACTGGTTTATCTGAGTATACACTGCCATATAATCCTGATTATCAAAGCAAATAATCCAAATTCTTTTTCTCCATGGCCCCAGACCATATAAGGATGGATCTATACTGCAATATAATCTAGATTATCTGCTTTGAACAGGATTATATGAGTCTTCACTCCCATATACTCTAGTTTAAAGCAAATAATCTGGATTTTTATGACAGTGTAGAGGGGTCTTAGTTTTACTTCTCTTACCAGTTGATAAGCACAAATCCTGATGATTCTGATTTATTCATTGTGTTAGGACATTTCAAAGGACTGAGTCTTGCATAGATTTTTGCCAATGCTTTCAGTAGTTTACCTCTTAACCTGTTTAATACTGTATTTGATTCATATTAAACTATGTCCTATGTTTGTGGTTATCACAAGCTGATTTTTTTCATGATCTTGACTGAATGTTCACAGTTAAGTTATATTCCCAGCATGTTTTAGCAGGCTTAATGAACTCCTAGGGGGAACTGGGATATCTATAATACAATTAACTTCCCATTCTCATGTAAATGAGAAGATTCAGGGTCCCTAATGGAAGCTATTGGGTGTTATTCTTTTTTTCTCCTGGTTGCAGCTATGAAATGATACACAGAGCCTTGAGCTGAAATTTAGACTTCACTAATTTGTTCTGTAACATGGGGGAAAATGCTTTAAAGGGACGTTAAACATAGTTGTTTAAATGTATCTGATGAAACAGAAATAATCACCTCTGGCAAGTCTGTCACTCAGAGAGATTATCTTTTCCTTCTCATGCTCCTAGAGAAAGAATACTCTGACATGCATTTTGCAAAATGCATTGTGTGTCATAACATTTTAAAATACCCACTGTTGAGGTTATTGATCTATGTTGAAATTCACAAATTCATGTGCACACACACTGGTATATGTATGACTCTAAACTGAACTACATTAAAGCATAATATAGGCCATGCCAGATTTTATGTTATAGTCTGGCTTTTTCAAAAGCCACACAAATTTTGTTCAAGGCCTGAAACACAATATCTGACTTTGGTTAATTATATGGTTGCAAATATAGGTATATAGTTCCAGGCCTGTAGCGAGGGGGGAGGGTTTAGAGGTTCACCCCCCCCCCCGAAATGTTTCAGATTTTTTTAAAAACCTGGTTTACTCATGAATTTTAACTGGTTAACCAAATCCCCATGCTAAGTCTATGAGATGCAAAAAATAAAGAGTCCCTCCAGAACTGCAAGCACTATCTCAGGCAAATATTGACAATTTATTCAAACTGTCATTACTTGCAGCAATAGCCGATGTAGTGAAGCAACCAAGTTGGGTGTGTGTTGAATGTTCTCATAAGGAGGCCAGACTTGGTGGAGGTGGTTGACAGGGGTGGAGCTGCATGCTATGGAAGGCTGCTCTGCCCTCTGCTGTGCTCTTTGCTTCAGCGTGAGCTAATAGGCAGGTTTCAACCCCCCCCCCCCCCGTGAAAATTTCTAACCCACCCACCCCCTGAAAATTTCAACCCCTCCAGAATTTTTTTTCTGGCTACGGCCCTGTATAGTTCTATAGTTATGTAATTGAAAATACATCATTTCTCCTTATATTCAAATCCAAGGTACTGTAATTCACTGAGGCTGAAAAGGCTGGTGATTCAAGTTAGATAGAAGGGAATACATCTTCAAACAAGACACAATTATGGAATTTGTTATCACCAAAAGAAAGAAAACATGTGATGGTCACTAAATTGCATAGCTTTAAGTGAAGAACTGGCTCAATTCAGGAAAGATAAAGATACCATTAACGGTTAATTGTGATTTTATACTACTTTGAGTATTAAAAGAAATATGACCCACAATCAGTTTGTATGTGTGAATGTGTATGAGAGAGAAATGTAAAAGGAGATCAGTTTTGTTCTGGGATCAAGAAACATGTAGATAACCCCTGGAGATCTAGATTTAGAGCTCTATCTATCTATCTATCTATCTACAGAGGGAGAGAGAGCGGGGGGGAGGGGGGAGAGAAATGGCCCAGCCCTATTATAGCTCTACAGCAGGCCCTGAAAATGAATAGCCCCAGCCACTACCCTATCAGTTGGGGCCCTGTTTTGCACTTTATCCACTTCCCTGGCCCTATGTGTCCCCGTTGGCCCAGCTCTCTTATAGCTGTGCAGCAGACCTTGAAAATAAATAGCTCCAAGTCCCACCAGACCATCAGGCAGGACCACGCTTTCACTTTACCCACTCCCGGATCTTAGTCTATTTTGTTATACTAGCCCACCCCTCTCGTAGTTGTCGAGTCCCACTCTGGAATTCTGGCCACTGGAAGCTGAACTTGCCTGATGGAAATTAGTACTGAATTGGCTTTTAATTTTAAATATGTACAACTGTTATATAGTATTATGTCAATGTTCTATAATGATTATTTTGTATGTTTGTGTGTTGGCAATTGCAATGCTTTACCAATGCTGGAAACCGCCCTGAGATAGAATGGTATACAAATGAAAGATTATTATTATTATTATTACTATTATTACTATTATTATTATTATTATTATTATTATTATTATTATTATTATTATGTGATTAACAAAAAGGTTGTTTTTTTTATTTTAAACTATCCATCATTTATCACTAATGAACCAAGATGATGATATGGCCTGGAAAATTGATTTACTATATTGTTAGTGCTCTGGTTGAACTATGGGAGTGTCAAGAAAGGGACTCTCCACACCAACCCAGTTGGTGGGGAGAGCGATTTGCCCCACCCCCTGAAGGGAGAGCAATGGGAGGTTCCATTTAGAACCTCCTGGAAAAGGGGCGGGGGCTGGCTTACCACGTGAGCCAGCTCCCCTCCTTCAGTCTTGTCAGACTTTCGGAGAGACAAGACACGTTTCAGCTGTGCTCCAGGTCGGTGGGGAGCACTTTGGGAAGGAGGGTGCGGTGCCTCCTTCCCCTTCGAGGTTGGAGGCCTTGGCGAGAGTCTCTCCGGTTCGCCGGGGGCTGTGGTGCCGCTCGGCTGCACTTCTGAAGCGGCGCGCTTTGGGCCAGGGCCTGTCCGTGGCGTCGAGTGGCGTGGGCTGGACGTTAGGCCCCTGGCTCTGGGCAGGCAGCGCGCAGCGCGATCGGCGCTCTGGGCAGGCGGCGCGCAGCGCGATCGGCGCCGGTGTTCGCGGCTGCGCGTTACGTTCTGCGGCGGGCGCGGTTTTCGGCGGCCGTTTTTTGCCATTTGCCGCCATTTTTGAGCCGAGCGCGCCGCGCCTGTTTGTTAGGAGCAGGGTTTCAGGGGTGCTCCTGGGCGCTGGCAGCGTGCCTGTGGCGAGCGCTTTAGCAGCGCCCGTGAACCAAACGACGCGCGGCGCGTCTTTTGCAAGGAGCGCGAGTGATGGCTGCTCCAGGGCGCTTGCTGCGCGCCCACGGCTGGCATTTTTGGGGACACAATTTCTCAGCGCCATCTTTGCTTTGTATGTTAGGGCCGGATTCCATTTGTGCATTAACGGCCGCCATCTTGGGAGTCTATGTGACGCAGTTTTGTGGGGCATAGGCGTGAGAGCCTTTGGCCCTGTGCCATGATTACGGGGGTGTAGTTTGATCCCTGCTATAGGGAATAAAGGAGGGAATAATAATGATAACGGACATACAAATAAAATTAATGCTTAAATGAGTAAACACTAGGACATCTTCAGTGATCAATGTCTCCCCCCCCTCTCCCTTGTGGGTGAGAAAAATGGACACTGCCAATTGGCTGGGTTATGGGGCAGTATTCGGCTAATTGTGTGTGTGTTTCTCTTTTGGGGCGGTTTATCATATGCGTGCATCTTTCAACTGGCGGTCCCATAGGTGTTTTTGTGTCAATGTTTAACTGAATGAAAATTTGAATATATGTATATATATTTGTAGTAATAATAATAATGGTATTAATACTAAAACATATAAATAATAATAATAATAATAATAATAATAAATAAAAAATAAATAAAAAATAATAATAATAATAATAATAATAAAACAACAAAACAAAACAAAAAGGGGGGGAGAGGGAAGAACTTAATTTAAATACATAAGATTAATAATAAAACTAATAATAATGCATTAAGGACATAAGTTAATACATGAATGTTTCATTGAGCAGTATGAGGGGAGTCACTAATGCATTCAAAGGATGTGCATATTGGGGTGTCGTGCCCAATTTGGTTTAGTGATGGGAAATGCGTCCTGCATATCAGATATTTACATTGCAACTTATAGCAGTAGCAACTCTTTATGTCTGTTATGTGTTAGGGGGTTAGGGTGCTGTTACCTTCTCCTCCTGCTGCTAATCTTTTAGGGCTCTTTTCCAACTCTTTGATTCTATGGTGCTAAGTCAGCATAGGGAGAGATGTGGAATGGCACAGGGGGTGTTTTTTCAATTCTTTGATTCTATGATCATGGGGGCTGGTGGAGCTCCGACTCAGCGTTAGGTTTGCGGGAGTGCATGCCAACGGGGTAGGGGTACAGGGTGGAGCTGGCTCTTATTGGTGCCTTCTGATCTTTCTTTTTAGAATGCCTTCAAAGAAGAACAGAGGGGGCCCTAAGGGGAAGGGTCCCGCGGAGAAGTCGGGTCACAAGCGGCCCTTGCGACAGGACGGGTCATCGTCGGATGAGGATGGCGTCTCTTTGGAAGACTTAGAGGCCCTGTTGCAGCGTGTTAATCAAGTTGAAAGGAGTAGGGGGGTTGGTTTAGCTGGGACTAGTTCATCTGTTCGCCGGGCAAGCAAGAAACAACTGTTCAAGTCTTTGTTGTCCCGTGTTTCTATTTTAGAGTCGGCATCGACCGTGGGGGCGGAAAGGGCGGTCCAGCTTTCTGACCAATTGGCTGCTCCGGGGGCTGCTGAGGGCTCTTCGTTGGCATCTTCAGCTGTGCAGGCCGTTACCGGCACCGAGGCGCGTCCAGTTGTGCAGGCCGCGTCCAAGTCTTCAGCGGCTGCTGGGGCCGGACCTAGTCAGCCCGCGGCATTGGTCTCGGGGTCCAGTGCTGCGGCCGGGTCCACTCAGGTAGTTGGGTCGATGGCTGCTTCCTCCGGTGTCGTGGGGAGCGAGCAATTGGTGTCGGCTGTCCCAGCAGGTAATTGCACCACACTAGCATCCACATCTCCTGCAGTTACATCAGTTAGTACGGCTGCTTCAATTGAATGGCCGTGGGGCCAGGGACGGGCTCAGTCGGTGGTGGGGGTGCAATCACAGGGGACCGTTGGGAATCAGTTAGAGGGTGGTGTGGACCCCAAGACGGGGGAAAAGACGGATGATGCCACTTCTCAAGCAATCAAGCCAGTCACTGTCACCTTAGAGTCGGCCCGA
The DNA here is from genome assembly GCF_037176765.1 of Anolis sagrei. NCBI lineage: Eukaryota > Metazoa > Chordata > Lepidosauria > Squamata > Anolidae > Anolis > Anolis sagrei. Next base: position 135,120,568 of record NC_090023.1, read on the forward strand.
ACGGGGGAAGCTAATAAATTCTGGGGAACGGCCAAATGGCCTCCGCAAGCGACCCCTACTGTCAGTCTTTCTGGTCTGGGCTCTCATTTAGCTTCAAAGACAATGGAAAAGATATTAAGAAATGAATATGTGGATATCTTTTCCCTGTATTTTAGGGATATGGATAAGAAAGAGAAGGATGAGCTAGATGAGGACAGTAAGGAGAGGATCAAAAAGCGCAAGGTTGAGCAGAATTGGGAGAATTGGCTCCCTTGCTTTACAATGTATGCGAACCTGCTTTCTGATGCTGCCCCTGAAAGGGCTACAGCCTTGTGGCAGTATCAGAATATCATTAATAAGGCTTATGTCAGCGGCCCCCCTAATGCTTGGTTGGAATATGATAGGCGGTTTAGAACCGAGGCGGCTTCCCATCCGGATAAGCGTTGGGACTTGATTGATGATCAAATTTGGATTGAAGTGATGAATCCATCTAGGGCTTCCTCTGCCTTGAAGGCGGACAGTGGGCACACTATTCAGAACACAGCGGGACAGCCTTCTCGGCAGGGGGCTCCCCAGCTGCAGTCCCAGGGCCAAAAGCCTTTATGCTGGGAATTTGTGGCTCAGGGAGCCTGTTCACGGAAGGACTGTCGATTCGCGCACTCGTGTGCCATTTGTTATGGGTCTCACCCATCCCGAAATTGCCCCAAGGGGAGAGCTGTGAGAGGTAATACGAGGGACACTCAGTTCGTTAAGAAACCTTTCGGACAGGCCGCGGTGGCTCAGGGGCCTCAGCCTAATTAGGTTAAATCAGTTGAGAGTTTGGGTGGATCGGTGCTCAGATAAGGGGGCAGTTAAGGACCTAGGGAAGGATTTAGAGGGTTTTTATATTCCCGTGTTGGGTCCCCGGTCTCTCACATTACACCAGAAGGAACGGTTGAATTGGTTAATTTGGCACTCATTCCTTTCATACTAGGGGCGGCATCTTTGGCAGCTCGCTAGGGTTATAGTGTTCTGTCCTTTAAATTACTGGGTGGGGGGAAGTAGGTCGATTACCGGCGATAGGTTCGCCCTGCGCTTGTTTGTTTGTTGTTTATTTTGCAGGAACTGCCAGGCTGGTGCATAGATGGAGAATCCTTGTTGTGGGCATAATTATGTCCACGGGGCGGAGAGATACGCCAGGAACTCATCCTTTGGCCAGCATCTGGGTGCGCTTCCACTGCATTGGCGAGTGGAAGGGTGTTCGTGGCCTTCGCTGGGCCGGGTCGCGCTTCCACTGCATTGGCGAGTGGAAGGGTGTTCGTGGCCTTCGGTGGGCCGGTGCTCCATATCGGAGGTAACGTTCTGGGCCTGCTTAACAGCAGGGCCCGGTATCTACAAGCCCGTGCTGGCATGTTAGTTCTGGCTGGCATGGCCCCGGGTTCACATTGCTTGGTCGGCTATCATTCCACGCCTTCGGTGGCCAGGAGGCGGTGATGTCAGGACGCTCGGGAAGGCCAGAAAGCGTGTGAACCGGGCCATGCGCACAGCTTTAGCACGGGGCAGGGGGTCTTACATTCCTCATAAGGACATCACGCATGACAAAACACAGTTTTACCGTTCTGAGGGTGTACATTTAATGGATTTGGGTAACACACAATTTTTAGCTGATTTGCAGTTAAGCATTTAGGAAGTTTTAAGGGGCTTGGTGGGGGATGGGGGCGAAATGGACATTTGCCCCCAATCTGTGGCATAAATAGTTCAGGAAAACACTGACATGGAGGTATACACATGGCACCCAGTAAGGGTGGGGGGCATTGTACAACAAACACTCACCTAGAAGTCAACAAATGGGTGAGGGGACATCCATTGGCCCAGTTAAGAGAGAAGCTGATATCAATAATCGGACAGGCTTCTCCAGACTTTTACCTTCAGGTTGCCCGGTTGGGGATCCAGGGCACACTGACATCACACACTCAGTAGCTGGGGACGCTGCTTCAGCTTGCCACCAAGTTCCTTGACACTTAGTTTAGTTCAGGTAAAGTTAAATAGGTAACATTCAATAAAGTTGCCCAATTTGAATCCATACCTTTGTTGTCTGTCTCGTTATTTCAGGGGTTAAGGGGCAAGGGACTCTCCACACCAACCCAGTTGGTGGGGAGAGCGATTTGCCCCACCCCCTGAAGGGAGAGCAATGGGAGGTTCCATTTAGAACCTCCTGGAAAAGGGGCGGGGGCTGGCTTACCACGTGAGCCAGCTCCCCTCCTTCAGTCTTGTCAGACTTTCGGCCCGCCACTCCCGCCCATTGACAGTATATTTGGTTGCCCGTTGGAGCCGGGTAGGAATTTTTTGCCTCTCATGTTCTGGGGGGTTTTTTCGCCTACCCTATACTGTTATTAGGGGCTAGATGGAGTGGTTTGGTTTAACTAGGCCAGCATAAATAGTTCAGGAAAACACTGACATGGAGGTATACACATGGCACCCAGTAAGGGTGGGGGGCATTGTACAACAAACACTCACCTAGAAGTCAACAAATGGGTGAGGGGACATCCATTGGCCCAGTTAAGAGAGAAGCTGATATCAATAATCGGACAGGCTTCTCCAGACTTTTACCTTCAGGTTGCCCGGTTGGGGATCCAGGGCACACTGACATCACACACTCAGTAGCTGGGGACGCTGCTTCAGCTTGCCACCAAGTTCCTTGACACTTAGTTTAGTTCAGGTAAAGTTAAATAGGTAACATTCAATAAAGTTGCCCAATTTGAATCCATACCTTTGTTGTCTGTCTCGTTATTTCAGGGGTTAAGGGGCAAATGGTTTTCAATGCTGGATTATACTGTGCAAAAATAACAGATGCTTATGATAGCCTGAGCAGATTGCTACTCTGATTTAAAATAAGGAGCAAAAATACTACAGGGCTAGTGTGATCTCTTCATGCCATATTTTCCAAGTGTTTTTTCCCCTTTCTCTAATATATCATACTGATAGGTGGATTCATCAAGGGGAGAGAAAGCCAATAACAATATCAATATGTAATTGCTTCATATATCGAGTGAAATCAAAAGACATTCTATGATAAAAGAATTCAGGCTTGCAGAATCTATTTCACTTTTTTTAGTACAACCCTGAGATCTACCAATTGGAACCTCATATTGGAAACACTTGCATAGAAAATGAAAGAATTCTCATTCTCAATTTTTTAGTTAACAGCCAGATTAGAGGAGAACTCATAGTCTCACCACATAACTTCAAATCTCTGCATTTCTGCAGTATTCAGAAAGATTCGGGAGTCAATCTGTTGCTGCTGTTCTTCCCTGTACAGGAAACAAACAGTTTTGCCAATCCAGCTTCATTTGACCCAGAATTTTAGGAGAGCTGGATTTTCTATGTATGCCCTCAGCTTTAAGACCACTTAATTTGCTATGCTCAATATTTTGTGAGTTAAAAAGTGTATTATTTTAGCAGATGTTCACATGCTATCAAAGCTGATATTTTCCCCTTCCTTGGAAACTCATTAAGGGCTGCTGAAGGGCACAGCACTCTTCATTAAATGAACAAACAAACTAAAATCAATCACCTTCCTAACCGTTGTTCCTTGAGCAAGATTCAGCAACTATTAATTCCAATATGGATTCCACCATGTCAGTATAGTAATATCAGAGAACATTGAGTGATCATTTTAAAAAACCAAATAAAGGTACTTGATTCAATGCACTGATGTAGGTGAACTTTACTATTATTTGCAACCATAAGGCTATATAAAAATCAATGTTGTAAATATGAGGCAGAAAACCTGAATTCTGAATGTTATAAATGCAGCATGACCTCCATATTTGATATATCTTTGAAAATACCCAGTGGATAGCATATCATACCTGGTCAGAAGTATATCATAGATTCACATGGGAAGGACCTAAAGCAGGGGTCCTCAAACTTTTAAAACAGAGGGCCAGTCCCTCAAACTGTTGGCGGGCCGGATTATAGTTCGAAAAGAACATGAATGAATTCCTATGCACACTGCACATAGCTTATTTGTAGTGCAAAAACATTTAAAAACAATACAATAATTAAAATTAAGAACAATTTTAACAAATATAAATTAGTATTTCAATGGAAAGTGTGGACCTGCTTTTGGCTGACGACATAGGATTGTTGTTATTATTGTGTGCTTTCAAGTAGTTTCATACTTAGGTTGATCCTGAGCGAGGGCCGGGTAAATGACCTTGGAGGGCCACATCTGGCCCTCCGGGCCTTAGTTTGAAGACCCCTGACCTAAAGACATAGACAATTCCAGAGGGTGGCGGAGGAGGATTGAAGCATGAAATGGTGCATAATGAATCCATGGAAAAAGAGGGCTACACTGTATGTCCAACCGTTATATAGACAATTATGATGATGACAATAATATAATATTTGTTTATAAACTGATTTTTCTCTCATATAGATATAAACGCTTTGCAATTAACTGCAATTTTCATACTGAATTTAAAAGAAAGATGTTTTAGTTATTCTTGATAAAACGGCCAATATGACACAACTTTAGATCAATACAAAGTTGAGTGGCAGAATTGTCTCACAGGACAATTTTGCCACTCAAGTAAAAACATTGTGCTGTCAAACGCTGTGTTTTATCCAGTATCCTACTGAGCTCCTCCTAGAATGGTAAAAAGGAAGGATAAATAGTATAGTCTCACTCCTTCTGCCCATTCTTTCAAGTAATTTTCCTCCCATTAGAAGAAAACAGGAATTAAATTCTTTATGCCAGCCCCAATTTGTTGAAAATTTTCTACCAACTCAACACAAGGGATTTTTCATCTTTTCAAAAACATGTTCCTTGCCAAACTGGAGGCATATAACACACTTGGGTTGGCAGGGACAATGCCAAAGTCAATGCATACAAATTTGCAGATTCCCCTCACTGAAGAACAGTTGTGGATGTTTCTCCCCAAGTGCACATATTTGAAAACAAGCACAAAATGTGGTTTGAAGACATTTCAGTCAATAAGAATGCACTAAATCAATGTGTTCACTTTAAAATTTATGCATGAACATTCACACTTTTTTTTAAAAAAAAAAAGTTTATTATTATTGGAGTGTTGTGTGTTTTCCGGGCTGTATGACCATGTTCTAGCAGCATTTTCTGACAATCTGAATTATTATTATTATTATTATTATTATTATTATTATTATTATTATTAACAAAAAGGATGTAACCAGACACAGATCAGACATGTCACCAGGATGAATGTTGTACTGTTATTTAATATAATGTATCATTTTGATATTCAGATCATGATTTTGTTTTTCTTTTCTCACTCCATAATTTCATTGTGCTTATTGCATTTTTAGGAGTTTAAACTTTGAAGTTTTAATGCTTTTCCATTTTTAATTGAAGCAGATCTCTTTGAGTATCTTCTGTAATCATAAATCTCATAAATATAATAAGTAAGGTAATCAAAGGTATGAAGTTTTTGAATTGCTTTATATGTATCCGTTTCTTAAACCAATTCATAATAATGCACAAGGTCAACATCAGTAGCTGGAAAGTGATGTTTTCAGATGTTAATATTAGATGGATGCATTCTGCAAAAGCCTTTCATGTGAAATATGATTGATAATTGCAACAACTGAGATTGATTTCTATTCACTCTACAGGGTTTGGTAAAGATTATAATATAATTATTATAGAATAATTTTGGGATAGAATAAGTGGATAATATAATCATACAATTGGAAAAGACCACAAGATCCATCTAGTCCAACCTTTTGCAATGCAAGAAAATACAATCAAAGCACTCTAAACAGATGGCCATCCAGCCACTGCTTCAAAACCTTCTGAGTAGAGTCTGCCACACTCCAAAGTAGCATGTTCCACTGCCCAACAGCTTTTACTGTCAGGACGTTCTTCCTAATGTTTAGGGAGAATCGCTTTTCCTGAAATTTGAATCTATTGATACATGTCTTTGTCTCCAGAGCAGCAGAAAACAAGCTTGCCCCCCTCCTTAATGCAACATTCTTTCAAATATTGAAACACGGCTATCATGTCCCCTCTCAACTTTATCTTCTCCAAGCTAAAACATACCCAGCTCCTTAGGTCCGCATAGGTCTTGACTTTCAGACCTTTGATCATTTGATTTCCTTTTTCTTTTTGGACATATTCCACCTTCTTGAATTGTGGTGCCCAGCTAAATTCTTTCAGATTTGAATTTTGACACACTTTGGAGTTAAAGGGATCTAAAAATCTATTTTTTTTCTTCAAAAAGATAGATTTCGCTCTCAAAATTTTCACATAAGGAAAATACTGGTGTAGAGACAGAAAAGAAGAGGACAAGGTGCAGGCAACTAACAGAAATCATATCCTTACAACATCTTTCTCCATTCTTTATCAAAGCCCATAATGATCCCAGTTCAGAATTAGAAACTTAGAGTTAACACTGGTTGCCATTGTCCAGTCTAAAGACTGATCTAATGGTAATAATTCTAATGGTATGCTGATTAATCCTTGCTTCTGCTCACATTTTGGTAAATGCAGTGAATTTGCAAAAATACTTTATTTCATATACCATAAATACTTGAAGATACAAACAACAGTAAGCATGCATCTCTATAGTTTGACACCACTTTAACTGCCATGTCTCAATGCTAAGAAATAATTGGAATTCAGGTTTCAAAGGGTCTTTAACTTTCTCTACCAAAGAGTATATTGGTGGCTCACCAAACCATCATGATTCCATGGCATTGAGCCATAGAAGTGAAAGTGGTGTCAAACTGCATTAATTCAAAAGTGTAGATGAGCCCTCTCTCAGCATAATTTGATGACCAGCCACAGAATAATGATAGACCAGACACAGAAAATCTGGGTCTTCCCCTCTGCTGTGTAGATAGATAGATAGATAGATAGATAGATAGATAGATAGATAGATAGAATATTGTTATGGAGACTTTAAATCACAGAAAAAACACATTATTTAAAGAAAGTAGGCTTGAAATAAAAATGAATGCAAATTGGGAAACTATGAGACATCAAAACAAATAAATAAAGCAAGTCATTTGACAGAGGCACTAATTTGGATCGCATGAGACAGCCTATCCCTCACTGTGATCTAGAATTAAAGTGAATTCTCTAGCTACACACAGGGTGATGGATTAGAAGAGAGAAGAACAGCCTACATGGGGACCAAGGATCCTGCTGTGTTGTCTCATACAAAATGAATAACTGTGCTATATTATTAAGCCACCTACATTTTTCATGTACCTGCTGGAGATTTGAAAGTATAAGCAAATCATCAATAAGAATGTTTTGCTACTAGGAATGTTTCATTGGATGGATATTCAGTTAATGGATGCCCATCATAAAGCAATTGCAGACTACAACATTTTACACAAGTGTGAGCATATAATGGCAGTTAACATCTGGCTTGTAAAGACAGCCTTGGGATTCTAGAAGTCTAGGTGCGTTTTGGCAGTGTGTTCTCTCTTTGACTTAATGAGTGTGCATCAATGCTGTATAAAGGTAGGCACTTTGTAGAATATTATGATTCCTACATTTAAAAAACAGCAGCAACCTGACTCACAGATCAGCATTACAAAAATAGAGAAGACAATTTGTTTCAAACTTGTTCTTGTTCTATTATTTCCATCTTCCAATACAAAAAGAAACAATTGGGTCCAGATCTGGTTTTTTGAAATGATTTGAACTAGCTGAATTAACGTGTTGAATATGTACAACCAGAAGTAATTCACATGTACAACCAGAAGTAATTCTTGCTGAATTCAATGAAGGCAAGTGGGACAAAAATAATAACTCTAGTATCACAAATGCAATAGTATTGGGGTAGGGTGGGGATGACACGTCAACACAACTAGGGGCCTGTTACTCAATGAGTGGAGTTTTAATTCCTCCAAAGATAATTTTTGTAGTATCATAAAGACATATTTGTCATCCAGATTGACAACTGGAAAATAGAGGGAGAAAATGTGGAGGCCGTGACAGACTTTGTATTTCTAGGTGCAAAAATTACTGCAGATGCAGACGGTGTCCAGGAAATCAGAAGACACAGGCTGCATCAGAAAATGTTTACTTCTTGGGAGGAGAGCAATGTCCAATCTTGATAAAATAGTAAAGAGTAGAGACGTCACACTGGCAACAAAGATCTGCCTAGTCAAAGCCATGGTATTCCCTGTAGTAACCTACGGATGTGAGAGCTGGACCTTAGGGAAGGCTGAGCAAAGGAATATAGATGCTTTTGAGCTGTGGTGTTGGAGGAAAGTTCTGAGAGTGCCTTGGACTGCGAGAAGATCCAACCAGTCCATCCTCCAGGAAATAAAGCCCGACTGCTCACTGGGGGGAAGGATACTAGAGACAAAGTTGAAGTACTTTGGCCACATCATGAGGAGACAGCAAAGCCTAGAGAAGACAATTATGCTGGGGAAAGTAGACGGTAAAAGGACGAGGGGCCGACCAAGGGCAAGATGGATGGATGGCATCCTTGAAGTGACTAGACTGACCTTGAAGGAGCTGGGGGTGGTGACGGCCGACAGGGAGCTCTGGTGTGGGCTGGTCCATGAGTTCACGAAGAGTCGGAGACGACTGAATGAATGAACAACAAAGTCATCTGGGATTTCTAATTGTTTTATACTAGAATGGAGCATTGCACATGACATAGTATATGGTGGGCATCCTGTAACCACTGGGCTAATCAAAACCCAGTTGTTGGTGTACACACCAGTGAGATGGTGAATCCACTTTGAGCTCTAGTCTGAAATGTAAAAGAACAATCAAAGGACCTATATGAACCTTGTCTCTTAAAACAATAATTTCCACACTAAAGAGTGTATCTGCTTCTCGCTGACATAGAAGCCACCAGTTGTCACTGTCTCTGATGTACACTATGAAGTCTGTTGCCATTCAGTAGGATGAAATATCTATTGAGCCATTGTGAACTGCATAAAGCCAATTATGAACTAATAGAACATCATTACACTTTATATGCTATTTACACTCAGATGATTTGCAAGGCACAATGTGCTAAGGAAAGCAAAAAGAAAATGCTATGGAGCTTAGTATAACTATATGGAAGATTAGATAGCCAAATGGCATGAAATCTGACATTTGACTATCAAATTTTCTTTGTAAAGTATGATATTACTTAACATGAGTCATTATTATGAAAATATTTACCAGGCAATCTATATAGACAAAAAGTATATTGATGCTTGAACATTTTACATTGGGTGAACTTTTGTACACTTTCCCCCCACTTCTGAACTAATTCTCTGTGTGGAAGCTCGTGGTGCCAGGGTGTTGTCTAACAGCTCTTGAAAGCATCACATGATAAGCAGTCATTAATAATGCATTTTTATGAGAAATTATTAAAGAACAGAGATGCACTCCCCTATCATTTCATCAATATGCTAAAAGCATTTATAAGTGCCATTTTCATTTTAAGTTTAGAGCTAAGAGTGCATTAGTCTACTTTTACATGTTTAGACTAGCCGTAACCATAAAGTGCATGTATTAACAATAACCTGGAGGAAAGTACAGCCTAGTTCTTAGTCCATCCCTCTTAGTATCTGATTTGTAAGGAAGTTTCACAAATATCAAGAAGAGCAAAATTGTACCATAGCCAACTTCAGATGTGAGAAAATCAGTGGCTGACTCATGTATGGCTCCTTTGAAGAATACTTAATACTTAATTTAGTTTTTCATAGATGGTGAACCGCCTTTAGTCACCTTCGGGCTGAGAAAAGCGGTATATAAATGCGGTAAATAAATGTAGAAAAGAAGTGTGTCATTTAGATCAGAAACATCTTTGACATGGGTCAGTTATGTTGTTTCTTAATAGAAACATGTTATCTAAAAGTCTTCTAAAATTAATCTACAATGAAAATTACAATTAATTAATTGTAATTTTTAGCAGTATTTTATAATTTTATAATTTCAGTTAGCAAGTAGCACAGATATCACACTTACTAGCTAATACTCATTTTAAAACTGCTATTCTTTTAAATACATATGCTTGTACCCATCTGTAATAAACTGAATTATGTGCAGCAAAATATGGATTATATGCAGTCCCTGAAGGTTATTTTTATGAGCACCTGTTTCTTGCCCTACCAAATGTCATCAAAACTGCACCGCTGAATTGGTACATCCCTCTTCTTGTTTCTCTTTTCATTCACTCTTATGATTGTCTGGGTAATATCTATGTCATCATATCTGACTTTCATTTGCAACTGATCCATTTATTGCTCCAGTATATATTACTTAGCCTGGCCAGGACTAAGGATAAATAGTTTTCTGTTTGAAAACCTGAGTTAGCTCATGGCCTTGGATTAAAAAAAACTGTTTTGTTGGTGTTGTACCTTCAAGTTATTTCTAACATATGATATTCCTAAGGTGAATCTATCTTAGGGTTTTCTTGGCCACCCAGTGGATTTCCATAGACAAGTGGGGATTCAAACCTTAGTTAAATGCTCATATAACAATACTATCTGTTAAGACTACATGGTAATGAACCAATATTATTATTTCTAAGAACAATCATGCCATTAGATATGATACATGAAATCGAATCTATAGTAGAATAATACTTTGGGGCCAATGGAAGGGATTGTAGGGGTTTTGTAGTCAATTCTTCTGCTGTGCAGAAATACACAAGTAGAGCACTACTGAAATATGGTCAAGCTAGCTCTATTGAACAACCTCTGAAATACTCCTAGAGACAGTCTGTTGAAACTAAAAATGTATTCGCTCATAGTTTGTGGTCTACTAAGAACCCTAAATACTTTTCACATGAACTACTATCAAATTAAATGCCACCCATCCTTTTTCTTTCCTGCTTGGATGTTGTATCTTTTATTTATCCCTGTTGAAAAAAACATGTTTTACCTGTCTTAAAATCCTAGGATTGCTTTTGAAACTGCTTCTAGGGATTTTTGAAGAGCATTCTAATGTATTTTTAAAATTCTTTTAGTTTCTGTATGGTTTTAATTTTTTTATTTGTTTATCTACTCAGGAATACTTCTAACCTATGAAAATGACAACAACAACAACAACAACAACAACAACAACAACAACAACAACAACATTGCCTCCAGAACATGGCCATATAGCCCGGAAAAACCTACAACAACCCAACAACAACATTGTTAGCTTTCACCCAGCTCTCCAACCTGTTAAGGAGAATCTGAATTCTCATACTTTCTTCTCTGGCAATGATTCCCAACCTGTGGGTCCCCAGGTGTCTTGGCCTACAACTCCCAGAAATCCCAGCCAGTTTACCAACTGTTAGGATTTCTGGGAATTGAAGGCCAAAACATCTGGGGACCCATAGGTTGAGAACCACTACTCTAGGTTATTTCGGGCCACTGTCATTAGTGACATCTAATAATGCCTTCTATTCCATCATTTAAGTCACTTATTATGATGTTGAGTAAAACCACGCCTAGGAGAAGTTCACTAGTGGCTTCTCAGAAAAGCAATCATTGGTGAGTAATCCCATAGTTTGGTCACAGAGAATCATAACTCCACTTAACAACTGCACTGTCTAGCCCACTGTTCACTAGTTTTTCATCACGAAAAATACAGATCTTGCCAAAATCCTTACTGAAATCAAGATATTGTAAATCTATAGCACACTGCTGATCTATCAACTATTTATTCCATCAGAAAAAGAGACAAGGTTAGTTTAATATGCCATTGTGTCCTTTTATCACAATCGTTCCCAAAACAAACTTTATACATTCTGCATGAATTTTATTACTGACTCATATGTACATGCAATGATTTGAGAGTCAATCTCCATCTGTCAGCATTCCAATGTCTATGTGCTCCTATGTATCAGTCCACTGATATCCTTTGCATTTGAATTATCCTTTGCATAATTGTATGGTGTTGGTGTGTGTGTATGTGTGTGTTTGCTTTCTATCCATACAAACTGAAGCCATCAACTGAAATTCCTCCAAAAGAGAAAGTTTTATAAGTTTAGTAAAGTTTCCCAGTGTGATACTGTACTTCTCTATCTCAAAATCACCATAAACATTAATATTGGTTATTTGTGAGCTTGTGCTGTGAACATGATATGGTGAATCATTAGGAACAGATTACAGATTGTCAGTTCAGAGGACAAATCCTGGGGCTGGCATTTCAACTGAGTTTTTCTTACAGCAACAAGCTCTGGTGAATTTAGAGATTGCTACTTAAGAAAAAAAACTATGGAGAAATAGCAGAATTCCTACCTTTCTGGTGCATGGCAGATGAAACACCGAATAGAGGAAAAAATCTTGGTCTTGAAATTATTATTTAAAATTATAATATGGGAGGTAAAGAAATAGAAGAATGATCACAGCTAGTTTTCAATCATGAGGAACCAGTGGGGGGAAAGGGCAAACACATTTGCATGATTGCTTAGCCTCATGTAGGCATTTTTTAATTTTCAGTACTTGATTTCTCTAAGCCAAGGTGAGCTCCCAAACTTCCTTCTTCATCCATCACTGGTTCATACAGCAGAACCTCAGAATTCCTAGTATCAGTGACAAATGACCTCAGCCAGAAGTGTTTGATTTGCATATGCATAATGCAATCTGAGAAGTAATGCTTTGGGCAACAGGGAATTCTTGATATAATTATGTTAATTTGCAATATGTTTCTGGGTACACTTTTAATATCAATGATGCTGAAATTAAAGCTCATATATTACATTTAAAATGAGGTATAAAATTAGATATACATCACAGAGTGCATTATATAAGCATCACTGTATTAGAAAATATGATTACAAATTCCTAGATGTGTTTACTCCTAGTTGTTTATTGCAGCACATTCTGTTTTTATAAGTGCACAGTCCTGATTTAAATTTGCATTAGAATAAATGTAAAATAACATATCTAGGACAGTCATATCATTAGCGTGTTTATATTGCAGTGCAAGTCAGCCATAATTATTTACCATGAAGGCGTAAAATATCAGGTTGATGTGGATATGGTTAGAGGATGTTTCCTATAATGTGATGAGTATAATATTCTCTTATGAGCCATAACCTTGAAAAAATAAAGATAATAACCCTATATAGGCATGTAAATTGTGACATTAGAAATGGTCAAAGAGGCCACCATTGTGGCTTACTACATAACCAACTACTTTTCCACCAGGTATGAGGCTCAGCTAACACCCGATGGGATTACTTCCATAAACCTCACTGTTACTACCAAAAATTGAGGTATTACACTGTCTACATTTCTGCTATCAATGTAAAAACCCCTCACCTTCTATTGCTGTGGGGACCAACTGTGGGGACCTCTTAGATGCCCTCAAGTTACCCAGTATGAGATATTACACAACTTAGATCGCTTTATTTACTGTTGCCACTGCAGACACCTTGTCTGAATCCAATCTTTCTAATATTTAACAAAACATTAGAACAAAAAATATATAAATACAAAACAATACTTTATTAATAGAAGCTGACATAACAAAACAGATCCATTTTATTACACTGAGAAAACACCTCACTGTCTCAGACTCTCTCACACAGCCCACTCCTATCTAACATAGGGTGCTTTCACATAGTCTAACTATCACAGTTTGATACAACTTTAGCTGTCTTGGCTATGTCTGTTGGAATGATGGGATTTATAGTTTCATGAGGAACCCTGAATTCCCCATCAATATCTGAAACAAGAGCTTTTTGGCAAAGCCCCTCACCAAACTACACCACACATTAATTCCAAAACTGACTCACTTAACCTTAAACCACAATTCTCTCATTCTGGCACCCCAACATCTCCTTACTCTATTACTTAGGTGATCCCTCATAGTCCAAGGATGATGTTCCGCCAAGTGATGTGTCTTACTGTATTATATACAGCACATACCTAAACAAATGACCATAATATAAGTAGTTCTTTAAACAATATTTTACTCCAAAAGTCCATAGCATCACCACACCATGTAGCTCCAGCCACAACATGACTATCCCCTCCCACTGTAATGGGGAAGACATGAAAATGTCAAAGGAGGGGCCTAAATGCATGTAACTCTGTGGTCATAAGTCTCCATATTTGTGGATAAGTTTGGAACTTCTTTTTAAAAGAAGACTACTATGGAAAGCTATAAAATAAAACTTCTAATAGTAAAACAGAAGGCTTGAGACTTCCAGCTGAATAAGGAAAAGTAATCCCCCTGTCCCTACTGCATCACTTGTCCATATGTTCCCCAAACATGCTCTAGTAATGTCCAGAGCTGATTTTCAGATGTCATGAATGGCTGCATTTGGAAAAGGATGAGAAGAAAGTTTTATTTCAAAAAGGACTGGTACTCAGAAGAATGCTGGATTTAGACTTGGAATGTAATTCTTTTCTAAACCCATTCTTAAAGAAAATAATTTTCTTTTGTGAGAATTTTTTTAATGATCTGTTTTCAAACTTCTTTAAAATATAGTTCACAGTTTGTGACTAATTATGAAGGCATACATTTATGTTTATTTTGCATAGTCACAGCATTGTCTTTGCAAAAATGTAATGTATGTTATGTTATTTTATTTCTTATTTCATCTATAACCTACATTTCACCCAGAACTCTTTAGTTGTGAACTTACTTGGTGCAAAATCTGTATGATTTTTCCCAAATAAATGTAGACTATAAAAGAAAAATTATATCTTCAGAGTATTTACATATATTTTTATCACAAGAGATGTGAACTAGTAAATAAGATGGTTTGGAAGGTTTACAACAGTATAATGCCCACTTATTTCACAAGACTGAACTGCTGGATATATTTCAGTAAAGGAATTCCTGGATTGCAGTATCAGATGTAATTTGGAAAGAGAGGATGATTTAGGTGTAAAGTGAATTGTAACTCCAAACTGGAGAAGACTTGCCAAATCAGCAAGTTGACTTTAGAAGGAACTATGGGTTTCATTTTGGCTTTAGTATTTTCTTGCAAATCCAGTCTGAAAACATGAAAATCAGGCAACATTTTAAAAAACTCTCCATGGGAACATTTACATGAATCCTTTATTCCCAATTGGAGGAGAGAGTCAGCTTTGCAGTAATCTTGAACTGTGTTAACAAAGGCATGGGTTGAAGAATGGTAAGGGGGGCTGTCCGGCAGTGCCAAACTGGACTCAGTGTTGCTGGACAGCCAGACTCTTTGCCTCTGCAGAAGCCCAGGGGCTGATAATAAAAACCACTCCTGGGCAATCCAGAATTCAGCACTCCAAATAAACTTTGGGATAAAGTGTCTGCATAGAACTACCCCATGACACAGATAAAGAGAAAGGAAGGCACAAAACATTTGTTTCTTTTAAAATGAGGGAACTATCAGATAAAATGTTGTTTCTCATATTGGATCAGTATGATCAAAATTGAAATTGAAATTGAAATTATGAGTGGTTAAATTCAGCAGAAGCCCCTCTCTTCTCTAGGGAACACAAAGAGACAGAGATGTGAAGCCTTTTGATTTTATCCAATTAGTCTACTTCTCTTTGACACCAAGATGCCTTCTTAGGCATCAAAAATATAGATCACTTTCAAAATGAAATAATAGAGTAACAGGAACTGAAATCCCTTTATTCAAAGCCCAAGTGTTAAAATGTTTTGCAAGACACATATCACAGTTACAACTTTATAGTATGGTAAAGTATCATTGTACTTCTTGAGAATCTGCACAGATGCATTCTCAGCAGTAGCTTGCATTTATGGAATATCTTGTCAGGTCTACATGCTGTGACTGCTGCTGGAACTCATACTGACAGATATTCAGACAGAAATATGGGGCCATAGTATGACTGTGGCTTAATAAGCATCTTCAGAAAAAATTAATATGGATCCTGGAGTATACCTTCTTTCACATACACTATATTCTTGTTTAGGAATGATGCAAGTTCTACATTTCTTTCTCTTCTTTCCCCTCCCACATTTCTCCACCACCACTCCTCACCCACAGCTCCCTATTTGGAAAACTGCTTTCCATATACAATGAAGCTTCTGCAAACATATGCACCGTGCACATAGAGCTCTCTTCCATGGCATAAGAAAATTCAGGATCTGTACTACCAATCCATCTAATTTTATTATTTTATTTTTATTAGCCTACTCATTTTTATGATGCATAACAAATTATAAATGCCTTCATTGTTAAGTGAAATTACTTAAAAGAGTTGTTTTAAAACATTAATGGCGTTTTGAAGACCACTAGTGATGTGAAGAATATTTGCAAAGATAGGGGTTCCATTTCCCTTCCAAAGACACAAGTAAGTAGCATAGGTTTTGTGGTTAGGATCAGAGTTTCGATTGAGAATTTGGTGTGGCGTTGTCATCTGGCTGGTGCAGTTTGAAGTGAGCTTCAACACTGCTTTATGACTGTTCCTGGGGGGATGAACAGGAGGAGGAGGGGAAGGAGGGGGGAAACAGTGGAAAGGGGATAGATATAAATAAGGGATGGGAATTGTACTAATAAGTTGTAAACAATAGGCCACACCACAAGTGGGTGAATATATATGAATTATTTTTTCCTTCATTGCTAAATTGGATATATATATATATATATATATATATATATAGAGAGAGAGAGAGAGAGAGAGAGAGAGAGAGAGTATATGTCACCTTTGTTACTTTCTAATTTTTTTCATGAGGTTATGCAATTTTTAAAAAAAATGAAGTGAGCTTCTTCAGTGATGTATAGACAGGGCCTAAGAAAGCTACATGTCCTGTACTGAGCATAAAGTTAATATGCTTGGCAATACACACACTTTTTATTACTATGCCTATGGTTTAGAATGAAATGAATGACATTTTTACAGCTATCTCTGTCAAAATACAGCTTTGAATAACATTGCTGGTGTACTATAGAAATAAGAATATATAGCCAAGTACATATTTGATACCCAATTAAGATTATCTACACTGAAGCTCCAAAGCAAAATTAATATGCCATCATGTATGGAAAAGAAACACATATGAAAGATACTGAGTTTTGTCTTCAAAAATTGAAATCCCTGAAGGGATTTCAACTTCTTTTTTGAAATGCAAAGATTACTGGTAAAAAAAAGTGGTTTTTTGTTGTTTTCGGACTTGCAGGTGCACCTTTTCTAGGACAACTACTGTGACAACTTGACATATCCTTCAAAAACTTTCATTCAGTGGCAAGAGTGATCTTTGAATTTTTGATGAGAAACTTACAAAGTTTTATGAAGATTGATACAACAGGGGGAAAAAGATTCTTAGAAAATAAGTCACACCATCACAAGATTTACTCTCATGTCATAGTTAATTGGATTGAAAAAGAAGCATTTCATTTAGCCTAGAACATATTTAATTCCATTGAACCTGGAAAGAAGCAAGAAAAGGAGGCGATCTAGTGTGGGATCATTTGAAGTAGGTGTCCTCAGTGAGTGAAACACTCCTGAGCCCCAAGGACAATCCAATAGCTGGGTTGTTTCCCAACTGTCCATCAACTGGAAGGCAGAACCAAGGAATCTCCTCTCAAGTCATAACAAAGATCCCAGGCCAACCTCAAGGGAGTTTCCTTCTGCACCCCATCTTGTAGCAAAAGAAATAGTCCCAGAGTCCTCCCTTTCACCAAAAGTGTGCCAAGATGTTCATTGTAACTACTACTTCTCTCACCTTCTACCTGCAAAGTGTCATTGTATTTTAAAAACCTGGTTTCTCTCCATTGAACACCAGCAAATTAGTCCTTCCACTACAGTTGCTGTGCCATGCAGACACAGGCTATATTGTCTTACATATGCAACAATTTGTGATAAAACTAGAAAATAAAATTTGAAGAATATGTTACATGTCACACTATATAACATTTATTTATTTATTTATGCTATTTCTACCCTGTCACTTCTCTGTCCCCGAAAATGCTGCATGTGTGTAATCTGTAAATCTCCCTGAAGCTTGATCACATCTTATACGATTTGTTAACTAAAATCAGTTTTAAAGGAAAATAACAGTAATGAGATTATTTATTTGTCCCCAAGAACGAACAGCACTCCTTATGATAAAGTGTGCTAATAATTTGCTATTATGGTATTGGGGAATATTCACTCATAATAATAAATAATAAATAAATAATAAAAAAGTAATTGAAAGTAAAAGTAATAGTAAAAGGAAGCATGTAACTTGAATCAATTGGTTGAGTTCTGTATAATCTCCCTCAATAGTTAACTATTTTGTTGAGGATCTGATATCTTTTATAATTAGGGATATAGAAAACATTCACACATTTCCCTCATTGAAATGAAAAACCAATGTTTCAACACACCAAGACTCCGTATTAATCAACTAGACAATTTCTGGGTTTTTTTTTGTCATATTATTGCAAACACACACACACATTTTGTTCAAGTCATGTCATTTTGCATTAAAAATGCATATGCACAGAAAACACTGGCCAAGATAATGCATCGGAAACATTGCTGTGATATTGCAGCTAAATTTGTTCTACAATAAAACCCTCAATAACTCATCTTAAAAGCCAAATAGTTCTACTGAATGAAGAAATTCTATGACATTGGTGAACATGGTATTAAAGGATAACACATCCAGCCTTTGCCCATTAGTGAGCCAGAGTGGGACAAGCAGAATCAAGGACCTATGTGAGAACTTGTTACAACTCTTCATTAGATTATGGACCTCATCCTATGAGTGGCAACAAAGTGGAGGAAAGCAGAAGGAACCGTCTTACTTTGCTCCCTTCTACCAAGGTCCGTCTTCGGTTATGGCAAGCCATCCCACATCCTATCCTTGTCCTTTTCCCCATGTTTCCCTACTTTTTGCAGTTTGGAGTTGAGTACTAGGTATTCCTGGCTATGTTTCCATGTGCTTTGGAAACAGAGTCCCATGGAGTACCACTGAAAGTGCCCTTGCATCATATGATGACCTCCATGGGACTCCATTTCCAAAGCACATGAAAATGGAGCCCAGACTGTATGGGATTCAGTTATATGACACTCTGACACAAGGTGGCTGGACACATCGCCCTTCAGCATCCCACTCACCAGTGCTGTAGAACGTTTTCACATAGTATGGCTGCCTGGCTTATAAAAATGTTAGAGTTTATTGTGTTTATAACAATGGTGTCACATTGATAAATGTGAATTTGACATACTGATGAAGTTGTAAATGTTACTATATAATAACAGCCCAATGTCCACTCTTTTCTACAGAAAACACTGGAATTCTATCTACCCCCTTTCTGGAAATATGAAAAAAATGCTCAAATTTATTTTCATCTCTCCTGAGTGGCAGAAAACTTTTGAAATTATTTGAGGGGTTTTATGTGTGAGAATGAAATATATGAAGATTGACACTTCTGTGTGGATGAAAGTGACTAAGCAAAATATCCAATCTGCCCAGTTTGTGAAGAATAGAACTTGGAAAAGTTATTTGGGCTATAACTCTCTGAACAGCACATACTTTTCTACAAAGCAGCTGTAATCTTGTAGTCTACTTCACTAAAATATAAATCCTAGGATTCTGTAGGTTGAAACATGACTCTGAGTGTCAGTGTGCATACTGGCATGTCCTTTTGAAAGATCTGTGGGACAATGATCAAGGAGATGGGGAAACTTTGGGTTATAGCATAAGATTATCATGGAAACTCTGGATCTAAAAGATTGCACCAAGACAGAACTGATACATATTTTTTTCCATTGCAAGGTCTCGCTTCTTAAAAGCAACTAAAAGAAATTAGATTATCCATTGTTTATAAACATAAAATATGTTAATAAACATATCTTTATTATGGACACCATTGTAAGCAACTAGTTGTGTATAGTTATTGTTTACTCCTTGATTGTATGAAACGCTGTTAAAAATCTGTGCTTCATAGCAAGTAAACTTCTAATTTAACTTTAAATAAAATTGCTTAAAATGTAATGGCTCACAAATGATTTTGCTAAGGCTGGATAGAACAAACCATGAATAGTTACACAGATTCCCACTGGGCTGATGGCATGAACAGCATACCAAAAGATTAAATTTAATGGCAGTAGTTCAATGTATAAATTGATCTACACTGGGAAATATAACGGCCAGTATGCTTACACGGTGTTGGCTTCTAAATTAGCCATGGCCATATTATAGGGCCATCTTGGGAGCCATTGTGGAGAGCTCCCCGAAAGTGGAAGTTCAGCTGGAAGCAAAATTAAAGAATTATTGGGAAAGGGAAAAAACCACTACAGGAAAAATTCAACCATCCTTTTACATCTCAATAGTTCAAAACATTTAACTTTATCTCTAATTCTAGATTCCAATTTTCAAAGTGACTCAATTGCAATCACAAACAGTTCATAGTGGTTGTGGAAAAGTCACTGATGCTTACTTTTTTGGTTTTTCCAATTTCACAAACATGACAGTCTTGTGGATGATCCTCCACTGGGCTTTTAACTGTCCTAGATTAGAACAAGGAATGTGGATAATGTAGATCTTTGCAAGAATTTAGGGAGAAAAACTGTGAAATGATGAGCTTTATATTTGTCTAGTAAGCCAACATTTATGAAACCCTTTACCTCAATAATATTTATTTTGATTTAAAAAGCACAAAAAATATCCTACAAATAAATTTCAGTCAGATTCAAATATGGTAGAAAGGGGTAGACTCTTAATCAGTTGGTGGTATTATTATGCTGGTGCCATGATGAAGTTGTGCCATTCATACACTCAGCAGGATTCTATCATGTTTGATTTTATCACGTTTCTTCAAATCATACAAACATTTAGTTTGATTGTATTACAGTTTTATTTCTTTGCCCTCCCACCCCAAATGGAATACTATGCAATTTTAATGCATTTTTCTACTGTGCACAAACATATATCTTTGTGCACATTTTCAAGTATAGTAGAGTCTCGCTTATCCAACCTTCATTCATCCAACATTCTTCATTATCCAATGCAGTTTGCCTCCTGCCCGGATCCACAGTTGTTTCAATACATTGTGATGTTTTGTTGCTAAATTCGTACATACAGTAATTACTAAATAACGTTACTGTGTATTGAACTGCTTTTTCTGTCGATTTTTTGTAAAACATGATGTTTTGGTTCTTAATTTGCAAAAACATAATGTAATTTGACTTTTAATAGGCTTTTTATTAATCTCTCCTTATAATCCAACATTTTCACTTATCCAATGTTTTGCCAGCCTGTTTATGTTGGATAAGCAGACACTACTGTATGATTTTTAAAATTGGTCATATTTTAAAATGTTTTCATTGTTTCATGTGCACTTTCTGTTTCCAAAGTATTCTATAAACCTCACACATGAGTAAACTCTCAAGGACTGGTGCACTTTTTTCATAACTCTCAGAAAATGTGAAATAACTTTTGTTATCAAAATAGCCAAATCCAACAGTATTTTCAATTCCTAATTTTTAATAAATATGTAATACAACGTGGCCCTCTTTGTGCTCAGAATAACTTTTCCTATTTGAAGTTAGGCCTGTGCAGTTGCTTGAGAAATTTCATTTACTTGTTTATGATTTTTAAATTTTTTTTTCAGAATTTCTTCATGAAATCCAACAGGAATTGGATATTCAGTAAGTTTGAATGTCGGAAATATTGCAACTGATAGATTTTCCCGTAAGTGGCATAATGTGACTTTTGGCCCTTTGAAGAAAGTGTTGACAGTCATCCTAAATCTATACTGAGATCTATATTAGAGAATGAAAATGATTTTAAAAAGCAGTATTACTTAGAAAAGCAGGAGTTTCACACTATATACTCTCACACATGAACCAAAATCCAGAGTAATTGCTGCTAATGTGTGTCTTTGTTGGCATTTAATGTTTGCCATATATGTGTTGGAAACTGGAGATAGGGTGGTCTACAAATAAAGTTTTTTAAAAATTATTATTATTACTAACTTTCTTCAGTCCAATGTTCATTGCATCATTTCTGGCTCCTCCTTCCTTGTTACTCTCGGAAAGCTACAGCTGCAAATTCAAGACTGAATGTTAATTTGGGAGGTTTCTACCATCAATGCTTTCAATTTTTTTGTTGTGGTAGACAGTGTTCAGAAAATTATTTGTGTGCCAATGAACAAAATGAGAACCAAGATTCTGCACACTCTTTCTAATTAGATAAGCCATCTTCCTTTGGGGACAGCAAAGCAATTCGTAGTAAGTCTTCCTTCTTATCAGAAACTGATTATCTTGAGATGAGTCTATTTTCTAGAGAGTCCATGGGAACAGCAATTACACAGGCACTGATTTTGTGACTCCAAAAGGGAGGGTGGAATCAAATGAATCAGTAATATTGTATTTTAAGACTTCACAAAGTAAAAGAAAATCAATTTAATTGGCGAAAGTTGAAGCCAACTACAATTCTTTTATCCTCTTTTTTATTGGTGAATTATTAAACTACTATTTGCTCTTGTCCGTATTAATTTTAGCAAGAAAACCTACAGCAAATTAAAGCAAGTTCTGGTAAAGACTTAAAGTTAGGAAGTTAAAATTAATCTAATGAAAAGAATAGTTGATTTTAAATTTCTTTCACACTTTATCCATCAATCAGCTAATCACTTAATCAATCAATCATCCATTTTTTTCTCTTAGTGGTGGAAATAAAGCAGTTAATCTTAGACTAATTTTATTGTCCAAGAACTGTGTAACTCACATTGTTTTACACAGATATTGCTTCAGAAAAAAGTGTAATGCATCATTTGCTGCTGTGGAATTAGGTATTTATGCTGCACAGTAGAGCTATACAAGGCAAAAATATGAATAATAAATGGGGTGTAATTGATAAGAGGTACAGGAGATATGACTTTTATGGCTGGAATTTAATCCCAAAAAATATTACAATGAGCAATATATCCCAGCTACAGATAAGTAAATAGTTCACAGGTCAAGTCTGGAGTAAAACTCAGTACACCCCACAAAAAATAAAATCACCAATAGTCAACAGGAACATGCAAATATCATTCTGTGGATACATATACAGCTTTCCATCAACTAAGCGAAGCCAGTGCAACAGTTCACAAGGTGATTTGAATCATACCATACCATACCATACCATACCATACCATACCATACCAAATTTTGCATCAAATGTTCCATGCCTTCTTATGTGCCACCACCTTCTTTTTCTGGAATCTTAAAAAAATGTAGAATGAATCACCTTCAAGCAGCAATCCTAGAAGGGGGTGGGCGGCAAAGGGACAGGTGTCTAAGTGAGTGAGTGTATGCATCGGTGAGTGGATTTTTGGGTTGGTGAATGGATTGGAGAGTGGTTGGGCAGGCAGAGTGGGTGAGTGTGTAAAGTAGGTGTGTGAGTCTTTGGGCAGGTGGGACGATGGACAGATGGCTGTTTACAACAAGGAGGCTGCCTGACTTAAGGATGCGACTATTATTCGAGAGAATCTTAACACCCCACCCCTCAAAATGGAGATACAACTCTTATGCTATGAAATACAGATATCTAAGGTTGGATCTACCTTGTTATATAAGGCAGTTTGAGAATGCAGATTAAACTGCATTGAGATGGGTTATATGAGTCTACACAGCCATATAATCCAGTTCAATGCTTTTAAAATGAATTCTGAAACTGTGTTGTATTTTAGTGTAGATCTAGCCTAAGATGTCAAAAAGTCCATGCATTCCAATACCAGACTATGATGATTCATATATACCAGCATGATCTGGAGGAAAGGTTTCGGCAGGTGAAGTGAAATTATCTCTTTTTTGTTCCAAGCAAGTTCTTCTTCTATAATTTAGCCTCATTTCAGGCATAAATGATACAAATGGGTTTTCCTCCCCCATCCAGCTGAAAACTGCCTTTTGAAACATTTCAAATAATCAGTGGGAAATCTAGCAAAGCCAGCTGCACAGATTTGTCTTGCTTTTGCCACCTACATAGACAGTTTACTATTATGAACTGGAGGAGAAGGATGGGTGACATTAAGACAGAGGTACAGTAAGGTCTCAGAAGGAAAATGGAGATAAAGGCACATTACATTTATTCTTAGCATTTGATATAAGTCCTATCAAGCTAAATAGGACTTATTTCTGAGTAGGCAGCATACATTGTCATGGACTCTGTATCTGGTGTGTTCAAGAAAGGAAAATGGAGTGGAGACATCTGGAGCTCTGTATGGAAAAGGGCCTGGTAAGATGAACTGATTCAGTCTGGAAGACCTGGAGGCTGTAAGGAGGTTCCTTTGGGAGCTGATGGGTGGGGCTTTAGGGGTAATTGAACTGGGAATGTTCCCATGTTTTCTTGATTTGTTACTTTGTTGTATAGTAGTAATCTGACATTAAAATGCATGATTTCCTTGTGAATGACTCTAATTGCTAACAGCCATCTGCAATCATCACACACATTGTTTGGTTATACTTCTTGTTCTCATGAATATTTAAATGCTTAAGGTGTAACAATAAATCTGGAGGGGTTAAGGATTGATCACAACATGTTTTGATTGTGCTTTTTGTTCATGACAAGGGGTTGGACTAGATGGCCCATACAGTCTCCTCCAACATTAAGATTTAAAAAATGCTACTTTAATCAAGATTATTACATTCAGCCATGGTCATTCCTTCCTTATGCTGAATGTCTCTTCCACCAAAAACCTTTATTTTGGTGCATCTTCATTGTAGAACCAGTTTGACACTAGTTCAGCTACCATGACTTAATGCTATTAAATCCTGCAATTCATAGTTTGAGGAGGCAACAGCACTCTTTGGCAGAGAAAGCTAAAGATATTGTAAAATTATAATGAACCATGACAGTTAAAGTGGCATCAATCTATAAATTCTATAGTATAGATGCATTCTGTGTTTCTGTAAGCTACCACGTTTTTCACCATACTTTTTGGGCATTCCCAAATAAAAGGTAACCTTAAAGAGTGCACATTCATGACTGGGGATATTTACCCAGTGATAGCTGTTATGGAGCAGTGAATCTATTTCACAAGTTGCTTAAACAATAAAAGAAGCTATCCTAGGTCTATCTAAGAGATTGGATTCAGAAACTTTATTGACTTCAGAACCAGAAGACTTCATTGCCCCTACTTATGTAGGACAGATTCTTCAAAGACCAATATCTCTGAGTTCCTGGCATAGATCACATCATATAGTTTTTCAACACTCATTTACATCATTACTTTCAAATGTTTTCATAGATGGAAAGAGAGGAAACGACCAAAAGCAATCCAATATGCTATTGTTTTTCACTAAGTCATTTATATTCATCAGCTCCCTGTATTTAAACAGAAAAGGAACTAATGAAGCACCAGTGACTGAACACCTATTGGTATGTTCCTTATTATTTTTTCTCCTTAAACCTTAATGAGGTGTAATTACAGTTTCTCGTTGTTTTGTCTGGGACATGCATTATTCCAGCCAAGAATAGTGACAAGATTCAGTGTTTCACTTCCTGAATGGCAAACTTGCTTGCAAGTATTTAAATGAGGAGCAGCAGAGAAGAGCCCGGAGATATTAACATCTGTGTGAATGAAGCAACCATTTCACAATTCAGTGGATCTTAAACAAAGCAGACATTCAAAGCTGTTCAGTACATGGGGTGGATTTTTAAATATGTTCAATTACCGCTTGTCGCCCAGCTGTCACCAGAGCACAGCTTCTGTAACACCGGGGGATTTTGCATTGACATTACTTGCATGTAAAAATGGTGTTCCTCAGATATTGTGGTCTGGCATACTAAATTCACTCATTATTCACACACACCAGTGAATTAGAATTCACATCTACTCCTTTATTTATGGTACAGGGAGGATTGATTGATAAAGCATTCTGCTGCATGGAAACTAAATAGATATTTTTCCACCCTATTGCATGACTTCACCTGCATTTGTAGTTTTCCATACAATTAAGAGAAGCGTAAAGTGTTTGCAAAGTCAAACCAAGATAGGGTGATGTTTATTTAATATTAGTAGTCTGAGTCGGAGACGACTGAACGAATGAACAACAACAATGGCAGTCTGTAGTAGAGTTGTTTCTGGGAACTTTGAAATAGTTGTCTAAAAATTGTATTCTGTTTTCTGTTTTCTTCCAGATCTAATCTGGTTGAGGGGTTTAAATGGACAGTCATTGAAAGTAAACCAAGACTTCTATGCCCTTTTGTGTGGTATCTTAAAGAAGATTACTCCGTGTGTCATATATCACCTGCAATTTATATTTCATGTGTTTCTTTTCCCTAACATCTCTGAATCTAGTATCTGACATACCTTGGAAGGTCTGCCTATCCAAAATAAGGAACACATATCTTTTAGGCCTGTGCAATAAATGAAAAAAAAAGTTTCAATATTCATTACTATTTTGGGGGGAGGGGGTAATCATTTGTCAAGTGTTTCTAAAATATCGTAATGGGTCCACATCATAACTATACTGATATAACACTTTTTTGTTACTTTTTCATTAAGTAATTGTGCCAATGGCGAAACTTAAAGGACTCCTTTCTCCCTCATTGTTAGAGCTATTGGGATGAAACATGCTACAATTGTAGAACAGATTTGGGTTTCCAACAGGGGAGTTAGGCCCTTTTGTTAGGTAGGATCAACAATTAAAAATGTCCAGATAACACCATGCTATTGGCAGATGATAGCAAAGTCTTTCAACAATCAAGTATAAAGGCAGATTTATAATTAAACATTAAAAAACTAAACCCAGATAATTTGCGTATATTTAAAGTAGATGAGGAAGATATTGAAATGGTTCAAGATTTTTTATACTTTGTCAAAATTTCAGTTGAGACTGTAGTCATGAATTCAGAAGACTAGGACTTGAAAAGGCAGCTATGAAGGAATTAGATAACATTCTGAAAGGTAAAGCTATATCTTGAATACTGAAATTTGAATGGCCGAAGACATCATATTTCCCATTTCAATATATGAGTGTGAAAGCTGGAAGTGAAAAACACTAATATGAAGAAAATCAATGTATTGTCAATAATGCTGTAAAAAAGTTCATCAGATACCGTGAACTACTAAAAGGACAAATAAATGAGTCCTAGAGTAAGTCAGACTAGAACTTTCCCTAAAACCTAGGATTACCATACTGAGGCCGACGTACTTTCATATCATGAGAAGACATGCCTCAGTAGAAAAAGTGATAATGCTTGTTAAGGTAGAGTGGAGGAAGAAAGAGGAAGACTTCATAGCCAATGGATAGGCTCAATCAAGACATGAATCTGCAAGACCTGAACAGGGTTGTTGAGGATAGGCTAACTTGGATGTCTCTCATTTACTCTCATTTCCCTACTCCATATAATACAAGTCACATTCCGATTCTTATAATGTAAGTTGCTCTAAGTAACATTTTAACACCTACATGACTCTGCTGTTAATGTTGCATAAATTTTACATTTTGTTAACCATTTTTAACATTTTATGAAAAGACAAGGCACATACGTTTGAGACAAAGAATGAATGAGAGTATTTCTGGCCTTTGAAAAAAAGCAATGGCACCAAGCCTGACCTTCAAAGATATGTAAAACCACAGGAAGTAAATTTTACATTCAGTATTTATGTTTCTGCAAAGGTCTGTAGTTTTTAAGCTTCTGAAAGACCACACTGTTCCAGAAATGCAGTTTGGCGTGATCTTTTTCTTTTTCTTTTTTTTTTTTTTGGGGGGGGGGGGTTAAATAAATGGAAAAATTAAGGAATTAAGAGAAGCCAGCACTGGAATGAATGCATTTAAAAACCAATGACAACCTTTTCTCAATATTTAGAAACATTATGGTCATAAATATGGATTCAGCATTTAAAATACAAAGAAGTTACATTGGATTTGCAAATTTTGTAACAGCATGCTTATATGCAGCATGTAGTTTTTGACCTTCATTCCCAAAGCCAATTGGAAACTACTGCAGTGTTCATATTCATAACACAATCTAATCCTTCCATGTAAACTATGTGAATTTGTGACACCAGTTAATCAACAATGGATATGATTTCTGGAAGCTGTCTAAACGTATGCCTTGCAAAGCGTTGTTCATTCAATTGGAAGGCTCTTTGGGAATTTAATTCTGTTTTGTGGAAACTAGAAAAACAAACGTTTCCTTTCCAACTCAGCAGGATCCTATCATGTTGACATTTTTAAAAGAATTAGAATAGATCATCTCACATTATTTAGTTCTATAGATCTCATTATGCTAATGTTCCCATCTAGGTGGCACCACTCAAAATCTGATTCTGTTTGAAAGCAGCTGGTGTGCTTGAGGAGCCTGCCTAGCTATTGCAAGATAATTAACTCAGAAATCCCATGCTCACACCAGAGATATGCTGCTGAAGTACCAGTAAAAGGACCACCTTACTGAAGTTGTGTTAAGACTGGGTGGAGAGGGATACACAAAACAATTTGAAAATATTTTTGAAATGGCATAAAATAAATGATATATGTCCCAGCACCCCAAGAACTCTGTCCATTTGCTTTCAGCCAATAATAAATTTACACTATGGTAGAAATATACTAGGAATTTTAAAAGCACAGACTGATATAGAAATAGGGCAAGGTTTTCCCAAAACAAATTTTTATATAATTAGTTTTAAATCAGTTTATAAATATTCAAAATGGACATTCGCCTTTTCATGTCAAAATAAAGCTTGCTTTAAGTGGTTTCAGTGCTATAAAATTACTTCAAGAAGGACTTCCTAGAAATATACAATTCTGGATCCATAATGGGTACACCATGAAATCTTTAAAGCAAAGGACACTTCCTAATTGTGATGCAAAGAATGCATCTCTAGTGAACTTTTGCTGCTGTTCGAATTATTATACAGATTTCCTTCTTCAATTGCTTATTCAAGCCTATTGATTATATAAATCTCTAGAGTTGATGGAAGGCTTATTCTAAATTCAGTGGCAGGATAAATTTAATGACTCTAGGAGCTGCAGTTTTGACAACTATCTTAAATATCTGTGGAGTCATGACATCAATACAGTTTTGGCACATTTACTGGCAGACCAGAATTTGTTTATATGTGTTCAGTGTGACACACATGCTAATAGTTCTCTAGACAATGACCACCAATTTGTGTATTTGGTTTAAAAAAATCTTACAAATTATATGAAATTGTTTAGATACATTGCACACACAATAAAATATAATTGCAAAATGTGGATTGTCTATTAAGGTCATATTCAACTCCTGGAATGATTCCATTAGTGTTGCCTCCAAAAGAAATCCTGCAAATCACTTGGGAAGACAGGCAGACAAATGTCAGCATGCTGGAATAAGCAAAGACTACCAGCATTGAAAGGATGCTCTTATGCCATCAACTATGCTAGACTGGCCACATTGTCCAAATACCCGATCACCGTTTCCCAAAGATGTTACTACACTCCCAACTCAAGAATGGGAAATGTAATGTTGGTGGGCAGAAAAACAGATTGAAAGATGGGCTTAAAGCCAATCTTAAAAACTGGCATAGACACCAAGTACTGGGAAGCTCTGGCCCTTTAGTGATCTAACTAAAGGTCAGCTGTGAGCAGCAGTGCTGCAGAATTCGAAGAGGTGCAAATGGAGGGCGAAAGGGAGAACAGGCAGATAAAGAATAGGGCTCCACAGTCAGTTACAGACCCACCGCTAAGACACTACACTTGGAGGACCATAATCCATGGGCTACAGGGGATCACTATATATATATAATCTCACATAATTAAAAATCATTTTAAATCCACAACATACAAGTATTAAAATAGAATCAAACAAATAATCAATTAAAATCCTATGAAACATTGAAAGGCTTTTGAAATAAGCAAATATCCTACAGCACCCTTCTGGCTTTCTCTACAGAACA
Organism: Anolis sagrei; assembly: GCF_037176765.1. Classification (NCBI taxonomy): domain Eukaryota; kingdom Metazoa; phylum Chordata; class Lepidosauria; order Squamata; family Anolidae; genus Anolis; species Anolis sagrei. The sequence continues at coordinate 135,150,285 of NC_090023.1, forward strand.
TTCTTCTTTAAAAGTCTGTCAGAAGGACAGAAAGGAGGGAGCCATTTTGGCATCTCTAGAGGTGGTTCCAGACAGGCCTTTATCCCAGGAGAATCCACATTTTTTAAACTGATCTTCCTGGGAGCCTGTTCACACTCACCGCAGAAAGCGAGTGCTTTCTGGGGTGGGTGTTCAGATGCTCTTGTGGGACTGGCCTGTGAGAACATCTGGAGGCCCTACCCTCTCCCTAGAAGCACCCAGACCCCTTTGAAAAGTAAACTGTCTTGGAGCAGCTCTCCCGGTGTATAAAAATGATGCGCCAGGAGAGCGCGGGGGGGGGGGACACTGATTTTCCTTCCCCCCCCCCATGCTCTATTGGCTGTAATGGAGGCTGGGTAAGTTTATTTTACTTTTCAAAGGGGTTTGGGGGCTGTGTGGGAGGGGGTGGGTATTCCCACAGTTTTCTAGACTATAAGGCATGGAATAAATCCATTATCTAATTAACCAGGGTTTTCCTGGTTTGTGGTGAATTAATTTGAGAGTGTCCAGAACGTTTTCTGGTCAGCACCTTCTTTACTCTGGGAGTTACCACAATAAAGGTACTTTTTGGATGGGCCCTAGGTAGAGGGTTCCAGAGCCTAGGGGCAGCAAAGAAAAGGCCCTCTCCTGTTCCCACCAACCAAGCTTGCAAGAGAAGGGCTTCTCCTGGGGATCTCAGTGCCTGGGCAGACTCCTATAGGGAGATAGAATGTGCCATGTAGCCTTACCCTGAACCATAAATTGTGCCCAGAAACAACATGGAAACCAGTGGAGCTATTGTAACATGGGTGGTTGTGCACTCCTCATAGCTGGTCCCAGTTAACTATCTGGCCACAAATCTTTGGATCAGCCAAAGTTTTCAAACACTCTTCAAAGGCAGCCCCAGGTAGAGTGTGTTACAAAATATTAAAACATTTTACACACATTTTCTATAAAATTACAAAATGTGAGACATTTCAATGTGAAATGCTGATTTCAGTGCCAAGACATAGAACAGTGCTCCATTGTTAGGCATGTAAACCCTAGGAACTAAAACAATAACTAACTAAACTGCACTGATAAATAAGGTATGTTTATTTGGTGTCTTTTCAGATATTGTTCATTTTTATGAGAACTACATACACAATTCTTTCCCTGTTTTGTTGTGTTGTTCTTTACTAAAGAGTAGATGTAGAGATTTTGACAACTCTGTCATCCTCATAGTATGTTAAGCATTTGGATAAATCTTTGTCTATCTTTATTATCACTTTCATTCATGGAGATAGTAATGAAGACCTGTTTAATGTTTTACAATTTAGCAGCGAGACCTGGGAAAATTGACTGGTTTTTAATTAGATAAGTGAGAGGGAGTTAACATCTGCAAGTCACTGAAAAATATGGCTAAGGGCATTCACACATTAACATTTGCTGACTCTGGCAATGGCGCACCTTAGGTCAATTATATCATCACTATTTAGCTGTAGGTAGACATGGCTAGTTCCATGATCAAATACATCTTGAATGGAAATACCTGTACTCCTTTGAATTTTATAGCCTGAGGAAATATAACTATTCTATTTTAATTAAAGAACATAAAGTATTGACTTCATTCACTTTCCTATAGTCTGTGTCCATAGGCATCAAAGTGGATTTAATACTCTATAAACGACAATTTTTTTTCAACATAGCATACAATTTGGGAAAAAACCCAGTTTCATGCTTCATATTATTATGAAACATAATGCCACCACTACAGCTCCTTTCTAATTGTCAAGAAAGAAATAATAATTGTTCTAGGATGCAAATCTGCATGTTAAGTTTCACCATTGGGTTAGTTCATATATCAGATGACAACCATATTTAGTGATAAATTACATGTGATAACATGGCACTACAGATGACACATATGATGGTCTGTTAGAATTTCTACATGTTATTCAATGTGTTATAGAGGTTTCCAACTCATCAAGAGTGCCAATTTTCATATTGTGATTGCAGGATAAGTAGAAATGCCATGTTCCATGTGGCAGGTTTTTTTTAACTCTCTTTTCCATAAAGCTCTGCAGTCAAATGGGAAGATTAGCCAAGTTAATGAAAAAATGCAATGTTTCAATTATTAATATTGGTGGCAATGCATTAATTTCCTTATTTCTCTTGTTTAGTGTTATAATAGTCATACAGTCTGAAACTGTTTATATATGACAATGCCTGATTGACTGGTACTTTACTTACTTACTTACTTACTTAAGCGATCTCTTGTTGTCTGAGTATGGTGGCCTTCCAAGTATAGTGTCTTCCAAGTATAAGTGACTGTGGAGCCCTATTATTGATCCACATGTTCTTCCACAATGAGACCATCGGTTTCCAGGTGGAAGGCGGTTCTGGTCAGAGTTGGTTTGATGCACCTTCCTTTTGGCATGTTTTTCCCTTTTGTACTCCATTCATGCCTCTTTGAATTCTGCAGCATTGCTGGACCACAGCTGACCTCCAGTTAGAGAGCTCAAGGGCCAGGGCTTCCCAGTTCTTGGTGTCTGTAGACAGAAGGGGCAAGGATTGGAAGAAAGGGGTAGTTCACTTGGGTTCTCTCCTGGTTCACAGTTACTTTACATGGCAAAAATTAATTCAGCTTCAACTGTTAAAAATAAATAACATAATCTGAAACTTGACATTCATTATTTCTCAGATCTTCAGACATGACTTCCTATATGCCAAGTTTCAAGCTTATCTGATAATGCTATAGTAATCTAAAAGGTGCTGAACACTGACACACCAACTTTTTTCTAAATCTTGGTGAAAAAATGCAGAAGTGCTTTATTCTGGTTTGTCAAAGAAGACCTCCCCCTTTGATATGATAAAAAGGCTTAACAATAGTTCAAACACAGTCAAGGGCTTTTATGTCTTGTAAATGCTATGAGACAAAGTACAGACAAAATGGTCTTGTGTGGCCCCAGTCTTTCATTTTGGAGCTAGCATTCAGATTTTACTTACTCTGTTATTGTCAGAAAAGAACATATAGTTGTAACTTTTCTTTCTACTTGTTAGTGTTGAAAAGCACTTTAAAACATTTTAAACAAGTACCTATTACAATAAAGCAGTGCAAATTTTTTCTATTCTGTACCTTGCTAAATGTTTTTATTTTCAAATTAAGGAAGTATGTCCTACCAGCATTCAGACAATGAAAAAGTGAGAAGGGGAAAACCAGAAAAGCTATTCTGGTTTGTACTCAGATTGATGGAAAGTAGACCTAAAAAGTTATGCTGGAATCCATCTTATTCGTATTCTGAAGAAAGCATTCCTGTACTGGTATATATGTACATACACATGCATTAGGGCTGTGCTATCAATAAAATAAGTGTTTCAAAAGTTATTACAAAATTAGGAGGTGCTGTGTTTCATTTCTAACATGTTTCTAAAGTGTAATTAGTGAAAATGTTGTTACTATAACGAGAGTAAAGAAATTTCATTACTTTTTCGTTATAGCAATTGTGCAAGTGGGGAAACTTTAGGGGCTCTTTTCTCCCTCATTTTTATAGCTATTGGGGTGAAACTTGCTTCAATGATAGAACAAGTTTATCCCTGTCAGTGCATCAAGTTTCAGAACATTTTACTTATCCATTAGTTTTGGGGAATTTTCATTTTTTTTAATAATCGACTTTAAAAAAAACAACAAGAGCTATCTCCTTGAATTTTCTATAAAATGACACAAAATGACATTGAATGTCTCTCATATTAACCAATAGAACTTCAATTTTGGGATTTCTTCCCAGCCCAGCCCAGCCCAGAGATTTACTTACTAGAAGTATCAGTCAATCCTCCTGTTTGCAATTTCAACAATTTATGGGAACTCTGGCTGGCTGCTGCTACAGAGGGATAAATCTCTCCCCTATTCTTATTGGGGTTTTCTAATACTGAGTGGAATTCTGGGAAATGTAGTTTAGGGCAGGGCCTTTTGAATTCTCTGACATAGGACTCCTTGTCTTCCCAAACTACATTTCCCATAATTCTCTGCTTTCTCAGTCTCTTTCCCAGTGAACTCCCTTTCTCCCTGCTGCTTCTCTTCGCCTAATGGCGAGAGGTCATTAATTTTTAAAAGGAAAGGCTGCCTTTTTGGCTTTGCTGTGCTTGCTTGCACTGAAAATGAAACTGACTTTGGGAGGTTTCAGAAATTTATAAAATTGGTTAAGTTTCGATTTTTAAGTTTTTGATGCGGGTCATGTCCGCATGTCATCATAAGTACAAATTTAATAAATTTGATATGAGTTACGATGACTAACGAATTTGCACATTACCAATACACACAGAAACATACACAGTATATATACACAGCAAAAGATATGGCAAATGCAAGTTTCTGCTTAGTATGTAGAAGGAAAGAAGAAGTGGGAAAGGAGATAGAAGCAATTTTAAATGTAAATCTTTCCCAGAAATTCAGTGGTGGTTGATAACACAAGAAATGGTTGAATGGAGTGCTACGAAAGATACAGATATCTTTGTCCCCCGAAAAGGGAATCTGAAACATATTTATGATCACGAATCATGCACAAAGTCATGCAAAATAACCCATTTTTGGGTAAGGGAAAGAGACTATAGACAACCATACAACTTGGCATTACTTCTGCTGCTACTGCTACTATGATGTCCGTTAGTGGCTTAGCATCTTGGAAAGCTCTATTAAAATTCAATCTAAAACCCAGAATGTGTTTGTAGTCTTTAAAGACTGTCATACAGAGAAGGAAATTGTTAAACTTTGCCTCTTTGATAAGAAAATGAGTAAGGAATATCTTCCCTGTTTGCTGATTTTCTCCCTGCTGCTTCCCTCTCCTAATGGTGAGAGGGGGCTTTTATCTCAAACCTTCACCACAATGATACAAGCTATTGTGTCTAATGCACTATAACTAAACTACATACAAGTCAAAGTTTCTTATTGCCAATTTAGAAGTGCAGCATGATAATTGAAAGAAAAATATGCATTCATTAACATTTTAAAGCTTCCACTAGTAGACCTGCTGTAAGGCAATGCTTCCCAAACTATATTTCTCAGAGGTTTTGACTTCAATTCCTTAAAGGGTCAGCTATCTTGGTCAATTATCAAGGATTCTGGGAGCTGGAGTCCAGAACACCTGGAGGTTCAATTTGGGAATCTGCTATAAGGTATATGAAGTTGGTTTAGAACATAGTGGGAATCTCACAGTCCTTCCAGTGTTGTTGAAATGCAAATCTCTTACTAGTCAGTGTGCCCAGTGATGATGAATGCTGGAAGTTGCACTTTAACAACTTAAAATGCCTACCTCTGATATATAACTTAATATGAGATAACATTGGTTCAAAGGTACTTTCAGTATCACAAGATTGACCATGGCATACATGTTTCAAAACCTATACAAGACCTTCAGAGTCCGACATACTGGAGAGGGGAAAGGCATATTGAGTAGTACAGATCTTAATTGAAAGAATTTAATACTCTCTTTTAGTATCCCAATTTTTTATTTCAGATCAAATCCTCCCAACATCTCTTTGTAAAAGAAAAGTATATGTATATCAATCCATGTATAAATATGTGAGTTTTAGAAACCTAGAACTCAAATCATTAGTAGCCTACTACTGTTCCTTCTACTGCATCAAAGGAAGCAAAATTTTCAGTGAGGAATGTGTGTGTGTGTTATTCTTGTGAGACTGATAACTTACAAGGAAAAAGTGTCTGCATTTTCATTTGACAAAATCTGGAGGTGTCATAGAAGCAAATAATCCACAGATATTCTTATATGATGTGAATGCTTATATACATGTGAACCAAATGTATATGCATATGTATATAATCTCTCATGTGCATTTCAGCCTCTTTTAGCCACACGTTGTTTTTTTCTTTCTTAGCTGTGTGTGCTTTTAAAAAATGCAATTCCAGTCTATTGGTTTCTTGTTATGTTTTGTCAGAGCAGTCTTCCACACTGAGTATTTCATTTCAGAGATCCACTTTGAAAGCTTTGGCATGGCACTGACCCTTCCATACTTTTGTTGGCCTCCTTCTCAAAGCAAGCTGATAAGCAGAGAAGAGGATAGAAGGTTTGATTGCATGACAAAAGAGTATATAATAGGAATGCTGTCAAGCAGCAAAAAAAGATGGAGGCATTTGTTGGGAGGAAAATAGAAGAGTGAAGTATTATCTGCACATATTTCTCCCTTTGGGATAAAGGTATGCAAAAATAGTTTACTTTACGTCTTCCATCCTTATAAATAGAGTCTTACAAAAATCTCTGTTTCCATGACTGTCATGACATTAACAAGAAATCTTGAAAATGTTTTAATCTATGTGCATTAAGTTTTTCATGCAGAGCTATAGATTCATTCACATTGAAGATACATTTATCATAAAACACTACAGTGTTTTCTGTTGTCCCCATCAGTGGCAACTGGGTGATGGCAGCAACCATTGTATCCCATATAGCTGTGGTAGAAATCATAATCTATTACAAGGTCAGAGGTTCTCCATCTCCATGGCTATATCAATGCTTTCTTTGAAACATTTGAGGACATCTAAAAAGGGTCTAAATCACCACCAGCAGATTTCTAATCAAATTCTCACTACTTTAGATGAGTTAAACAGTGTGCTATTTTTACCAAAGGTATCCCCCACTCCTTTGGGTGGATTTGTTTATTTATTTATTTGGATTTTTATTTGCTTTTTGTCCCTTCTTTAATTTATTTTGCTAGTGGTCATGATCCAATCCCTATGAAACAGGGATTGAATGATCAGTCTGGTACTTGCATGAACATCTGTCAGTTCCTTTGAGTTTTTAAGCCTTGCTAGTATGACATGAACTTGCAGCTCTATGACATGGCCATGTGAATTACATGTCTAGAAAAGGCTTTTACCTGGAATGACTATACTGTGATGGGAAATTATTGACACAGTGGTCTATTATATTATTTATTGTTGCAGCTGGGCACACTAATCTATATTTGTTTTGATAAACCAGGCCAAAGTTACTGGGGACACATTTTCCTTTTCTTATCATGCCATCAACATTCTGGTATTGTTATGTATACTAAATTTAACCAACAGACTGATTTGCCATTTTACACTAGACTTTATGCATGCTTGGCTATGTGGAAGATATTGATACTACGTGTTGTCAAATTCATAAGACTATCAAAGTTTACAAGCTTGATTTATTCATTGTCTTTTGGCCACTTGGCCAGTTCCAGCAGTATGAGTCAATGCTGTGCTGATATTCCAATATTAAATCATTACAGGGACATAGTTCTATGATACTTTTGGATTCCTCTAAGGAAATAAAACCCTGTGGAATTTAGGTATCCGTGACAGCTAAGCAAGCATTTCACTGCTATCTCTAAATGACTATTTGTGGCTATGTTCCCCTCACTTCATATTCACAACTAAACATCTGACAGTTCAAGTCTCAAATCCATCTTGATGTGGTTGTTTTCTGTTAGCCTACAAGTATCATGTCAGGATGATTGCTACATTCGAGTGTTCTCAAAGACCTGAAAGATTGGATAAGTTGGTTAAATGAAGTCCATAGATGGCTTGGAAGTTGGGCTTTGCATTCTTCATGTGGCAAGCTCAGAATGATTTCAACATGTGGGTCCCCAGATGTTTTGGCCTTCAACTCCCAGCTGGTAAACTGGCTGGGATTTCTGGGAGTTGTAGGCCAAAACACCTGGAGATCCACAGGTTGAGAACCAGTGACCTAAAGGAAGCTGGAGAGGTGGGAAGAGATTAATTGAATATTTTAATAATAATAATAATAATAATAATAATAATAATACTTTATTTATACCCCGCCTCCATCTCCCCAAGGGACTCGGAGCGGCTTACATGAGGCCAAGCCCAACAACACATCAGTAACACAAAAGCAATAACAAAACGAACACTGAGTTTTAGATTGTTTTTTTATTGATTTTGATGTATGAACTGATTGTCTTAATTGTTATAATTGCTGTTTACATGTTTTATCCATTGTTATGTTTATGCTGGCATCGAATTGTGCCTTTGTGGGCCGCCCTGAGTCCCCCCTCGGGGGTTGAGAAGGGCGGGGTAGAAATGTGGAAAATAAATAAATAAATAAACAACACAATTAAATAAATCACATATAAACATTAACATACAAGGATTTAAAACCTATGAGCAGGCCAGATGTAAAAGTTAAAAATTAAAAAATAACACTGGTCATGAACAGGTAGGATATATCTAATAGGAGGGTTTTAAAGAAGTGAGGGGAGCGCAATCCAAACAGATAGTTAAAGTGCATTTGAGGACATTTTGCTGGGAATTGTTTCCTGGAACAGCCACATTTTCAGGCTCCTCTTAAAGACTGCCAATGTTGGGGCATGCCTGATGTCCCTGGGAAGTGAGTTCCAGAGTCGGGGGGCCACCACCAAGAAGGCCCTCTCCCTCGTCCCCACCAATCGCGCCTGCTTCAACACATAGTTAAATCCCATTCTACATTCAATGGCTTTACTCTAGTGGAAGTTTACAATAAAACTCCAGCTATCATGTTTTCTTTTTATTAAAAAAAGGTAATAGATAGTATTTCCACCTTTTCCTCTTAATATAGCTAGCAAAATCTCCTCCTTTTATGTTACTGTGATTGCAAATGTCAAGTAGATATGTCAAATGGGAAAAATAGTTGTCTTTTGTTGATTTCCAGATATAGGCTATAGGAGACAAGCAAGATTCAGAAGTAAATTGAACATTCATATTGATCCAAACCAAACTGAGCTGTTTTTTATATTTTGTTTTTGTTTATTGGAAGTGTTTAAAACACGTTGTACACTTCTCTATCTCTCTCTCATAAAAAGCAGAATGGTTTCCTTATTTACTTACCAGAAGTTCTCCTTCCTGTTAGCATATAGTATGAATGCAAAAACCATAAGATTGGGATGCATGCTTAAATATGAAGTTAAAATGCACATAATACTTTGTCATTAAAACCACCCCCATTTTTTTATTATCCTGCAAATTCTATCTCCCTAGAGAAGTATGAAATATAACTGTAGCAGTCAATTTAAAGAGATTTACTGAAATTAAAAAAGGTAATCCTGTACTTCCTGTACTTTATCCCTCTAATAACATTGACATAATGGATAAAAATATTCAAAATACCATTCTTTAAATAGCGAAAGTGAGCATTTCAACTAGTGTCTTGGATCAGCTCTCCTTGTTTAAAAGCCCAATTCTATCTTCAAGTTTCACCATCTGAATAAGGAGAGGATTGCTATTATGGATTTTTTTATGCCTGAAGAACAAAATGGCATGCCAGTCTATTAAATTTAGATTTACTGAGAATGTCATGAAGGACTTCATGGGCATGGCAAGCCATAGTCAGTGAGCAGTTGATCCTGGATGTCTTCACAATATTCGTCCTCCAGCTATCATGGGGTAAACCAGTTTAGCCCCAAGTTATCAAAAATCTGAAACTCTGCCTGAAACTCTGGAGCATCCCCACAGCTTTGATGCAATGTGGACAGCCGCACTGAGAATAATTTAGATCAGTTTCCTATCTGGATGGGTAATTACAACCTTCACCTTTTCCCTGCAGTGATCAGCACAATGAAAAGGGGATGAATTTGGCCTTTTTTTCTTGTCACGTAGGTGACTCTGCTAATTTTAGCACAGGGCATTTATGATAATCAGGAGTTCTTACTGAGTTCTACAGCTATTTGGGAGTGGCAACAGCAACATAGGCAGTAAGATAATGGTCCAGTGAGGCTGACATGTTTTGCCCTAGCTGAACTATCTGGGCTCTGATACATCACCAATGCAATAGGAATTATATGTGTAACCACCTCTGAAAGCCAACCTGGAGCATTTCTGTTCTAGACTAGCCCTAGAATAACCTGCCAATGTAGATGATGCTGAAGACAGAATGTTGTGCAAGTACTAAGACACATAATAGCAAAGCACATTCAGGACCCTTCCAGACAGGCCCAAAAAGGCGGACCCTCTCTCGGGTTTACTTGAGATATCCAAATGACACTCCAGGAAACCCAAATTAATCCAGAGTGAATAAATTAGACACTTGGAAAGATCCAGACCTTAATGTGATATCTGTATCTTTTTAGGTGTTGGCCCTGTAAGGATTGACTCCTGGGACCGCTTCTGAGATCCCAGGGGTGAATCCCAACAATGATCCTGGTTGTTTGGGTTCTTGGACACCAAAGACATGAGACAGCACTCCACCCTCACCTCCCAGCCTCCCTTCTACCCCCAAAACTTATTTGAGAGGCCTGGCTGCATGCCCCTCCATCAAAGGGTCCCTCTGTCGAAAGCTTCTGGTGTGTCAAAATAATGCATTGGGAGGTTGTGGGGGGGGGGGGAGGAGGAGTGAAATCCCTCCTTCCCCTCCTAACCTCACGATGTGCCATTTTGACACACCAGAAGCCTTCAATGGATGGACCTGAACATGCAGTCAGGCACATCAGTATGTTTTGGGGGTAAATGGGGGGGGGGGGGCAGCTGGATGCTCTTTTGGATCAACCTCTGGCTGACCTGGGAGGGCCTGTAGTTACCCCTCCCCCAGAAAAAGCCCAGGGTTGGGGGGAGGTGTGGTACTTGAATACCAGAAGGAACTAGGATTAAATATTCCAGTTCCCTCAGGGAAGAGTCCTCAGTGAACAGAAACGGAAAACACAAGCAGAACGGTAAAATTAGGGCAGATATATGTTTTGCTAGAAGCCTGTACTTCCTTCAATCTATGCCCACATAAATGGGAACTTCGGTGACAAAACAATCTGCACAAAGGGTATTTTACAAAATGTGTTGTTTTTTCTGCAACTCTATTTTACTGAAAACATAGCAAGGTTTCCTATACACATGGGTTTAGGTAGCAGCTACTTAGACAAATAATGGAATAGATCAACATACCATGTTATCACACCAGAGCTTTAAAGCAGACAGCCCCATATTTCGGCCACCTGAAGTATTCTGGGAAATGTTGATTAGGCTGGGGCCTTTTGAATTCTCAGCTAGAGGTCCTCACCTTCCCAAACTACATTTTGCAGAATTCTGCAGGTTGCAGAAATGTCGAGTTACCTGCCTTCAAAGCCTTGGAGTGATAATGTGAGTATAGTATTAGTATTTGTATCATCCAGACCATATTTTATAAATGTCATAGATTACAACTTCTATCTTCTGCAGCCAACATGTTTGATATCCACTGGCTATGAAATTGTGACATTTTAAATTCAGCACATATACTAGGTTTGGAAGACTGCTCTAAGGGGTACAAGAATCCAATATTAGATCATTTCTCTGCCATACCTAAGACCATAAACAGATAAAAGACTCTCCTCATTGCACTGTCCTGGTTTCAGAAGGAGAGAATCAAGGTTATATAAGCTTCTTCATGCTAAGGGCAGGACTGAGATGAAAGATTCTCCCTCTGCCCCAGTTGTCATTGTCCTGCCTTTGAGGGGAGAGAAGAATTGATAATATCTGTTGATTGTAATCCCTTCCCCAACTACAATTCTCTTTTGTTTGCTTGTCCTGTTTTGTTTGGAGTGTAAGCTTGAGGACAGGAAATGTGTTCTTTATAAGCCATTCTTAGACTGATTTAAAAATACTCTAACTAAAATAAAAATGATTGAAACATAATTTATCCATGCTGTGATCTCTATCATAATTGCTTTACATGTACCTGTATAAGTGATGGCCAGTATAACAGATGAGAAGAGAGGTATGATCTGGGCAGTAGTATCATGATTGTGACTAAGTAGTGATTAGGAATATGGATGTATAAATTTAGTTGACTGTTTTGTATCCATGAATACTACTTAGTTATTCAGTTAGTTATACGGAACTAATAACCTTGGCCACTGGAGTCATCCCACATCGTCCTGTGTCATTGGGGAGTGTGGGAAACCAGCATTGCATTATCCCATGGGGGATGTGTACGTGGAGTGGGTGTCTTCCCCCATTGATTCTAACAGCAACATGGGAAGCCTCCCATGTTGCTGTGGTAGTGTCATGTTCCAGCTCCGTCCTCCTTTACCCACGGAGCCCTGCCAGCATTGTTTGATGGGAGACGACAGGCTCCGTGGGTAATCTGGGCTAAACTGGTGCATGCCACCAATTTTAGCCCTGTGTGAAGAGGTCATAAGTAATTGATACAGAATATTGAGAATTAGTATTCGGGCCTTTGTGAGGTTTAACTGGTACATCAAATTGGAGAATTTGATAAAACAACCTATTTCAATTGCTGAATAGCAGTTGAATTGGTGAAATATGCAAACAAGTTATTTTACTAGATGGATGGATGCAATTAATACTCTAAGTACTAATCGTCTGGAAATTCATGAAAGAGACTATGAAGCATGGTTAGGGGTTTAAAGTCCAAGGTAATGGATGCTTCACTCCCAGATAAACATCTGTTTGATACCAATGAGAACAAATGAGAGCATATGTATGCGTGGATATGTGGGATTTTATTAGTATCATGATGTGGAGGAAAAGATTATTCACATCCCCATTCAAAAACTGCTTCTCTAAGATTAATGCACTTGTTAGCTTTGATTTTAAACATCTGTGTTTCCCATGGGTTTTTTTTAAATTGAAGCCAGTGTTTTTGGTGCTAAATTAGCACTGCCATTTTCCCCCTGAAAAGCTCATTTTAACATGCTCTTCTCTATAAGAATTTCAAAGTCCAATAAGTGTAGCCAGTGAAAATGGTTGAGAATTCTGTTTAATTTCAATGAGAATATTCCCTAACTGACATATTTCTTCACAAAATTCATGGAGAAGATTCATGACCAAAATGTCAGAGGAAGTGAAATTCCAAAATCTTTTCATGTTTTTCATAATCTCTGGGTAATAGGCCTGGGTAACAACGCAAAAATTTGTTTCTAAAATCGATTTGTATTTGGGGGGTTTTTTTGTTTCGATATTTAAAATAATTACAAAATTTTCCTTTTAAAAAGTTCGATATTTACGAAATTTCGTAAATGTGAAAAAATTAACGAATCGATTTCCGAAACAATAACAAATCGATTCGTTAATGGCGGACGCGACCGCAAAATACGCTAAAAAACCTCCAAAAACTTCTGAAGCTTCTCTCTCCCTCTGTTCTTGACTGTTGGTGTGATATTATAATTTTTTTTCACTAATTAAACCATAAAACTGGCCCAGACATGCGGAAATAATAACGAAACGACCTCAGAACAATAACGAAATGAATACAATAATGAAATACGAAGCATTTACAAAACGTGTTTAAAAATTCGTTTTTTTAATGATTGCTCCAGAATGGTTCGTTATCGTTTTGTAATTGGAAAAATTAACGAATTATTAACGAATTACGAATTAACGAAATGAAACCGCCCAGGCCTACTGGGTAACTATATTTCATATTCCCATGAACACTGTTATTAGCCTTATTAAAAGGTATGACATGTGTCAAGATTCCTTACCTTGCCAGCTGGGGGTGGCAGGGCCCAGGAAGGGACAGGCTAGGTAGTTTCAGCTTAGTAGGCCTGGCAGAGAACTGCAGGAGCCATCTTAGTTTAAGGAAGACTCCAGTTCAGAGAGGGGGAGTGGCCTAGGCCTGAGCCAGCCCAGCAACAGCCAGGATTGGTTTGGAAAAGGGGGCGGAGTTAGACAGATGAAGGGAAAGAGAGAAGCTTATTTTGACAGTTCAGTTCAGTTCTGGGTGATGTTAGAGTAGGATTAGAGTTTTAGGAGTCTCTGTTAGGAAATAGGCAGCTTGCCTGAAGTTTGCACAGCAAAGCAGGCTGTGGCAGACTGGTTACAGCTATTTTTAGAAAAGAAATAGCTGGGTTTTGTTTAAAAATTGTAACAAAGAATAGAACCATTCTCTCAAGCAACCGTTACGCCTTTTAAGAACAAGAACACTTTAATTGTAACAGACAAGCTTATGAACCTGCATTAACTTTTATTCTGCAACTTCTACTCAATAAACCTTTCTTGTTATTTTTAAAATTTAAGCCTGAGTCAAGTGGCATTTGTGGTTTGAGTCACTTTCCTTTTTAATTCAACCTCACCTATTTTCCCTCAAAGAAGCCCTTTTAAAATACACAGTGTTTGGTGGTCCTAGAAAAGCCTTTTAATATTTCAAATAGCTAGAGGGTTCCTCATTCTTTAGTTTATGGTGGCAGCGAAGGTTTTTTTTAATAAAGAGACATCCCCTCAAACACTATAAGTGCCAAAGTGGTGTGAATTTCTTAATAAAGGAGGGACAGTGTTGGGATCTGTTTGCCCCCTGTCCAGTCATATTGTTTAGCCATAAAGACTGCCTTTATGATTAGGGGTAGATGGTGGGATTGATCGCATTGCCATCTGCCTTGATATTATAATTGGTGGGGCAGTGGTGGATTACTTTGATCCCCTGCCCAAATATCATAAAGGAGTTGTTATAATTGGTGGCAGCGGTGGGATTCCTTGACCCCCCTGCCCAATCGGACATCGAGCATATCTTTATAACATGCTCCCACTGAAATTCCTCATATTTTTCTTCTGATTAGAAATCTCCAAATGTGTTTAGAATTTAGATTAAAAGTTTACATCTGACCTTGATTTGTTGATCTCAAGAAACAAAACATATTGATACCCTGATCAGATCTCATAATTGTCTGTCATTCTATTGAGAGGCAGATGCCTTTTCATTTCTTTATTTATTTATTTTTCATTTCCACACTACAATTTCATTTCAGTTAAGTTTTAGCAGTAGTTCAGAGTTTTCAAATTTAGGTAAATTCATTTTCTTTTGAAACTATATGGGAATTCATACAAATGTGTTTAAGCAATTACACACATTTCCTAGCAAGCAAACATGTAAGAAATTCCATATAATGTGATGTTTCTTTGAGCATATTGGCTTTTTGATCCACATTTTAGTGTCTGTGTGCATTTTTAGAGTTTCAGATAATGCAGCAAAATTCAGAAAACTGTAGATGTTACCATGCAATTACATTCTGGCTTCTTTCTAATAAGGAAGGGGAACGTCAAACCTTCTCATACAAAGCAGATCATGGAATAACAGAATAAATTCTCTTTTCAGGCTCTCCCTCTCTAAGCTGTTGCTCCTACTGGATATAGGAAGTAGATTCACTACTATTTATTGTCAGAATAGTCCAGGACTCTGGTGTTTCCTCCAAACAGTGACTTCACTTCTTACAGAGATCTGAAGCATCAGTTAAGGGTGATCTTCTTTTTCTTCACAGCAGGGAGTGTAATTTGATACTTGGCCAACCCAGAAAAGCTCCATGTAGGGAGTCATAATAACCCAAACATCATCTTCTGGGGGGAGGGGAATGTTGTGGAAGAGGGATATCAACCCTTCCAATACAGGTCTCATCCACACTGATCATATAATGCTATCTGAAGCTAGATTTAAACTGTACTGACTATATTACACCACCAAAGTGTGCTGTAGCCAACTTTAAGCAGTATAAACTGACTTAAGCTACGGTAAGTAGGGGTGAAAGTTTGGAATAAACCTCTGAATGTGCTGAAGCATAGATTTAATGCAAACCACATCACGTGGTGAAATCAGTTTGGGAGAGTGTGAAGTGCATTGTGAACACCCAACACATTGATGCATATGGCAGCAGGGTCTCACACACATCAACTGGGTAGCAGGGGCTCAATTGACCACCACCACCCCTTTTCCCAGCACAAATGCATATCTTGCCAAGAACGTGGGGAAAACGTACACTCTTCACAGTTGTCAAGTCATGGATAATGTGATTTCTGTTAAGGGCTGAAAAATGCGGTATAAAAATGAAGCAAATAAATAAATAAATAAATTCTGGGACTGGTTCAAGGTTGTCTCCCATCATCAATGTAGACACCATCATGGCCTTGAACCTTTTTCAGAAATGGCAACCTAAGAATTCACAATAGAATCTTGGTTTCTGCCAAGTCACTTCTGAAATGAGCTAAGTTGTCAGTGTAAATGAGCCTACAGTCACGCACCATGGGCTTTCCAGTCTGGTTAGCAAATTGAGCAAATTAATTCCAAAATGTGGACCTGACAAGGATGTTGACTGTGGACTGTGAAGAATATGACAAATGGTAAATAATAATTATAAGCAGAGTACCTGAGATCATTGTTTGCAGCACATATAATAAAAGTCTTACAAGCTACCTCCTGACCTGTTGACAGGCACACTTCACAAAATGTATTTTTTTCCTGTGAACACTAATAAATAGAAATGCAAAATCCAAATCAAAGTGATCATTATATTTTTGGTTACTCATACTTCTTGCTTAGTAACCAAGGTTATCTCAAAAGAATTAAGTAGACTTTTTTCAAGATTTTACATGAAATGATTTATTTAGCTTTGACTCTTCAGTTATCAGTAACACTAAAAGATGTCCTCTATAAATTATTCCTTTCTACAATGATGTTAGAGAGCATGTACTATGCATGAATTTATTATCAGAAAACTCTGGCTGCCAGCCAGTAACAAAATATGTACTTCAAGTTTTGCCAATTAGCACAGAAAAAAACCTGAAGTTTAGTCTTGCATTCAATTGAAAGGATGTCTGAATTGCTTTGTGAAAATGTTTGTTCCTACTAACAAAAGCATTTATCATATTTTTAAGGTCCTCAATTCATTGTGTCACTGATAACATCTACTTCAAATATACATTTAGATTCTTTTTCAAAGCATGGAATCAGCTCACTCAGGTTTTGATTTCAGCCATTTTCTTCTTATGGCTATTGCAAATCTTGGACATTACATCTTGAAAGTGGATTTTAAGAACATTTTCTTATTCATCTCTTCCCCCCCTCCCCATTCTAGTATAGTATGACTACTATTGGGAGAAACGTGATGTCACACAAAGATCCATATGTGAAGGTCTCACAAGCAGGGGCTAGCAAGCCAAAAGGATAAAAGGAACACAGACTTTATAATGTACCGTAGTGCTTGTAAGATTCTATGGTTATCATTACCATTACCATTAAATGCCCCACTTTTCTTTATACATTTCAAAATCAAACAAATGCTACAGTCTGGAGTTTGGACCATCAGTGATTCCAATTCAGGGTATGTCTACCCTGTAGAATTAAGGCAGTTTTGAAATCAACGCAACTGCCACAGCTTAATGCTATTGAATCATGGGAGCTGTAGTTTTACAAGGTCTTTCATCTCCTTTACCAAATACTCATTTTGCCTCTTCAAACTATAACTCACACGACTCCACATCATTGAGCTTTGGTACTTAAATTGGTGTTGAACCGACTTATTTATAGAGTGTAGATGCACCCTAATGATCAGTGAAATGTGATTTGGTAATGTGGCAAGATCCCAGCATTGCTACCTTGTGTAATGAACAGAATGTGGGAAACAATTTGAGACTCAATCCAAATAAAACAGAGGTACTTGTAGACCCATCAACATAGGCCATATGTATTGGCTGGGGTTAAATGGTCTCTGTCGCAGCCATGTGAAGCACAGGAATCATTTTTCATATCAAGGAGTAGGTGACTCAGCATAGTCTTTTCCCATACTAACAAAAGTTCATCTGTGTTTGGGGCCAGTGTAAAAAAGTTGCGCAATGTTCCTATTCACGAAGTAGTCATGGTAATTTTCACTGTGATCTTGCTTTGGTCAGTCTGGGGACAAAGTATAGCATTCCCCTTGTCTATCACTCTGACCTTTCTGATAACTACCAGACATGAAAATGTTGGTGTTCATCATTTGGGACCTGTAGTGATGGTAATTGTAGTAATCAGAGAGGGAATAAAGAGGGCAATCAGAGAAGAGTGGAAGGAAAGGGAGGAAAGGAAGGAGCAATTTCTCATTTTCCCCTTCCCTATCTTGTGTCATTGTCTTCAGAGGCCAGAACAATGGGGGTGAGATAAAGGTGGAAATCCAGTGACACTGAACTGGTTCTGGTACCACTAAGCCATGAGGATGCCATCCAGCTACCACGCTGGCTCAGGAGCACACAATGTAGACACTTATCATCCCCTGAGTCAGCTTGATGGCTGGTCATTTGGACCATTGCACTGGATGAGCATCGCTATTTGCATTCCCTAAGGCTTCTTCTACACCAGTGGTTTTCAACCTGTGGGTCTCCAGGTGTTTTGGCCTACAACTCCCAGCCAGTTTATCAGTTTATCAGTTGTTAGGATTTTTGGGAGTTTAAGGCCAAAACATCTGGGGACCCACAGATTGAGAACCACTCTTCTACATGGTTGTATAAAATCCAGTTTATCTGCTTTGAACTAGATTATATAGCAGTGTAGACTTGGATCATCCAGTTCAAAACAGATAATGTAGATTGTCTGTCTCGATATTCTGGATTATATGGAAATGTAGACGGCCCTAAATCAGTTTAAAGGCAGATCAGGGAATGAAGAGACAGCATTGACTTGATGAAGTTACATTTGTCCTGAAATTTCAGGCTCATCTCTTACATGCATTCCTGGATTCAGCCCTGAGCCTGGATGCCCATATTACAGCAGTGGTCAGGAGTGTTGTGCACATTCCTTGAGAAGTACAAAACTGGCTACAGTAATATATGTCTTGATTACATTTTACTTGGATACTGCAAACCAGTCTTCCCAAGACTGTAGAAACTTCAGCAGATCCAAAAAGCTATATCCAGAATGCTGATGGAGGCCAGCATATGCCTCCTTTGTCAAAGCTGCTTCACTGGCTACCAAGTTATTTCTTGTAAGCTGAAAGTGCTGGTTAAAATCTTTAAGGAGTGGCAGCTAGATATTATTATTATTATTATTATTATTATTATTATTATTATTATTATTAATTACATTTGCATCTTCTTATATGAATCTGTCAAGAGTCTTAATATCCTTAGAGGAAGGCTTTCTTTCAGTCCTACCACTATCTCAGGCTTATTTGCTAAGGACAAGTGAAAGACGGTTAGCAGCAGTTGTTCCCATCCTTTTGAATACCCTTCCACAGGAGGTGAGTCTGTCCCCCTTTCTGTGCTCCTTTTGCTAGCAGCTGAAAACTCGTGTTTTCAAACATGTTTTAATAACAAACTGCTTTGAGGGAGCCTTTTTATGAGAGGTTGCTCTATGTTTTAAATGTGTTAAGGTTTTGAATCTTTTTTTTATTAAAGATAGTTTTAATTTGATTTTTATTGTGTTTTGATGTTATTGTTAGATTTTCAGTTGATCTCATTTTAGCTTTGGGAGCTACCTTGCATTCTACATTGAAAGAAAAGTGGCAAATAAATAGAATAAAATAAACACATTGTAATCCTATTTATGGTGATTTCATTCAGATGTTTTCTGAATCCATTTGGAAATGCTCCCAGAGCACCGATTGCTACTGGAACCACAGTTATTTTCTTTTCTCTAGAAAACAAATAAAATGTTGGCTGATGATAACAATTTCTGTTATCAGCAGCCAGGAAAGACAGGGAAAATGTAAACATGTTTTGAGAGCAGCAACGGGATGGACTTATAGTATAGTTCTGCATTCATTCTCTAGTGTACATTAATTCTGCATTAATTCTACAGCTCTATAGTGTACATATACCTTATGTTTGGTTCAGAAATGTATCCCACTATTTTCAGAGGAAATGATTCGTTAACTAAATGTGAGCTGCAATTGCTCATTGACAAAAAGGAATATTGTTATTCATTATTGTCACATTTTGTCCTGAAGTGCTATTCGAGGCCAGTTTACTAGATAGTAACACTGTCTAGTAAGAAAGCTTCTCTCCATATAAACATGTACAGGACTCCTTCAATGTGTTACCTCATCTTCAGCCTAAGACCTGTGTGACTCTGATCCCAATCATTTTACAACCTAAAATAGAAGAGCAAATTATGTCCCCATCCACCACAGTACACTCCTAGTTATTCATTTTCCTTCTGGAGAGTGGCCATGACATTCAGGGAATACACTTGCACATGCAGGATCATGTTGTAGTTAAACATAAAAAACAAGATTATGGCAAGCAGACTGATTGATAACTGGCAAATAGAGGGAGAAATGCGGAGGCAGTGATAGACTTTGTATTTCTAGGCACAAAGTTTATTGCAGACACAGACTGCATCAGAAAACGTTTACTTCTTGGGAGAAGAGCAATGACCAATCTTGATAAAATAGTGAAGAGTAGAGACATCACACTGCCAACGAAGGTTCGCATCATTAAAACAATAGTATTCCCTGTAGTAATCCATGGATGTGAGAGCTGGACCATAAAAAAGGCTGAGCAAAGGAAGATTGATGCTTTTGAACTGTGGTTTTGGAGGAAAATTCTGAGAGTGCCTTGGACCGCAAGAAGATCCAACCTGTCCATACTCCAGGAAATAATGTCCAGCAGCTAACTGGAGGGAAGGATATTAGAAGCAAAGCTGAAGTACTTTGGCCACATAATGAGAAGACGGGAAAGCTTGTAGAAGATAATGATGCTGGGAAAAATGAAAGGAAAAAAGGAAGAGGGGCCGACCAAGGACAAGATAGATGGACAGTATCCTTGAAGAGACTGGCTTGACCTTGAAAAAGCTGGGGGTGGCCATGGCCGACAGGGAACTCTGGAGTGGGCTGGTCCATGAGTTCAAGAAGAGTCGGAAGTGACTGAATGAATAAACAACAAATGCAGGATCATTTCTTAGTATCTCCAAGGGGAGACCTACACAGACCCCAGACCTGGGGGTTATTCCAACATATTGAATCAGCCCTTGGTATACTCCCCATAGGGACTACCGAGCTGCCATGGCATTTGGCTGCTATGAGGCTGATCCACATTTATATCAACTGAAGATGTGAGGTACACCTCAGAGAATTGCTATCAGTATAAATAACATGAAATCAGTATGGATCTCTTTATTGTATTCCTAAACCATGTGTCATGAAAAGATGGAGGAAAAGTTACTATTTCTCCTTTCTACAAATTATCCCCTATTTCTGTTTTTATTATTTGTAACAGGAAGCCCTGAACATTGTCTCAATATACTATCTCATTTGCTTCAGTGTACTCTATCTGTATATTCACTTATCATTCAGCAATACATATAGTGGGTGTATTCTAACTGGGACTAATTAACAATATTCAAGCTATTGACTTCAATGCTGTATATTGATGTGGCTATTTTGGTAAATGCAGCTGCATTGTACAGGACTAAAAAGATTTCAGGTGCTTTCACAATGTGTATGTTTTCTAATGGTAGTTCTTAGCAACCCAAAAATATTTTTGTCATTTTCCTGTCCTGGCTATGTACTCCTCCTAAAACTTTCTTACATCAGTGTAACAGATTAGATCACCAGCAGGATTCTTGTCATAGTTTTAATATAAAAATATGAATAGTACTTTGGAGAGCATAGTTCTTCTTAATTATGTTAACTATGACACATAATAATGATGATTTCCTGTTTATTTGTATCTATAGATATAGCTATAGATACAGGCATATAGATGATATAGTTATAGATATACATGAATATTTTACTGAAACATAATCCAATATCAGGAATAATCTGCTTTGTTTCCTCATTTCTTTCCTACATTGTTTTTGTAAACAGGTCAGATATGAATTAATCACTTTGTCAAGGGATCTCAAGTGAATTCTGTTTGTACGCAGATACTGTCTCTTCCTCATTAACAGTCCACAGAATCTGGAACAAAAACAAAAACAAATTTAATAGTGACCAATCCTCACAATAATCAAGTCACCAAAAACAGCTTAATGATTAGGCTTCCAATTATCTTCCCTAGGCCTTTCAATAAATGTTTGTGTCCTCTAAAATGCAGATTTAAAATTCACTGAGGGGAAATAAGAAGGAATAAGCAAGAGTAAAAATTAAAAACAAATGTTGAATCTGCATTACATGGTAATTGTAGACCAAAATAATGCAGTTGAACCACAATGAATTGCATTATATGGGTCTATACTGCCCATATAATGCAGATTCAAACTGCATTATTTGGCATTGTAGATCTAGTCCTAGAGAGAATTCAGGGCAATTTGTCTTGTCCACATGAATATGTTATGTCCAATCATTATTCAAATTCTGAAACTCAGAAAAAACTTCAGAAATTATATTTATCTTCTAAAGAAAGATTGGAAATGACAAATTGCTTAAAATTAACTGTTACATCTGAAATACTAAGCACAGGACTGGTCTTACCATAAAACAGATTAAGGTAGCAAACTTCAGCAAAAGATACAGCATGGGGATAAATAACATAGTTTTGGTTGGTTCTCCTGAGCTGCCAAGAAATCATCACCATTAGAAAACAGAGCTGTGTGTTCTCTCCATCAGGCTCAGATATGGTGAATGACACTATCCCTTTTCTAATGTTAGGCTCAGAAATCAATCTGGAGTTGACTGATACTGATACATTAAATGGAAATCCCATTATTGCTTCAGAAAACAAAATGTATGGGTTTAGCCCTAAGGGGTGTTTTTTTTTTGGTCATGTCAGGAGCGACTTGAGAAACTGCAAGTCGCTTCTGGTGTGAGAGAATTGGCCATCTGCAAGGATGTTGCCCAGGGGACGCCCAGATGATTTTTGATGTTTTTATCATCCTTGTGGGAGGCTTCTCTCATGTCCCCACATGAGGAGCTGGAGCTGATAGAGGGAGCTCATTCGCCTCTCCCCGGATTTGAGCCTGCGACCTGTCGGTCTTCAGTCCTGCCGGCACAAGGTTTTAACCCCCTGCGCCACCAGGGGCTCCAGCCTTAAGGTTTTTTCATAGTACACAATTGCAATGTTATATACTTTAACTACAATGGTTACACAGTAGTGATTACTGGGATTTGTAGTTTGGTGAGGCACCCCTAGCAAAATTGCAAATCCAAGAATCCATAACATGCATCCATGAATGGTGAAATGGAATCAGAGGGCTTAAATTACATGGTGTCAAAGTACTCATGGAAAATCCTTATAAGGTAGTTATCACAAATTAAAAATGAGGTCTTATGGATGTAAGAATGTGTTCTAGAACTAAGATTTAGATATCAGTAGAGAACTAGTCAGCAAGTTCCAGTACCTACCTTATGTGCAGAACATTTTGTTTTCCTAAAATACTCAGAGAGGCCCATTTGTAAATGAAGGAACGGTAACTATTAGCTTCTTCTTTGCAATTCCCCTATCTAGTCAGCCCCTCTCTGGAAGGGCTTTCATATGAGAGTTTAGTCACTCATAGAAGTCCATTGTGGAAATCTGGGGTAATGTAAAGATACAGGATGAGCCTTAAAATTTGTAGACCAGTTTTTGCAAGTTCGAGCACTTTATGTGGCTTAATTTAATTTACAATCATACTTAATTGCATACCTTGTTCAATGATGAAAAGCAGTGAAGCAAAAAGACCCCACTAAAATAACATTAAAAAAACAGAATCACTCCTTATAGAGGTAAAAATGAAACCCTTATTAGGACACAAATGAATAACAGCTCACTACTAATTACCATGGCACCTCCAACACTGTTAAACAGCAGAAAACCTCATTAAGCGTTACAAAAATATGTTATTGAAATTTATCAGGTCAGACAGAAGAACAGAAGTTAGTAGCTCTATTAACCCTTGAGATGAACCTTTTTTTCTCTTCATAAAATTAATGTCCCCTCTTTAACCTTAAGTGTGATGAACCTAGCTTTTTAAATAAACATTGTTTCATGTTGTAGAGTGGAATGTGTGACTATATGTTTCAGTATTTAGAAAGGTGCATATAAGGAGTTAGGTGATGAGCCTGAATTACTCATTACAAAACATCAGATAAAGTACGGTGTCCATCATCAAAAATATGGGAATTCACGTGATGTCTAAGATCTCTTTTTCAAAGTTGTCCCTCACTTTCACATTTATTTACAAACGCATTTCCCATCTATGTTCAGACATTTATTATTATTATTATTATTATTATTATTATTATTATTATTTCAAATTGTTAAATTTAATTTTGGGGGATTGTGATCAAGGAAAAAATGGCTTTCCACCCCACAGTGGAAGATTTTGTGTAGGTGGGTTGATGGGGGCAGACATCTTTGATGCCCTCCCTGGTGGCCTCAGGGTGTGATTCCTGGCAGGACTTATGAAACCTTCCAACAGTTAGCAGGCCTATTAGTTAGTTTTATCCCCAAAGCTAAGGTGTTATTGCCCAGGTTAAACAGGATATGAGGTCAGGGAGTCCCATGTTAGGCCTCCCCTCTCTTTTTATAAGAACATTCCAAAACAGGTTAAAATGAAGTGGTTCCTATTTTTATCCAGTGTTACAGTGTGTGATCTCATTATTTTGGAGGTATGATACCAAAATGTCATTACTTACCCCATTTTCATTGGTCTTGCTTTTAAAACTTAGCTTTCGAAATTAGTTCACTTATCTTTTTATATAAAATATCTGCCTGCATATGTTTATGCATACAAATCTTGAAAAGAAGACTTGAAATTTTAACACAACATTGCTGTCCAATATGCACATGTTTAAATAGTAAAATGAAATCATGGCACAACATCACATTCAAAAACATGTGTATTTTAACTGTAAAACTAGCAATCCTAGAATAGACAGTGGCCAAATGACTTGCAACCATTCACAGTGATGCTAACATTTTAACTCATTTGGAAATAGAAGTAGGGCTCTGATTGGTTACTATTTGCAACAGAAACGGAACAGGGGAAATAAATGTATTTGGGATGTATAATTACAGCAGCATTCATCGCTAGAATGTTCTGCTGAAGAATGCTTAGGCAGACAATTCTCTTAGGTCATTGTACCACATTCATTAATCATCTGAAGTCCCATGCCCACATTCAAATACAGGTCGTAGTTCACGACACGCCAAATCAGAATGTCAAAGGAGACCAAACCACAAGGAGCAGTAATGTTTACACAAAAACAAACATGTTAAAGCCAGAACTTCTCAAAGGCAAGCTGAAGGATCGGCAGCACAGCAGGATGAAAGACTGGAAGCCTTATGAGTTGAACCAAGAAGAAAAAGAGCAGCTCAGTCATCTCCACAATGCCAAGAACAATTAAATCATCAGTGAAGACGTGTGCTGTTGCAAAATCTGAATGACCGAGTTTCATGACATCAAACTGCTTTTTCATACAAACTGGATATTCAATACAATATCGCATGTAAATTCATCCACACTGCAAAGCAGGGAAATTTAAAGGAAAAACCCCGGAAATGTGCTGCGTGCGCAAGTGGAAAACTTGGGCAGCCTGAAATTGGGCAGCCAAAAGAGCCAGTGAAAAGTTTGTTAAATGGAATTACTGATGATTCAAAACAATTCCTAACCAGAAATTGCAACATTAATCATATATAATCACCCACCATAAAATATAGTCCCATAATGAAAAGTCAGAATCAGATCTGATCAGGGCGCTTCCAAACAGACTGTTATTCCAGGAGCATCTACATTTTAAAAACGTGGTTGTTCCTGGGGGCCTATTCACACACTCCCCAGAAAGTGTGCACTTTCTGGGGTGGGTGTCCAGATGTTCCCAGTACACCATAACTCCCACTCCAAAAGCCCTAAACCCCCTTTTAAAAGTAAGGAAAACTTACCCGGCCTCCATTACAGTCTTGCCGGAGCTCTCCCAGCATATAGAAATGAAGCACCAGGAGCGGGGGGGGGGGGGGGGTAGGAGGATAATTGCTTCTCTCCCCCCCCCCCCCCACTCTCCTGGCATGTCATTTCTATGCACTGGGCAAGACTGTAATGGAGGACAGGTAAGTTTTCCTTACTTTTAAAAGGGGGTTGGGGGCTTTGGGGTAAGAGGTGGGACTAATTTCATCCAAGAAGGCATGGAATAAATCCACTATCTAATGAATTTGTCACAAACCAGGCTTTTCCTGGTTTGTGGCAAATTAATTGCAGGTTGGCCAGAACGTTATCTGGACAGCCCCCTTTTTATTGTGGAAGTTTCTGCAATAAAGGGGCTGTCTGGATGGGCTCTACATTTCAAATTGTCCAGAATCAGGATCAAATCCAAATTGCCACATTGGATCTCAAACTATTTGTGTCTGTTTGTGTGAGTTCTATTATAAAACCTCATGAATTCAGTTCTGAAACTGTTCACTGTCAAGTATCATTGGTGGGACTCTTTAGCCACTTCAGGAACTGGCTGTTTTTATGACATTTCTTCTGTGGATGCACTGCCACAAAAGAATATTTCCTGGAATTATTCTCCATACTTGGAAGTAAGTATGTATGAAAAATGGAGAAAAAGTATTAGACTGTCAATTCCATTCTTCACACACACTTATTTCCTTTGTCAAAGTAAAAAGTAGAGAAACACTCTACTTTCAATATGGCCACTTAGTAGAATAGTTAAGGTAAGCAGTAACACTTTTCTATACTCCTTCAATAATAAGTAATACAGCAAGTAATGTAAGTAATGTGATGAACATTTTTAAAGGAAAAAGTATGCAACATTATCTCTAATGTGCTACTTTCTGGTCATTCTAATGAGTAATTTAATAGCTTGCTCTTAAAAGGCAAAGTTCTAAACTCAGTGGCTTAATGACATAGAAAGACTTTAGTGAGACATTGCAGAAAGAAAAATGCATTCATTCAAGCCTAATGTCAGTGCTTATGCAGAGGTTTATTTAGGGGGAAAGGTGAAAGTAAAGACTAAAGGTGAGTAAATTAAAATAACATTAAACCATTACAGCTAATCCAACTAGTTATCGTTCATTTGCATTTCAGGCCACATTCAAATCCCTTGCAAAAAGGGTATGTGAAAGAGCAGAAGCAGTTCCCTCTTTGCAGAACATCTCTGGCAATCTAATTCACATGGTTCTTGAGATGATGCTCCAGACATGAGACTTTGAAACTCGCAAAATTATATGTATTAACTGAGAATGAGTGTAGTTTGGGCAAGTGATGAAAGAGGTAGTCAATATAAATAGCTAATATACTTATGATACAATTTCCCATCTCTTACAGCTTATTCTTACCAATGTTCATCTGAAAAAATTAGTAAAGCAAGAAAGTGAATTGGGAACAAAATTAGAGAAAATGGTTTCATTCTCAGCAGGTGTCTAGAATTCCAGATGCTCAAGATAGGTTCATTATATATAGTCCCCTCTTTCACTGTAACAGATTTTATTTGTACTGGCCCACATTTAAGAGAGGCAGACAGGAAGGCAATTCAAATAACTCAGTGTAAATAACACTATTTTGGTAAAATGGGAATACAAGGATTGTGAATTTATGATTTCTATTTTAAGTTGTCAACCAGTTGCATTATTTGTAATTTAACTTGTAAGGTCTATGACAAGGACAGTCAAAAATCTCATCCCATTTGAACTTGCCGGAAGTCAAGATCCTCAAATAAACCCTGTTATGTATTCCACCATCTTGAGAAGCTAGTTTGGTAATGGCATGAGACAGAGCTTCCACAGTAGTAGCACCTCAGGAGACTATTGAAATGACAGATCCACCGTTAATTGATTTGTATCATTGCTAATTTAACTGTTAACTGTTCAGTCAAACTGAGCTGTTAAACTGCATAGCATGGATTTTTTCATAATGCTACATCAGCCTAGCAACAATGGACATTCTGACCTTCAAGATTTTGGCCTGCAAAAGCAGTAAAAAAATATGATAGGCAAACTGAAAAACAATGACTTCACCGAGAAACTCGGGCATGCTCAGTGGAGCTGCAAGAATGAACAGAGGAAAAGGGGGTGGAGAGGAGGTGGAGCTGGGAGGAGAAATGGAGTGTGGGTGAGCAAAATTTCTGTGTGGTCTCAATAACTTTTATAACTAGATGTGGCATGTAGCTGGCTTTTACAGAAACCCACTGCTGGATTATTTCTGCAGAAGCAAAACTTCTGTGATTTGTAATTTCTTTCATTCCTAGTCTTAATTTGGAAACATAGGACAAGGAATGTTTAAAGCAAGGCCTGGCCTTTTCATTATCACATAGGCCTGTAAGCCACATTGGATGTGCCCTAGACTTACTACGGTGTGGCATCTTCCTAAATACATCCCAAACCAATTTCCAATTTAAACTTTATTAAATGAAAATGCTTTCCCTCATTTTTGCCCATTTACCACACTATAAAGCAGTGGAAGTGTGGTATCTTGGGGTGGAGCCAGACCATAATTTCCCTAGACAGGCCATGGTGTGCTTAGGCATGGCTTAGTTTGCTTATATGAGGCAGTCACAGGCCCCTCTCTGCCTTCTTGAATCATTTTGGAGGAGGGAGAAGATCATGAAAAACGATGAATTACTTTGAAAAATTGGTGTGCCAAAACATTTAATTCTTCTGATATCGATATGTACTCAGACAAGATGACACTGTTAGGACAGAATATGGATAAACTGTGCAATTTTTAATTAGGAAGAAGGTTTGGCAACTCTGCATTTACTACCCTTTCTTTTTAACAAGTACAATGAAAGCATCACAGGTGAACTGAATTAGATACATAGGAAGACATATCCTCTGAAGACAGGACTCACTAAAAAAGACAATTATGCTTGGCAAGTTAGAAGGAAGCCAAATTAAGGAAGCCACATTCCTGAGCTTGTAAGACCTGAGCAAGGCTGTTGATAACAGAATGACTTATTTCATTTATAGGGTCTCTGTAGGTCAAAGTCAATTTGATGGAAGTTAATAATAATGTTTGAAAATTATGTTGGCCTTTTTTCAAAAACAAAAATATTCTTTTTGGTGATGATAATGGAGAAACTCCTCATAAACCCTTGCGGTTTGAGAGGAACTAAATAAATATTGTAATAAATAACTATAATAAAATGTTCAAGCAGTTTAAAGTTTTGTGAGAAAGCAAGCCAATACATACATATATAATTTTTAAAAAAAATTGTCAAAGAATTGTTTATTATTACTTCAGATAGTACGAAGAAACTACTAGTATTTTTCTTGGTATCATTCAAAAATGTCAATGAATGGAGTGGAATTGAGAGCACACTTATGAATAGATCAGAGTATAAATACAATTGCACAAAAGCAATATTGTTATAAAAGACTGCTGTCAGAACCCATTCATTCTAAACCTTCCTATAGATTTCTGAGTGATTCTTCATGTAGAAATGCAGATTCCATTGTCAGCAAGGCTGCATTTTGTACAGAAATGAGCAACAGTATGCCTGCTGATTTCCAGAGGAGTCTTTTTATCACAAAGAGCCTTGCGGCCACAGTTTGCAATCAGTGAGTATTTATATTAGCAGCAATTGCGTCGACAGTAATTATCTTATCAGGGAAGGGTTGGGGGAAGGTTAGAAAGAAACTTTGCCATTGGACACCTACTGGGTGGATAATTAAGTAGCTCCATGGTTTCTTTCATTACTACATTCAATAACAGTTAAATACCAGGGATCCCAGTCATAATCAGACATGATTTGATGAGATATAGAGAAAGACAGGAACAAACACAATGATTTTCTAAAAGTGCTGGAGGAAATTGCCGAAGCTTTTGGATGGGGGTGGTGGGGCATTATGCCAGGATCTTCTACTTATATTGGGAGATATTTGTGCTTCATTATCCTTCCACTTCTATAAAAAGGACTTCTAAAAATCAGTTGGAAGATGTAACCCAGAAAGAGTTTCCTCTTTACAGTTTGTTAGTAAAGAAGAGACATCAATTTAATAATGAAAGAGATGATGATGCATCAGACTGGAGACAGATAACCAACTGAAGGAAGGGGAAGGAGGAGAATTTCCTCTCTGTAATTATACACTTCCATCATAAAAGGAAAAAGGGAAGAATGAAATAGAAATTGTCCCATTATGGCTGTACAAAGAATGGTTTTGAAACCATAGTCACCAAGTATATATCATCCCATCTCCTTTTCTTTTTTAAAGACACTGCAACACTATATCTGTCTCACATTTAAATGGATGACACTCCCAGAAAAGTGTGTGTGGAATTAAAATCTTAAATAATTCTTCCCCTGTTGCTTGTATTTTCTGCAGACATAATAACCTGAGGTGAGGGGAAAAACAAGTCTGAGTTTTTCATCAGGAGTTGGACCTTTTGTGTATCTTTCCTTAGAAGCCTTCAGAAAAGGAGGCTGACAGAAGACTATGAGAAAATTCTAGATTTGACTCTAGAGACCTTTTCACATTCCACAGTTACACTATTATGATTCCACCTTAACTGATTGTGCTTTAACTGTTTCAACTGTATTCTATGGTACCTTGGGACTTTAATTTGATAAGACACTATACTTATCTTGTGGGAAATGCTTAATGTCTCTCCCTAGATTGAAAATCTGTCATATCCACTTCCTCACAAAAAAAGGCTGTCTAGAGCTCATGATACTTTAAATTCAGGTGCATTGGAAGAATCACAGTTGACCCATTTTTATATGGTCCTTTTCACATTGCACAGTTATAATGCTACAATTGCAGTGATTCCTAGGTTATCTTTCATCTACATCTGCAAGATAAAGCTTCCTTTTTCTAGCCTAGAAGCTGATATCATAAGGAATTGGAATTTGGAATATACTTATAAGAGATTGAATGTTACTGGAGATTAATGTCATCAACTGTTGGGCTCAAACACAGCAGTGGTCTGCAAATACTGTTGAACTTCAAATCATTAAACATTAAAATTACTGGTTGGAACTTCTGATAATTGAAATCTAACCCCTTCTGAAGTCCCTAAGTCATGTATGCTGCATCAGTATTCTAACTTTATTGAACTCATCCATCCCCAAGCAGAGTTTTTACCTCCTTGCTTATTTCAGTGTCTCACCTCTCACAGCTATGTCAGAAAGGTTACCATAATGACTATTCCTCCTTTGGACTCTGCACATGGGACCCTGGTGATGAGTTCATACAGTTGGAAGAACCCTTATGAACATTTAGTCTAACCCTCTTCCAAGCAGGAATACACTCAACAACAAACAACAACAACAAAACTTTATTTATATACCGCTCTATCTCCCCGAGGGGACTCAGAGCAATTTCCAAGTAACATCATCAATACATACATAGTAAACAACATAAACATAAAATTAACAACACAATATAAACATAAAAAAAATCACAGTAGCACATATATATTTTAAATATTCCTGCCTAAAAAGGCCGGGACAAGACTAATGCAATTTCTAGATGGCCCGGGAAATTAAGTACAATGCTATAACAGGCAACAACAAGAATAGATATAGTCTATGGCTGTTCATTTCCGGGGCTTAATAGGAGGAAGTGACCTGGATAAGTGGTGGAAAAAGATATGGCCATATTCAACAATATCTGGGGCTGAGCTAGAACTAGTCATTCTCAAAGGCTTGTTTAAACCACCAGGTCTTCAAGCTCTTATGAAAGGAGAGGAGGGGTGGGCATGTGTTATTTCTCTAGGAAGTACGTTCTAGAGATGGGGGGCCACCAATGAGAAGGCTCTCTCATCCCCCCACAACAGAGCTTGTGATGGTGGTGGGAGCGATAGGAGGGCCTCCGCGGAAGATCTTAAAGTTCATGCCTAAAAGGTTGATAAGAAGGAGGCAATTCAACCTCTTTAAGTAGACTTCTGAAAGAGCATCTACTACCTTCTGAAAAAGTATTCATTGTGTGTTTGAAAATAGTTTGTCTGAACAGCACAAATATCAGCATGGATTATATATATATATATATATATATATATATATATATATATATATATATGGTTGGACACATGTTGAAGACCTTCAAGGTAAAGCCCTAAACCAAATAAGCCTTCTTAGGGTTCTTTTTTCCAGAAGGGATAGCCAAAAGAGTCATATGAGTCTCATGCTGGGTAACAGAAAGAAACCAAATTGTTCTGTGTCTCACAGTCAGTATCCCACAGTTCAACATATAATGCCTTTTGATTATCCACAATCACATTCTAAGAGAGGTCCATTAACCTTGAGCAGTCTTTACTCAAATTAAGGAACAAAACCTCAGTAATTAAATCACTCTTCCTTGGTGGTCTGGCAATTTCTTTGTCAAATGTACCAAAGAAAATGAAAAAAAAACTTTTTATATATATTCTGAAATATAATTAACCCATTTTTTTATTTTAAAAAAGCTTGTCGAAAGAGCTAATAACAGCTTAGCTAAATGGACATCATGGGTAGCTATGAAAAGGAGAAATGATAAGCTAATAAAACACGTTTCTCTGTCAGTCCCTCTTAAGTTTCAAATAAGTGCAATGCCTAAAGGCAGAAAGATTTCAGAGAGATGACATCTTCTTGCAGTCAGTACCCTGAGTGATATCGAAGTACAAAATATATATTTTTATATTTTAATGAGGCCTTGCCCTGGTTAAGCTAAGTTGGGAGAAAGCTTGGATCCTGACCCAAAATTGAGTTAAAAGCACAGGACAACAGCAGCAGTAGCAGCAACATGGAGTCATTTGTGTGAGTTTAACACATGTGAAAGATCACTTTGTTTACACACACACAAATCCAGCATAGAAATTGTCATATTGCATGAAAAATGTTGGAGTTTTTTGCATCAAAACTGAAATTTTCATTCAAAAATCCTAATCTATAAAATTTTCTTAAACATTTCACAATGTAGAAAAGGAATGTGAAATGTACATAGAAATATGCATTTTCTCACATGGAAGGACAACATAGTCCAATATTTACTGCTTTTCCTGTGAGACAGACAATCTGTATGGTTGCGTGAGCAGATATTGGGACATTTATCCTTATTGCCTTCTTTCACAACTGAATTTTGAAAGTTATGGGGTAATTATGATTTATAAAAACACATTTCTTTATTTAATATATACTGTGCATTTTTTTCACAGGATAAGTCCAGAACTGCATGCATTTTCATTAATCCTGGACTCATCTCATCAGGGTTTCTCAGTACAACACACACTGTTGGGGTTCAGCCTGAGTTTGAACTTGAACCCGATTCTCTGTTTGTTCCTCCTGATGCTAATGAAAGTATATTTACTGATGCTAGTGGAAATGTACCTTTTGATGCCAATGCTCCTGAAATTAGTGAGGAAGAAACTGCTGTAGGTTTGGAAAATGCCAATGTTCCTGAAATTAGTGAGGAAGGAACTTCTGTAGATTTGGAAAATGAAAGTACCAGTGTTCCTGAGAATGTTTCAGAGGGAGACCTTGAACTTTCCCTCCCTTCTGCACCTGTTAACTGTAATGACAACAGAAGGGGCCAAATTTGGGAAGACAGAAGTAAAACACTCAGTTTGCGTCGATCCTCCCGAATTCAAGAATTAAAAACATTGGCTTCAAAACAGAAGGGCGGTTCACGGAACCGATTCTTGAGTTTTAATTGCAATACGCCAGGCTGATTGCCTCAGTTCAGGCATCGTTTCAGAATTGATGAAGACCTTGGCAGTTCTCCCCGTTCCCTGGCCATAGTTTGGAAAGATTTCTAGGATATCAAGTACGGTTAGTGGATTGCTAACAGATTCCAGTATTTTCCCAGTGAGGCTTTTGGGTTTGCTTTGTCATTTAAATTCATGTTTGCTGATTTTGCTGTGGCTTTTGACTTGCATTTTTCCTTTATTTTGTAACCATTTTTCTTCAATAAAAAAGGATTGTTTTTCACAGCCAAGTGTGGTGGATAGTTATCTGAGGGCCTCGTTCCCTGCTCTGGATTGCAACACGCACACACAAACACTGTTATTTAAACATTTTGGAAATATTTTTGAACTTTTCAGTACTTTCCATGTAATAATATAAATCTGATAGCAAGTATGAAGTATGCTTAAAGGGAAAAAGGAAAAAAAAACAGAAAAAATGAATGAAAGAAAGAAAGATTAAAATGGTTTTGCAGAGATTATTGTTTAATTTGCACACTCTAATAGCAGCAGAAATGATCCTTAGGAGAGACATTTGGCTTTTCTCAGCATGCAATTAACAAGTTAAGGCAGCTGATCCTTATCTAAGCTATATCTAATAGAAATAAACTATGGACCGTAGAAAATTGTTTTTTGGAATAGGAGAAAAGATTTCAAATTTGGAAAAACTATTTTAAATGCATAAATTATTCTGTATGAATAGAATCTGTGATATCTTTTTTTACAAAGACAACATTATTAAGAATCCATATCTCTTATTGTGGTTGAATGCATCTGTAGTGAAACATACCTTTGTAGGCCGAAGCCTAAAAGACAGTAAGCCGGCCTCCATCTTAGTGAGGGAAATACTAGGAGAGTCTGTTCAACAGAGGGGAGGAGTTTAGCTGCCCCAGGATTGGCTAGGACAGATGGGAGGAGCTGAAGCTGTCAGTGTAAAAGGGAGGCAGGCAGCTTCTGACAGGGAGGAGTGATTTAACATCAGACAGAGAGAGAAGGGATTTTAAGGGTTTAAAGAGCAGAGAAGGAGATTGGATTTTAAGCTGAGGGAAGAGGGTAGTTTGAGAGTGAGTGGAAGATTTCCTAAGGGAGAGTGTTGGAAAGGCAGGTGTGGCTATAGAGTGGCCTGGAGAGCCAAGAGCCACCTGTGAACTGGTGTGAGAGGAAAACACACTAGTTGTTATACACTCTAGAGATCAGAGTATTCTAGTGGGATCTAGATACGCTGAGGGAAATTGCTCACGTCAAAGAACAGATACCCAGTTGAGAAGTTCAGCAACCTTGTTAAGTCTTAGTAACTGTTAAGAAGATTGTGCTGTGCTGAACATATATGCTTTCGTAATTCAAAGAAGAATCCAGTTGTTTGTTCTAATATATGTAAATAAACTTTGTTCTAGTTCAACTTTACAACAAGTCCTCACAGTGGTTCATTTCATTAAGCCTGTTCCAGTAGAATTCTAACATCGTTTTGCCTCAGACACTTTAAGGAAAGTTAAGGAAAGGGCTGTGGCACACTAAGCTTTACCTCACACATAACATCAAATTGTATTCTCAAAAGCTATTTGAGTGGTGGCAGTAATACCTTTAATAAACACATAGAGCTTTGTGCCAATGAGGAGGCAGGAGGCATGCTGGGCAGGAAACTATGAATGGGAGAGGTAAAATGACAGGATTTAAATGACTAATGTTGCCCAACTCTCAAGCTGAATCTAATTTATTATTTTAATCTTTTGAATCAGCACCTTCGTCTAGCCCCAAGAGGCTAGGTCTTTCGTTTTTCCTTGCTGCAATATGGAGTTCATTATTGGAGTAGGAGCTTTGTTTCGGATCAGGATGTGACACAATGGAGAGGCTGTGACGAAATTCCTGGTTTCTCGCAGATAGGAAGATGCCCTTTATGTTGGGTGATACCATATGTCCATAGACCCTATTGTTCTGGATGGCCTGGCTTTCAGCCCTCTGAGGCCCATATTGATGGAGTCATTTATTTATTATCCATGCAGATGGGTCTTAGTGAAGTCCTTTTGTTAGGATATTATGAACTCAGTAAGCATGGGATGGTTTCCTGAGTCAAGAGATCCTGGTTTCATGAAAAGTTGGCTTTTTCCTTCAATTTCTAAAATACTGACATATACACATATGTGGAAAAATACATGGAGTTCATAATGCAGGGTCTCAGGCCCTAAACCCACCCTTCCCAAAGACAATTGAAGTTCATAGAAGTTTGGAAAAGTTGATAAAAGTCCTCAAAAAGTTCATAAAAGTTCATGAACGTTCATGGAAAGTCCATAAGAGTTCATAAGAGTTCATGGGGGTTTATAGAAGACCCTAGAAGCACTGAGTAGTCGAAGTCCATTCATAAAACAGGGAGTTTCATTCATAAAAAAATAATCCAATTAATAAATAATAGCCAAATTGGTCAGATGCTAGTTTGGGTTACAGGGGCATTGTCATGTGGGGCCATGGAAGAAGCCTTAGGTTTCCACATGGGGGAGAGATAGGGGATTATGGGAGCATTCCAGCCTGGTGTCCTTGGCAAAACTATGAACTCCCTGATGTTGAACTATCTTTTACAGAGTCCTGGGGGGGGGGGGGGTCACCTCCAATCACATTAGAAGGAAACCTGTTTTGATTTTAGGGTTAGAAGAATTTAGCCATGAGAAACATACACACACAGGTAAAGGCTCGCATAAACAGAATAAAGAAAACATGCTTCAAATGGAACCCTAATGAGAGAAGCAGGGCAATAAACAGGTTATCACATTCTTTAGAGATTCAAAGAACTCTGCAAACACAAACAAGGAAACAGGCCCAGAAATTACCTTCTTTAGAGATTCAAAGAACTCTGTGTGGCTCAGGGAACTCACACAAGCTGGCAATAAACCTTAGACAGCAGCAGTGGCATGTTGATGTACTTTTATTTTGATAAATTGAATTTGCTTTCCTAGAAAGTTTTGATAAGTGTCCAACCAAATCGTGCTATGTGCTAGATGAAACAAGATGAAAGGCAAGGAGGGACATGAGAGCAGGGATGAAATGATTAAAGGTGTGAATTGTATGGGGAAAACCTATAAGAACCTTGTAAGAGAATTCATTGGTGTGCCGTGCTCTTTTCAGGACGGTCGCCCGCAGTTTATAAATCTGTGGGGTTTTTTTCTATCTCCTCTGCCTCCTAATTCTTTATTTGCAAAACTGGGACTAGGGTTTTGTTTTGTTTTTTTTGTTTTTTTGAGGTTTACCTTCTTGAAGAGGGGCACCATAGCGGGGCCCCAACATTTTAGCACTTGAACAGAGAGAAAGACAAATTCCAGGTTTCCGTTTTTAAGAAACACCTCGGAGGGGGAGGGGGGTGCTGGCGGCTGCACACTATGATCAATTTAAAGTAATACAATTCATGTTTAAATTATGAGACTGTTTGGAACTAGATTTTGTGACTTATATAGTATACATCTGTTTGACTGCTGAGAATGGCATCTGAGGTCCAGCTATGAAAGATTTATGGTTGGAAACAAGCAAAAACAGAACCTTTTCTCTACTGCATCATATCTCTATAATCTAAGGAAAAAATGCTTCACACAAGCCTCTTTTCATTCCAGTAGGATTTTGGATAATGTAAAATGCTATATCTTTTATCTGCTGTCACTGTTTTAACTTTGCTATTTAAACTTCAATTCCAGATTTTTATTTGATAGCTTTGTTTGAATTATTTATGTACCCCTCTTATTTAATTATTTTATCATTGGATTTTTGGAATCTTATTATATTGTGTTATTGTTGTAAACCACTTCCTCTGAATGCATTTTCTACTGAAAAAGTAACAGGAATCACTTGAGACTACTTACGTTGCTTCACATTCCTTTTCCTATCATGATGCAGTCTAACACACAAAGGCTTATTGTAAAATGTAACAGAACATGCAAACACTGGCTGTGCCATTAATATTTTTATCACACAGCAGTGGCTATTTCACTAATATATTTATTGATATATTTATCTAAAATAACATAGTATGTATATTGCCCACAAATGTCTACCATAAACTTTACAGAAATGTTGCACTATGTGCCAAACTACACATACACAATGACAGAATGAAAATTATATATGTCTCACTTTAAAAGTATCTTTGCTACTCTGCTGCTGAATATGCATGCCCAGTGTGGAACATATCTCATCATGTTAAGACAGTGGATGTGGCTCTTAATGAGACATGCCACATTATTACAGGATTTCTACACCCTACACCACTGGAGAAACTATACCGTTTCGCTGGTATTGCACCACCAGGCGTATGCTGGGAAGTAGCAGCCAATAATGAAAGGACCAAGGCAGTGACATCTCCAGCCTACCCTTTGTTTGGATATCAACCTGCACACCAACATTTTATATCAAGAATTAGCTTTCTAAGATCTACAGAGATACTCACAGGAACATTTCAGGAAGCGAGAGTCCAAAAGTGACAGGGTAAAAGCCAGAACTTCAAGCCATGGCTGATATCGAATGAGAAACTCCATCCTAGGAACACAGAAGACTGGGCGACTTGGAAGGCGTTGAACAGACTGCGTTCTGGCACCACGAGATGCAGAGCCAACTTTAAGAAATGGGGCTACAAAGTAGAGTCCACAACATGAGAATGTGGAGGAGAACAAACCACAGACCATCTACTACAATGCACCCTGAGCCCTGCCACATGCACAATGGGGGACCTTCTTATAGCAACAACAGAGGCACTCCAAATGGCCAGCTAGTAGTCAAAGGACATTTAGTATAAAGCCAAGTTTTTAAACTTTGTGTGTTTTTAAAAAATACATTGCAACTATACCCTCGGTTCACTTCTGATACAATAAACAAACAAATAAATAAATAACTTAAAAATATATGTTGCTTCCTGAATGCAGAACCAGGGAGGGGGGCACCTGAAAACAAAACAAAAACGGAGCGGATTTCTGCCACTTCACACACTCTAATATGATGGCCCTCATTATTATCAGGGCTGCATGCACCTATTACAGATTTTTTTTCTTGCCTTAACAGCTTGATATATCTTTAACATACTATGTAGTTTGACCATCAGACATCTGTTTTTTTTTCACCATCAACTATTTATTTTATTTAGAACATTTCTGAAACTCGGCATTCTCTGGACTGACAAGCTGTCTAGCACAGCTCAGCAGGGAAACTGTTTTTTTTAAAAAAAAGGTTTGAATCAGAAGGAAGAAAAGAAAACAACTAACAACCCAAACTTCCTTTGTTCTTCTAGTTGTTATTTCCATATTTTTGTTTAACTAAACCACATGAACAAATGCTTGGATTAGCCAAGATCAGCAGTAAAAAAAACCAAGCAAACAAAGAAACAAACAATATACCAGCAAGTGAGAATCAACAAAAACATATTGAATTGTGTCATATCTTGGCTTTCTTAATTAGATTAATTATCCTTGCCGTCATTTCTTTCTGTCATTTCACTACATCCAGGTTATTATTGGTTCTAGCATCATTGAAACATTATTTTCTCTTGTATTATTACAGCCCTCTCTAGTGGCTAGATTTATCACTCTCCCCATTAATATTAAGCTCTTAAACTGAGAACAATTGAAAGAGTGAAAAGCCCTGGATTTTAGGAGTTGCTCCCATGTAAACAATCTGCCATGCCACTTAAGCTGGATCTACACTGCCATATGATCCAGTTTCAGAATGTAGATTCACCGCTTTGAACTGGATTATATGAGTCTACAATACCATATAATTCTGTTCAATGCAGTTAATCTGCATTCAGAAACTGAATTATATAGCAGTGTAGATGGGGCCTTAGTTGAACTGCCCATTGAGAGAGGCCAACCCTTAGCATGCAGGGCCATGTTTTGCACCAGCATTAGCATATGAAAAGGGTGTGGGCAGCAGTATTAAGGTGGCCAGCCCCTACCAACTGTCTCTTGTCTTCTTTTGTGGCCCAACCTCCTGCCCTCAGTGCAATATGCATGAATGCTGGTCACATTAAAGACCAAGTAAAAATATCCCCCCTTTTCCATGTCAGTGTATCCTAGCAGTCATGGAAAACATGTGCTTTCCTTCCCTCCTCCCTTTGTGGATTCTTCCAGGGCATGTGTGTTTCTCAAAAGCCCAAAACAGCTGATCAGCTTTCAAATGGAGACACAGGTGGCGCAAGGAAGCACAAGTGGAAAGCAAATACTGCCTTTGATACTTTGTTATGTAAACAGGGCTTGAATTAACAATTGGAGAAAGACAGAAATCCAAGGAATTTTTTTAAAAAAAACATGCTCTGTTATGCGCTGGACCGTA
Source organism: Anolis sagrei (assembly GCF_037176765.1). Taxonomy (NCBI): domain Eukaryota; kingdom Metazoa; phylum Chordata; class Lepidosauria; order Squamata; family Anolidae; genus Anolis; species Anolis sagrei. Next base: position 135,189,776 of record NC_090023.1, read on the forward strand.
CATGTGCATAAGCAAATCTCTAGAGTGACTTTTAAAAAAAACTTCCGCTGGATGTCCCACATCTGTCCTCTATCTTAACCTGCTTCAAAAAACAGCTGTGAGGATGGTGGGGGACTATGCAGTGGAACTGACAGGTCTATGTTTGGACTCCCTTTGAGGTCCTGCATTTTAAAAAAAACACCACTTCTTTGTCTAGTGTTTTGGTGCTGTCCCCCTCAATGGACTGTCACCTTGTCATGGTGAGGGGGCTTGCCTGTTCTGATGAACCTGTGTGCACAATGACTGGAGTCGTGCACTCCCAGGAGTGGACACAGGGCAGGTTCCAGACCAAGCACAGTACGAAGACCCAAACACCTCAACGGCAGAGCAGGTGGGGGATAACATGGTACATGTTACAACAGAGATGAAGGTGGAAGAAAGCTGTAACAGATTGAGAAGCCACTGTCATCTTGGTAAACTATCCAACCCGAGGAACCGCACTCTGTGAAGATTGTGTGTTGATCAGTGTGCACTGACCTCCACACATTAAAAAAAATCATGCACAGGCAACTTCCAAGGGAGAAAAAAACAAACCAACAAAAGTCCCATGGCGACAAGCAAGTGGCGACGGGGGCAGGACTGTGAAATCTGGAAGCCCCTAATCGCAGATTGGCACATGGGTGGTGGATACGGACTCAGTCGTTCTACCTCAAGGTCTGAGGCAGTTGAGTAGTTCGGCAGCTGTATCCACAACTGAGCAGCCCTTTTGAGGATCCACTCTGCTCACCCAAAAAAGAAAAACAAACTTCGAAACATGGAATGTACAGACACTGATGGACAATACTGACAGTGAACACCCTGAACGCAGAACTGCCATAATTGCAAAGGAGCTGGGACACTTTAACTTCAACATAGCAGCACTTCAGGATTCCCAGAGAGCAGGAGAGGGACAGCTGGAGGAAGAAAAAGGAGGCTACACCTTCTTCTGGAAAAGACTGCCTGAAGAAGACCGAAGAATGCATGGAATTGGCTTTGCTATCAGAAATGACCTGTAGAAGCATCTGACCGAAACACCCACCAGCATCAATGAACGACTCTCAACCCTCCGAATTGAACTTGCCAAAAACCAACAGGAAACCATCATAAGTGCCTACGCACCAACACTAGATGCTGATGAAGACATCTAGGAAATTTTTTACTGTCAGCTGGACACCGTCCTATCAGGAGGCCAAAATCATCCTCCTGGGAACTTTAATGCAAGTCAGGCGAGACTTTGACCTGTGGCCAGGGACCATAGGAAAAAATGGGGTTAGAAACAGCAACTCGAATGGCATCCTGCTTCTCACCAAATGTACGGAACACAACTTTGTCATCACCAACACGCTCTTCCGCCAGAAAAACAAATTCAGGACATCATGGAAGCACCCCTGGTCAAAGCATTGGCATCTCTTAGACTACGTAATCACACGTGCCAGAGACCGCCATGATGTGCTTCTCACAAGAGCCATGACAGGTGCTGACGACTGCTGGACAGACCACAGGCTAATCCAATCCACGATGGCTATCAAAATCACCCCCACGTGCAGACTCCAAGGAAGAAAGACAAGGTGCAAAATGAACACCCAAGCCCTTCAGGAGCCCTACAAATGAGCCCATCTCCAAACAGCACTCAAGGACCATCTACCCATAGAACACCCCAAAAATGTTGAGGAACATTGGAACAAACTGAAGACCTCCATCATCACAGCCTGTAAAGAAACCATTGGATATCAAACCAAAAAACATCAAGATTGGTTTGACGAAAATGACAACGAGATCCAACAGCTAATTAACAAGAAAAGGAAAGCCTTCCAAACATGGCAGAGAGACATCAACTGTGCTGCTAAGAAAAATATCTACACCAGTGCAAAAGCTGAGGTCCAAAGAAGGACAGGAGAACTCAAGAAATCTGGTGGAGAAAGAAGACTGAAGAAATCCAACACCTGGCAGATACCCATAATGCTCAGGGATTTTTCAAAGCCACAAAGGTCATCTATGGACCAAGAAACCATGGCATACAGCCTCTATGCTTATCAGATGGAACTAAACTTCTGAAGGACAAAAAATCAATTGCACTATGTTGGAAAGAACATTACCAAAGCCTCCTGAATCACAGCTTCAATGTGGCCAAAGAGGTTCTCTCACAAATCCCGCAACAACAAATCAGGGATGAGCTTGCAGCACTGCCATCAGCCAACAAGAAAATAACAAAGCCAGTGGACCTAACGGGATCCCTGCTGAAAACTTTAAAGAGGGAGGACCTGAGCTGACAGAACTCCACCAGCTCATAGAAAAAGTAAGGGTGACCGAGAAAATAAAAGCAGATTTTAAGGATGCACCATCATCACCCTCTTCAAAAAGGGGGAAAGAACAGACTGTGGAAACTATTGAGGTATCTCCCTTTTAAACTTAGCTGGGACATCCTCGCAAGAATTCTTGTAAACTGCCTTCTACCCCTCTCAAAAGCCACCCTCCCAGAATCCCAGAAGGGCTTCCGCCCCTCCAGAGGAACAGTGGACATGATCTTCAATGCACGACAGCTCCAAGAAAAATGCAGGGAACAAAATCAACCACTATACATGGCATCCATTGACCTTTCAAAGGCATTCGACACAGGGAATCGCAGCGCTCTCTGGACCATCCTCCAAAAAAATCAGATGCTCTAACAAATTTGTGAATATCCTGCGGCTCCGTCATGATGACATGATGGCAACAGTCTTGGACAGCAGTGGCTCCCAAAGTGACCCATTTAAGGTGGAATCAGGTGTCAGACAGGGATGTGTTATTGCCCCAACTTTATTCTCCATCTTCATCTTGTTGATGGGAAGCTTCCCACTGGAGTGGATATCATATATTGGACAGATGGCAAGCTATTTAACCTCAGCAGACTGAAAGCCAAAACCAAGGTTACAACATCTGTTATAGAACTCCAGTATGCTGATGACAACGTCGTCTGTGTGCATTCAGAAGAAGACCCAGAAGCCACTCTAAACACCTTCACAGAAGCATACGAGAAACTCGGCCTGTCATTGAACTTCGAGAAAACCAAAGTGCTGTTCCAGCAGTCACCAGCCAACCCCTCTCCAATGCCAGAGATACAGCTTAATGGCGTAACAATAGAAAATGTTGATCATTTCCGCTACCTTGGCAGCCACCTCTCCACCAAAGACAACATCGACACTGAAATACAACACTGCCTGAGCTCTGCTCTGAGTGCAGCATTTTTCCGAATGAAGCAGGGAGTGTTTGAGGACCGGGACATCCATAGGGATACCAAGGTGCTTGACTATAAAGCTATTGTCCTCCCAACCCTGCTATATGCCTGCAAAACGTGGACTGTCTACAGACGTCACATGCAACTCCTGGAACAATTCCATCAGTGCTGCCTCCAGAAAATCCTGCAAATCTCTTGGGAAGACAGGTGGACAAACGGCAGCGTGCTGGAAGAAGCAAAGACCACCAGCATTGAAGCAATGGTCCTCCGCCATCAACGCTGAACTGCCCAAGTTGTCCGGATGCCCAAACACCATCTCTCAAAGCAGTTGCTCTACTCTGAACTCAAGAGTGGAAAATGGAAAGTTGGTGGACAGGAAATGAAATGTAAAGATGGGATCAAAGCCAACCTCAAAAACTCTGGCATAGACATTGAGACCTGGGAAGCCTTGGCCCTTGAGAGCCCCAGCTGGAGGTCAGCTGTGCCCAGCAGTGCTGCAGAATTTGAAGAGGCACGAATGGAGGCTAAAAGAGAGAAACGTGCCAAGAGGAAGGAGCATCACGTCAACCCCGACCGAGACCACCTTCCACCTGGAAACCAATGCCCTCACTGTGGAAGAAGATGTAGATCAAGAATAGGGCTCTACCATCACCTATGGACCCACTGCCAGGACACCGAACTTGGAGGACCATCATCCTCGGACTATGAGGGATCGCCTAAGTAAGTAAGCAAGTAAGTAAGTATGTAAGTAAGTAAGTAAGGATAATTCCAATAGCAGATTAGATACTTGTACATTTCTTTAAGTCAATATGATAGAAAGTAACATATCTGCTATTTAAACAAGTAAACTTCATGAACTTTAATTAGCTTCCTTAATTGAATGGTTGCCTTCTAATTTTCCTACAACTGGTGTGTGGGGAGGAGCCTGAATAATTCACATATATCGCACCGAGCTATTAGGTTCATAACTGGATGCTCATCTATGACCATTAAATCATCTCACCCTTTTCCACACCTAGCTGATGATCTGTGAATACTTTCGTTTACTTCTTTCATTCTGCTGCAAGCAATAAATAGTTTTTCACATTAGTAAAAGGTCATTCTCTTCATTAATATCTTCCAGAAATGGCAAGAACTATCATACTATGAGGTCTGTCTGTGCTTTCTCGTCAGGCCACTTTAATATTCAGGGAGGATTAACTGAGATTTGTTCATTGCTTGAATTCTTCTTGCTGCCAATTCCAACAATTTGTTAAGAGTAAAAACATTGTACAAAAACTTGTTTTCCTCTATGAGGTTCCATAATTAATAATAATAATAATAATAATAATAATAATAATAATAATAATATATTTATAATCTGCTCTATCTCCCCAAAGGGGATAGCTTAAAAAATAAAGTCAGGGTTTATGTTCCTGCCTTTTCTATGTCATGGACAAGCCATTGTTGGTCTCATCATTAATCCTGGCTTGGCCTTAGCTGACATCTGTATGTTATTTTATGCCAAACATTCCACAACATGTGTTATTTTAAAGAGAGAAGCCATCCTAAATCAAACCACTTGAAGTGCTCTTTTTCTTGTTCTAAAGATCCAAGACTTCAAAGTCCTTTAAGAGATTTATGCTGTTTTGTGTTCTTTTCCCATATACACACTAGCTTTTCATAGATAAATTGCAAACATCTGTTTAGCCCTCTTTCCACACTAGGCTACTCAAATGGCAGCTCTGTAAAATAATAGAATTACTTTCCTCTGACAAAAAAAAAACACTGAGCTTCTCTGCTTAAAGTTTTAATATGAATGGCCCAGCAGAGATTGAAATTAAGTTTAGCAAAGGATCCTTCTCAGGGCCAAAACACATGTGTTTTGGCCAGGTAGTCAATCAAGTCACAGAAATACCGACACAGTAGGCTAACAGACTTTGAATCTTTAGTAGCCTCCAATATGGACATCTTTCAGAATCATTATCCTTCAACTGTAGAAAAGGGTAGATAGGATGATAATGGTAGAGTTTCATTTACTAAATGCCTTGATGATTCAAGCATTCAAATTTAGCTCACTCACCAAGTCATAATAGAGCTCCAAAGGACCCTATCCAGGCTTGATGCAAAATGCAATAGACAAATGCTAAACAAAGGGGAAATTCATAGACAGGAGCCAGCCTTCAGGCACTGAACTGCCGTGAATTTTCAGGAAACACATTTCTCTCTTTCACCCTCCATTCGCGCCCCTTCAAATTCTGCAGCACTGCTGGTCACAGCTGACCTCCAGCTGGAGTGCTCACAGGCCAGGGCTTCCCAGTTCTCAGTGTCTATGCCACAGTTTTTAAGGTTGGCTTTGAGGCCATCTATAAATCTCTTTTCCTGCCCACCAACATTCCATTTTCCATTCTTGAGTTCAGAGTAGAGCAACTGCTTTGGGAGATGGTGGTCAGGCATTCGGACAACGTGACCAGTACAGTGGAGCTGATGGCGGAGGACCATCGCTTCAATGCTGGTGGTCTTTGCTTCTTCCAGCACGTTGACATTTGTCCTCTTCTCTTCCCAAGAGATTTTCAGGATTTTCCGGAGGCAGCGCTGATAGAATCATTCTAGGGTTGCATGTGACGTCTGAAAAGATTAAAGAACCCCCAAAAGCCATTGTGGCCCCTCTTGTTCTAAAACCTCTAGTCAGCTAGCTTTAATACAGTTAATTAAGGAATTTCTGAAAACCTGACAGCAAAGCTACTAATTCCTTGATGCATTTTCATCATGGATGTGCATCACATCACTGCCTGATTTGTTGCAGTGGACCTGTGCTCAAGACCAACTTGTCATTGCTTGATGATAGGATTCAGAGTGGACATTCTGAGCGAAGGACTCAGGTTGGTCATTTGTCATAAGGGGGTGGAGGAAGTGATATTAAGCCTCTTGTGTTCTATTCTTATGATTTTGGCCCCATTTAAAATCCAGATAATCTACTTTGAACTGGATGATATAGCAGTGTACATCCAGCCTTTGTATCTTGTTTACTTGCTCTCTTCTACATAAGTGACAAAAAGTCACTTATGTAGTCTACTATGATAGGAATAGTGGAATTTGATAATTTCAGGTTGTTTCAGGGTTTGTTTGTTTGTTTTTGCAGTTTAGAACTCTGAGGGCACTTTTACACATGCCTGAAAGCCCAGAAAAAAACTGGAATAAAAGGGGAGGGTGTAGCTAAATGACATTTGGGGAAAGTGTGGGTGGAATCAGGTTAACAACTGAAAAGCCCGTGTTTAAAAAGTGCACTTAAACCCTGATTCTGCCCCCAAAATACACACCTTTGCACGACTATATATCCCTGCAGTGATGGAAAACATTTGACTTCCTTCCAAGCCCCCTGAGTGGACTGCTCCACCCCACATGCACATTTTAAAAGCCTGAAACAGCTGATTGGGCTGTCAAAAAAAATGGAGCTACAGGCACACAGATGGCTAAACGGAAGCAGAATTGGAAAGCAATTACAATTAGAAGTCTCTGCAAGCACTCGTTGGTTCTAATGTCTATAATATTAAACAGAGTTTGATATTATAATCAGGTGAAGAGATAGATAAGGAATCTGCTTGTGTGTACATTCGGATTTCCCACTTGTGCATATGAAGACCAGCGCGTCTCAAAGTGAATTATTTATTTACAGAAACTTCCACCAGATTTCCCACATCTGTCCTCCATCTTGCAGACTTGTAAAATCTACTTCAAAGGAAGGCATGAGGCATGCATGAAAGCATTTCTTGGAACTGACAGGTCAGTGTGTGGACTTGTTATCAGGTCCTGGGATGTTTTGCCCCACTTTTTAAACCCACATTTTGACCCTGTCAGGAAGTGTCCTGAAGCAGGAATGAACTCATTATTTGTCAGACCCAAACTTAGAAAACTGACTGCTCATCAGCATCACTCCTTTTCCAACAAGATCAAAATAATATTAGTGACCTGTTTCGTGCATATTTGCCAAGAAAAATCCCTTGGTAAGTATCCCAGTGGGAAAATTTACTATTCATAATATTTTTATGTATATAGCAAGGAGTATCTTAAAGACCTGGCCAATGTCCATGGCCTGACATTTTGGCCTTCTTATTGGATTTTTTAAAATCTGCAAAAAATAGTATGTGATAGCCCAACAAGTTCACTGCAACAGTAAACAATTAATTAAGAAATATGATCCAAGGTACTGGCAAGCAACATGGAATCGTTTTATTAACTTCAAGATTTATGTGCTGCTTTTAAATGAACTCATAAAGTAATTGCTTTTAACTTTTTAAAAATAAAAATTGCCTTCATGTTCCGTGCAGTCTTTAAAGTTTATGTAGTGAGCTGTTGTCATTAAGATGGAACATATATTCTGTTAACATAGATTGATTGTTGTCTGACAAACAGCAAGTAATTCAATAAGGGGTCTAGAGAATATCATACAAGCCTTTGAAATATTTGAACAAATATTCAAATATATAGCTCTTGTTGTAAGTGAGGTATTGCACTTTTGAATCTTAGTATTGGGGTGCCACCTTGACATTGTTAACAGCTTTTAGTAAAGATTCACAAAAATTCCAGGTAGGGGATAGCCCAGATAAACCTACAGTTAGAATTGAGAATTTGACAAAAATTAACTTTGAAAAATTGATCTCTGGCACAGCCCTACAGTTGAGCTCCATTGGCAGCTCAGTTTTTTGAGATCTGGACTATACACAGAACATAGCAGACTTCTCACTGAAGAGGATGTAGCACTTAGGGTGGAATAGAATTGGTAGCTCTGCCTCAGACAGCAATATATTTTCATATACAAGTGGGGTTTTCCAATTTTTCATTTCAATATTTATCATAGATATCAATCAGTAGTTACAAGCTAAATGTTATGACTAATATCACAATTCACACAACACATACTTTACATATATACTAGGCTTGGGCAAGTTCGTTCGGAAGCTTCTAAAATCGTAATTAATTCTGAAAAAAATCCCCTTTGAACCAATTTCGAGCCATGCAGGAATAGTGGGAGGAGTAATTCCAAATTTAAACCACTTACCCATTGTTTGGAATTATTTTCGGATTTCTCCCACAGTTATTTTGATTTTTAGAACAATTAAGCAACTTTGGCAAAGCCTCACGGTTTCCCTTCTTGAAGGCCACATTTAAAAATCTTGCAGTTTCCCTTCCCTGTTAGTTTTAAAATCTCACGGTTTCCCTTCCCTGGTGGTGAGCTGCGATGCAGAGGGATGAGGTGGGCATGGCTAAGAAGAGCTGTGCTTAGCCATGCCCACATCGTCCCTCTGCATCGCAGCTTGCCGCCAGGGAAGGGAAACTGTGAGATTTTAAAAGTGTTAGTTTTAAAATCTCGCAGTTTCCCTTCCCTGGTGCCGAGCTGCGATGCAGAGGGATGAGGTGGGCATGGCTAAGCACAGCTCTCCTTGAAGGCCACACCCCCAGCGGCCTTCAGGAAGAGGTGTTCTTAGCCACGCCCACCTCGTCCCTCTGCATTGCCCTTCACTGCCAGCCAGGGAAGGGAAACCGCAAGATTTTAAAACTAGAGGGAAGGGAAACTTTGAGATTTTAAAACTGTTTCTTTAGGCTTTCTGACTTTGTCAAAGTTACTTAATGGTTCTGGAAGGAGGGAGGGGCACCTTCCATTAATGAAGCAAACAAAATGATTCGGATTTCCTGCCATTTCCGATCTTTTTTTCAAGAAAATTTCAGAAATGATTTTAAAATCGAATCGAGTTTAGAACCATTTTTTTTCTTGCTTGCCCAAGCCTAATATATACTTGCAGTCAAAAGGAGAGCTGCTGTATCCCAGCCTCCCCTTTCTCTGTCTCTCTGCCTTTCTCTGCATTGCTGTTTTATAGTTTTATAATTTGAATGGTTTTACTCTATTGTCATTGTTGTTGTTCTGATATGTGTTTTTTATACATGTAAGGCATTAAATTTTGCCACTGATAATCTTGGGAAAAGCTTTGAGTCCCCCCAGGGGTGAAAAAAGTGATATTTAAGTGCTCTCTCTGTGTGTGAATTTATGTGTGTGTATAAACACATGCGGTCACACAGAAATCTCTGTGTTATATAAGTCATGAATAACTATATGAAAAGAAAGGCTTTTTGATGGCAATCGCTGAGATAGGATAAAATACTGTATACCATCATTTCTATTGGTCCTATAACCCCAAAATAAAGAGATAAGTCACTTAGCTTGGATAGAAATATGGGCCACATTATGTAAACCTGAACCCCCTGTAAAAGGGGGGGAGACCTAATGTGGAACCAGCAGGAACAGGGGTCTCTCCCTGAACTTCTCTCTCACTTAACTTGAGCAATGACAACTTTGAGCCCTTTTAAACAGCCCCAATATTTCAGGATCTGATCCCAGATTTTCTGCTTTAAACTGGATTATATGAGTCCATTCTGCCAGATAATCTGGGATAAACAGAAAACCTGAGATCAGATCCTGGGATATTGGGCCTGTCTGGAAGGACACTTAGACTCAGGGATAAACCCCACAATTGAGTTGCTCCCCAGCCTGTTAAGCATTAGAAGACTGGCCAGAGGATCTAACCTCTAGGTTTCATAATGTCTGCCAGAAGCCTAAATCTGAAACCACCCCAAGGCTCATCTCCTTCCCTTCCCCAAAGCTTTACAGACCCAGGAAAACATTCTCAAAGACTTGGCCTTTACTGAAGTGGATGCCATAGATATTTCCTGTGAATTGAACTTTCTCCCACCTCCCCTGCCAAGTGACACCATCAATTATTTGTAATCCATCACTATTTATATAGGGAAGGAATAATACACATTAATATAAAAATGTGGGATAAATTATTTTCTTGTGTGACTTTAACTTTTCATTATTTTTATTTTTTATTTTTATAGATTTAGGATGCACTCATGATCTTATCCATTTGACTGACTTTCTTTCTGTATGCAATGTAGACTTTGTTGGAAGAGAAGAATATAAATAAACATGTTTTTGTCAAAAAAAAACAAACCCCTCTCCTCAAATTGTGGGCTCATGATCTAAGCCAATTCATTCACTTTCCTCCCGTGAATATGAAACTGGAATAGAAGAATGCATCTGAAAAGGAGGGGGGGGGGGTGTTGCTTTGTGTATCATCATTAACGTTGTTGCTACTACAGATGAGTTCTGGGTGGTCTAAGGAATGTTTTATTGTCCCTGAATAAACCAGTCTGTTTTCATCTGTCTTGCAGAAGTCTCAGTGGTTTTTGTACTATGCTACTCTTCACTGAATAATAGTCACATAGAGAGGTTGTATAGGAAATGTTTTCTTGGTGTATCTTTTCTGTCTAATGACCTGAGGAAAATATACAGCATTTTTACAATCCTTTGCAATGTATTTAATGATTAGCTTTAAAAAAAAAGAACTTGTTTCTTTTGAGGTAGAAGATGTCAGGGTTATAAGAGCATATCATTTTTCAGGTGTAAAAACTATTTCTTAGCATTGTTCTTGGGTATTGTTAAACAGAAAGTTAAGAGTTCCAGCAATTCTTGTTATCATTGTGCGAATATGTTTCAGTTATATCCTACACATATGTATTCACACCATAAACTCTGGTATGTTATGTCTCACAGAATATAGCATTAAATTAAATAAAACAACAGAAGAAACTAAACCATAAATCTTAATTATTATTTTAAAATACTCTCCTACTTTAAAATAGGTTTTTAAGGTAAATAGTTGAATTATTTGTTTGGTCCTTAGTATGATAACTGGTACAACTACAGACTGCTGGGCTTTCAACATCCCCAGCACATGGAAGCCATAATAAATGGTTGTTATTATGCATTCAGGACTGTTATGCAAAAAGAAAGAAAAAAGTTCAGCATAGCTATCTTAGCTTTAGTTATGCACAATAATAACCAGCTCATATACTATAGTCACTAAAGAGATGTCAACAGATCTCAACCAATAAAGAGAATGCCATTTGTGGAATTCAAGGGCATTATTCCCTACAATAGATGAGCAGGTGCTTTGACAGGCATTGTTCAGAAAGGTGTCTAGTACACTCCGGTGTAATACTGGATGGCTGAAAAAGTTACAGCTGATTTGTTTTTCCTGCATGTCCAAATGCACCTGGACTGTACCTGGAATTGTCCCTGACCCCTTGGGCACTAATTGGCTAGGGAGATGTGCTCTGTCACTGTGAAGCTGGAAAACATTGGACGACATCATTACTGTTGCATCTCAGCCAGCAGGTTTCCTATACTGGTCACTTTCGAAGATAACTGGACCTGTCACATTGTCAGTTGCCTTGTTTCATATTACCAGTTCTTTGGATAGCTCATCATTTTTAATACATGCCTATATTTAATGCAGCCACTTTATAAGAGTGTGTATTATATTCTGTTTGCATAATCTTGTTGCATGAATGATTGAATATCAGCCATAAACATGAGTTTGTCTGATTATTGATTAATTAACATCTTCCTCTCATCCCCTCCTCCAGATGTAGGAAACACTTTGTGTGGATCCTACATATCTCCCTGTTTTTTCAACTGTTTGGGTCATCATCATCATCATCATCATCATCATTGACATCACCATCCCAAGCTATCACTAGTGACCAAGTATGATTGCCTTCCAATTGTAGAGTCTTGGAGGTGGGACTGTAGATGACTGTGGAGACCTATTCTGAATCTACACATTCTTTTGCAGAGAGGGCATCAATTTCCAGATGAAAGGTGGTCCCAACAGGGATTGGCTTGATGTGCCTTCCTCTTGATACGTTTTACCCCCTCCATTTGTGCTTGTTCAAATTCCATAAAACTGTTGGTAACAGCTGGCCAGGAGTTTGAATGCTCTAGGGTCAGGGCTTCCCAGTTCTCATTGTCTATGCCACAGTTTTAAGGTTAGATTTAAGCTCATCTTTAAATCTATTTTGCTGTCCACCAACATTCCATTTTCTCTTCTTGAGCTGAGAATAGAATCACCGTTTTGGGGGACAGTGGTCAGGCATTCAGACAATGTGGCCAGTTCAATGCTTCAATGTTAGTGGTCTTTGCTTCTTCCAGCATGCTGACATTTGTCCTCCCGTCCTCCCAAGACATTTGCAGGATATTTTGGAGGCAATGCTGATGGAACTGTTCTAGAAGTTGACAGCGACGTTCGTAGATGGTACACATTTCAAAGGTATATAACAGAGTTGGCAGAACAATAGCTTTGCAAATAGCATATTGGTATCCCTACAAATGTCTTGATGTATTAACATGTTCGAGACATGGCAGGTGTAGATCAGTGTTCTCCAAGCCTTATTGAGCAGCTGTGCACCAGTAGTTTGACCTGAAAAACACAAAGATTACTTCTGTATAATCAACTTTCTTGCAAGACACTATACTCCAGCTAGTTCAGAGCATCTTCTGTAGCTTTAGAGATAAATACCCAGCCCAATGACAAAAAGTGATTCAGGTGATTGAAAGCTAATGTGGGTCCATAAAAGCATGCCTCCAGGCAGAAGCATGCATTTTCCAGACAGCACATATTTTGTTGGAAAGGAGCCTGTTCTTCTTATAGCCATTGACAACCCTCCCTTGATTCATGTTAAAACATCTTATCAAAAGCCAGAGTTATTACTGAGCACAACACTGAACTCTAAACAAGTCAAGCAAAGGCAATCATTCAGTTAACCGTTTTGAAAGGCATTTTTCTAAAGCTACTGACAGACAAAGTCAATTTTTCTCTCCACATAAACACAACATGCAGTAAGTGAAAATTATGGGATATATTCATAAAAGAACATCCATACATCATAAGATTTCCATGGTTTGTTTGTTTGTTTGTTTGTTTAAAACAAGAACAACATCACACAAGTTAATGCATGAATTTCTAGGTACAGTCCGTTCTTTTAGTAAAAAATGGATGGATGATTAAAATGAGAATACTTTGTAGGGACTGAATTTCCACTAAGCACATACACACAATAGCAGCAAACCTTTATAAACACATGAATTTCCTCAAATGAAGAACCTGGGGCTACAAATTACATAAATTTTCACAGTCTCTTGCAACAAAATAGGCAAGCAAACAAACAACAACCCTTGAGTCATTAACAATGTATAAGCTTTATTTGGCACTGTAGCCCATGTTTTTGGGCATTTTAAGGAATGTCATTGATTCCATAAAAACTATTGCCAGACTTCCATGCATTGTGGTCCATGCTTTCAGATATCTCAAGAAGTAGGTGCCAATTCATAAAACTTGTTTTCAAATACAAGTTGTATATTACATTGGTTCACTTAAAAACAGATTTTCCATATAATTTCAGAGGGCTGACAATGCAGATATTGCTTTCTCTGTGGAGCCACTTTCCTGTGCATCATGTTTGTTTGATAGATAAATGCTTAGTGCACTCCTTAAGAGTTCATAAGGAAAGCCAAAATAATGTTGTCGTACTCAAAGTACTTGTGTGTGGTCTAATGCTAGTCTGGAATCCTTTAGTTGGTAGTTTGCTTTGAGTGTTCAGAAAAGAATGAAACAGCTGTAGCCAATAAGCACACATAAAGTAACAATTAATATTAATTTGGAGAAAGAAGTCCCAGTTCTCCTACATAGGATAGCTTACGAGGTATTGGTTTACTGTATGATGTAGTGTTTAATAAATCTAAATTCAAGTTCCTAGTGAACTTTAATATTAACTGTATAACACAACCTTGTTCAACCCGACCCATCTCACAGTGTTTCCATGAGCATAAAGTAGTTCTTTGAGCTCATCAGATAAAATGGTAGGATATAAATATAACAAGTGAGCAAGTCACATGGGGACCTCCATGGAACCTCAAGGTGAAAGTTTTAAGTTCATGAAAAATGTTTTAAGGAACCCTAATATGTACACACACAACACACACACACACACAGAGGGGGGGGGCACAAGTATTGATCTAAGATAGATATTGAAATATCAAGACACAGTTTCACTATTGACAGGTCCTTCCTCTATCCCAGTGGTTCTCAACCGATGAGTACCCAGATGTTTTGGCTTTCAACTCCCAGAAATCCTAACAGCTGGTAAACTGGCTGGGATTTCTGGGAGTTGTAGGCCAAAACACCTGGGGACCCACAGACTGAGAACCACTGCTCTGTCCCAACTGTCATTGTTTTGGTCTCAGAGGGAGGGAAGAGTGTTTAGGTATAGCTCCATCATGGCTAGGCCCAACATCTCAGGAAACTCCATGCTGTAATATCAGAAACAGAGAAGAACAGTGAGGAACAGCTCCATTGTGATTTTCCTCTTTCACAATTGCAACTGCTTTGATCTCAGAGGGACAGAAAAAGAGACAGTGTATGCTGTGCTTATTCCCTACCCAATTACCTAAATCATAAACAATACATTAATAACTTACTACATATTTATTTGCCACACTTGTACCCCACCCGTCTCACTCTGAAGAGGACTCAGAACAGCCTTACAAAGGCAACAATTTGATGCAACATATACATATACATATTGATAAATAAACAAATGCATTAAAATCCAAAACAATTAAAACACCAAACATTGAAGCATAAATTAAAAATACTGAATTAAAGCATATATCATTAAAAAAAAATCCCTAACCTCAGGCTACTGAGGTTATTCATAAAACAAGGTTATATTCAGGATCCTAAAAAGACTCCACTTTCATTGGGTTGTGTCACATTGTTAGGTCTGATATGGCATTTAAAAGGTAGATATTACTGGCTGCTAACTGGTAGATTATAATTCATCTGAGAAGGCCTGGCTCCACAGGAAGGTCTTAATTTGAGATCAAAAAGCCAGCAAGGAGGGGGCTGATCACATCTCTCTAGGAAAGGAGTTCCAGAGCCATTGAGCCACCACCAAGAAAGCCCTCTCTCTTGTTCCCACCAAGTGCATTTGTGATGGTGGTAGGACCAAGCAAAGGCCTGGCCTGATGATCTCATTGTCATCCTTACTGTGATTGTGTTTATTGGAATGTTTATCTTATGATTTTTCTCTCTCCTTTTAATGTTATTTTGATGATTTTGTTGTTGTTTGCTGTATATGTGTTGATTTTATTGCTGTATTATGTTGCCTGGGCTTGCCCCATGTAAGCCGCACTGAGTCCCCATTGGGGAGATGGTGGCGGGGTAGAAATAAAGTTTAGTTTAGTTTAGTTATGTTTTAGTTGATGGGCATTTGTTGATTAAGAAAGATAATTAACCACCCTTTCATTACACTGTAGATGCATATTAGTTGGTGGTATATCTGTCCAACTTACTACTTCTCATCTATGCTTTCCCACTGCTTTTGGATACAGGTATTCATGATTTTCCTTTTACTAATCAATTCTCAAGAGTTATATTCAGTCAAGTGCTGGTTTCTACCTTCTCAGAATATTAAGGTTATTGATTGTGCTTTGTTTAGGGATGCTGTTATGAATTGTTGTCTGCTTACTAATCATGAGGTTAGCTTATCCTCCATTTCATCCTTCTCCAGGTCTATTGATTGTACTATTGATCTCACAATTCATTGTGTGTTTACTCCTTTAGACTAGTTTGCATCATTAACAGAAGACATGCTTTCTTTCTTATTCCCCAAAGGCTTGCTCTAGAGCTAAACATTACAAAATAGCAACATATTTATGGTCAAATAAACCCTCTGAACTTGTCTTTTTTCACTGTGATAAGTAATTGATCCTCAGTAAAGGCAGAGCTGTGTTCACTGTCTGAAGAAAGGAAAGAGATAAATGTAGAACCTTGGATGTAAAATGGTAGTCAATGCTCATGAGAAGTATGGAGATTTTTAAATCAGATTTGAAATCAGGCAAAAGGACTTTCAAGAGATGAAAATATTTTGACTTCTGGTTGGTGGCTGCACGGTGGAGGACGTGTTCCCTTAGGGCTCTGAGGGGACAACCAAGACTCTGAACTAGGGTGGAGAAACCCCCCTCCTCCAAGTGGCAGATCGAGGCCCCAAAGGTGCGACCCTCATAGTGCAACCAGCCGATGGTGTCAAGAGAGGTGCCTCCCTCAAGGAGACGTCCCCAAGACGCCTGGTAGTGGCACTGAGGTCACAAGGCTTTCATATATCCACCAGCCACCAACACACAGAGAAGGGAGAATGACCAGAATGATAAAAGAAATAGAGATATGGTTTTTTTTTCCTCTAAAGAACACTCCAGTTTGCATTTGGGAGGCAAATTTTTGATCGTGGTAAATGCCGAATTGCAGACCTCAATACTTAAAGGTAAAGGTGAAGGTGAGGGGGAGTGAAGGGAGACCCAAGCAGCCCAAGTAAGAAAGAGAGAAGGACTCATGGTGCACAGCATGGCAGGGAGTTAGGCACCATAGGAGATCCAACGAGGTGCTGGCATTGTCATTGCCACAGCGGCTGGGTAGAGCAAAGACTCCCTTTCCTCTGGTCTCAGACAAAAGGAAACAAGGGAACAGTGAAACCAAAAGTCATTCATGGGTCCAAAGGGGGGGGGGGTCCCCTCTTTAAGAGGAAACACTCAATAGGACCTGGCAGTGGACTCGAGGTAAGGTGGGCTGCAGCAATGCATTTAGGAGAGAGGTCCCATAAACCCCTGACCAGCCGCACCTTCTCAAAATAAAAATACTGTGGGACTTTTGAATCCAGACTGACAAAGTTTTGGAACACAATACGGCAGACATTACAATTGGATTATTGATGTCGCCATATCAGGTGACAGCCGCATTGAGGAAAAACTCAGCTGTTATCAGTACCTCAAAATTGAACTGCAAAGGCCCTGGCATAAACCAGTACATGTGGTCCCAGTGGTCATCGGCACACTGGGTGCCGTACCAAAAGATCCCAGTCAGCATTTGGAAACAATAAACATTGACAAAATCACAATGTGTCAACTGCAAAAGGCCACCTTACTTGGATCTGCATGCATCATTTGAAAATACATCACACAGTCCTAGATGCTTGGGAAGTGTTTTATTTCTGATTTTGTGATACAAAATCCAGCATATAGATCTTGTTTGCTGTGACATACTGTGGTTTTGTGTCAGTAAAATAATAATGATTCTATTGCCAATGGCATCGAACAACATTTGTGTCTGAAAATGTAATCTTTGTCTCATTCCTCATCTCTCTTCTGGACAAAGGCCATCAAATCGGGTTCACCAAGGCCACCTCAGTCTAAAATCTAGGTCTATATGCAAGTTGAAAAGAATACAGCGCTTAAACCAGCAAAAGGTTCCTGGCCCCTGGTTCAGAAAACAAATAAACAAACTGTAAATGGTTACCTCATTCATCAGGTTATGGTGATTCAGAGGTGGACAAACTAAAACACTTTAACTTAATCAAAGTTTTACTTAAATAAGTGCCACACAAAACATATTCCGCTAATATAAATCTCCATTTCACTTTGTATTTTTATAAGCTATAGATTTCTAATTCCTCCTCATTCTAGCACTTTCTTGCTGGACAAAAAATATGAATTAACTATTCTGTATGTTCTTCTATCTTTGATATTTTTGATAAATCTTTTTTGACTTTATTTATTCATTTTCATTTTGAAGAATCAAATTCCTAGTAGATTTCTCTTATATCTCTTTTTTCTCATTTCTCCCATCTTTTAGATTTTTCTTACCCGAAATAGCATTGCTTCTAGCCAGAATATTTTCTTCTTGCTCTGACTTACAAATGTTTTTTAAAGTATTTTAATTATACAATAGGTTTTTAATGTACTAGTAACTTTGAAATAAGTATGTACAACTTATACAAGACAGAGGATCAAGTTTTGAGTCCAACCAAAGTATACTCCTCATTAATTGGTTAGTTAACATTTGATAAGTCCTGTTGATCACTGTCCAGTTATGCAAACCAATTGTACAGGTGTGGATGATTATGGAGGGAATTAATCTCAGGCCTCAATTGTGTATAAGAATATATTATAGAGGAGGCCAATTATTACTTGTAAATTAAGGTAACTGCCACCAACTTGAGGTATTTGAGGTACCACCGATGAGATCTGGCTTTACAGACGCAGATTAATTGAGATGAGACGGTCCTCAACAAAAGATAACAAGTTTATTGTGTACAAAGCGTATGGTTGCAGGCTGTTAAATAACTTATAGAACTTTGAATATCACTTGGTTTGTAATACAGTCCACTCTTCCAACTAACACAGCTCGTGGCTAACTTTTACTGAGGTGAATCTCTTTAGTGAACAACATTTCCTACTATGAATAGCCTTCCAATTTGATCTTTCCTTGATCATACCTATGATCTCTAGCCCTTCCTTGACTAGGGATCTTAACAAACTTCCTTTAGTCTTCCTTGACTAAAGAAACTGGCCAGGTTTCTCTCTTCAGCCCTTCTAGACTGGATAAACCTCCAGCAGCTCACACACACCTCTCTCCCAGGCTTTTCAAGCTTCCACACTTACTCACACACTCTGCCCCTTTTCCAAAGACGCACATAACTTTTCCTGCTTGGCTCCGCCCACTTCTCACTCTCCTGAGCTAGCCTGCCTGGTCTCCTTGGCAACGCTCACTGTGGATTCAAACCAGATAACTCTAGTTTTAGCTACTGTTACAAACACAAATATATACTCTAACAGTTAAACACATACATAGTATCAATGACTTCTGCAGAATCACTAAGGCTGGATCTAACCTGCCCTATATCCCAGGATCTGGTCCCATATTATCTGCTTTGAACTGGATTATATGAGTTTCTACTTCCATATAATCTGGGATAAATAGATAATCTGGGATCAGATCCTGGGAAATAAGACAGTGTAGAAGGAGCCTAATAGGTTTCATTCTGTAAAGGAAAATTTCAAACAAATAGCAACAAAAATCCCTCGAAGGGATTTGGGGTGGCTTACTTGGGGATGAGCCTGATCAACATAATGAAAAATTAGCACATTAAAACACACAACAACAGTATAAAACAAAATAAAACAGCAACATTATAATAAAATTATACCAATGAACAATAATAATCAGTTTCAATAATAATCAAAGTCTTCATGTCTGATAGCGCAGAAGACATTATTGATTTTAGAGTATAGTGTATAATGTCTATATCTTCACAATCACAAATGCCACAATACCTAGTCCTGCATATGCTCATCAACTCTTTCCCATTCCCTAAAACAGTCTTTACCCTGAAATGCACAATGTACTAGAATCTCTTATGTGATGCATAAATTGCTAGAACCTCTTACTCTTTCTTGTGTCATTACTTAGCCTTTTCAAAATCTTCTTATAGGCCATGACACAGCCTTGTATTTGAATTTTCAAAATGGACCCTCCACACTTTTATACATAGTGAAATGTCAGAGCTTATATTTCACATTTTATTAGGTATAAATCAATAGACAAAAATTTGGTGGTGGAGAGGATACAAATGTTTTCCTGCTGTGAGAGAGTATGTGTACTTTTTGGTAGTGAGCATGTAAAACAATGCACAATTTTGGCTATGACTATTGAATTTTCACTGATAGATAATACCAGTAATATCCCAATATGGTCTGATGTAAGATGATTCTTATAGTATTCTTTTTCTGTGTGTGCAACTAGTAGGGACATTTTCTACTTGGAAAATCTGGGGCCAGAAGTATCTTTGAACATTGACTATTTTAAGTATCCTCCCATGAAGGAAAATTACAGAATTTTGAGGAAAACAAAAACTGAAAGCACCAACCCAATCAATTCTCCTCTGTAGAAGTTAACATTTCCAACCCTGGATGAGGTAGTGTGCTGTCGCACGCTGGGCCTGTGCATAAGACTGTAGACAGAACACAAATTCTGTGTGCCCAATGGGACGCAGGGGCTGCCTCAGATTAAAGGCCCTTGGATTTCCTTAAAATAGAGTCTTTAGATTGCTTAAAGGTTCAACAAAGTTCTTTATTTTTGAAAACAAACAGGTACTTCAAGGCTTTCTTAACAGTCTATTGGCTCTCTCTCAATCTTGTCCACAGGGAACAGGCACTATCTTCATAACTGTAACTAATGGGGAAATCCTTAACTTCTAATCTGGGCAGTGTGTCTTTGCCTCTGTTGGCGTGGAGCCCCTGCACCCGGTACCAACTGCTTCTGGCTTCCGCGAGTGACCCTTACCAAGCAGAGCTTTGTAGACTTCAAGGGGGAAAAGAACTCAGGTTTCCGTGATGGCTGACTGAAGTCCTTCAGCAAAGGAACTGTAGGGCTGTATAACCTCGGCCAAGCTGTGGGCTGTATATCTCCCCAGCCAAGCCGTAGAGCCTTCTCTCCCTGGCCAAGCTGTAGAAGACGAAGCTTTCTACAGGAGCTCTTGGTATTATGTCTTGCATGAAAGGCTTCTCTGTGTGGACTGGCCCAAAATGGTTCCTATTCCCTCCAAAAAACCCAAAAAGGGGGCGGGACCAGGGAACCTAACTATAATTGACAGGTGGCTTGCCCTATGATTGCAGCCAAAAGAAGTTACCTATCTGCAGAGTCCCTGAAACTTAGGACTACAACAAACATTCAATGCAAAGCAAACAAAATAGGAGCTCCTGGTACAGTTATACCTACACAGGTAGGAATAGAATTACATGGACAGAACTTTGATCTAATTGTGCATTGATCTTGAGTTGGGTAGAAATGTAGCTTCTGAAAATATCTCCTGTATCTTTGAAGGAGTAGCCAAAAAAATGCCCTTAATTTGTAACTTTTACTATTTTAAATATCATGCCTGAATATAGGTAAACTAAAAAGTGCCATTAATGTTAGCTGCAAACTTCCATGCCTGAAACTTCTCATTAGTCTGCAGGTACCTGTGTGTAAGGCGGCACTGCACAATAAATAATAATTAAATGCATGCTGTTCACAAAAGTACTAAAAAGGTCCATCATGGACCTTCTGTTCCTTCTGGTTCCCATTGTGATGATATACTACCCTAATGCATCAGTAGCCCAAAAGCAATCAAAGCTGTCACTGATTATGCATTGGCAGCATATATCATCATAACAAATTCCCTCTGATGGTGCACTTGTACAACACATCTTCCTTTAACAGCTGACAAGAGAATTGTACCATAGAGAGCAAACATTTCAAAATTGGGGAAATGGGCAGATGAAAATAACATTGGTAGAAGATGAAAGTATGGTATATGTTTTGGTGGAATGGTTGGGGGAGGCATACACACTCTCTATTTTAATAGACCTTAATTCCAAAATTATTAAGATTTCCCCTTCTTAGTGGAGTTTTCTTCAAGTTCTGCATTAATTATTAGATTGTTTTGGTGCTCTGTACTTATCCATCACTTGGATTGCAATAATGCATATAATATGATCTACTGATTGGATATCACATATACATGCTCAAAAAATACCATCCCCAGTATGTATTTATTTACCATATTTATACCTCACCTTTCTCAACCCTGTAGGGGATTGATTCAGTAGTGTTTGTGAGACTTTCTAGGCCATCCAGTGACAATATATAGTCAAAATACAAGGTTTAGTATTTTCCATGGTGGAGGGGGGGGGGAGGTTGTAATGTATTCTCTGTGGATACCAGGATAACATTGTATCCATTGTGACACATACACAAATCTATTCTTGTTTGATTATATGCTCTGACTGATGACTTGGAGAGCAGTTTGACATCTTTTCAGCTCAATGTTATGGAATCCTGGTAGATGTATTTTGGTGAGGCACCAGGACTCTGTGGAAAAAGTATAAATACCTTTCAAAACCACAACTGCCATATTCCAGAGCACTAAGCCATGGCAGTTAAAGTGGTGTCAAACTACAGTGAGATGTACCCTTGGAGGTCATTCTTACATCCTGGCCTGATGTCAGTAGATAAAAACTGTTATGAATACATGGTCCAAAGATTTAGATAGAAATATTGATTTGGAAGAATGGGAACATTTGTGGGAAAAGGAGTTTAAATTTTCAGTGGCCAGCTCAATTAGAGAAAATATGTTTAAATGGTTTATAGAACTTACATAACTCCAGAATTATTGGCTAAAATAGAGAAAACAGGACAAGGAACTTGCTGGAGATGTAAGAAGGCGAAGGGTTCATTTTTCCATGTATGGTGGATGTGTAATATAGTTAAAGAATTTTGGGGAAAAGTGGTGAAAGAACCAAACAATATGATTAACAAAAAGGTTAAGAAAAACCCAGAAATGTGCCTATTAGGATTATTTAGAATGCGTATCAGTGCAGGAGATGAAGAAAATTGTCACTATTTATTGTTGTGGCAAGACTAATAATAGCCAAAACTTGGAAAGGGGAAAAATAGTTATCTATTAAAGATTGGAGAGATAAGTTAGCAGATTACATCCAAATGGCCAAGCTGACAAATAGCAGCAGAGGAGGAAATAATCAAGAATTTGCAAACAAATGGAGCCTGTTACTTGGGTATTTGGAAAAGAAGACAAAGGTAAATTTGAAGATTGCCATAAAGGGGATTCAGTGAAAGAAGATATTTGGGTAGTTGTTGTTTAGTAATGCGATCCTGTTTTGAGGGGTTTCGGAGGTCAGGGGGTGGAGTGCACGGGTGGGGGATAGAGGGTTATGTAATGTTAAGGTATAAATAATTGTATAACCAAATCTGATTGTACATATGTTTAAAAAGCACTGAATATTGACTCTTTTCTAAATCTTTTGCATGTTTTTCCTTTTTTCCTTTTGTTCATTTGTTTTGTTTTCTGCATACACTATGTAACAACAAAAAATTATTTAAAAAAATATAATATTGGTTGTGATATTTTTTCCACTTCTTATGTATATAGAATCCCCCTTGGGGTGAGAAAAGCAGTATACAAATACTGTAAATAAATAAATAAATAAATAAATAAATAAATAAAATATAGATTAATTTATTAATAGCTCTTTCTCAATGCTTACATTGCACTAGTTTTATCAGGATTGCCCTGGTAAAGAAAGGAAAAGTGAGTGGTGTGTGCAGGTTTAATAGTGAGAATCTATTGTACATATTTATCAATCATAGTCTGGGTTCTAATCCTATAAGTATTTCATTTGGATTTAGTTATACTCAATGAGGCTAATACAGGGGTGTATGTTAGAGCAGTATAATGAAGTCAATGCCCTCCAAGTATTTCCCCCTTTTAAAGGTCCTTTAAATTTTCAAACTTTCAGCATAGAACTTCAATTGAGCATTTAAAAATAGCATTTAGACATCCAAATATAAGAGTAAAGCAAGTTGTCAAGGAAATGAGAATACAGAGAAAATACAAGTCCTAGTTAATGAACAATTTTCCAAGTGACACTCTTTTAAGATGCTAAAAATGTGGGGTTGTTTTTTATTCATTCAGTTGCTTCCGACTCTTTGTGACCTCATGGACCAGCCCATGCTACAGCTCCCTGTTGACCATCACCACCTGCAGCTCCTTCAAGATCAAGCCAGTCACTTCAAGGATAACATCCATCCATCTTGCCCTTAGTCAGCCCTATTCCTTTTTCCTTCCTTTCCCCCCAGCATCATCGATTTCTCCAAGATTTCCTATCTTCTCATTATGTGAGCAAAATACTTCATCATTGCCTCTAATATTCTTCCTTCCAGTGAGCAGTCAGGCATTAGTTCCTGGAGTATGAATTGGTTTGATCTTCTTGTGGTCCAAGGTACGCTCAGAATTTTCCTCCAACACCACAGTTCAAAAGCATCTATCTTCCTTCTCTCAGCCTTCCTTTTTGGTCCAGCTCTTGCATCCATAGGTTACTACAGGAAATATCATTCTTTTAACTATGTGGATCTTTGTTGCAAGTGTGATGTCTCTGTTCTTCACTATTTTATCGAGATTGGTCATTGCTCTCCTCCCAAGAACTAAACATCTTCTGATTTCTTGGCTGCACTCTGTGTTTGCAGTAATCTTTGTGACTAGAAAAACAAAGTCTGTCACTGGTTCCCATAATCTTGGGTTTGTTTTTTTTTTATGTTTAACTGCAACCCAGCTTTTGCACTTTCTTATTTCACTTTGGTTTTAAAGTTCCTCAGCTCCGTCAGACTGAAGGAATTCAGGATTAAGGAGTAAAATTCCTACAATGTCCTTATCATCTCATAGATATATCCTTGGACTGATATTGGTGCTCTTCTAAATTTCTAAGCTGAAGAGCTGGCATTGTCCATAGACACCTCCAAGGTCATGTGGCTGGCATGACTACATGAGGCACCATTACCTTCCCGACGGAGCAGTACCTATTGAGCTACACACATTTGCATGTTTTCGAACTGCTACATTGGGAGAGATGGGGCTAACAGTGGGAACATACCCCAGATCCTGGATTTGAACCTGCAACCTTTTGGTCAACAAGTTCAGCAGCTCAGTGGTTTAACCCACTGTGCCACTGGGGGCTCCATATCTTATC
This sequence comes from Anolis sagrei, assembly GCF_037176765.1. Classification (NCBI taxonomy): domain Eukaryota; kingdom Metazoa; phylum Chordata; class Lepidosauria; order Squamata; family Anolidae; genus Anolis; species Anolis sagrei. Next base: position 135,214,303 of record NC_090023.1, read on the forward strand.
TGTTAAGATTTACTCTTTAAAAAAATCTCATAAAATATATTTAATATATAGCTGCAAAAATGTGGTGAGTGAGATTGAATGAGCACAAAAAGATTTTTTTAAAAAAATGGAAGTAATTTTTATTGTTTAGGCTCTATAGAATATAATCATAATGCATTTATTCTGCTTTCATTGTTTGATCAGTCACTTGTAGATGTGACACATTGTGAAATGAATATTCATTATTTTTCTCCTATTTGCCACCTCTCTAGAGAGACTATTTTATGACAGAGAATTTCATGATTATTAATATTCTACTCTGACTCCACTTTGATTGATCTGATCCTCTAAACATATTTTCATTATCAAGCAAGGATGTCATTAGAAGATGAAACCTAGCATCTCTGTAGATACATCTTTACATATCATAAGAGTCAGATTTTTTCTTTTAAAAAAAAAACTGGGTTCATAGCTGTATTGCTATACAGCAACTCCATCAGACAATTTTATCTGCTGAAAAACATTGCTTTATAATATCTTTGTTGGATTTCCTGCTTATAGATCATTTTAATGGCATCTTCCTCTAGCAAAAAGAAGGAAAGGGGTTTGTTGAAACAGTGCACTCATTCAAAAGTATAAATGATACTGTATAGGTCATTTTACATGAGTAACGTTCCACTTCTCATCAGAAATCACTCTTAACTCTTTGAAGAAATAACACATGCTAGATCTTTGCACAACTATAGATTTGAAAGTTGTGCAACTCCTTCATGCCTTTCAAAAACGTCTATTTCCAAATAACCATTGAACAATGCAAAGGTATTTTGGAGAATACTATGGGTAGATAAAGCTATTCATATGTGAACAGCACATTATCATCAAATGAATAACAGAAAAGAATATCATTTATCATTGTCAGTCAATGCCAGTTTGTGCACAATGTGAAAGACTTTTGATTACTGCATAATTCTGAATAATTTTCAAATGCCGCATTATGAACTGCCTTAACTAGCCTTTTATATTTATGTTAATAATGCAGCACTTTGTTTTGTCTTCCTACTGACTTTCCTCATTTTCTGATTGTTTTTATTGTCATAATAAAAAAGAAGAAGAAACAACAACAACAGTAACTATGAAACTTTTAATGAAATTAAACCACTTTTTCTGATGTTTTAGGAAAGAAACACAAGTTGATGGGGAATGACCCATTGCCATCCCACCACCGCAGTAAGAGACCAGGAAAGTGTGGATTGAAATATTTATTTATTTACTATATTTATTTTCCACCTTTCTCACCCTGAAGGGGACTCAAGGTGGCTTTACGTATAGGCAACAATATGGGCAATTTTTATTTAAAATATTGTCTGAATTAACGTTATGTGTCTTGCAACATATAACTAAAGAGGCATGAACCTGGTGTGTATTTAAGCTGAGGTAGTGGCCCTCCCTGACCTTCCCCTCAGCTAAGCTAAGCGAAACACTTGGGTCCCCAGATAGAGTCAACTTTAACATCTCCAGGACGACCGCTCAGGAAAGCACAAAGAATTCTATCCCGTCCAAAGGATTTTATGGAGCCAGAACTCTCCCCATTTCAAGGCCATTTTAATTTGCCCTCACCTTGGTTACATAAACACAGGACAGGGTTTCTGTTCCTGGCCCACACCACAAAGGGATGCCCTAGGAGTACACCAAATGTAGACCTATGGCTGCTTTCCGAGGGATGACCTATTTAAAGCCCACAGATCCCAATTTGCCCTTGCAAACAGTACAGGGTAGGCAACCCCCCCACAGAACATTGGGGGGGGGATTTCTACCTGTCCCCAGTAGGCAACCAAAATATTATATTGTTAATGGGCGGGTCAACAAAAAGCTGGAAGTGAGCTAGGAAGGGTGAGCTGCTCACTAAGGCAGTCCCACCCCCTTAGAAATAGTTCCTACAGAGCTATTTCTACCATGGCTGGTTTCCCATTGGTGAGGGTGGCCAGGCTTCCCTGTGCCAGTGTGCCAGCTTGGGAATCAGTAAATTAAATTTTAATTTACTTCAACATTTTCTCATTTATATTACTTTGATTCAGCTACTTTTTTATTTTATTAAGGATATATAAAACACTAAAACAAATCAAATGAAAAAAATATCCATGTGTCAACAAGAGAAAATAAGAAAGAAAAACAGAAGTGTTAAGGGAAAACAAGGACAGAAAGAAAAATACACACAAGTGACTTCCAATTCTCTCCATAGTGATTATAAATATATGCTGTTCAATATATAAGATCTTAACACTTAATGCTTAATAAATCATCTGCCGTCTTTTATATTTATGAATAGTGGTTTTTTTCAAATTCTACAAAAATCAGTAATGCATATCAATATTTAAAAATCTCACTAAAGATTCTTAATGACCTTTCACTACTCAACAACTATTTATCCTCCATTAAAAACTTATCTTCTTTGTTGTCTTATTTCTGTTATTTAACAACAAATTTATCTTTCCCACAATTAAATATTTCCTTTTTGGCATAAGTTCATAATCAAGTTTATAATTTTCTATACATCTCATTCTCATATTCATAGTTCTATACATACAGACCATTTTTTTCATTTATATTCTTTTTTTTTCTCCAACCACCCATTTGAACAACCAGTTCCTTTCAACTAAGATTCCATTCCCTTATATAACCCATATTAATATTTTAAATGAAATTAATGAAACTTTATATTCTCATTTTCCCCATTTAAATCATATATTTAGCTTTTGGCTGAATGCCCCAAAACTTACCCTCTGAACATCATTCACATCCCATGCATATTCTGAAAGTGAGATCTCTATTCATAACAAAACTTTTTCCCTTTTTGTCTTCATTCAACCTCTTTACTGAAGTTTCCATCATTCCTTCCCTATAGTCACCTCCTCTTATCATCCTCTTCATATTTGATGCTTTTCTGTTTATCTAACTCTTCAGTTATGTCCGCAGCACTCTTCCTGGCAGAATTGTCCACAATGTCTTCTAAATCTATTTCTCTCCATCCTCTGTTTTTCACTGAGGTGTTTCTTCCTACTATTTCTGAAAACCAATAGAATTCACTGTCTTTTATTTTGCTCTCCAAATCTCTATCTTTTATGCTGTCATCAACCATATTAAGATCCATGCTATGTATCAAAAGAAAATTTCTGATAAAATAAGTTTCCTCGCAAATCATCTTCCAGGTTACTTATTTTGCCTTCTCAACTGGGTGGATTCTTTGTTCTTTCACTTGGCGGACCATTATGCACGTGTGGACCATAATGACGGATCTGTTCTTTCATTTTGCAGAATTTGGACACTTAAAGGGTTAACTCCTTTGTCTCTAAGGACCCCTTCACACAGGACTTTTTTGCCTCATTTTGCCGCTTTTAATCTCTACCCTGTCCAAAGGATTTTATGGAGCCAGAACTCTCACCATTGCAAGGCCATTTCCACTTGCCCTCACTCTGGTCACATAAACACAGGAGAGGGTTTCTGTTTCTGGCCCACACCACAAAGGGATGCCCTAGGAGTACGTCAAATGTAGACCTATGGCTGCTTTCTGAGGGATGACCTATTTAAAGCCCACAGATCCCAGTTTGCCATTGCAAATAGAACAGGGTAGGCAACCCTCCCACTGATGCACAGCAGACCCCACCCACATTCCTCCCAAAGTGGAGGAGAAGTGCCAAAAGGTGCCTTCTCTACCACTATGGGGAGGTAAGTGTAGTTTGAGTAGTTCCAACTGAGCTGCTCTCACTTTCCACCCCTTTTTGCCATGTGATGGCAGAAAGGGTAGGAGGACAACACACATTGCCACATGTTGCTGCCCTTTTTACCATCTGATGAGGGAAGGGAAAGAGTGATAATGCACCCTCTCCCGCCCCCTCCATGTGATGAGAGGAGGAGGGAGTGCATGTGGGGCGCCATAAGTGCCCCATACACCTTCCCTTTTGCTGGCAATTCCTGGCACAATGGCATGGCCCAAAATGGCCGTATGAAGAGGTCCTAGGTCTGTTACTCCCTTACTTATGAAGAAGTACTATATCAGTAACTTGAGCACCTCTTGTTTCCCCTATTTCCACTCACAGATATTTTCCTAGAGCTGAAGGTTTCATTAATCTGCCATGTCCCCCCAGTTTAATTCTGGCCAACTGTAATAACCTATAGAATGTCCATGATGTCGTTTACCAATTTTTGAGGGCACACTTTTTATCCCCTCTTTATCTTAGGGAAAATATGCCATTCAACACTAACATCAAAACCTGCATCTCTCTCACTCACATTCCATTTTCCAAAAAAAAAAAAAAATGTTGCTAGCAGGAGTTGGGATAGAGCATATGTGCCTGAGAAAAAAACAAACAAAACAAAACAAAAGCATACGTTCTGGAAGCAACTAACCTTGGTAAGGGAAGTGGGGGGGGGGGGGGTATTAATCTGTTAGGATGTTGAAAATGTATCTGACCCTATGTTGTGTGTAAACTGTGTAAACTTGTGAAGCAAATGTGACATTTACCATCCATGCCTTTGGTCAGTTGTCAATAGGTGTGTTTTTCTTTTCTTTCTTTTTTTCCTTTTCATTTTATTGTTCCCTATTTTAGACACCTCTGTCCCTTAATCTAACAGTTTGATTCTTGAAAGCTTTAGCATAATGTCATATCCAGGGACAAGAAAAACAAATCCCCCTCCCCTTATTAGGGACAGAGATTTAAAAGAGGAAATAATGGGTTGCGTCCAGAATGTGGTGGAAGAAAAGTAGCAGTAGAGATGGATGGGCAAGGAAATGACAGTATTCCTCATTTGATCATTCCAGGAGCTGGCAACCCTGTTATTTGGGGGAAAGCAGTTCTAAATGACAGGTAACATGAGTTGTGTTGGAGCTTAGCTTAGAAAATGACATATGCAGAGATTTTGGGAGGACTGGATGGACTGGCTCTTTCTTTCCATTTCAACAGATCATGGAGGAAATACTGGAATATGGTAGGTAGTGGCAGGCAGCCTGCATTAGCCACTAGTCCTGCAGAAATTACCCCCCCCCCCCAAAAAAAGAATAACTATGTCAGTTTTAACATGTTTTCATAGCTCTCTATATTAAATCTAGACACCATTGTCAGAACAGCAGGAATCTGTTTAGAATTAAGCCTCCATTACATGATATAGGCTAGAAATCCTGTATCACTGTCCTTCCTATTCATAGCAACAAAGAATGGATTTTAAGTATACTAAAGCACTTTCCAAGGCATGCTAGATGGCTAGAAGCAGAAAGATAGATAGATGATAGATGATAGATGATAGATGATAGATAGATAGATAGATAGATAGATAGATAGATAGATAGATGATAGATAGATAGGTGTGTTCAACCAAACAACTCTCGTATCCAATTTCAATTATCACCATTCAGGAAAAGTCTCATCACCCAACCTTCATGATTATTAAAGAAACCCACCATGAGCAACACAATTTTTAGTGTATAATAGCACCCTATTACTTATCCAGCCCTGCTTTACATTTATTGTACCATTATACCTATATGTGCAGAAATTGAAAAGGACAGTGTACTTCACTCATGATTCACCATTAAAGTCTGCTACCAGTTATGAACACATGTCCTACTGATGCTGTTATAGCTGCATGAAGGAACTACAAGACAACTTTAAAAGAAAATACAAAGGCATACACTGTAAATAAGGTCTTATCAAAAATCCATATTACATTATGGCATTTGGGTGAGGAGCATCTTATTCCCCTTTCTGAGATGAAGAAAGGGATAGTTACTGCCAGACAACGGTGCATGCAGATAAAGAAATAATCCTACCCAAGAGAGAAGGATTCAGCTAGTGAGGACTCTGTTTGCAACATTGCTTGATGCTGGTTCTTGGAAATTTAGCAAGTTTCTGTAATCCAACTGGATTTTATGTAAGCCCTCTGCTTCTCAAACCATCCTACTTAAGCCTTTCTAAGGCCACTCATTTTTCCTGATTAAATTTTACTTGACAGGATAAAGCTTCACCATAAGGGGGATAGGTTGGTAACAATAACAAGTAAAATGAGAACTCTGCTTAGTGCATGAGAAACAATTTTCAAAAGGGTCATGAACACTACATTCAAAGTACTACTGAAACTATGGAATACTTGTCTTTTGGCAGAGAGATTCCTTTAAGCTAGTTTAATGAGCTACTAGGTTTGCATTCAGCAAACAACTCTCCCCACACTACTGGTAGTCGGAAATAGTGGTGCTTCTGCACACATAAAGCTTTTAATGAGGCACCATGTGAATAAAAGCTTCTATTTGACTTTAGGAGGGCAACAATTTAGACAGCCATTTGCATTCCTCTCAAATTCCATTCACATTAACTGTATATTTCCTTCTCTACCTTTCCTCAAAATTCAGGACAATCACTTGTTTGTTTGCCTTCATTGTTATTTTCTGAACTTGTGGTTTTTCACTTTCCATCCACTTTCCAAATGCAAAAGAGTAGCTGACTCCAGAAGCAACAAGCATAGCAAGCAGTTGGACAACAATGTTTTTATTTTCAGATGCTCATAGTTGAAGGAAATATTCATGTAAGGGTGATGAATACAAAGAGGCATTGACAGTTGCTTTCTTGTCATAGAGGAAGTAAAGTTGTGTGCACTTGAAGCAGCCATTTCTGTTTATGATTAATATGAGGGAACTGAGGATTCACAGTATATTACTTAAGTTTAATACCCAGAAGACATCTCAACATGTTTTAATTTGAACAGTACAATCCAAAGCAAGTTCATTTAGAAGTAAATCTCACAGAGGATACCTAAGGGTACACTGTAAGTTGTCAATTATCAGTAATGGAAGTAAGACCCATTGGTATCAAAGAGACTCATTTCTAAATAAACACAGATAGGATTATGCTACAAATCCTCCAATTAGTAAAACTGTACTTCTCTTAACAGTAATGTGGGGATACATACTATTAATTTTAATATAGCTTATTTCTGATTAAATATGTCTAGAGTTTTACTGCATGAAAATTATTAATTCTCCTATTGTCTATCAGTGGAGAACATTTGATTAAATCTGTAACTTCCTTTTACAAATCTGATTGTGGATTGAAAATTTAGTAGAGCTGTAAAGATTTATAAACTGTTTAATAAACATCAGAATCAATTCAAATAATATACAATAAATGATACGAAAGTATGTTTAATAAGAATATACTGCCTTTATGGTACATTAGTTCCTTCCAAAATGACTAATATCCTAACTGCCCTGCCCAAAAAAAAGTTATAGATGGGGGTCAACTCCTAATATAATTGCATGTAACATAACTTTACATAATGCAAAATTAGCAAATAAAATTATTGTAATACCTTTTCATGGATTCTATTATCATTCAGAACTTTAACAGAACTACATTTTGGGTGTTCTTATGATAAATGATATTTATTTCCTTCAAGATTTAGATTATTTTGCTATTTATCAGAATTAGAAACATTATGTGACTATTCCTCATTATGTGCCTAATTAATTCACAGTATTAAAAATTCATCATACTTTGTTCAGATCAGGCAAGCCAAAACCTTTTAATTTCACTGTGCTCAGAAGATTAATTCTTTTTCTGCTACTGTAAGGGCTAATAATTTATTCATATTATCCAATCAATCAGGGATCATCTTTTTTCCTCTTTGCAGAACTGAACATAGGTTTCAGGACACTTGATTTGCCATAAGTTGAATATACAATAATAGAAAAATAGTATGGGAGCTGGATTTTATATGTTATGTGCTCCTCAAACTAGCCACTGTAATGACCTACCTGGAATAATGACGATAATAATAACAATATTGTTTCTGACACACAGCTATATGTGTTGAATATGCATGTTCTTCTGTCTCTCCTCTACCCTGTGTATATCAACTATAATCCTGCTTTGCATTCTGAAATATCTTACTGTTAACTTCTCACTTATTGATTTAAGGCAAACTAGGATTCTACTTCTGAAGTCAGTCTATATAGTGAGAAAGGAAAGTATAAGGAAGAAAAGGGGGTGCTTAATATTCATCTGGAATACTTATTCTACAGCAGTGTTTTATGACTCCCATGATGAATATTTGAGCTGATTCATTGATTCCATTTAAAGTTATGGTAGATCCAGGGTGGTTTATTTTTTCCCTGTCCAGTCTCAAAGGAAGGAAGAAAACCTGTTGTCAGAGTGATATGATATGATCTATTGAAATTTTGATGTAAAATTGCTGTACCATCAAAGGTGGCCCTAGGAAATTTTTGACGGTAAGCAAACAGTATTTTGCCCCCCCCCCCCCCCCCAATCACTGATATATATTTTCTGTTCGTCGTGAGAGTTCTGTGTGCCATATTTGGTTCAATTCCAATATTGGTGGAGTTCAGAATGCTCTTTGATTGTAGGTGAACTATACATCCCAGTAACTACAACTCGCATATGTCAAGGTCTATTTTCCCCCAAGAGCACCTCAAGAGTGCCCCTGGGTTGAGCTGCCCCTGTGTACCATAAATCTTACGAATCCACAAAGAGTAAGAGATTACCAAAATCACCATGATAGAAAACAAGCAAACAACCTTTGTAGCCTACTTGAAATCCTCTCTCCAAATCTATCGAGGGCCGCATCACATGACAGCAGGGAATGTATGTAAAGCAGGTAAAAACAGAATGAATGTCTGATGCATTTCTGTCTTCAAGGATGACAGTCAACCCATGTCCTTTCCCCATCTTTCCCCATTCTTTTTGAGACTTCTCTCCAATTTCTGGCATCGGGAGTTTGGTAGCATGGATTCCTAAATACTCAAGGTGGTTCCAGACAGGGAAAAAAGTCTGTGCTGACCCAGGTTTAAAAAACCCGGGTCAGGGTAGCCTTCTGTCTCCACACTTGCCCAAAAGCCTGTGCTTTCAGCGCTGGGTGTACTCCTTCCAGGAGAATGCCCAGACACTCTAACCCTCCACCCCCCAAACCCATTAAAAACCCCTTTGAAAATAAAATAACTTATCTGCTGCTATTATAGTGCTGCTGGCCTCTCCTGGTGCTTAGGAATGAAATGCTAGGAGAAGGGGGGGGGGAGTGATTTTCCTCCTGCCTGCCTCTTTGCCTAGCATGTAATTTCTAAGTGCCAGGAGAGGGCCGGAAGCAGGGAAATGCTGGCCCCATACGTTATTTTATTTTTTAATGGTTTTCTGCGGGATGGGGTGGGGAGGGGGTTGGTGCCCTCATGGTTTTCAGGACTGATTTAGCCTGGAAAAATGTGAGACAGCTTTCTGGACTGCCCTTTTTGAAGTCCAGGACTTCTGAGAGGGCAGTCTAGATAGCAGCTATAGTGGGTTTAACCCGCACCTTTCAAGAAGGTGTGGAACAAATCTGTCACAATGCCAGGGCAGAGGTGAACCAAACAAACATCCTGTTTGTATCAAACTTGTTCAATTAAAGCAGCATTTACCTTCTGGCTGTTTTAATAGTCCAAATGTAAAACATAAAGATAGCATTCAGTCACAGAATAATAGAACAAAAACTCCTAGCAAATGCTGATGCAGGTTCAAAAGAACACCATAGTCAAAGGGTCCAGTCCAGTGGTCAAACATTGAGTAAAGTTCAGGGATCAAGAGTATACCATAGACAAAAACCAGTCCAGAAATTTATTAATTGCTTTCACCCATAAACTATTACTTAGAAAATACTCATCCCTTTAGAACTAATACTTATATTAATCCTCCCATCACCAACTGCTAAGCCTGACACCACTAACCACCATCAACTGCAGAACATGATACATGACAAAACCCACTATCAAATTATCTCACTGCAAAGCAGCGTTTTCCTGCTTTGCACTAAAAGCATTCACAATTTCGTGGGGTTTGTTTGGATGCCCCCCATGAACATCTGGGAGGTTGCGCATTTTGCACCCTGTCTGGATGGGCACTCAGTCTTCCCTCTGTTGTCCTCCATTGCCCCAATGGAGTCCAAGGCAAACCACCGGAAGTGCCTTGCATCATGTGATGGCCTCTGTGGGACTCCATTTTGGCAGTGCAGAAAAATAGAGAAAAGACTAAAAAAGACTGGGATGAAGTCTCTGGAGGGATTATTGCCATTGTTCCCTACTATGAAGATGGGATTCAGAAGAGGGAAAAATAGCTGGCCTTCATAAAGAGAAAAAAAAAAGAAAAAAATAGCAAATGCCACTTGGGATGCATCTTTGATTTTTATTCCATGAATCTGGATCAATTATATTTTATTCCTCTGGGTTGCCTCCTCCTTCTCACTCCCAAGGCTAACAGGGTAAAAGGAATGTTATGGAACTGTAAAAAAAGGAACCCTTTTCATATGCTGTTATGCTATATCTACTTGCTGTAGGCTCCCAGTCCTAATCTCCAAACTTTTCCAATATTGATGAATTTCATTGGGATAACCACCATGCCCTCTTTCAAAACAAATGAAATGTTCATAAGCCTTTAAACAATGAAGCAACTGAACTGGTGAAATGCCTGTTGGGTTAGAGACTGGTTGTTTTCAGCTTTTATTCAAGAATAAAATCTAGTTACTTTCAATATGTAGTTGTGCAAATTGGTTTTATCAAATGTTGTATGACTGGTTGGTTCATCTAATGGGCAGCAGGTGTAATCCGGATGCACTAGGAAATTTTTTCATTGAACCAGCACTAAAGCTCCTTAATTTCAAATGGAATAGCCACTTATTAAAATGAACATAAATAAACCAATAAGATAGGCTTCAGGTGGTGAAATTTTAAATGTAAATAGAAAGCTTTAAAGGAGTTTTTTCTCCTTTTAATATTGAAGGGTTTATAAAATATGGTTTATGGGTTGTTTGATAAAATATGTGGTTCCTGAAATTAAAGTGGGTTTTCCCCCCAAGAAGGCGTTTCTTGAATCTTCAAGGACTTTTCGGCCACCTGAGAAATTCAAATTAAATCTAATTAGGCTGTTAAGCAACCACATTAATCTTGAAACTGCTATAAACCATGGGTAGGCTGCTGCAAGTAATGGGCACTGTGATGATATTTCTTCTGGAACTCAAACAACATTTTTTCCACAAAAAAATCCTAGAAGTACTCATTCTTGCTCTAAGACTATTTATGGCTTGTTATAGGGTTTTGTTTAGGGTATGAAGATTCCTTTTATTTACCAAACATCTTGATGTGTTCTGGGTATTCAAAGATATTCAGAAAACCAGTCTTTTTCAAAAATCTTAAGTATTTAAGCCTCATGCTCTCTGCTGAAAACACATAAACCACTAGATTGGAGGGGAGTTTTTAGTAACAATAAAATTTTTGGCATATCTTTGAATTCCTATCAAAAGGAATGTAATTGTGTCCACAAAGAACAAAGTGTGTTCCATCTCTTCCATAAAGTACAAAAATGGAATAAAACTAAAATGGCTTTAAAAAGTCTACCTCCAGATTACCAATGAATCTCATTTACATTTTATCACTAATAGTTCACCCAAAGAAGAAAAAGGGACTTCTTTCATTCCAAGATATTGCACTGGCCACATTTTAATAATAATAATAATAATAATAATAATAATAATAATAATAATAATAATAAATTACATGGCATGTGACTGAAATTTGGTGAAATTACTTACAATGTGCAGAAGACAGCATTGTAAATTACCTACATTAAAGACTAATATATATCAGTTCCAAAGAATGCTGCACCCAAAGTACATTCTTCACTACTCCCCGGCCCCATATCGTAACATTACAGAAGCCCTTTACTGGATAGGGAGGTTATGGAACTGCCCCATTCTAATCTCCATAGACCTAAATCCATTTATAAAGATATAAAAATCATTTTTTTTACTGTGTAAACCGCATTGAGTCACCGAATTAGGCTGAAAAATGCGGTATAGAAATAAAGCAAATAATTTATAAAGATAAATTTCCAATAAGATTCCACCCATAGTTCTGTGTGGATTCTGCAGCAAAATGTAACTTTGTTTGGAGTCCTTTCCTGTGACATTCTGTTTATTTTTGGGGATTAAAAATAACAAAGATAAGAGATTTAATTTAATGCATACCTCTTTTGCTTGATTTTGCTTTAGTTCAGAAAAAACTAATTCGGTCTATAGCTTCCAAAAAATACCCCAGACAATTTCAGGACCATCAAACCAGATATGATGACACTAAGCCTCTTTGCTCAAATGCACATTTGCTTCCATCATGGACCAAGTGGGGGATGTCTGGATATGGTTTTTCAAACAAAGGGGTGAGTGGGTGTGTATATTACCATAATAAATTAAGAGTTAAAGTAGATAGGAGGGGGCAATTTCTTGTTGTTTCTGTTGTTGTATTCCTCCAGGGCACCTTCTACACTACCATACTGTATATCCCAGGATCTGATTCCAAATTATCTGATTTAAACTGGAATATATATATATATATATATATATATATATATCCACTGCTAGATAATCTAGGATAAAGTGATAATCTGGGATCAGATCCTGGAATATAGGGGCAATGTGGAAGGGGTCTAAGTCATTTCCAAAATGTGGTGATATCACAGGATTTTCTTGGCAAGATTTCTTCCATTGCCTTCCAGATTTATTACTCTGTTTTGAATTATTGCTGTTCAGATGACTGGATGTAGTTAGAAGCTCCAGGCCACAACTGATTTTTCATACTTAATGTAACTGGTTCCATATAAGCAGTTATTTTCTAACAAGCTGTGTTTGTTATTATAAGGGAGCAAAGAACATTATGCCTTGCAATTTATATATTGCTGTTTTATTTCTTTTCTATGCAGGGGCATAGCTACAGGGTGCAAAATGAGGACATTGCTTACCAAATAATAATTCTGCTTCCCAATTCAATTTTCCTTCGGTCTCCTAATCTCTAATTTGGCAATAACTTTCCATTCCCATTGAGCATTTAGAAATACTGAAGAAATGGGACAGGGAAGTTATGAGGAAAATGCAGACACAGCAAATAAAAGAATTCCAGATGTGAAGGCTATTCAATAACTCTCTACAATCAAAATCTGAGAATGAAAAGACAATTTATAAGGGCAGAATCCTTACAAACATATTGGTCTGATAGTGAAACCCTCTTTTCTAAGCCACTCCTGCTAGAATAACTCGTCCAAGTGGCACGTCAGAGAATTCTTTCAAATCAGTTAATTCAGGGCCTCAACCACTGTAATGCAGCTTTCCTTTGATGAAGAGTAAAGTTCCCTGTCATTCCCCCACAGAGGATTTTACTGTTTCCTTTGTTAAACCTCAGTTGCTGTTTAGTTAGAATGGGTTTAGTTCCTCAGCAACTCCCTTGCAGTTAGTCAGTTTAAGGGTGCCAGGGGGCTGAGAGGATGCAATATCTTTCACGTCTAAGGTAAAAAAATTACTCAGTCAACGGTTAAGGAGACTCAAAGTCTAAGGAGTCAATAGTTGAAGAAATTAAGTTTAATACTTGAAGACACAAATATTGAGGAATACTTTCTGATGTGAGCAGAATTCTTGTAAATGTAGTTTAGGGCATAACTTGTAAATGTAGTTTAGGGCTTTAAGAAACTACATTTCCCAGAATTCTGTTCACATCAAAGGAAACAGGCAGCCTTAATGTTACTCTCTAAGTCTCCCAGATCACTTGCCCTTAATTAAAAAAGGAATGGCCTCTTTGGCTCTGTCCTACTGGCACAGTTTGCTTGCGCTGAAAATGAAACTGACTTTGGGAGACTTATAAGGCCTACTGAACTTTAACAAAAAGTCAAGGTGGGTGTTTCAATTAAGTTTTTTTGCATGAGCGCCCCTCACATTTCTTAAGATTGTGTTATATGTATGAATCTTATGAAATAGATCTGATATATGAGGCACAAACAACTTTTGCACAGCCCTAATATATATTTAGTAGCTACTAGTTGCTAGCTACTAGCTATTATTATTATTATTATTATTATTATTATTATTATTACCTTTGACACCGCCTTAGCTGCCATGGCCCAGTCCTATGAAAACAAGGGAGCTGTAGTTTTACAAGGGCTTGAGCCTTAGTCTTCTCTGATAAAGAGTGCTGGTTCCTCACCACACTACAACTCTCATGATTTCACAGCATTGGTCCATGGCAGTTAAAGTGGGGTCAAACTCAATTCATTCTACAGTGTAGTTTTGTCCATAGGTGCCCACTTGGCCACCTAATATAATAAAACTATACTTCCCAGGATTCTTTGTGTGAGTGGGGAAACTGTACAATTGCATGGTTTTGCACATCTTATTGCCTCACTGTAAGAAGGACGATGAACAATACATACAGACAAGCTGAGTGGAGGACTATGGAGAAGTAACAGCCGGATTCTCATGTCTTGATTCACCATTAAATTGAGAACTTTAAAAAAGTGACATCATCATCATCATCATTATTTGAAACACAACAAGATGAGTCCACAACAAGATGAGTCCACAGCAGACACTCTGCTGGCCATTGTATTGGATCACTCATTGGACACTTCCCAAGTGTCTAGGACTGTGTGATATATCAGCGAATAATGCGTGCAGATCCCAGTAAGGTGGTATTTTGCAGCTGGCAGATGGTAATTTTGTCAGTGCTGATTGTGTTTAAGTGCAGGCCAAGGTCTTTAGGCACTGCACCCAGTGTGCTGATCACCACTGGGACCACCTTGACTGGCTTGTGCCAGAGTCTTTGCAGTTTGATCTTTAAATCCTCATATTGTGTCAGCTTTTCCAGTTGTTTCTCTTCAATCCTGCTGTCACCTGGGATTACAACATCGACGATCCACACCTTGTTTTTTAACATAATTGTGAGGTCAGGAGTATTGTCCTCCAACACGCTGTCTGTCTGAATTTGGAAGTCCCAGAGTAGCTTTTTTTTTTTTTTTTTTAAATAATTTTTTATTGTAGCTTTAACATATTCGGTATTTAAACATTCTTATACTTATCACTTTCCATTAACAATTGTACAGAACATGTATGTCTTGATACCTATAATATTTCATTCTCCTGCTTTATTACATCCAATCACCCAGTGCTAACCCTTCACCCCCGACCAGCCAATACAATACTTATTTCCAAAAATCAGTTGTTTCTATTACAGGTTTGGTCCCCTTACCTTCTATATATACATATTCTATCAATTTCCCCCAAATCTTCCCAAAATCATCTTTTTTTGATAATCCTCTTTTAACCTTAATGTTTCCTGTCAGTTTATCATTTATTGCGATGTCCCAAATCTCCCTATACCACTCTTCCAATTGGCACTCCCCTCCTTCTTTCCATTTTTTAGCTATTAATAATCTTGCTGCTGTTACCAGATTGGCAATTAATTCTTTTAGTTCTTTTGGTATTTTAACATTGTCAATAAATGACAGCAGTGCTATCTCTGGTGTTCCTGTTATCTCTATTTGGGTGATTCTTCTTATTTCTTGAAATACATTTTCCCAAAATTTTTGAACATATTTGCAAGACCACCACATGTGTATATATGTGCCAGTTTCTTGACAGCCCCTCCAGCACTGCTTAGAATGTTTCTTGTCAATTTGATTTAATCTGATTGGTGTGAGGTACCACCTCCACACCACTTTATAATAGTTCTCTTTTATTCTTATTGACATATTTTTTAAAATACGCATATTCCACATTCCTTTCCAGTTTTGTGGGTCTATTACTTTATTACAGTCTAACTCCCACATTCTTTTAAGATGGTCCTCCTCCTGGACTCCTTCCAGCAGCATTTTGTAGATATCACTTGTTATACCTTTTGTTCTTTCTTTTCCTTCCTTACTTCCCCTTTGGTTAATCATTTCTTCAAATTTGGTAAGTTCTCTCTCTCCTTTATATTTCTTTCTTATTTCCCTTAACCATCTTTCAAGTTGTAGAACTTTATACCATCCAATGTTCCCTCCTAATAACTGGACCTTTATCTCATCTATATTTTTCATCTTTGATTCCCAATCTTTTAATTTCGTTATTCCTTTTTCCTTAAATTCACTTTCCAACTCCTTTTTGAGATTTATGGGGAAATTATTTGTAATCAACACCGGTGTTAATGGGGATATCGATGGTATTAATTTTTCTTCATATTTAAACCATATTCCCAGTATGTTTTTTAGAAAAGGGTTGTCTATTTTGTTATACCATTTCTTGTCTAGATTCCTAGTCTTCCCTATAAAGAAAATATATTCTAGTTTCATATCTATATCTTCACTCTCTTCTTCTAACCATTCTAAATCCTTTTGACCCATAATCCCTTCAACAATATACCTTAACTGGTTTGCTATATAGTATAGTTTTAAGTTTGGTATCCCCAGACCTCCCTTCTTTTGTAGTTTATACCATTTTGCTTTGTTAATTCTAACTCTTTTGTTCTCGTTGCAGAAGGTGTTTATCATATTCTGCCACTTTGTAATTTCTCCGGCTGAGATTTTAATAGGTAGCATCCTAAACAAAAAGTTTATTTTAGGTAAAATTTTCATCTTTATTAGAGCTATTCTACCAAACCATGACAATTTGAGCTTAGCAAATTTAGCCAGAGTATCCTTCACATTTTTCCTTAATTTGATTAGATTCTCCTCTTCTAATTTATCAATTTCTTTAGAAATATTAATTCCTAGATACTTTATTGAGTTCTTTATTTTTAACCTGCCCAATCTCCCTTCTCTTAATTTTACTTCCTCATCTTTAGTGTGGTTAAATAATAAGATTTCCGATTTATCCCAATTAACTTTAAGGCCTGTAATTTCTCCAAACTCTGTTAAATGTGCTTCTATTCTTTTTATCTGTTCTAATGGATTTCTAAAGGTTAGTAGTGTATCATCTGCAAATAAACATATCTTGTATCTTCCCTCCTTCCCTATCCCCTTTATATGTTTATCCTCTCGTATCATATTTGCTAACATTTCTATGACTATTGCGAACAGGGTAGGAGAGAGAGGGCATCCTTGCCTTGTTCCTCGAGTCAATCTTATTTTCCCAGTAAGGCCATCGTTTACTTGTATAGTTGCATAGTTGGTTGAATATAGTCTCTCAATCAGTCCTCTAAATCTCTCTCCTAAACCAAATTTTTCTAATATTTTTTTTAATGCCGGCCATGAGACACAATCAAATGCTTTAAATATGTCTAGGGCCAATATCCCTGCTTTAATATTCTTTTTCTTAATTGAATGAATCACATTTAGTACTCTTCCCACTGGGTTTGACATTTGTCTACCAGGAATAAATCCACATTGATCTTTATTAATATAATTATATATAAAGTTATTTAATCTCTTTGCCATTATTGCCGTCAATATTTTAGCATCCTGATTTATAAGGGCAATAGGCCTATATGAACCAGGATCTTTAGGATCCTTATTTGTTTTTAGAATTAATATGATCCTTGATTCCTGCCATGATGAAGGGATCTGTTCTCCTTCCATTATCCTATTATATAGTTCTTTTAATTTTGGTACTAAAATTGATTTAAATTTTTTATAATATTCCGGTCCTAGGCCATCCATTCCAGGAGTCTTCCCTCCTTTCAATTTATCTATAGCGTCTCCTATCTCTTTTTCTGATACTAATTGTTCCATACTCATTTTATCCATCTCCTGTAATTTTATTTTCCAGTATTTATCTATAACCCCTTCTATTTTGTTGTTAGGACTATCCACTGCTGTATATAATTTTTGATAAAATTCTTGGAAGACAGCTAGCTTTTCTTTCATTGATATAATTTCCCTACCCCACTTATCTTTTATAGTTCCAATTGTGTTCTTATTCTTCTTCTCTTGTGCTGCTTTAGCTAGCATCCTAGAGTTCCGATTGCTATATTCAAAATATTCCCTTTTTGTGTATATTAAATCTCTCTGTACTTTTTCCAAGTCGTGTTTATCCAATTCTTTCCTTTTGGCCATTGCTTTAAGATAACTTTGTTTATCTTTTTCCTTTATGTATCTCTTTTCTAGTTCTTGGATTTCTAATTCTAAATTCTTTCTCTCTGCTTCTTGCTCTCTTCTTAGGTTGCATGCTTCTTTTATACACAGGCCCCTTGATACTGCTTTCATCGCATCCCACACAGTTGCATAAGAGCATTGATTGTTATCATTAATTTCCCAAATATCTCCTAATTCTTTGGTTATTTTCCCCACTATCTTACTATTCTCTAATACTGCATTTCCTATCTTCCAGTACTTATATGTTTGATAATCCTTCTTTATTTGGAGATCCAAGCTTATTAATGCATGGTCTGAGCATCTTATCACCCCTATTCTAGTATCTAGAACTTTAGGTAGTACCTGTTGTGAAACAAAAAAGTAATCAATTCTAGAAAACATTTGATGAGCTGCCGAATGGAATGTAAATCTTTTCTCATTCCCCCTTAACGTTCTCCAAATATCAACCATATTTTTGTTCCTTATTATTCTATTTAGAGTTGTTCTATTTTGCATTTTCCCTTTCTTTGTGTGGTGGGATTTATCCATTTCCTCATCCATTATTCCATTGAAATCCCCTCCTATGATCAAATACCCTTTTTGTATTCCCTCTATTTCTTTAAATATTTTTTCATAAAATTCCGCTTGGTTAGTGTTTGGAGCATATACATTAGCAAAAGTGAAATCCTCATTCCCCATCGTCCCTTGTATGATAATATATCTTCCTTGCTCATCTATCTTTGTTTCCTTTATATTGAAACCACATTGATTTTGAATTATAATTGCCACACCTCTCGATTTAGATGTTCCATATGATTTTATATACGTTACAGATCCCCGCATCTTAAGCTCGTTCACCTTTGGTTTGGATTGGTGTGTCTCTTGTAAGAATACAAGATGAGCTTTAGCTTTATAAATCAAATCTCCAATGGTTTTCCTTTTATAAATCGAGCCCAAACCTTTACAGTTCAAAGATACGATCCTCAGGTGTTCCCCCATTTCTTTACCATTCTACTTATCCTCTTACTTGGCTGGTCCCTAATTCGTGCTCCCCACTGCTTTCCCCCCCTCTTCCTCCCTTCCCTCCCTTCCTTTGTGAAGTGCTCTTCTCCCCCTATTCCTTTCACCCCACGATGTTCAAAGACTACTTGTCTTGAACCTGGTTTACTCCAAACCATTTTGTGGGGTGGGGGGAGAGGACCCATCCTCCATCTGAGTGCACCCATTCCGATATCTCCCAGGGTATTCTTATATTGCCTTAACTAGTAGGATTACATATTTCATACTAATGATTAGTCAGTCCTTCTCACAGTCTTTTTCATTCCTGTCTTGGTCCATATTAGTCTTCTTTTCCAGTCGCCCAATCCGGCTTCCCTTTCTCTTTCTCCCCTCCCTTCTTTTCTATCTGTGTTGTATCTGTTGTCCCATTTGTCAAATTCAGTTCATTCAGCAATACTAGACCTTGATCTAGAGACGTAATTTTATAGTTATTATTTCTCCAGCGAAACCTCAAGAAAACCGGGTAACCCCAGTTGTACTGAATTTTCTGGCTTTGTAAAATGGTGGTACATTGGCGAATGGATTTCCGCCACTCCAAAGTTTCAGGGCACAGATCTGGAAAAATCTGTATCGGTGTCTCTTGGTATTTTAGTGAGGATGCTTGTCTTCGTAGTGCTTTCATTATCTTGTCTTTGTAGTAATAATTCCCAAATCTGACCAAAATGTCGCGAGGAAAAGAGGTCGTTTTTTTAAATCCCACTCTATGGATTCTCTCAAACCAGGCTTCTTCACAGTCTGTTTCGGAATTCTGTTTAAGCCATGTCATTATTTCTCTTTTTAACATCCCAGGATTTTCTCCATTTATTTCTGGGAAATTCCTTATTCGAATGTTCATTCTTCTATCTCTGTCCATTAAATTTATTACCTTCAAGTCCATTCTTTGAAGGCTTTTTTGAGATTGTTTTATCTCTGCTGTGTTTGCTACCAATTGTACTTCCGCTGCTGTTACTCTTACATCCAAGTCTTGGTTTTTCTTTTCCAGTTTCTGTGAGGTTGCTTGTAAATTTTTTATTTGCTTTTCTAGTCCGGTGATCTTAGTTGTAATTTCTTGAGTGCTGTTTAAGATCAAATCTTTGATCCCTTGAATCTGCTGTAGTAGTTCTTTATTTGTGATTTCCTCTGATTCGTCCTTTCCTCCATTTCGTGCTGTCGCCATTGTGGCTGATTTATAGCTCCTTCCCTGGGGTGAGCAATCAGCAAGATACTCAGCCAATTCTGTCTCCTGTGCTCTTTCCCAGCTTCTATCGGAGGGGGAGGGTCGGCGTCGTAGGTAATAATTAATTTGTCTTTGCTCAGCCCTTCCTCTCTGTTTGGGCTGGGTTTTCTTCCCTCGTTTCATAAAGCTTTACTTTGCCACTCTTTGCTAAGTTGCTAGTTTGGTCTTTTCACCATTGAGAGACGCTCAGCCTTCCAGCCTTCCAGGAGCAAAACCGAAAGTGATTTATTTTACCTTGTTATCTTCTCTTTCCCGACAACAAAGAAATTTATGGGTGGCTTAACGACTCACCCAGGCAGAAAGTCTCTTTTTACTCACTGTGAGTCCATTCCTAATAGTTAATTTTCTTATTTTCTTTTCCCCTTCATGGGAGCTCCGGGTTTAGCGTCCACTCATCAGGCTGAGGCTCCACCCCTCCAGTCCCAGAGTAGCTTGACCTGTTCATTCTCTGTAACTTTTTCTGGCTTGTGATCCCACCAGTTCTTTGTCGCAGGCAGATGGTATTTGTGGCACAAGTTCCAATGAATCATCTGTTTATAGTCTATCTGTGCAATCTTCTTGCAGCAGCTGAGGATGTGATCTATTGTTTCATCTGCTTCCTTGCAGAGTCTACATTTGGGATCTGTTGTTGACTTTTCAATTCTGGCTTTGATGGCATTTGTTCTAATGGCTTGTTTTTGGGCTGCCAGAATCAGGCCCCTTGTCTCCTTTTTCAAAGTTCCATTTGTGAGCCACAGCCATGTTTTTTCTTCTTCAGTTTGGCTCTCAATTTTTCCCAGTAACTGTGCAAGGAGAGCCTTCTTTCACCAGTGTTCTCTTCTGCTCTGCATTGTGTTTTTACAGTATTCACTCTTTGTGTTTTGCACTTGAAGCAGTTTACTACTATTGACTTCCCTTAATGTTGGTTCTTGACTGCCTTTTTACATAATCTGTCAGTATATGTTTCTCTTCTTCTACAGTTTGTTTCACTTGCAGAAGCCCTCTGCCTCCTGATTTTCCTGCCAACATCAACCCCATCAGGTGGCGCCTTGTCATTGGCAGGGGGCTTAACTGCTTCTATGATGTTAAAAGCTGTGCTGGCAGAGTGGTCTCAACTGAGAAGTAGAACTAAGTCAGCCAACCCATTTAAATTTGGTGAAACAAACTCTAAAGAAGTCTATACTGGCTCGGCCGTTGATACTTCAGAGGAGTTCTTTCTGCATTTTTCTTCAGCAGTTTGTATCTCCAAATCAACGAAATTTTCCAAAATCTGAAACAACATGTGGAATTTCACATACTCATACTGTGTGTGCCTAAACCTGTGAATTAAACATTTCACTGCCATGGAAAGAAACAAAAGTCCTTTCCAGACTTTCTGAGAATCATACATGTCTTGGTTCTACCATTGGGAATTCAACAAAAACAATGGAATAGCCTTTACAGTACTTGTATAATACATATTTATGGAGGTAGTAAAATCATGACTTTACTATCAAAAATATTCATTGTAGAACATTATAAGGAAATAGGAGAAGAAACAGAACTTTAAAATAATAGAAAATGGGTTAACCTACATTCTATTAGAGGACGATACTCAACATTCAGCAGAAGTGAGAGGAGTCTTTGAGAGGCATAGCAGAAATACTATGATTGTTTACTTTCAGAAACATAGAAAATAAAATGTCAAAAGTTAAGGCAGAAACTTTTATTTCATGACTCATCTGCGTAGGAAGAAGCATCATGTTACAGATTTGTAGTGATGAGATTGGGACACACACTGAAGCATAAACATTGGGAGTTCAAGTGAAAAAGTATAATTAGTTATTCTCTTGATATTCATTTTAATCAAGATCCAAAAATGTTTTCATCTGCTGCTGTCAAGCCATATCTCCAATATATGTGTGTGTGTGTGTGTGTGTGTGTGTGATACTAATTTGTCAACTTGATGTGAATTTACTGTAAAACGCTTCCATTCTAATTTATTAATGACTATCTGTTTTGCCTTCCAGTCTTAAAACACTGTTAAAGCTTATTAGACATTTCATATGTTACTGAAGAGTAAGTCCTGTTCTAATTCTTGAAAAAATAGTGTTACCTGAATGTATCAAATTTTGCCCCTCATCTTACACATTTGTTGTTGTTGTTGTTGTTGTTGTCGTCGTCTTTTAACACAAAAAACATTGATTAATAGTTATCCCAACAAATCTATTATATTTGTGTTTGCTGTATTTTTACAGATATACAAACACACGCAAGACATGTGACACATACTTAAATTTATTTCTCGTGTCAGGGCAGCCAGTCAATTATATTACATTTCTAACAGAACAAAGCAAACAAACAGACATAATACAAAATTTGTGAGTTTGGTAGTTGATTAAATGTCCTTTGACCAGTATCTGGCCACTTGGAGTGCTTCTGGTGTTGCTGCAAGAAGGTCCTCCATTGTGCATGTGGCAGGTCTCAGGTCGCATTGCAGCAGGTGGTCAGTGGTGTGCTCCTCTCCACATTCATATGTCGAGGATTCCACTTTGTAGTCCCATTTCTGAAGGTTGGCTCTGCATCTCGTGGTGCCAGAGCGCAGTCTGTTCAGCGCCTTCCAAATTGCCTAGTCCTCTGTGTGCTCAGGGGGGAGTCTCTCATTTGGTATCAGCCATTGGTTGAGGTTCTGGGTTTGAGCCTGCCACTTTTGGACTCTCGCTTGATGAGGTGTTCCAGCGAGTGTCTCTGTAGATCTTAGAAAACTATGTCTAGATTTAAGTCATTGACGTGCTGGCTGATACCCAAACAGGGGATGAGCTGGAGATGTCTCTGCCTTGGTCCTTTCACTATTGGCTGCTACTTCCCGGCGGATATCAGGTGGTACAATACCGGCTAAGCAGTGTAATTTCTCCAGTGGTGTAGGGCGCAGACACCCCGTGATAATGCGGCATGTCTCATTAAGATCCACATCCACTGTTTTAGTGTGGTGAGATGTGTTCCACACTGGGCATGCATACTCAGCAGCAGAGTAGCACAGCGCAAGGGCAGATGTCTTCACTGTATCTGGTTTTGATCCCCAGGTTGTGCCAGTCAGCTTTCGTATGATATTGTTTCTAGCACCCACTTTTTGCTTGATGTTCAGGCAATGCTTCTTGTAGGTAAGAGCACGGTCCAGAGTGACTCCCAGGTATTTGGGTGCACTGCAGTGCTCCAGTGGGATTCCTTCTCAGGTGATCTTCAGAGCTCGGGATGCTTCTCTGTTCTTGAGATGAAAGGCACATGTCTGTGTTTTAGATGGGTTAGGGATCAGCAAACAAATTTCCCACCTCATTTTAACTTCTGTTTTGTTTTGGTTTTTCTTATTGGTTTGTTTGTTTGTTTGTTTGTTTGTTGGCTTTTAAGCATTTGGTCGATCAATCTGTTTTTTAACTGCTTGGTTATTGCTCATTTTGTATCATGTTGTTTAGTTATATCCTGCTTTAGGCACATATCATTTTTGAAAAGCAGGCTATACATTTAATATTTTAACAAGAACCTTCCACTAGCCAAGACTTGTA
Source organism: Anolis sagrei (assembly GCF_037176765.1). Taxonomy (NCBI): domain Eukaryota; kingdom Metazoa; phylum Chordata; class Lepidosauria; order Squamata; family Anolidae; genus Anolis; species Anolis sagrei. The sequence goes on from NC_090023.1 coordinate 135,237,960, forward strand.
TAAGTTCTATGTGGTATCATTTTTCAAGAATTCATCATGTTAATATTATGTAGCCTATTTATATGATAGAATAGCCTAGGAAATGTACTGTCATTTCCAGAATTGATGTTTTCACTTACTATTTGAATGACTGGTATCATCTATAATACTTGAAAGGTATTTTGCAGCAGTTTCCATGGAAAATAGAACAAGCCCAGCACTTTGTAAAAGAAAACGGAAGTATGTTGATCAATCCTCCACTTGCACAAAAAAGTGCAGGATGCCAATTTAAGTTTAAATGCCAACTTTGCTAAAAACCAGATCACAGCTGTGCAAATAAATTAATAATTCCACATTATTGTTTGAGAACATATGAAATAATTTGTGGACAAGGTGAAAAAAAGCTCACTGTAACTTTTTTCTTTTTGGTCCCATTATGATCAAATATGTAGATTTTTTAACAAAAAGAAGAATTAGAGAGGACATGATAGACATGTTTAGGTATTTGAAAGGATGTCCCATTGAGGAGGGGGCAAGCTTGTTTTTTTTGCTATTCTAGAGACTAGGATATGAAGCAATGGAGTCAAATTGCAGAAAAAGAGGATCCATCTAACAATCAGAAGAAATTTTGATTATAAGACCTGTTCAACAGTGGAGTATAGTGGAGTCTCCTTCTCTGGAGGTACTTAAGTAGAGGCTGCATGGCCATTTGTCAGGAATGCTTTGATTGTATTTTCCTCCATGAGAGTGTTGGACTGGATTCCTCTCATGGTCTCTTCCAACTCAATGATTCAATGATTGTGTGATTATATCAGCATAGCCCTCAGCATGCAGCTTGTTTCCTTGTTTGAATTTGGAATATTTTTGAACCCTGGCTATAAAAGCTATAAAAGCAGAACCCATAGATATAGTGTGTGAATTGTACTTTTATTTTGTGGTAAACAATGCAAGACAGTGAAACAAACAACTGAATAAGTTCAGGGGTTATAACAAAAAAAATCTATATTACATACATTAGAAAGCATGAAGAAGACAGTTGCATTCAGGGATGCCAAAATTCATTCTTGCAAAATCTGAACTGGGCATTTGGTAGGCATGGTTGTCTTGATAGCATAAATAATGAACATCATTTTCTTTGACAAATCTCAAAAATCTTGCTTAATAGAAGAATGGTGATTTCCTTAATAATAATGACTTTCACTGACAGTTTGACTCACACAATAACTACAAGTATCATGACTAATTGCCGATTTGTTCTGACTAGCCACTCAAGTACAATAACTATCATTCACACTGATTTCTGGACACTGCAGCCACACACACATGTAGACAGTCAGATCATGTAGAGCATGGTGCCATTCATAGAATTCTTTGTATACCAAAAAGTAAGTGGTCATGACAATTGGTTTTAAATTATGTGCATACATTGCAACTTTACTCCTAAAAATAAAAATTATTGATGAAGCATGTGATTAAGCTTGAGAAATGTGGGCAGCAGATAATTTCTAGATTCCTTGGTTAACCATGGAATGCCTCCTTTTTGGTATCTCCAGTATAACAAGACTTGCTGATAATACAGAATAATAGTTTGTGCTTTTAATCATATGCACACAGTGAAGATGAGCCAAGATGCCCATAAATGATGCTATTGGCCAGTGGTCAGTAAGGAAAATTTTGCATGTGTCTAAATTACTTTCTTCATTTTTTTTAAAAAAGCTGGTATTAAAGGGTAAATTAGCTTAAATTCTTATTACCTTCCCGGTACCTGAAAATAGGAGTAAATTGTTCTTTAGCCCTCTTGGTGCTCACACTACCTGTTGTGACAGGGAAGGAAATCAGTTTGTTGGTTTATTTATTTATTTATTTATCTATTTATTTATTTCCTGTATTTGTATACTGCCCTTCTCAGCCCACAGGCAACTCAAATCAGCACACTCCCTCTTGGCCTTCATAATGAAAGTAAAGACATGGTTGTGGGACCAAGCCTTTGGATAGTAAACAGTGCAAGAAATGAACAGGGATTATGTACAATTGACATTTGGAATGACATCAGATTACGGTTTTTGGATTATGTGATTTTAATATTTATATTAACATGTTTTAATGCCTAAATGTGGCTTATGGTTTAATATGGTTAATAGTTTTAATTCATAGGTTCTGCTACTGTTGATTTTATGCTTTGGTTTTTCACATATATATCTGGCATTACATTTTTGCCGTGACTATGTTGGAAACCGCTTGGAGTCTCCCCCCACCCCCCGGGAAGAGAAAAATGGTATATTAATAGAGTAAATAAATAAATAAGTGCATAAGCAAACACAAATCTTAGTCCCATCTACACTGCCACATTATCCAGTTTCCAAATCCAGATTATCTGCTTTGAACTCAATTATATGGAAGTATAGACTCATATAATCCAGTTCAAAGTAGATAATCTGGATTCAGAAACTTGATTATATGATGGCAGTGTAGATCTAGCCTTCCTCAGCCTTTTTCCCATGAAGACTGCCTAATTTCACATTGATTTCACTGAAGAAGAGTGGGTATATAATCAAAAAGTCCAGGAGGAAGGAATGTGAGCCTTACAAAGACAAACCTCAAGCTTCTCCCACCCTCATGGCAACACACCTGAGATAGCATACCCTATCCTGCCCAAAGGGGAAGTGACAGTCAATTTCACCCTAAGGAAACCATGGAGGTGCATTTGCTTCATGCCTATTTATTGCACTCTAAAGTCATCAGGAGTTTTTCACTGACTGTAGCTTGATGTTGATTACATCCACTACACTAGACTCTGACTAGTACAGATTTACCACACTTAATTGAGTTGATATATCAGAGTATATTGGTAAAATGGCTAGGACAGTAAGGAGAGCATAGGACAATAAGCTATTATTTATTGTCAGAAGTCTTAGAAAAATGAACTAGGATTTATCATGTATAATTACATATTTTCACACTGTTTTCTACAGCATCTAAGCTTCTAATTAATTTTAAGTACTAAGAAGTAGTCAATCCCTTTTTTATGGCTCAAATATGTTTGTGCCATATATAGAGCATAAATTCTATTTTCTGAACTTCACACTTGAATAAGCTCCCCTGTATGGTGGCATTTCTCAGGCCAAACAGATAGGAATCTGTCACATCTAATGTTCATTTTTCAGCACTGAAATCAATAATTGCAAACAACTCCAACTTCAGTTAAATTCAGGGACCAGAATAACATAAGACAATGAAAGACCTTTAAGGTAGTGTTCCAGTGTCCCCAAATGTTCAAGGTGAATTTTGACATTTTCTCTGGAACGGTAATCAGAAATAGTAGCTGAAAAATTGTAGCTGAAACAAATTTGAGAAAATTTACAAAATGTACTATATATATATACACATGAGGAGCATATAACATTTCAGATTCTTTTAATATAGCTCTCACTAGTCCTTGCTTGCATAGCCAGTGGCAAGGTAGAAATAGCCAGTAACAAGGTCCAACCTTATGATTTTTTAAAAAAAGATCTATTAGTTCAAGACTTTGCATAGATCAAAATTTAGCTAGCTAGTAGATGGTTAACTTCTTCAGATATTGCAAGATACATTTTGGCAGTTCAAACATACAAAATATGTATTTCATTTTTTTATTAAGAAAATATACCTAAGTCATAGTTAGCTTTTCAAAATTCATTTTCTCCAAGTAGTTACTGTTAATTACATATAAAATTAGCACTTACTGCAGTGTTTCTCAACCTTCCTAATGCCATGGCCCCTTAACACAGCTCCTCATGTTGTGGTGACCCCCAACCATAAAATTATGTTTGTTGCTACTTCAGGACTGTAATTTTGCTACTGTTATGAATTTTAATGTAAATATCTGATATGCAGGATGTATTTTCATTCACTAGATCAAATTTGGCATGAATACCCAATATGCCCAAATGTGAACACTGCTGGGGAAATAGACCTTGACAATTGGGAGTTATAGTTGCTGGGATTTATAGTTTACTTACAATCAAAGAGCATTCTGAACCCCACCAATGATAGAATTGGGCCAAACTTCCCACACAGAACCCCCATAACCAACAGAAAATACTGTGTATTGTCGAAGGCTTTCATGGCTGGAATCTCAACAAAAGATTCCCCCCAGGCACTTCCAAGCCATTGAATGCTAATCAAGATGATCAGCTGAAACATTCACACCTAGCCCCAGCAGACAAAAGTCCTTTGTCTCACCCTGGTCATTCCACAGATATATAAACCCATTTTTCGTACTTCCAACAGACCTCACTACCTCTGAGGATGCTTGCCATAGATGCAGACGAAACGTCAGGAGAAAAATTGCCTCCAGAACATGGCCATATAGCCCGGAAAAACCTACAACAACCCAGAAAATACTGTGTTTTTGGATGGTCTTTGGTGACCCTTCTGAGACCCCCTCGTGACCCCTCCAGGGGTCCCAACACCCAAGTTGAAAAATACTGACTTACGGGATCTGAAATTATGTTAATTTATTTTTTTTAAATGTAGGCAATTATCAATTTTCAAAGAAGGATGCAAAGTTCATAAAATGATTTGATCTAGACTTAATGATACTTAAAGTGGACACGCCGGAATAAATAGGATTAAAATTATTCAAAGGTCCCAACAACAACAACAACAACAACAACAACAACATTTTATTTATATTCCATTCTATCTTCCTGAAGGGACTCAGAGCAGATTGCAACATAAAAAGATCAGCAAACATTTAATGCCTTTAATAAAGTGAAATAACAATGACACACAAATATTTAGAAGAAAGGTAAAGGCTTCTGCTTTCATCTCTGGCTTCTGGAGGCAGTGCTCAACTCTGGCCATGGGGAGATGCTTTTCTTCCATTTCCAAGGCAAGAAGCATGTTGTCCGTAGACATCTCCTGATCACATTACCAGCATAGCTGCATGGGCATCTTTATTACTTTCCCGCCAAAGCAGTACCTATTGATCTACCCACATTTGTATGTTTTTGAACTGCTAGGTTGGCAGGAGTTAGGGCTACCAGTGGGATCTCACCTCAAATCATGGCTTTGAACTGCCAACCGTTAGCCCAGCAGATTCAACAGTTCAACAGTTCAACCCATTGTGCCACCGGGGCACTGGGAAGTGAAGTTCCAGTGATTTAAATATAATCACATTTGGATGTAGCCCATTCCTTTCATCTCCTCCTTAGAATTATGATTGCATTTGTCAGTGGAAAAAGAGATACCCCAAACCAATTGAATTTCAGAGGAGTTAGAAACATTTAACAATATATTTGATTGTGTTGCACAATTATTACTAAAAATCATGGACATCTCCTGGAATATATTATATATATATTGAAGCAATAGAAGATTAATGCTTACTATTGCATAATAGTGCTATATTTAAGATCAAAGAGAGAATACTTTGTGCAAGAAGTGTTGAGCTTTGGAGTAGTCCACTCTGGAAGATGTGCAATCTGTAACAGAGCATGCATAAAAATGTAAGAATTTTGAATACAAATTTAGTCCATGAATAAAAGGATCATCATTTATTTCAGTATCATGAATGTTCTTGTGTGTTCTTTCCTGTTCTTGTATATTTGTAGAAAAAGTAAGACATTGTCTAGTGCATTTACAATGCTATTATGTGAGCATGATTTATCTAAGGGCAATGAGAAAGATATTTAAAATAATAATCTAATGCTACTAGTGGTAAAGGGAATTAAGTGGTAAAGGGAATTAAGATTATCATGCACACAGAGATATGTATTTCCCTACAATCACAGCCTAAAAGCCCCATGAGCATCTGAATTTACTTTACCAGATTTTGCTTATGTGCAGCTTTTCTCCACACAATGAACACTATAGTAAATTCTGACTTCATTCATCTTTGCTTTATAAACAAGAGAAATTAGATGAAAACATGCAAAAAGATAATGAGATTTTGTTTCTTGCTGAGAAAGATTTTGTTCATTTTCAAAATTGATTTTGCACATTTCAGCCAAATGTGCCAAATGGGGGGAAATAAAATGTTACAGTTAGCTTTCCTTTTGGCATTTTTTGCACTTTCTAGTGAAAGTAATAGAAATAAAATAGACATTGTTTGTCTTTGTGTTTGGTATGTGTGTATACTTAGCTTTCAAAAAGACACAAGCTTTTCCACAGCACTAGAGATTTGTACAAAGTAAATGTTTCAGATGATATCTGTGTGAAAAAGAGTATTTCAATCATATTGGAGTTGAGATTTTTCAAGAAGCCTGAGGATGTTATTTTGCTATGTTGGGATGGTCACTCTTTTCTATAATTGTGCCAAAAGTAGTATTAGTTCATATCCCTTGAGAAGAAGAAACTGAGTCTCGTGCACATATTAGCTGTAGATTGAGAAAGTCACACACTGTGTTGAAAACATTAGCCCAATTTGCCCCTTAACCCCTGAAATAACGAGACAGACAACAAAAGTATGGATTCAAATTGGGCAACCATTTATTGAATGTTACCTATTTAACTTTACCTGAACTAAACTAAGTGTCAAGGAACTTGGTGGCAAGCTGAGGCATCGTCCCCAGCTACTGATTGTGTGATGTCAGTGTGCCCTGGATCCCCAACCGGGCAACCTGAAGGTAAAAGTCTGGAGAAGCCTGCGTCCGCTTATTGATATCAGCTTCTCCCTTTACTGGGCCAATTGATGTCCCCTCACCCATTTGTTGACTTCTAGGTGAGTGTTTGTTGTACAGTGCCCCCCACCCGTAATGGGTGCCATGTGTATACCTCCATGTCAGTGTTTTCCTGAACTATTTATGCTGGCCTAGTTAAACCAAACCACTCCATCTAGCCCCTAATAACAGTATAGGGTAGGCGAAAAAACCCCCCAGAACATGAGAGGCAAAAAATTCCTACCCGGCTCCAACGGGCAACCCAAATTATACTGTCAATGGGCGGGAGTGGCGGGCGAAAAGTCAGCAAGACTGAAGGTAAGGGGCTGGCTCACGTGATAAGCCAGCCCCCGCCCCTCTTCGAGGAGGTTCTAACGGAACCTCCTAAACTCTCCATTCAGGGGGTGGGGCAAATCGCTCTCCCCACCAACTTTGTTGGTGTGGAGAGTCCCTTGCCCCTTAACCCCTGAAATAACGAGACAGACAACAAAAGTATGGATTCAAATTGGGCAACCATTTATTGAATGTTACCTATTTAACTTTACCTGAACTAAACTAAGTGTCAAGGAACTTGGTGGCAAGCTGAGGCATCGTCCCCAGCTACTGATTGTGTGATGTCAGTGTGCCCTGGATCCCCAACCGGGCAACCTGAAGGTAAAAGTCTGGAGAAGCCTGCGTCCGCTTATTGATATCAGCTTCTCCCTTTACTGGGCCAATTGATGTCCCCTCACCCATTTGTTGACTTCTAGGTGAGTGTTTGTTGTACAGTGCCCCCCACCCGTAATGGGTGCCATGTGTATACCTCCATGTCAGTGTTTTCCTGAACTATTTATGCCACAGATTGGGGGCAAATGTCCATTTCGCCCCCATCCCCCACCAAGCCCCTTAAAACTTCCTGAATGCCTAACTGCAAATCAGCTAAAAATTGTGCGTTACCCAAATCCGTTAAATGAACACCATCAGAACGATAAAACTGTGTCTTGTCATGTGTGATGTCCTTATGTGGAATGTAAGACCCCCTGCCCCGTGCTAAAGCCGTGCGCATGGCCCGGTTCACACGCTTTCTGGCCTTCTCGAGCTTCCTGACATCACCGCCTCCTGGCCACCGAAGGCGTGGAACGATGGCCGACCAAGCGATGTGAACCCGGGGCCATGCCTGCCAGATCTTCAAAATGTCGGCACGGGCTTGAAGATACAAGGCCCTGCCGTTAAGCAGTCCAAGATCATTACCTCCAATATGGAGCACCAAAACATCAGGAGTGGGCCTGCTCCTGTCCTGGAACAACAAGGGAACCAAACCGTCCCAACGAAGGCCCCGAACACCCTTCCACTCGACCAATGCAGTGGAAGCGCAACCCAGATGCTGGCCAAAGGGCGAGTTCCTGGCGTATCTCTCCGCCCAGTGGACATAGCTATGCCCACAAACAAGGATTCTCCATCTATGCGCCAGCCTGGCAAACTCTGAAAGAGAAACAACAAACTCACACAAGTACCGAGCGAACATAACGCCTATAAGCGTCTGATTTCCACCTGCCGATTGATTTGATGGCCTCCTCATTGAAACCCAATTGTGCTGCCGAAGATGCTGCTCCAATTCGAAAGGAGTGAGTGCCAAATTTATGAGAACCCAACCCCAGCATCTTCAGCGCCCTGTCAGTAATGGCCCAAAACTGGTATTTTGTGAGGGGCGTGGAATCCTGATGACAAAACAAATACCCTCCCGCCTGAGTCCTGACTTGAAAGAACCGTACCATAGCCGAAACAGGGCAAAGCTCAGGGTCGCTGCATCTGGCTAACGACAGTATAGCGCCCCTGGCTTGCTGGTCCGTCTTGGACGAACGTACTAAAATTTGGAGGGTGTCATGTGTAAGTTTTATATCCGACAACACCAATGCCCTCTGGGAAACATCTCTCTTTGACATGGCAACTAACTCACTTATCCTAAGAGCAGCGAAAAAGGCCGTCAAGGCCGCCGCATGGAATAACCGCTGCTCATACTCGGACTGACACACCCTGGGCCACGTTCCCTTTAATCCCTTTAAAATTGCAGGAGACAAAGGTTCCCTTTTATCTTGCGATGGACCCCTTTGGCGTGCCCAACCCGCAATGATCTTATGGAGGCGGAAATCGTTTGTGGGATCCGAAAAACCCTGCGCTTTTGACCAGTAGGCCAACGCCGACAGCTGGGACTTAATAGTGTGCGGCGCTAGGCCCCTTCTGTGTGAGTACACACAGAATTGCGCCAAATGTTCGTAAGGAATCGGTACTGTAAACGGCAACTGATAAAACTGTCTAAAGTCATGAAACTCCTCCACCACCCTCAGATAAGACTTCCGTGAACTTGGGGCTAAAGCCAAAGCCATACCCATTACCGCCTCGTCCCTCCAACCTGCCAAAGATGGCCTGGCATACGCTGTGGATGAACGTCGGCGTTGGGCGCGAGTTGTCTGAAGCGCTCCATCTGCATACGAGATAGAGCGTCAGCCAAAGAATTGTCAATTCCCGCTATGTGAAAGGCTTTGAACAAGATGTTATGCCTCAAGCAGTGTAACGTAAATTGCCTGAGCGCCCCCATCACCCTGTTGGATTTGGAAGTCAAAGTGTTGATAACCTGGACGGTGGCAAGGTTATCGCACCAAAAATGAACAGTGGAATTGGCAAAGGCCTTAACCCATACTGTAACAGCAACAAGTATGGGAAAAAATTCCAAAAACGTTAAATCTGCTGTAATCCCCTGCGTGTGCCAACTGTCCGGCCAGACTTCGGCACACCAGTGTCCCTGAAAAAACACCCCAAAACCAACTGCACCTGAAGCATCGGACGCCACTTTAAGAGCGTCCTGAAGCCTTAACTCCTGCCTCCAGAATGAAACTCCATTAAAACCATCTAAGAATTCCATCCAAATGGACAGGTCCTCCCTAACTGAACGAGTAACCCTAATCCTATGATGGGGCATTTTAACTCCCGAAATGGCGTTACAAAGCCTGCGTAAAAAAGCTCTCCCCGGAGCAACCACCCTACAGGCAAAATTTAAATGGCCAATTAACTCCTGAAATTCTTTTAAAGTGGCCTTTCTACGGCCCAAAAACTGTTGAACCCGGCCCGTCAAGTCTGCCACTTTACAAGGGGGCAACCTGGAATATTGCTGAACCGTATCCAATTCAATCCCCAAAAAAGTCAAAACCTTTGCTGGGCCCTCTGTTTTTTCTTCCGCCAAGGGAACTCCTAACTCCTGTGCCAGCCCCTGGAATGACTCAAGCAACCCCTTGCAGTTGCCCGACCCGGAACGCCCCACAAAAAGGAAATCATCCAAATAATGGGTGACTCCAGACATTCCGGATTTGGTCCTAACGGCCCAATCCAAAAAGGTGCTGAATTGCTCAAAGGCCGCACAGGAAATGGAGCACCCCATGGGAAGTGCTCTGTCCATGTAGAAAAAACCCCCAAATTGAAACCCCAGCAGCTCAAAGTCCGCCGGATGAACAGGAAGCAAACGAAATGCCGACTTAATGTCGCATTTCGCCAGCTCTGCCCCAAGCCCAAACCGACGAACTAGCTGCACGGCCGAATCAAACGATGCATAATGAACGGAGCATTGCTCATCTGGGATCGCATCATTCACCGACCTGCCCCTGGGATAGGACAAGTGATGAATGAGGCGATATTCACCCTGGGTTTTCTTAGGTACTATCCCCAAAGGTGATACCCGCAACATCGGCGTAGGTGGCTCCACAAATGGGCCCAAAACTCTCCCCTCTAAAACTTCCTTATCTATTTTACGCTGAACTAACTCCTCCATCCCTATAACAGATTTCAAATTTGGGGATAAAGTTTGAAACCGGGGACCCAACGCCGGAATACGAAAACCCTCCGAAAAACCTTCCCATAGGTACTTGGCTGACCCCCTATTCGGATACCTATCTAACCAAACCTTCAACTGATCCAACTTAATTGGGCTGGGGCCCTTTTGGAACTGGGGCCTGTCCTGAGGGCTTTTTAACAAATTGGGTGTCCCTAGAATTCCCTCTCGCAGCTCTCCCTTTAGGGCAATTTCTGGACGGGTGCGTGCCATAGCAAATTGCGCACGAGTGGGCATATCGACATCCCCTGCGTGAACAGGCTCCCTGAGCAACAAATTCCCAACATAAAGGCTTTTGTCGCTGAGACTGCTGCTGGGGAGCCACCTGCCGAAAGGGCTGCCCTGCCTTATTCTGAATGGTATGCCCACTATCAGCTTTTAAAGCAGAGGAAGCCCTAGAGGGATTCATCACCTCGATCCAAATTTGATCATCAATTAAATCCCAACGCTTGTCAGGATGGGAAGCCGCCTCGGTTCTAAACCACCTATCATATTCCAACCAAGCGTTAGGAGGGCCACTAACGTAAGCTTTATTAATGATATTCTGATACTGCCACAAAGCCGTAGCCCTTTCCGGGGCAGCATCAGAAAGCAAGTTGGCATACATTGTGAAACAAGGGAGCCAATTTTCCCAATTCTGCTCAACCTTGCGCTTCTTGATCTTCTCCTTACTGTCCTCATCTAACTCCTCCTTCTCTTTCTTTTCCATATCCCGAAAGTATAAAGAAAAGATATCCACGTATTCATTCCTTAATATCTTTTCCATTGTTTTTGCTGCTAAATGGGAACCCAAACCAGCAAGGCTAACAGTAGGTGTCGCCTGTGGAGGCCATTTTGCAGTCCCCCAAAATTTGTTTGCTTCCCCCGTTCTGGCCGACTCTAAGGTGACAATAACTGGCTTAACCGCTTGAGCGTTGGCATCATCCGTATTTCCCCCTACCTTGGGGTCCAAACCACCCTCAGCCTGAACCCCAACTGCAACATGTGACTGCGTCTCCACCCCCAATTGAGCCCGCCCCTGGCCCCATGGCCAAGTGAGTGAGGCAGAAGTAGAAGCTGATGGGAGTGTGGCACATGCTGATGTAAGTGTGGTGGAAGTACCTGCTGGGACAGCCATCAGCGTCTGCTCACGCCCTGCTACCTCGACAGCAGCAACAGTGGTCCCGACCGACTGCGTGGACCCGGCCACAGCGCTGGACGCAGAGGCCAATGCCGTGGGCTGACTGGGTCCGGCCACAGCAGCCGCTGAGGAGCCAGATGAAACCTGCACAGGCGGATGAACTTCGGGGCTGGTGATGGTCTGCACAGCCGAAGACACCAAAGAGGAGCTCCCAGCAGCCCCCGGATCCACCAGATGTTCAGGAAGCCGGACCGCCCTTTCAGCCCCCGCAGCTGAGGTCGATTCTATAATAGAAACCCGGGACAACAGAGATTTGAACAACTGTTTCTTACTCGCCCGGTGAGTAGAGCCCGAACCAGCCCCACCCAAACCAATCCCCCTGGTTTGTTCTATTTGGTTGACACGCTGAAGAAGGGCCTCCAGGTCCTCCATGGACACCCCCTCTTCTTCCGATGACGACCCATCCGGCCGCAAAGGGCGCTTGCGACCCGCCTTCTCCGCGGGACCCTTCCCCTTAGGGCCTCCCTTGTTCTTCCTTGATGGCATCCTACAAATAAAAAAGGGGGAAAGCCAATGAGAGCCAGCTCCACACACCGAACGCTGACGCCCCCTGACAACCCCTCCCCCGAGGCTCGAAAGCACCCCGGCACCACATAGACCTAGAATCAAAGAGTTGGAAGAGACACACCGTGTCATCCCATACCCCCTTAAAAATGCTAGCATTCCTGTTGTGGCATTTCTCTACCCAGACCTACGGAGACAATGGTGCCCTAGAATCATAGAATCAAGGAGTTGTAGGAGGCCCCATATGCCAACCCCCTCTCCTACTCATAGGATAATAGAATCATAGAATCAAAGAGTTGGAGGAGGCACCATGTGCCATCACTCTCTCCCACATAACGAACAATAGAATCATAGAATCAAAGAGTTGAAGGAAGCACCCTGCCCGTCACCCTCCCCTGCTTGCAGGCTAACGAGTGTTTAGATACATCTAGATCTGGCAGGAGTGCGCCTTGGTCAATTTGTGTAGTCTACAGCGACAGCTGCGATATTTCCTCTAGTTTATTTTAACCATTTAATTCCCTACAGTTATCTGTATTGAACAAAGTAGACCACATGTAAACCTAAATCCCAACAACCCCTCGCCCCATTACTCATCCCCTGTCATAAAGAAGCTCATGCCTACGAGGCATTAACAGCCTGACCCTCCCAACAGTAAATGACTATCATCAGCCAGCCATAAGATGAAGAGAGGGCATGGGGTACCCCTGTAACTTGAAGTGGGGGGGGGGGGGAGGAGCGTTGGAGTCCCAAGCCTAACACACAACCGAGTATGCCTTGGTGCTTATACATGTATTCATATCTTTATAATTGTATGATCGAAGCCCTTTTAACCAAAATGACAGCAAAGGCTCTTAGGCCTGAATCCCCAACTGCGTCACAAGTGCATCCAAGATGGCGGCTATGAACATACTGAAAAATTACGGCCCCAAAATGGCGGCCGTTCCCGCCAAAAACCTCCCGACCAACCACAAAATGGCGCTGAGAACCTCAGCGCCCGGATGATGCGCGCCGTCACCAAGCGCCCGTACAAAGCGCCCGGCGCGAGCGCGAAGGAGGCGCCCGGAGGGAGCCATACGCCTCCACGTTGCTACCACGAGCCGAGCGCGCTGCTCGCCCCAGCGCCCTCACGGGAGGGCGAGAAGAAAAAAGGCCGGCAGCCCAGCTCGCCAGGAATGCGCCGGCTGCGCCGCTCGCCCCCGCGCACTCGCGGAAGGGCGAAAACTGCGTCGCTCGCCCCCAGCGCCCTCACGGGAGGGCGAAAAGAAAAAAGGCCGGCAGCCCAGCTCGCCAGGAATGCGCCGGCTGCGCCGCTCGCCCCCGCGCACTCGCGGAAGGGCGAAAACTGCGTCGCTCGCCCCCGCGCACTCGCGGAAGGGCGAAAACTGCGCCGCTCGCCCCCCGCGGGGCCCACGCCGCGCCGGCTGCACCCCCAGCGGCATCCCCGCGCCACCCGACACGCGGGCCGTCAGCTCCACAAGGGGAAGGAGCAGCAGCGTCCTCCTTCCCGTCAGCCACAAGACCGACCTGGAGCTTTCCGAGATACGTCTTGCTTCGTCGAAAAGTCAGCAAGACTGAAGGTAAGGGGCTGGCTCACGTGATAAGCCAGCCCCCGCCCCTCTTCGAGGAGGTTCTAACGGAACCTCCTAAACTCTCCATTCAGGGGGTGGGGCAAATCGCTCTCCCCACCAACTTTGTTGGTGTGGAGAGTCCCGTAGTATGCTAGGTCACAGCCAGTATATCTAGCATCAGGATCAAATTAGAAGCTGAGAGGATTTCTTTGTACTTCTCACAGAATCTTTACCTTCAATACTGACACAAATATCACACAAAAATTAGATAACCCCTGCTACTTTGGGGTATACATTTAGTGACATATATGGACAGTTCCATTGAATTTACATGGTATTACTTAATAAGATTCAAAATCATTTTAGATATATAAACATGGATATTAACATATGTTTCAAATTGTACATAGATTCAGAATTGAAGAGCATGATCATGACACTAATATCTGGAATAATATTTGAAAAAAGGAGTCATTAACTAATTACAGTCCTTTGTAATTCCTTATCCATGTTTTCCTACTGGAAAGGCACACTTTACAAGTTATGGTGATTGGTATTTTTACAAACATCAAGGCAACATATGAAAAGCTGATATCTATCTATCATAATCATTAATTTCCTTTGTCCTCTGTGTTCTAACAACCATATTTAAATAGATAACATATAAATTAATAATAAAGATGAGTAAACATTAACAAATGTAATTACGTTCAATAGGGCATAGCTCTGAGTTCACATGCGCAAAAATGTCTGGCTGAGATCATGTTTGGGAGTTATGGCTTTGTAGGTGTACTTACTTATATGTGCAGGAATTACAAGTGGCAATGTTTGTAACATATATATCCAGCAGAGGGCTGTTATTATGTCATTACTTAATAGAGTCAGCAAAGTGCTTGATGAACATTGCACACTGTGATTTCCATTCCATTCCAATGTGCATTGCACACTGATGTGCATCAGTCATAATATACATTATTTTTATGTTGTACTGATATGCCTCTTTGCAATAATGCTACTTGGGTTTTTTAGCACTTCTCGTACTTAGCTAAGATTTATTTAATGTTACATTAAGTAAAAGTTGATACAGGTTTCTGCTGACCAGAAATTTCCTTCTTAGCCATGGGAACCCACAGGTTTCCATGACTAACATGAGTCATATTCTCCCAGCATTCGGAGGAAGGCAAAAGCAAGCCTCTTCTGAACAAAACCTGTCCAAGAAAATCCTGTGAAGTCTCCATAAATAAAAAATAACTTGAATGCACAATGCAACAACAAGAAAACACATCCAATGTTGTCTTTCTAGAAGAAAGGAGCAAATAATGCAAGTAGGCAATCTTAGTAGAATGGTGTATAGTGGAAGGAGGCCTTTATGATGGAAGAAGTAAATAATTAAACCCCAAGTGCAACTACTAATCCAGCTAGAATAAACCTATCAATATAATTTACATAAGGACTGGAAGAGTATTTGAATATATATATTAGAGCTTCTCAAATTTGGAAAAAAACATGTTTTTGACTCTATATATATATAGTCAAAATATTTTTTTTCCAAATTTGAGAAGCTCTAATAAGAATCCTGGAATGTTTGTAATCTTTGTAGTTTGAGACTTATATTTCTAGAATCATAGAGTTGGGAAAAACTCATATGTCATTGACTCTGATCCCTTCTGCAAGAGCATCCCCAACAAATAGCTGTCTTCTTTTTAAAGATGTCTGGAGAAAGAGACCACACTACGTTTCTGAGTAATTGATTCCCTTGCCAAATTGCTCCTAATATCAAGAAGTTCCTTCTTGTGTTCAGTTTCAAACTACTCTACTCTCAACTTCAAACCACAAAGAGAACAGCCCTGTCTCCTCCTCCCTTGTGCTATTTAAAAGGTGTATGACACTCCTTAATCTTCTCTTTACCAAGTTGAACATGTCCAGTTCTTCCAGCCTTTCCTAATATGTTTTGTTCTCCATGCTTCTTATCATCATTGTTACCCTTCTCTGAACCTGCTCCAATTTGTCTATGGCCTTCTTCAAATGAGGCATTCGAAAATGATGGCTTGACCAGCATAGAATGTAGGACTATTACTTTTCTCTGCTTAGAAACTATGCTTCTATTAACACAACCTAAAATAGCAGTCATATATGTAGCATCACACTGCTGGCTGAAATTCAATATATTTATTTATTTTGCATGTCCCTCCATCCTACACTAGTGGATTTCTGGCATGAAGGTATGTACTGAAAATTATTTTATTAATTTCTTCCCAATTTGCAAGTTTATCTAGGCATTTTTAAATCCTGATCCTGTCATTCAATGTGTTAGCGTCCTCTCTCAGTTTTGTGTTATCTGCAAGGTTGATACGAATTCTCTTCATCACATAATCTAAAACCCCTTTCAGGTTACCTCCACATAGCAGGATCTGATAGCATCTTATCTGCTTATCCCAGATTATCTGGCAGTGGAGACTCATATAACCCAGTTTAAATCAGATAATCTGGAATCAGATCCTAGTGTATAGGGTAGTGTAGAAGGGACCTAAGTCATTGATAAAGCTAATGTTGAAGATATTGGCCCTAGGAGAGAACTTTGATGGACTCCACTTGCAATCTTCATCCAGTTTGAAGTGCAACCATTGATGAGATCTCTTTGTTCATGGTTTTCCCACTCATTATGAATGGCAATTTTCCTACCCACTCCACATTTAATCAACCTGCTAATCTAAATATTATGAGAGTATTATTAAATACATTGCTGAAATCCAGACACCTAGCATCTACAGCATTGCCACTATCCACTAAAATTTGTGCGGGTTTCCCTTTGCCTTAATCTCAGATGGAAAAAGTGTTGCTTGCCCAAGGTCAGCTAGTTGATGTCCACGGTGAACAGAGATTTGAACCAGAACTCTAACACTCAAACCATGAAAGAAAATATATGATCCCACAATCATACTTCTGCGTAACCTCACCCCCATGTCCTCCCTCACCCCCACTGAGGTCACGGTTTGTAGTTTCCTGTATCATCATCATCACCACGACCACCACCACTTCCTCTCTCTCTGTCTCTCTCTGTTTTTCCCCTTTTCTTTTTTGAAGAAAGGAATCATGTTTGTCCTTCTCCAGTCCTCTGGCAACTCACTTGCTCTGCCAAGATTTATTTTAAAAATGAAGGTAAATGGTTCACAGAGTATATCAACAAGTTCTCTCAGTTCATTTGGTCCTACACATTTGAACTCATGCAAGTTAACTAAAAACCTGTCAATTTAGATTTGCACTCTGGATCCCCTGCCAAGGTCTCAACTTCTGCATGGAAGCACACGGTCTTGTTTTATTTTGTTTTTGAGGTGGTGCAGGGAGGAGGGAAAAAACTAAAGCAAAATAGGTATTGACTAGTTTTGCCTTTACATTTTGATCTGTTGATATTTTATTATCTGTACTGAACAGAAGCCCTACTGTCTCCTTGATCATTCCCTTGCCCTGAATATATTGAAAGAAAATCAACAACATATTGTTATTGTTCTTTTCTTGCCAAAACGGTTTCAACATATTTCCTTATACTATTCCTATAAACCTGGGTTAAATATCTGTAGTGTTCCTTGGTGATTTGTTCTTTCTTCCATTCTTTATACCTATTCTTTTTTCCTCATTCCCTCCTGGAGTTGCTGGGAAGCCATACTTCTATTTTTGATTTTTTTCCCCATGGGATTGTTTAAGATTGTGCTTTCTGCAATACATTTTTAAAAAACTCCTACCTTTGATGTGTGTCTTTCCCTTTAGCATTTCCAGCCTTGGATTCCACCCAGTATTTCCCTGAGTTTGCTAAAATCAGCTTTTCTGAAATCCATGATCTGTGTTTGACTATACTTTTATTTACACTGTCCAGAAATTGTGAATTCTAGCATTTAATGGTCATGTCCCTCTTAAAGTACTGACTGCTTTGTTTCTAGTGCCCAACTTATCCCATTGGTTAGGATTAAGTCCAGGATTCTGTAACCCCTTGTTCCTTCATTTGCCTTTTGAATAGGAAATTATTTGCAAATAACATAAAGAATTCTACAGGGAGTATAACAGAGTTATTCAGCAGAAATCAGGATAACAGAATTCCCTCATAACTCATCATCATAGACTATTATTTGTGGCCAAGTATGATTGCCTTCCAAGTCTTGACAGTGGATCTGTAGGCGACTGTAGGGACCTATTCTGGATCTGCATGGTCTTTAGCAGTGAGGACAGTGAGGTTGCCAGGTAGAAGGCAGTCCTGTCAAGGATTTGCTTGATGTGCATGTTTCTACCTTTTGTTCTCTATTTGTGCCTCTTCAAAATTCACCACACTGTTGGTGACAGCCGACCTCCAACTATAAGTGTCAAGGCTTCTCAGTTCTTGGTGTTTATTCCACTTTTTAATGTTTGCTTTAAGCCCATCTTTAAACCTCTCATACATCCACCAACATTGTGTTTTTCATTCTTGAGTTGTAAGTAAAGTAACTGCTTTGGGAGACAGTGATTGGGCATTTGTATAATGTGGCCAGTCCAGCAAAGTTGATGGTGGAGGATCATTACTTCAGTGCTGGTGGTCTTTGTTTCTTCCAGGATGCTGACATTTCTCTGCTTGTCTTCCAAAGAGATTTGTAGGATTGTTCAGAGGCAATGTTTATGGAATCATTCCAGAAGTTGAGAGTGATGTTTGTAGATGGTCCATGTTTTGCAGGTGTACAACAGAGTTGGAAAGACAATAGCTTTATTAAAAAGCATCTTGGTATCATCCAGTACCTCTTTTGTATCTGGTAGAAGGTGGTAAATTCCTGCCATAATATTGTTTTATTTCTTTTCCATTTTTTTCCCCTAAAAGCTTTCAACTAATTCACTCTGATCACCTTCATGGATGTACTGTTTGCATGTAGTGGTTTTGCCCCAAAATATCAATTCTTGCAGAGATGCTCCTGCAATTTTCTGAGCAGAAAATGATATAATTAGAGATCCACAAAGTTTAAAATTCTTACATTATTGTATTAGGTAAAAAATATTCCATTTCATTTTTTTGCACTGAGATTAATTCTTATGCATTGCAGTATTATTTTTCTGCTCAGAAAATGATGTTTGATGCATAAAACAACTAATTGCAAATTTTGCACATAATGAGTTTTGACTTTAATCTTTGAAAAGTGCACATTTCCAAAGACATTCTTATAACAGGAGGAAGACTATTATTGCTTTCTGTCTTTAAGAGAAAACTTAGTGAAGAGATGCATCTCTACATTTACATACATATTGATTTCTCATTTGGAAATTGATTCAACTGTATTAGGGCTTACAACTGTATCTATGGTTAAGATATTTTTAATTCACATATTCACAAAAACAATGAAACAAATTCATATACATATATCTATATATGCATGAACCAAATCCCTAACATCTATACAATATTTGTATTTGTTTATACTGTTAAGATAATTAAGATTTTTTTAAAAAGATGAAACCTAAAATATTTTAAACAGAGGCTCACTCAAAACTGATATAGAATGTTAGCCTTGGATGCAGAGTATAATCCAACAAATATCTATAGTAGAACATATCAAGTTAATTTTAGTTTGAATATTTTCAAGAAAAAATAAAATGAAAGAAATGTTGTGTATTGTTAAAGAGGTTGTGGCAAGCATTATTATTATTTTAAAGAATAAAATGTACACATTTATCAGGTGGTGAAAATGTTTATCTGGTAGCAAGGTTCTGTTACTTGGTTTTCTTTAGCACCACTAGCATGTAGTCAAATCTGATTGGCTATATATTAGCTCTGTTTAAATGCTAAATCCAAACCTAATAATCAAATGTGAAGGGCATGCATTGGTCCCATCACTTCATCTCCCACTTCACAACTGCTGTCTCCTTAGCTCTTAAGATGATTAAGTCCCAAGGCAGATTCTATTCATGCACGATGTATGAAAGTCATCATAGGAAGCAATGCCTTCATACATTTGTATCACCACCCATCCACTCCAGTAATTAGAGGAAGTAGTGAGGGGGGAAAGCATGATGCCTGAGATGATAATTATTATAGCTACAGCTTGTTCCTTTCTAATCTCTAGCACAATTATCTTGCTAGATGGAGCTCAGCAGAAGACACTGTAAAGTGTTAGCACCCTGAACCCAGTGCCAAAATGATTGTAAATGCAATGCTAAAGTGTCAGCATTCTAAATGCAGAAGAAGTGAGCTAGTTTTATGGGTTTGTTTAGAACATAAGAAGTACTCATATGAGCAGAACAATTTATATATGCTAGAAATTGTATTAAAGCAGGCACCAAGGCAGCAACTATGTGTTTTAAAGAATGTGTAAAAATATATTTAGTCACTATAAAGAAACTTGGGAAGCTCATAGCTACCTGTTAACAGAGATCTGATGTATTTGATTTAAAACCATTCCAACTTTGTCAGGTGCCAGGCTTTGCTAATCAAACTTGTCAGTCTCCACTTTGAAGTAATGGCACAACTTCCAACACAAGCATACCAGATGGATTAAAAGGCAGTGCCCTGGAAAGCCAGGTCAGAAGAGAAAAATAAATACATGAGATACTATTGGCATGACTAAAGAACACTCAAATCATCAGACCTAACCCATTTTAGCACTCTCTGCCTCTCCCAAGATGCCATTTAATTGTTTCAAGAAAGGTTCTAATCTTTTTTTGCCTCAGTAATCCAGCTTCACCAGCCATTCCACGTGTTTATGGGTCTCTGTATGATCAAATGTGTCTTGACATCTGTTCTTCCTTTTCTCCCCAAATCCATTTGTGACCCATTGATCTGTGACTGTGAAGAACCAAAAATAGTGACTTGAGCTTCAAGCTCTCATAGTTTTCTGTAAAACAAACGTGTACAAAACACTTCTATTTCCCAAGTAAACTTTTGCTACTTAAAACTTGAACATTCCTGGTATTTCTTAATATTCCTGTTTATGGAGCTCACTTAGTAAACACAATGTATTCTCTTCTAGTACATTATTCAAGATTGTGTCACTGTGGGACTTTGGGGTGTACACCATGTCTGGTTAATTAAGTCCTAACATATATTTTTACCACTTCAAAAATGTTGAGTCTTATTTCATGAAAGTTGTACTTAAGACTGTGTATGATGATGTGTTAAGGGATTTTTTTAATGTGGTCATTCTCCTGTCTCCAAGAAGAAAGGGGTTTTAGTAATTCTAGTAAAGGTAAAGGTTTCTGCTTGACATATGTCTAGTGATGTCCAACTCAGGGGCGAGGGGCGGGGTGCATATCTCCATTTCTAAGCCGAAGAGCCGGCGTTGTCTGTAGATGCCTCCAAGGTCATGTGGCCGGCATGACTACAACTAAAGTTACTGGATGCTAATTATTAAAAGGAATATATCCTGCTTTATTTCCCCAAAGAGGAATCAAATGAATGAAATATCACAAATAATATTCTTCAGCAAGACTTGGTTATTTTGTTTGGTTTTTGTTTTGTGAGGTTTTTTTTTTTGTAGTGGGAATAGGGATATCAATTCTATAAAATAGTTGGAGCTCTTATTCTATAAAATAGTTAGACTTCTTCCTCCTCTTTGTTCTCATCATCATCCTTTATTTATACATCATCAATATACATTGCACTCTGTGAAAGGTGTACATCTAAAATTTATATAAGAGGAAGCAACTGTACCAGTCTCTTGTTTCTCCTGCTCCTACTTCTTTTTCCCCAATTGTAGGAGTTAATGTGACATTTAAAAAAAACCCAAATTCAAATAAAATGTCACACCGGAAAATTCACACACATTGAAAATATCATTAAGCTATAATAAAATCAGTTAGATACATATCCATTAAAAAAAACAATACAGAACTTTATTAAAAGATTTTTCCTATATCCAGTCAGTACAGTAAAAGTAAAGTGCAAATGCCACTGAAAGGATAGGGAGGGAGCTGGCATGGCCTCCCTGGGAAGAGAGCTCCAGCATCTAGAGTAACCACCAAGAAGACCCTCTGATGCAGGGATTCTTTTTCAGGTGTGGAATCCTTTTTGAAGCAAAAATTTCTCATGGAGTCTCAAAAATTCAGGCATAGGTAAAC
This sequence comes from Anolis sagrei, assembly GCF_037176765.1. NCBI lineage: Eukaryota > Metazoa > Chordata > Lepidosauria > Squamata > Anolidae > Anolis > Anolis sagrei. The sequence goes on from NC_090023.1 coordinate 135,259,755, forward strand.
TCTTAAACACAGGGGCCGCATTTTGTTTTAAAATTTGACAGATGGGCTGGAGAGTGTTTGTGTGAACTAACTGGGGGAAAAAAGAAAAAAGAAAAGAAAAAATCCCTATGCACACTGCACATATCTCATTTGTAGTGCAAAATAATTGGAGAACAAAAACGTTAAAACAACAATACATAATAAACATGATAAACATGATAAACAGTATTAGATAATATTAAAAGCAATTATTTTAAAAGCCAATTCCATCACATTGCCATAGTCAAATCCAGTAGCCATTTAACAGGTTACCCATTGTCTTCCTCAAAAGCTTCCTTCCAGAGAAAGATTTGAACTTGCCTTCTGAGGGATAACAGGGAAGGAGACATTCTGATGCCTTTATAGAGGGCTTTCCAAAACCGAGGAGCCACTTCCAAGAAGGTTTTCTCTCACATTCACACCAGCCGCATCTGAGATGGGGGGTGGGACCGAGAGTAGGGCATCTCCAGCAGAACATAAAGTTTGGGAAAGCTCATATCAGGACTTGTGGTCAGATATATAGGTTGGACCAGAAGCATTCAGGTATCCAACCTAGAATAGATTCATGTGATTTTGTCTCTTTCTCTTTCAAACTCAGCATTGCCTCCCTCATTATTACATTATTGGCAAATACACTTTGAAGAAAGCAATAAAATGTGTGTTCAAGCCTTTTGTCCCTGTATTCTTTTCTGAATGCCCCCCCCCCCCAATTTAATGTCACATAAGGGAAAAGGAATGAGAGTGCTGTAAAGTATTGATAGACCTAAAAGAAATGTAAAAAGTTTGTAAATGGTCTTAAATGGTCCCTGCAAAGTTATTGGTGTGAACAATAAGTTACAACTTTTTGTCTTGACAGAAATTTGGTAATTGGCCAGGAGAAAGAAATAATGATAATTTGATGCATGTTTAGTCCTAGCAACAGGAAAAGCAATCTTCTTTCTTCATTTCTTTCTTTTTCTCTCCCCCCCCCACCCTTACATCTCCAAAAGGAGCTCATTTTTGCCTATTGCAAGGACATTTGTATCCTCTATTTTTAATAAAGGATTTTATTCAAAGCCAGAGACTAAAGTACAGATCCAAAACTCTGTGGATTATCTACTTTGATAATCTGGATTATATGAGAGTGTATAAGGGGCCTTAAAATGGATCTATATTGCCCTATACCCCAGGATCTGACCCCAGATTATCTGGCAGTATAGACTCGGGCCCCTTCCAATGTGGACACAGATAATCCAGTTCATAGCAGGTATTGTGGATTTTATGCCTTGATATTCTGGGTTAGATGGCTGAGTGGGAGGGACCTCATATAATCCAGTTCAAAGCAGATAATCTGGGATCAGATCCTGGGATATAGGGCAGTGTAGATCCAAGCTCAATCATGTGAATTGTGTTTCCTATTAAGAAGCATGGACAGAAGTCACACATACGAAAATCTGAATATCACTTCTTGTTTTGTGCCTCCATATCATCTTCAGAGTATTACATCCTATTCTGGTTTTTATTTTGTTTGTTTGTTTTTTTCACGTGGGGCTGGGGCTGATTTGTTTAGACTGAGGCCCCTTCCACACAGCTGAATACAATCCCACATTATCTGCTTTGAACTAGAATATATGGCAGTATAGACTCAGATAACTTAGTTCAAAGCAGATATTGTGGGATTTTTAGCCTTGATATTTTGGGTTATATGGCTGTGTGGAAGGGCCCTGAGTCTGCCTATACCTTCTGATAAAGGTCAGAAACTGTCACTTCTGCAAGCAGAGCTTTAATTCCAGTTCTCTAGTGTCATAGGGCATATCCAGACAGGCCTTTAAACCAGCTTCATAGACAGGTGACTTGATATATGAAATTCCAACACTGATCTCTACCGAACAAAGCTTCAGATTCCTTAAGAAGTCTCCCACTTACCTAAACATCATTCTTTCCCAAACCTGGGCTCTTTTTGTTTATCTTTTAGTCTCTGAGTGCAATGAATCTGCCTCTGCTTCACACTCTCCCACCTGATCAATAAACACTGGTTTATCAGTAACCCTCTGGTCTCCTCCACATTCCTTTCATAGTAAATCCCTGGGAGATTTTTATGAGAACAGACTTTTTTCCCTGACAACAGTTCTAGCCAAAACATCTTGAAAAACACTTTCACTTTCCCCCACAGAAGTAACAAGCTCAAACAAAAAAAAATCCTCTACCTCATCCTAAAGGCAGAGACTTTATAGGCCTCAACAGACCCCAACCCCAAATTAGCAGGCAGAAATTGTACCAAGAGATGAAGGTCTACTTAGCTGGTGATTGGAACACAGGAGAAATACGGCCCCTTCTACACTGCCATATAAAATCTAGATTATGTGGTTTGAACTGGATTATATGGCAGCGTAGATTTATATAATCCAGTTCAAAGCAGATAATCTGGATTATCTGATTTTATAATATGGATTATATTGCAGTGTAGATCCAGCTGACATTTACCTCTCCTCCCACCAAAGCTTCAGCAAGGAATTGTGAAAGAAGTCCTACAAAAGGGGGTAGAAAAGTTGTCCTTCTGTGGCCAGGTCACCAGCTGAATAGACCTTCATCTTTTGTTGTAGCTGAGTGCTAACCATAATTTATTTCATTTTCTTTCCCTTTTTAATTGGTAAATCGACTGAGAACACATTTTACAGAGCCTGCTAGCAGATAAATGAAACAAAACTCCAAAAATATAGATTTTTTTTAAAAAAACTAGAAATGTCCCCCTGCCCCCCCTTTGGTATCATGAACATGACCTCTAATAGGCTTTCTGTTGATCAAATGTTGTGAGTCAGCATTCTGACACCATTTCTACTACTAGTAGTAGGAGAAGAAGAAGGAGTGATGCAGAAACAGAGGAGAATCAGCAGCAGCTGAAACGCATCCGTGACATCTTTCTGGCTCCCAGCGATGAAGAAGACTTTGCAGGATTCAGGCCAGAGGAGGCTCTGGAAGCAGATTACAGGGGAGTAAAGAGAGTAGCTAGTGATTCTGGCAGTGAGAGTGACACTATGTCTAAGAGGCTTAGAGACACAGCAGATAACTCCAGTGATAGTGAGGATGAGATGGAGGAGGCTGTTGACTGGACTCTGGTTCAGAACATTAGAGACATTTGCAATCAAGCAACATCAAGTGATGATTTTGAAGGTTTTAGGGATAATGGGAATGAGAGTACTGATTGGCAGGATCAGGCACTAGAGCAAAGGTGGCAGGATTGGCGTGGTGTTAATGCTTCAGCTGCATCAGATGAAAGTAATGAAGCTCACTCCTCTGATAGTGAATAAAATGAGCACTCTGGGACCTATTCCTTTGCAGACGACAAAGTGTTGTTTCGTGTTGTTTTCTGCCTAAATCTTGTTTTGGATTCCCAGCATCCTGTTTTCCCTGCCGTGCTTCGGACCTTGGAACCCTTGCTCGTGAGTGAATATCTGGCTTCTTGACCTTGGAACTGACGGACTACGTGTTTGCCTACTGGATTTTGCCTCATGCCTTGCAACTCCTAAAGACTGTTTGTTTTGTATTTTCTGCTAATTCAAGCCTGCTTATCTTGTGTTTTGTGTTCCTGTTTGATAACATCCTTGAACTGTTTGCACTGACTTTCAAGTGCCTTACTACGTTTGTTTTGCATTAAAAGACTATTACTTTGCACCTCAACTACTGTTTAAGACATTCTGTGCTCTGTGGGTCACGACATCAAATGAGAAAAAATGATAATATAAGATAATGGAAGAAGCTAGGTTTCTCGTGATATTAATAAAAATAAGTACAATATGTAAATGAGTGTGTTCATTTTTTAAAAAAAAAATCCTGAAAGCTACAATATAGTTATTTTAAGTGAGAGTATATATTTTACTAGGTCAGAAAATAGTTAACGTTCAGAGAACAAGCTTTTGTGCTACTTTAAACATTTTTAGGGTTCCGAGTAAAAATACAGAGGCCCAAAACCCGTGATGGGCCATAGATTTACCTGAGGCCCCTTCTACACTGCCAAATAATCCTGGATTTTATATGGTAGTGTAGAAGGCACCTGAGGCATTCAAATAATGGCTTGGATTAAAAAAAAAGATTGTACTATTTTGGACACATTGCCATTTCTGAGATGAATACAGGGACATGTTAATATATGTATAACAAACTACATATGCATTTTTTTTAAAATAAAAGTGTATGTCAGTTGAGGATGAGGTATGTCCAGTCAGGAGCTGTTACTCTGTTAAATATAAACTGCTACAAGATTCGAGCCTGTATTCTGACTATAAACTATATTTTTAATACATCATGCATGGGTTGTTGTTGTTTTTGGCCTCATCAGGTTGTAGATACTACATTGTATGTTCCAAAAGTAACAGCAACTTTCAGTTTGTAAGGCATGCTAATATTTTTTTAAATATTCTCCCTAAATCAAATCTGGGGTGTTTTCTTAATTAAAATACATTTTCCCTTGCATAGCTTTAACATTTTTGAAAATGTTATATCTCTACACACATGTGAAGAATTGTACCCTGGTAAAATTAATATTGTACCTATTCTTCTGGAGCTGAAATTTGCTTATAGCTCCTGGTATACTGTCTGCCATTTTAAGAACAATTGGCCACACAGAACCAGGTGGAATTAATGTATTGTTTTTTCAATATCTTCAAAATGCTGCTCTTGTACAAATCCATGCACCTATTCATCTGAAACTTGTCAGCTTCAACTCCCTCGGAAGCAACAACAATGGGCTGAATAATATTGTTAGCTGCAACAAAAGTATTTCACTTTTGAGCAATGGGATTTACACAAATCTTGATTCATCATTCAACAATTGATTCAGTGAGTCTACTCCAGCTGAGACTGCTAATAGGATTCAAGGCTATACCTGTAAATTTCCCCCAGATCTGACAAGAAATAGGAGTTATTGACAGTCTCTTTAAAAAATGAAATTGTATAATGCAAAACCACATGTACTTATTTGTTTGACATTAAGTGGGTTTAATCCTCTTCTTAAAAAATAGAATAGCCACATTTTTATTCCTAATTCCATCCAAATTTACTCCCCACTTCCAGTTATAGTCAAGGAAAATGACAGATCTTCAGATTATTGGGCTTCAGGAAGTTTCACCATTTTTCATATCCTAAACATGTTTTGGAAATCTATTCTGTGCAGAAATGAATGTTATTTTTGCCCCAGTTATGAGAGAGAGGGGTTGTGCATAATTTGGCACACACCTGAACTACCTGAGTGTATCTTCTGTACCCACCTCCGTATTTGCTGGACTTCATTTAGTAGTATTTTGAAGAGATGTCAGGGCTAAAGGAATTTTTTATCAAGAAGCAAAAACAAGTGACAAGTTAAAAAGCACCCAGAGAAGTGTGACCAAAATGATCAAAAGTTTGGAAACCAAGCATTTTGAGGAGCAGTTTAGGGAGCTGAATATGTCCGGCTTGGAGAAAAGAAGGCAGAGAGGGGACGTGATAGTAAAGTTTAAATATTTGTAAAATATGGTACATTTGTGGGGTGGGGTGCAAGCTTTTTTTTTTCTCCTCTAGTGACTAGGACATAGAACGATAGATGCAAATTATAGAAAAAGAGATTTCACCTAAACATTAGGAAAAACTTCCTGATGGTAAGAACTGTTTAGAAGTGAAATATGCTTCTTTGGAGCATGGCCATCTGTCGAGGGTGCTATAACAATTCATGGGGGTCTTGGAGTGCTCCAGTTGGACAGCCTAATATTTTTGGTACTCATAGTGGTTTGGATGTTGATAGACACTACTCCACTAGCTTGGACATAGGGACATGGTTTCTTTCTCTGATGGTCTTTATAGTACCATTTCCTCTTCTGCCATCAATTATGTATAGCCGACAATCACATTAAGTGATCACCTGTTATAATCCACTGTGGGGTGACTCTGTTGACATTTTCATCCTGCTTACTGTATAAGAATACTGGTAAAAAGGGTGAGGATAATATAACATTTTCTAATGTTTTCCTAGAGTGTTTTTGTTTCACCTTCCTGCAAGGAGAAAACAGTCATAGTAGATAGATGGTTCCATGTAAACCTTTTCCCTTGCAATGCTAGTTTTTTTCGGGGAGTTTATGCTGGAAGGGATATATTCCTAGTTTGCAGACTGAAGTGGAACAGTCCACTCGGCTATTTGAGGATTATATTACCTTATTTCATCACTTAGCCAGGACCCCAAGGAGTGTTTTATGGTACACTAGAATCTGAAGCAAGAAAGCAGGGCATAATCAGTACCATAAAAGTCACAATAAAAGTCACTGTAGCAGCCTAACTTTTTCTGTCCTATATGTCTTATTTGTGAAAATCATTGCTGTACATGCCATAGCCCTTTTTTCTGCCTTGGCAAAAATTGGCTTAGCCCACACTTGTTCCTCCACAGTTCAAACAGTTCTTTAAACTCCTCCAGCTGATTTTAGTGCTACTTAGATCAGGATAATAATACAAACATCTACACACTTACTCAGAGGTCTCATTCATTTAATTGGGAATGATTCCCAATTAACATGGTGTAAGATTCTACTACAAATGTAGAAATGGTTAAGGCTGAAATCATGAAGCAGACCCAGTTGTAGGCACATGACATCCTTGCAAAGGCAGTGGTGCTTTAGATTTTTGTATACAGTGTGATGCTTGATATGAAATAATCATTCACTTCATTTCCATTTCAGTGTAGAAATTACCTCACACTTTTTAATGGATATATAAACTGAAACTCAGTTGTTTTTGCTTTTTAAAACATTATTAAAATCCATATATTCTCACAATTTTGCAATTGAGATTTCTAATCAAAACACTTGTACATACAATTATGTGATTGTTAGAAAAGAGTGTATAGAAAAAAATGATGTATTCATGAGAATAATGTAATAAGCACGTTTTAAAGGAAAATCACTTGCAAATAAAGTTTCCTCCAAAGTAATGTACAAAAAATCAACATACTGGAAGAAATGTGTACAAAAATACATATACATTTTCATGTGAATTTTTAAAAATAAATTAATAAGTAAACTGAACTTTCCTGGATTCATTCCATGTCCCCCATGGATGTCAAAAAAGTGGATAATTGTGTCCCATATTATTAAATGATGGCAACATATATGAAGATGCTTTACATCAGCACTATTTTATGCATAGGATTTTACAATCCAGTCAGTGGAAATTGCAAACCTAGAACCTGCAAATCTGGAAGATCCACTGTATACCTTTAATCAAAGTTAAGACTGGGAAACAAAGAAACCAAAATTGACACATTTACCCAATCTCATCCCTGTCCAAACCAATTGTAATTTTTACAGCAGTGTTTCTTAAGCCGTCTAGTATGGGAGACTGGCAATTTTTTCTCCACTCAGCCAGAGACCAGTATCATATTTCTGTCACTGACTGCACTGGGGTTTTTTTCCCCTGGAAAATCTCTTGGCTTATGGATGGCATCAATTTGTAGATCTATAGCTGAGTATATCTGTTCTACAATGTCCCGGAGTAATGGTAAGTCAGAAGTATCTCAGGAAATTTTAATGGCATCTCCACCTGAAGACTACTATTGTGTTTTTCTGCCAAGTAGAAAGCTAGCAATGCTAGAGAGGTCCACATAAATAAAAGGACCAATACGAAATCAGTTTGGAAGCAAATCCTACCAATAATTGGTTACCCTCTACAACCATCTTATGTTCTCACTCATGCTCACTCAAAATATCTATCTTACTAGGTGAGTGCATAAAATCCACACAAGTTATGACAAACTCACTGTAAATGTCCACATGTTGCACTTTTTTAGGTTACAATATTATGACAGATAGGGTTTGTAATGCTACATGGATCAGGAAAATAGCCTACAACATGAAGTCAACTCAGTTATATTTTCCTGAGCTGGATGGAACAAATATAACATAGAAACATGAAATGCATATGAGAGTCCACACAGCAGATTTTCTTCTTTGTAGAATGAAGAGCTTTTATATGTGGCAGAAAGGAACACTGGATGATCTGAAATGTCTCACAACAAGGCAGAATCAATGTGAAAAGAACATAACTGATGTGGATTCTTCCCTGCCTTTGGCTCTACTGTTTCCTGTTTCAAAATGCTGGCCAAGTACATGCAAGGGAAGGCATATTGCTGTCTGATGGAGTGCTCAGTTGCAATGCACTGAAGACATTTAGAATGGAAAAGTCCCAAAGCACCCTGGTGTGTAAAATTTGTTCCTTGCTTTCAAAATGAAGCTAAAGCTGTTGCTTAGACTTATGATTTATTCACTGCAACAAACCCAAGCCTTCCATTTTGGCCACAGACAATTTCCCACAACGTTTACTTAACATTTGAGTGTTCAGATGAGCACTTGAAGTCTTTAAACGCACCACTGGGAGACAAAGCCATTCAGGCACTGCTCATCTGTAACCTGATGTGTTGTCACCATGAGACACCCAAGTTATTATTGCTTTGCAGCACTTAAAGGGACACAACACTATTTGTGAGATGTTAACTGCATAAACCAAGATTCTGTCATGTTCTGACTAAAGGTTTAACATTTAGCTTTTTCAGACAGTAGATATGACACTGAGCTATTTACTGGAATAAATCATGTCAGGTTTCAAGTGGTTTATGTATAGTAAACTATCACATAACCCCCCCCCCCCCAAAAAAAAAAAAGATTGCACAGAAAGTAACATCATCATCAATATGTCTATCTCAAAAATATGCCTATCTCAAAAAGATGCCTACTGCCCAAAACCTATTCATTGTTTTAAATGAAAAGTTGATATCAGAGATGCAGGTGGAAACAGAATTCTTGGACTCTCTCAGATATCTTTAGTGGTGAACAGACAAAGCAAAGCTTCTTTATTACTTTACAGTGAGAAGAAATATCAAGGGAAGGAAGGCAAGAGATGACATTTAGCACAAAGCAGGAAAAAAATTTTAAAAGATAGTGAATGTAAAAAATGCACAGTTCAGCATGCGTACAACAGTGCCATACACTGTTTTGACATATTTGCTGTTTATTGTATGTGCAATGGAGTGGAACAATCTGTGCAAAGTTCACAAATCAAAGAAAATAATTACAGAAAAAAATCTCTGGCTAGAAAGCAACGCAGACAAAAGTACTACTTTGACAGAAGATGCACATAATAAATTGTACATCACTATTGCCTAGAATTTTGTTAGATCCATCTTAAGGATCAGAGCCAACACTGCTATTTTGGTAAATATCACAGCAGCTATTAAGGGAAGCTGAAGCCCTCCAGCCATTTGTCCTTAGTCCCCATCAATACAAATAAGTTAGTAGAGAACAGAATCCATTCCAGGTTTTAGTATAAACTTCAAGCACATTCTTCAAGATGTTGAACATTTTAAAAAAAGATTCAGCACCTTGGATAGCTCCTTTAAAAACAGCACTAAGTCTGAAAGCAGATTCACCACCACACTGAAATCAGAGCCACCAGGTGCTGATGGGGTACAATATATCATGCATGGAATCAGAGAGTTTATTATACCATAAAGCCTCCTCCATGTTTTTCCCCTATATTTTCAGATCAACACTATGAAGATGCAGGGGCATAATAATCTAGAGTATATGTGCTCAGTCTACTATTATAATATGAAATATTTATTTTAATCTAGTTATTCGCATATTCAGAGATACCTTGAATCTTGAAAGAGGAAAAACAATGATTTTTTGCCATCTCTGAGAATATTGCTCCATTTTCTGACATTTGTTATTTCTCTATTAATATATTTCTTCCCCCCTGCTTTCCACTCTACACTGGAAGGAGAACTTGAATAATGGTAAACTATTGCCTGTAGATAGCATTATCAGTTTTCTTTACATGATCTTCCCTTAAAACAACACTTACCACCAGGAGAACACTTCACATTCCAAAGTAATAGTTCTGTCTTCTTCATAAATGTGTTTCTTTAAAGCTGGTGTGTAAAAAAAGAAATGCACTTTATATACTATCAACCCTGTGGAGGGTTTCACAGTATAGCATGCAATCTTTTCATTCTTTTTCATACTTCCTATAATTGATAAATATCAAACATTACTCTCTTTTTTCTCTCTCCCTGAAGCTTTAACTGAGAACTGCAGCTCGTGAATACAAACACATGGAACAAAGTATGCAATGGGCAAGAAAGAGACATGGTTCTGGATGGAGATGATGAACATGATTTGACCAGAGATTTCATCTAGTGATAAGAGAAACAACACAGTTCAGCTGCACAACCTGCAATGGTGTTGTTGATATTACACATCTAATGTGGTAGTGCTGATGATGAAGTAAGAAATAATGATTGTAGTTATTACACCTTATCAAAAAATCTCAAGGTGGCTTGCAATTAGCATTAAAAGAGATTAGGAAGTTTTAAAACAGTACTTTAATTTAAATAAGCTAAAAACATATTCAACCATATAATGAGTTAAAAACAGATTTAAAAACTAAAATTTTCTATCATAGTCTTTGGTTTGAATTAATGAGAGAAAAAGGCATCACTGAATAGCCAATTTTTAACTTGGCACTTAAGTAATACAAATGTGAGGAGTTTCAAATATCTAAGAATTCTTCTTTCTTGATGAATAGGTGCACACAAAATGGGAAAACACAGGTCTTGTGGCTATACTAGGGCAATAATGCTATTTAACAATTTCACTAGTTCTTCAAACAGTGTTCCTTTCTATGTGCAGTCTATTCTGTGTTTGGTTTTTTTTGGTTTTGGGGGTTTTTTTACAATATGAATGAGATCTCCTCTTCCTAATTATTCCTAAATAAAATGAGTTGACATCTACACAAGATGAATTTTGGGACCTTCATGGCCTCATTTCTATTTTTTTTGTTTTGTTTTAGAGTAACAGAAATGATAGTAAGTGCAATTTATTTTTATTTTCTGTATTTTTAATTGCCAGCTTGAATGTAGGGTTTGCATTTTTCAGCCACATAGTCCATTATGATATATGTGTCATGAGTAATCTAAGAAGCTCATCTCGCTATGTGAGAGCTCACTGCATAAATTCGAAAGACATCTTTTAGTGGGGATAAAGTCATCAAATTATTAGTTCTCCCTTGAAACAATAAATGTGACATAGCACAAACCTGCTCATTGATAATTTCTGAATATGTTGGCTCTACCATCACCCTGCAGTATGACCACCTAATTAAAACAATGCACTGCTTTTCAATCATTTCATATACCTGAATAGAATTAGTTCAGATTAGAAACTAGATTAATATGTTGACAATCAGGAGATTATTTTGGAAAAAAATGTCAAATGAGTTCCTTTGGCACAACATGGTGGTGGTGGTGGTAGTGGAGGGAGGTGGGTAAATGTGGAGTTGAACAAAGAGACAGTGCTGGAGAGGGTTGAATTTATTTAACATGTTCAAGTACTGCTTCTCATTGCTCCCCTACAGTATTTGAGAATTCTTTGAAAGTTTTTTTAAATTGTAGGTAGTTGATATACAGTGAACTGTCACAATGTTTTTCAAACAACATTTTGAAAAAGGCATCAAATTCTATGCTAACTCTTATGCAGGTACATTAGATATCACTTGCCAACTCACATTTTGCTGCCTCAAATATTAGACCTGTTTCTGGGTATACTTGACTTGCTGATTCCAAAAATGGCATCAGTTTTCTCCTATCTGCTCTACTTTGTGAGATATGCCATATGCCACTCTTCACTCTGCTCACAATAAAAGCAGGGTATTTTACTATAGTGTTTAATTTAATATTTTAAGCATGAAGGAAACATATTAAAATTAAAAGAAAAGTGTACTACATGAAAATCTATTTATTTTCCAAAAGCACAGATTTATGATACAAATATTCTATTATAAATTCAACCATATCTAAGAAACTGGAGCTGATGCAGTCTAGCCAATGTAATTTTCTGAATCAACACTCCAAATAACCCCTGAAACAGGCTTAAATCCAGAACACCAATAATTTCTTTTTCTTGGGCTGTGTATCCAGCTTCTCATATTTGGCATTGTTTGCTTCATGTATGGAAGAGTGTTTTCAAGTGTGCCACTTTGCTCATGTTAACTCAATATGGACAAGACAATATTGTCAGAATGTTTGAAGACCTTTTTTGATAATAATCTGCATTGTTTAAGAACATCTTTAAACCCAGGTTACTTGTGGTTGTATATGGCACAAGTTCAAACTGAAAGGGACACATTATAACAGGACAGGAGTGGACCTTGGCAATTATCTACACTTAGTTCAGTTCAAGTGATCTAACCATTTGCTGACAAACCAGAGGAATAGAGACCAGACAACAATCAATTGATACCAATTTAAATGCATCTTGGTGGTTGTTAGTCAAATTTGAGGGAACAAATTTGATACAGGAGCAGCTGAAGCAGTCCATCACCCCTGACAGAAGTCCCCAGCCTCTCCTGGGTGAAACACAAAAGCCCCTGAGAGCAATCCTTGATCAACATGGTTGCATGGTTCCAGTTCAGATACTGGAAGGCTAGCTAGAGGATATAAGACCCCAAGCTGCTTTGGCTCCTGGTGAGGACAAAGACCCAGAAACCAGCCCCAAGGACAGGAGATTCTTCCCAACCCCCAGATCACCCGATACTCAAAAGAAGTTCAAAATTCCCACCCAGCACCAAATGTGCCAGTAGGTGGGTCATCGTATCTTATCTCTTCCAACATCTTCTTGGGAAACCTATTTAAATTGACATCATCCTAAGCCAATTATTTGTATCTCTGTGGCAGTGTAGGGTAGGTGAAAAAGAGGGAGAGAAATCCTACCTAGCCCTGAAATGACCACTACAAGTAACACTGTAAAAGGAGGCAGGAAGGTGGGCCAAAATATTCAAAGAGACAGATAGGGGTGCGTGGCTGTTTCACATACACAAACAAAACCATAAGCCATCACACCATGTACTGACCAGGAAAAATGTGGTCTGGTGCCAGCAAATAAATTTCCCACATTTCCATAGATTTACAGTGTGGTAAATGGGTTTATTTAAGGGTTCTGAATGTAGAACAAACATGGCCATGCAAACACGCATCTTTGCCTTTGCTGACTCAACCCCTGTCCTTCCCATGTTTAAAAGGTCTTCTGTTTATGTTCAAGTGCTTCACAAAGGTTAGACATTGAGGGTTTGAAGATGCGGCTGTTAGGCAGAAATAGAAACAATATTCATTCATATTTGAATCTGAAATTTTAAAAAAGAGGAAGATCTTGGATGGAAGTATGTCTGCCCAGTTTAAACTTTATTCTGTAGAAAAGATGCAGATTTGTGGTATGTTTGTTTCTTACATAGAGTGATGTTTGTCTTCCCCTTGTGGTGCCACTACAAGCCTTCAAATAGGAAATTGAAACTAGGTTTCCATGCCCCACCATTTGAGACAAATAAGAAACACTGAAACCAAACAAGTTTCAATATAGCATATAGTAGGTGAAAAAAAGTGTAATCATACAAACAGATTGCTATTAGACAGCCCCCACAAGATGCTTGGAAATACCCAGAGGCAGGTGAGTGGGGAGCAAAAAAAAATGGAAGAGACCTGAATATGGGCAGTGCTACTTTATTAACCTATTGGAATCCTGCCTGGTGCTACCATTTGATCAACAACTTGTAGAGAGCAAACTGATCCTGACATACAGAGAAACAGGGTAAAGCCCCATGTATGATTTTTCTTTATAGAATAAATTCCATATTGCAAATAGTTTTAAAGGAATTCCTTGCAGTGTAAAACTATTTGTTTTCCCCATAAGAATGTTTATCTCACTTTCAACCATGTTTGAGCAATCTGGATGCTTTAAAAGTGATGTTTGAGCAGGTTCAACTGACTTATTTTTATCTGGAAAACAACGAGCACAAAGGTCACAGTTAGCCTCAAAGCTTTTTAACCAACTCTCTTTCTTCCTCCAGATATAATGAGTGCATCATCCCCCAGAACAATTCTGTTTGCTGACAGTGCATTGACCCTGATGGAAGAGATGCACAGAAGTATGTTTTCTTCCCCACTACTGCCATCTCTAAGTAAGTCCTATTAACCTTCACTGATAACAACAAGTGGCCCAGTAGCCCAGGTTGATATAACTAACTCAAGACAACAGCTGTGAGAAATTCTCATCAAAATTTAAAACTTGTAAAATTTCTTAGAAACTCATTTTTAACCACTGCAGTAGGTAAGGATGCATCAAACAAACCAAGTGGAAACTACAGCTTTTTTGCCTCATGGAAACCAATAAATATTTTCCCCATCTATGTGATTTTTTGAAAATCTGCTAGAGCAGCAAATCACCAAAAAGTAAAAATCATAGCAATTTGGTTATGGGAGACAACGTACATCATCTGGGAGTCACCAGACTATGCACTGTCAAACATTACAAAAGAGAAACAACTACAATAAAGGAAGGGTGTCTATCCTGGGGGAAAATGTAGGATGACAGTTTAGAATTCATAACTCTTTATAAAGATCATGAGTAAAATGGTATCTCCTCATTTCAGTCAATACCATAATTGTCAAAAAAATTAACAGTTCTTTAGATATCTTCTTGGCAGTAGTACTGTAGCTATAAAGTATTTCCTGACCAAATTTTAGTTGGTTTCCTATATCATCTTAAGGCTGTTTTTTCCTGTATATATTGAGGTCCTGATGCTTATGTTTTCAAATTGTTCCTGCTTTTATCTATATAGTGTGAGCTATCTCAAAATCACATGTGATGTGGAGTGGGAAATAAATTGTCATCATCATAGGTTATCACTCATGGCCAGGCATGATTGTTTTCCAAATGTAGAGTGTTGGCAATGGGTCTGTAAGTATCTATAAAGAAATGTAATTTCCTTCTTTCCACCCATCTGCAACATGCTCTACATTGGGCTACCCTTGTACCAAGTTTGGAAACTCCAACTGGTTCAAAATACAGCAGCCAGACTGGTTACAGGCACATCTAGGAATGAGCATATTACACCAATCCTAAAGTCACTTCACTGGTTATCAATTAGTTTCTGGGCAAAGTACAAGGTGTTGGTTTTGACCTTTAAAGCTGTAAATGGTTTGGGTCCAGGTTACTAACAGGATTGCCTTCTCATGTACAATCCCCATAACACACTTAGGTCCTCTGGATGGTAGTTACTCCAACTAGCCAAAACCTGACTGGCAACCACCACCCAGAGGACTTTTTCATCAGCCACTCCATGGTTGTGGAACAACTGGCCGGTAGAGCTCCAACAGTTCGATCAGCTGTCAGAATTTAAGATACAAGTTGAAGACCCATATCTTCTGGCAGGCCTACCAAGACAGTTTTAATGATGAATTTAAGCTCCACTGTATGCCTTATTTTTGTTTTGTGTATATTGTACATATTTTATGGAGGAATGTTTTAATATGTGTATTTTACAGACTGTTTTAAAATGATTGTGTATTTGCTTATGTTTTAGTACTGCTGTAACTCAGCTTGAGCCATGAGGAGAGGCGGGCAAGAAATAAAACTATTTATTATTATTATTATTATTATTATTATTATTATTATTATTACCAAATATATATATTGAGATACAATGATTTCCAGTGAACCCAACACAACCGATCACCAGCTGTCAGATGTACAGAATCAAGAGACTATTTGCAAAGAGAAGTGGCTAAGGGGCATTCACGGCAAACCTGTGGATTTTTGCTCCATATTAAGTCACACTTAATTCAACTGGATTTTCCTTAAAATAAGGGAAAATATGATTGCAGTCTTAAAGTCTCTATCTCAAAATGGTCACAATTCCATTTTTATTAATACCATTCCATTTAATGAAACTGGTTTAGGACACTGAAACTTGAAAACCATTTACCAGTGGTATCCATTTTTGTAGAAAGTACATTGTTATATATGTAGTTGTGTGCAGTACAGTAATGAGACCCAATTATTGGAGCAGGAGCAATTTATCAAAATTATTACAGAGATGGAAAATTCTGCCAGGCACACATACCAAGGTCTCATTAAATAGCTCTGACTAAATTTCTGTATGTTTTTAAGCAACTTTTTTGTCGGTGTACAGGAGTTCAGAACAGCTAATTTGTTTGTTTGAGTTTGTTGAGTTGGTTTCTGCACCTTCCAGCTCCTAATGACTAAATATTTGTGACTTATATTTAGTCTAATTTATCAACACAAATTGTGACAAAGTGACATCAACACCTCAGTAAAATATAGATCAGAATGCATATTCTCCCAGTCAATATCAGTATAGTATTTCTGCTTTTTATTGCCATTTCTCTATAAAATGGGAAAAAATAATTGCATCAATCTATATACTTTTATTTTATTGAGAATCAGGAATATTTATAATGTTTCATAAAATTTAGTTAAAGATAGCATGCAGTGTGGTGAAGAATTCAGAGCAATAAGGTAAAAGATTAAACCTGTACTACTTGACTACCCTATCCCAATTGTTTATTCTAAATTATAGAAGCATTCTGCTATGATATCTCTTTGATGGGAAAAACAGAGCTGATACTACAAGCTTTGAATATGAAGAAATTGTTGTGATCACTTCATCAGATTTGCGGTAAAGTTTTTGAATCTAATCCATTGCTAGAAAAGTATCAATAAATGAAAGGAAGTATTAGGCAGATGTTGTAACTTTTTGATGGTTTCTTTTGCTTTCTCTTTTTTTGGTACCTTAATCACCTATTAACCTGAGCACTTTATATCAACCTGAGAAGACTTTATCTGAAGGTCTGCATCAAACATGATTCATATCTGCTGCTGGTTTCTGGAAATTTATATAGCCATTGAAATCTTCTGTTTCTTTGTTGCTCAGATGAAATAATCTGAAAAGGTCAAAGAGGAAAGAAGATTGGGATATAAGGGAGATGTTTTGGGGCCAATAATGTTTTGACATTTCGAGACGAAACCTCTCTTGAAAACCAAAATGTTGGCTAAGGCTTGTTAAATTCAGAGTACATAACCAAGATCCCCTGAAGTTATTACAACCTGTTCAAAACCACTTAATTGCAAAGGGGCGGTAACATCTGTCCTAAAACTGTAGGGGCAGTGAAGATGATGTTCTTATAGCAGCATAATTATTTAGCATTTGGCATGATTGCTCTGAGAGTATTACTTTTACTGAAGTTAGAGAAAACTTTTTTTAAAAAAATTAAAAATGGCAGTGAACTCAAAAACATTGTAATCTCACTTGCATTTAATTCCAAGAGGCCATCCTTTTTCAGAACTTTTCCCTAGTAACGTTTTATAACTACTAACAATATTGTGGTATAGTTGGCTACCTTTTATAATCTAGACTTTATTACTTCTTTATTCTGAATAAACTAAATTAACTTAGCTTGGAGTCTGAAAGATTTTGACAGGTCAGTGACTGATACTAAAACCCTTCAAATTAAGAATTTCATATTTACAGAATAAATGGAAATGCAAAAAATGAGCTTTTTGAAATGCACACATTTTAAAAAAATAATACATGAGACATTTAGTTTAAAAACTATTTTTGAAACATTAAAATGTTTCAAATTTACAATACATATTAAAATAGGCAAAGGTAAAGGTTTCCCCTGACATTAAGTCTAGTCATGTCTGATTCTGGGGGTTGGTGCTCATCTCCATTTCTTGTCCATAGATACCTCCAAGTTCATGTGGCTGTCATAACTGAATGGAGCACAATTACTTTCCCATAGAAATGGTACCTATTGTTCCCATAGAAATGGTACCTATTTGCATGTTTTTAAACTGCTAGGTTGGCAGAAGCTGGACCTAACAGTGGGAACTCACACTGCTCCCTGGATTTGAACCACCAACCTTTTGGCCAGCAAGTTCAACAGTTAACCCACTGCACCACCAAGGGGCCCTCATATATTAAAATACCACACCCAATTACACATTGATCCATCTGGATCAGCCAAGGCCAAAAACCTATTTAGATAGAAAGACTTTTGCCTACTATGAAGAGACATGAGGGGGCAGATTAAAACTCTCTTATGAGGGTTTTCAAAAGCCTAGGAGCAGTCACAAGAAGGCTCTTTTCCATTCTAACACCAACCAAATATCTTAGTGTGATGGGATGGAGAATAAACCCTCATCCAAGATTAGAAGACTCAATAAGGATATCAGATATTATAGACCAAAGCAAACCATTTGAATTGTGCTTGGAAATTGATGGCAAGGGTGTAAAAACATTACTTATCCCTATTCCTACTCAGCAGGCTGGATGCAACATTTTGAAACTGTTAAAATTTAAGAACACTTTAAAAGAAACCCCACAAAGAGATACTAACGTTAATATCACCAGGATGTGGGACAGAGACAGAAAATGTAGCCATACTCAGGAAAGGTTTGAAAAAGGAAAAATCATGGCAAATAATGGCAAACAGCAAAACGCAGGGCATGGGGAGCCAAGACACATGTTTTGCCAAAAAGGAAGGTGTGGAGAGTCATGGAGGCTCCCCTTTTGTGGTGGACACATGTACCTTTATTGCAGGGAAGACAGAAAAAGACAGGGTTAGGGTTGTTTATTGCTTTTCTGCCTTCTCTTTAGACACCTTTGTAGATTTAATCAGTTTATTTTATATTTAGACAAAGACTGCTACAGACACCTATTGAGCTATAGGGGTCCTTTGGCCATTTTGGCTAATGAGCAGCAAAGCAGTGTGGGAAATGTAGTTTAACAGCAAGGCCTTTTGCAATTTGTACCATTGGGGTTCTGGCCTTCACAAATTGCAAAAATGGATGTGCTTAGTCATGCCCACCTCATCCCTCTTTGTATCACCAGGGAAGGGAAACCATGAGATATTAAAACTATGTAGGCTTCACCAAAGTTGCTTAATGGTTGTGAAAATCAAAATAACCTTGGGAGACATGCGAACATGGAATATTTATGAAAAATTCAGATTTGCCCCTTCCACCTTTCCTGCATGGTTCAAAACTGCTTTGGAAGACCAAAGTTGGAAGTTGTTTTATGACTTTTAGGCTCTTCTGAACCAAACCTATCCAACCCTAATTGTTACTATAACCTGACCTCGGGTTTTTGGGAACATTTTGGAAACATGCAGATGCACTCTGATTCGCCCAAACAAGAAATGTGGTTTCTTTTGTACTATCTGATTCTATTCATTTTTTAAAAGTCTTTAAATTGAACTCAACATGCACTTTCATTCTTTGAGATAACAATATAGAAATTCTAATTCAGAAGATGAAACACAATAGAAAATATCCTATCTGGCACTTCCGGTGAGGCAAGATGGAGGTAGCAGCAGAACGCTGAGCTCCTAGAGCTCAGGACTGATTCCTCCACCAGTTTAGGGGTCGGGAGAGTTTCACAATCTCCCCAACAACGACAGAAGGAGTCGTGTTGGCAACCACCCACAGGGCAGCCTTTGGGGTTGCGAGAAGAGACAAAGAGCCTCTTCGAAGCACCCCAAAAGCCCTGTGGAACGACCCAGGTGGAAGACGCCGGACGCCAAGGACGGCAAGCAACCTTCGCCTCTTATCAAAGACGAGACCAACCTAATCCAAACGAAAGGAATCACACAACAGATAAAGGCCACAGAGGACAAGAGATAAGAGATAAGTCTAAGCAAACTTTAAAATTTAATTTACCAGCTCCATTAGGGCGAGTCTCTATCCGCAGGTGCGCGGAAGTGGCGCGAGAGCCGGCAACGGCGGCGGCAGTGAGAAGGAGAGGGAGAGACGAACACTGAGACGAACGCCAAGCACCGCGGGAGCCTCCCATCGAACGCCGAACATCGAGCTCCCCACTGACCGCAGCGCCTCGCCACCCCTTGCTATAGAATAAGCGGCAAGAAAACGAAAGGAAAAGCCGCATACAGTAAGGCAAGGGGAGCGTCGCAAACAGTGGTAAAGTGAGGAAATGACGTAAAGGGCAGCAAGAGGGACGAGGATAAAGAAGAGTAAGAAGAGTAAGAAGAGCAAGCCAACGGGAGGGGGAAAGGGAAGAAGAAGAGAAAAGAAGGAGGCGAGAGGGGAGAGACGAGGGGAGGAGAAGAATAAGCCAGGAGAAATCCGGGTTCAAAGAGACAAGCAGCGGCTACGACAAGCGGTGGAGAGAACTCTCAATCTCCCCGACTCGCGCCGCCCGGCGAAAGCGCACTCCCCCCACACATACCTCTCTCATACCTCCCCCTTCCCTCCTGGAGACAGAGAAAGACCTATCTGAACTATCGCACCGAAGATACCTTTTTTGAGGCCCAGGCGACGGAAAGAAGACTGTCCTTTCCCCCTCTGCTCCACTTCTACTCCCCCTCTCCTCCCTTTTTTTTTCTTTTTCCCTTTCTTTCCCTTTTTTTTTTCTTTCTTCTCTTTCTTCTCTTTCCTTTCTCCCTTTTCTTATCTTCTTCCTCCCTCCCCCCTCCCTGAATCCCCAAACTCTCTCTCCCCCCCCTTTCTTTTCCTTTTTTCTCTCTCTCTTTTTCCTTTTCTCCTTCATTCCTTTCCATTTCCCCATCCTTTTTCTCCTCCTCCTTCCTTTCCAACCATATCCTTCCTATCAGGAGCTAAGAAGTGGAGAAACACATCCAACTGGGGAAAGGGAAGAAGGAAGGATACAACCAAGCCACATAGCACATAGACAACGTGAGTAAAGTTAATTTCCAACTGTAAAAGGTAACTTTAACTTTAACTGTAATTTTAAAGCAATCAATGGATGTGAGGTAATATTACCAAATGGATATTGGATTTAAAGCTAAGGACCTAGTAATAATAGTACCACACTCTTAATGATAAGAACAGTAACACTATGGTGTAAAAAAAACTGAGGTTATTAGCCTAAAAGAAAACTCTGTTAGCACTATACTAGCTCTGTTAGCATTATACTAGTGTATTATAGAATACAAATTGAAAAATATCTTATACTACTAATTGTGGAAATAGTAGCCAACACTGTATGATAGTTTAATTTTGGTGAACACAATCTGTACTATAAACTGGAAAAGTCAACGTGAATTAAACACCACGAGAGCAATAAGGAGTCTCTAGAAAATAAGAAGGAGCAGGAAGAACAAAACTAAGGAAGACCTGGAAAAACCAAAAGGAGCTGAACTAAACCCAACAGAATTAAAAAACAAGAAGTTAAAGAATTGAAGAAGAGACCCAGAAATGGAAAAACCCAATATTCTAAAACAAAGCAAACTGATGACAACAAGACGGCACTCAATACAAGGGGAATTACCCCAACCTCCAAAAGAACAGGAACCTACCTTAAAAGACTTAATGGCCGAGCTAACAAAGATACAGGAATCACAAGTGAAAATGCAAGAGACACAAACCAAATTGCAAGAAACTCAAGAAAAAATAAGAGCCTCACAGGAAAAACAACAGGCCAGACTGGAAAAAATGATTCAAGAGGAAATGGGGAAAGTGAAAGAAGAGATCAAGGAAGAGTTATCCTCCTTTAAAAAAGAAATGGATGGAATACAAGAAGAAGTTACTGCAATGAAAGCTGATAACCAAGTACTGAAAAAAACCCAGGAAAAATCAAAGAAAAGGCTGGACACCCTGGAAGAAATCTCATCCAGACTTTCCAGGCAACAGGAGAGGATGGAATTAAAGGAATCCGAATATCAATTAAGACTAAGGAATATTGCAGAGGACAAGCAGGAAAATTTAAGAAGCATAATAATCGAAATAACCGCAAAAATTGTGAATATATCAACCGAGGAGATGGATTTAAATATAGACAAGGTGTATCGAGTGCAAACCAATTATGCCAAAAAAAATGGAACACCACAAGATATAGTGGTCCATCTAACAAGAAAACACCTTAGGGATCAGATATTGAAAATCAATGCCAAACAGCCGTCATACTATAAAGATAAAAAAATTGCTATAATAAGAGAAGTTCCAGCCTTCAGCATGAGTAAAAGGAAACCATACTATTTTTTGACCGACGAACTCAAGAGACAACACATTAAATTCCGATGGGAAAAAAAGGAGGGGATAATGGCAACCGTGAAAGGAGAAAAAGTGTGGATAACATCAGAGGAAAAAGCAAAGGACCTCTTTCAGAAAATTACAAGACAACAAAACCGAGAGGGCAAAAAACAAGGAGGAGAACCTTCCACGAGCGACCGCACTGAGAAGGAGGAGAAAGACATGGAAATCTCACACTCCCAAGAAGAATTCGGAATGAAAAAGGGAGAAAAAAGAGCCAGACACACCTCTCCAGAGGACTACGCCAAACAACTCCACAAAAACCAGATTTCAAAGGACTTGATAGACTTAAATCTCAAAGATGGAACTGAAGATCGTATCTAACAATGTAAATGGACTGAACACTCCCAATAAAAGGAACCTTATTTTTCACCAACTTAAGAGTCTCAAGTGTGATATTATAGCGATCCAAGAGACGCACATAGCACAAAAGCATAGTTCATACCTAGAGAACAAACACTTAGGGAAACTATTCCATTCCTCCTCCCTCGAAAAGAAGAGAGGAGTTGCACTGTACATAAAAGAAAATTTAAATCCAGAACTAGCTTTCAAGGATAGCGAGGGGAGGATGATAGGGGTAAAAGTACAGATCAATAGCATGAACATACTTATAAGTAATATCTACGCCCCTAATGGAGCAAAAACAGCCTTCGTTAAACAACTGAGAGGGAAGCTAGCCGACCACATGTGTGACAATTTGGTGATGATAGGCGACTTTAATGGAGTGTTAGACTGTAGGATGGATAAATCTGGGAAAAAAGTAAAGTGCGGGCTACTCCCACAAAATTTTCTCCTAATGAAAAAAGAATTAGGACTGCAAGACATCTGGCGTCTAAAAAATCCAACGTCTAAGGACTATACCTTCTACTCAACAAGACACCATACATGGACCCGAATCGATATGTGTTGGGTAACCAACTTACTATCAACTAAAGTTAGAAGAGTCAAAATACTTACAAGATCCACCTCAGACCATTGCCCTTTAAAAATAAACATAAAAATCGGTCCACGAAATAGGAGATGGAAACTGAACGAATCCCTACTTAGGCAAAAAGAAGATATAGCGCTAAGCAAAAAAACAATTCAAACCTATTTTAAGGAAAATACAGATAAAGGTACAAATTTGGACATAGTATGGGAGGCTAGTAAGGCTGTTATACGTGGCCACTATATCCAACAAGGAGCTATCAAAAATAGAAGAAGGAGAGAAGAGAGAGCAAAAATAGAAACTAAATTAATAGAGAAAGAAAGTCAACTAAAGAAACATCCAAAAAATAAAAAGATCCTTCTCGAAGTTGAACTTTTAAGAAAAGAAGCGAATGCAGCACAGTTAGAACTAATGGCCCGCAATTTGAAATATATAAAAGCGCAATACTTCGCAGAAGCAAATAAACCAGGGAAATTCCTCGCCAGAAAATTGGCCAAGAAGAAACAGCGAAGGATAATAACACAGTTAAGAGAAGCAGGAAAAGTTTATACTACTGAAAGAGATATCGCCGGGCAATTTAGAGAATTCTACAAGAAGCTTTACAAAAAAGATCTAACAAAGAAGGAAGACATTATTGCATATATATCAGAACAAAAAATACCTCGACTCAATGATAACGAAAGAGAGCTACTGAACGCTCCATTTAAAGAGGAGGAAATAAGTAAAGCAATTATGGACATGCCAGGAAACAAAGCTCCAGGACCTGACGGATTGCCAGCCTTATACTATAAAACCCACAGAGAAGAATTAGTAACATTCCTAAAAGAGATCATGAATAACATTAGAGAAGGAAGAAACATACCAGATTCATGGAAAGAAGCATACATAACGCTACTGCATAAAGAAAATACAGACCCCGCAAATGTCCGAAACTATCGCCCTATCTCGTTATTGAACTGCGATTATAAGATCTTCGCCATAGCTATTGCCACCAGACTTAAAGAAGTATTCAAAACAAGAATTAAGGAGGACCAGAGAGGATTTCTTCCCAAAAGACAGCTGAAGGACAACATAAGATGCATCCTCAATGTAATTGAATACTATGAACAAAATAGACAAAAAGAAGTAGGCCTCCTTTTTGTAGACGCAGAGAAAGCGTTCGATAACGCGAGCTGGGATTTTTTAATATCAACATTAAAAGAGATAGATGCGGGTTACCAAATAATAAATGCAATTCAATCCATCTATACCCAACAGACTGCGAAAATAATTGTGAATGATCAACTTACGGAGGATATTAGCATACAGAAGGGAGTCCGACAAGGATGCCCTATGTCCCCACTACTGTTTATAATGATATTGGAGACCCTTTTAGAAGACATAAGGACTGACAACACCCTAAAAGGAACAAAAATCGCCTCCGAAGAATATAAAGTCCAGGCCTTCGCCGATGATGTTGTGTGCATCGTAGAGAACCCGGTTGAGCTAACTGCAAAATGGCTAGCGAAGATCGAAAAATTTGGGAAGCTAGCTGGTCTTAAAATAAATAGAAATAAATCCAAAATACTAACCAAAAATGTCAGTGAAGACAAGAAGATTAAGATCAGTGAAAAAACAGGATTAGAGATTGTCAAAAAGGTTAAATACCTAGGGATTACCATTTCCGGATCAAATGCAAATTTATACAAAGATAATTACGAGATGACATGGCGAACCATCCAGAAGAAGCTCAAGAATTGGAAACACCTTAACTTATCCTGGGTAGGAAGAATCTCCGCGATCAAAATGAGTATACTACCCAGGATGATCTTCCTATTCCAAACAATACCAATTATTAAGAACAACACATGTTTCAGGAATTGGAATAAGGAAATCTTGAGATTTGTCTGGGACGGGAAGAAACCGAGGGTTAGGTTCAAAGCTCTGACAGATGCGAAGGAAAGAGGAGGCCTTGCAATGCCAGACCTACAGCTATACTTCGAGGCATGCGCCCTATCCTGGACAGTAGCTTGGGCCAACCTTGAGCCCAAAAGGATTCTAACAATAGAAGGCTGGAATGCAAGAAGAGGATGGCATGCATACCTCTGGTATGAGAAAGACCAAGTTGAAAGATCATTCAATAATCACTATGTAAGATCAGCCCTTTTAAGGGTTTGGAAAAAATACAAAGGTTTCTTCTACTCCAAAACGCCCAGATGGATATCTCCCTCAGAGGCCTTCCACAAGAAGGAACTGCCCAGGAAAAGATGGCTGAATTACAATCAACTTCTTACAAAAGAAAATACCCAATGGCGCCTTAAAACTATGGACGAACTTCGCGAATCAGAAGAAGAATTGGATTGGTTCCACTATTTACAAACAAAGGACTGTTATAAAGAGGATTGTAAAAAGGGATTCTCTGAGACGGAATCCCTATGGGAAATGATAATGAAAAAAGATAGAAAAGTGATAACGACAATATATAAAAACTTATTAGAATGGAACAACGAAAGGGACCTGATAAAAGAATGTATGAATAAATGGGCGAGGGACATTGGTAGGACCATACGGCTCAGGGAATGGGAGCGAATTTGGAAGAAGAAAACCGAATTCACCAAAGCCACATCCATCATAGAAAACTGTCACAAGATGTTTTTTAGATGGCATTTAACACCTGCCCTACTATCCAGATTAAACAAAAACCATAATAATCTGTGTTGGAAGTGCAAGAAGGATATAGGTACGTACTACCATATGTTCTGGGAATGTAAGAGAGTCCAAAAATTTTGGTCGAAGGTCCACAATCATGTACAAAAAATAACCAAAACAAAACTGGAAATGAAGCCGGAATATTATCTTCTCAACATGCTAGCCCCCACCCTGAAAAAAAATGAGGAAAAAATCTTCTTCTACTTAGCATCCGCAGCAAGGATGCTTATAGCCCAAAAATGGAAAACACAAGAAACTCCAACGATAGAAAAGTGGATAGAAAAAGTGATCGAATTTATGGATTTAGAAAGGTTATCGAGCCTAATGGAGAATCAAACTAAGGGAAATCAGACAAATTGGAACAATTGCAAGGAATACCTAAAGAACATACAGACCTAAAAGAACTACAACAATAATAATATTTATTAGTTAAGTTAAAAATAGAAAATAAAGAAACAAAAGCAAAGAAATAAGAAAGAAAGGAAAGAAAGGAAAAAAAAAAAAGAAGGTACTAACCAGTACGGAATCCTACTGTGGACCAAACGGAAGTGCCAAAACCACCCCCCCCCCTTATACCTCTCTTCCCCCAATCCTCCCCCCTTCCCGTATATCTTCTCCCACTCCCCACCCCCCGCCCTACCCACCCAATATACCCTTCTCCACCTGTACATTCTAGCTTTCCTATAAATATTTTTGTTCCCCCTCTTTCGATGTCACTAGTTAAAGGAAAATCAATAAAAAACTATTGAACACAGAAAATATCCTATCTCATTGGAAGCCCTTTCTCATCTTATTATTTGATCAGACTTATCATTTGATGAGATGATTAATGGGGCTAGAAATTATATGTTCTTAACTTTTCTGTGTGCACCTTGTGCATATATGTATGCACATAACTGAGTGTTCGCACAGATGTGTGTGTATTAATATTGAAACTACCAAGCAAGCATATTTTGTACAGCTCTAAAAAAGGGTATGACTACTTTAAATCCTGTCTGATGTTAATGTAAACAATGGTAGGATTGACATTTGAAAAGGCTACATTTTTAAAAAGCACTTATCTCAATGAAACAAGCAAATAAAAAAACTCATTCTAGTTGTCAAAGATGTCACCACATTGAAAACAACATGATGGGCTCTGTAAGATTATTTGTTTTCGCCATTCTCAAGAGATTGCCTGTCACTTCCAACGCAGTCATGGAATATCCCAGATAGCATTCAGTGTTTATCTGAGAATTTTCGATATAGCTCAGCAAAATGCAGTTTCTGCTCTTTTGAATATTTACTTTTAAGAAAAAAAATACATGTCCTTCCATTATTACATTCTTTTTATAGCCTCCTATGGTGGTGAATACAACAGAAATGGAACCCAAATTGGGGTCGATGAGAAGTGAAATTAATCTGCCTGGATTGGAGTGAAAATTGCATTGCCCCAAAATAAAATAAAAATGTCCAAAAATGATATTTTCTCTCAGTTACTAAATTTCTGGTGTTGTAGAGAGGAAAAAAGAGATACTGAAAATTATTTCATTTCTTTTTCACATTTGCCCCCTTTAATTGCATTATATGACAGTGTAGATCCAGCCAGAGTCATGGAGCAGCCATTAGTTCAGAAATAGACAAAGGGAGATATAAGGTGCATCTATGCTGCCAAATAATCAGTATAGAGTCAAGTTAGTTTGTGTACATCCACATAATGCATGCAAATTCAATTTAACCTGGAGTAAGCTGCTTGATGCGAATGCACCTCAAGTCATGAATGTCTGAATCTTGCAGAAAGATTTGGGCTTCTTTTGTGTTGGGGCAATTGCAAAGCTGTTCTGAATCCCTATGAGAGATCCGGCAACATGCTCCCATGACAATTCTGTAGTCCCTGAGCTCAGACAATCCAGAGAGGTAGAATGGCAGTCCTTTCCTGCCCTCTGTACCCCAAATTTTCTCCCAGAGAAGAGAGAAAAAGCACCTACTACATAGTATGCAGCCTCCCATTCCTGGGACCCATCCACATAGTAACTTTATCTCACGGGATTTTAAGTTGTGGGAATATCCCGATTCTAGCCAGAAAATGCGGATATTCAAATCTCTGTATGTCCTGACACTCAGAAAATACAGGATTTTTTAATGCTGGTTTGTTCCCAGATTATACATGTTTTTCCTGATTGCTTGTATTCTAAAAACATGGCAACAGTTGACTAGATGGTGAAAACGTTATCCTGGCAAATCCATGTCCAACTCCCTAAGCCATGCCAAAGAGGTTGTGCTTTCCAGACCTTTATTTTTGTGGTCTCCCTCAACTGAACATGTCAATATCTTTCTCAGATTGTGCTGCCAATACTCAAGATAAGGTCTATTAAAAGCATAATAGAAGGATACTAGATCCTACATTCTTATTAATGCAGCCTAGAATCACATTGGTTTTTCTGGCTCCCTCATTCACTGTTGATCCATGTTCAATTTGTGTTTACTAAATCTCTTAGATCCCTTCCACATGTTCCATTGTCAAGACATGTGTTCCCCATGTGCATTTTATTTTTTCTGCCTAAGAAACTCTTCATATGTGTGTGTCAGAGGTTGGAGACCTCATCAGAAAGCCTGGCAAAGCATCCCGCTTTGCCAGACTTCTGAGAGGAAAGAGGGAGCAGCAGGGCGAATCTGTCATCCCGCGTGCAGCTCCCTCTTGGTGATACATTCTTCATCACATGGGGAAAGTGTTGCCATTGTTTGGAAACCCTGTGCTGGCTCTATGTTGGGGTGAAAACATGCAGCAAAACTTTCACCCTAGTTGGGCCTGTGACCTATGCCGGATGTCACACAATGTTGTGTGTTGTCAGGTGTTGGTCTCTGTCTTCCAGATAGGGTGAAAACATCCTAGGACACTAAAATCATCCTGTCTCTTGAGGCACTCTAGAGACAGAGAGAAGTTGAAGCTATTTAGTTCTTTGTGTACTCTTTTTTATGTCAAGCATGGGCAAAGTCAAGGTTTTATTGAACCACAATACACTTGACCAGCATAACCTATGGTAAGACATGCTCAGAGTTGCAGCTTGAGAACATTTTGTTTAACTTAAATGGGGATATTAACAGAAAAAGACAGAAGCTAGGAACCATCCTGCAGGGCACTGAGTATGCAACAGACCTGAATCATTGGGAAGTAAGTGATAATTTCCTTTTTCTTTTCTGTTTTGTATTTCTGTTCCTTTGAATTTGTGATCATGGCATTAAGTTTGCCATGATCACAAATTCAGTTTGCTCTGTCTGTACAGAAGGACCTCGTGTAACTGAAGACTCTTGGTTGAAAGGAGTGCCTTTGTCCATATGCTATACCTCACCTTCTGTTTTGCACTCTTGATACATTAAGTTCAAGAAATGAACTTCACCACTCTTGATATATTGACTACAAGAGATGAACTTTATGGCTTTCAGAATTTGTCCTTTCTATGCAGTGCTTGCTGCTGTGAAAGACAAAGTGGGTTCAGTAGAGTACTGTTGCCTCTGATTCAAAGATGTCCCTGACTTTGCTCTACACCTCTCATTTTTAATTTAACATCACCACAGTGTACCTTACTATGCAATGTTTTGATACTATAGGAGTCAACTTTGAATAATAAATGATTTAATGTAGGATTTTTTTTAAAAAAAAACTGATTTTCTGTATTTATATATTTCAATATATACATAGGCTTAAAACTCTTACAATTGTCTCACATGGTTTAGACTGAAATAGTGTGATGCCTTTAGCTCTTCCTACCATTGGGGGTCCAAACCTGCAAAATGCAGCATCTCCAGCTGTCACCGGAAAACCAGGAATTGATATCAAAAAGGATGTCTCCACATAAACTAAAGTCCAAGTCTGAAACCATCTTGAAATGGATTTATACAATCATTCCACTTCTGATTTCATAGCTACATCCTACAGAATACTGGGATTTGTAGTTTGGTCAGTGGTATTAAAGTAGAGAATTTTACATATACTTCCCCTAAACATACATCCCAGGATTCCATAAGATATGACTATGTGAGTTAAAGTTGTATCAGAAAATTGCAGTTTTGCTGTATAAACAGTTCCTAGATATTTACCAAGCACATCAAGAAGACCACATAGAGTGGTAATAGAGTGAGCAAGTACTTCCTTTCCCACTTTATATATAAGTATAATAAACATTTAAAATGCATTAATAGGACTGTAGACTCCTGGTTAGAAAGCAGTCTTTAAAAGTACACACACATTTTCAAACAACCATAAAAGCCATCCTGGTTTTAAGAACTACATACCTTCCAAAAAAGCATCATCTTGGGTGCTCAACAAAGCTCAAGATATATGGAACCAACTTAACTCTCTATGTAAGGCATTACTGTAGAGAAAACTGTGCCACATGTACCCACCTACTACGGGCTTTTCCACACAGCCATATAATCCAGAATATCAAGGTGGATAATCCACAATATCTGCTTTTAACTGGAATATCTGAGTCCACATTGTCATATAATCCAGTTCAGGGTGGATTTATACAGCTGTCTGGAAGGGCTCTAAGTTACACTGGTGACAAGCCTTGCAACAATGACTCTAATGAGAATGTCATATTCCAGTCAGGTAGAGACAACATGGCATACTGTTGTAGGTTTTGGATTAGGACTCTGGAGACTAGAGTTTACTGGTCTCCAGTAAATCTCTGCTTGGTGTTATTGGGCATGCCATACTCTCAGCCTCAAAGGAAGACAATCGCAACCTCCCTCTGGAAAAAAAATGCTATGCAAACCACATGATAGCTTTGTCTTAGGGTTGCCTCAAGTCGACATGATTGTAAGGCAAACAACACCAGAATTTAAAACAATGTATGCATGTCAAACGAATAACAAGGTTATAACAACTTACTATAACTTTTATACTCCCTCCATTATAACAGGATGAAGAGCAATAGTGCCAAAGGAGCAGAAGGAGGAAACAAAGAGCTTAATTCTGAGGAGCAAATTACTGGTATTTTTTTCTGAACTTGTATTTAATTTAGTATTTGATGTCTTTCACTGTGGGAGTGTATAATGGGGGGACACAATAACATACATTTTGATTAAAGATTAAAGTTATGAAAGAGCAAAACAAAACAAAACTTGCAACCTTTATATTTCCCCTCAGTCTTGCAATTACAGATTTTCCAATTGCTATGGAGTTAGGGACACCATGTTAGTTTAACAACATGAGTTAAAATGAAGACTAATACAATTCATGTGCACATATAATTGGCCTTTCTATTTTTCATATCTGGCAGCTTCAAAACAACCATGCTCTTTAGCCTCGTTCAGTTGATGTTTTTGATGGAACATTGAAAAAAATACTTTAGCAATAATAAGCTATGCAGCATTTGGCCTTTGGGAAGGCCAGAGCAGAATGTAGAGCAGAAATCTGCATATGTCAGACTCATTCGTAGAGAAAAGTATACAAGCTCCTGAAACAAAAGATTGTTCCCAGTAGTTCTAGCACATTTGTTTCCATTTTAATTGGATTATTTATTGAGTACACTTTGAAGTGATCCATTGAATCACAGAGTTGCTTCCTTTCCCAAAGGTAATCTTGTCCAGTCCCTGGCAAGTGGAAATATACAGGTATGCATCAGAGGGCCCTTCCGGATAGGCCCTATATTCCAAGATCTGATCCTGGGGTATCTGTTTATCCCAGATTGTCTGGCAGTGCAGACTCATATAATCCAGTTTAAAGCAGATTGTGGGATATTGGACCTGTCTGAAAGGGCCCCTGGGATATATCCATTCAATCCCAGTTTAAAGTCAGAGGAGTCCAATGAATGAAAGAAAGCTCATACACAACAAGGTCCTTTCTAAAACTTAGGTAGAATGACTTTTTAAGGCTTTTAGGCAGTGATTCACTTCTACTTGCAAAACTATTTATGTTCAACCAGCCCTTCTTTCATCTTCATCTTCTGCCTAGATGATGATTTTCAACAGCAAAATATTTTCATATATGAATAAACACTTTTCAAACTTTAGAAAGTGCTAACACTTTTCCTACAATGGCATTACTTGTTCCCATTATGCATAGCAGAAGAACAGTAGTTTCCCTGTCTTTGTTTTCCTCTGACTATCTCAAACTGACAGCCTGGTGGAATCTAATATTTTTCCATACTGTATTTGAATTATATATTTGATTAAACATCTATTCTTTCTTTAACAGCAGATATGTCCCTAGATTAACTTTAAAGTACCACCTCCTCCTGGTTCACCTTAGCTTCAGGTTCACTAACCTTTTGTTTACCCGGAGAGGTAAATCTCTTTCTCTGCTTTGTAGCCTAGATAATGGGAAATCCCATTATCACAATTCAAGTTGGGAAGAAAAACTATGAAGATTAAGTGTTAAGATCATTGATTTATACTAAACTAGAAAGTGCATATATGTGGAGGTCATATGTTAGCTACCACATTGTCAGAGGGGTACGCCATGTGTGGCTGTATTTTATGTAACATTAAAGTGTTCAAAATAACTATGTCTTCTGGCTGTCATCCATAAATCATGTCAGGACAATGGCAGCAAAGTGATAGATCTCTGGCCATCAAAAGAATTTGATCATAAGACATAAGCTAAAATGATAACAAGTCAGGGAGATAAATATTTGTGTTCAGATTAACATCTCAAGGTCAGAGTGCCTAAGCATATCAATGAGGAGTACTGAGTCAACACTGGGAGAATCTTAATCTAAAAAGGTATCTTAGTGACAGAGAAACTGAATTTTTAATGAAGTTGTCTATTTATAGTAAATTAGCTACTAAGACACTTATGTTGTCCTTTGCAAAGGATTTTCTTTTCAAAAAATGTGAACCATAGGTTTTAGTGTTACCTGTTATAGTATATGATACTGAGGGGATAGGGATTAAAAGATAATACCTTTGGATACTCCAAAAGTTTGTTCATAAAATAATGTCAACAAGCTAGGGTGGAAACGGAGCCACAAAAAAATCAGTGGCTCAATTCTTATTAGTAGTACTAACTAAATCAATAACACTTACTCAGGTGTGTGAGTACATATGAATTCAAAGGTTTCCTCTCCAATGGATCAGATGTTTGTGCAAAACCTTTATGCAAGTAACAAGTATATTTTAAGCAAAAAAGTCATGCAATGCAATAAATATAAATATCAAGTAAGATAGACAATAGATAGAAAGATAGATAGCATGTGTGCAAATATGGGAAGCTATGGCTGTTAGCGATATCTGCTTGACAGCTCCTTATCAATCAGGGTTTATAATTGTGGAACTCATTCAACTACTATTGAAACAAAACCAGGTGGAAATGTTTTGTAGAAGTATTGCCACTCTCCTATCTGTAAAGCATTAGAACAGAGCTAAAAGGGCATAGGAGAGAGATCTGCTGCATGAGAAACTATGAAGAAACAGAAGCATATACGTCAGTTCATGATTTTTTTTTTTTTGTAATAGGAATGTTAAAAAGGAATTATTAATTGTAGCATTTCAAGTATTAGAGAGGATTCCCACATTTTAAGAAACAGAAGCATATTCGTCAGTTCATGATTTTTTTGTAATAGGAATGTTAAAAAGGAATTATTAATTGTAGCATTTCAAGTATTAGAGAGGATTCCCACATTTTAAGACACCTCACTGATAATATTGCCAGCCATAAACACAAGAATATTTGTGTGCACATCCTCCCCTAATTAATTGCACAAAAACCATATCTTGCACAAAAATGTCATAGTTTGAACAACTCCTCGTGCATTTTGCTCAACAATACTGCATTTTATTTTTGCGTTTTTATCCTCATACCTATATGAAAGAATAAAAAAGTAAAGATTTGCATTCTTGGTTTATCCATTCAGCTCCTATAGTTCATGCATTAAACTGTAAACCATCAAATTCAGAAGGAATAGTTTTATAAGGAATCAAATGATCTCAATGGACGTATAAACAGTACTTATTAAAAGAAAGAGATCTTCATTGGACTTTGTATCTCCAGTGTATTGCATCATTCATTAGTCTATTGTGGCTGTTTCTCCTAAGGCTTTTGTCTACATCATTTGTGATCTGCTAAGGCTACAACCTACAAAGTACTCAATAAGTCTACTGCCCCCATACATTAGTTTTCCACTGCACCATAATGCAAGGATTCACTGTGTCATTATAGATGTTCTTCTCAAAAGTATAATTCAAATACCTGAAACATAAACAATTGAGATAGCTTTGAGTAAGTAGCCCACACCTACTGTAAATAATTTGCAATCACTTGCTTTTGTTGTTGCTGTTCTTTAAAGAAAATGTTATGTTAACTTATATCCTGCTTTTTCTCTCCACAAAAAGAAAAAAGAAAGTCACATGAAACAGAGTACAATATTTAGTTTGCCTCCACTTCCTCAAAATTGATGTATGAGATATTAATCTTCTACCACTATAAGGAAAATCAGATAACATAGTATAGCAGTGCTGGTCTTTCTTATGGACTGGATCCAATCAACCCTACTCTCTTTTAATTTTATTTAATTTTTTGCAGCAAATCTAAACCCACTTTATAATGTATTTGGTAAGAAAATGTAGCAAGAAGACAGAATGAGCCTCCTCTCCTCCTATTGAACATCTGCATGACTAGATGTCAAATGTCAATGGAAGTCTGTTAAAATGTAGTTTTAGCTGTTGAATTAGAAAGAGGATTTGTGCATAACAACTCTTTTTGCTTGTTTCCAGTTGCATGCATCATCTGGATTGGGGCATCTATGTAATGAGTGCAGTTGTAAAAACATCACAAGAAACACTTGTTGTTTTAGATCACAGCCAAAACCAAGGGCATCCTGGTATATCACCCTTAAAACAGTACTGTTTCATTTTGTTTCTTCATTCTATGCATTACGATGTCAGGGAGAAATACCTGAAGCCATGAGTAATTCCTTCAATCAATAATAATGCTAGCAAAATCAATGTTGTGAACCAGACTGTAGAGGATCTCTTAAAACCTTTCTATCCATAAACAAAATGTGCTATATTAACTAGCCTTAGGTCTTGAATCTTGGGCAAAACAAATGTGAAACAGAAGCCCAAGCTCTTAAATTTTCAGTGGAAATGACTTCTTTTGAAACATACTTGTGACTTGAAAAAGCTATATAACTTTTCATATGACTTCCAAGACTGTCTTGCATTTCAGTCAGCCTTAGACACTTCATTTGATTTTGTTTTGGTTTTGTTTTGTAATAGTTTTGTAATTAATGGGCTTAAAGTGGGGATTAAAATATCCTGGGATCTGAAAACATGTCTTCACACAGATCTATGGTTCCTGGGATTTCTTCCCTCACCATCCTCACAGGCTTCCTCTGTATCAGAACAATATGGAGGGTGGACAGGGGACATCTGGAAGAAGTTGTTTTTTTTAAAAAAAAAAACAACACTCCATTATGGGCTGCACTGTATAGACGCACATGTGAGTATCTTAATATAAATATAAATATAAGTAGACTAATATGTGTGCATATGGGGTTCAGCGTATAATTGAGTGGTTTTTTTAAAAAAATTCTGCTGCGTGTCTCTGTTTCACCCATTCTTTATTTAGGCTCTGATTAATATTATAAAGTGTAAAAGAAAAAGTTTCAGAGAATTCTAATTGCTCTCTGCTTGTGCTTCCGTTAAACAACCTGTGTGTCCATTTCACGGTCCAATCAGCTGATCAGTTGTATGGGGCTTTTTAAAAGCATACATCTGCTGAGCAGTCTTCACAGGGGAAAGGAAAGAAATCACATGTTTTTTGCAAGTGCAGGGATATACAGTGATGTGACTGTATTGGGATATAACTGGACCTATCTCCCCAAGTTCCCTCAGGGAGATAGGGTGGAATAGAAATAAATATGCTCACTGGAGCGGTGTACAGGGAATACACAACCCGTCTGTTATGCCAGCTCCACTGGTTGCTGATCAGATTCCGAGCATAATTCAAAGTACTGGTTTTAACCTTTAAAGCCCTAAACAGTTCTGGCCCAGACTACCTATCCGAACGTATATCCTGTTATGAACCATCACTAAATTTAAGATCATCTGGAGAGGCCCTGCTCTCGATCCCACCACCATCGTAAACTCGACTGGTGGGGACGAGGGACAGGGCCTTCTCAGCAGTGCCCCACTCCCCTGTCTGTGGAATGCTCTCCTCAGGGATTTTAACAGGCGTATTTTAATCAATTGTTTTTATTACTGGCATCGTAAGTGCTCAGTCCGTCCCCCCCACCCCCCACCCCCGTCCTCAGGAGTGAGAATGGCGTGGTATAAATATACGTAATAAAGAAATAAATAAGTTTTATTATTTTTAATATTTTTAACATGTGTTTTTAATCCATTGCAGCAAATCAGTGTGGATTTACTGCTAGCATCATATAGTCAAGCCACGCCCCTTTTAACTGGTAATTTCCATGATTTAGGTGTTGTGTAGAATGGTCCAGTGTTTTATACTCCTGATCTTCAGGAATAGGGAAAAATAATCGGAAAGAAGAGTTGTTATTGTCATCATTGAAATTCACTTTCACATGAATAACATACTAATTACATTCAGATTAATTAATGACAAGGTCAGAAATGTATAGCTGTGTAGCTTTTTCAATTTCTGTTCCATCCCTTGTGTGTCATTATATTTTCTGACTGAGATGTTGTCAAATTAGCTGTTTGGTTCAGAGGTTGAATCCATTGAGTTTGAAATTCCCAGATGTGTAATAAGATCAGATGTTCATTATTTTATAATTTAAAATAAGATCAATTACAAGATCATTTCTAAGTTCTGTATGTGTACATACAATATGACTAAACATCCGAGTTCTGCCATTATGTACATTATGTTGGATTCTGCAATCATTTACTTTCCAAGGAAAGTGAATGGATGTGTATTATTGTACATTTCCTAGAACAGTGGTTCTCAACCTGTGAGCTCCCATCTGTTTTGGCCTACAACTTCCAGAAATCTCAGTCAGTTTACCAGCTGTTAGGATTTCTGAGAGTTGAAGGCCAAAACATTTGGGAGTCACAGGTTGAGAACCACTGTCCTAGAAGAAGAGAAATATAAAGATGACCAAAGCCATCACTGGGATTGTGGCGCAGCTGGCTGAGTGTCAGCTGCATTAAGATCACTCTGACCAGAAGGTCATGAGTTCAAAGCCAGCCTGGGTCGGAGTGAGTGTCCGGCCAGTTTTGTGTAGCTTATTGTCGACCTTTGCAACCCGAAAGACAGTTGCATCTGTCAAGTAGGAAAATTAGGTACCACCTATGTGTGGGGAGGCTAATTAACTAATTTATGAGGACATAAAAAGACTCCAGCAAAAAGCATGCCAGCAAAGCATGTGGGGGATGCGGAAGTACTTCATCAGTGTATTGTCGAAGGCTTTCATGGCTGGAATCACTGGGTTGTTGTAGGTTTTTCTGGGCTATATGGCCATGTTCTGGAGACATTTTTCTCCTGACGTTTCGCCTGCATCTATGGCAAGCATCCTCAGATGTTCCTGAGCATGCTTGCCATAGATGCAAGCGAAACATCAGGAGAAAAATGCCTCCAGAACATGGCCATATAGCCCAGAAAAACCTACAACAACCCAGTACTTCATCAGTGTTGCAGATGGACAATGAAAGCGACAGCTCTCCTGGCGGCCAGAAAAACGTTAAATAGCCTCTGTGTATGTCTTTATTTTAATTGGCATTGAATGTTTGCCATATATGTGTACATTGTAATCCGCCCTGAGTCCCCTGTGAGGTGAGAAGGGCAGAATATAAATGCTGTAAATAAATAATAATAATATCAATGCTTTGTATTCAGGTGTAGGATGGGAAGAAGGAATAGAAAAAAAGATGTTACAAATCACTTCTCTCTTCTACTTTTACAGTCTTTCAATGTTTTTCAACATGCTCGAACAAAGGTAAAATTACCCCTGCTTTAGCATACATTGTATTAAACAACTCTGTTACAATTAATAATAAACAATTCTTAAATGACCCTTAGTTTAGCCATGCATTTTGAGTGTTTCTTTGTTCAACTGGGTGGCCAGTTGCTTGTCTTGCCTCTAATGCATTCCTCATTTTCTTACTCCACAGAACAATCTTGGGTTTGTGCTGAGAGCAAACGGGATTGGTTCTGCCATTTGCACTTCATTTGCTGTCCCAACAGATCTGTTTTACCTCTGGAAGCAGCTGCTTCCTGCGAGTCAACCTTGGGCTCACCTATATCTGACAATGTAGCCCTGGATCTGAAACATTTATGCTGAAAACAGGGCCATTGCTCAATTAACTGAGAAGCACAACTGCTCTTGCTGGGCAGCCTACATTTCCTCTCTTCTATGTTGCTGTCCTCACCACTTGTACCCAGTTACAGAGTTTCTTCTCAGCTTTTTACGGTCATGGACACTTCTCACATCAGAATGGAGTACCTATGTAATCAGTAAGAAGGAGATGATAATCTGCTGGTTTCAGAATGGGAACTCCATGCAACAAGTTAGAAGTAACAGGCACCCCATTCTGATGTCTGCAGAAGTGCCCATGATGACCAGGATTTCATATGGAGCTCTGTAGATAGCTAGTAATGGCAGTGGTGGTGATAACATGGCCACAAGCCATCTCTTTGCTGATGAGTGCTGGGAAAGCGTGATAGCACTAGTGTCAGCCTAGACACTGGATCGGACCTGATGCCTGTTAATCAGAAGCTGTGGGATTTTCCAGAGTATTATTTGACTTGACCCAAAGTAGAGCAAAGTTGGCTTAAAGCAGGCAAATGGAATACTCATTGGAAGTCACTGTGTCTCACGAAGACAGCCAGCTTTCAATTTGGGATGAATCTGGTTTGTTTGGGTGTGCACACAAGTTCAGAAAAACCCCTTGAAAAACAAAGGGAAAACACTTAGTTGGGTAATATTAAATCACAATAGAGAGATATATTACTGCAGGAACAATGGAAACACTTTCAGTTTCTAGAGAGCAGATCTTATTCATCTAGCTGACTGACATGAAAAAAGATGTAGATCATGCACGACTAAGTGTTAAAACAGGTAAAATGAAGAAAATAGGGAAAGCTGGTTTGTTAGACTAGATTCTACAGTAGAGAGGTGTGGGAGGGGGAGAGAAAGAGGGATTGAAAAAAGCCTTGAAAGGAACCCTGCTGATTGCAATGTCAATTTTTCCTCTTGCTCCTATCCTGCCTTGCCACACCAGGACATGTGTGTGACAGGTAGAGTCAGTGTCTCGAGTAGAAACCCTTCTTGCTATCACTCACTTGCCTCCCCACCACATGTATCTGAGTTTAGGCTACGGCAGCAGCATCTGCCAAGGAAGCGGGGGTGGGGAGGAGAGAGAGAGATCAAGGAAACAAAACCAGGAATATAGCTAAAAAGGAAAAGAAGTAAAATAATGGGGGAGCGCAATACCTTCTGGCTCTGAAGAGCATCTGCTTGTTCATCTGGAATGTAAAAGAAAAAAATCCATTCACACAAAGAGTGGGAAGTGGAGCAGGAAAGAAACAGAGAAAATGAGAAAGGCATCCTTGCTCTAATTTGTATGAAATAAGGTTCATAACAGACTATTCTCATTTATTCTCCTTACTGTAAATAATAATGATGATATGATGATGGTAATAACAACAGACAGACAGACAGACAGAGTTTTGGAGCACAATTCGCCTGACCTCACGACTGTGTTAAAAAACAAGGTATGGATCGTTGATGTTGCAATCCCAGGCAACAGCAGAATTGAAGAGAAACAACTGGAAAAGCTGACACAATATGAGGATTTAAAGATCGAAATGCAAAGACTCTGGCACAAGCCAGTAAAGGTGGTCCCAGTGGTGATCGGCATACTGGGTGCAGTGCCTAAAGACCCTGGCCTGACCTTAAACACAATCAGTGCTGACAAAATTACAATTTGCCAGCTACAGAAGGCCACCTTACTGGGATCTGCATGCATAATTCGCCGATATATCACACAGTCCTAGACACTTGGGAAGTGTCCGACGTGTGATCAAATACAACAACTAGCAGAGTGATCTTGTTTGCTGTGGACTCATCTTCTTGTGTTTCAAATAACAATAACAACAACAACAACAACAATAATAATATCAGCCTGAGTAGTTGTGATGTGTATGAGCTGATAGTAAAATAATATTGTGGCAGTATTTTCAGCACCATCACACAGCCTACAATGAGATGTACAAAGTGGTAGAAAGTGATAGAATAGCAGGGAAGACCTAACATAGGGAATTCTAGGATGGCTCTTTTTTACCTTATAGGAAAAAAAAAAGAGTTTTCGTCTCTCGAAGCTGGAAAAAAATCTTGTCTGCTCGTAAAGCACAAGTGAAAAAGAAACATTAAAGAAGTGGTGGCTACCAACCAACATGGCCATACGGAAGCATATATAATTGTAATCAGATTTGGTTGACTTTGAAAAGCTGTGATATTCACCAATGAGTGTGGTTCCTTCATGAATACAGATTGCAATTATTTCACTTTGGGTTGATTTGGTAAAGTGCCTTCACTTCGCTAAGGTTTTTCTCAAATGAAAGACACATAGCCCCCAGCCCAGGCCTAAGCAGGTGTATCAAACTAACCAGATCTTCTAAGAATGTAGATTCAACCCTTTGTCATAATGAGGCAGTGGAGAGGGAATCTGTGAAGTTGGATTTATAGCAAACTAATTGACCCTATTTTTGTATTATAATATCAAAGTACTTTATACAGTAAGCAGTGATGAATGTGCTATGTCTTAAAGAACAATAATCAATAAGGCCACTTGAAAACAAGGTTCACTTTCATAATCTATTATGAATGCTCACTAGTTTATTAGTATCACATGTAAAATTATAGAGACCATTATTACTAAAATGCATGACGTGCTCAACTTGGTATGTGTCCATTATCTACACTAATGCAACTGATGTGAAGCAATAGATTGGCCTGCTAAAGTTTTTTATTTTCATAAGATCACACAGACAAGCACAATGTGGTTTCAGAGTATAACATAAAACAATGTACTTGTTCATGATACTCTGACAGCTAAACAATGATTTATTCATCTCCTCTCAGAAAGATATATAGAAACAACTCCAAAACAGTTGCTTGCACAAGATTTGACAGTGTTCTGTTTCAGACACAAGTAGGACAAGGACAAGGCCTCAAACGGACTGCATAAACCTTTTGCTACATCTCTCCTTATTGCTCCTTCCTTACTTACTTACTTAAAAGTTGGTATATTATCTTTTGGTGACTCCCAAAGATCTTGATATTTTGGGAACCCCATCCATACCTATCAAAAACAAGTATTCTGGGAGTGATTCTATAATTTACAGGAGAATCATGAAAGATGACTAATGTGTTCACTATTGTCATGACTTCAGCTAAACTCCAGGGTTGCCCTGAGGAGGATTCTGATTTCAACTAATAATACAATTCACAAAGGCAGTAGAACATTATGTCAGTAGACATAACTTTCCCTTCATTCTAAGACGTTAAAGATGCCTCTCTTTTGACCTGTTAGGTCCATATGAACATATAGCAGTTGAAGAACCATATTCAATTGCTATAGGAATTACAGGTGATTCTACTGGGGTGGAGGCATATACAACTGGAAGGTGAGGGGTTTTAAGTGGAGTTATCTTTAAGTCATATTTCCAAGACAGATGTGCACCATGAAAAGTGCAAAAATAATATATCTCAGAGATTACAACTAAAAGCGGCAGGCTACAGATGTCTGCATTTCTTTGCTCAGATATCATGGGCTTTCAGCTCAGCTAGCACAGCATATTGGGATCTTTCTAGGAATTTCTACTTACTGGAACCTACAGTATCTATGCCAAAGATATGTCTTGACCCAACTTAACCAGAAACTCTGATTGGGATTAATTAGCTTGTCTTCTTTTGTCATACCCTTTTTACCTTATCTTGATTGCTAGGGCTGTGTAAAAAGTTGTTTGTATCTTGTATGTCAGATATATTTTGTAAGATTTGTACATACAACACAATATTAAGACACATGGGTAACACCCACGCAGAAAACTTAATATTCAAAACTTTTTGGAAGAGTTGTGTAAGCCTTGTAAGTGGCAAGGCACAGAGTCAAGGGAGAGGGTCTGCTTTTTCCTCAAAGGGGGCAGTGAGAGGGGAAGGGAGGGATGCCTGTCCAGAAAGAGACATGCAGAGACCATCATATTGAGGCTTGAATGACGGCAGCCCGCAATTACATAACGAAAAAGTTACAAAATTTTTGTTATATCATTTTAGTTATGATACAGACCCCTTACAATATTTTAGAAACAGTTTAGAAATATTTTGCACACACACACCCCAATCTAATTTAGTAATTAGTATTGAAGCACTTTTTTTCACTGATTGCACAGGCCTATTGATTACTGTAATTTGTCCTGTTTTAACCTGATGCCAGGTATTCTGGCTTTAACATTTATTTGACTATATTTAACTATTTTCCACCAAAAATCTGTTTGATTTAGTATTTGTCTTTCCTAGTGAACTGTAAATCAAAAGAAATTAAAAAGAGTGGTTCATGTGGTTATGTATCTAGAAACAATGGTTCTCACTTCTGGACTTTGGAAGTAGAGGGATTGAGTCTGAGGTTGCATTTACACTTGATAAAACATTATTTTCAATCCCAGACAGCTGGCTAGGCTGATGGCACTTTAGGGCTTCTACTGCTGTTTTGATGGTGATGATAATTTTTGGTGAGGTCACAACAGGATGTCCAGTCATGTGATCACTAGAAGTGACATCACCAGAAAGTTTCTGCCAGAAAGCTGCATCTAGCCAATAATAAAGCTGTCCTGAGTCTCTTTGGGAAGAAAGGTGCAGGTTAGAAATTATTTTAATAATAATAATAATAATAATGATGATGATGATGATGATGATGATGATGATGATATAATAATAATAATAATAATAATAATAATAATAATAATAATAATAATAGATCGTGTTAAAAAACAAAATATGGATTGTTGATGTTGCAATCCCAGGTGACAGCAGGATTGAAGAGAAACAACTGGAAAAACTGACATGATATGGGAATTTAAAGG
Organism: Anolis sagrei; assembly: GCF_037176765.1. NCBI lineage: Eukaryota > Metazoa > Chordata > Lepidosauria > Squamata > Anolidae > Anolis > Anolis sagrei. The sequence goes on from NC_090023.1 coordinate 135,302,338, forward strand.
TCGAACTGCAAAGGCTCTGGCACAAACCAATAAAGATGGTCCCAGTGGTGATCGGCACACTGGGTGTAGTGCCTAAAGATCTTGGCTTGCACTTAAACACAATTGCCGCTGACAAAATTAGCATCTACCAGCTGCAGAAGGCCACCTTACTGGGATCTGCATGCATAATTCGCTGATACATCACACAGTCCTAGACACTTGGGAAGTGTCCGACATGTGATCCAATTCAACAGGCAGTAGAATGTCTGCTGTGGACTCATCTTGTGTTAATAATAATAATAATAATAATAATAATAATAATAATAATAATGCAATTGTCTTTTTGACAGCTTAATCAGCTACCCACACCTCATAAACACCAAGGGAATTTGACACCCTATATACTGCATTAATAGCCAGTCATATTACTCACAGCTGTTGCAAGCTGATTTTATTTTATTTTGCCCATGTAGACATAGCCTGTTTCAATACAATCACTTTTGTTAAAAATGTAAAAGGTGTTTGCTATTGCTGTTTCACCATCCAGGGTCTTTTGGGACTCAGCACAAAAGTGCTGTACCAGAAGGAAAGTGGGCAAGGCCTACACACAAGTTCTCCCTCATTCCATTCCAGTCTTTGGAGGAAGAGTCAGGTTAGTACAGCTCTGACCTCTCCAAGGACCAAGGCAGTGGTGAGCCCTGTGTTAGTCTTCTGGAGATGGGAGTCTGGTTTGGCTGGGTCCCCACCCTGTGTCAGTAACTGTGGACTTCCAGGAAAAAAAGAAACACAGTTTGCTTGCCCTCCTCCTGTTCATGGTGTATGCTGCCTGGGGAAGCAACTCAAGGGCTTACATGTAGTGCCAGCCCTCACAAGCTGGCTCAGCATGTGCTGGCTTCATCACACTCCCAGGCCAGGAAAGTTTGTATCCATGGTAGTGTAGACTTTTGCTCCATATTTTCCCCTAGATCATGAGTCTCTGTCTTGTCCGTATCTCCTCCTCTTCATCCTCCTTCCTTTGCTGGGGTCTGCATGGTATAAGGCTGGGTGCCTGCAAGACTTGAGTATGCAGCTTGGGTCCTTGGGAATTACAGGGAAGAGAAACTGTAGGGAGGACATATGTAATGGGAGATTATGGAGGAAGGCTTATCTAGCACACTTTGTGAAATCTTTTTTTCTGTCCTGCAAAACATTTCATTTTGAATATGGGAAAATTACAGACCTCTGTTTTTACTGACTTGGTGTCTGGAAACTGTAGCCTGATAAAGTAACTCTTCTAAGCTCTGTTTATATTGAAGAGTGATTTGTAGAAAAAAGATTAATTTGGAATATATTATGAAGCACAGGACACATCTAGTGATCCATTCATCGACTTTCATTCCATGCTTCGGGCAAATGTTTCTTTCTGCCCTTTTCTTCCCTTATTTAAGTAGTATTTGAATTTGGATGCAGCTATTAACTTTCACTCAGGGTTACTCACCGGGGGAAATATTGAGAGAGAAATGCTGACCTTCCATAAACCCTTCTAGCAAAGCAATATTTATTAGGTCCTCATCCAAGCCAGCTGAAGTGAACAAACATAATGGGTTTTGGATCAATGCCTTAAATGGGATTTATTTTTAGTGGTAGCTTACTACTTGGCTTATTAAAGAAGAGTAAAGGGTGGCAGAAACCTTCTAAGTGTAAGTTTGTTAAATGAACATGGAAAAAAATGAATGACCAGCAGATTGAATTACCAGTTTTATAGGCAACACGATTCATTGCCTGGAGGCAGCTCTGGGTATTGAATGCCCCATATGTTTTCTGTGCCTATATCATTCAGGTATTCTATTTGTAGCAAAGGGTGACCAACAGGTGTGATTAAGTTTAAGGAGGCATGAGATACTGGTGTATAAGTATTAGCACAGATGTAGGAATTCTTGCATATAGATGGAATCTTCTGTATCAGAAGTCTGCTCATAAAGTCATTCCTTGGCAACTATGCCCCAGGGCAATGGTTCAGTCAACTTTTCCATGGGCACAATGCCATCCTAACAGATTGGCATAAACAGCCCAGTTTAGTAGTCTGTGTATGCATTAAGCCCAGACTGCTGAAGCTAAAGCTTGTCATCTGGGAACATTGGGTAGATGGATGGAGGTTAAATAGTTTGTTAGTCCAGGGATCACAGAGAGAGAGAGAGAGAGAGAGAGAGAGAGAGAGTTACAAAATTATGACAGTTCAAAGCATAAGAATCAAACAGACTAACTCCTCTGCTGCAGAAAACCAAACATAAGACAGAAAAAACAAGCTCGGTGGGATGTGCAAAACCACAGGAAAACATTTCCCTAATTTTATTGAAGTTCTTTTCACTTTCTTTGAAATTGTTCCTATATTTCCTCAGAGGCCATAGGTCCAAATCTACTTTGAATTTACTTTTTGTAAACTATAGTGACAGCCCAAAAGGGTGTGTGTTTTCAAGGTAAAATTTAGGAAATTCTTGCTCAGCTATTAGCTCACTGCATACACTTTGACTAATAGAATTAGTGCACAATGACACCAGTTTAACTGCTATGGCTCAAAGCTATGGAATCCTGGGATTCATAGTTTGGTGAGACACAAGCACACTTTGACATAGAAGGCTAAAGTCCTTGCAAAACTACAGTTTCCATGATTATATAGCATTGGGTCATGGTAAAGTTAAAGTGGTAGGAAAGGTTACTGGGGTCGCAAGCATCACCATTTGTGGTTACATGCTCACTACTAATTGCTGGGGTGTGTGCTTTGTAACATTTAAAATCAATGTATTATTGTGATACAATGACACTTGTACAGATTGGGGGTAAAACCATTTACCTGTAAATAAGCCATCGCAATGGTGGTAGCACATGCAGCTCTGAATCAGCCCTATAAGCTGTTCAGCTGCCCAGGAGAGGAGTGCACAAAGTCACAGGACCAGGACAAGGAGCCAACCTAAGGGGGGGGGGGGGTAATTGCCAAGAGTGGTGCTGATTCACATTTGGGGTGACAACTATGGAATGTAAGTGTGGTATATTACAGTTAGGTTTGGCGCTAATGTGTTGAATTTTGTTACAACTGGGTTAATTTGGTGGTATAGACAAGTCCTAGGGCAGTTTTTAGGGTTTTCTTTTCTTTTGCATTTTCTTGAATTTGACTTACATTTTTCCCTGTCCTCACTGTGAGAAATCCCGTCTGTTTAATGCATATCTTTCTTAATGGATATAGTTTTATTACACCTTTTCACACATTTCTTCATTGAGTAGACTGTGTCCATTTCAAATGTGTCCATTTTTGTTCTGCTCATTTAGTTCTGTATACCTTGAAAGGAGGGGAAGAGAAAGGAAAAAAATAGCTTAACATTTACTGTCTGCTTTCAATGACAAGAAACTCAAAGATAGACACACATTTTCAGTAATAATTATTTAGTGGATATGGTAGGGAAAAAAATCTCAAATTTACAGAGAATTCTTTTACAACCTAACAAGGTTAATGATAGAATTATCCCTGAAAGGGACATACTGAAATCATTCAGCAATTTAGCTCTCTTGCTTGTTATTCTTGTCAATATGATGTACAGTTGTTGTCCTTTTACTTTGTGACATTCAGAAATATATAAGTATAAATTGTTTTCTCTCTTGCAACTGTTTGCAATCTATTGTTTCCACCATTATCTGTTCCCTGTTGCCCAAGACAACATCTCATTGTAGATTCTGAGGAAGTAAGAACATTACGCTTTAAAAGAAATTTATCTGAGAGTTAACAGGGATGATAATTACACTCTTATTTTTATATGCTAATTCACACATCATGGAGCAGAAAATAAGAGCACTGTATTCATTTGATTTTTCTTGCACATTGTTAAGGCTTCCCATCATGAATGAATGCCTTACATTTGAAAACAGTAAACAGAAAGTGATGGCTAACTTGGAAGCTTTACAATTTGATAATACATAATGTTTTAAAACTGACAGATCTTTTTACTGTTCAGATTTTTTTAAAAAGAAAAAAAGAAAGAATCTTCACACACACTTAGATGTATCCATATCCTCATTTTTACCCTAATCTTTATCCAAAGCAATAAGTTCCATGTAGAGGAACTAGCATGAGAAAATCCATCAGCATGTTGGACAGTATTTGCTATTTGGCTCCTCTTTATCTGAACTCTCATTTATAAGGAGGCATACCCCTATCTCAAGGCTGGGGTAACTGCAGCCTACCAGGTGTTGCAGCCCCTACATTTGTCAACAGTGGTTGTGCTGGTTGATGTGGATAGAATTTCCAGTACAACAACTGGATATCACAATTTGCCTACCTCTACACTAGGTGAAGACAGGAAGTGGGGAATATAACACAGCCCACTACATTTGGTCAACAGAAGCATTTACCTTATCTATCATCTATTTGTAGTTGTTCCACCAAAGTTGCAGGGGGGAGAACAGTTGGATTATGCCATTGGCTTTATTGAAGAACATCTGCCATTTGTTTCCATTTCAGTTGGTTTTTATAATGGCTGGAATCTTGTTGACATCATCTTCATGTCTCAGTTCCCATGTGCTATTGGCTACGTATTTTTGTGCAACAAAGATTGCCCACATTCAAGTAAAGGTTGAAGAAGTGGACATGTAAATGTGTATGTGGCATCACTGCCTGTAGATTTTTGTCTTCCCACCCCGAAATAATGAGACAACACAGATTGCTTTGGGTTTGAATATGGGCAACTTTATTAACGTTACCTATTTAACTTTAAGGGTTTTAATTTATAACTGTACTTGGTTTGGGAAAGCTGAGATAGCGTCCCTGCCCATCCACTCCTCGGCAAGCTGGGGAAAAAACCTGGTACCCCCTTTTAACCGAATCTGGGCAACCTCTAATGCAGAGTGCAGGGAACCTTATTCAAGATAGTGAAGGCCATATTCCCCCACCCTTTTTAGGCCATTTCCCTTCACCTCCCCTGACAAAGTTAACCTCAGGAAAGTGTTTAATTAATAGCCTCTTAACCTTGAAAGGGGATGCCTTGGATATACCTCAAATATTTAACTTTTCTAATGTGTTTTCCACCACGGATTGGGGGAAGATGTCCATTTTGTCCCCATCTCCCACCAAGTCTCTTAACCCAGTCTTAATGCCCGCTTGTAAGTTGGCCAGGAACATGTCGTTACCAGCGTCCGAGAGATGGATACCATCAGGCCGGTATAAGAAAGTGTCATTATGGGCAATCCCATCTTGTGATATATAGGAAATAGGAACCATTGCCTCGTGTCAATGCCACAGAAATGTCCCTATTTATCCTCTTTCTGGCTTTTTTGAGTTTACGGATGTCACCGCCACCAGGCCATTTTAGGACCACATAATGTGAGTATGGGGCCAAACCTCCCATATTTTTGTAAAATCTGTCTGTGCCTGCAAATATAATGCCCTTCCCTTGAGGAGACCCAAATCATTACCCCTAAGGTGAATCAACAAAATATCAGGTGCTGGACCACCCCCTGGACTGTAACAACAAAGGGATCAACTGCATTTCAAGCCTCGTCTCCCCCTCCATTCTATAGAGGCAATGGAGGCAAGGCCCAAGTGCTGTCCAAAGGGACCTTGTTGTGTGTGGTGGTTGGTCCAGTGGACATAACTGTGTCCACAAATCAACACCCTTCTTCTGTGGACCAGCAAAACTCCATCTGAAAAAACAAGAAATGTCATTAACGAGAAACAGGCTGAAAGTAGCTCTTATAGGCATCAGACTTCCATCCCCCCAAGCTCTTTATCCTGTCCTCACCATATCCAAAGCCAGCCGCTGTAGATGCGGCACCTATGTGGAAGGAATGGGAACCGAATTTGAGGTGCCCAAGACCCAAAAGCTTTAACGCTTTGGTGGTAAGCGTCCAAAATTGGTATTTTGTGAGCGAAAAAATAACCCCATCTTGACAGAAAAAATAATCTGTTGAGGAACCCCTAGCAGCTATGAAATGGGCATTAGCCAAAACTGGGCAGATATCAGTGTCACTACAGGTTGACAATGAAATTAACGAACGCTTTTCTCGCTGATCCATTTTGGAAGATTTAATAAGGACGTGCAAGTGTTGGTCCTTTAAAGTAACATCTGAAAAAAGTAATGCTCATCAAGTTAAAATCTCTCTTGCTCCCGGGTACTAACTTGCTTATTCTTGGTGCACCAGTAAAAGGCGGTTAACGCCGCTGCATGAAAAAGCAGCTATTCATAACCAGACAAACAAACTTGTGACCATGCCGGTCAGAACCCAGATGCCTTAAAGAGCCAGACTCAGGAGTATGTCCAAAAGTAGAGTTTATTAACACAAAGCAAAAGGGACTCAGAAACACTTACTTCAGTGTCTCTGGTTCAAACTTAAAAGTAGCAGCAAGTTCCAGTTCAAAAATCCAAGTAAGGCAATAATCCGGATTATCTGGAGAAAAGATCCGGATTAAACTAAACTGCTTAAAAAGTCGCGCAAAGTAACTCAGCAAGTGAAGGGTGAACAAACAAAGAGCCGCAAAGAAGGAAATATAGTCAAACCAAGTCCGAGGTTGAAGTAAGCCAAGTCTGAAGTTGCAAGGTTCCAAAGTCCACGTTGGCAGGTTGGTAGTCAAAAACAAGTCCGAAGTCAAAGAAGGGGAAATCCGCACTCACGGGAATCCAAGCTGAGTTGAAACACAAATGGAAGCAGCAACCTGCAGATTCAGGACCTAAACCCAAGACGAAAATGGTAGCAACAATATCCAAGGCACGAAACCAACACTTTGCCTTCTGCAAAGATTCTCCATTTCAGTGCCTACTTTTATCTCACACCTCATCATCCGATGATGAGCTGACCTCCGCCCCACCATCATCCCTTACAGTTGCCCTTGCCTCCACACCTGAACAACGACACCCATCCCTCCAACTCTTGCACCTTTTGTCAAGACTTAGATCTCCCCAAGTCTCAACAGTATCTCCCGATTGCCAATCCCCACCACAAGAAAACCCCACAAATGTGTCACTAGACGTTGGCTGAGTACATACATCCTGAACCTCTTGAACCTTGGTCCAATCCAGTGTGTCATCCCCATCCTCATCACTCCTAGACCCATCACTCCCAGAGAAATCCATGAAAGACTCTTCATCTGTGGGAGCAGTAAGTATATCCCGGACCTTCTTCCTTTGTCGCTCCTCATCCAATTCCTGCTCCTGAGTAACCCTCTTAGTTCCCCTATTCACATCCACTGTATCTCCTTCCTCCTCCTCACTCATTGACCCTTCGTTCTCAGAAAATCCTTTGAAGGAGTCTTCGTCGGTAGGTGACATAAGTATATCCCGGATCCTTTTCCTTTGTTGTTCCTCATCTAGCTCTTGCTCATGAGCACTCCTTTTCCCTCTTCTGACACCCATACTATTACTTGCAGTGTTACTAACAGGCTCTATTACAGAAATGCTTGTTTGAGGCCCCTTAAAATATCTGGTATTAGGGGTTGCCAATCATCAGGCTGTTGTCCGCTTTCACAGGACCAACCAGTGATTAACTTATGTAACCGGAAGTCATTGGTGTGACCTGGGAGGCCTTGTGCTTCAAGCCAGTATGCTTAAGCTGCTAACTTGGATCAAATAAACACAATATTTTGCAATATGATCTTAAGGGAGAGGAATAACACTGGGGAGACTGTACTACTCTCTAAATTTTGAAAACTCTTGGACTGTTTTGAAATAAGACTTCTTAGAACTTGGTGCTAAGGCCATTGACATCCCCCTCAATATCTCCTCATTTCAACCTGCCAAAGATGGTCTGGCATGGGCTCCGGTTGGGCGTCTGCTGCAGGTGCTAGCTGTCTGAAACGCTCCATCTGCATACGAGACAGAGCGTCAGCCAGTGAGTTTTCTAAGCCTGCAATGTGAAACGCTCGAAACAATATATTTTACTTTAAGCAGTGGAGTGTGAATTGATGAACCACCTCCATCACCCTGGGGGATATGGAGGTAGGTTTATTGATAACTTCTACTGTGGCCTGATTATCACACCAAACGTGGCAGGCAAACAGCCGGATGACACCCATTCTCCACCCACTTGAAAGGCTCAGAAGGCCTGGAGTGATGGACCAGCCCACCACTCCAGGCCAGCCGCACCCTGCACCCGCCAGCAGGCAGGGCAAGGAAACAGGCCCGCCAGTAGGCCCCAACAATGAGGTCAAAGCAGGCTGCAAGCTGGTGCCCAAGGAAACCCCAACACTTAACAAGAATGTTTTTAAAAAGGGGGCCCTAAAGCCTAAGTGTGGTGCTGCTGCCGGGAGGAGACAGTTGCACCCAAGGCAGGGCCGAGGCAGGGAAGGAGAGGGGGCGGCGCGTGCCTGTCCGGATGGTGCTGCGCCTCCACTGCCAGTGCAGGCCATCGCGCCCAGCCCCAGCCTGAGGCACGCAGCGCCGGATGCAAATGGCCAGCCATGCCGTGCCGCACCACAGAGCTGTGAAACCCGGCCGGCTCCAGCCCCACAAGCTAAAGCAAAAAGAAAAGCCCATGTGCCCAGAGCCGCCACAAAGTGCAAAATGACTCTTCAGTCACGGCAGCCCACCAGGTAAAAGCTGCCCGGTGACCTGGCTGGGCAGTGAGAAGGAAAAGGAGGGATTCCCTGAGAAAACAAAGGCCCACCCTCCAGGGCAATGTTTACACTCCCACTGTTTTTTCTTCAGACCAAGGCCCGCTGAGGCCCACTGCTCCCTTGGGGTTTGGCTGGGGGGGGGGGTGAGGGCTGAAGGGCCCACAACCCCACCAGCCCCAAGACCAACCTGTGTGTCTTCTTTCCTCGACGGTCAAAGAATGAACAAAAGGGGCAGGCCAGGCAAGGACCTGGCTCCACCCCCAAAGCAGTTCCACCGGAACTACTTTTCTTTCTTCCGCGAGGGGATAATCAGCTCGCTGGCAAGCACAGCTGGGGAGGGAAACCTTCTTATATGCATGAAAATGTATATTGGGTAGTGTATATGGAGTTGAACATTCAGGCTTTGGTTTGTGCAATGTTTTCATTCATCATCGAACAGTCAATGTATATACAAATACAAATACATTATTCATCTCAGCCAACATTATTCTTTCCTCCCCTCTCCCTCCCCCCCCCCACCTCTTCATCCTCCACATCCTTTTCTTCTTCTATTTCTTTCCTCCTCTTCTCCTCCTAGGGATGTGTGGGAGTCTAATCTGGATAATAACTGCTCCATTTATCTGAGTTAAGTGATTTTTCTTTTCTTAAAAAACGAATTTGCACAAAAGGAAGGTTTCCATGCAGATATCATAGCATTCTGTATAAAGTGATTTTTGTGGATTTTTTTGGGTAACTTTTTATTAGTTTTATTATTTCATAATAAAAAGTATGTGGGGAGGCAGTGAAAAACTCATCCACCACCATAGTGTAGCAGGAAATAAAAGTGCTGAACTTTTCTCATGCAATGAAGGATGGAACACTTCTTGGCAATTTTTCAGTAAGGCATTTCAGTTTGTCCAGATACCTTTTCTCATCAAGCACAAGAATATTTATAAATATTCTGTATGTCCCTATGCTGAATATCAATAAGAAGAAAGACCCTAGTGCATTGACAATCTAAATTGTAGATGAGGTGTATTTGTTATTGTGTGTCTTCAAGTTGATTCTGATTTATGGCGACCCTAAGGCGAACCTATCACAGATTTTTCTTGGCAAGATTTGTTCAGAGTACAGTTGGCTTTCCTTTCCTTTGAAGCTAAGAAAGTATGACTTGCTCAAGGTCATCCATGACTGAGCAGGCATTTGAACCATAATCTCCAGAGTGACGATCTAATTCTTAAACCACTACACCATGCTGGCTCTAAGACTGAACATAAAATGGAATGGAAATTGAGCTCAATTTCTTTTCATCTACATTAGCTCATCCAGCTATAGATCCTGTTCCTTCATTAGACATAACCTGTATCAATTTTTATCAAGAAACATTTAAATGGGATTGCTTTCCTGTTAAAGATTTTAGGATCATTTATTTATTTATTTACTTACTTATTTATTTATTTATTTATTTATTTATAGGTGCATTTTAGTTTCTTATCACAGTATGTGTGGACACAAAACATATCATATAGGACATGGCATTCTCATTCCCTGGTGGAAGTTGACCAAAGAATCATTCTTCAGGACCTAGAGAAGTGTTCCCTCAGGGCTTTTTTTAGTTTTTTTTTAAAAAGAGTGGCCTTACTTTGATGCTGCCCACATGAGTCACTTTCATAGGAGTCCTGCATTGAGGAAAACGTTAAAAAAACCAAGGGGTACAGTGTGATATTGTGATACAGTAAGGTTTAAAAAGAAAGGCATTTATCCATTTTATTGGGGCTTGTCTTCATTTCTGCCAGTGGTAGAGCTCAATTATTCATCACACATGACTCATGTATGCATACTATAACTAGTTATGTAACTCCCTTATAGTTTATAGGAATGGCAAATATACATTGATAACTCATCAGATAAATTGTTCTACAGGGATTCTCTAAATGTAGAAAGTTTGAAAGCCTTCATTATCATCAATATTATCTTTTGTGTCTTGTCACATGATTCACAAATTCTTTGCCTGCCCACCCCCCGAAATAAGGAAACTGACAACAGTAACTTGGGTTCAAATTGGGCAATTTTTATTAGAATTACCTATTTAACTTTTTCTATTTTAACTGAGGTGAGTCTTGAACTTGATGAGGGGCGAAGCCGAGGTAGCATCCACACCTGGCCTACACCCCGGCGACTTGGGCAAAACACCTTGGTCCCCTGCAAATTTACAACCGGGCAACCTCAAAGAAAACCTAGAGAAGCCTCCCCAATGTTATTGAGGCCAGATTCTCACCAATTTAAGGCCAGTTGATTTCACCTTACCCCATCCAAGTGATCAGCAAGTGAGTGTTTTAGTTACAGGCCTTCACCCCTGAAGGGGGTGTCTTGGGTGTGTGCCGAATATCCGAGCTTCCTCTCTATTTACGCCACAGATTGGGGGCAGATGTCAATTTAGCCCCCATCCTCACCATGTCCTCCAACACCACCCTGAGCCCCCTTTGTAAATCCCTTAGGAATAGGTCATTGTCAAGATCTGACAGGTGAGCCCCGTCAGATCTTGACAATGTGTCATGCCTTATCATGTGTCATGTCATTATCATGTGTGATGTCGTTATGCTGTATGTAGGAACCGTTGGCCCTTTTCAAGACAGTGTGCATCGCCCGGTTGACACACTTTCTAGCCCTTTCCACTTAAGGCGCGGTACCATCGTTGACCAGGCAATATGGGTATGGGGCCAGTTATCCCATATTCACGCAAGGTTTTCACATGCTTGTAAGTACAGCACTCTGCCTTTTAAAAGGCCCAGGTCATTCCCACTGAGGTGGAGCTCACTCCTGCAACCAAACAACAATGAAATCAACCCATCCCAATGTAAAGCTGTTAATGACACGGCATGAAATAAAAGCTGCTCAAATTTGGAGGTGCAAATTTGTGGCCATGTTTTCAACAACCCCTTAAATATCTCAGGGGTCAGTGGTTCCCTGTAATCCTTTGGCTGCCCCTGCTAGTGAGTCCAACCAGCCATAAGCTTATGTAATATGATCAGGGAACCCCTGTGCCTTAAGCCAATAGGCCAATGCAGCCAATTTAGATCTGATGGAATGAGGGATGAGCTCAGGTAGACATTGGCGTTGGGCGCAAGGTGTCTGAAGCTCTCCATCTGTATATGAGACAGGGCGTCGGTCAATGAGTTGTCAAGGCCTGCTACGTGGAATGCACGAAACATAATGTTGTATCTTAAGCACAGTAGAGTAAAATGCCAAAGGGCTCCCATCACCCTAAGGGACTTGGAAGTAAGGGTGTTAATAACTTGTACTGTGGCCATGTCGTCATACCAGAAATGGACTGTTGCATTGATGAAGGAGTCTACCCATATTGTAACAGCCACCAAGATGGAAAAAAAATCAAGAAAAGTTAAATCAGCTGTTATGCCTAAGGTGTGCCATGACTGGGACCAAGCTTCGGCGCACCAGTGACCATCAAAGTACACTCCAAATCCCCAGGATCCAGAGGAGTCAGATACGACCTTCAAAGTGTCTTTTACCAAAAGTTCCTGTCTCCAAAAAGAAATACTATTAAATGCAGGCATGAACTCTAGCCATACTTCCAAGTCTGCTTTAATTGATCGAGTGACTTTGATGTGGTGATGTGGCATCACAAAACCTTCTCAAAAAGGCCCAACCTGGCGCTACAACCTTACATGCAAAATTTAGATGGCCAATTAACTCTTGAAATTGCCTCAGGGTAGCTTTTTTAAACTGGAGAAATTGTTGGATATGCAATATCAAGTCTGCCACCATTTCAGGGGAGAACCTGGAATGTTACTGAATTGTGTCAATTTTTATCCCCAAAAAGGTAAGCGTAGTGTGAGGGCCCTCTGTTTTTTCGTCAGCTAGTGGGACACCTAGCTGCTCAGCTAGCTGCTGAAACAAATGGAGCAGTAAACTACATTCCCCTGAGTACGACCTTCCTATAAAGAGGAAACTGTCTAAATAATGGATGACCCCTGGAAAACCTGATTTCCGTCCTATAGGCCATTTTAAGAATGTGCTGAATTTCTCAAAGGCGGCACAGGACATGGTGCATCCCATAGGGAGAGCCCGGTCCATGTAAAAAAGGCCGTCAAATCGAAATCCCAAAAGCTCAAAATCTAAGGGATGGACTGGGAGCAACCTAAATGCTGACATAATGTCACACTTTGCTAGCTCTGCGGTGCATTCATGCCTTTTTATAAGCCGAATTGCTGCATCAAAGGAAGTGTACTGAACTGTTCACTGCTCATCTGGTATAGTATCATTCACCAACTTGCCCCTGGGGTAGGACAAGTGATGAATGAGGCGATACTCCCCTTTGGCTTTTTTTGGGAACTATTCCTAGAGGTGATACCCTAAATTGTGCTGTAGGGGGCAAAACAAAAGGGCCTAGCACCCTGCCTTCCTGTATCCCTTTTTCAATTTTTTGCCTAACTACTGTTTCCATGCTGACCACAGATTTTAGATTGGGTGACAGGCGTGACGTACGTGGACTCAAAGTTTTAAACAAATTGCCAACTGGGCCAATCTAATTGGGCTGTGGTCCTTTAGAAATGGAAGACTGGGCCCTTGATTTCTTTAACTGATTGTCTCTACCACCTGGCCTGGGAGACTTTCCCTTATTGCAATGTTTTGCTGAGTCCATTCCCAAGCAGATTGAACAGAAGTGCTGGTACTTGCAGTTTCTGCGAGAACAGGCACCCTGGGCTGCGTACTTCCAACACATTGCTCTAGGTCTTTGCGCCATTTGTTGTGAGGCAGTGTGCCAAAAAGACTGCCCGCCTTTTGTATTCTGGATAGTTTGCCCACTGTCTGCCTTATCAGAGAATGCGACCATGGCAGGGGCCATAACCTCCATCCAAAATTGATTGTCAATCATATCCCAACGCTTATTAGGGCAACGTGCTGCCTCAGAACGAAAACGTTTATCATAAAGCAGCCATGCTTTGCCGAGAAAATTGACATAGGCACCATAGATGATATGTTGATATTGAAATAGGGACTTTGCCCTTTACAGGTGCGCCTCTGAAATGATACCCGCGTAAATGGTATAACAGGCTAACCAATTTTCCCAGTTCTGCTCAGCCCATCTCTTTTTGATCCTATCCTTTTGCTCATCGTCCAATCCATCTTTCTCTTTTTTCTGAAATACAGGGGAAAGATATTTATATACTCATTCTTAAGAATCTTGTCAATGGTTTTCTGTGCTAGGTGCCCCCCAAGGGATGCTGTGCCCCCTGCAGTGGATGCAAGCAACGGCCATTTATCCATGCCCTAGAATGGATTGGCCTCATCAACCATAGGTAAAGGTTTATCTGATGTGAGTTGTGTGGGTATTTGAGTTAATGGGTTGGCTACAGACTGACCAACTTGGACTGATGATGGCTTAGTGGTCTCTGTCTCACCAACCCGCCCCGGTATAGGCCCTGCGGCCTGGCTGTGATTACAAGGCCAGGCCACTGTGGTATTGGTCGCTGTGGATGTGGTTGACTTACCAAACACCATAGTTTGAGTGTGCGACGCTGCTGCTGCCATTGCGGAGGACACCACCACCGGCTGCACTGCTGGCTGGGCTGGCACTGACAGCTGCAAAAGCTCAAAATGAGCCAAGAAGGCTGAGCTACGGAGTTAGCCCAGCTCCACCCCCTATTCTGGATGGTTCCATGGAACCAACCATTCTCCTTCAGGAGGGGGAGGCAAAATTATTTATTTATTTATTTATTTATTTACTTACTTATATACCGCTGTTCTCAGCCCGAAGGCGACTCACGGTGGTTCACAACAAATAAAAACAGCAAAAATTCAATGCTACAGTGTAAAAAACAGTTAATGACCTATTAATAAACAATTAATAAACAATTACTACAATAACCATTCACTATCGTCAAGTCATCAAAAACATAATCCAGATTCGTCATCCATTGTTCCATTCCTATGTTAATCATTGCACTGATCATTCGAACACCTGCTCAAACAACCAGGTCTTCACTTTTTTGCGGAATACCATTAGAGATGGTGCTAGTCTAATGTCCGTGGGAAGGACATTCCACAGGCGAGGAGCCACCACCAAGAAGGCTCTATCTCTCGTCCCCGCCAGCCGTTCTTGAGAAGCAGGCGGGATCGAGAGTAGGGCCTCCCCGGAAGATCTCAAAGTCCTGGTGGGTTCATAGGCAGAGATGTGGTCAGATAGGTAGCTTGGGCCAGAACCATTTAAGGCTTTATAGGCCAACGCCAGCACCTCGAATTGAACCCGGTAGCAGATTGGTAGCCAATGGAGCTGGTGCAACGGAGGGTTGTATGCTCCCTGTGTTCTGCTCCTGTTAGAATCATGGCTGCTGCACGTTGGACTAATTGAAGCTTCCAGGCCATCTTCAAGGGCAACCCCACGTAGAGAGCATTGCAGTAGTCTAGACAGGATGTAACCAGAGTATGGACTACTGTGGCTAAGTCAGACTTCCCAAGGTACGGGCGCAGATGGCGCACAAGCTTTAGCTGTGCAAATGGTCCCCTGGTCACCGCTGAAACCTGGGGTTCCAGGCTCAGCGATGAGTCCAAGATCACACCCAAGCTGCAAACCTGCATCTTCAGGGGGAGTGCACCCCCATCCAGCACAGGCTGTAATCCTATGCCCTGTTCAGCCTTACGACTGACCAGGAGTACCTCTGTCTTGTCTGGATTCAATTTCAATTTGTTCGCCCTCATCCAGACCGTCACAGCGGCCAGGCACCGGTTCAGGACCTCGACAGCCTCCTTAGTAGCAGGTGGGAAGGAGTGACAGAGTTGGACATCATCTGTGTACAGATGACACCATACCCCGAAACTCCGGATGATCTCTCCCAGTGGCTTCACGTAGATGTTAAACAACATGGGAGACAATATTGAGCCCTGTGGGACCCCACAAGACAAAGGTTGTGGTGTTGAACAGGTTATTTATTTATCGTGTCATCAGCAACCATTGTATTACAATTCTAACAGAGCAAAACAAACACAGAGATTAAAAAGAAAAAGAAAAAGAAAAAAACCACACAGATTTTGTAAATTTGGTATTTGGTTAAATGTCCTTTGACCAGTATCTGGCCACTTGGAGTGCCTCTGGGGTTGCCGCAAGAAGGTCCTCCATCGTGCATGTGGCAGGGCTCAGGGTGCATTGCAGCAAGTGGTCAGTGGTTTGTTCTTCTCCGCACTCGCATGCCGAGGATTCCACCCTGTAGCCCCATTTCTTAAGATTGGCTCTGCATCTCGTGGTGCCAGAGCTCAATCTGTTCAGCGCCTTCCAAGTCGCCCAGTCTTCTGAGTGCCCAGGGGGGAGTCTCTCATCTGGTATCACCCATGAATTGAGGTGCTGGGTTTGGGCCTGCCACTTTTGGACTCTCGCTTGCTGGGGTGTTCCAGCGAGTGTCTCTGTAGTTCTAAGAAAACTATGTCTTGATTTAAGTCGTTGACGTGCTGGCTGATACCCAAACAGGGGATGAGCTGGAGATGTCTCTGCCTTGGTCCTTTCACTATTGGCTGCTACTTCCCGGCGGATGTCAGGTGGTGCAATACCGGCTAAGCAGTGTAATTTCTCCAGTGGTGTGGGTCGCAGACACCCCGTGATAATGCGGCATGTCTCATTAAGAGCCACATCCACAGTTTTAGTGTGATGAGATGTGTTCCACACTGGGCATGCATACTCAGCAGCAGAGTAGCACAGCGCAAGGGCAGATGTCTTCACTGTGTCTGGTTGTGATCCCCAGGTTGTGCCAGTCAGCTTTCGTATGATGTTGTTTCTAGCGCCCACTTTTTGTTTGATGTTCAGGCAGTGCTTCTTGTAGGTCAGAGCACGGTCCAAAGTGACTCCCAGGTATTTGGGTGCGCTGCAGTGCTCCAGTGGGATTCCTTCCCAGGTAATCCTCAGAGCTCGGGATGCTTGTCTGTTCTTAAGGTGAAAGGCGCATGTCTGTGTTTTAGATGGATTAGGGATCAGATGGTTTTCCCTGTAATAGGCAGTAAGAGCACCTAGAGCTTCGGAGAGCTTCTGTTCTACCATCTCAAAGCTCCCTGCTTGAGCAGTAATGGCACGATCGTCAGCATAGATGAAACTCTCTGTCCCTTCTGGCAGTGGCTGGTCATTTGTGTAGATGTTGAACATGGATGGAGCAAGCACGCTCCCCTGAGGCAGGCCGTTCTTCTGTTTCCGCCATCTGCTTCTCTGGCCCTGGAACTCAATAAAAAAGCTCCTGTTTTGTAGCAGGTTTCCTATGAGGCGGGTGAGGTGGTAGTCCTTTGTGATATTATACATTTTTCTCAGGAGGAGGCGGTGGTTCACAGTATCATAGGCTGCTGACAAGTCTATGAAGACAGCTCCTGTGATCTGCTGCCTTTCAAAGCCATCTTCTATGTGCTGGGTCAGGTTCAGCACATGCGATGTGCAGCTTTTGCCTTTCCTGAAGCCAGTTGAACAGGTGTCTCCCAATAACACCTTCTGGGATCGGCCCTCTAGGAATGACCAGAGCCACTGTAAACAGTACCTCCAAGTCCCATCCCCGCGAGGCATTTCAGAAGGATACCGTGGTCGACGGTATCGACAGCCACTGAGAGGTCCAGCAGCACCAACAGGGACACACTCCCCCTGTCGAGCTCCTGGCGCAGATCATCCACTAAGGCGACCAAGACTGTCTCAGTTCCATGTCCCAGTCTGAAACCAGACTGTGCCGAATCCAGAAAATCCATGTCTACCAAGAATACCTGGAGTTGTGAGGCCACCACACGTTCCAGGACTTTGTCCAAAAAGGGGAGATTGGAAACTGGCCGAAAGTTGTTGAATTTAGTGGGGTCCAGTGATGGTTTTTTCAACAGCGGTTTTATTATAGCTTGTTTTAAGCTCGCTCCGTCCCCACTGCGCAGGGATAGAAAGTTCCTTCTTGGAGACTGGTGCTTCCCTTAGTTTTTAATTACTTCCTAATGATTCACTGTCATCAGAGCAAGTTCATAGCATTGAAGTTTAGTTTATATTTTGCAAGCTGCTGAAAAATATTTTCTATTTTAACAGCCTCAATGTTCATAGGCTTTTCATTGAGAAACCACTTGTCATTTAAGTAAATTGTCTTAAAGAGTAGCATATATGAATCAAGCATTCCATTTAAGACACAGATGATATCCTTAATCTTGTGCCAAACACTCTTAAACTGTTGTCGAACACCCTTAATGAGTCAGCATTTATCCATTCATCTGTTCATTTGTCTCTCTGTCCATCCATCCAACTTTCTGTCTGTTCAACTATCTGTCCATCTCTCTGTCATCTATCTGTCCATATATTTGTTGCCTATCAATCTATCTGTCACTCTGTTCAAGCATCCATCTTTCCATCTTTGTCCACCCATCCATCTGTCTATCTGTCTATCCATCCATTAGCCCATTGTCCGTCAGTTAATCTGTCCATCCATCTGTCCACTTGTCCATTCATATGTCTATCTTTCCATCCATCTGTCTGTACACTTATCTCTCTGCCCATCTGCCCAGCCATTCATCCATCTATCCATCTGTACGTCTATCTGTAAAAGTAGAATGTCATCAGAAAATAAGGTGTTCTCTTTCTAACTATTTTTGTCATTCATCTTAGTCCCATCATCAATTGGTGGCATATAAAATATTTCTGAAGATAATTTGTACATGTTTTGTTATTTTTTTACTCACAAAAAGGTAAAATAGTATATTGACTCTATCAGTCTGTCTGTCTATGTATCTATCTTGCTATCTCTCTATATCAAAGAAAAAGTACATGTTTCCATACTGGGACCTGTATTCAGGCTTAGTCACCTTCTTTATTCACTAGAGGCACTTATATGTATTTTCCATCTGAGTAAGCTTTAATCATTTATACATTTTATCTAAATTATATTTTTAAATGGATATTGATATTTTTGAATAGCTGTTATTATCATCCTTTACACATGATTGGTTCTTTACTTTAAAAAGGTAGCCTTTGCCATATGAACACAGTTAGAATTTTTTTTTCTTTGCTAAAAAATGCTGACAATGGAAAACTAGTAGAAATTAAGAACATGCCATACCCTCTGTGTTTACAAGTCTCAGATTTATGTCCTCCTCTTCCTTTTATTGCCTTTGTACTGCCATTAACTTCACCTGGCAAATATCCTTTTACTGTATTGCCACCTCAACTGCTTTGCCTTTAGTCACTCCAGTGACTGGCGTGTGTGTGTTTGGGGGAGGGGTGCTGGTGTTCAGATAGACAAAATTGCATTTTTTATATTTTTCTAGGGTTTAAAATACATTGATAACATGCCCTAAATAATAATAATAAAATTTTGAGTGCTAATGATATATAGCACTATATAAAATTAAAAAACTTAGATTAAAGTATATGTGGAATGGTTCAGGAATTCTGCCTTATTGAATTAAAAATACAGTGATACTTCAACATACATCACTTGAACATAAAGTTATAGGTGAATTCAGGCATTTGCCAAAGGATGGCATATTACCAAAGGAGTCAGAGGGAGTTATGACCAGGAATATACAGTGGACCCATGGTATCTGCTGCAGTTTGGTTCCAGTAGCCATCATAGATACCAACATTATGAATGTTTTTTTTCAAATCTCATTGTAAACAATAGATTAGTAAAATGGTGCTCCTTATATGATATGGTAAAATCAAAGTTTGCTTCATGAATTTGTTTGTTGTTTGGAGAGCCAAGTGAATCCCACCGATGATGTATTTCAACCAAACTTGGTACACACACCTTTCATGAGCCAACCTAAAATACTGATGTTGTTTGGGACTGCTAGTAGATAATGGACAGTTGCAGTTTAGCCACATCCAGATAGTCATGTTATTCCCAGCCATGTCCTAAGGCATAGCTCTCCCCCAAACTGATCTGACAGATCAGCCTACTTCCCAGGCTGAATTTCCCAATACCTCTTCACATAGACAGGCTGGGGATGATGGGAATAGCATCCCAACAAGAAGACTGAGTTGTCTGAGCAGCTAAGAGGAGACCTGCAATTTGCAGCCCAACAAGATCTGGGGGATTTGCAACCTGATCAGTCCTTGGGTTGATGGGAAATGGGTGATTTCAATGATACATTGTATGTGTCAGCGTATATTTTTTTATTAGTCATTATGTTCCTCAGAAGCAACATGCAATACTACAGGATTTCTTATTTATAATATTATTTCTTATTATTAATAACAATATAGTATGGCTTCCAGGATGTTAAATTTTGGAAGTGTGTAGCAATATAGTGAGGTTTTTTTTGTTTCTGAAGGACATAATGACTAAGGAAAATACCCTACAATAAAGAGCTTTCAATAAAAAAGAGCATATGTTGACACATACAATTTATCATTAAAGTTTCCTTTCAAACATCATATCTGTTGATCTCATGACTAACTATAGATATGGCCGGATGCTATGTCTGGGAAAATGGGGAAAAATTAATTGGCATGTAGGCAGCTTCTGTGTAGTGGGGTTTTTTTTAATATGCAGAAAAAAATGAAGGGAATGAAGTGTGCAACAGGATGAAGGTGAAATAGAAACAGAAAAAGTATTGCATACAAAAATCATAAAATCACAAATTCACTGCTTGCATAAACTTAGTTTAGAAGTGCTGACCATCAAAACAGAATTTTCTCACCTAAAGTTCTTTCCAAAGAGTTAATTAGAATTCTCATTTGTCATCGAGACAACTAATTAGTAGATCCCTTCTACAGAAGCTGCCTATACACCAATTCCAATCACAGATTAACAAATCTTCTTTGCAATTCCCCCAGATAAAAAGGTACTAAAAGTCGTGAAACATCTAAAGGTTGCTACAACCTTGAATCTCACTTCAATGACTTCTGCTGTGAAGCTTCTTATAGAAAATGGATATAATGGTGAGGATGCAAGAAGAGGTTCCAACTTCAGGGGTCATTTTTTCATGTCAAAACTTTAACAAGCTGTTTCTTGGCATCTTTCCTAGAGTCACATTAGTCTGCAATTCCTGACAAAGCAAAAGAAAGGAACAGAGAAAAAATATCTGTATGACAAAACAGCAGTAGCAGCAGAAGCAATGAAGAATATTTAGGTGTGTGTCTGTATATATGAGAATGAGATTCCTGTTTAAACAGATAGATATAAATTACAATAATATAGACAGATCCAAGAAACACTAATAAATAGCTTATCTATTTACATGAGGAATGTTGTTTTCCAATTTGGACCTAACTATCCACTGTATGTAGTAAACTGGAAACTATAGCTTCAGTGGCATGCTGTGTATATTCTGTGCTTTACTCTTGGGGTTCTTCCACACAGCCCTATATCCCAGAATATCAAGGTAGAAAATCCCACATTATCTGAGTATGGACTCAGATAACCCAGTTCAAAGCAGATATTGTGGGATTTTCTGCCTTGATATTCTGGGATATATGGCTGTGTGGAAGAACCCCAAGATATTCTATGATATATGGCCCTTGGATTTATAGACAATATTGAATCTTTGGAATGGGGAGGTATCAACACCTTGGATAGTTCCTTCGCAGCACAAACTAAAACCTGGGATAAAGCCCCACCAACATCTAAGGACCCTTCAATACTGCCCTATCTCCCAGGATCTGATCCCATATTATCTTCTTATCCCAGATTTTCATATAATTCAGTTTAAAACAGATAATCTGTGGTCAGATCCTGGGATATAGGGCACTGTAGAATGAGCCTGAACTACCAGGGCCTATGACTATGTTATTGGTTCAGTCATCCCATTCCTTTGTCAGAGAACCATATATAGATATAGAGATATAGATATACAAGGGCTGATTAATTCCCTCTCTCTTACTTCCCTCCCTCCACCACACCGGAATGCCTGCTGCGATATGCTAGAGATAGCTTTTGTATATTTATTTATTTGAACTTGAAAATGTGTCACTTCAAATGTCTCTTGCTACATTCTTTCAATGAAGACTATATATGTGTGTATGTACTAGCCTTGCCTCACCCTTTTTGGTCATCTTCCCCATATTCTCCCAAGGCACATGTTGTCAGATGGAATTGGATACTAGGAGTGGGACAGAGAAAGAAAAGATAGAAAGTGATGCCTGATGGTTCCACAAGGCTTGGTAATTATTGGATGGTTCTCTCCACAAGAAAAAAAAAATGCTGAATTTAGAGGACTATGATTTGTTGCTTGTAAGTAGAATTTTCCCCCTTAAGGAATCTAGAATGCCCATTCATAGAAATGTATAATTTAGGGGTAACTCCATCATGATCTCAAGGTATCACATAATGTTACCATGATATCATGGCTCCAACCACCACTTTACTGAATTCAATGGACACATACACAATTCTATGTTGATATGTGTAATATTGCAAAGCATATTGCAATATCAAAAGTCAAAAAAATTATCAAAAAATGGCAGAGGCAGCAATTTTATTTCCATTTTATAGTTAAATGTTAAAATAGTGTGTGCTATATGTGGAACCTATATGTGTGTGATTACATAGTTGCTACTTTTATCTGTTTTTCTAAAGGATGTGGGGATAACAACATTGAGGCCAAATGTGATTTTAAAAACAACCTTGTAGCATGTAAGTGATTTTGCTTTCACTAGGGAACAGCCGTGGTGCCTGAGGCTAGCCTAAGGTCAAATCTATTCATTAATGTGAATACTATCAATAAATGGTTTCATTTTACTATCTTTTAATTAAACTTCCTGTATCAAAATATGAATTATAAATTTGACCTTTTGTGAGAACCTACCTTGTAATATGACTTTGGCATTTTCTCCAAGCAAGCAGGATTAAAAAATTAGAATATAAAGTCAGCCTTCATCTAATATTTCAAAACTCATGTCCTCATAGTATAAGGGCTTATGATTTTTATTAACCAAAAAGGCTGAGCTTTATTGCAACTGACAGGCACGATGTATGGTATTGTATATTAATGTTAAGTGTGGACATAGCAATATCTTTTGCCTATCAAAGCTTTATATGCAGCACAATCCTTACATAGAGAGCCAAACTTCTACGTTTTCCTCTCTTTTTTATTCTGCAGTAAAGAGACAGAGGTGGTGCAGGTGGTGGGGTGGTGATATGAAATCAGGACTTTAATGAAGCTAGCACAATATTTTATTTCTTTTTTTAAACCTTTTACTTTTTTTGAGCTTAACTCCAGAGGACCTGCTCTTGCCATTTCCTTGCTAAACATTGTTTTACTTGTTTCAGTTGATACAATGGAAGCTGTAGCCAATGAAAGGAATTTATTTATTTTATTTATTTATCGTGTCAGGGGCAGACCAAACAGTTACATTGCATTTTTTAACTAACAAACAAAACAGACAAACAAAACCCAAAGTTTGCAAGCATAGTAGTTGATTAAATGTTCTTTGACCAGTAGCTGGCCACTTGGAGTGCCTCTGGTGTTGCCGCAAGGAGGTCCTCCATTGTGCATGTGGCAGGGCTTAGGTTGCATTGCAGCAGATGGTCGTAGTTTGCTCTTCTTCACACTCGCATGTTGTGGATTCCACTTTGTAGCCCCATTTCTTGAGGTTGGCTCTGCATCTCGTGGTACCAGGGCGCAGTCTGTTCAGCGCCTTCCAAGTTGCCCAGTCTTCTGTGTGCCCAGGAGGGAGTCTCTCATTTGGTATCAGTCATTCATTGAGGTGCTGGGTTTGAGCCTGCCACTTTTGGACTCTCACTTGCTGAGATGTTCCAGCAAGTGTCCCTGTAGATCTTAGAAAACTATTTCTTGATTTAAGTCGTTGACGTGTTGGCTGATATCCAAACAGGGGATGTGCTGGAGATGTCACTGCCTTAGTCTTTCACTATTGGTTGCTACTTCCCGGCGGATGTCAGGTGGTGCAATACCGGCTAAACAATGTAATTTCTCCAGTGGTGTAGGGCGCAGACACCCCGTGATGATGTGGCATGTTTCATTAAGAGCCACATGCACTGTTTTAGCATGGTGAGATGTGTTCCACACTGGGCATGCATACTCAGCAGCAGAGTAGCATAGCGCAAGGGCAGATGTCTTCACTGTGTCTGGTTGTGACCCCCAGGTTGTGCCAGTCAGCTTTCGTATGATATTATTTCTAGTGCCCACTTTTTGCTTTTCAGGTAATGCTTCTTGTAGGTCAGGGCACGGTCCAGAGTGACTCCCAGATATCTGGATGCTCTGCAATGCTCCAGTGGGATACCTTCCCAGGTAATCCCTTTCTCTCTCTGTCAGAAGTTGCCTGCCTCTTTTCACTGACAGCTCCAGTTCCTCCCATCTGTCGTAGCCAATCCTGGCATAGCTAAACTCCTCCCCTCTGCTGATCCGACCTTCCTTGTATTTCCCTCACTAAGATGGAGTCGGCTCACTGTCTTTGCAGGCTGCGGCCTAATCAGAAAGGTATGAGTTCACTACAGTACCACTTTGGCAGGAAGGTAATGGCACTCCATGCAGTCATGACCTTGGAGGTGTCTATGGACAATGTCAGCTCTTCAGCTTAGAAATGGAGATGAGCACCATCCCCCAGAGTTGGACATGACTCGACTTAATGTCAGGGGAAACCTTTACCTTTACCTTTTATACTTTGGCAATAATAGTGAAATGCACAAATATTGGAGGGGTGACACCTTGCTTGATAACAGTCAGTGTGAAAAGGATCTAGATTCTTAGGCCTCTTCTACACTGTCATATATTCCAGATTATCAAAGCAGATAATCCACATTATCTGCTTTGAACTGTATTATATGAGTGCCATTTAATCCAGTTCAAAGCAGATAATCTGGATTTTATATGTCTACTAAGGGGCCTTAGTAGACCACAGACTGAATGTGAATCAACAGTGTGACTTAGCAGCTAAAAAGTCAATGGAATTCTAGATTGTATCAATAGGAGTATTGTGATGAGAAATAGGGAAGCCATAGTCCCATTCTTTTCTGCTTTGGTCATACGTCATCTGAGGTGCTATGTCCACCTGTGTTCTGGGCACCACAATTTAAGAAAAATATTGACAAACTGGAATGTATCTAGAGAAGGGCAACCAAAATAAAATAAAGTGTCAAAGGAGAGCACATCTAGATGTAGGGGAAGTGGATAGGAAGATGTTTGAAATGTAAATGAACTATTTCTGAATTATTGTTTTAAAGACAAGCTGAACTATTTACCAATTTTGACTATATATTTGAAGGAGGCAGTGTTAATCCATTAGTCTAATAGTCCAGAAGAGGGGAATTCTTAAAGAAAATTCTCCAGGAAGTTCTCCCTGAGAAAGAAGAAAGGCACCAAATTTTTAAAGGGAAAAAATTCAAATAATACTTTACACATTGCACTCAGGATAGTCTTAAATTTATTCAACAGTGTTATACTTTTTCTTATCTCAGACACAGCTCATAAATGGTTGACAGACAGAAGCAGAACCCCACAGTGAGGCTGCATAATGAAGCTAAACTGAGATTTTCTTCATCTCTAACCCTGACTTATTATTAACTTTCAGAATTCATATAATCCTAGTAAGGTGTATCACAAATCTGACATTTATTGGTAACAAATCAACTGGAAAAGAATGATGGGTTAAACAAGTGTGGGCAACTACGCTAGGTCTTGCACACACTACCGCTAGATGGAGAATACAGTTTCTCTTGAGCTTAATCCTTCAACCTCATCACATTGAGAGTGGAAAGCACAAGTGACCTTTCCTTTATATCGTCAGCAGTCCCATTGCGGGTTTTCCCTCCCCATCACTCTCACATGTGGAAACCTAAGAGCTGGCAATACATTCATTTTAACAAGGGCATTATTTTTTGTTTTTAATCTCGTTACACTGAAGGAGACTGACACCAGTTTAAAACCACTTCTTTCCATGGGATAAAATTGTTCTGCCCCAAACCCCAAAGGATACAAGAAACAGTGATCCAAGTTACAACCATTGCTTTCCATGGGATAAAATTGTTCTGCATCAAACCTCATTGGAAACAGGTGACAGTGATCTGGGTTAAAACCATTGCTTTCCATGGGATCCTATTGTTCTGCATCAAACCCCATAGGATACAAGAGACAGTGATCCAAGTTTAAACAATTTCTTTCCATAGGATCCTATTGTTATGCCCCAAACATCATAGGATACAAGAGACTGCTGATGGCTGGGCAATGAAACAGAATGGTGAAACTGTGATAGTTCCCATCTCACCTGTTTTTTAGTTGTAAACATGGGAGTAAAGCACAATAAGTGGTAGGAGCTCTTAATACATTAGCTGGTCCATCTTCAGAGTTCCCTCCCTTCAGGACATTTTTGCCTCTTGTCAACCCTGGAACATGTGATAAGCCCCATACCTCTCCGTGCTTTAAAAGAGACTGAAGTGTCCTACAAGGGGAGAAATTCTCAATGTGATGATGTCAGATTACCAGAGTTCTCTCCTTTCAGGATAAGTCTGTGTCTTTTTAACCACGGAGGGCTATGCATGACAGCCAGAAGTAGTTTAACTCATGTGATGAGCTCAGTGCCTCTGCATACTTGAAAAGAAATGACCTACGACTGGGGAATTTCTTAATGTGATAAGGTGGCTAGCAGGGGCAGCTCAACCCATTACACAAAGTAAGCATTCGCAGTATAGTTGATTTTGCCCAGGGGTGCTCTTGAGGCGCTCTTGGGGGAAAATAGACCTTGACATAGGCGAGTTGTAGTTACTGGAATGTATAGTTCACCTAAAATCAAAGAGCACTCTGAACTCCACCAATGATGGAATTGAACCAAATATGGCACACAGAACTCCCATGACAAAACAGAAAATATATATCAATGGGTTCTTGTGGGTTTTTTCGGGCTATAGAGCCATGTTCTAGAGGCATTCTTAGGAGAAATGCCTCTAGAACATGGCTCTATAGCCCGAAAAAACCCACAAGAACCTAGTGATTCCAGCCATGAAAGCCTTCGACAATATATATCAATGATTGGTTGGGGGGGGGGGGGGGGCAAAATACTGTTTGCTTACCATTGAAAATTACCTAGGGCCGCCTCTGGTGGCTAGACCCCCTTTTTTTCTTTTTCTCAACTTTACCATACCTCCAAAAAGGTGTTGGGGAGAAGTTGATCCCTCACTCAATTTTAGGCAAAGCCTTTTTACCAATGAAAACCCATCTGGAACTCACAGTTTAAGAAAACAAATGCCCCTTAGTCTGAAATAGGACAGAGCCTTATGAACCTTCACCCTACAACTCTTAGAACAGAGGAGAACAAAGTGTGATCCCTAGGCTGTCAACATTATTATTATTATTATTTGCATTTTTGTCACAGAATCATAAAGTTGGAAGAGGTCACAAGGGCCATCTAGTTCAACCCCCTGCCATGCAATTATATGTATTTCAATTATTTTCTTTTTTTTAAAAAAATCCCCCTTTGGGGGCACGGAGCCAATATCACCCTGTTTTAAGTGGAGGAGAAGTTGTTGTTGTTGTTGTTTTTAGAAAGGAAAGACAGAAAGAGAGAAAGAGAGAAAGAAATTTCAATTTTTTTAGGGTCAATGATCAGTTCAAGAGAAGAGGGGCAAAGTCCCGTACATGCATATCAGATTTAAGGGTTCAGAGATTTAAAACTTTAAAATAAGTGTATCATTGTTAGGACATTAAGATAAATAACTTAAGAATCTAAGCTAAAAGCCATTTACAGGATTGTATTAAAACCCAACACAATTTATGGTATTAAAGGGAAGGGAATCTAAAGGCACATATGGCACAGGGAAAGGAAGTCCAGTCAAACAGAGGAAGCAGCAACATCCATATTATAATTAAAAGACTGTAATTCCAATGTTTTGCTAGTATGAATTTCTGGCTTGAACTAGCTTATGCTATCAGTCATCAACTGCTGGATTTTAATCGCCGCCATACAGAACTTGGCGACATTATAAGTTATAGCTGAGTTAGTATCTGAAAGCAGGAGGGAGATGCAAAGTTGTCCAGAGCATCTTGGATGTTTGTATATCCATGGCGTAATGAGACGGGATCAAATATCTCTATAGAACTAGCACTGAAGAAGCACATGTTCCATTGTTTCTATGTGCCCTAAGTCACAGAGGCACAGTCTCAGAGTATGGGGTTTTCCGGTAATGGCCTTCCAATATGGCAGATAGGAGGGCATGGAAACATGCCAGAAAGAAGGCCCTCTGATGTCTGGAAAACTCCAGTATGGTTAGACATTTCATAGAGGAGATACAAAACCTACTGACTCCATTGATGATAAAGGATGGGGTGCTGACTAAGTCTGATTGGCGCTCAATAGCTGTTATTCATTGTTTAATCAGGAAGGAAGGAAGGAAGGAAGGAAGGAAGGAAGGAAGGAAGGAAGGAAGATCTTCTTATATGGAGTTTGGGTATTCTTGGGGGCTAATATGTTGTCCACAATTGCCCACTCCTGTCCTTGAGGATGCAAAAGGATTTTCCACAATTATTTTAAAGAGTGAACACCGGGATCCTATATCACCTTTACTTTATATAGCTTTGCATTTAGTTAGCTATGTAGCAGAGGCATCATAAAATACTGTTAGTTAATTATGAAGATGTGTATTGGGACACCATTGGGATATGCATTGGTGTGTGATGTACATCAGTATGTACTATGCATCAATATTCAATGCCACCTCTTCTAAAGTAGTGGAATACCGGCAACCCACCACTGGATATAGACATAATGAAACTGAGCAATTCTACCACTGCATATTTATTTATTTATTTATTTATTTATTTATTTGCTTTATTTCTATACCACATTTTTCAGCCCAGACAGGCGACTCAATGCGGTTTACATGGTACAAATTATCACAACAATGTCAGTGCAATTAAAACACAACAAATGTAACAACAGGATCAACAACACCGATCCACAACAATTAACAAACAACATAAAACAAACATAGCGCCTCAAGTGAAATCAGATCCGATCTCATAATCCTTGTGCCATTCCTATGTTCCATTTACCGTCTTCCTATGTTCGGTTGCACTGTTTAACCAAACGCTTGTTCATAAAGCCAGGTCTTGACCTTTCTCCAAAACGCCAGCAACGATGGTGCCTGTCTGATGTCTACCGGTAAGGCATTCCATAGCCGAGGGGCCACCACTGAGAAGGCCCTGTCTCTCGTCCCCGCCAAGCGCGCCTGTGACGCAGGCGGGACCGAGAGCAGGGCCTCCCCAGACGATCTTAATGTTCTAGTCGGTTCATAGGTGGAGATGCGTTCGGAGAGGTAAGTGGGGCCAGAACCGTTAGGGCTTTATAGGCTAAAGCCAGCACCTTGAATTGTGCCCGGTAGCAGATTGGCAGCCAGTGGAGCTGGCTCAACAGAGGAGTGGTACGCTCCCTGAATGCCGCTCCCGTTAGCAACCTGGCTGCTGAGCGCTGGACCATCTGAAGCTTTATATATATTTAAGTCCACTTGCAAGAACTTTACTCCAATACAGCATTCTGGCCAATGTTTGCAAAGGGGTGAGGTTGGGAGGTGGAAAGTAGATGATGCATGCAGACTCCATGATGTACTTTTTCTATTCCTGAAAGGCTGATTTGTGACAAGGAAGTGAACACAAATTATAGTTGACACACGTAAGGTCAAATCACTATAATGGACATCAGTCATTTAAAATGGTTAGTGGTAAGTGTGTTTCATATGAACTGTGAGAAAGGCCTGCAAAAATCAAAACAATTCATTTATCAAGAAGTATTTTTGCAATCTTCCCCACTTTTAAAAATGGTTTAAGAGGAAAGATGGTGCAGGAAATTTGTTAGGCAACGTAGAGATTAAAGTAGCTCCTTCTGCTCAAAGTATCAATCTGAGTGTCAAGCAAAACTTTCTAATGCTGTGACCTTTAAAACATATGCAGGCATTCAGCATGTTTTAACATTCAGATTAGCCTAAGACACATAGCATACTTATTAGCAAAAATTGTCTTTAGTACAGAGAAATTGGACTAGGCTAGAATTCATTTCTCTCTATACTTTTTATTGACCTACTTTGGAGGAGTTCCTGTTACAAGCTTCCTGTCTCAGTTCCAGCGACGGATCTTGCTGAAGGCTCTTGGCTATGGACATTTGTTTTTGCAACTTGTGATTCTGTCAAAGTTCTGGTTGATGACTGGAATGGAGAAATGACCAGGACAGTAGCCATGATCACTACTGAATGCCCTTCTTACAAAGGAGTGCCTGAGGGGCCTGCAGTGCTGGGCGGCCTGTGCTGCAGCCGGGGCTGCTGGGGCCGCCATTGTTGCTGATACGAGCCTGCTCTTCAGCCCGGTTCCAGCGGACACCCCGCAGTTTCCAGCTGATCCAAAAGTGACTAGAAACTTGCTACTTCAGCGCTCTAGCGCCCTGTGATCTTCAGCGCCTCCAGACACAAGTGCCCTCCCGGCGCTCCAGCTCCAGCTCCTGCTCAGCGGCTGCTGGGCCCAGCGGTCCATTGCTACCATCTGGCTTAGCGCTCAACGGAGCCTTCCATCATGGAGCCTTCCATCGCGCCGGCCAGTGTGCGCTTGCTTCCTGCTGTCTTTCCGCTGTCCCCCTGGCGTCCCAGCTCCAGCCCAGCGGCTGCCGCCCTCCAGCCTAGCGCTCAGCTGAGCTCTTCCATCGAGCCGACCTCTGGTGTGCCGGTGCCCAGCGCTCCAGCTCCCCTCGCCCTCCCGGGTTCAATCTGCCGCCGTCGCACGAGACTCCATCACCTCGTTTGGTAACCATCAACTCCGGAAGATCGTGTTGACCACCTTTTGGCCTGATTATTACCATCTTCTGGCATCTCATGTGTTCCAGTTCTGGATAGATTGTGTTGACCATCGTTATCCGTCTGTGTTGACCTCCTTTAACTGTGTGGACCATCCCTTTTGATTATGCTGACCATCTTCACCTGTGTTGACCTCTTGCGACTGTGCTGTTCATTTCTGGTTAGACGAAGCGGGAGGTGTAAATTTAACCCAGCTTTGCCCACCAGTCTTCTCTTGCAGCACCAACCGAGATCCGGAGGGCGGGGAGGCGGAGTTGCAGTGGTCTAGAGAGATTCCATTCTTCTGACCAGGGCCCCCATCCCGCAGTCAACAAATTTTGAATGCGTCCACCTGAGGGTGGGTGACCGGGACAGATTAGGGATTCTGTTAGTGTACTGTCCACCTCGCTGCACTACAGACTCCCTGACTGAGCTAGCGGGGGTGGTCTCGGAACTGGCGTTGGAGTCCCAACGGCTGCTTGTGCTGGGGGACTTCAATGTCCATACCGAGACCGCCTTATCGGGAGCGGCTCAGGACTTCATGTCTACCATGGCAACCATGGGGCTGTCCCAACAGGTATCTGGCCCCACCCACAGTGCTGGACATACATTGGACTTGATTTTCTGCCAGGGATGGGAGGAAGGTGGCGGTGTTGAGGAGTTATCCATCTCTCCGTTGCCATGGACCGACCACCACCTGGTCAGCTTTAGACTCACTGCACCCCCCAACCTCCGCAGAGGTGGAGAACCCATTAAATTGGTCCGCCCCAGGAGGCTTATGGATCCAGACGGATTCCTGACGGCTCTTGGGGAATTTCCCGCCACCTCGGTTGGTGATCCTGTTGATGCTCTGGTCGCTCTCTGGAATGGGGAGATGACTAGGGCAATAGACACAATCGCTCCAGAATGTCCCCTCTCAAGTAGCCGAGCTAAACCAGCTCCTTGGTTCACCAAGGAGCTGGCAGCGTTGAAGCGAAAGAAGAGGGAACTAGAGAGCGTGTGGCGTGCGGATCCGAGCGAGCAAAGAACCGTCCGGCCGAACTGTTCCGAGTTGTCAGAGGCCTATTAAAACCCGCCACTCAGGATGGGTGCCCTGATGACTCGGCAGCTCGCTGCGAAGCCTTTGCTCGGTTCTTCGCAGACAAAGTCGCTTTGATCCGCTCTGGACTGGATACCATATTAACGGCAGTATCTGAGGATGTAACATGAGCATCTGCTTGTCCGGTTTTGATGGATTCATTTCAATTGGTTCAATCCGAGGATGTGGACAAGGTGCTTGGAGAAATGAGAGCTACCACATGCATCCTAGACCCCTGCCCATCCTGGCTTCTAAAGGAGGCCAGAGGGGGATTGGCCGAGTGGGTGAAGGTGGTGGTTAATGCCTCCCTTCGGGAGGGCAAAATTCCAGCCAGCTTAAAGCAAGCTGTGATAAAACCGCTGTTGAAGAAACCATCACTGGACCCCACTCAATTCGTCAACTATCGGCCTGTTTCCAATCTCCCCTTTTTGGGCAAAGTCATGGAACGTGTGGTGGCCTCACAACTCCAGGCATTCTTGGTAGACACGGATTATCTGGATCCGGCACAGTCTGGCTTTAGGCCGGGGCATGGTACTGAGACAGCTTTGGTCGCCTTAGTGGATGATCTGCGTCGGGAGCTCGACAGGGGGAGTGTGTCCCTGTTGGTGCTGCTCGACCTCTCAGCGGCCTTCGATACCGTCGACCACGGTATCCTTCTGGGACGCCTCGCAGGGATGGGTCTTGGAGGTACTGTTCTGCAGTGGCTTCGCTCATTCCTCGAGGGTCGGTCTCAGAAGGTGTTACTGGGAGACTCCTGTTCAACCCCACAACCTTTGTCTTGTGGGGTTCCTCAGGGTTCAATACTGTCTCCCATGTTGTTTAACATCTACATGAAGCCGCTGGGCGAGATCATCCGGAGTTTCGGATTGCGATGTCATCTGTACGCAGATGATGTTCAACTCTGTCACTCCTTTCCACCTGCTACTAAGGAGGCTGTCGAGGTCCTGAACCGGTGCTTGGCCGCTGTGACGGTCTGGATGGGGGCGAACAAATTGAAATTGAATCCAGACAAGACAGAGGTACTCCTGGTTAGTCGCAAGGCCGAACAGGGTATAGGGTTACAGCCTGTGTTAGATGGGGTCGCACTCCCCCTGAAGACGCAGGTTCGCAGTTTGGGTGTGATCCTGGACTCATCGCTGAGCCTGGAACCCCAGGTTTCGGCGGTGACCAGGGGAGCATTCGCACAGTTAAAACTTGTGCGCCAATTGCGACCGTACCTTGGGAAGTCTGACTTAGCCATGGTAGTCCACGCTCTGGTTACATCCCGCCTTGACTACTGCAACGCTCTCTACGTGGGGTTGCCTTTGAAGACAGCCCGGAAGCTCCAATTAGTCCAACGGGCGGCAGCCATGATACTAACAGGAGCAGGGCGCAGGGAGCACACAACTCCTCTGCTGCACCAGCTCCACTGGCTGCCGATATACCACCGGGCTCAATTCAAAGTGCTGGCGTTGGCCTTTAAAGCCCTAAACGGTTCTGGCCCAACTTATCTATCCGAACGTATCTCAGCCTATCAGCCCACCAGGACCCTAAGATCTTCTGGAGAGTCCCTGCTCTCTATCCCGCCGGCTTCACAAGTGCGGCTGGCGGGAACGAGAGACAGGGCCTTCTCTGTGGTGGCCCCTCGGCTTTGGAACACCCTCCCTATAGAGGTACGATCAGCCTCCTCGCTGATGGTGTTTCGGAAGAGACTGAAGACATGGATGTTTAAACAAGCATTCGGTTAATCCGTTGCAACGAATTTTGATGACTAAAGGCTGGTAATCATGGACGACGAATTTTGGATTGTGATTTTAGTTACGAGATGCATGGGATTATTATTGGTGGCCCAATAATTTGTATTGTATATGTGTTTCATGTTTTAAATTGAATACTGTTTTTAATTGTTTTTAACTTTTTAGTTGTTGTAAACCGCAATGAGTCGCCGACTTAGGCTAAGATATTAGCGGTATACAAGCGCATAAATAAATAAATAAATAAAATCCAACTAAATGTTCAAATTAAATATTTATATAACGTAAAAACATTTTCTATATTTAATATAAAAAATCATCAAGATTTCATATTCAAAATCTGTGATGATCCTTATAGTGCTTCATTTGTAATTTGTCACCAAGACACTTACAGGCTGGAGTCTAATTAAAGTAGAGCACTTGAATCAATTGTTGAATGGTGAGTCAACATATAAGTAAATACAACTGCTTCGATGTCTCAATTCTGGTCAAGACTAATGAGGATTTAAAGCACAGAATACTAATTTTGTAATGGATATGTGGAATTGAGCACTGTGATATGCAGAAGAATCAAATCATACTATTTATTTTGAAATGTAAAAGATAAAACTATCCTCAACCACACCTACAAAAAATGGGTAAATTTCATCATAAGTCTTTAGACGTGTGCTAATTGCTGGGTGGAACTCGTGTGTGAAAGCCTCAGATGACTTATGACCTCATCAGAGAGCCCAAGTGAGGCATCCCTCTCTGCCTGACTTTGGGGGGAAAGAGGAAGCATCAGGGTGAATCTGTTGCCATGCATGGAGCTCTCTCTCTCTGTGGCACTTTCCCTGTCACATGGGGAAAATGTCACTCTTGCAGAGAGGCCCTATCCTGGCTCCATTGGAGCCAGCACAACATCGGAAGCCTCTCATGTTGGTGTGGAAGTGTTGCGGGTGGCGCCTCTGCCAGATGTCACATAATGTCATGTGCATTGGGCTCTGTCCATTAGATGGGGTGAAAGCATCCCAGGACACTAAATTTACTCTGTCAAATGAAGTTATTGTTTATTTTGAAAGCCAATTAAAAGACATCACTGCAGGGTATTGGGAGAGAGAGAAGGTGTGAAAAGAGCACATCAAGTAGATTGAGCTGAGACACAAAAAAAGTGAAACAAAATGTACAACTTTTATTTAAAAATATTTTATGGATAAGAGGAATTAACATTATCAAGTAGGAGGACAAATCTTCATAAATCAACTCTTTCTTGTGGAGATTTTGTGGGGATAAAATATGCATTAGTTGGTCATCAGAGACTAATGGTAGCTGTAGTTTGATCAAGATAAACTCATATCAGAAGAAGAATTATGTGCTTACCCAACTGTGTAATCGGCATTCCTTTTCTCTCACAATAACTTTTCCAGATTGACCAGTAAAGTTGGTCAAATTTCAGTAGTCTCAAAACATATAATTGAAAGTATGAGTTACCTAAAAGGTGGGCAAAGTTCAGCCTAGGGGCTGCATGGATCTAGCCGTAAGCTTAGTGCTTCATCTCTCTTTCACTTTATTTCACCTTTTCTAAGGTTGAGGAGGGGAGAAATGGAGTGGTACTTGTCAGAGCATCCCTGTTTCAATTAGTTGATTTGATTTGGTTGAGCTGGCAGCAATAGAAAAGCACCACTTGATCCCTGTAACAATGACACTCTACCTGTGCAGTTTGCCTTTTTTCCCTATAAGTTTAAGAATTAGATTTAACTCTTTGAAAAGGGATTTCTAAGAAAGAATAATTTCACATCTCTTGGAATATTAGTTCTGACAGTCAAATGCATTACAATGGGCACAGCTCAGTTGACTAAGTGTGGTTGGCCAATATCATTGCTTTCTTGGTGACAGTATAGCTGATGTTGCTAAAGATCCAGGCTTTCATTTCAAAACTATATCAAACAAGTAAATGAAGACGCCTAGCTTCTGATTAGAGTCCAGGGTTGGAAAATATTATCAGAATCAAATGTTACTTAGCTGTGCATTGGGACACTACAAATTAAATAAATAGCAAAGGGTTTCTACTGATTTGTCTCAGCTGATCACTGAAGAAACAGTGGAATGATAATTTACCATGCATTTAAACCAACTTGATTAATAGGGTCTAATCTGTTTAGGACTAACAATAAGATTTGGGCCAGATAATATAATCCTGTGTGGGAGAGATATTGAGAAAGAGAGGGATTGAATGATGGGTGTGGGTGTGTGTGTAGGGGCGGGGGTGTATACAAAATGACCTTGACCTGACCAAGAATTCAGAATTTCCCCTGACAGGCCAAAACTAAAACAGAATCAGCCACAACTGTTTACACTGCCATCCTGTGACTCCTGGGCTCTGGTGACCCAAGGACAAAGGACTGTACTTACTATCTCCTTCCATTCTCCATGTCAGGATGGTCTCTACTATGATATGGGTCCTATCATTGGCTGTTGCCCAGAGTGATGTCAACCTTCTCCCATCCATTGTTGTCCTGTCACTTCAGCCAATGTTAGTGTGGGCAATGGCAACTGATAGGGCCCATTTCATGGCTGGAAACCACTACAACATGGGAAATGGTGGGCATTAGTAATGGCAATTATCTGACAGTGCTGAAATGTGTTCAATACCACCAGGTGGTCAGATTTCTCTTGGAAGGGCTCCAGATAACCTGGAGAGCAATTTTTACTGATACTGCATTGCAGATAAAAGACTAAAAGGAAACTACATCCTCAAATTACCTCTACAAATTAATTTAGTAAATTGTATGTAAGTCATAGTAGGGTGAAACTACAACTTAGGAAGAGAGGCAGATGTAATTGGATTCCCTGACCAGGAAGAGTCTTACCAGCAGCATTTGTTACCTTTAATTTCTGATCTATGCAACATATCACTAGCAGTATTATCTGAATCTAATTCCAAGTTTATTGTTATGCTCCTTAAAATTAATAGGAAAGATTTCTCTGACTTCAATAGCGTGAAACGGGCTCTTCTTTATTTCTATGTCCACCTTTAAAAGTACTATTTAATTAACTTTAATTACTATTGGCAAACCCTTATTAGGATAAAAAGTGGCCTAGTTAGTCTAAAATCAATAGGCCTGTGGCATATGCATTCAGGACATATCATCCTCATGCACACAGAAATTTCTGTTGTGGTTCAAAATCCCCAGTGCTATATATATATCACAGTCAATGGTCCATCTTTATGCAACCTAGGACCCTTTCAAAATGCACAGTTATACAACTAGTATTCTTCTTTAATTGCATTGGCAAAGTTCCCATGAAACACATGGTTTTTTTAATTTGGCAAGGTGCCTAGAAGGGCTTTCACATAGGTTGTGCACCACCCATACCATGAGATGCTGAATCTGGCTATGATGGTACATATGTAAGTTATGATTCAGCTGGGCTGCCTTAGAGGAGTATTCAGAAGCTGCAGCAGGTTATTAATTGAGGCTGGCTACTATGACCACACAATTTTATCATGACAACAGCTCTACAGGCTTCTAATTTGTTTCTAGATACATTTCATAGTACTTGTTATGATCTACAAAGCTCTATTTGGATCAGGTACAGGCCATTTGGCAGATCCTGTATTCAGGTATGAACCTCCAAAGGCACTGAGATCATCAGAAGCAATTCTTCTTTCAGGGTGCTTCCAGACAGAGGGGCAAAAAAAAAACCCAAAACAAAACAAAATTAATCTGGGACCTCAGAGCAGGTCCCCATACGACCTGCCAGTCATGGGCTTTCTTCCTCCGCTGTCCTCACGGCCCTTCTGTGTCTTGGGAAAAATGGAGGGTGGATAGGGACACCCCCACCGAAAGTTTATACACACACACACACATATACAGGGTATATGTGCACATGCAAATATAATAAATACAAGCATATTTGCATGTGTGCAAATACAAATCAGTGCATAATGGTGGGATTTTTTAAAAAAACTTCTGCTGGATTTTTCCCTTCCCCTAATTATTAATTA
This sequence comes from Anolis sagrei, assembly GCF_037176765.1. Lineage (NCBI taxonomy): Eukaryota > Metazoa > Chordata > Lepidosauria > Squamata > Anolidae > Anolis > Anolis sagrei. Next base: position 135,339,386 of record NC_090023.1, read on the forward strand.
CAGCTCTGTTTACAGTTTTACAGTATTTACAGTGTTAAATAAAAACTTTCAGAGAGTTCTTCCGGCTCTCCATTCATGTTTCCTTTCAATCAGCTGCATGTCCATTTAACAGCCCAGACAGCTGATCAGCTGTTTCAGGCTTTTTAAAAGGGACAGAAATCAGCTGGAGCATTCTCCATAGCAGAGATGGAAGGAAAACATGCGGGTTTTTTGGCATGAAGGGTCACACAGACGTATGAAGTTGGATATCTTTCAGCCAGAAAAGAGATAAAGAGGGACCTTTATCCCAAAGGTTTTCTCACTTAGTCCAAATCAGTGTACATTTAGCGGTGACATTGTCTAGCTAGCCACCCCCTTTTTTTGAAATGGGAACTCAGGTGTTTAAAGCCCTCCCTGGATGGGCCCTCAGTCACACAAACATTACAAGAGAGAGTCTTCCAAACTCTGGAATTCCCTTCCTAGGGAGACTTTGTTTTCCAACCTATTGCAGGCTAAATGATTTTTATGTTTAAAATCTTTGTTTTGGTTTGTTTTTTAACAAGTTTAGAAAGTTTTTTTTTTTAAAAAAATGCTCGGGGTGCTAAAGTCTTTTAACTGTTTTAAAAACTGTTTTAAAGAGCATTTCATCTTAACGCCATTTTATCTTCTTATTCAGACCAGAATTGTTTTAATATTGTAATTGGTTTAATTACATTTTAATGTTTTCTTTTTGTATGGTTTTAAATTGGTATTATAAATTTTGTGCTGTTATTTAATTATTTGTCCCACCATCTACCCAAACCTGGGATTCAATTTATCTTACTTTTTTTAAAAAAAAGAACAGGATGCCCCCCTCCCCCCCAAAAATGCAGATAAATGGTCTGACTGAGAATTCCAAATAAGTGTCCTTATATTACAAGCCCTATGATTTCATAAAATGATTCCATGGTAGTTAAAGTGGAATCATAACACTATAAATGTGTAGTGTGAAACAGGCCCGATGCCATCCAGATGTATCAAACCGTCATCCCCATTATCCAAAACATGGGAATCTGCAGATGATATGTGCTAGCATGAAATAGACAACTCTGATAGCTATGTGAATTTGGAAATCTATTTGGTAGTCACAAGGTCAATGAAAACTGCATTAGCTTATTGCAATCAATAGAGCTCAACCCAAATATATTGCTACAGTACTTGTTAGCAATTCAATCATACTTTAGTTGAAATGTATAGATCACTTGAAACTGACATCAGAACAAGTAAGTTTAGGTGAAAAACAGATGGAATTAAATTAAAGGAAATGAAGTAAGATCTAATAGGTACTGTAGAACGTATCTGAGTATTTTACACTAACCTTCAGTCACTTTTAGACTGACCACAAAATCTGTCAGTCCTCAAATATTCAATACAAATGTATTGGTATAGTAGAAATCTACAGTATTGATATCATGTCACCCAGAGAGATCAGGTAAAAATTCAAACAGATTTAGAATTTGTATCCTCTCTCCAGAGAATTCAAACAGTCAGATGAATTATATGCTACATGATGTGGCAGATGGTCAAGAAGCATCTTCTCTGACTGCCAGTCCCTCTCAAGTAGCAGAAATCTCTCTCGGCAACTAAAATAAATCAGTCAATTCAAGACATTAAGATTAAATACCACTTCAAAATTAAGCACCTCGTATATTGTCTCACTCTTATCTCTCTATATAGGGAAGTAATAAGAAACCAGGGAGGTGTACTCACAAAGTTAGAGTCAAGCTAGTCCTTCTTGACTTGAAATTGAAGTCCGTCCTTCATACATCATCCCCAAAACAGGGTGGAAGCATCCTAGGACAAAGCATTTAGATTATGCAAAGCCTGAAGAATAAGGGCCTTACCATTCAAAAAGCTAGATAATTCCAAACCAAGTGAATGTCCACAATATGAGGTGAAGGTGCTTTGTGTTCTTTAAACCGCAGTGGCAACAAATCATACAAACATGAGCCATTTCCTGGGCCATTTCATTGTGATCTTGCTGCTCTATCCCAATTGGATATTAAAATGGTAATTGTAGACTTGGCCTACTGCCTAGTAAATCATATTGTGGCAACAGATCAAGATGAGCTGCCCCTCCAGACAAAACCTAGAAATTAAAAAATGTAACAACATTGGTCACAGACCCATACAATTCAAACTTGAGAGATCTGACATATCCACTGTGTGCAAAAGATCTCAAACAGGGCATACATTCACATCACGAGAAGTACAAAGCACTATCTTTAGGCCCTTCCACACAGCCCTATATCCCAGAATATCAAGGCAGGAAGTCCCACATTATCTGAGGACGGATCCAAGCAGGCCTTTTATCCCAGAAGCATCTGTGTTTTAAAAAAGCAGATATTTCTGGAGGTCTGTCCATACCCACCTCAGAAAGCATATGCTTTTGGGGTGGATGTCCAGGCATTCTCTGGGGACTAGCCTGAGAAAACCTGTGGAGGCCCTCCCCACTTCCCTCCCAAGCCCCCAGACCCCTTAGAAAACTAATAAAAACTTAAGTGCCCTCCATTAGAAGTCTCGGCTGGCTCTCCTTGTACATAGAAATAGGCTCCAGGAAGGGGGGGGTGATTTCCTCCCTCCCCCCCCCCCCCCCCCGGCTCTAATGCCGCATCATTTCTACATGCCAGGAGAGCTGGCCGAGGTTTCTAATGGAGGGTACGTACATTTTTATTAGTTTTTTAAGAGGTCTGGGGGATTTGGGGGGGGGGGTTTGGTGGGTATTTCCACAGTTTACCGGGCTTATTTAAACTGCGGGAATACTGCAGAATACTGTCAGTATTCCATAGTACAGACCCGGAAATAGTGGATTTATCCTGTGCCTTCCAAAAAAGGCACGGAATAAACCCACTATCAAATTGATTTGCTACAAACCAATTAGGGACTGTCCAGAACATTGTCTGGACAGCCCCTCCTTTCTTGTGGGAGTTCCCGCAATAAAGGTCTTATCCCGACAGGCCCAGAGTATGAAATCAGATAACCCAGTTCAAAGCACATATTGTGGGATTTTCTGCCTTGACATTCTGGGTTATATGGCTGTGTGGAAGGGCCCTTGATCTTTTCTTTCAGGGAACATGCATACAAAGAGAACACTTCAGAATTTGCAAAACACTTCAAGAATGGTCTCAATAGTGGGGTATAACAGGAACGAATCACTAGTGCTTGATGCTGAGATGCACTTGATTGGCTATTGGTCTGATTATGAAGTAATTCCACCCCAACACTCAATGGTCAGGTGCTGCTGGCTTTTCTCCATTGAAGACCAGCAAATGCAGCTTCTCCCACACACTGTGCCATTCTGTGTGAACACAGAGCTAAGTCATTGACTTTCTATACCAGGGCCTCTGAATTCATTTTTCAGGAGAAAGACGGGAAAGCAATTTAACCATTCAATAGTGAAAGAGACCATCAACCTACTGCCCATTGCCTGTTTTGTTTCTTTAATGGGATTTGCTGTGTACTTGAGAATATGATCTCTTCCCCATTTTCTCTTGTCTGAAATATCGAGAGGTTTATTAATATTCTAGAGAGATGGAACACATGGCTGCTGGGTTGGATTCAGCTTGGTGAGTCACAAACTGTGTTCTACTCTAGGCTGCTATTTTATATTCTCCCATCTGAACAATACTTCTGAGGAATTAAACAACCAATCAACTAACCGTTATGAAATCCCAAACTGTTGTATGGTTAAGTTTTGAATCGGTATCAGAAAATGTGTGGCATCGTAGCATGTCTGTAGCTGACAAGTTAGCTTCAAGAATAACTTGAAGGCAATGTAAGACAGTACATTGAAAGTAATGTAATGTTGTGGAACTTTTAGCAATTGATTGTGCACTGTTTGAAGCAGCAAATTAATGTAGCAAATAGCATACGTGGGAATACTGCTTGATCTGATTTTGTACAAAAGGAGGCAATAAAGAAAAGTCCTTTCTAATTTCCTTAATGGAATTTTCTTTATTGTTCAAGAATATTTAGGCAGAAGCAAGGCTTGCATTTTCATTAGAACACTTTTAATTTTCATAATGGCCATATTGCTCATCTATATGTGGCTAGTAAGAAACATGCAACCCAAAATACACATTTTAGAAGCCATTATAGGAAAGTGGTGATTACCTTAAATGCACATCTAGCGCAAACAGCCCAGATTGGTACAGGAAAAAGGATGAGAAAATAAGAAAGACATGGTAATGAAGCAGCATATTAAAATGAGATTTTCACTCACTCTGCCACAGTTCCCAAACTGACTTGCTTTTATTTACTACTAGCATAATGCTAGTCATTATGTTGAACAGAGTTTGTGTGGTAGGAGTATGTGACTTTTCTAGGGAACCAAGCAGGGGGTGGATGGACAGAGAAAATACTCTATTATTCCATCTGTTCTGCAAGAAGAAATAATTTGCTGTATTACCCATATTGTTATAGATGATGTACCCTTCATTGGTTAGGATGGATAACAAATTTCTTATTTTTTTTTCTATAACAGTTTTATATAGCAGTGGTCCTCCGGGTATTTAAACTTCCACACCCAGAAATCTCAACCAGCTTGGGCAATTAATAGGAATCCTGGAAGCCGAAGTCCAAAATTACAGGAAGACCAAAGGTTGAGAAGCATTGATTTGCAGCCATCCATGGTCAGCTGAAATACTGGGAAACCAAGTATTGTGGTTCTCAAAGATCTGTTACCCCTATAAACAGTGTATGTGTATAGTTTCCATTCCCATTTTCATATGAGTTTTCATGTATATATGAGAAGGAAAACTAAGTGAGTACCACTGTGAAATACATTCAACTGCACAGTCATTCAAATTTCAGCCACTTTACACACAATTCCTTCCACAAACCAATAAAATATGTTTTGATATGGTACTCCATTTTACACAGTCAGGGTAATGTAATGTAGTACACTGTAATATAACTGAGATGAAAAAGAACCCCACATCATTTTCACAAGAAACATGATGCAGGAAAACAAAAGTTCACATTGTCAGTTGTTGACTGCAGTGAGAGGAATTGAAATTTCTTCCACTATATCCTATAGTATAAGAAATATTTATTTTTGTTTTATCAACTTTATATTACCTGTGTTTTCTAGCTCTGGGTGTTTGAGTGAAACACAACCATTTCTTACTATCCATGAGCATGCTGTTTTAGTGTGAAAATGCCCTATACCTCAAGCCATCTAAGTACCTTTCCAGATAGGACCAAAATGCTAATGGAACTGGGGTTTGAAATCCCGGTTCATTCTGTGATTTAGACCACACATAGGGCCCAAATCCCTGATTTTCCAGGTGGGAGTTGGCTACATGCCCCCTCCAGGTTGACCTCTGAGGGCATCTAGCCAGTCCCCAGCATCCCATTTTCCATGTAAACTTACTGGAGGGCCCCTCAGGCCCCTCAAAGAAAGCTCCTGATGCATCAAAATGATGTGTCAGAAACTTTGGGGAGGGGGATTTCTCCCCTTCTCTTTCCAAAGCTCTTCACGCATCATTTTGAGCTTTCTCTGAGGGGGCTGGGAATGCAGCCAGGTCCCTCCAGTACGTTTAGGGGGGATGGGGGACTGGGAAGGGTGGGTGGAGGTGCCATCCCACTTCTTCGACTCTTAGAGTCTGAAGAACTGAAATGGCAATGGGGATTGGCTCTATGGATCAAAGGCCATTCTGAGAGTCAGTCCCCACAGGTCCAACACCTCAACAGATCTGGACGTTGCAGTAATGTCTAGATCTGTTTAATTGTTTCTTTTTAAAATCCAGATTAACATGAGGTGTTGTTTAGATGCCTCAGGTTAATCCACAACCCATCACAGGTTTTGGGCCTGTGTGGAAGGGCCCTTGGTCCATTCTTCCTAACACAAACATTTGAGCTTATATCAAATAATAATACATGAATTGATTGAGCTCTGCATGGGGACTGGCGCTTGATAAGATTTTTCTGAAATGGAGCAAGGAACCAACTGCTAACCAACTGATTTTCCTGAAATGGAGCAAGGAGCCAATTGCTAACAGTAGATTATGCCTAACAAATTGATATATTTGTAATTTCAAGATATGTATTAAATATTAGAATATTCCTAATATAAGTATTACAATTTTATCATAAGTAATGAATAGACAAGGCATATTGATATGTAAATAATGCAGTGTCTTTTTAAAGATATCAACAATACATGGTTTTTTTTTATAAAGACATTGTTGAAAAATTGAAGTGCATTTTCAAACTGATGTTGTGTTATTACATTGCTTTCACTTCCACAGAGGGTTTTACTCACTTGATTATAGGGGTGAAAAATATTTATAAATGGTTGAGAAACATTATTTTCAAGTTTTGGAACCCCTGATGAAAACATTTATAGACTTCTGAGTATCTCTGCAGTTAGGCCATTACACAAGTTGGTTAATGCAGGCTAAGGTTTCTTAATATGACCTTGAATCATACTATCAGAAGTTGCTGGTTTCTCTGGAACTTTCCCAAAATACTGAAGCAACCAGCAACTTGAGGCATGTGTACTCAACTGTGCCTCCTCCGAATTGGGAAGTGGCATAGTTTATTGCACAGCATCCCATATTCCCTGGGCTGACAAGGGATGGGACCTACCTTGCCCCCCTCTATTTTTATTTATTTATTTATTTATTTATTTACTTTGCTTCTATACCGCTGTTCTCAGCCCGGGGGCGACTCACAGCGGTGTACAACATAGGAAAAACAAAATTCAAGACACAGTATAAAAACAATTCACAATCCGGCAATATACAAAAACATCGTCATTACTACAAAACCATTCAGCATCATCTCATCATCCAAATCACAATCCAGTATCATTTTCCGTTATTCCATTCCTATAGTCATTACCAATCATTGCACTTCTTGTTCGAACGCCTTCTTGAACAACCAAGTCTTTAATTTCCTGCGGAATATCATCAAGGAAGGAGCCAGTCTAATGTCCATGGAAAGGGTGTTCCACAGCCACCGAGAAGGCCCTATCTCTCGTCCCCGCCAGCCGTGCTTGTGAAGCGGGCGGGATCGAGAGCAGGGCCTCCCCGGAAGATGGGGTGAAAATTGCTGGAATAAAAATTAACAACCTGAGATATGCAGATGACACCACTCTGATGGCCGAAAGCGAGGAGGAGCTGAGGAGCCTTCTAAACAAGGTGAAAGAAGAAAGCGCAAAAGCTGGGTTGCAGCTAAACATCAAAAAAACCAAGATTATGGCAACAAGAATGATTGACAACTGGGAAATAGAGGGAGAATATGTGGAGGCCGTGACAGACTTTGTATTTCTAGGTGCAAAGATTACTGCAGATGCAGACTGTGGCCAGGAAATCAGAAGACGCTTACTTCTTGGGAGGAGAGCAATATATGTACAACAATATATGTCCAGTCTCGATAAAATAGTAAAGAGTAGAGACATCAGACTGGCAACAAAGATCCGCCTAGTCAAAGCCATGGTATTCCCTGTAGTAACCTACGGATGTGAGAGCTGGACCTTAGGGAAGGCTGAGCGAAGGAAGATAGATGCTTTTGAGCTGTGGTGTTGGAGGAAAGTTCTGAGAGTGCCTTGGACTGCGAGAAGATCCAACCAGTCCATCCTCCAGGAAATAAAGCCCGACTGCTCACTGGAGGGAAGGATACTAGAGACAAAGTTGAAGTACTTTGGCCACATCATGAGGAGACAGCAAAGCCTAGAGAAGACAATTATGCTGGGGAAAGTGGAAGGTAAAAGGAAGAGGGGCCAACCAAGGGCAAGATGGATGGATGGCATCCTTGAAGTGACTGGACTGACCTTGAAGGAGCTGGGGGTGGTGACTGCCGACAGGGAGCTCTGGCGTGGACTGGTCCATGAGGTCACGAAGAGTCGGAGACGACTGAACGAATGAACAACAACAACAACTATATATATATATATATATATATATATATATATCTCCCAATATTTCTAATGGAGGGTAGCAATATGTGATTCTAGTTTTTTCCCTGCAGCAAGAAAGTCTTCAAAAATCCCAGTGTTTCTTCAGCAGAGATTTCTTGCAACAGGAAGAAAATTGCTGAAATTACTTATTGCTATCTTCATGTAGAAAGTTAAGGAAGACTTCATTTCTTTATTCAACAATATGCTGGAGTGCTTCATTTAACAGTTTCAATAACATTGGGCATGGGCCTTAAAAAGGTCAACTATTTCTACATTCAGTCCATGAATTCTGTATCCACAGTTACCACCAACTATGACTTGATTAATAATAATAATGATAATAATAATAATAATAATAATAATGTCATTTTAAATGTAATAATGTCATTTTAAATGAAGAATATCATTTTAATGTACAGCACTATATACAACAGGATGAGCATCTATGGATTTTGGTATCCACAGGGAGGAGGGAGTTCCTGGAACAAAACCTCATCAGTTAATGAAGGCCATTGTATGGTGTTCCCCAGGCCCTGTCAAAAATGGTAAGAGTTATCATACAATTTTGGGCAAAATGTCTGACCTGTTTGTTGAATTTCTAATTTGTAATTAGAAATTCAACAATGGGAGACACAAATATTTAGATTATTATTATTATTTTGGCTTTATATTCACACCCAAGTTGAAACCAATTGCATTTCACTTGACATGAGTAGAGTTGAATCAATTCCAAAATCACCAGATAAGATCTCACACTTTTGATTAGTTTACATTTCAACCAACTAATTGTTGTACATATATGTAGTAACTATTCAGACAAAAGCATAATGTAAGATATGAAGATGCACTTGTTTCAGTTGAGCAATAAAGATTGCTGTTACTTTAGGACTGATAAATAAAATCTACTATAACATGCTTAGTACCCAATATGACTGTTTGTGTCTTGCATTCTTTTAAGGACTTCCAAAGAAAAATCAACCATATAAATCCCTGGGAATACTCGGTAGTTTTTAGACATTACACATTGTCTGCAAATGCTTACATCCACAATAACAAGAGATTTCCCTTTTTCTCTAGGCAATTTTGAACAAAAAAGAAGTTAATTTTAGGATTGATGTATGTGTGTACTGTCACTGTGCAGTTGTCAAACAAAAGAGTTTAGATTTAAAATCTCCTTAAGAGTAATTGGAAGGGAACATCTGTGCCCTCCAGAAGTTATGACAGTATGAAAGTAACTTTCAAAAAATGTATAAGCAAAGATTGCCTTGGAAACAGCTTGCTAATCAGCAACAATATGGTGACCCAGTTCTCTGACAAGCCAGCGTCATTAAACTTTCTTGTATGCAGCATCTGTGAATAAAAAAACAACAAACAAAAAGTAAACAAACAAACAGAATGCACCAAACCACAAAGAGAAAGAATACACCAAAGAACTAGAACTGTATACACTCTGTTATTCTATTATTCTCAGCAGTAAGCTTTGATTATCAGCAACATTCAATGTCAGTACATTCACCAATGCAGAGTACTTCATTGGGCAAATTAACTTTCTGTAGCATCCCTTCAATTCTTGGACCCTTACAACTGCTCCCTCTTCATGAGGAAGAAGCTTACCTTATGCCTAAGAATTGCTGTTCTAACTTATCTGAATTTCATCTTCTAAATAAGGGCTTGAAAACAATTACGATTCTGCATGAAAGCAATTCAGATTTTACGCCAAGATAGGTTTTGTAATAATTTAGAGTTATTATGATAATCTATTTAATATTAAATATTAAAAATGTTGTTTTCTGTTCAGAAAAGTCTTATTTGTTGTGGCCAAAAGAAAATTCCTCAAGTTGCCTTTTCCATTACACCTGAAACGGTAAATGAAAACAATGAATCAATCCCATTTTAGAAAATGAATATGTGCACAGCCATAATATTTACATGACTACCACACATGCTGAGTTTGCAAAATGTTTAACAGGACAGTTAATGGATTGGATGTCTCTTGTTCATAGGGATTCCAAGTCAATATGTCAACAAATAACAAGAAATAATATGTGCATTTGTGGAAAACTGTCTTGAATAACTGAATGTTATTTTATTTTTGGAGAAGGAGTGTTGGAAATAAGCTATTGTATGTCATTTACTAAATAAGGAATTTGCATATATAGTGTTGGGATGAGTGAAATGATTGAAGAACACTAATTTTAGGCAACTTTAAAGTAGATTTGGTGATGTCAGCATTGAGTGGCAGTTATAAAATTCCCAGGGTCTAAGACTGCAATTCAGAAGATAATGCCTTAGGCACAGAATGACATTGCTCTTTAAATTAAGGCTATATAGCATCAACGTACTGAGTCTCTAGATCCAACCCATTTCTGATAAAATGTTAAGGACTGTTTATTTTATTCTCATTTTAAAATACATTTAAAAAAGGAATATGCAAAATCTTTTTAAGAACATATATAATATCTTTGTGTGGTTCAATTGATACAGAATAAATGTGTCTGCCTGATACTCAATGATTTATTGATTGTCTTAAGATTTGAAAAGTCTTTGAAAAAGTACAAATCCTAGATACTAGGTATTATTCTATATCTTCTCAAGAATTTGTTTGCCCATTTGCTATTATGGTTTTATAATATTCAAATTCATAATATTCAATTATGGTTTAAGCTAACACATTATTGCCAATTCGAAACCACATATTTAAGAGGTATAGCTAAACTAGAACTTGTGACTCACGAAAATAATGTGTTTGAGGACCACATTTGTGGAAGCACAGAGGACTTAGCAACTTCTGTTTTTTCAGTCCTGGAGAAATAGAGAGTGTATACAGGTTATCAAGACTCTAGTGGTCTACCAAGCATATCGAGTAAGTTGTATTCAGTTTCATAGGCAAAAGGTCTGCTGCTATGTGTTAGTGGCAAATGAGGTTTTGGGTAGATGAGAGGTGGAAGCTTATGTCACTCCTTAGCAATTTGATCTCTAATAATGCCAGCATTGTGCGTTAATGGGTAGATGTGTCACTTTGTGCTTTCATGATAACAAAGTACAGCAAAGCCACAGTGAATTGCTAATAAGGAAGACACCTTCATAACCTTAGCCCAGAGTTCTGTTAGCAGATTTAAAATAGCTCTACATTGCTGGCCACTAAATCCCTCCCCAATCTTCTCTAATTGCCGCACAAAATGAGGTGATCCTGCATAATGAATAATCATAATGAAGTAGCCAGGATGCATGCCTTCCATTCCTTTCCTGATGGTGTTATCGATGCCACTATTGTTTCTCTCGACAGATTTTGCCTGTTATTGCAGCTGTCAGAGAATTAAGTGAAATCTATCCAGCAACATCTGGCTCTGCAGGAAAAAAAAAGAATAATTTCATCAGTCTTCCCCAGCTCCGTCAGTCTCATTCTAATTATGATGTAACAGAGGACATTAGCATGTGGTGGACTTGGTGATTAACCTCGGGCAGCTGAAAAGTGGTCTAGAGAGATGAGCAAAGCATTTGGATCAGCTCAATCAATTATAAATGTTTTCCCCCACACAGAGACATACCAGATGAGGCACTTAAATTACATCAATGACCTTGTGATTGGTAACAGTAAGCTACGCTTGAACCCATTTAGAGGGTCAGATATTTCAATAGTTTAATGCTTATTTCTGAATTCATTTAGAATTAATTCCATATTTTACTAGCAGAGATACAGTTAGGGTCCTGCCAAATCTTTGCAGGACTTGAATTTTGTACTGAGATTTGAGCTTTTGTTGAAGTAGAAATCTGAAGGCAAATGATTAGCAGAAAAAGAATATCACAAGGCAATTTCCAGCTTCATAGTCATGCAATCTGTGTGAATATCCTGTATCAGAGTTGGGAAATCACCCAGCTCATAGTAATACCTTGTAGGAATACAATCACTGGTTAATTTTTGTTTCCAAGGAAATAATGTATAATTTTAGCAATTTTCTAATCCTTATGAAAAAGTATGTAAAGAGTCAGTTAAAATTAAGTTAAATTTTGACTTATTATGTGCAAAATTCATGCATAATACTTTTTCAAAAGACATTATTTAATAATAATAATAATAATAATAATAATAATAATAATAATTTTCTTCTTAAACTCCTCTCCTCAAGCAGGATACAGCATTATTAAAACACCCAAAAATCTATAAATACACATATTAAATATATTTCTATAAAAGATACATATAAAAACATATTTTCAGTAAATACTAGGGCTGGGCGGTTTCGTTTCGTTAATTCATAATTCGTTAATAATTCGTTAATTTTTTCAATTACAAAACGATAATGAACCATTCTGGAGCAATTATTAAAAAAAACGAATTTTCAAAAACGTTTTGTAAATGCTTCGTATTTTGATATTGTATTTGTTTCGTTATTGTTTTGAGGTCGTTTCGTTATTATTTCCGCATGTCTGGGCCAGTTTTATGGTTTAATTAGTGAAAAAAATTATAATATCACACCAACAGTCAACAACAGAGGGAGAGGGAAGTTTCAGAAGGTTTTGGAGGTTTTTTAGCGTATTTCGCGGTCGCGTCCGCCATTAACGAATCGATTCGTTATTGCTTCGGAAATCGATTCGTTAATTTTTTACCATTTACGAAATTTCGTAAATATCGAACTTTTTAAAAGGAAAATTTTGTAATTATTTTAAATATCGAAACAAAAAAAAACCCAAATACAAATCGATTTTAGAAACAAATTTTTCCGTTGTTACCCAGACCTAGTAAATACGTATGTAAAAACAGAACAGAGATTGAAATACAGGAGTTTAAAATTCATGTTTAAAACTGATTGGGTAGGTCTGCTGGAAGAGATAGTTCTTTAGATAGTTTTTAAATTCCAAAAGCTCATTTAGCTGTCAGAGCTTTTCTGGCAGACTGTTCCACAGTGCTCTGGATGGTGGTTGACAGTTGGATTCTGGCAGGTTGGAGCAGGTGCCCCCCAGAGGACCTCAGTGTTCAGGTGAAAGCAATCCTGTAGGTAACCCAGACCCTAAGCATGCAGGGCTTTAAAGGCTAAAATCAACATCTTGTACTTATTGGCAGCCAGTGAAGTGACTTTAGGATAAGTGTAATAAGTGGATTTTCCTGTAACCAATCTGGCTGCTGTATTTTGAACCAGCTGAAGTTTTCAAACTTGGTACAATGTAAAGTGAACTGCAGAAGTCCAGCCTTGAGGTTACCAGTGCATTCAGAAAATACATTTTCAGAAAATATTGTTTGCCAATGATATGCCAATTTTGCATAGAATAAGCCAATTTTCATTGAGCCAAAATCTTTCTTTTTGAGGTTTCTCTACACTCAAACAATACTTTTTAAGAACCGTTCTGAATATTATTATTTTTAAAAGATTATATTTCTAATACTTTGTTCAGCTAGCAACCTGTTTCATTCTTTATATCTGAGGAGTTGATAGGGAGTAAAATGTGAAGGTAGCCAAGGATAAATGACAAATCCATTATAGGTTCATCCTGTTATAGAGATAGAAATGTTCAATGATAATTATGATGATAATAATATCACAAAGGACTACCATCTCACTCGCCTCATAGGAAACCTGCTACAAAACAGGAGCTTCTTTGTAGAGTTCCAGGGCCAGAGAAGCAGATGGTGGAAACAGAAGAACGGCCTGCCTCAGGGGAGCGTGCTTGCTCCATCCATGTTCAACATCTACACAAATGGCCAGCCACTGCCAGAAGGGCCAGAGAGTTTCATCTATGCTGATGATCATGCCATTACCGCTCAAGCAGGGAGCTTTGAGATGGTTGAACAGAAGCTATCCGAAGCTCTAGGTCAGTGGTTCTCAACCTGGGGTCCCCAGATGTTTTTGGCCTACAACTCCCAGAAATCCCAGCCAGTTTACCAGCTATTAGGATTTCTGGGAGTTGATGGCCAAAAACATCTGGGGACCCCAGGTTGAGAACCACTGCTCTAGGTGCTCTTACTGCCTATTAGAGGGAAAACCAGCTGATCCCTAATTCATCTAAAACATAGACATGTGCTTTTCACCTTAAGAACAGACAAGCATTCTGAGCTCTGAGGATTATCTGGGAAGGAATCCCACTGGCTAACTAAATGCACAGATGTCTATAATAAGCAGTAGACAGAAAAGAGGGTGTATGGTATAGAGTACTGTAATACTTCTCATATAGGTCTTGTAGGTCTCATATAGAGTACTTGTAGGTCTCATATAGAGTACTCATATAGGTCTCATATAGAGTACTGTAATACTTCTCATAAAGACCTATATGAGAAGTATTACAGTACTCTATACCATACACCCTCTTTTCTGTCTACTACAAGGAATCCCACTGGAGCATTGCAGTGCACCCAAATACCTGGGAGTCACTCTGGACCGTGCTCTGACCTACAAGAAGCACTGCCTGAATATCAAGCAAAAGATGGGTGCTAGAAACAATATCATACAAAAGCTGACTGGCACAACCTATGGATCACAACCAGACACAGTGAAGACATCTGCCCTTGTGCTCTGCTGCTCTGCTGATGAGTATGCATGCCCAGTGTGGAACACATCTCACCATGCTAAAATGGTAGATGTTACTCTTAATGAAATATGCTGCATTATCACGGGATGTCTGCGCCCTACACCACTAGAGAAAATACACTCTCTAGCCAGTATTGCACCACCTGACATCCACCGGGAAGTAGCAGGCAATAGTGAAAGGACCAAGGCAGTGACATCTCCAGCTCATCCTTGTTTGGGTATCAGCCAGCACGTCAATGACTTAAATCAAGAAATAGTTTTATAAGATCTACAGAGACACTCGCTGGAACACCCCAGCAAGCGAGAGTTCAAAAGTGGCAGGCTCAAACCCAGAAACTCAATCAATGGCTGATTCCAAATGAGAGACTCACCCTTGGGCACAAAGAAAACTGGGCGATTTGGAAGGCGCTGAATAGACTGCGCTCTGGCACCACGAGATGCAGAGCCAACCTCAAGAAATGAGCTTACAAAGTGGAATCCACGACATGCGAGTGTGGAGAGGAGCAAACCACTGACCACCTGCTGCAATGCAACCTGAGCCCTACTACATGCATAATGGAGGACCTTCTTGTGGCAACACCAGAGGCACTCCAAGTGGCCATCTACTGGTCAAAGGACATTTAATCCACTACCAAGTTGGCAAACTTTGTGTTTTGTCTGTTTGTTTGTTTTGTAAAAAGGTAATACAAATGTCTGGTTGCTCCTGACACAATAAATAAATAAATAAACAAACAAATAAATAAACAAATAAAATCATCATCATCATCAACAACAACAACAGCAACAACAGTAACATGTTGATGAGAAAATTCCAGACTGACAAGGATCACACAGTTTGGAATCTATTATGCATGTGGGTTTTTCGTGCAGATTAAAAAAAATTTCATGCAGGAAACAGTATTTTCTGTTTTGAAAATATATCATTGTTGAAATATTAAATGCCAAAACATCATTTTCTGCAGGGGAATTAATATTGTGGAATATATTATTGCACAGACAAAAGTATTTTCTGTGCAATAAATAGTATTTTCTGTATATAAAATATGATATTTACTGTGCAGAAAATGCTGTTTTCAGTGCAAAACAACCATGTGTGAATTTTGTGCTGAATAAGTGTAAACCCTTCAAAAACTGCATGGTTACTGACAATGTTTTCCTATAGGGAGAAAATTGTAGAATTATTAATCGTTGACTTTAGAAAGAAAGTTAGACCCCATTTACACGGCCATATAAAAACCAGATTATCTGCTATATAGTACTGTAGATCCCATTTTAGTGAAGAATTACAGCCCTAATTCACATCATGATGTCATACTGTTCACATTATCACCCCTGTTTACTTCAAATCATTAGTTGAAGTAATTGAGGACACATTGTTTTCAGTCTGCATTGGCTTAATTTGTCCTGCACATAGTCATATATTAGTAGCAAAATAGCAGCCAGAGCAACTGAAGAGAGATATGAGAAACAATACTATGGTGAAGCAAAGATGGAGAAGAGAAGGTGGTATGTGTCCTCCTGCTCTAACTGATTGGTACCTAGATGAAAACTGGACTTACCTAATCTATACTTTTGGGAATGTCCACATGTTTAGTCTACACACATATCTTTCTTGTGCAAGTTCCTATGCAACAGAAAGAGCACTATTACTGAAGACTCTTAGGAAGCAGCCAATCATGACCTGACCCATTTTCACTCTCCCCTCCCAGAAAAAAAAACCCTCAGTGTACCTCTCTCACACACATATTTTTAAAAGTGGAAAGGATTGTACAAATCAGTCCTTTATATATAATATTTTCCATTTCAGATATTGTCTGAGCTACACTTTTGCACAAACAAGCTCCACAGCCCAGTTCAATAGCTGAACCAGGCTGTATTATGCACAGCTCTGTAGATGGAAACTACACTAATTCATTTAAAAAATACTGATTTTGCAAGAGTTGAAGACTTGAAGCTTGAAACTCTCAAGTTAGAGATGGATTAGAATTTCATTTTGTTTGAGGTTTATTTCTATAAAACCTTTCCAAACTTCATAAACTTAATCAGAAAAATGCCAGAAATTACTTGAGGTAAAAGAAAAGGAAAACAAAATGTTGCAGGAAGCAGAGATGGAAAGAATATTGGAAATGTGGTGAAAACACAATAAAACTAAAGAGATGTCCTGAGACCTGGGAAATCCAAATGAAGAAAAAACATGTCACAATCTCTGATAAGAACTGTATTTCTCACAGTGGGAAGAAAATTGTTCAAATTACTCATTGCTACCTTCAAGAAGAACCTTAGTGATGAATTACATCCTTATAACCTGGTCCTGCTTTAGGATGAATGGGACTACTGGTGGTACTAAATTAGGGGCCAGCACTAAGCTGTGCTTCTGTTATGTTTGGAGAATCTACAGGAAGAGGGAAGTAAAATCAAGAGTGAATCTAGCAGTGCCCCTAAAAAAAAGAAGTTGCTGAAATCTTTGAAAGCCTTCCTTCCTTTTATTTTTTTTTCTTTCCAAGCTACTGCTTGGTACTATTAACTATAACATGGCTGGAGTTATGTAAAGGTGGGATTTACAACAATAGCCTATGCTTTCGTTTTTCCTTTCTACCTATGCTTTCGTTTTTCCTTTCTATCACTAGGACCGTTTACTTTGAGGGAAAAGAAAACATGTTCTATCTTTCAGGATTATATTACTGTCAAAAGAATTGATACAATTTCTCTTGAATCAGGTTCAGAATGGCTCCATAGAGATTTTGTTAAGAATTCAGTAGGGTTGTGCATTCAGAGTAAACTTTGACCCATTTTGTGTCCTGGCTTTTATTGGGGGGCCCAATCTGTTTTTAGGGAGCCTGCTGAAATTGGGAGGACAGAAATCAGTTTTTGCTCTTCAGTGCCAAAATATCAATTTTCTATCAGCCCATTGTGTGTGTGTGTGGGGGGGGGGGGGGTTCCCACCCAGGCTCCCTTTTCCCGCTGTTGCCGCCTGGTGCTGCCAAACTACATCTCAACCAGCTTCCATCCTGACAACACTCCATCAAGATGCCTGTTGCTACCGTCGAGATGGAGTTGGCAGCACCAGGTGGCAACAGCAGCCTCAGCAAGCAAGGCAGCTTGGATTCCCAGCAAGACCACTGGCAAACATGATGGAAGGCAAGCCCTGGCAAGCCACTAGCAAATGCAAAACATCCCAGCCCCGTCCTAATGATCCCACAGTGGGTCTGCCCCTAGCTTCCAGCTAAAGGAGGCCAGATGGAACAGGCCAGCCAATGATGGAAACCTCAGCAATGGTGCAAGGTAGGTGTCCTGATTGAAGGGGGAAATGGCAGCGAGAAATGGCAGTGAAGTTGGCTAGTTTCCACCCTGAGTGTAAACTCTCTTCTCTTCTCTATCTCTGTCTTGGGATGTCTTCAGCCCCAGCCAGGGAGCCCTTCAGTTCCCTAGATGAAGTTGAGGCAAACTCTAATAAAATGAGATGTTCAATCACAGATGGTTAGGAATGTTTGCTGGAGGATTAATAAAAAAGATAACTATGATGCCAAAAAGCAGGCTTAGAGCCAGTATCTCCTCTCACTTGCTTTCATGTCAAGCTGATTTTTGTACAAGGAAGAGCCTTCCCGTTCCATGCTCTGAAGGAATGAAAGGAATGAATGAAACAGAAGCAAAAAAATTCACACACAGCTCTAGAATTCAGACCTATCCATAATATTCACCTAGACAAATGGGAACATATGTGGAAAACAAAGATTAAATTCACAAGATGTTATGGATTACATGATGCAGGAAAGATCAGCAAAGATGGACCCAAAATTTTAAAATGTAAATGTCATCAAAATGAAGAAACTTTTCTATATGTGGTGAACACATCCTAAAGCAAAAATAATTTGGATTATAATTCATAAAAGCATTGAAAACATCATAATGTTAATGTTAACGGTGTTACCACTAGAGACAGGAGCCTTTCTGTTGGGACTTACACATTCAACACTTCCAAAACAAATCTAATACTTTTTTATTCATGGTTACTGCCGCAAGTATGCTTACTTTTGGAAACAAGAAGTTCATACGCAAGATTTATGGATTGCAAAAATGTTGAATACGCCAAAGATGGACAAACTGACTAGGCTTATACAATCATCAGATCCTTCCAAATCTGAAGAAGTGCTGGTTTTGACCTATTAAGCCTTATACGGCTCCAGCCCAGCTTACCTGTCTGAACATATCTCCCTCTACATCTCACCTCAAAGCTTAAGGTCTTCTGGGGAGGCCCTGCTCTCTGCCCCACCTTTGGCGCAAACACGCTTGGCGGGGATAGGGCCTTCTCAGTGGTGGCCCCCTACCTGTGGAACTTGCTCCCCAGCGAAATCAGATCAACAGATCCCTCCTTGCCTTCAGGAGGAAATTGAAAACGTGGTTATGGGACCAGGCCTTTGGATAGCTGGCAGAAAATTGATAATGGTAATAATGATAATGTTATGGAAAATGGACTATGGACAGGCTTCCGATTGTGTTGTGCTTGCTGAATTTGTTTCTACATATGAAGAAGACAGCAGAGACAGGGTAGGAAGCATTACTTTCTATTTTCCATTTCTCAGATTTTCTATCTCCTTTGTTTCAAATCACTATATTCCCACTTTTCTATTTTTCTGTTTTAGATTAGAAAAGAAATGCTCTTTTTTCTCTTTTGTTTTTTAACATTATAGAAACTTTTTTGTATTAGATAACAATGGAAGAAGACAAAAATGTAAGATGTTAAAAATGCTCCTGTTCTATACTCACTCTTGTACACCTCCCCATTCCTCATATATATGCAATAAAAAATATATGGGGGGGGGGGGGGGAGAGAGAGAGAGAGAGAATTCAAATCTATCCTGCATATCTGACAATAAACTAGGGGAAAGGACAATGCTAATATTAGACACAAATAGAGGCCAGCATATAAGTTTTTCTACGGATGTTTGTTTCAATTAACTGTTTTGCTTGGAAAACATACTTTGTTAATGGGCTGAATAGTGAATACAATACAACCAACTGGGATATACTGTAATTTAGAAGAGTATGACATTTTATTGGTTTCCATGGAAGCAGTCTTGATTTTGAATAGTGCAGGCAAGCTCATGACCAAGGTTGTACTGTAAATGACTTAATTTGGGGGAAATGTTTTGAAAAATAGATAACATAACTGACAGTTACAATGTACATGTTTCAGAAACATATCAGCTGTGTTGGACATGTTGAACTACATTTTTGATGATTGAGGCTTCCATTGGATAACATGTTGCATAGCTACTTCATTAACCTGAGAACAAGATGTACAGTATATCAGTTTGTCTGGATGGACAGGTTACATCTAGGCAGGCTTTGCACCTTTCATTCAGGTAAAATACATTATTGTACAAAGATGGGTGAATCTATGAATTCTGGTTCCAAAACATTTAATACTTCAGTGCCTGGTAAGTCATTTCATTCTGTATTCACATCCATTTGTAAAGATGAGAAAAAAATGTTGAGCATGTTTTCCCTAATGTATTAATGTTTATACATTTTCCATTGTGTGTGAATATTTTGTCCCTAAAAGAATGTATTTTCTGTAGACATTTCTCTAATATTTACATATAGGTGTGATTTTCTCTTTAATATATTTTCTTTTAAATTTTAAAATAGCTATGAAAAGCATGAATTTCAGAAAACACACTCATTGACAAAATTCTTAGACTATTTTCATTTGACAATTTTCTTCTATATCTCTGATCCACCCCAACCCCCCTTCCCCCATCCAATTCTGTAACACTTAACAATTAGCAAGATCCATTAACTATTATGTATTTCATTGTCAATCAGAAGACTCAAAAGACTCTACCATTTGAAAAAAAAAAACAACACAGGAGATTATGCTTGTCCACTCTTGGTGTAAAACAATTTCAGAAAGCTTTTGTTGAATCTCAGAATTGTATAAAAATATTTTAATTAAGATCCAATCCAGTTTGCCCCAGAAGAGTATCATGAAGAAAAGAAAGTGTGTGTTCAATAGGATGGAGGGAAGTGGATGAGAATTTGTTTTTATGGCTCCGTCCTCAGTAAACAAATAAAAAAATGAAAAGAAAGGCACAGCTGGAGTTGATAGGAATCCCTTTCATAATTACAATTTTCTTGAGATTATGATTTTGTGACAATAGATTTCCTTTCTCCTGTTGCTAATTTTTAATGGAGACTGCTGCTGCTTCATTTTAATTTACAGTAAGCATTGTGTTTCTTCTAAGTATATAGGGCAGCAAAGTTTGTTTCCGTTGCTCAATAGGACAGAATGTATACCACTGGGAAAGCTTTCTTTACAAGTTCAATTGAAAAGAATGGGGCATGTACATACAAATATGACTCTGTCTTGCCCTACAGGATGCCACATGTTTTAATGTGACATGTGCAAGAGAATGCCCTGTGTATTTTTTCATACCCTCATTCAAGAAATACTATGTGGGATATATTTTCAATATAATAGTAATGATCCAGTTAAAACACAGACAAATTTAATGTCTGTTAATTTCAAAGGAAGAGTTTTAAGAATGATGGATTAAAATATGGCTCTAGGATTGTTTGTATTCTTTCAACTTTCAAGAAAGTTGAAAGAATGCAAACAAACAAGAAGCCCCCCCCCCCCCAAAAAAATAAAGGGGCTTCTCTTGGTTAGCACAATGGGTTAACCCTTGTGCTGCTGAACTGCTGGCCTGAAAGTTGGCAGTTCAAAGCCGCATGTTGGGGTGAGCTCCTGCTCTTAGCTCTATTTCATGCCAATATAGCAGTTCAAAACATGCAAATGTGAGTAGATCAATAGGTACTGCTTCAATGAGAAGGTAACAAATGCCAGCAACATGACCAGGAGGTATCTATGGACAACAGGCTCCTCGGCTTAGAAATGGAAAAAGAGCACCTCCCCATGGCCAGAGTTGAGCACCAGTTGAAGAACCCAGAGATGAAGGGGGAAGCCCTTACCCTTGTTCTGTGTATTTGTGTGGCATTGTTGTTTCACTGTATTAAAGGTATTCAATATTTCCCTATCTGTGTATGTTGTAATCTGCTCTGAGTCCTCTCAAAGAGGTAGAACAGAATATAAATAAAGTGCTATTATTATTGTTATTATAATTATTTTTCTCTCTGGCATGGTTTTTAATCAGCTGCCTTTCATAGTTTTACATAATGTATCCCCTTTTTGAAAAACAGTTACAGGTAAATGTCAGTTCCACTTCATTACTATATTTTTGTTGCTTCTAAAAACTCCCAGGACAGAAAATGTACCCTAGTCTTGCTACCCAGCCCTGCAGTAAAGCTATCAAGAAATCTCTTGTTCTTTGTTTGGTTCCTTTTCTGCAAATACCACTTGCAATCAAGGACACATCCTTGTTTATGAGACTGTCTTTATACTGTATTTTATTTATTATATTATTTTAATATACTGCTCTGTCATATCATATCAGGGCAATGTATATTAAAATCAATTTAAACCATTATTAAACAGTAAACATAATTTATAAATTAGAAAGGCAGATTTAAATGCTGACAGGTTAAAGCCATATAGTGAAAAGAAAGTTGCAATAGTTTACAACAATGTAAAAGTACAACATATGTGCAAATTGGTATGAAATACATTCATAAACGATCTTTCTACTGTATCTATCTCCTTGGTGTAAGAATGACCAACAGCTACTATCGATGCCAGTCAGATCACTAAAGGAGAGAGGATTTTATATTTATATTTTCATACATTAACAAAACATATCTATACACACACACATAGGGTTTAAATTGCACATTTTATTTGATGCAATGCATTTGAATGTACATTTTCAATCAATTTTCCATTGGCTATAATATGTCTGCAAGCATTCCTCTGCACTGTTGATTTGATCCATTAATTCATGGTACATGCCATGGGCCACCATATAGTTCATAAAGAATTTGAATCCCAGTTAAATTCTTTTGTACCCCTAGGGTTAGCATGCAGTATAGTTCACTTTAAAAGAAACAGCTTCTCTACTGGAAAGCAAAAACATTATGTGTTATGATCTGCTTGGTTTCTAAGGAGTAAATGCCACAGAATTCAATGAAACTTACTTTGAGAAGGACTGAAGCTTTAAGCTTTGTTGTCTTTAAACATAGGTGTGCACTGTAAATGTGTTTAAACATACCAGGTAGTGACCAACACAGCTAACATTTAAAGACTACTTTACTATAAGAATAATAAAAATATTGTTTATGCTTCAATAAAAAAAGACACCAGTGTCAACAGTGCTCTTATTAAAATGAACTTTGCTATTTATTCTGCAGAAAGAATTCTCTCTTAATAAAACAATGGCCTTTCCCCCAAATGCTTGAATAATACCTTCCATAACAACACACACACAAACAGACTCCATCAACCAAACAATATTGTGTATTTGACTATAACTCACACATTGTAGTTAGTGTTGCAAGTATTGGAATATGTTATGATAGATGTAATTAAGGAGCAAAAATAAAATATAGAATGTGTGTAAAAGGCAGGGGTCCTCAAACTTTTTAAACGGGGGGCCGGATTACTGTCCCCCAGACCGTTGGAGGGCCGGACTATAGTTTGTTTTTTTTAAAAAAATGATGACCAAATTCCTATGCACACTGCACATGTCCTATTTTGCTACTGTTATGAATTGTAATGTAAATACAATTTGCAGGATGTATTTTTTGATATGCAGGATGTATTTTTATTGTTACAATCTGAACATAAAGCATGGTTTTAGCATTTCTGAAGATAAAATAGTTCCAATTAAAATGAGGAAAACATTCTATTTTCTGTCTTTTTGAAAGTGGTTTTTGGAATATGTAAGCATGAGTCCCCTTTTGGGGGGGGAGAAGGGCAGGGTATAAATATAGGAAATAAATCTATATAAATAAAAATGTAATGTTCGTTTGTGGGATCAACAGAACTCAAAAAGCACTGGACACCTAACAGCCCAATGTATGTCCTTCACTCAAAAAAAATGATTTTGTCATTTGGGAGTTGTAGTTGCTGGGATTTATAGTTTACCTATAATCAAAGAACATTCTGAACCCCATCAACGATGGAATTGAACCAAACCTGACACAGAGTTCTCCCATGACCAACAGAAAATACTGGGTTTGGTAGGCAGTGTCCTTTGGTTTTAGAGTTGTAGTTCACCTACATCCAGAGATCACTGTGGACTCAAACAAGGATGGATCTGGACAAAGCTTGGCACTGATACTCAATATGCCCAAATGTGAACAGTGGTGGCGTTTGGGGGTTGTATTTGCTGGGATTTATAGTTCACCTGCAAACTTGGCACTGATATTCCAAAACTGCCAAACCTTTTGACAGCAGCGCTGCGGGGGCTTGTTCTCATGTCCGGGCCCCCCGAGACATCAACCCTCCACCCCTTTCCTCTTCCTCTCTCCTCGTTAGATTAATTTATTTTATGTTATTTTTATCTTCCCACTGTTTTTCCCTTTTCATACTCCTCCACACAGGACCAATCCGTTTGACTCATTGGTCTTCCCGAACTGTTCCTCAGGAGGAAAGTCAGTTTATCCATATCCCTTATGTCCAATAATTTGTCTTGCCATTGCTCACAGGTAGGGGTGAACTCTTCTTTCCAATATTTTGCAAAAGTTATTCGTGCAGCAGTTGTTATATATGTGAAGAGCACCTCTTTGTTATTATTTAGGTTTAACTCTTTGTCTGTGAGGCCCAGTAGGAAATATTTAGGGTTTCGTGGAATTTTTCTTTGTTTTTCTTTACAAAATGCTATAATTGGTTAATTATTCACATAGTGTTTATATATAGTTGATTTGCCTATAATACAACATTTTCTGCACAAGAGACAGTATTTTCTGTGTGTAAAAATAATATTTCAATGTAGAAATATTAGCTACTGTGCACATAATGGGTCCTGAATTGTATATAGCCTTTGAAAACAGTGTGGTTTTTGAAGACTTACTTGCAGAGGAAATAGCACTAACATACTCGTCACCGTGTTCATGGAGAACTTTAGTAAACCATTACATTCTTAACCTATATTCTAGAAGCAGTGCTTTTTCATTCTTTTTCTGTGCCTGCATTTTTAGGCTAGGGCCCTTTTTTTTGTAAATTCAGACATGTAAATATTCCAAATGGTTTGTGTTTGACCTCATCATATCATGTCCCTGATTCAAATCACAAACAGAATAGGTTGTTGCACAGTTGATTTAATTGTGCACAATGCACTCAATTCAGAAGTACATGAACCAGAAGAAATTAATATAGATAATTTTGTGCATAACTAATTTAATTGCACTACAGATTGTATAATTGGTTAACATGTTCTTCATTAATATTACAATAATTTTATAATATTGCAACAATCCTGGATTCTTTGGGGAAAGTTATCTGGAACAGCAATGTCACAGAAAGTGGTGATATTTCAAAAAGGTTATTTGTTCATATAGTTTTCAAAAAAAAAAAAGACATAGTTGTGTTAGTCTGAATCAGAATGCAAAGAGGTCTTATAACACTGAGGTAGTAGTCCTGATCTAGCTTGTCTCTGCCCCATGCCAACTACCAAATTCTTTCTCTCAGTTAAAGGTACTAAAAGACCCCTTGTCCCTTTTGTAAGTATAGAACTTGCTACATATGAATGGTGCCCCACTTTGCCCACTTTGTAGGAAAAATATTCAAGCAACTGGCTTTCTGCATGGTTAAGCATGCAGTGAGCTTTTAAAAAGTCATGATTTGGCAAATGGTCATGCCATCCTCCCAGATTGTTGTGTGGTTAACTTTCAAATAAATATTTATTCAAACAATCTGAACAAGGCAATCTTGCTTCAAGATTTGTTTTTCTGCCAATGTGGAAATCTCATACCCACATTCCAATATTCAGGTGCCAAATACAACATTAGCAATCACATTATGATCCGTCCAGAGAGAATATATCTTTTCCTGGAGTCTTGGATGCAATTACAGCTTGAGCCAACTCCCAGTGAAGTCAATTAGCCCTTAATTAGCAACTAAACCTGTTAGCTGGGAATCACTATTATTTATTTATGGAACATCATAAAAATGCATAGTTGTTTATAGCCCATTGCAGCATTTAAAAAAGCATACCCTGCAAAGTTTATATTCTAGAGAGATATTGTTTTGCTATTCTTCTTTCATACACAATAGTTATTTTAGAGGACTCTTGGCAAGGTCAAGAGTACAGGATGTGAAACTTTCAAGATGTCATGTGAGAAATCCACTATCCTTCATCATTACCTTTGCTGAATTGGAATCCTACAAAATCTGTTAAGAAGCTCTGTAACAGGGGTGACAAAAGGTAGATGGAGTCTTGGGGATGGGCAGGATTAAAACTCATCAGTGGTAAGAAGAAAGGTATTTGGGCATTTGACCACTGGGTAGATACTGATTGCAGATCTTTGTCAAGTTATCTGTTGAGAGGTTGCAGAGGTGTAGCAACTGCGAGTGTAGGAAATGTGGTGATAACAGAACTATAAGAAACTCGTGTACAATCTGCTGGCAATGCTTTGCTACATGCCCTCCAAGATAGATGAGAGATTTTCAGTAAGGCATTTTCAGCCTTATTCACAATGTTCTGGGATTTCCTCCATGTAAATCAGGCTAAAGGCCAAACTGTATATGATGCTTGCCACAGGATTTGGCTTTGCATAATTGATCTTCATTAATCATATATACTGTACTCCCTTTGTGAATAGTGGACATGGTGGTAAGTCAGTTATAATTGAGACCATCCCACAAATAAAATATTTTTCCTCAAACAGCTGGCTTCCCATGCCAGCTGTTTCTTCTAGAATAATCTGTCATATATAAAATCCAAGGAAAAAAGCATAAGATTCCCTTTTCAGATTGTAGTGCCCCAAATGTCCATTAAGGGGAACAGGAATAACACAACTGTGCATACTGAATGTTTAGATCTCTGCTCTCACCTACTGTCCTATTCAAGTGCTCTTAAAGTCTGTTGAGTTATCACAGAGGAAGAAAAATCGTGAAAGGCAATACACTCCCTCCATAATTTCCATCTGACTATAAATATTGAAGGTAACTATCTAAAGAGAAGAGTCTCTGCTGTCCTTGGTGGTGTTAGTTGTTATTTGAAATCTTGATTTGCCAGCATATCTGTCATATGTTCTGCAGTTGATGGTTGGTGATGGAAGAGTTAATGTATTAGTTCTAGAGGGTTTGGTAATCTGTAAGTGGGAGTTCATGGGTGAAAGCAATTAGGGGTGGAGGTGTGCAGGATATGGGTTGCAGCTGGGTGTTACTGGATTTAAGGAGCTAACCTTGAGACTGATCTTTGGGAGAAAAGTATTTGTTGCATTTTGGTGGTGGTTGCTGCTGGTTTTTTCCCCAGGTCTGTTGGATTTTCGGTATCCTGACCTGTCTCCTGTAATCTTGGAACCCTGGAACCTTGAACCTTTGGACTGGTTTTTGACTATGGTATAGACTCTTGATCCCTGGACTCTGTTATTGAACTCTCTGCGTTTGACCACTGGACTTGACCCTTTTGACTACAAAGTTATTTTTGCTATCAGTTTTCGTTTATTCTGTAGCTGAGTGCTATATTTGTGTTTTTGGTCTATTAAAAGAGTCAGCAAGTAAGTGCTGTTTTAATTTAAACTATTTGATAAAACTGGAAGTTTGGTTCATATCTACCTAAACAAGGTAGAGCCCCGGCAATGTGACAATATCAACTCTTGTGGAAATCTTTCAAAGCTTTCACAAATTTACTTACAAGGTAATGGGAAATTATAAAAGGGCCCTCTGGGACAACACAGCTCCTTCCTTCAATGTTTATTCAAGATATTTCAAGAAAGAATGAATAGAATTTTCTCCAAAAATGTTTCTAATATAATAGATTTTCCCCTTTTAATTGTTTCTTCATTGTCATCTAAGAATACAAATCTTCAAAAATTCAATTTTCATAGGAAGGAATTTACAATTTTCCCCTTACTGTGAAAAACTCAAAGAACAGGTGTTTTTTTTTAACTTTCAGATCCTCCCCATATATCTTTATGGAAATATTGATATCTATCATCTATATATAGAAAGCCAGCATGATGTAGTGTCTTTAGCACTGGATTACAATTCTAGAGACAAGAGTTTAAATTTCTGCTCCGATATGGAAATCTACTGACTGACCTTGGACTAACCATGCACACAGAAAAACAGCTACTGCCAAGAAATCCTTGTGACAGGGTCACCTTAAGATTGCAATAAATTGAAATTTTCTTAAAGGCAGTAAGCCCTACAGAAAAACCTATATCATGCCCATGACATTCTTGAAAATAAACTATCAAAATGTTGGGTATAGAATGTTACTGTCAGGTGGATTTGTAACTGGCTGATCTCCAATAGCTCATTTTCATTCTCGAACAAAGGTTACGAATTGAATACCACAGAGTTCTGTCCTAGGCCCACTGATATTTAAATTATTTGGATTATGGAATAGAGAGAATGCTCTTAGAAATTAGGTGGTGTAGTTAATATCTTAAAGGACGAGATCTGAATTCAAAATAATTAAAATGGATTAGAGTATGGGACCATAAATAACAACATGAATTTCTAAACATCTGACACTTTGGAAGAAAAAAAAAATGAAATGAACAGATATAGGATGGGTGACACCCAGCTTCAAAGCAGTACATGTGAAAGGGATCTAGGAGTCTAAGGGCACATCTATATCGACCACATAAGTTAGTTTCAAACCAGCACTGAATAAAGTAGCTTTGCTGTACAGATGATTACATTGGAAAACCTGGAACCAGTCTGATACTCTAGAACATTGATGCACACTAAGAGCTTGATTTTGTGAGGGTTTGTTGTCTGTAATAAAATAGTGTAGATGGGGACTTAGTAGACTGCAAACTGAGTCAGTAGTGTGACATGGAAGCTTTAAAAAGCCAGTGTGATTTAAGGATGCACCAATAGGAGTACAATATCTATGAAGGGATGCAAGAGTATAACTTTCCATCTTGTCACATTGAGAAATTTCTCCATCGTATGACACTTCAGGGTCTTTTCAAGCATGTAGAGGCACTGAGCTAATAGGAGTTAAACTACTTTCTGGCCATTATGTATAGCCATCCTTGGCTGAAAGGAGGCAAAAGTGTCCTGAAAGGAGGGAATTCTTGCAATTGGCCTCATCACATTGAGAAATTTCCCTCTCGTAGGACACTTAAGTCTTTTTTCAAGCATGTTAATATTGTTTTATAGCCTCACTAAAAAAACAGAGTCTGGAAAATAAAGAAGGCTCAATGTATTTTGGCTATAGCAGAACCTAGAACATTTTCTAAAATATGAGTTTAAAATAATTTCAAAGTCTCATTATATGCGAAGCAAGATATTAAAGCTCAGGGAAAGATTGACTATCTCAGTGAAACATATCCTTGAATTATTAATTTTAAAAAAACAACCTTAAAACAGACACAGCTGTTGTTCTTTCAAACATTATTAACACATTGGACTTTCAGAGAAGTCATCTTTCTTCTCCATTTCCTTGCAGATGTGAAAAAAGAGGAAATCTTTAGTCTCGTCAGGGTATATTTAAGTTATTAAAACACATACAACCTCTTTTGCTTTCAATCTTTAACATGGGAGATTTGGCTTTTCACTGTTACTACTGTCCTAACCTGTCACGTTCTGTTTCATGAGCTTCTTACAAATTAATAATTGCCTGCCAGAAAAGAAACCTTTCATGAATTACTCTTTTAGTTTGGTGGCAGGCCCTGAAGTTAAAGTGGTACTCTATTTCAGGATCATTATAACTTCATGAAGTACTTCCCAAAAGTAAGTGTTCTCATTCTTTGTTCCTTGCAAGCATAAATTTAAGTTTGAATACTTTATTCCAAATTTGAACAATTGTTAACAATTCCTTTAGAGGAGGGTTTTTATTTTTTATTTTTTATTATTTCTAAAGTGGCATCATTTGAATGGTTCTGTTAGAGGCTACTAAGTAAAACTGTGGTAAGTCTGGTAACATACTTCATTTTGGTCGGGATGGCAGAGCCATCTGGAATCTCATAATGTCTAAGCTGGAGTCAACAGTAAAATTGTTATTGCATACATGTTCAAAAGTCCATATGACAGTGTTATCATCAGCTATTCCCATATCATAATCCTGCCCAACTTTTCCAGTTCATCACATCTAAGTATAAATAAAATGTATAACTACATAATTATTTCATGCTTGAATATACTGAAATATTCACCCACTGGTAGAGGTAGGGAAGTAGATAAAGAACATTTGGGATGTTCCACTTCACTAAACATTATTTATTTTGCTGTGAACCATTATTTTCAAAGTGGTTCACAGCAAAATAAATGGCAAAATTTAATGCCTCACAAAATATAAATACAACATATAACTAACATAGCATATATCAATAGATTAAAACCAGTAAACTATAATAAAACAGGGGTCCTCAAACCTTTTTAACAGAGGACCAGGTCACAGTCCTTCAAACAGTTGGTGGACTGGATTATAATTTTTTAAAAAATGAATGAATTCCTATGAACACTGCACATATCTTATTTGTAGTGCAAAAACACTTAAAAACAGTAGAATAATTAAAATGAAGAACAATTTTAACAAATATAAACTTATTAGTATTTCAATGGGAAGTGTGGGCCTGCTTTTGACTGATGAGATGAGATTGTGTTTTTGTTGTTGTTGTGTGCTTTCAAGTTGTTTCAGACTTAGGTTGACTCTGAGCGAGGGCCAGGTAAATGACCCTGGAGGGCTGTATCCGGCCCTGGGCCTTAGTTTGAGGACCTCTGCTATAAAACATTGGACATAGACAAACATTAAACAAAGAACATTAGACATTGCACCAGTTCTGAAGTTATCATGACTACTTGAACATAAAACATTTCTAAATTTGAATCCCCTATAAAGTGATCCATATTCAACTCAACTCTTGAGTCTGATCTCTCTATTCCATGGTTGGTAAGCAATTCAGATATCTACCACCACCAAACAGCCTTTCTGGAGAAAGGCACAGTTGCTGACCTTCAGTAGTAAGAGGTGATATTAATTATATTATGGTGCTATATGCCATGATGGAGTGTGCAAGGGGTGGAAGAGGAAAATTTAAAGGAACTTGCTACCACCTCCAATTTTGGCCAGGTTTGAGGCCTTACAACAATGTGCATGCTAGGCAGTTAATATACTCTGAAACAAAAGCTAACGGTACAACTAAGACAGATTTAGCTGATCTGATTTTGGTTCGCTTTGAATTTTGGAGAAGAGAAGGTTACATGAAGACTCTCCAGAAACATTTGCATTGGAAAAGAGGTTCAGTCAATAGCTGGGACACCTGTTCACAGCATCAGAAGCTATTTTGTTGGAAATTTGGAGTTCAGGGTGCAGGCACATGCTGTCTTTGTAGGTATAAGAGTGAATGCACAGTCTGCAGAGACACCCCCCCCCCCCCACTGTCACCACCCCCAATTCCATTTAAGGTCATTCCAAAGCATCTTTCCTTTGGACATAATTTGTATCATCAACATGTTAAGTATGACAGTGTAGAACAGGCATGAGCAGACTTTGGCCCCCCAAGTGTTTTGGACTTCAACTCCCAGAATCCCTAACAGCCAGTAGGCTGTCAGGAATTGTGGGAGTTGAAGTTCACAACACAGAGAGGGCTGAAGTTTGCCCACGCCTGCTGTACACTCATATAATACAGTTCAATGTAACTAAACAATGTTATAAAACTACATTATATAGCAGTGAAGATGGGACCTAAGTATAGTATTTGATGCAGGAGCTGGGGTTTCCATTGGCCCAAGAGAAGTGATTTTATATCAGTTGGTGCTTTTAAGCATTGAAATTTATGAAGTCAATCAACTTTGTAAGTTACCCATAGAGAAAGAGCTGACAAACATTCTGTTACTGTTGTAGTGTGCCTTCAATTAATTTTCTTTTTCCTTTGATCTGGTTGAGGAGATGACAACTAGCATGAGGCTTCCGTGTCAAAATTTTTCTTCTAAGGCTGAGTGAGTGTGACTTATTCTAGGTCAAGCTGAGATTTGACCTCCACTACATAGCAGAATAAAATTTAGAAAAGTCCAGTACTGTTTCTATTTAAAAATTCGTATGTCTTACCAGCACTTTCCAGAATGTAATATGATTGCATGGGGTCATATTTTAGTTAAGGTTTCTGTATGTTCTAAAGATCTCCAGCATCATGCTGCACAATAAACTGACAATGTAACAATTAACTGTGAAGCCTATCTGTAAGATGAGCAAAGTAGATAACTGGAAGAAAAACTTTGAGCTTGCCATTTGGGTGGCAGGGGGAGTATACTTTCCTTCATTAAATTCTGTTAAATCTGGAGAGGGAGGTAAGATGTTCTTTTGTCGCTGGGCAAATTTAAAACTAAAGAATAGAGTGCCTACATCCTCATATCTTTGTTTCCTCTTAAGTAGAAATAAATGGGCTTGAGAAGTTCTCTCCAACTCCCGCCACCCCCAATATTTTCAAAAGTAAATAGTTATTTAGTTGTTCTAACAATTCATTGAAGCAGACACTACTGTGTGTCTGGTTTCCACCTCTGCTCTTACCAACCATTCAGAAACCATTCTCTGACTTATGCTGCCTTATGATTATGGGTAAAATTTCAAATAAAGTAGGAAAATATAGTTTATGAAAGCTTGAGAAGGGTTATAAAATTTGATTTTTCTGTAAATAATTCATGAAGTTCCTTTACAGCATTGAAACATTCTTTTCACAACGTGACTTTTTGGCTATAAATATACTAGCACTGAATACAGAGAAGGGAACTATTTTACCTCAGGGTGCGATTTCTAGTAGGTATGTGTATATGTAAAATTTACATGTATATGCATACATGGTTTGCTTGTGGGCATAGGGGGAAAGAAATAATATTATCAATTCCTTTCTCTCAGAAAGATATCTGACTCCCAAAGTGTTCTTATTTTTCTTGAGATTATTCCATGTTTATGTGAATATTTCACTCTCAGACACATTTGCATGGATGGAAGCAAATGTCATAAGCAGGAGATCTCAAGAGGAGGTAAAAAACAAAACCCCAAAACACCAAACCCAATAGTCATGAAAACCCTGTAACCAGTTTGAGGTTAGTCTCTACAATGTATATGAGCATCTGTCATGAATCTAACCTTTTGCCAGGAAGGCCGAAGCCTGGAAAGTCAGTAGCTGACATGTTGAGAGATAGGCATGAGAGCTAAGAGGCAAGAGGGAGGAGTCAGCCAACTCCTGATTGGCTAGAGCAGTCAGGGGAGGAGTTAGGTTTGAGAGGGGAAAAAGGCTGTGTCTTTTTGACAAGCTGGGGAGTTGAGCTTTAAACATCGAAGAGTGTAGAAGGATAGTTAGGAAGAGGGAGCTGAGAAGATTTTAGGCAGGGAGAGAGAACTTTTGAAGTGAGCCTTGTAGTTAGAGCATAGGAAAGGCAAAGGTTCCTGAATCACTGTACATAGAAGGGTCAGTGTAGGAAAGCCTATTTTGCTCTGTGAGGCAGTCAGTGGGCTGTTCTCAGGGACACACTGTGTCAAAGTAGTGAGCAGTGTGGAGCAAGGAACTCACAGGAAACAAAAGTTAAAGTCTTAAGAGAAGACTGCCTGTCTAACCAGCTAAGCCTCAAGTAACAGCATTACGCTTTTGTACCACTCTTGTTAAGAGTTGATTTGTTCACCAAGATTAAATAAACCTGTTCATAGTTTCATCTTCAACTGGTGTCTGCCTCGGTCTGTCACAATCATCAGATCTCAGCAAGTCTAAAGACAACTCTAATCCAGTCCAGTCAGCAAAAGAAGCAGTTGTTAAAGAAGAACTAAGGGCTTGAAGTTATTTTACCAATTTCACATTCACACTTATGTTTTCCTCAGACATTAATTGAGGTGGTGGCGACGAATCTACCCAATACATCGGTCATTAACATCGTTAGCACAGTTGGTCACTTAACAATATTACTGAGGTGGGATAAGAGAATCTTTCCCCCTTTGTCACAGTCATTTATCTTTGTTAAAGCAGTGTCCAGCTGAATGTTAACCTTTACACTGTTGGGCAGTGGTGGGATTGTTTGTCCCCCCTGCCCGAGATTAAGTTTATTTACGTTATAGCATCATTCAGGCCTCAAGCCAGTTCTAGATCCACACAGTGGAATCACTTCCTTGCCGTTGATTTCACACCAACCTAAGTGTTCAGAATAGATGTACCCATGGGGTGTGGTACTTAAATGTCAATTGTGAATTTATACACATTCAGAATAAGTGGGTTTATATTCAGGAAAACTTAGGTGAAATAAAAACCAATTAGCCTTAAAGGTACTGCCTTTACTCCTTCCTCCTTTTTAGATTGCAAGACACTAGCATGGCTACTTCTTTGAAATACATGGGCGTAGCTTTGAACAAAACCTAAAAATATAATGTTGCTACATTTCCATCTATTTCTTTTCTCTCTAAATAAGAAAAGATGAAAATGTCCTTTGGAAGAAAAAATAGTCAGAAAGTTATAGATGTTGGCAATGTCCTCTAGAAAAGAGGCTTGTGAATCCAAGTGGACATTAAAAAGAAGTTAGCCAAGAATTAGAGGTTAATATTACTCTTTTTACTTTTACACTGTATAGAATCCTGTGCCCATTTAATATACAGATGATTATTAGAACAACCTCTTTTTCCACACTGAAATGCAAATGAGCTTAAGATACCATTTTCCAATCATTTTACATGAAAATACTGTATTTGAAAAAAGAGAGCATCATGTATTCAGTGAGAGTTTACCACTTCTAGTAAAAACGGGTTTCAGACCAAAGCCAATATACTCTTCATTTACCATTCCCCATGGCTCCCCTTCCCTCAAAGCTTGTAGACAGATGAGCTGCTTTGAGGAGAAAGAACACATCAAGGATTCTTTAAGACTTTCTATTGATCTATTTACCTCTCTCTGTCTTTCCTCAAGCATCATGGGACAGAAGTGACCTGGAAGATAATAATCCATCACCCTATCAAATCACCCGCCAGCACTTTAAACAAAGCCTCTGATCCAGTGAGTGTACAGAAAATGCAAAGATCCAAGATGAACACACACAGAGAGACACACACAGAGGAAAAGATGTCACCACCCGTTTAAACTTTGTTCAAAACAAGATGAACATTAGTGCTCCCTTTTGTCTGATTCACAAAACACTTCAACAGTATATGACTACTGTGGTAGTTCACGGAATGTTAAAATTGTGGTGTAATTATTTATGTGATTATTTGCAGTGGCAGGGAGAAGGAAAGTGGTAGTTGTGCTGGCTATTTAGATGAAAAGGAAAATGTGTTCCATATTTTACTTACCCACAATCTTCCACATTATGACAAAAAGGGTGTTTACTTTGGCTTCTTTGGTATAGTTTCATCACACCTAGATTAAAACAAGGGAGATAGTGCCACATAGTTAAGTATATAATATTTCCATTCAATTCCCTCTGCAATAGCAATATGAAGATAAGAAACTGTCAGTTTGTCTTCTTTTGCATTCAATTAAAAGTAAAGGAAAAACAATTCCAGCTCTTATCCCTTCAGAAATTTGTGAATTTGAATATGTTTGTACCTAAATGAAACCAAATAGTATTTTCATCCTAGGCAAAGTCAATTGTACACTTATTTCCAAAATAGAACTACTCTTATAATGTATTTGCATTTCAGATGATTGTTCAGATGATTGTTGTTGTTATAAGGTTCGTTCCATGTCTCCAGTCAGTCACAAGACATAGGACAGGTTTAATATTAAGATGGAGTAAATATGGTAACCCCAAAAAGAAATAGATGTGGTCCCTCAAGACATCCTGAGTTTTCAGCTACCAGGCTGTAGCCTGACTTACAGGATAACTCCTATAGATTTCCAGTGTATGCTCAGCAGGATTATTATTAATTATTAATTAAACTTTATTTGTACCCCGCTACCATCTCCCGAAGGACTCGATGCGGCTTACAAAGGCCAAGGCCTCAACACACAATACAACAATAAAAACCTAAAGCAAATTAAAAACAGTTAAGCAAACTAAACAACAAGTAATAAACAATGCACTAAGATGCAATAAAACTGGGCCGGGCCAGAGTAATGGGTACAAGAATTAAAAAGTGCTGGTGTGACAGGTGGGCTATAAGGCTAATAGGGCAAGTGCAGTGTGCAGTGTGTGGCAATCTTAATTTAATAAAGTGCTTATGGGACTTGGTCTTGGAGGTTTCCTATTCGGGGAAGGCACATCGGAACAGCCAGGTCTTCAAGTTCTTTCTGAAGACTGCCAATGAATAATCAACCCTGCATTACAATCTCCCCCCAAAATTTGGATGACCTATTCTGAACCCTTACCCTATGCCAAATCATATCAGCTCTAGTCAATAAAAGGTGTGCCATGTACTATCAATAACTGAACTTCTGTGCGATTGACTTGCTTCTCTCCTTCCCTCTTTTGGCTATGCCAATTCAATCACAATGAAGTAATGTGAGATGCATATTCTCCTTCATGCCACAGGAATAGCAACATGGTGGAGGGGACTTGAACTAAGAAATATGATAAAGAAGCAGTGGAAATTGTAGTGACCATTAGAATTAATGCCATGAGACTATATTATGTGTTCAACCTGCACATTTGTACATAAGCAGAAATATTTCAAATGACATAGGCCTCCTGTGACCTTCTTGATTGAACTATTATTAAACACTATATTGAACATTTCTCACCTCCTGAAAAAGGGATGCATGTTTACAACACTGGTGGGATTTGTTCTATGCAAGAGAGGCTCTGAACAAGCATATAAGATGAAAAGACAACATTTATGCAGTAGATGAAATTGAAGCTCCATCAATTAATGGAGACCTGTTATAAACAATGCCACTGGCAAAGCCTGAAGCTCAAAGCAGGGAGATAACTCATGGCAGCAGAGTCTGGAGCTTAACGGAGACCTCAATTACATTTGGGAAACTCAGTGGATGCTGAATTGAAACCAACACATTTAGATATCACACTCTTGAAAGACCCAAACCTGCAAGAATTGAGGTTGTACTAGAAGATTAGTTACAAAGAACCGGGGTATTTTTTATCCAAAAAAGCATAGAGTATGATTTACTTGATCTCTGAGGTATTTCAAAGAGTGGATTGAAAACCAACTTGACACTTTGAATAGAGGTGAAAATTCAAAAGGGCACAAAGAGTTGTGGGAACAGGACACAAACTGCAGAGGATTAAACAAGCTAATCAGCCGACCATAAGAGAAAAAGTAGTGTGGTGCTTCAGAAGGTAGTGCAAACCATTTTTAAAGTCCTTGTTTGGGGGTTGGTGTGTGTCGAGTTTTTCACTGTGGAAAATGGTACAGTTTCATTGATGGGGAGACATGTCAAGTTAACCCAAGGAAAATAAGGAGATGTTAAATTCTGTCATTATGTACTGCATCTTTTTGTAAATTATATAGAAGGAGGGTACTAAAAGGAACAAACAGTGGCTATAACCAAATGAAAATTACTTGAGATTACAATTACGAAAATATGTTCATATACTCACAGTTTCCATGAATTAATATTTCTTAGATACTCTGATCACTTCTTTGGTTCTTATTGCGAGTATGGAATTATACATTACTTTTGGGCTCATCCATAATATATTTGAGGGCTTGTCATCAGGTGGAATGATTTAAAGTATTCAGTTAAATTGTATGTAACATTTAAAGGAGTTACTTGATATAATGGTGTAAATGATTACAGTCACCAGATGGCGCTAATGATACAGTGTCATAGGGAATTTGTAGTATGATAAAGCACCACGGAATAGGCTCATATGAAGCAACTGTAAGAGTTGTGTTCATTAAGACCATGGGGGTGTTCAGTTTGTAACCTAAACATCCAAAATGATTCTTTTTGTAGGAGTTTAATGTTGTGATCCATA
Source organism: Anolis sagrei (assembly GCF_037176765.1). Taxonomy (NCBI): domain Eukaryota; kingdom Metazoa; phylum Chordata; class Lepidosauria; order Squamata; family Anolidae; genus Anolis; species Anolis sagrei. The sequence continues at coordinate 135,376,758 of NC_090023.1, forward strand.
TGCTTAGGTTGTGTCACCACTTCCAGTATGTGAAAAGTACATCATGTGTGATGGGGATGAATTTATTATCAATTTTCCTTATAAATGTAAACTAAACCCCCCCCCTCCCAATAGGATGAGGTCCTTAGCTATCTATGCCTGGCTAGTCCCCTGTTATTATCATTCCAGGCCTTTCTTGGGGGAAAAACTTAGCTTAAATCATGTTGAACTTATCACAGCTTCTTGGATATAACTCCTTCCAGACCCTAGCCCTCTTTGTCCATATCCCCCTTTTTTCCATGAGATGTGCACATGCCCAAAAATTAACAATATTGTGAAAGCAGTCTTCCACTACATGAGAGGTTTATAGCTGCACATGTTTTCAATGTACTGAAACACAATCCCCACAAACGTTATTTATTTATTTACTACATTTATATCCTGCCCTCTCTCACCCCGAAGGGGACTGAGAGCAATATATCCAATGTTCTGCCGGTCTATTTATGTTGGATAAGTGTGTGTGTGTCTGTGTGTGTACACACATCTCCCTCTGAAACAAAGCTCATTCCCATTAAAAGAAGAACAGAGCATTTGAAGTTACTGGTCCTGATGAAGGTGGCACAAAACAGGGACAAGGGGGATGGGAGGGGAAAAAGGAATAATAATAATAACAACAACAATAATAGTATAAAAATAAAACATGTATAAGTAGATAAAAGATGTGTAGTATAGATATATGTATTATGTAGTATAAATTGTAAATGGGGAAAGTTAAAAACATAAGTATACTTGAGGTATTTTTTCTGTTGATTTGTATAAACTATGGCATACTCTTTTGTCTAAAATATTATAAAAAGGAGAAAGGATGTATACTTTTATATATTTTGATTGAAACATCTATAAATACTTTTTTTTAAAGTTACTTTCTAAGCAATATCTTATTGTGAAAAAAGTAGTTATGTAATTGTAACTAGAATATTTATTTATATATTTCTTTAATTTTTTAAAAAATCTAGAATACTTCAAACTGCTATCCTAAGGTACAAAAAGCAATCCTTTCTATTCGAGTCTTTGGTTCCTCAAAAATCAGTCCTGACGACATAGCACATCATGAGCCTTTTGATAACATGCATCACTATTTAATAAAGATTCAGGGAAGTGTAAAACTATACAGAATGAGGGTGCCTCACAGTTAGTTACAAAATCAGCATGATGAAATTATACATTTGTTTGGGATAAAGGAATTACAATAGTAATTTATAATTAGTTGCTAGGGCTGGGCAACCACGGAAAAATTTGTTTCTAAACTCAATTCGTTTTTTGGGGTTTTTTGGTTTCGATATTTAAAAGAATTCTGATTTTTTTCTTTAAAAAAGTTCGATATTTACGAAATTTCGTAAAATTACGAAACAAATACGAAACGAATACGAATCGATTCGTTAATGGCGGACGTGACCGCGCAATATGCTAAAAAACCTTCAAATGGGACAGGGGGAACTTCTGAAGCTTCCCTCTCCCTCTGTTGTTGACTGTTGGTGTGATATTTATAATTTTTTTTCACTGATTAAACAAACAACAGCTATAAAACTTGCCCCAGACATGTGGAAATAATAACGAAACGATTTTGAAACGATTTCGAAACAAATACAAAACAAATACGAAGCAATTACGAAATGAATTGAAAAATTTGTTTCGTTTTTTAGATGCTCCTGAATGGTTCGTTATCGCTTCATAACAAAAAAACCCCGAATTTTTAACGAATTACGAAATTACGAAACGAAACCACCCAGCCCTATTAGCTGCTTCCAAACTCTCATCTGATTTGTACCATAAGTCCCATTGGACTAAACAGAACTTACATTTCAATAAACAATGAAGGAGATTTTGAAGTATATTCTCTTTTTTATTTTTCCTGCCTCCTTCTCTCTTCTAATTCTATTGCACTCAAGGTAAGAATTTACTTCCATCATCTCAGTAAAATGTTGCCATTAATTTAAATGCTATTAATCAGCCAACATTTAAATGGATATTGTTTATGGAATGCTTACAGGAATTGATATACATGATGCTTGATTATTGACTGGCTTCACCCATTTGCAGGCTTCATTGTCAGTCATCAAACATATTATTCTCCTGTCTGGATTTCTTTTTAACTGTCAGATATCTTGAAAAATATATTTTTGTGTATTTCTGAAGTAGACTCTGACAAACAAATCAATATTGCCTTTTAGTTTGAATTATTGCAGTACTCAAAATATGAAGACTTATCTCCCTTGTGTGCAATGGCTTTTGGGTAGTCAAAATGTCTGAAAAGGCAATATTTCCCTAAATGGTAATTATATACACACAGAAAATCTTTCTCATACTCAGCCATAACATTTTACTTTTAAAAAATGATATTGCATTTAACTTTTAAAAGCACAGTAGAAAAAATGACTACTGCTATGCACACTTCGAAGAAGAAAACAGTTGGATTAAGGGCCATTGCTAAGTTTTTTAGTTCCATCTAGTGGGAAAGAAATGTATATGGTTTTTAGAGGAAAAGGCAGCAATATAAGTAATGACAGAAAAGGATTTGTCCATCATGTGCAGTTGAAAAACTAATAAACAATATATTGCCCGCTACCACTTTATGTAGTTCATAATCTGTGAATTGTGATGAGACACATCACCCAGTTATTAGTAGATCTGACTGTTCATTTACACAATGTCTGACAATGCATTAGCAGGTTGCAAAAAACATAAAAAGCAACAGAGTTGGGTTATCAATTGAAAAACAACCTTTGATTGGGAAATCTGTTTAGATCCTATTAGTCTATTTTTGATCCTATTTGTTGATTGCATGGAAGTGCCTAAGTAGATGCAGCTGTATACTTATTACATACCCTTCCATGCATTTGTTTGCATGTTGATATGTGGGTGGACGTGGCCAATGGGTGAAAGCTCCACCAGGGTGCATCTACACCATAGAAGTAATGCAGTTGACAGACACCACTCTTAGTGCCAATGCTATGGAGTTCTGGTAGTTGTAATTTTACAATATATTTAGCTTTCTCTGTGAAAAAGTGCTGGTGTGACACCAAACAGTATAGATGTACCCTCAGTCTATCATATATTCCACAAGCAAGTCTTATACATTGGGGTCTGCAGATCCACATGATTGTGCTCAAAGAAATAGGGTTTAGCATCCCTTATCCCATAAACTTGGGACCAGAAGTGTTTGGATGTTAGATTTTATTTAATTTTATTTTTGGATTTTGAAATATTTACATACACAAAATGCGATGTAATGAAGATGGGATCCAAGTCCAAGAAACAAGATTTATTTATGTTTCATATTCATTTCATACACATAGCCTAAATGTAATTTTAAGTACAATGTTTTTAATACTTTTGTGGACAAACAAAATGTATGCACATCGAAGAATCAGAAACCACAGGTGTCACTTTCTCAATCACCCCTGTGAACAATTTTGGAGAATTTTGGATTTTGTGATAAGGACTATTCTGCTGGTTACTGCCAATGTTCCACCCCATCCTGCAAGAAGTAAATCAAGCCCCTACAGAAAGAATGAGGAGGAATGGGTTGGAGGGGACCCAAACTTACTGTGGTTTAGCAAGCAAGAGGCGTGAAATCAATCAGTGCATCAGAGTTTTATAAAACTGTAATACTGAATGGAAACTCCAAAAGCAAGGAATATGTTTTGGTCCCAAACTTACTGGGGTTTAGAAAGCAAAAGGTATAAAATCAAATCAATGCAACAGTGATTTATAAAACTGTAATATTGAAATGGAAACTAAAAAAAGCAAGTAATATCTGTGGCCCCAAACTTACTGGGGTTTAGCAAGCAGAGGCATAAAATCAAACCAATGCAACAGTGATTTCTAAAACTGCAATATTTATATGGAAACTCAAAAAACAAGTAATATGGCCCCTAAACGAAGTGGTTCTGCTAGATGCATTAAATCAATACAATAATGAATTATAAAAATGAATTTTTTATATGGTATCTCAACAAGCAAGGTGTATGTTTGGCCCCAAACAAAGTGGTTTTGAAAGATGTTTTGGACTGGGCTCTCAAAATCCCAGCACTGCAGCAACTCAGAAGCCAAAACACACTGGCATCACATGCAGTGACTGAGTGTGTGTGTGCAGAACAAATAAAAAGCACAGCATCAATAAGTCTTCACCCTTCTTCCTAAGCTGTCTGACTTCTTTCTCTCTGTGTTCTACTCTCTCTCTCTCTCTGCCTGGCCTGCCTACCTGCCGTGCTACCCTCTCCTCCACCCAATCCCTTCCCTTCCTGTTACCACAAGCAAATGGCTTCTCCGGAGCGCACACGGCTATTTAAAGGAAAAATGGTGCCCACATCTTCTCTGCCTCCACCCTCCATCAGCCCTGATTGGCTGAGATGCATGCCAACCCCTTTGGCTTTGCCTCTCAGCAGGGCTTGCTTGCCCTGTGAATTTCTTGCTGCATCAAAGGCAGATCTGAAGAAAATGAAACTTTACAATCGAATGAAGGAAAAGCTTCAATTTCTAAAGTTTATGTGTGTCCCACTCATGCATGTGTCGTAAGTCAGAAACATCCAAAAAACTGACGATGCCTTCTGGAACAAACGCACATGCCTAATAAGTTACGATGACTTCTGGAACAAACAAACATGCCTAATAATTACTGTTTTGCAGAAAAATGTCAAAGAAATTATTAGTCTTTTTTATACACAAGGATAGTTGTTGAAAATATGTCAGACTCTCAAATTATCCACACATTAGTTGATTGTGAGTGTGAGGAGAGATATTTTCAGATAAGCCACAGGCTTCAAAGGCTGGTTTTATGAGCAACAGTATCTTCAGTTAGTGTGGTCCTTTGGTACCCCAGATGTTTAGCCTTATATTCCAATGAGATCTTTTCAGCATGGAAATGGTGAAGAATTATGGGAGTTTTGGTCTAAAATATCTAGAAAACCAAATTTTCCTCCCAACAGTAACAAATGCATGCATTATTATTGTGATTGCTGCTGTGTATCCTTAACCGGTTTGTCAGATTTGCTAGAAAGTAAGCAAATAATACTGGCCCTGTTGAACATTGATATACATTGTAATGCCCTATAGTAACATCAATCTGAACTTGTTGTTTGCACTTTTGAATAGGAATTATGCTGTTCATTTGCAAAAACAATTTATAACAGACATTAATCTGAATAAAGCTCTGATCCACACCTGAAAACAAGAAGGGTTTCATGTTTATTTCCTGGCCTTGTTGTTGTTGTTCAGTTGTTCAGTTGTTTCCGAGTCTTCATGACCTCATAGACCAGTCCACACCAGAGCTCCCTGTCAGCCGTTACCACCCCCAGCTCCTTCAAGGTCAAGCCATTCACTTCAAGGATGCTATCCATTCATTTTGCCCTTGGTCAGCCCCTCTTCCCTTTTCCTTCCATCTTCCCCAGCATAATTGTTTTCTCTAAGCTTCCCTTTTTTCTTATGATGTGGCCAAAGTACTTCATCTTTGCCTCTAATACCCTTCCCTCCAATGAGCAGTCGGGCTTTATTTCCTGGAGTATGGACTGCTTGGATCTTCTGGCGGTCCAAGGCACTCTCAGAACTTTTCTCCAACACCACAGTTCAAAAGCATCTATCTTCCTTTGCTCAGCCTTCCCTAAGGTCCAGATTTCACATCCATAGGTGACAATGGGGAATACCATTGCTTTAACTATGCGGATCTTCATTGCCAGTGTGATATTTCTACTCTTCATTATTTTATCAAGATTGGACATTGCTCTCCTCCCAAGAAGTAAGTGTCTCCTGATTTCCTGGCTGCAGTCTGCATCTGTAGTAATCTTTGCACCTAGAAATACAAAGTCTGTCACTGCCTCCACGTTTTCTCCCTCTATTATTATTTATTATTTTATTATTATTTAGTACACTTGTATACCGCTAATATCTCAGCCTGTGCGGCGACTCATTGCGGTTTACAACATATTTAAAAATACAATATTCACTTTAAAAATATATAATAAAATATAAAAATACATACATATACATACATAGTATTGGGCCACCAATACAGACCGGAACATCTCATAGTTAAAGTCGTAATCCAATTTGTTATCCTTGATTGCTAGTCCATGATCAAAACATCATCACATCGGAATTAGTTGAAAACTTGCTCGAACATCCAAGTTTTCAGTTTTTTCCGAAATGCCATTAGCGAGGTGGCTGATCTTATTTCAGTAGGGAGGGCATTCCAAAGCCGGGGGGCCACCACAGAAAAGGCCCTATCTCTCGTTCCCGCAAGCCGCACTTGTGAAGCAGGCGGGATGGAGAGAAGGGCTTCTCCTGAAGATCTTAGGGTCCTGGTGGGCTGATAGGCTGAGATACGTTCGGATAGGTATGTAGGGCCAGAACCGTTTAGGGCTTTAAAGGTCAAAGCCAGCACTTTGAATTGGGCTCGGTAGCTAATCGGTAGCCAGTGGAGCTGGTACAGCAGAGGAGTTGTATGCTCCCTGCGCCCTGCTCCTGTTAATACCATGGCTGCCGCCCGTTGGACTAATTGGAGCTTCCGGGCCGTCTTCAAAGGCAACCCCACGTAGAGAGAGTTGCAGTAGTCAAGGCGGGATGTAACCAGAGCATGGACTACCGTGGCCAAGTCAGACTTCCCAAGGTACGGTCGCAGTTGGCGCACGAGTCTTAACTGTGCGAATGCTCCCCTGGTCACCGCCGAAACCTGGGGATCCAGGCTCAGCGATGAGTCCAGGATCACACCCAAACTGCGAACCTGTGTCTTCAGGGGGAGTGCGACCCCGTCTAACACAGGCTGTAACCCTATACCCTGTTCGGCCCTGCGACTGACCAGGAGTACCTCTGTCTTGTCTGGATTCAATTTCAATTTGTTCGCCCCCATCCAGACCGTCACAGCGGCCAAGCACCGGTTCAGGACCTCGACAGCCTCCTTAGTAGCGGGTGGGAAGGAGTGACAGAGCTGGACATCATCTGCGTACAGATGACACCGCACCCCGAAACTCCGGATGATCTCGCCCAGCGGCTTCATGTAGATGTTAAACAACATGGGGGACAGTATTGAACCCTGAGGAACCCCACAAAACAAAGGTTGTGGGGTAGAACAGGAGTCCCCCAGTGACACCTTCTGAGACCGACCCTCGAGGAATGACCGGAGCCACTGCAGAGCAGTACCTCCGAGACCCATTCCCGCGAGGCGTCCCAGAAGGATACCGTGGTCGACGGTATCGAAGGCCGCTGAGAGGTCCAGCAGCACCAACAGGGACACACTCCCCCTGTCGAGCTCCCGACGGAGATCATCCACTAAGGCGACCAAGGCTGTCTCGGTACCGTGTCCCGGCCTAAAGCCAGACTGTGCCGGGTCTAGATAATCCGTGTCTACCAAGAATGTCTGGAGTTGTGAGGCCACCACACGTTCCATGACTTTGCCCAAAAAGGGAAGATTGGAAACAGGCCGATAGTTTACCAATTGAGTGGGGTCCAGTGATGGTTTCTTCAACAGCGGTTTTATCACAGCTTGCTTTAAGCTGGCTGGAAAAATGCCTTCCCGAAGGGAGGCATTAACCACCACCTTAACCCCCTCTATTCCCCAGTTGCTTATTTCCCAGTTGTTCCTGGCCTTAAATAATTAATATTTGTTCATCATTTATTTGAAAATGACCATGAATTGTGAGTGAGATTGGTTTACAGCCATTGTGGGTTGAAACATTTAATAAATATCTGAGAACACAGTCATTTTATCATAGCAACTGCCTACTTTAATGCCTTAATAGGATCAATTAGCTCTTGCAGTTACTAATTATTGCTGCCTTTTGACGGATAAGCAAAATATGATATAGATAATCATATCCCTATTGCTGAAAATAGCTGTACTTCTCAGTCTGCAGTATCTCTCCTCAGAGGTCTTGATGTTTGAATATTCTGCATATCCTCATTTACATAATTGGCTTTCATTGGTGGCAAAGTAAACAAACATAGAATATTGTAAAGTCAGCACATGGTTAAGTTATATTAGACATGATAAAGGTAGAATGAAACTCATGGCACTTGTTCTCAGTGATATTATATTGTACAATCACAAACTATTAAAATACAAGATGGCCATAATACAAAACATTCCAGAAAGGTTCAAAAATATAAAACACACTGGGGTAATATTAGTTAAAGGACTGTTTTTTTAAAAAAGAAAAGGTTTGGAATAATTTAGTACAATTTAAAATGGACACAAATCAGAAGGATTACATACATATCTGAGTCATAACTTTACAAATCTTAGGGGCAAAGACCAGGAATTTTCTAACAATGCCTTGTCTGTTATACATGTTTAAGTATCTTTTAATCAATAAGTCATTTATCATTCAGAGGGTCAATCAAGAAATCTATTCAAGTGGAAGTAAGAGTTGGAGTCTGATACTGGTAAATAGTATTTTTAAAATATATATATAAACAAAAGGGCATATTGAATCAAGTGTAGGCATCATCTTGTTGTATTCTAGATCTTGTGGTCAATAAGGTTCTGTTCATATTACTTGCTCCCAAATTAATCCAAAATGGTTATTTAATACCAATAGGGAGAAACTCTTGAAAATATGACCATCTCAAAATACTTAGTTTTCTTTCTAAAGTTGATCTGAATGTGCTGTGTTGGATATTCATTTTCTACAAATTCCACAAAAATTAGGAAATGAATTAGTAGAGTCTCTATTCCCTATTTTTTTTTCTTTTGTATTTTTAAAAGAGATGAACTATTAACACTAATTACAATAGCTTGAGCAGAATCTTATGGACCACAGGATCCTATGGACCAGAGGATCTGAAATATGCAAAAGATGATAACCACATTCTAATTGATTCATAACAAGATGAGTCCCCAGCAAATAAGATCACTCTGCTGGCTATTGTATTGGATCACACGTCGGACACTTCCCAAGTGTCTAGGACTGTGTGATGTATCAGCAAATAATGTGTATAGATTTTGTCATTATTATTATTATTATTATTATTATTATTATTATTATTATTATTAGAAACACAACAAGATGAGTCCACAGCAGACATTCTTCTGGCTATTGTATTGGATCACACATCCGACACTTCCCAAGTGTCTAGGACTGTGTGATGTATCGGTGAATAATGTGTGTAGATCCCAGCAAGGTGGCCTTTTGCAGCTGACAGATGGTCATTTTGTCAATAGTATTTAAGTACAGGCCAAGGTCTTTAGGCACTGCACCCAGTGTGCCTATCACCACTGGGACCACCTTTACTGGCTTGTGCCAAAGTCTTTGCAGTTCAATCTTTAAATCCTCATATTGTATTAGCTTTTCCAGTTGTTTCTCTTCAATCCTGCTGTCACCTGGGATTGCAACATTGACAATCCACACTTTGCTTTTTAGCACGATTGTGAGGTCAGGAGTATTGTGCTCTAAAACTCTGTCTGTCTGAATTTGAAAGTCCCAGAGTAGCTTGACGTGTTCATTCTCTGTAACTTTTTCTCTTTTATATTTTTCTTCTTTTCATCCTTTTGTCTTTTGTCTTTTTATTTACACAAAGAATTTCAGGAATGTTTTGTAGAAATTGTTTTGAAGTATTCCCAGCTAGTTTTTTTTACTGCACTCTATGGCACTATATTACATCTGCTTTCCCAGCTTCTCTGCAGAATATTTGTCTATTACAGGTGGTTATAAGTTTGAGATAATTCAACTTCAACTCCCAGATCAAAAAGATCTTCTTAGATAAAAAAAGTGTAAAAACTCAAAGTTACTTCAAGAACCATAACAGAGATAGAGTCAATGAATCATTTACATACTCAACTGCTGATTAGTGAAAAAAATCTCCTCCTGATATTGCAAATGTAACACTTTATTTGGAGGGAAACTCCCCAACAGTAATTTCTCAGCATCTAAAGACAAGAGTGAAGTATAATAGATTTCTAATAGTCCTCCACTTACTGAGTCAGGGTAGATCTACACTGACCCAGTATCCTGGGGCTGATCTGACCTGACATATCCTGGATCAGCCCTAGGATAAGTTACACAGGAACTGCTCTGCCCATTGTAGAGGAAGGAGGGAGGCCTGACTGCCCAGCAGTGAGCATTGCTGAACAGCCACCCTTACCACCCCTTGACATTCTCCATGTTACAGTGATCACTGGCTGTGACATGGGTTCTATTGGTTGGCCGTCATCTGCAGCAACTTCAGTCAGAACAACAGTGTGATGAGGGAGGGGTGAGGGAGAAAAAGAGGAAGTGCCTGTTCTCTGACTCACTTTCCCAATCACCACATTGTCCCAGCCAATGTCATTGCAGGCAGTAACTGACGACTAGGACCAATGAGAGTAAGTGCAATCCTGTGTTCCCAGACCACTTGAGCTTGGAAAATACAGGATTATACTGACAGTCATGTCCATTTCCTTCTTGGAACCAGTCAAAGTCAAACGATACTCCAAATTCTGGGTCAGAATTCAGGGTATACCACAACTTTGTTTAATTTGAGTCACGGCTGTGTTAAGGTGGCCTTGTCTCATATTAGATCAGTTCAGTATAGCACCATGGAGGTGATCTGGAATCCTTCCATATTAACTGCTCAGCATAGATGTGCCTTCTATCTAGTTTTTCCCCCTGATAAATTGTATCATTTTGGGGAGGCCAATACAAGTAAATAAAAACAAACTTGTATCAGGAGTTTGGAAGAGACATTGGGGCTTGCTCCAAGGCCAGGACCTTCAAGATAGGTGAATAATTTTCTTGAAGTCAAAACTTAAGATGGGAAGAAGGTGTTACCATTTTGAAAATGAGAAACTTTCTGTCTAAACTTAGCTTTGTTAATTTTACATGGCTTTTTTTGAAAATAATTGCTAGTGGTCTGTTAAAGTAAGCTTGCTAATTTATTTCCTATCTTGTGGTGCTTTATCTCAGACACCAGCTGACCAGAACAGATTCATATTTTCAAATTATTTTCCCAGTTTTCTTTCAATGGCCATTGTTAGAAAGAATTTTCTGATTAACTAGCTACAACCTATTTCTTTAGTTCCCTTCTGGAAGGCTAATGGGCAAAAGGAGTTCTAGTTCTTAAGACTTTTTAAAATGATTTAATTTCATTTGCATCTTAATTTATTAATTGACCTACTTTCTATTACTTCTTTCCTTCTGAGAAGTTCCTGTCCAGTACATTGTTTAAAACTAATTCATTATCTAACTCTGCAGCAGAATTTCTATGCATTTAACCAATTTTAATATTACTTGCATCTTTGATTATTTTTCAATATTTTTACCAAATAGAACCAATTTTGTACCCATAACCTGACTTGAATTATTCTCGTCACAAATGGTTTTATCGGGTAATTTTTATTTATGTATTAATTGCAAAATGTGGAAAAGTTACATTGTCGGCTACAATACCCAAAGTTCCCTAGCCAGCCTGACCACTAACTACATTGACTGGGGAATTCAAGAAAATGCAGTACAAAAATGAATGTTGCCAAACTCAGATTGTTCTGCCAGGGCTTGATACATGTAAGAACAAATAAATGCCGATCATGTACTCTATCTCATTTTAGAAGATAAAGCTACGTATGTATCTTCTCCACAGTAAAAAGTACTGTCCTCTTCCCCAATTGATTAAAGCCTTTTATGGAGGAGGTTACTATTTTCTTTGAGAGCAGGGCTGTTTGAATTGAGGTAATATTAAAGTTTCTCTAGCAACAATAGCCACACTAATCTGGGTATCATTTGTGTGTATATGTGCTTTCTAAGGCATTAAATTCATAGTAAAAATGCTTTATTCTATGCACACCAACTATGTGCAAATTTGTGCAAAAGGAAATCCCTGAAATTTCAAGACATATCTGACATAAAATCTGTATATCTGTACATTGGTCATTTGAATACAAAGGGGCATTTTCTGTGCAGGAAACAAATTCTGAAATGTTATTTTTGCAGAAACACTATTTTATGTGCAGAAAAGATGTTACATGTGTAGAAAATACAATGCAAAAGAAGTCCTGAATTGTCAGTAGTCTTAAAAACTCTTATTTCTATAAGATTTTCTTGTTTCATCCTTTAAGAAGAAAATTTGTGAATAATTACTGTCCTATTTTGCATATAGATGAGATGCCACCAGGGATCTGCTGGATATATAATATAACAATTTCTTCCTTCCTTCTGTATTTCATGGTCTGCTGTATTGTTCATATTGCTTATGCTGAACTATTGGATCTCTTTGTTTATCTAAGAGAGGGTGGAGGGAGAAAGAATCAAAGTCTACCCTCTCACTTGCATCTGTTAGCACATGGTATCCACAATCAATAGTTGGGCATCATGACTAGTTACCACTGAATACATCTCCCATGTATTCCAAACTGGTGCCCATAATTTACATATATCTTGCAGTAGCATATACTGTATCATTGTGTATGAGCTTGATAAGGATGAGGAAGAAATGTGTTTGATGTGCATTTTGCTATATATTTACCTGAATTACTCTTTGAAATTTGCACTTTTCCAAATCTTGCAGTTAAATTCTTTATATTAGACAAAGTTGCATACAATAATACATACATTTTGTTTTCATTTGACAGGGAATTGGGTATACATTCCTGCCATTGACATATATACCTGTAAGCATATACATACACTGGTAAAAAAAAAGTTGGAGACATAACTGATGAGCCTGGAAGTAAATTAATATTTTGCATCTGAATAAATTATGAAGCACAGTACACAGAGAAGCACACACATATAAAGGATAAAGTCAAATAGTCTACACTACTTTTAAATATAACACTACAAAATAATGTTTTTCTAACCTTGCACTAATCTTGGATAGAGATAACAACTCACAAAAACTCGCTTGCTATTTTGGCTCTTTCTTGGAACTTGAACAGTATTAATGCCAGGGAATTTGGGGTTTTGTATTATCTTCTGAATTAGAAGACTCACCAGCTTGATTTCTCTCACTTTTGTCTGAAGTCCCCTACTTCCTATAATACAAAGGATTCCAATTGCGCCGCATAGCAGGTGGGAGAGAAGGGCCAACAACAAGGCCAATAGGACCACTAACTGCTAACATTACTCAAAGGTCTCTCTCCACAAGAAGCCGCCTTCATTGGTTCCAGTTTCAACAAGGTCACTTTTTCTAAAGCAACCTAAGAAATACTACATATAAGGCAAGGCTTTATTTCTAACAGTTGCACAGAACAGAAACATTTAGAAAGCTTGTCATACAAAGCTGAGAAAACACTCTCACATAGTGACATTATTTCTACTACCCATCTCTTGTAGGCATAGATTTTGATTTCCTTTATGGTTATTGTGGGCATTTCTGGAAATAATTAAATAGCAACAATAAGAGGCAATACCGCTGTAGCACTGTAGAGTTCTATTTTTTTACCATAAAAGATGCCTTTAAAGAAAGTATTATGAAGAAGGTCCAAAGTATTCCAAACTAAAGATCATTAAGAGGATTACATTTAGAAGAGGATTTGAAGGATAACAATTAAGATTATGTGGAGGCTTGCTTTTGAATTAATCCAAACAAGCTTTAAAGAATCCTTTTTTTCACCTGGGAAAAGCCTATTTCAATAATGGTCTGCCAAAGTAGATTTACCAAGAAGCTCTTTATTGACAGTTGGCTTTACCCAAGAAAACAGCTGCCAAAATAAGGAACTTATCCTTATTTTTATTTAGTTGCCTCTGTCTTCTGTGTGAAATTAAGATCTATCTCTTACATCAGGATTAACTTTTCATGCAAATGCTCACTATCTGGGAATTTCTAGGATGGTGTGAACAGACATAGAAACTAGGTTTATGCTGAACCTCAAACCGTTTCTGCTGGTCTGGATACCAGTAGACCCTCTTATCGATTTTTGCACACCTTCAGAATAAAAGGGGAGTAGCTGGATAGCCGTCAGTCTGCACATGAAAAATCGGCTATATTTGGCCTATTGGTAGCAATTGGGAACTTACGAGGCTCCCCTTTCCCTGGGAGCCTTTCCTTTCTTCCCTCAAGGGAGCCTGGGCTTCAGCAATGGGGTTGAGGAAGCACCCTTCCTGGGAGCCTTTCCTCCCCCCCCCCCTTCAACGGAAACTGGATGTCAGTAACAGGTTAAGGAATCACCCTAACTAGCCCATTTTGGGGTGGGATTAAGCTCCCATAGACTTCCCTTCCATATCCTTAATTAAGACCTGGCATCAAGTGGGAGTGATGCAAAGGAGGGTAGAAGCTGCATCTAGATATTGAAACTAGACTTTATAAAGTATTGGCCCAAGATGAAAAGATGCCACATGATGGACCAATATTTCTTGATCCCCATTTGGTAGCCTGGTGGTGAAGACTGAAGGTGGAAATAGCACAGTGAGAAGTGAGCAAATTGGTAAGGAACAGGCTTCCCAGATATCTGTGCCTGGATGCCTTTCTCCTTTCTTTAGTATGGGGCTGAAAATACTCAGGGTGTAAGTGCTGTCTTGAAAGTTGTGTGTGTGTTCATTGGTCAGTATATCAGAAAGGATTTCAACCTATTATGATTAACAATAATATAGTTTTACATTCATTTTCTAAGATGAGAGAGTAGGATACAAAGTGGGAGTTCAAGAAGGAGTTATTCTGTATTCAGTGTTTAAGTAAAGGGAATGTCTAATAATTTTAAGGAGACCATTGTGTACATATGTATTATTATTATTATTATTATTATTATTTCCCTACATTATTATAGTGTGTGTGTGTGTGTGTATGAATAGCATACCTTATGTAACTGTTGTTGATGCTTAACATATCATGCTTAGTGATGACATGACTTACCTGCTACAACATCCCAAGATGTCATCACTAGGTGTGAGGTTTAGACCCTGATATTTTGAGGCTTGTCATAACCTTGGCTTGACAACTCTAGTTAGGGCTATGACTAGGCTTTCCCTTCCAGCTCTTTTGACAAATAATATTTTTTCCTCCCCACAAACCAATAGTCCATTTGTAGCCAGATCACAAAGTTAATATGTCACAATGAGTTTCATTTTGGCTGTGACACCACATTGCTGAAGCAGGTTGTGCAATTTTATCTGCCGGGTTGTATCTTCAGCTTTCATGGAGAGAGTAAATGGGACCTTAGGAATAAAGCAGCAGTTACCTAATGTGTGACATTAATTTGATTTCATTTTCTATGATACTATCAAATACATGTGGTGCACAAGACTTCTTTATTTATCTTGTTGAGCAGGCATGGTTATTATTTACCATAGAAAGGCTCATATAGCCCAAAGTCTCATTAGGATGTCTGTCATTTCTATCACATTACTCAGCATGCCCTACACTCTCTAGAGTGCAGGCTTGGTGTTTCAAGATCTGTAATATTTTGCTGATACTCATGCTGACTCAATTATAATTTTATTTGGGTGCAGGTTTGTGTATGTGTTTGTACACACACACAAAGAGAAAGAGAAAGAAAGTAACAGACATACAAAAGCATTCCACATTGAAAGAATCAATCCAGATTTCCCAAAATTATTTCTGAAGAATCTGAGCCTGACTTGAAAACCTGTCACCAACACCCGGAGCATGTTCTCTGCTGACATCCATAGTAACAAACCTTGGCCGTATGCCACTGACTGATAGACTTTCATCAAACTGTATGGTATCAAAGCAGCAGAGAGCTCTGATATCCACTGTTATTATCTGATGTTTCCGAGCTGTCAGGGACATGACATATATCACAGCAGAGATAGGCTCTAGGGAAATGTAAAGGAGAATCGTTGTCTCAAAATAACCCCAGCCTTCCCTCTAAGTATACATTCCCTGGACACAGTTTAGTTTATGTGAACTGAAAAGATTAGTATGAATCAACACCAATATCTTCCCTTGTTTCTTGATCTAATGATCACCTTGCTGATTGTAAAAATATACATAGCAAACCATTGATTTGACAGCAAAATGCTGGTGCTGAAAGTCATTCTTCACTTGATAAAGTCCTATTGGTTAGGCTAAGTACAATGCTAGTATCAACTAGAATAGAACTCTTGAAATCTATGAGGTTACTATGAGTGATAGCCAAACTGTCCAATTCACTAATACAACTACTTAAATTGGGACTAGTATTGGATTAAGTCTTCTCTATGTTGTTGCCATTCCCAAGATTAATGTCTGAAGCTGTTCTTTATTGATTAGGAGGGGATGGAAGACTATATGGCAGATATGTATCTAAGATATAAAACCACAAGAAGAAAGGAAAATGATAAATGTAATATTAAGTGAGGAAAAAAGGCGACACCTACTGTTAGCCTTTCGGGTCTGGGTTCCCATTTGGCATCGAAAACAATGGAAAAAATATTGAGAAACGAATATGTGGATATCTTTTCTTTATACTTTCGGGATATGGATAAGAAAGAGAAGGAGGAGTTAGATGAGGACAGTAAGGAGAAGATCAAGAAGCGCAAGGTTGAGCAGAATTGGGAAAATTGGCTCCCTTGTTTTACAATGTATGCCAACCTGCTTTCTGATGCTGCCCCGGAAAGGGCTACGGCCTTGTGGCAGTATCAGAATATCATTAATAAAGCTTACGTCAGTGGCCCTCCTAACGCTTGGCTGGAGTATGATAGGCGGTTTAGAACCGAGGCGGCTTCCCATCCTGACAAGCGTTGGGATTTAATTGATGATCAAATTTGGATAGAGGTGATGAACCCATCTAGGGCTTCCTCTGCCTTGAAGGCAGATAGTGGGCACACTATTCAGAATAAGGCAGGGCAGCCCTTTCGGCAGGGGGCTCCCCAGCAGCAGTCTCAGCGGCAAAAGCCTCTTTGTTGGGAATTTGTTGCTCAGGGAGCCTGTTCACGTAGGGGATGCCGATATGCCCACTCGTGTGCAATCTGTTATGGCACGCACCCGTCCAGAAACTGCCCTAAAGGGAGAGCTGCGAGAGGGAATACTAGGGACACCCAATTTGTTAAAAAGCCCTCAGGACAGGCCCCAGTTCCAAAAGGGCCCCAGCCCAATTAAGTTAGATCAGTTGAAGGTTTGGTTAGATAAGTACCCAAATAGGGGGTCGGCCAAATACCTATGGGAAGGTTTTTCGGAGGGTTTTCGTATTCCCGCGTTAGGTCCCCGGTTTCAAACTCTATCCCCAAATTTGAAATCTGTTATTGGGATGGAGGAGTTAGTTCAGCGTAAGATAGATAAAGAAGTTTTAGAGGGCAGAGTTTTGGGCCCATTTATGGCGCCACCAACGCCGATGTTGCGGGTATCACCTCTGGGGATAGTACCCAAGAAAACTCAGGGGGAATATCGCCTCATTCATCACTTGTCCTATCCCAAGGGCAGGTCGGTGAATGATGCGATCCCGGATGAGCAATGCTCCGTTCATTACGCATCGTTTGATTCGGCCGTGCAGCTGGTTCGTCGGTTTGGGCTTGGGGCTGAGCTGGCGAAATGCGACATTAAGTCGGCATTTCGTTTGCTTCCCGTTCATCCGGCGGATTTTGAGCTGCTGGGGTTTCAATTCGGGGGGTTTTTCTACATGGACAGAGCTCTTCCCATGGGGTGCTCCATTTCCTGTGCGGCCTTTGAGCAATTTAGCACCTTTTTGGATTGGGCCGTTAGGACCAAATCAGGAATGTCTGGAGTTACCCATTATTTGGATGACTTCCTTTTTGTGGGACGTTCCGGGTCGGGCAACTGCAAGGGGTTGCTCGAGTCATTTCAGGGGCTGGCACAGGAGTTGGGGGTTCCCTTGGCGGAGGAAAAGACAGAGGGCCCAGCAAAGGTTTTGACTTTTTTGGGGATTGAATTGGATACGGTTCAGCAATATTCCAGGTTGCCCCCTTGTAAAGTGGCAGACTTGACGGGCCGGGTTCAGCAGTTTTTGGGCCGTAGAAAGGCCACTTTAAAAGAATTTCAGGAGTTAATTGGCCATTTAAATTTTGCTTGTAGGGTGGTGGCTCCGGGGAGAGCCTTTTTACGTAGGCTTTGTAATGCCATTTCAGGAGTTAAAATGCCCCATCACAGGATTAGGGTTACTCGTTCAGTTAGAGAGGATCTGTCCATCTGGATGAAATTTTTAGATGGTTTTAATGGAGTTTCATTCTGGAGGCAGGAGTTAAGGCTGCAGGACGCTCTTAAAGTGGCGTCCGATGCTTCAGGGGCAGTTGGTTTTGGGGTGTTTTTTCAGGGACACTGGTGCGCCGAAGTCTGGCCGGAAACATCATGTGCGTGTTAACGCGTATCAGCGTAGAGCCATAGAATCAAAGAGTTAGAAGAAGCCCCATGTGGGTGTTAAAGTGTGACAGCCATAGAGCCATAGAATCAAAGATTTAGAAGAAACCATGAGGCACCCTATAGCCCTCTATATGGTGCCCTAGCCACACCTCATCCCACCTATGGTGCCTTAGGACCGTTATTTAGAGAGTTCAAACCACCCCCCGGCCTACAACACAATATGACACAGCAAACACAACTCCCCTTTTGAACTCATTATTAGTGGTATTATTATGCCCACCCTTATCAAGCTCATTGATCCCATAAGCTTATAAGGGTATATTGGTGACACTTAAGAGTAACAGAGCTGGTTGCTTGTCAATGTGGAGAGCATGCGAACAGTGTGGAACCGTCTTTAATAGTGTAATTTGTCACCCAAACTGGAAGATAGGGGACAATGTGAAGCTAAGGAGAGAATGTGCACAACATTAACAGGATGACTCCTATAAACAAGGCTTAATACCACCAGAATTGATGATAAGGCGCCTAACTGCGTCACTGCCACCCACAAAATGGCGACGGCAGCCTGCATCAAAAGCGCCAGCCAAAACGGCCCAAAATGGCGGCCGCAGCCGCCAAAAGCCCTGTAGCGGCAAAAAACGGCCCCAAAATGGCGGCCGCAACCGCCAAAACCCTTGCAACTGCGACACAAACTAAAATGGCGTCCGCTGCAAAAATTATCTGCGCGCCATCACCAAGCGCCTGGCGCAAGCGCACAAAAAGGCGCCCAGAGCAAAAAAGGCGCCCCAAAGGAGCCAGAAACCGGCAAACAGCCTCGCGCTCCAAAATGTGCGCCGTCTCCCCGCGCCTGGCGCGAGCGCGCGGAAGGCACCCCGGGGAAAAAGCCGCACCGCGCTCCTTACATCCGCGGCGCGCGCTTGGAACGCGCCGCGGGCCTCCCCTCGCCCAGCGACTGTACGCTGCCTGACTCGCGGGCCTGCCGGCTGTGAAAAAAGGACGGCGAGGGAAACGGCGGCCGCCGATCCCACGCCCCGTCTCCTCGCTTCGGGCCGAAGCTCCGCGCCAGCTACCCCAGGGGAAGGAGAGCAGCGCCCTCCTTCCCAACCAGCTGCAAGACCGACCTGGAGCTTCACAATATACGTCTTGCCTCTTCGGAAAGTCTGACAAGACTGAAGGTAAGGGGCTGGCTCACGTGACAAGCCAGCCCCCGCCCCCCTTCCAGGAGGTTCTAACAGGAACCTCACATTCTCTCCCTTCAGGGGGTGGGGCAAATCGCTCTCCCCACCAACTGTGTTGGTGTGGAGAGTCCCATTTTGAGACAACGATTCTCCTTTACATTTCCCTAGAGTTACGTTAGCCAGATGCAGCGACCCTGAGCTTTGCCCTGTTTCGGCTATGGTACAGTTCTTTCAAGTCAGGACTCAGGCGGGAGGGTATTTGTTTTGTCATCAGGATTCCACTCCCCTCACAAAATACCAGTTTTGGGTCATTACTGACAGGGCGCTGAAGATGCTGGGGTTGGGTTCTCATAAATTTGGCACTCACTCCTTTCGAATTGGAGCAGCATCTTCGGCAGCACAATTGGGTTTCAATGAGGAGGCCATCAAATCAATAGGCAGGTGGAAATCAGACGCTTATAAGCGTTATGTTCGCTCGGTACTTGTGTGAGTTTGTTGTTTCTCTTTCAGAGTTTGCCAGGCTGGCGCATAGATGGAGAATCCTTGTTTGTGGGCATAGCTATGTCCACTGGGCGGAGAGATACGCCAGGAACTCGTCCTTTGGCCAGCATCTGGGTTGCGCTTCCACTGCATTGGTCGAGTGGAAGGGTGTTCGGGGCCTTCGTTGGGACGGTTTGGTTCCCTTGTTGTTCCAGGACAGGAGCAGGCCCACTCCTGATGTTTTGGTGCTCCATATTGGAGGTAACGATCTTGGCCTGCTTAACGGCAGGGCCTTGTATCTTCAAGCCCGTGCTGACATTTTGAAGATCTGGCAGGCATGGCCCCGGGTTCACATCGCTTGGTCGGCCATTATTCCACGCCTTCGGTGGCCAGGAGGTGGTGATGTCAGGAAGCTCGAGAAGGCCAGAAAGCGTGTGAACCGGGCCATGCGCACGGCTTTAGCACGGGGCAGGGGGTCTTACATCCCACATAAGGACATCACACATGACAAGGCACAGTTTTATCGTTCTGATGGGGTACATTTAACGGATTTGGGTAACGCTCAATTTTTAGCTGATTTGCAGTTAGGCATTCAGGAAGTTTTAAGGGGCTTGGTGGGGGATGGGGGCGAAATGGACATTTGCCCCCAATCTGTGGCATAAATAGTTCAGGAAAACACTGACATGGAGGTATACACATGGCACCCATTAAGGGTGGGGGGCACTGTACAACAAACACTCACCTAGAAGTCAACAAATGGGTGAGGGGACATCAATTGGCCCAGTAAAGAGAGAAGCTGATATCAATAATTGGACACAGGCTTCTCCAGACTTTTACCTTCAGGTTGCCTGGTTGGGGATCCAGGGCACACTGTCATCACACACTCAGTTGCTGGGGACGATGCCTCAGCTTGCCACCAAGTTCCTTGACACTTAGTTTAGTTCAGGTAAAGTTAAATAGGTAACATTTAATAAAAGTTGCCCAATTTGAATCCATACTTTTGTTGTCTGTCTCGTTATTTCAGGGGTTAAGGGGCAAAACCCCAGCCTTCCCTCTAAGTATACATTCCCTGGACACAGTTTAGTTTATGTGAACTGAAAAGATTAGTATGAATCAACACCAATATCTTCCCTTGTTTCTTGATCTAATGATCACCTTGCTGATTGTAAAAATATACATAGCAAACCATTGATTTGACAGCAAAATGCTGGTGCTGAAAGTCATTCTTCACTTGATAAAGTCCTATTGGTTAGGCTAAGTACAATGCTAGTATCAACTAGAATAGAACTCTTGAAATCTATGAGGTTACTATGAGTGATAGCCAAACTGTCCAATTCACTAATACAACTACTTAAATTGGGACTGGTATTGGATTAAGTCTTCTCTATGTTGTTGCCATTCCCAAGATTAATGTCTGAAGCTGTTCTTTATTGATTAGGAGGGGATGGAAGACTATACGGCAGATATGTATCTAAGATATAAAACCACAAGAAGAAAGGAAAATGATAAATGTAATATTAAGTGAGGAAAAAAGCTAAAGATCTCAGTTTATTATATTGGACAGAGTTATCTTTAACATGGGACTAAAGGCTTTTAATGTTTGATATTACTGTTTTTAAATTGTTTTAAATTGCTTTTAAATTTTGTTAGATTTTAGCCATCCTTGTAAGCCACTCCGAGCCCCAGGGGAGTGGCGGCATATAAGTTTAAATAATAAATAAATAAATAAATAAATAAATAAATAAATAAATAAATAGAATTAGGCAGCCCACTCAGGAAATGGGCTTTGGGAGGTTCCATCTCTGTAGAGGACTGCTTATGTTCTTTGAAGCTCTCTAGAAAAGACTACCACCTACATATTTGATGTGGCTGTGACAGGTCAGGGTTCCAACC
The DNA here is from genome assembly GCF_037176765.1 of Anolis sagrei. Lineage (NCBI taxonomy): Eukaryota > Metazoa > Chordata > Lepidosauria > Squamata > Anolidae > Anolis > Anolis sagrei. Next base: position 135,398,504 of record NC_090023.1, read on the forward strand.
TTTTGTGGTGCAATCTAAGAGTGGGTGAATTCAATTTTGACAAGTTAAGGGGAAAGCACAAAGTGCTTTTAGCTAGTTGCTCTAACTATCAAAGTGAGAATGGTATAACTCTTACACAGACTTTTAGACCACTGTCTTTTAGTCTTTCAGAGTCATCGTTTGTTCTAGAATTGTCAAAGAATTAGATCTAAAAGGTATGCCTTTTAAAACATGTCTTCTTAAGAGTTGTGCACCATGATCTCAAGTCGTAGCCACCTGTCATGCACTTTCCTCCCTTCCATATAAATAGCTTCTTCGCTAACTCTTTCCCAAACAATCAATTCCATGTGTGTTAGTAAGTTTTTATTTTTGTTATGTTTTATTTTGTATACCTTCAAAACCGGCAGCTTCTCAAAACACATTTTTATATAAACATGCATTTTCTGGCTTTCAATGTTTGGGCATTGGGGAGCCCTCAGCAAAACAGTTGATTCTGTATCCACAAGCACTTTGGTGGGAATGGCACCTTTTTATATCATGCAGTATATTGGGATTCTCAGTGAGGTCTAACATACCCTAAATTCGAATACTCTTTGGTAATGATTTATTCCCTTGGATGAGTACTGTTAAAAACAGTAAAATACATTATTCAAACATAGGGAATTATACAGGCACACCAAGTCTGTATAATTAATGTAGGTCAAGGATGCCAGCCCTTTCTAGTGCTGAATTTAGATTGCCTGGACACAATTTCATTTCTATTGATTAGAATGCAGTATATACTAGAGATCTAATGATCTTATTTCACTCAACAATGCTGCTCCTTTTTAATACCAGAGTATTTAGTACTGAAGTTCTCTGCCATTCTCTTGCAACTTTGATCTGAGATCTTAACCAAGGCATTTCCCCATTTAAATTAAGCAACAGCCTACATGAAGAAGTGGGTCTTTGGCTATCTAATAAATGCAATACATCAATTCTGTTTTATTTTTTAGAACCATCTTTCATTCATATAACTCAGTCCATATGTCTGTTTTATTGCTGTGCCAGGATCCTCACTATAGACCATGTGACAAAGTAATTGCCAGGGCAGAAAATGAAGTCTTCCCCTCATGATCATACTGAATGACTCATTCTAAAAAGTACAGAGATGGTTTATTTGGCCTGGTTAGGTCCAGTTGGAACTTTTGGAATTCGGAATTAATTCAGATTAAATACCTTTTTGAAGTGATTTTGATTTTTTTTCTGAAACTGGAAGTATTCTTGCCCTTCCGAAGCCAGTGTTGCCATTTGTATTCCGACTCAGGAAATGAGTTGGAAATGACTCAGCATTTGGAGGCAAGCAGCAGCTTGCATGCTGGGATGCTTGCTTCCAGCCAATGAGGGGAGAACATGTGGGGAGGGGTGGAGTTTTGGCACGGCAGCCATTGCATTATCAAAAGGGCTGTGCATGCCTCAGGGGCTCATTGCAAGCCAGGTAAGTGAACGCAAAGGGAGCTTGGGTGGGAAGGGTTTTTGGGAAGGGAACAACAGGCAAGAGGAGAATGGCTGGTAGCAGGCCCATTGCCTGTGAGCCTTGCAGCCTTTCCGCTTGTGTGTTGCAGCTGACTGTTGGGAGGGAAGAAGGGCAGGGCAGCAGACAACATTGCAGGGACAAGTGTTCTCTTGCCTGCCAGTGCCTATTTCCATTTCAGTAGCTGTGAAATCTACTTTTAAAACTCCTCCTTTCCAATTTGCTTTGGGTTTGTACTGAGGTATACCAGAAATCCCCTTTTCTACAAGTACTTCCCTTGCAGAAGTGGTGAATTAAGTTTTCAAGAACCCTCATTCCCAGGCATGTAGCCAGGGGGGGGGGGCTCGGGGGGCTTCAGCCCCCCCCCCCCGAAATTCTCATGGTGGTTCGCGAAAAGACCTTACTGGTGCATTATTTAAACTGTTATGTTTATTAATATCATGATTTGATCACCATTCTCAATATATCCCATATGCATGGGGGTATTGGGGTAATGATACAAAAGGTTTGCTAGGGTAGAGCCTCTTTCACTCAGACTCAGCCCCCCCCCGAAACTCACCCCCCCAAAACCCCCCCTGAAAATTTTTTAGCCCCCCCCCCCCCCCGAAACGAAATCCTGGCTACGGGCCTGCTCATTCCCATTTTGCTCTGAGTTTGTGCTGAGGTATACTACAAATCCCATATTCTCCAACCTTATTACTTAAATTACTAAAAAATGTGTCTAAAACCCATGAATTGTCTGAACATGTTTAAATTTAGTATGCTGACAGTTTTCCCTGTTCTGTTTGCAGTTTTTTGCGTATTGTGCAATCGCGCCCGCCGTTAGCAAAATGATTCAGAAATTTTGGAAAATCCTGACTTTTTTTTTTGGAAAAATTCAGAAATCAATTCTGAACTGACCCGTCAGTGCCCCCTACATCTGAAACGAGTTTTGAACCATTTTTACCCTTGATCAAACAAGCCTAATATATATCCATATACCTGCCTTATCTGCACATTCAACCAGAAGAGACAGAAGTGAATTATATATTGAGGATCCTCAAAACTTTCACCTTCCAATTTGTGAAAACAGATGCTAAGGGTCAAATTGGGAATAGAGAATGGTGTTCCAAACATTCATTTCAGTTTTCATTTGGGCATTCTAGTTTTCATCACAGAGGTTATGCAACAGTGTTCTTTTCATTCTTATTTCCTAGTTCCAGTAGAACACTGAATGCGGTTATTTAAGAATTTAACTCTGAAGAAAGCCTGTTTGATAATATCTTCAAGGGAGGTTGATCTGTTCTGATAGATGAAGACATTGTCATTGAAATGCATAATGAAGATATGCACCAGATTACATTAACATAATTCAGTTTTCCAAAATGTTGAAAAATAGAATAAAAGGCTTTCGTGAGACACAGACAAGAAGCCTAGACTAAGGGGGAGCTTTTGAAGCCTCTACGAAGAGAGGGCAGGCTGGTAACACATGGGGCATTTGTGCAAGATTGGTGTGGCTTAGCCTATTTAAAGAAGCCTGCTCTTCTTGATAGCCTCTCTCTTTCAGTGGTGCATGTGAGATAAGGCAGAAACATTGACTATTTCCTCAAGCTTAATTATTGAAGAGGAGATTGGAGCATGTCTTTATCTCCTTCCTAATAATTTTATTTACTTGGGGTTTTTTTCTTTAGCATTTTAATACCCTTACTAGCTACCCATCCCATCCATTCCCATTTGTTTTACTTAACTGCTTCTCTCTTAGTGCACCCTCCCACCCTCCGTTCAATATAAGCAGTAGGTAGGAATTCTTTCCATATTGCACTGTTGGAGTACGGAATTTATGAGGGTAGTGTCTAGTAATCAGATTCACTTTGGCTGAAATTGGCGTGGAGTAACATTTGACACTGACTTTGGGTGAAGGGAGGGTCCCTAGATGGGACCTTCAAAGTTGTATGGCTTGGGAGAGCTGGTAAGTGGGATACTGCCCTTGAGGCTTGGCTGGGTGATTGACTCTTTCTTCTAAGTTTTCAGGGACTAAGGAAGGAATCCCCCAGGAAGTCCTTCCTGTATGATTGTGCCAGAGTATGTAACTTACCTATTGGGATCTGGTGATTCACTAAGGGTGAAGAGGAGATGATTATGGGTTGTCATATGACTCCAAGCAATAGACACACTTTTCCTTTCTCCTCCTCAATTACTTGATAGTTGCCTAGGAGAGTTCAGTTTACAAGTTAGGTCAATAAATGTCTCATTATTTCATGATTGGTCTTCAAAAACAGGCTTAGACAGAAACACTAACAAACAAATATAATATTAAAAAAGGAAGTTAAAATAAAGTTGTAACATCCTTTGTCTGGCTAGTTATGAATGCAATGTCAATGCACAGTGTGTTCTTCTTCAGGGTTAAGCAGAACATAACTCTGGCTTTTTCTCCCTATAGGAGATATAAGGTAAATTGCTGGAGGCCTGGATTGAATTTCAGTTTTATGGGTAGCTCTCACACCACAAAGGAATACTAATGAATGGATCATCCCCTAACAAATTTACTCTTTTGAATCATTATCCTATATACTCATATATAAGTCCAGAAATTTAAGTCAAAAAAGTCAACCTCCAAAACCTGGGTTGACTTGTCAATGGGTCAGTGTGAGTATTGTATCTATACTAAAAAAAAAAAAAAAAAGAGGGAGAATCCCCTTCTCTGAACAGAGTAGCAAAAGGACAGAGCTTAGTCTGTCCTGGAAGAACCTAAAAGCAGCAGGGACCCCCTTTAATCTCTCCACCATGGTGCGTCTTCTGACCTTTTTGAATGCCTGAGCAGGGAATGTCTGATGGTCAAGGATGGCTGGACCTCTCAACCAGCATTGGTGCTTTCCCCTCTCCACAGAATGACCCTCACCCTATGTGCGAGTTTTATCAAAATCTATAATTTTGGCTCCAAAACTGCCTTCAACTTATTATACATGAGGTTGACTTATACCTGACTATGTACAGTAAATGCACACACATCCATGCACATACACATATTCTGGACAACCTGAAAATACTCAACCAAAGGATTGCAAATCCAGACCAGGTCCATCCATATGTAGCAAACAAACAATAAATAAAAGTTCCCCTTGCGAGGAGGTATCATGATTTTATTTATTGATTTATTTATTTGGCCATTGATCACATAAACATTTTGCACATTATCAAGTCTACGTTTTGTGCATTTTTGTAAATGCACAAAATTCAAAACTGTGACAACTGCTGCCTTGTTGTATGAGCTGTTGTTTATGTCTATCCTTTTGTGCCTGCAGCACCCATGAGCTTAGATTCAAGCGTGGAAAAGATGCCAGTGACATTTTTGCACAAACTGCAGAAAGCATGACAGGGAAGAATGTTCTTGGAAGGTGCTGGACAGACTGCGCTCTGGTACCACGAGATGCAGAGCCAGCCTTAAGAAATGAGGCTACAAAGTGGAATCCATGACATGTGAGTGTGGAGAAGAGCAAACTATAGACAATCTGCTGCAATGCAACCTGAGCCCTGCTACATGCACAATGGAGGACCTTCTCACAGCAACACCAGAGGCACTCCAAGTGGCCAGCTGTTGGTCAAAGGACATTTAATCAACTACCAAGCTTGCGAACTTTGTGTTTTGTATGTTTGTTTGTTAAAAAATGCAATACAACTGTTTGGTTTGCTCCTGACATGATAAATAAATAAATACCCATAACTAAGAAACCATGAATAAGATATTGATGAAATGTCTTCACATAGTTGATGGTAGGTCACCAGGTCATACAGGTCTTTATAACCTATGTTCTCATCTTCACCCTAAAACTGGCACAAGATCTGTATCTGCAACCTCCCTTAGGATGCATCTACACTGCTGAAGTAATGCTATTTGACAACACTTACACTGCCAAGGATCGATGCTATGGAATCACAGCAGATGTAGTTTTGCAAAGTCTTTCCCCTTCTTTGCCAAACACTGCTATTGTCTCACCAAACTGCAACCCTCAATAGTCCATAGCACTGAGCCAGGACAGTTAAAGTGGTGTCAAACTGCATTAATTTCAATGTACCCTTAGAATAGTTTCTGAGATGCCAAGATAGATACCTCATAGTGAAAGAAGTCCTCAGTATGAAGACTTCAAATAAAGGTTTAATCACAAAGTTATTAATTTGTTAACCAGAAAGTTACTGTTTTGCTCTCATTTGAACCTATTCTGCTTACTTAAAAGAGGAGACCTACTCACAAAAACTCAGCAACCAGGAAAAAGTGACAGCATTCTTTAGTCCAGAACATGTAAATGTGACATTTATGGGTTTTTTTTTAAATGGATGAAAACAATACGTTTGAAAAATAGGTCAGAAAGCATGTTTCTTGAGGGCCCTTAATGAGAAAGATCCTGGGTTGATCGGAATTTTCACAGTTTGAGACTTTTTATAATTTACAAATAAACATTTTTAAAAGAATATATTCTAGGCTCTACTTTCTGTTCTGTAAGGATTTCTTTAACCCCTAAAACACCAGATGGCTTTCAATCCCTATTCTGAAGTTGCATGGCTCAGTTGCTCCCGCCTTGGAAACCATTCCCACTCCTGCATGCAAAATCAAACAGATGTGGGAAGGAATAAAAAATCAGCCAGATGTGCAGGGGAATGGAAAAATGCATTTGAAGACAACCCCTCTCTGACAAAGGCAGTTAATATTTCATGATATGAATGAAGTATCCACATGGATATTATCAGGAGAGACAAGCTCATATGAAGGTTGAATTCAAACAATTATACTTTTTAAAAAAATGTTAAAAAATGATGAAGTCATTAAAATTTTAAAAGTTACAAATTATCCTGTGAAGCTTCACTGGCTGGAAATTAGCCTTTGCTATAGCCTTCTGCTAACAATCTATAGATCATTTTATTATTCATGAATTTTAGTAATTTTCAGGACACCACAGGTCATCCCATGCTCATTTATTTGCTAAACACCTTGCGCTAGTATTTCTTTGTTGAAAAATTGCTACTATTTACTTTCTGAGAGACAAGCGAGCCACAAAGTGGCGGTATTTGGCCCCAGACATCCTGCATGCAAGGCAGCATATACATCTTGCTGTCAGAGAAATAAATGAGCCTTTAAATTGGCTGCAAAGCCTTAAGAACTCAAATTTATATGTCTAGTTATCAAACAGAAAAGTTCAGAATGCCTGCCAATAGAAGACGTAATTATGACAAACGGTAACATTTTACCATTTAACTTTTCAGCCTTGGCACTACAACTTCATTAGAAACAATGGCAGCCCTTTTACTCCACCCTTCAGTTCTCCCTTGTGGACCCATGCACACCATCACATGTCTATCTTGATATGTTTCTTACTATTTTTGAGAGTGATCTTTGCCAAGTGTCACATCAGGTAAGCACTTATCCCTTGGCCTCATCTCCCCTTACCTTCAATAAAACAATATTAAACTGTCCACATGGCTAACAAAAGGAATTCTGAGAAAGTGTATGTAATGTATTCATTTTATCTCCCATAAAACATAATGTAATCTAACCATCTCTTCCACTTTCATGAGCTATATAGGGAGACTTCAGAAGGTGAGGAAAAGGAACACAGTCTCCATCCCTTTCCATTTTCTGAAAACATTTTCTCCACTATATAGAGAGCTAAGAGAATGAATGCTAGCCTCAACCACATTATTACACTACTTATTACTAAGATGAAGTTGACTTAATGGCAGTTAAGAACACACGGAGAGATATCCCGCTGTAAATACCAAAATTCATGGATGTTCAAGTTGTTTTATACAGTAGCATAGGAGAAGGTCAGTCGACTGCCAGAGAAATCTTGAGAATCTGGAAATGGTAGGCAAGTTCAGCAGGGATTGTCTACACCTCAAGATGGAGCTTGATGCCTAGGAAAACCAAGGATTGTTTTTTGTATTTTCCCCCAAATTTTAATCTTTAGTTGTTTGAATCTTTGTTGCAGAACCTATGGATACAGAGGGTAATTTGTGTCTGCGCATGTACACACATTTCTTACTGTGCATATTACTATATGCATACATTTGTATATGTGCAACAGGCCTACAGCCATACTACCCTGATCCTAAAAGGAATGCCTTAGTTTCTCTATGACTGGCTAGTTGTTTTGAGTTCTTAGTATATGTATATGCAATAAAATATAATTTTGTGTGTGTGTATCACTTTATTGCAATATATGCATGCATACATATACTAAGAACTCAAAAACAACAAGCCAGTCATACAATAACTAAGGCATTCCTTCCATGATTGAGAGTCAATGGGGCAATAACTCCACTCCTCTTATAGTATAATTAAAACTGTTTTTGTTACTTTTACAGTTATGTAGGCTGTTTCTATCTCACTACTTTGGCCCCATCTGCACTGCCATATAATGCAGTTTCATTATGCAGTTTAACTGCATTGAACTGTGTTATGAAACTGTATTATATGACAGTGTAGATGGGGCCTTGGGGTTTTTTTTCACCATGGGCCAGCAGTTTCTCTATTTTTAGAATTACTATGACAACCAAGATAATCTTAGCTACTTTTTTTTTTTAGAAATGTCAAAACAATGGCAGATCACTGGTTTTCTGTGCCTCAAAATCACAACAGTACACAACTGCTTTTGCAAATAAGTTTCAGAGCTCTGGTATGCATGCACATGCATTCATTGCACAAAATGCATGTAAGAAGCTGTCAAAACTGACAATTTAAATGACATCCTGAATACAACTTTATTCCTAGGAGAGGAAGATCTGAGCTAATGTTGAATACTCATCAACCTTTCATTATTTTTGTTTCTTTCCTCCCTTCCTCCCTTTCATTCCTGTTCTCTAAAAAGACTTAAAAAAGAAAATAAGGAGGGAAAGAATAAAACACAATGATAAAAGCTTTGGCACATCTGAAATGACATTAATTTTAAGACCTGTTACTTGGTGGTCCCTACCACTATTTTTCTTAAATTTCTACCTCACTTTTTTAGGGCAAGCCCTTACAAGGCAACTTATAACAGAAATGTGAAAAGCAATTCAACAGCAGAAGCTGTCAAATGATACCCCTTGACTTCCAGGTAAATCAGTGTTGTTTCCTAGTCTAAGCAATTTTTCTGTTGAGTGATTCATTTGCTACGAGTTATCTTTTCTTTGCTTCTTTCTATCTTGCTGCACCCTTGGATTAGGAAAACCACAGCTCATAGTTTTGCAGTGTTTCAAAAATGTGCATTTCTCTTTTTTAAAAAATAGTATTAAGTTTTCTTTACTAAATTCAACAGCAAAGCACTCAATGCACTACAGCCAATGGAAAAAAAATGATCCAACAGAATTTTGTGGAGCCTTTAGATTAATGATGCCACTCTTAACTAGTTTAGTTTTTCAAGTGAGTAATGAGTAATTTGAACAATTTTCTTCCACTGTAATATAATTTTGGAAAATTGCAGTGTTTGAGGTTTGTTCACAGTTTGAGACTTAATGTCCTTCCACCAGGAAATATGACACTAGGTTTAGTTCATGCCACCTAAATAGACAAGTATGTCAATACAGAATGCAGCAGGATTAGCATTTTCCAGATGTAAACAGCACTGCTCCTCAATTAATAGACATGGGAAGCAAAATCATTCCTGAGTAAATGCCAGGAGAATACAATTATATGCAAAATCCCCACATGGGTGTTTTTCTTTGTTCAAAAAACATAATTTTACACAGAAAATCTTGCTTTCTGTACAATAAAGTGAACATTATGCACAGTCTCCAGTTACAGTATTTTAGTGCATTAAATGCTATTTATTTGTTTTAATAAGTAAAGCAAATATTGCACAGAATAATATCTAAATTATGAAGATTTTTTTAAATCCGGGATTCATTTCATCAGGTTTTCCAAATACTTTTTTTATATAATCTATTTTCAGGATCTTTCTAAACTGCAAATAGCCAGTATAGCTATTCTGTGGGATTGTCTGTGTAGGCAAAACACTTTTAGGTCAATATCAGTAGCCACTACCATAATGAATATCATGTTTAATAAAGTAAAGTTAAATGCATATAATGTCGTTTAAAGCATAAACAGCACACAGAATATTTGAGTGAGTATTTGATAAGTCATATAAACCATCTGGGTAACCTTGATAAAGTCACGTTCACTCAGATTTATAGGAAGGCAAACTATAACTCCTAATGAAAGATCATGATGGCTTCACCTTAAAGTTTCCATGTGTCAGAAAAGATTGGAAAAAACACAACAACAAAAACAAAAAGAACCATATTAATTTAATCATAATTTAGAAACCTACGCTCATCCAGAAATAAGATGAAATGGAGTGGACATAAAAAGAAATGACTTAGACTGAATGTTTGACTATCCCACGCTTTGTCACATTAAACTGCATGAATATTGGCCATCTAACTTCTCAAGATTTAAATGGTCTGTATTGTATTATAGCTTAATTTCAGTTGTAGCACTTCATTTGAGTAATATTGTTTTCTAAAATTGTTACAAGGAGTGAAGGAGGGACAAAAGCCTTCACTAAAGCTACCATTTGATGCACGTTGTCTATGATTCCCACACTGTAACTGCTTATTTCTTTACAATTACTGATAAAAGTTCAATTTTCTTAATAACATGCATATTGGATTTTCAGGCTCTCACATTAAGTGTTTTGTGTAATGTAAATGTAGTTAGAAAGCAGTTAACAGAAGTGATAACTATAAAACATAATAGAATGAAAAGAACAAAGCCTGTTTCGACATCCTTCCTCCATTTCATCTTCTGCTAGCAGGGCTGAAGATATAAGCAAAATGCAAAATGCCCATTGCATGGCAGACAGGAATACAATACTATGCATATACACCTCCTGTCACTCAGTAGATTAAGGACCTCAACACCCTTTCACATTTGAAAGTGTGATATAAAGACATCAGTGCTGCACAGTCATTTATGTGGATGTTTAGACACCTTATATTGAAATTTTCTCACAGATTATTTCACTGCTGTACTTTGTGCACTCCCTGTTTTATTCACTTGTAATATGATCCACAGAACCCAATGTATACTGAGGTGCCTGGTATATCTATTAGATAAGGAATATATCCCCCCTCCTTTTTTTAACCTTACTGGACTGCTGAAGGAGGTAGGATTGCCTTTGTGTGGCCAGGATGAAGAAGAAGTCACAGGGCACCATGAAATGATCTACAACGGATGCAATCTAGATCAGCATGCCATTGCATTAGCCTTCTTGTTTAACTGTTGGCTTACATTCACACACTGGATGCAGCTGATTGCCAACAGGACCAAGTGGGAATTGTGGCCCAGGGAATTGTGGCCCAGTAGGAAAAGGTAAAGATAACATAAAATAGGTGAAGGGTTGATTGCCTGACTAACACCTTGGACTATATGGACTCAGGTGCTTGGTAGAGAAGGAAGTGATGTGTAATTTCAATTTTTTAAAATATTGTGAGATACACAAGCACCTAAATCTGGAACTGTTCTGATGCATTGATGCTATGCACTAGCTCCAGATTTTGTTTTATATTTTTCTATTCCTGAATAGCAGCAATGACAAGAGCAGAGGTCTTATTGTTTCATAAGGCTGAACCTGGTTTGCCACTTTTGGACAGTCCTTTTGCATCATTTGCCACTTCAGCAGGTACCTCAGAACTCTGGAGAGCTGCTGGATGCCACCAAGTGCCTTTGTCAATGTCAGGAAATAGTGCACGTGCAACTTGGAGAAAGGGGAGATTGTCCCCCTCCCTGATTTCTTTCTCCAAGTCACATGGTTCCCTTTGCTGAGATTGACAAAAGTGTCTGGTGATGACCAGCAGCTCTCCAGAGCTCCACTGGCATTGTTGCAGTAGGTAGTGCTTCCCTATTCTGAATCAGAAGCAGCCTTGCTGTTCATGCTAACCACAAAGTGCAGTCTGTTCCAAAATTTCAGGGAAGCTCCAAAGGATTCTCCAACTTCTGTTAAAGTTGGGTAAAACTGGCTTAATGGGCTGTACCCTACATTATGGACCAGAAGTCCCTTATTATTGACTGGACATCCAGAAAATATTCTGGACTGATAAAGTGTTTGTGGTATGGGTAGATAGTCCTTATGGCATTTTTAAAAAATGTGCTGTTTTCAATGACCAAAGACTTATTTTCTACAAAATTCAGATGTTGAGTATTTTGTTTAGAAAATGAGCTGTTTCCTCATGATGATTTGTGTGCAAAATAAGTCAATCATGAACTTTGAGTATTCTCATCAGTCTAGGATTCTCTTCTTCAGCCTTTCCTTATGTTTAATAAATACAATTTTGAGACTTTTTTTCTATTTTTAAAAATAAATCTTCCTTTGCTATTGTTTATGGGACCTATTTTAATCTTTGGATCCTGCTATTTTCAACACCCCTATGAACAGAAAAATAAGTAGAATGTCATCGTTGTCAGATCTTTAAATAGGATAGAAAAAAACTACACACTTAAAAAAACATATTTGTTAATATTTGTATTGAATTTCTGTAACCTGCTTTGGGAGGCTTGTCAAATGAAGAGTAGAATAAAAGTACTTTAATAAATATACATCTATTTGGAAGTAAATGGTATTCAATGGGGATCACTTTGTAGCAAGAGAGTTTCAAGATTACAGCAGAAGAGAAAGAGGGGATGAATGTATATTGATGGGGTTTTTTTAAAACAGAAGATGCCAACATATCCTCACCAGAAGTCATGACACATTGCACTGAGTAGCCATTTGAGCAGAGATATTAGCTGTTCTAAGAATCAAAGTGTTAAACAATGTCTTTAAATGTTAAAAGTGCAATTGTCATGATAAAATTTGGACTTTTAGACTATACAACAATTAGTCAACAATGTGCATAGAAATCTAACATAGCTGAAATTTCTTCTGAAATAAACTTACATAGAGAAGTACAAAGAGTCATTACACACTAGATTTTTTAGATTTTCTTTCTTTTTTTGCACAGGTGGGATATCTTAAAATATGAAAAGGGTGGATAGTCAATTTTATTCAGATGCTTAAATTCACCATGTGATAAGCATAACATGATGGAGAGCCAAGTTTACTGTTCTAGTCTCTGCTCTCCAACCTCACCCCCCTCTTTGGCTCCCTCAGGCTTGCCAGTGAGACTAAAAATAATACAAAGGGGTTTTTTGTTATGTCAGTAGAAAAAGAGACTAATATTTTCTCTCTTTTTTTCTATAGTTGCAAGCTTTGTAGATGCAGGGAATTCTGAGCATGTAGCATATTGTGATTTCAGTAAGGCCTTCGACAAGTTTCCCCATGACCTTCTTGCAAACAAACTAGTCAAATATAGGTTAGGCAATGCTACTATTAAGTGAATCTGTAATTGGTGAAGCAAATGAACCCAAAGAGTGCTTACCAATGGTTCATCTTCATCTTGGAAAGAAGTGACTAGTGGAGACCAGTAGGGTTCAATTCTGGGTACAATACTTTTCAACATCTTTATTAATGATTTAGATGAAGGTTTAGACGGCATGCTTATCAAGTTTGCAGATGACACCAAATTAGGAGGCATAGCTAATACTCCAGAGGACAAGATCAGAATTCAAAATGATTTTAACAAATTAGAAAGTTGGGCCAAACCTAATTAACAGTAAATGAATTTCAAAAATGATAAATGTAAGGCACTACACTTAGGCAGAAAAAATGAAATACAATGATACAGGATGGGTGACGATTGCCTCTTCAACCATACATGGGAAAAAGATCTTGCAGTCTTCATGGATGACAAGTTGAACATAAGCAAACAGTGTGATGTAGCAGCTAAAAAACCAATGGGATTTTGGACTGCATTAAAAGGAGCATTTTGTCTATAGAAGTCATGATGCTTCTCTATTCTGCTTTGGTTAGACCTCACTGGAATACAGTATCCAATTCTGGGAGCTGCAGTTTAAAAGAGATATTGACAAGCTGGAAGGTGTTCAGAGGAGGGTAACTAAAATGATCAAAGTTCTGGAGACCATGTCCTATGAGGAGTGTCTTCGAGACATAGGTTTGTTTAGCCTGGAGAAGAGAAGGTTGAGTGGACACATGATATATAAATATGTGAAATGATGTCATAAGAAAGGCTTGTTTTCTACTGCCTTGGGTTCAAATTACAGGAAACGTGATTCCACCTGAACATTAGGAAGAACTTCCTGACTGTAAGAGCTATTCAGCAGTGGAACTCTCTGCCTCAGAATGTGGCGGAAACACCTTCCTTGGAAACTTTTAAACAGAGGCTGGGTGGCTATCTGTTGGGTACTTTCATTATGCTTTTCCTGTACAGAAGGGGGTTGGACTAGATGGCCCATGTGGTTTCTTCCAACTCTATTACTCTATGATTCTATGATCAGGCTATCAAAAGGCCTTTGACACACAGAGAATAGGAACAGCAGTGGTGTACAAAAAGACTATAGCTTGAAGAAAACTGAAGAGAGGAGCAGCCGCACTTCCCTTGGGCACACCTCTTCCAGCCAATGGGAAAAGATAAAAGGTAGAGGGAGCACCCACCATTGTGGTAAGCTGGCCAGGGGATTTAGGTTAAGGATATTTGTTTTTCTATCAATTCATGTTGTTCCATTTATGGTCAAATAATACTACTACTATAAGAAATAATACATTTGGAAATTAATTTTCTCTTAACTGCATTGTATCCTCCTCTTCCTCCCTAACACTCTGTACCCTTCTGTCATTCATACATACACGCACACACACTTTATTTTAACTTTGGCAATACAGGCCTTTCTGTCAGTTCTATTGAATTTCTAAAACAGGTAATGATATTTAACCGAATTTCTTTCAAGGAAAATAATCATTCTGACAATCTTTTTGCTTCATATTTTTCATTGCCCTTCATTATCGATAGAAAGAGTTCAGTTTTAAATTATGTGTGCATGTTCTTCTATCTGTGTGATTTCTATGAACTTTTACTTTTACTTTACTTTTGAAGAAACGTAATTATTCAACATTACCAGACCAAGACGGTAACAGAATATTCACCACCTTGTAATAACTCTTCTTATTAACTAAATTCTAAGTAGTGTACTGCATTCATTAAAACCTTCTATACATTTATAAATATACTTTTCAAATTTACTTCTCCTGGACTGTAGTCCAAAAGCCTGGTCACAAACAAGCCTGTTGAGTGTCAGATTGAAAATGGCTTCCTCACATGTTCTCAATATGGACAGTTGTTTTGCCAAAATGGATGCAATTGTGATTTATACTGCATGGGAATAACCCACATTTTTACACTGGCTGTATCTACACCATAGACTTAATGCAGTTAATTTCAAATACCATAGCTCAAAGTTATGAAACCAGGTCAGTTGTAATTTTATAAAGTCTTTAGTCTTCTCTGATAAAGAGTGCTGGTGGCTCACAAACTACAACTCCCAAGACTGAGTCATACCATTGAATAATGGAGGATAAAGTAGTGCCTGACTGTATTAATTCTGCAATGTATATGTTTCTATGGAATTCTGGAGCAGGAGTGCTCAGTGCTTTCATGTTTTTGCTACCTATTGGACTGCTAGGTTACTGTTACAATAGTGTCTTGATTCTTTTAAAAATAATGTGATCATGAAAATTGCAATGTCCACAAGTATAAAAAAGGATATACTTTTAAAGAAAAAAAATATTCAACTCTTGTAGCATAATTAAAGTCCCTTTGTTTCAGTTTGTAATTTATTCTCTTTGTTTCCCTTTTCTGGTACTTTTCATCCCCCCCCCTCTCTTTGTGCATATTGGTAATGAAAATAGAAACCTGAACCAAAGCATTCTCTGCGTGTTGCAGGAGACAAACAGTTCTGGGCCACACCAACAGACAGAGTTGAAACCCAGGGCAAATACAAGATCAGTCATGGAACAAATTCCATGATTTGAAGAAAAGTATGTGTGTGTGCTCTGCATTTCATTCCCAATGGCATAATTTTTTTCAGACTCTGCAGCACCAAATATCTTCACAAATCAATGTGCTCCACTGTCAGACACCAAATTCTTAGATTAAAGCCATTTATATATTTGTTTCTTATAAATCTATCCTACTTGTCTTTTTCTTTCCCCCCTCTCCCCCCACACCTTAAAATGGTTGACATTGATAGTAAAGTGAAAACTAAAGTCACACTGATCTTACAAGGTAGAATTCATCCATCACAGTCAGAGCGTATAGAAACAGTAATAATGTCTCATCTGAACTTTACAAAGGATTATAGCTGTGTTTTTGTAAATGTTTGATTCTCACACTGTTTACTTTGCTATTAGAAAAAATAATCTGTGTGCAAACAAAACAAAAAGATGGTAGGGTTTTATTTCAGTATTAAGGTGCTTTTAAATGAGATTTTTATTGGACATTTTCCAACAACATTCAAAGAATGGGAGGGGACAGAGTGGAAAACAATATAATCTCTTTGGAGTTTTTCCCTCACCACTCCTTTTCCCCCTTTCCCCCTAAACATAAAATGTTTATGCAGCAGAGAAAAGTGAAATAGTTGCAGAGTATTGCTGAACTGATAATGCAATGAATAGAAAGTACCCCATAGAGACAGCATGCAACAAGATAAGCTCAAACCTTTGGCAATGCCTTACTTGGTTCTCATTCTCACTTGGAGTAGTTTAGCACAATAAAGAGAAGCCAACAAAGAGGATTTTGGTGAGTTGTTGTTTCCAAGTGGCTCAATAACCCTTACATAGATCCTGCTGTTTGTGTTAGATTAAATCAAGTGCTTCTTCTCATCTCAACAGTTATAAGAAACTTAAAAGAGTGATCTCTGCTACAATTTCAAGTGACTGCCTATAGCATTACCCCTGTATTAAGATGGGTCAGTTGTCCCTATACCAAAGGCACATTCATCTCATAGAATGTGGCATAGAATCTTTTTCCAGTTGCAATTTTGAGAGAATATCTTTTAAAAGAAGGATGGGGAAGAAATGTTTTCACAAAATTATGCTTCTAGATTTGGGATATTCAGTAATTTAATACAAAAACATGTTTGTTTGGGTTTTTTTACATTTCAGCATGTTACTAGGTGTGGCAATTGAATTGGGACTTCAGCATTTTCAGAGGGATAGAGTTGAAAAAAGTAGAGGGGGAGCAGGGGGTGATAAGAACCTTGATATCACCACCATAGTCAAAGTTTCGTGTGTCCATGAACCTGCTCTTTGCTATTAAGACAAGTTCAAATATTGGTTTTGATGGTAATTTAGATCAGAAAACTAATTTTTGCAAGCAAGCTCGAAAAAATGGTGTCTAGACAGTTCTATTGATAAATGGATTTTAACTGCTCTATAGACTGAAAAAACAAGTTACTATTCATCCTGAAATTAATAGTTGGATGTCACAGGATTCTATCCCAGCCTCAGTGTTGTTCAACATCTTCATATATTATTTGGATGATGTGCTACAAGGCATGCTTATGAAATTCAGAGATGAAAATCAAATTAGGAGTGGATGTTGATATCACAGTGAATAGAATCAGGATCCAAAATGACTTTGATAGATAGGAGAGCTGAGATGAAACCTTTAAAAAGACCAAATGAAAATTACTAGTTTTAGTTGAAAAAAAACCCCACACATTGTGCTGAACAAATATTGTATGGGTCACACCTGGCTTGATAACAGCACACAAGAAAATGATCTATGGATCTTTGCAGATTACATATTAAATGTGATTCAATTGAGTTTTGAACCTCCACTATGAAATAAAGAGTCAGACACAAGAAAATGGATCTAAAGGGCCATTTTCTGACCTATTTATTGAAATAACTTGTAATAAGCTGTAGAGGGAAAATCTGTTAAAATGCAAACTATAACTCATGGTTTAATGGCCACCTAGTGAGCCTAGTCCCTGTCACTCCCTCTGAACACCTCCAAGGACAAGCGTGCACCAAGGATCCCGAGGGTCAAGCAAAATTCTTTGTCTGCACTAGGCCTGTTTGATCAAGAAAAAATTTGTTTCTAAAATCGATTCGTAATTGGGGTGTTTTTTTGTTTCGATATTTAAAATATTTACAAAACTTTCCAAAAAAAATGTTTTGTTATTTACGAAATTTCGTAAATATTTACAAAACATTTTTTAAACTCCATTTGCCTAGTATTTTAAATATCAAAATTTTTTCTTGATCAAACAGGCCTAGTTTCCAACAGACCTCTGAGGATGCCTGCCATAGATGTGGGCAAAATGTCAGGAGAGAATGCTTCTGGAACATGGTCATACATACAGCCCTGAAAAATCACAGCAAAAGAGCCTGAAAACTCACAGCAAGAGCGCCATCCGATCGGCTCCGGCTCCTGCGCCCTCCTCCTCCTCCTCCTCCTCGGGTGAGCGCGCGCGCGCCATCCAATTTAATCTGCTGGGGCAGAGCGGCTGCCTTATCGCGCCGTCCTTCTGCTGCCTCCATCTCATTACCGCTCCCGGGACTGCGGCACCGCCGCCGCCGCCGGACGCGCGCACCAGCGCAGGCACAAGCCCAGGCAGCCGGCAAGAGAGAGCGGCGGGCTTAAGGCTCGGCTAAGACCCGCCTCGGGCAAAGGCGGCCAAAGCGGCAGCGAGGGACGCCTGCCAGGCCCAAGCGGCGCCCCAGGCAGCCTTATCGCAGGGACACGCGCGCACACGCGCACACACGCGCACGCTCCCTGCTTAGAGGCACGCAGAAGCATCGCCCTTCCATCAACACAGCTGGTAGGAGGAGGAGGGGGAGGGGGGCGCAGGAGCCCGAGCGCCATCCAATCGGCTCCTGCCACGGTGCACTCACTGCTGGGGTGCTTGGGAGCGCCGGATTGGCTCCCAGGCACCAGCAGCACTCAGCACAGCAGCCTCCATCCCATTAACGACACGAGCTGAAGCTCGTAAAAAAAATGGGGCTGCTGTTTCGATATTTTTAAACCCTTCTGGGTTTGAAGATGTGTTTCGAAATCGCTTCGGATATGGTAAAAATAACGATTTAATTACGAAATAACGAATTAACGAACTAAAACCGACAGGCCTAGTCTGCACCTCTCAGCCAATCATAGTTGGAAGGCCATCCTGAGGGCGCACCCTCCCAAACCTCAGAGTTTTTCAAAAGTGAGAACCCTCAATCCAGCCCCAAGGATAGCTACCATTTTATGAAAACTTATGGGGACTTTTGTGGGAGTCCACCCTTCACCCCCTAAGGCGGGGGTGCCACGGTGCCTACCATAACCATTTAACCTTTAACATGCCACAAAAAGGGGCAGGTGTCTGACTAGTCCCTTTTTACCACTAGGGTGGCCAAAATCTCTTTTATTCCCTCTTTCATATCACTCACAAACAAAAAATTCCCCTCATCTGAGAGGTGAACTCCATCGGGCCTGAACAACTCTGACCATTTGAACACAATTTCACACTGCAGGACTAAACAGCTCCCAATCTGTCCCATGGCAGTTTTCATTTCCCAATTGACCTTCCTTCTGGCCAAATTGAGTTTCTTGGCATCACAATCCCTTAGCCACCGCAATTGTGGCAACAGTGCCGACCATGTGATCAGAACTCCGGGCCACTGTTGCCTGATGAGATTGAAATCTTTCTGGGATTGATGAACACAATTTCACAGTGCAGGGCTAAACAGCACCCAATCCACTCCATGGCAGTTTTCATTTCCCGATTGACCTTCCGCCTGGCCAAATCGAGTATCTTGGGATCACAATCCCTTAGCCACCGCAATCATGGCAACAGAGCGTCATGCAACTGCAAGTCATGTCTCCGGAATGAGACACCATTGTAAGAGTTTAAGAACTCTGACCAGGTAATCAGATCATCCTGCGGTGGGGCTTGGTGACGCTACAAGTAGCATCACATAAACAACGCGAAAAGGCCCTACCTGGAGCAACTACTTGACAGGCGAAATTAAGATGCCCTATGAGCTTTTGAAATTCTTTGAGTTTTGCTTTCCGGTGACCTAAAAAACTATTTAACTTGCTCTTCAGGTTTTCTAACTTATCTAACGGCAGTTGACAGCTCTGTGCCACTGTATCAATTTTAATCCCCAAAAAAGTGAGTACTGTGGCTGGCCCCTCCGTCTTCTCATGTGCCAGAGGTACTCCTAAGTGATAGGCCAATTGATGAATTTGCTGCAGTAGGTATCCACACCGTCCTGTTCCTGCTTTGCCGATGAACAAGAAGTCATCCAAATAGTGTGCCACCCCTGACAGGCCAGAGTTCTTCCCAATTGCGCACTCCAAGAATGAACTGAATCACTCAAAGGCATTATAGGAAACAGAACAACCCATGGGTAGGGCTCTATCCATATAATATGCCCCTGCCAAACAGAACCCCAGTAATTCGAAATCAAAAGGGTGAAATGAGAGCAGGTGGAAAGCTGACTTGATGTCACATTTTGCTAGCTCTGCCCCAGGTCCCTGCCTTCTAACTCTCAAGACAGCATCATCAAATAAAGTATAATGCACTGAAAATAATTCAGTCGGGATGGCATCATTCACACACTCAGCTTTAGGAAATAAGATGTGATGTATGAGGCGAAACTCTCTAGGGGCCTTCTTTGGGACAATCCCCAATGGCAAGACCCACAAGTTTGGAACGGGGGAGGGTCTCAAAGGGACCCACCACCCATCCTTCCTGAACCTCTTTTTGTATCTTGTGGCAAACTGTATCCTCCATTCCAACAATGGACTGGAGGTTACCTGACCTAAAATTTATTTATTTATTTATTTTGTATACTTCTACCCTGCCCTTCTCAACCCCCGAGGGGGGACTCAGGGCGGCTTACAAAAAGGCACATCTTGGTGCCTACACAAATACAATAGCATATAAAACCAGCAATTAAATGGTCAACAATTAAAACAATTAAAACAACAATATATTTCCCAATCAGTAGCCAATCTCAGACACAGCATTCACCAACTCAGAGTCCATATTTTGTTCCACCTTGTCCAATTCCTATCCGTCGTCACAGTCCTTTATTCATCTGCCAGATTGCCCAAACGCCTGGTCCCACATCCATGTTTTTAATTTCTTTCTGAAGGAAAGGAGGGATGTTGCTGTTCTAATTTCCCTGGGGAGTGAATTCCATAGGTGAGGGGCCACCACTGAGAAGGCCCTGCTCCTCGTCCCTGCCAATCTCACTTGTGACAGAGGCGGAGCCGAGAGCAGGACCTCCCCAGAGGATCTCAGACTCTGAAATGGGACGTAAAGGGAGATGCGTTTGGACAGATATGCTGGGCCAGAACCGTATAGGATTTTGTAGGTCAAAACCAGCACTTTGAATTGTGCTCGGAACTGGATTGGCAGCCAGTGGAGCTGACATAACAGGGGGGTGGTATGCTCCCTGTATGATGCTCCAGTGAGCAGTCTGGCTGCCTCCCGCTGGACTAATTGAAGTTTCTGAACAGTCTTCAAAGGCAACCCCACGTAGAGTGCGTTGCAGTAATCTATCTAAAAGGCTGCCTATCCCCGCAAAATGGAATTCGGAAACCCTCAGAAAAACCCAATAACAAATAACTGGCAGCAACATGATCCAGGTATTCAGCCAATCAGCCCCTCATATTTTCAAATTTAATTAGACTGGGGTCTTTAGGAGGTAACTGGGGATTGCCTTGGTTCCTACTGACTGACTGACTGACTGACTCCTGACTTGTGAGTTGCCGTGTCCTTTTGAGCAGTTAGGAAAGGAATGCGGTCCTTTGCCCAATGAACACTCATGCTTAAATCGGCACATGTTTCTTTTGCAACTACTTTGAATCCCAAATTCCCAGCAGCATTTATTTTGGTCCCCTTGTTTGAAGCTAGCATTGTTAGGGGAAAAACTAGTCCTTGCCAACAAATGGCCACTGTGGGCCCTGCCTCTTAGGATGGGGGCAGGGCCCACAGTGAAATTCCTTACCAAGCTTGAAATCAAGCTTGGTAAGGAATGTCATAACAAGCTGGATATACATAGCATGGTGAAAAAAGGATTGAGAAGTGATAAGATAATCATAGTTAAATACCTAAAGGGATGCCATGTAAGAGATGGAATTGGTTTTTTCCAACAGTGCAAAACATGGACTGGTAACTTCAAATTACAAGAAAAGAAATTTCACATAATCATCAGGAAGAATATAATATAAGAATTGTTTAATAGTAGAATAGACTACTTCAGAGGAGGGTGGACTCTTTTTTGGAAATCTTGGATGGTCATTTTTGAAAGTATCTTTTGGTGATTCCTCAGCTTTTGTCCAGATTATGCACCTATTTCTAAAAGTTCAAATACCTCCCTTAATATTTAGGAACTGGTAGGAAGCCCTAAACTAAACCGTACTATTGTGTTTTTTTTTGTTTGTTTGAGAATTTCTCCGAATTTTGTCCTTGTGTTGAAGGGAGTTCTCCATGCTTGAACTTGTTCTGAAAAGTCTGTAACCTTATAGTAATACACCTTTAGCATGGAGGAAGTGTGAGGTTCAAAATGATCGATTTGGAAAGGGTTGGATGGAATAATTTCCTTCCTTACTTAGAACTTAGAGCATTTATAGGTCTGTTTCTTTTGCCAATAATAGGAAGATTTGTCACTCGAAGCAGCATTGCTCCACATTAATAGGATGTAAAATAAATTGAAACTAACCATAGAGCTTTCATGGTACCAATTATTAGGGCTGTGTGAAATAATATTTCAAAAGTCATTACAAAATCAAAGGGGGCAGTGTTTTGTTTCTAAAATGTTTCTAAAGTATTGTTAGTAAAAACAATCCATTATTATAACAATAGTAATGAAATTTAGTTACATTTTGTTAAAGTAATTGTGCATGTGGGGGGCTTTCGGGGCTCCTTCCTCATTTTTAGAGCTATTGGGGTGAAACTTGCTAATATTGATAATATTATAAGGTAATACAATATAATACTAATAATAATACAATATAATAAATTTATATTTAATATTACATGTAATATTACTAATAATATTGCAGTATAGTAGTATAGTACAATATAGTAATATATAATATGGATATTGTGCTATGCTAATAATATAATATATTGTATGTACATATAACTTGTATCTGCTCTCAGTCCCCTTCAGGATGTGAAGGGCAACATATAAATGTTATAAATAAATAAACAAACAAACAAACAAACAAATAAATAAATATAGAACATGTTTAAGACTGTGACCCCCCCCCCCCAAGTTTCAAAAGATGTCACTCATCTATTGATTTTTGAAGATTATTTTTGGTTTTAATCAAAACACTTTTAAAAAGCAAACTACAAGAGCTATGCCCTGGAATTTCTCTACAATTACACAACATAACCAGAGCATCATTCCCCCCATGTTTCAGAAATATTAGCACATATCCTGATTTTTGGGTATTTTTTTGTCAAATAAAAGTTTGTTTTAGCTGCTATGCCTGGCTGGAGTGGAGTGGTGTGTGATCCACACATGGAGGACAAAGCACATTTTCCACTTCAGGCAAGCTCATCAAGTGTCAAAATGTTTGGCTCAACTACAGAGTATTAGGGAATTCTTAATGTTTCTAGAAATAAAATCTCATTTAAAAGAAACCAAAAGGTATCCCCACACAACTTCTGTGAAAGATTGTACTAGGTCTAGAAAAAGCACTTGTGCCAGAGTTTAAAAGGTGGTTGTGTGCTTTTTTTGCTCTGTTACACACAAAGAGATAACACTAGCACTGTCAAGGCTAAAAAAAAAAAAAAAAACATTGTGTGCTTTTTGGCTCTATGTACACACAGCACATAGAGAGCAATGTAGCCCAGGTAGTAACCCTCAAAAAACATAAGCAACCCCCTGCCTGCCATTGCCTGTCTCAGTGTTTCTACAGCGTGCAAAGCTTCTCTCTCCTTCTCTTTCCCTAGCGTGAAGAGTTACCCTCAGCTACAGTAAACTAATAGTTGTAAGCTAACCAGCAGCGAATCTTCTCTCTCTTCTCTGGTGCAACCCTGTTCTCAATGCCTGCCTGAAAATCTTCTCCCTTCCCAAGTGCAAGTGGAGTATGCGGCAAGGTGCTGGGGAAAAGAGCAATGGCCACAGTTCTGGCTCCTCTCCCCCATTCCTCAGCCCTGATTGGCTGAGAAGCCTTTTTGGCTTCACCTCCCGTTTGTGCTTGGTTGCTCTGTGAATTAAAACTGCATCACAGAGAGTTACAACATTTACACAACTTATGAAAAATAGTAGGTTATAGTTTGGATTTTTGATTTTTTTGGTGCAGACAATGTTTGCATTGTAAGTATGAGTCTAACGAATTTGATCCAACTTACAAGGAGTTACAAAATTTTTGCACAGCCCTACTTATTAACTAGCCATGCTGATAGGAAGTGGATTTTATTGACATGAAGCCAATTTTTTGTAAAAAAAAAAAAAAAAGTCACAGTCCTACATCTTGTTTTGTAAAAGGAAAAAGAAAAAAAAGTTAAAGAGGAAAAACAATCCAAAGAATCTAGTAATTATTTTGCTTTTCAAATGGGGCTTAGTAAACACTATCCAGAGCAATCCACTCTTGAGAATCATACAATATTTTGAATGATATCTTTTTTAAAAACAAAAATGTGTAGTTTATACAGCATAACCGCATTCCCTATATCTTTACAGATTAACAAACTTTAATACCTATTCCATTTTGTGTGTGAGAGAAGGAATTTTAAGGAGATATCAAATGACATAAAAGCTAAAATGACTAAAGTAATAAGTGATGGGTGATATGACCAGTGAAGTCCCATGAGGATGTATTATCTGGAGAGGTTATAATTAAGAGTTGCTCTCTGCTATGCTAAGAAAATATGGATAGTAACCATAGATAGAAGTTATTGAAGGGTAACTTTTGGTTGAATGTTAAGGGGAAGAACAATCTTGATGTTTGACAATGGAACCAATTATGTAAAGGTGGTGGATTCTCTCTCTCTCTGGAGGTTGTTAAGCAGAAGGCAATTCCCCATGGTGATATTTAACTCTGGATTTCTGCATCAAACAGAAGATTGGACTAGATGGCCTCCAAAGTCATCTGATTCTCTGTAACTCTACAGTAATATACAAGATCTCTGAGAAGTGTCAAAATGACTGAAAATCCCTGTGGCTGTAATGCATATTATATTGAGGATAATTAAGTTCAGGTCACTGCTTTGCCATAAAATACATTTGATTCTGTCTTAGAGAGTATATTTTCATTTCAGTTTCTGCTGTGTTGGCCAAATCAAGTTAAAAAGCCAATCTTTAAGTACTTATATTAAGTCTAGGCAATCCAGAGGTGTGGTAACTGAATATTTTTATTTCACGAATGTTTCAGGAAACGTCTGAGTATACACAGTAGCTCACATCACCACAACTCAATATGGATCTAACAGGTGCACTAAAATCTGATGAAATAAAATGGTAAAGTTTAGTGCACCATTTTAGTATGTCTCTCTGAACTGAACTGTGATAATGAAAGTTTCAACCAGATTAGAAGATCAGCTGTTTCCAGTGTGGTGAAGATGATTTTGAAATCACACATCATCTATCTATTAACACTTTTGAGTGCTAGTATGGAAAACACATTTAAAGACTGAAGTGGACATAATGAGGCAGCTTCTCAGGTATCTAATAACTCTGAGAAGTTCTATCTATTTTTTCCCAGTTCTCAAATAGACTTCATAATAGACTGCCCTTATGATCACCACAGGGCTATCTTGTTGGGAAAAGAGGGGGGGGGGGACAGCTCTCTGAGGCTTGTCTGTCACTATCTACAGGGTGACAGAAGAGTCTCCATGGTCAAGTGCCCAACACTGTTGTCCAACAAGACTATGAATATATGAGAAAGGGTGTAAGGCAGTGGTTCTCAATCTGTTGCCCCCCAGATATTTTGGCCTTCAACTCCCAGAAATCCTAAATGCTGGTAAACTGGCTGGGATTTCTGGGGGTTGTATGCCAAAACTCCAGGGGATCCATAGGTTGAGAACCACTGGTATAAGGGAAGAGAATGAGGGAGCACCCATCTCTGTCTAGGATAGCAGGTAACATGTGAGTTACTTCAATTGGCTGTTATTACCCCTCTTGCTGACTACTATGTGATTAGGCATGTGGAAGATATGAAGGAGAATATTGGTTGAGATTTATCATTAGCTAGCCAGAAACAGATAAGTCTCCATACCTGGCTGGCCACATAATTGCTCCAATTGCTGAGATGGTGGCACGGTTTCCAGAAATGCAACTATGAGAAGATTTTTTAGATTACCTATTTGCAACAAGGAGACTTGAAATGTTAAGCAAGCACATCTATTTACAGGGACAGAAGTGGAGCCCTCAGTGTGCAATGGGTTAAACTCTTGTGCAGGCAGGACTGCTGACTGGGCAATGCCTTGCAGACAGCTAATTATCTCACACCAGAAGCAACTTGCAATTTCTCAAGTTGCTCCTGACACCAAAAAAAGGGACAGAAACCCCAAATTTTGGAAAATAATCATCCAGACCCCTTGAACTGGATGAATCAAACTGTTGCATGCTTTTTGTTAAAAAATGTCATTTCTATCATGAATGTGAAGAAAATTGCACATTTTGGTAAATTCTAATAAAAAAGAACTGGAGTGGAATTTTGCAACTGTTACATTTGAAGTGCACAATACAACATCCTCAGTGATATTTTTAATTCAGTAGTATTCCCAAATACTGTCACTTTCCATAGTTTGCAATTCTAATTACAAGATATATGGTGACAGGTAGATGATGTTTATTTAATAGATGCACATACATTACATTGTGTGGCTTAATGCAATGAAAAGCACTCCCCATGAATATACTACATTCCTAAGCATTATATACAATGCAAAATGTTTTATATCAACAGTATCATTAGCCAAGACCTTTACCAATCAAGCAGCAATAGCTTACTTTCAAATGTCAGACATGGCAATAAAAATATTGATAAAATGGTGTAAAAAATATATAGCCAACATGAGTGATGAATGAGGGACTAACATTTTGATGCACTTCACCAAGTATAATTAAATACTGATAATCAGATTGATTTTTTTTTCAGCAAGAAAGTGTTATCTGTGAGTCATATACTTCATCCATCAGGATATATTGCTAACTTCACATTTAAATTAAGTTAAGTACATGATCTAATGATTGTTTCTGCAATAAAAATAACAATTGCTTGACACTTTCAAGAAAAGAGCAAAACAACAGTACTATTATAGATATCACATTACACTTTAAATTATGATATTTAAAGATAATTTAACCTCATGGGAAAAATATTAAATATATGTCAACAGTTAAAAATGGCTGTATATTCTTCAGTCTAGATTGACTAAATAGAAACAACAGTGAGGTAGTGTGTCCTTGAAGATCAACTATGGGGCACAACAATGTAAGTCCGCCATCAAAGAACAGGTTGCCTATTTTCAGATGGTATAAGGAAGACATTTTGAGGTTAAGTGATGTATATTCTGAATTTTGAAGACTCCCAATTAACATAATAAAACTAAAATAAACAGAATTTCTGAAGTTGTCATAGTACAGAGCACAAACGCAAAAGCCCAATAATGATTTTAAAATGTTTTGTTACTATTAATCTGTAAGTTACCATATTTCATCACATAATAGTCATATTTATCCCTTTTTATTGGAAGAAAGGGGTTGCAACTATTATGTGATGAAATAAAATAGTGCCTTGTGTTTTCCAGTTCCTGTTTTACCACTGAGACAAATACCGCGTCCACACAGAATATCAAAGCAGAAAATCCCACAATATCTGCTTTGAACTGCATTATCTGAGTCCACACTGCCATATTTTCCAGTTCAAAGGAGAAACTGGAATTTTATTCAGCCGTGTGGAAGGGGCACAAATGGTTAGCCTTAGATGACTCATGATTAAAGTATGTGCTCCAAGTTTATATCAATTGAAGATGAAGGCGCAGATCTTTATAGCACTTGCTTCTAGTTACAGTGTGAAGAAATACTTGGAAATGGTATAAAGTCAGTTAAATGCTGATATTGCAGGTTACTTTATGACTGGGATGTAATTGTTCACATTTCACTGAATATGCTATATTTGTCAGAATCCAAGTCTTACAAAAATATTAAACATATTTTTCCAGATTTTTCAAAGTGCTTTTTAAAATAAGCTCAATCAACTGAATGTAAATGTCACAAAACTTAGTAACCCAGGCATAACGTTTTCTGGTGCCCCTGATTTGTTTTATGATAATTAAGAAAATTTCAATTTACTTCCACACTGAAAAACGAATATGTATTACACAACCCCATTTAATTTATTGAGCAGAATTTCAAAGCTTTCATTATAGTTACAGCCGGTAACCCTAAAGTATAGTCAACTACATGTATTATAAGAGGCAAGTTTCACTTGTGAAAGTATCATCTCTGAAAAGTATAATCTTTTTCATGGAAGTATCACCCTTTAAAGTCAATTTAAATAGTCTGGTAACATGACATTTGTCTAGCAAATGACAGCATTCATATTTATCTATTTTTGGTCTTTGTAAACAAACATGCCTCTTTATCTTACTGGTACCATTTACACCACCAAATATACAGGTGAAGTGATCTGTTGTGAGTAGCCATCATTTAAATAGACCCTATATTATAGCTGTAAATATCTATAATAGGTAGATAGATAACTATTAGATATAATTCATTGTATCTATTTATGGCAGGTGAATGGTAGAGAGGGAGAAATCTATCCATTCCTTATCTGCAGGCTGATTCTTGTGAAAAGTTTTTTTGGGGGCAGGCACTTGGGTAGTGAAGGTTAAGGGAGAGCCAGAAGCTGTTATTATGGTGATTTTTTAAAATATTTTTGATGTTTTCTATACATACTTTTTTCTGGCAAAAAAGAAAAAGGGATATGAGGTCTTTGAAGATATGAGAAGGTATGTAAAATGGGTTTCCAGCAACTACATGTGTGACTGATATAGTTTTGCATTTTTTTTTAAAAAAAATATTGATACAGCATCTTGTTTGAGCCATTAGGGTTTTTGTTAAGTCTGTTTATTTCATTAACCAAACCTAAGCAGTTGTCTCAGGCAGTAAATGCCAAGGGATTCAGAGTGTTCACAGCTGTTGAAAAATGCACATCTTTGGAAAGGTGAAAGGGATGGGGCACTACAAAACCAAATTATGAAACCATGTCAGGAGAGATCTGAAAAGGTGTCTTTTACTTGCTGTTGGTCCACTTCTTTTTATTTGTTTCCATGCCAACACCAGCAGAGATGAATAATCTGTATTTTACTGGTGGTCTGACATTTGCCTGACAGATTTGATAACCTGTGAAGGGAAGAGGGAAGGTGGGTGGATAGCACTGGGTGTTGGCAGGCAAATTGAAAAGAAGAGCAATTTGTCATACTGCCCAATTTTTCTTCTCATCATCTCCAATTGAAGGTACAATACCAGCATGTTTTGGGGATGGATGGAAATGTTTGCAAATGTTGTTCTCAAATTTAAGCAAGCACATTTTACCATTTGTCTCTGTGCTAATAGGACTATTTGCAATTCAGAAACTATTCTACAAAACATATGCACATGCATACATGTTCATATACATGGATTTTTTTCTGCATAAAATGGCATTATTTTGGTGCAAAGAACCTGCTATGTACCCAGGAAATGACACAGAAAAATGCAGAAAAGGTTTCAAACTATGCAAATAGTATGTCTTCAGGATACTTCTCATCAACCACTGAACATGGCATTAATTGACCTTGCAAAGACATTCAACACAGTGAATGGCAGTGCTCTCTGGACCATCCTGCAAAAATTTGGGTGCCCTAACAAATTTGTGAACATCCTGTGGCTCCTCCATGATGACATGATGACCACAGTCTTGGACAGCAATGGCTCCCAAAGTGACCCATTGAAGGGGGAATCAGGTGTCAAACAGGGATGTGTTATTGCCCCAACCTTATTTTCCATATTCATTGCTATGATACTTCATCTTGTTGATAAGAAGCTTCCCACTGGAGTGGAAAGCATCTATCAGACAGATGGCAAGCTATTTAACCTCAGCAGTCTGAAAGCCAAAACCAAGGTTACAACAACATCTGTTATAGAACTCCAGTATGCTGATGACAACATCGTCTGTGTGCATTGAGAAGAAGACCTACAAGCCACTCTAAATACCTTTGCAGAAGCATATGAAAAGCTCGGCCTGTCATTAAACATCGAGAAAATCAAAGTGCTCTTCCAGCAGTCACCGGCCAATCCCTCTCCAATGCCAGAAATACAGCTCAATGGTGTAACATTAGAAAATGTTGACCATTTCCACTACCTTGGCAGCCACCTCTCCACAAAAGTCAACATTGACACTGAAATTCAACATCGGCTGAGCTCTGCGAATGCAGTATTTTTCCGAATGAAGCAGTGAGTGTTTGAGGACATCCGTAGGGATACCAAGGTGTTTGTTTATAAACCTATTGTCCTCCCAACCCTGCTATATACCTACAAGATGTGGATAGTCTACAGACACCAGATGCAACTCCTGGAATGATTCCATCAGCGCTGCCTCCAAAAAATCCTGCAAATCTCTTGGGAAGTCAAGCAGACAAATGTCAGTGTGCTGGAAGAAGCAAAGACCACCAGCATTGAAGCAATGGTTCTCCGTCATCCATTCCTCTGGACTGGCCATGTTGTCCAGATGCCCGACCACCGTCTCCCAAAGCAGTTGCTCTATTCTGAACTCAAGAATGGAAAATGGAATATTGGAGGACAGGAAAAGAGATTTAAAGATGGGCTCAAAGCCAACCTTAAAAACTCTTACATAAACACTGAGAACTGGGAAGCCCTGGCACTTGAGCACTCCAGTTGGAGGTCAGCTGTGACCAGCAGTGCTGCAGAATTTGAAGAGGCACAAATGGAGAGCGAAAGAGAGAAACGTGCCAAGAAGAAAGCGCATCAAGCCAACCTCGACTGGGGCTGCCTCCCACCTGGAAACCGATGCCCTCACTGTGGGAGAAGATGCAGATCAAGAATAGGGCTCCACAGTCACCTACGGACCAACCGCCAGGATAGTACACTTGGAGGACCATCATCCTCAGACTACGAGGGATCGCCTAAGTAAGTAAGTACTTCTCATCAGGGTTTTCTAATAGTTGATATCCCCCTTTTTCAGTTATAATGCATATATTGTTTGAATAATGGTTAATTGTGTAATGTATTGTTTGATTTTTTATATAATTGTGGCATTGAATATTTGCCAAAATTGGAAGCCACTCTGAGGGCCCTTTCACACAGCTCTATATCCCAGAATATCAAGGCAGAAAATCCCACAATATCTGCTTTGAACTGGGTTATCTGAGAGAACACTCAGATAATGTGGGATTTTCTGCTCTGATATTCTGGGATATATGGCTGTGTGGAAGGGCCCTTAGTCCCCCGCAGGGTGAGAAAAATGGGATAGAAATTAAGTAAATAAATAATACATATTATTTCCATCCCTGCTCTCTGTTTTATTGTTGTTAATGCTGGAAGCCAGGCCAATATATAATTAATCTTCTCTCATTCATTGTTTAATTATGAGTGAGGACAATAACTTGGTATGCATGACTGAGATCAAAATGAACAAATAGTAGGAAAACAGCTCTTTGAGCTATTCTCCTTGATCACATTGACAAAGATTTGAGAATTGGGAATGAAAAATAACATCTGCCTCTCTAAATTTCCTGTCTGCTTCAGTTCAGGGCTTCTTTTTTCAGATTTTCAAGATGCCAATCTGAAGTGATCTACTATGTAGAGCAGTGGCTCTCAGTCTGGGGTCCCCAGATGTTTTTGGCCTTCAACTCCCAAAAATCCTAACAGCTGGTAAACTGGCTGGGATTTCTGGGAGTTGTAGTCCAAAAACAACTGGGGACCCCAGGTTGAGAACCACTGATGTAGAGTATGTGGTGCTCTCTTGCCTTTATATGCTCATCTTTTGAAATGTCTTAAAAGTATAATTTCCAGAGGCAGCTATAACCGGATGAGGATCCAGTATTTGTAAAGTAATTTGCACAAATGTAGTATTAGCTACTTCACATATAAAGCAAATAAGCTCACCAGTTATTCAGCTATTCAGATCTATTTGTTTTCATCATTGGTTCTCACACATCTCTTTGGGATCATGCTCAGATAAAAGTTATAATAGAATTAAGAGTAAATGTGCTTAAATACTAAAATCATTCATTGGAAGCTTAAAATGTGTAAAATGTGTAAAAACGGATCTCCTCCTCCTCCCCAGAGAAGGGGTTAATATAACCTCCAAAGTAATATTTTCTATCACAACAGTGTTCAAAGTAGATATGACTGTTAAACTGTCTTTAACTCCTGCTGACATAACACATGCCATTATAATGTCTTTTTGCCAAGTCCTGCTCATTATTAGCTGGGCTGTTCTCTAAGACTCACGTTTTTGCCCTCAAAGCTTAAAGAAGAGTTGTATGTAACCTGAAGGACAATTCCCAATAATTAAGAGCAAAGCAAAAAAGAATAAACAAACATAAAATTGACAGTTGATTTAATGAGAGGTGTAATTTTGCCCAGAGTCTAGTGAGTAGTATGACATTTACTCTTTAGTTACTCTCATATATACAGAATTTGCACTAAGAGTAATACACACACACACACACACACACACATATATATACACACACATGGAAGATGGATTTGCATGGAAACGAAGGTGAAATCCAAAGTAAATAATCTGAATTAGTGCCACGTTTAGTTTAAACTTGCTATAAATGGGAAAATGCAAGCTGCTACTTGACTAGGCTATACAGTAGGCATGGAAATAATATTTGAAAATATTCAAATAATGGTACAACAATAATTTTGTTGAGTTTTGAGAAATTCTGTGAAAAAAATTCTAGGTCGAAAACAATCTTCATAGTTTGGAGTTTCTTTGGTACAAAATTCACATGCCATTGTTTTGCACAGAAAGCAACATTTTCTGGACAGAAAAAAATAATATTTCAATACAGAAACATTAATTTCTGCACAGAAAAATGTTTTTGCCATGCAAGAAATGCTACATTGAGTATTTATTCTATATGAAAATCATACACATTAATCTAAATAGAAAACAACAGTTCTCTGTAAGAATTATGTCTGTTTATTAGACCTGTGCATAATTTTTGGAAATTTTGTAAGTTGGAAGAAATGTAGAAGTTTTGTACATCCAAAGTGATATGTGATGTGTTTGCCTGGCCCATATCAAAAACTTTAGAATCAAAATTTACCCAATACATTTTCATTTGTATTTTGTAAATCTCAAGGCCCCCTCCCAAAGTCAGCTTGATCTTCATTTTCATGGCAAGCAAGCAAAGCAAAAAGAAAAGAAAAAAAGCTCACGTTCCTCTGTAAATTAATGGTTTCTCACCATTAAGAGTGGGAAAGGAGGGAGCAGAGTTTGCTGAGAAAAGCACAGAACTCTGGGAAATGTAGTTTGAGTAGGTGAGGAGCCCTATGCCAAAGAATTCAAAAGGCCCTGCCATAAACTACATTTCCCAGAGTGCATTAGCATCAGAAAGCTCCAATCAGAATAGGGGAGATTTTTTTTTCTCCATAGCAGCAGCCAGCCAATAAATTGTTGAATCTGCAAAATGGAAAATTGACTGATACTTCTCTTAAGTAAATCTCTGTGCTATTCTGCCAAACCAAGATAGGTGTGCATTGTTATATTCAACTAATATTTTCTCTGTCTCTTTCCTTAATACCTCTAATTTTTTTTCCTTTCAATCTCACTTAGATTCTTAGTTACTACTACTCCTAGGTATTTTAAATCTTCTTTTAGAGTTATTTTTATCTCCCTCTGATTTTTGAAATCTTTCTCTTCTTGTTTTGTATAGTTAAATAAAATCATTTTTGATTTTTTCCAATTTACTTTGTGTGAAGCATTGCCAATTTTAGTTTAACCGTCATTTTATACAATATATTATTAACTTGTGAACTCCAAACAATGGTTCTCATCCCATTTCCCCTTAGTCCCATTACCCTTATGTCTCTTAACCCTACCCTCTCCTCTTTCCTTCCCTCCTCCCCACTTATGAGGTATCCTGCCCCATACCCTGCCCCATGGGCTGTTGTGGAGAGTGGAGCCATGTTTTTTCAAAAGTCTGACCAGAAGCCTCCCTTCCCCCCATGCTCCATATTTTCTTTCCTTTTATATTAAGATTGTGGATTTTCTTTTATCTAGTCCTCTCTTCCAACAGCTCCTATTAATTCTCCTTCTTCTCCTTCTCCTGCTCTTTTCTCTTTTCCTTTCTTTGCTTTTCTAGTGACTTAAAACCTCATTTTTGTCCTTGCAGATTCCTAGGTCTTTTAATAATTGCAGACCTTGTTTTTGAGAGTCAATTTTGTATCTTTTCCCCTGGAAGAAAAATCTCAAGTGTACTGTGTATCCCCAAGAATAGGGAATCTCTTTTTCTCTTAGATACACTGTGCATGGTTTCACTGATTGTCTCCAAGTTTTTGTATCAGCACAGAAGTCATTGTAGATTTGTAGATTCACTCCTCCAGATCTTAACTTTCCAGGTTCTTTCCACAGTATTGCCATCAGCGGTTCTTTTTTCTTGTGGTATGTGACCTTGATTATAATATCCCTAGGCACTGATTTGCTTCTCTGTCCTGGAAGTCTGTGAGCTTGTTGATTATCCATCTCAGTCCAGTTTTGCATTGGTGAGACTCTCTGAAGCCATTTTAAAATCTCTTCTGACTGATTCCCATTTCTTTCATTCCTCTCCATCTCTGGCCAGTTTTTCAAGATAAAGTTGTCCCTCCTCTGAGCATCTTTGATATAAATTAGTTGCTTCTCTATTTCAGAAAATTTCATTTCTTTTTGATTTTGCAACTTATCCTGTTGCTTAATATAGTCCTTATGCTCTTTATTTAGAGTTTGCAACTGTTGTTTTGTTTCTTGCAATCCTATGTTTTTGGCTTCAAACATTCCTTTATTCTGTTCTTTCTCTTGAGTTAATAGTCTCTCAAATTTGGATACAGTGTCTTTGATTTTTTGGTCAAATCTCACTTCCAGATCCTGTGTCTGGTCTGCAAATTTCTTTTCCATTAAGATTTCTATTTTATCCATCTGTTTCTCATTCTCCATTCTCATTATTTGGGTTAACCTCCCCATCCAGTCCTTTTCCCATTGTCCTCCCTTTTCAGGTGGCTTTATTTCCCCCTGCTTAGGGTTCAGATAATTGCCATTGCTATTGCCATTTTTATTCTTGGCACTGCCCAAAGGGGGATTATGGGTCTTTGTTGGACTATTTGACATATTTAATCATCCTTGATCTATAGTCTCAGAGTCTTTTTTCTGTTCTTGTTGTATTCTTTGCAATCTGTGATTGGATGGTCTAACCCCCTTTTTTCTGCAACCCTTTTTTCATATGGTTGTCAGCCTCCTTATTCGTTAATTGGAGAGAAAGGGGGCCTAATCTGCTGCCTGTTTCAGCTTCAAAAAGTTTGCTTACTTAGTTTGATGTTCTTAATCTCCTCTGTGTTCCATAATCATTCTCAACAGCGGCATCTTAATGGTGTTTTGCTTGTATTTTGCTTGGGAGTATCTTCCCTCTGAATATCTTGTTTGTTTTGATCACCAGCTGCTGTTTTGCCTTCTCCTTTCTCCTTTCGATTCTTTGGAACTTTAGTTACAAAACCTCTATTTAAATGGAGCTGAATTATCTTTTGTTTGTTTTATTAATCCACAATATTTGTATCACACTCCTGAGCTCTGGGGGAATGCTGTCAACCGGCCATTCTCCTTGGCCACGCCCCCCCCCCCCGATGCAATTTAGATGACCCTATCAAGCCCCAGATTTAAACCAATCTTCCCACTAAGCTCCATTACATTTTTGGATGAAGAAAGCTATTCTGAATCTTGTCCGAAAATGTATAGGAATAGCATTCATATAAATTTAGGAATAGCATTCATATAAATTATCCTACGTTGTGCAGGGACATGGAGAATTCATTTTAAAGCTCTACAAGCAAATGATAAACTTAATAACCTTCATTTATTTATTCATATCATCACTTCTTGCCACCCAAGCCTTGAAGCCTTGAAGCAGACACTAAAGGACTCCAGTTTTGAGAATACTCTGTTTTATTGAGTTTATACACACAAAAAAGCAGGAAAGATTCTTGCTATGCATTATCATATCAAGACCTCAGCAGATGCGAGCTAAGACTCTACTTCACTTATGCATTTTTCAGAAGCCTAGATAAAGAGGTGAAGTCTTCTCTCGCACATATAATGAGATTCAAATAATAAAAGGATCAGCAAATTAACTTCCTACTGGTGTTTTTATAGTTTTCCATATATTTTCCAAAATGAATTACAAATGAGAAATATTCTTTTCCCTCCCTTAGTCTTCTTTGTGTTAAAATAATGGTGAAAATGTCAGGACCAAGGTTTGGAGAACTTTGGGGAATCTGTTGTTGTGTCTTCACTTTTCCAGCCTTCATCACAAGTGAGCATACTTTCCTCAAACCATCTTGCAAACACAGAAACCTTGTCTCAGATGAGGTCTGGATATGATAAAGCATAACAGCTGAGTTCTGTTTCGTCTTCTTCAAATCCAGTCTTCAGCATAGGCAAGAATCTATTAGAAGTTGCAGGACAGCTAATGTGATGTAATCATTTGAACACTGAAAGATGCCTCTTCAGACTAGAGTTCAAATCCTCACTCAACTACAGAAACCCAATGGGTGATCCTGGGAAAAGTCATATTCTGTCATCCCCAAAGGAAATTCTCTGAAATCTTGCCAAAAAAGCTCTGGAATAGGCCTGCTTTAGGATTTATTTAAGTTTGAAATCGTTTGAAGGTGCACAACAACAATTACAAGAGGCATATACATTCATTTGTATGCACACTAATGGAAAAATATAGCTTCCATCTCCTCATGAAGTGAAATTGTAAATAGGAGTTACCTCATTTTTTTGTTTAGCATTGGGGAAAGATATTTGAAAATCAATATTTGCAATACGTTTTTTGTTTGTGCCCATGCACATGTTTGCACACAAAGAAACAACTTCAAAATTTTTCTCATAAAGTTTCTTGATTTTTTAAAGACCCTCTGACGGTGTTTGTTAGAATGGGAGTGAGCTGTCTTTATGTTTAAAGACACCCTTTCTTGAAAACAATGAGAATACTTGCAAATGTTCATTACATCTCTAAGGAGCTGCT
The DNA here is from genome assembly GCF_037176765.1 of Anolis sagrei. Taxonomy (NCBI): domain Eukaryota; kingdom Metazoa; phylum Chordata; class Lepidosauria; order Squamata; family Anolidae; genus Anolis; species Anolis sagrei. The sequence continues at coordinate 135,435,097 of NC_090023.1, forward strand.
GCCTATTCTTCTCACTGTAGAACACTTACCCCGATGAACTGAAAAACAAATGTCCTTTGTAGATAGCAGACTTGTGTCATGCTGGTCCTGAAAATATTTTAGCACCACATCTAAAACCCATAATTTGTGAAGAGGCATTTCTTATTACCCACAGTTCAAAGATATACACGTTTCCCTGATTTCATTGAAATAAAGTAAGCTCCCATATGATTCCATGTTTCTAAATAAAACCCTATGACAAATAAAGAAGAATACCACTGTAGCATTTTTTTCTCCAAATAACTTTAGGTGTCTAAATTTCCTGGGCATGAATTCTTTTTACTAGAAAGCATTTCATATTTCAGAAATGATCATGATGGTGAAAATATAACAAAAGCATGTGAAGAGTAATGTTTTTCCATGAACCTCAGTGACAGATGTTTTACTTCTTAAGTTTCAGCATCAGATCAAGTATGATCGGCCAATTGTCACAGAACAAAAGATGTAGGCTTTTAAGAAACACAAAGGACACACTTTTCAACCGCTCTCCTTTCATGGTGACTGCAGTGGAAGGGACAGAAGTGAGATAAAACTGAAAAACAGGTGACTTCTTCCTACTGTGATGGGTCTGAGTTTTCAGAGCATATACATTTGGACCTAGAAACACCCATTAGCTGCTACAATGCCACTTATCTTCAGTAGCTGTTAAAATGGGGAGTTCACTTCTTCTGTGAATGCTTTGGTTCTATTGGAAATGCTTTTCTGCTCACTTTTAAAGTGCTTCTTTAAACTTTGGCTAGTACAGTGGAAGAAGCAGTTATTTTCAGAAGATTTTATGATTATATGTGATGTCTTTAATTAAGTGGTACACAATAAACAGCCTGAGATTTAATTGTTTCTAGATCTGATAGAAAGAAAATGTCTCATTCTCAGTTAATGGCCAATCAGAGGTCGGGAATGTCTTTCAAAATGAAATTTTAGCTTTCTACAATTGTTGCAATAGTGTAACTATTTGGGCATTTGCTGCATTTTTATAGGAAGGAGGAATACAGAAATATCTTGATTCACACATTTGTCTCTAGACTGGTGTTTCTATCAAAGCTCTATTCAATTTCTAGAGTACAGAGATGGCCAGCTTATTGATGTAATTATTCATTTTGTGGAATCAGAAAACATCTGTGCTGGACATTATTGCAACAGGATTTGTGCTCACTAGTTATTATAGACAATCTCCAAACCCTAAACAGAAATGCAACACAGATAAGAAGAAACAATACCAGTATAAAGGATTTGCCATTCCATTCCCTCCCTAATCCATACATGACCATTTTATTACTTAGTTCAAAATGACAAAGACCCGTTTATTATCCTTGACAAATTTCTTTTTCCCTCTCTCTCAATTGAACTAACATATACGGCTGCTTCTTTAGAGTTTCCTCACCTGTTGGAAGCTTATATGTGATGGCACTCTGGGAAATGAAGGAAAACTATGTGTGCCTGACTATTTCCCCAGCAGCTATCGGTTTGCCCTTTATGTACTTTATTTCTTTAAAATAAGATTCGAGAAACAAGATTAAAATTAACCAAATAAGTTTACTGGAACAAACAGAGCGAATTCCTGTCAGAGCTCTAAAAAGATGAATCAAAACAAAGTATTACACAGATGCAGTTTGATTATTGAAATGATACAAAATTGGAAAGGTGAAATACAGATATAAAGTATAAACTCTGAGGTGAATACTAACTATAATGGTAAGCTCTCTTTATGCTGGTAAGTACAGATCTATGGAGACTATGAGCTATAAAGATGAACTCTGAGGTAAATACTAGGCTTGGGCGATCAAGAAAAAATGGTTCTAAACTCGTTTCGTACATAGGGGGTGCTGGCGATTCAATTTTAAAATGATTTCTGAAAATTTCTTGAAAAAAAGATCGGAAATAGCAGGAAATCCGAATTGCTTCATTTGCTTCGTTAATGGAAGGTGCCCCTCCGTCCCTCCAGAACCATTAAGGAACTTTGATAAAGTCAGCCTAAACAAACAGTTTTAAAATCTCGCAGTTTCCTTTCCCTGTTAGTTTTAAAATCTCGCAGTTTCCCTTCCCTAGTGGCGAGCTGCCATGCCCCCAGCGACCTTCAAGGAGAGCTGTGCTTAGCCACACCCACCTCGTCCCTCTGCATGGCAGCTCGCCACAGGGAAGGGAAACTGCAAGATTTTAAGCGGTTTTAGAATCCCCCAGTTTCCCTTCCCTGGTGGTGATGAAGAGGGATGAGGTGGGCCTGACTAAGTGACAGCTCTTCCTGAAGGCCACTGGTGGCATGACCTTCAAGAAGAACTGTGCTTAGCCACGCCCACCTCGTCCCTCTTCAGCGCCATGTTCACCGCCATCCAGGGAAGGGAAACTGCGGGATTTTAAAACTAACAGGGTAGGGAAACTGCGAGATTTTAAAACGTGGCCTTCAAGAATGGAAACTGCGAGGCTTTGCCAAAGTTGATTAATTGTTCTAAAAATCAAAATAACTGTGGGAGATATCCGAAAATAATTCCGAACAATGGGTAAGTGGTTTAAATTCGGAATTACTCCTCCCACTATTCCTGCATGGCTCAAAATTGGTTCAAAAGGTATTTTTGTTTCCAAAATAATAACGATTTAAGAAGATAACGACTGTACCTACACATGCCTAGTAAATACTAACTATTAGGGCTGGGCGGTTTCGTTTCGTTAATTCGTAATTCGTTAATAATTCATTATTTTTTTTAATTACAAAACGATAACGAACCATTCTGGAGCAATTATTAAAAAAATGAATTTTCAAAAATGTTTTGTAAATGCTTCGTATTTCGATATTGTATTAGTTTCGTTATTGTTTTGAGGTCATTTCGTTATTATTTCCGCATGTCTGGGCCAGTTTTATGGTTTAATTAGTGAAAAAAATTATATCACACCAACAGTCAACAACAAAGCGAGAGGGAAGCTTCAGAAGGTTTTGGAGGATTTTTAGCGTATTTCGCGGTCGCGTCCGCCATTAACGAATCGATTCGTTATTGTTTCGGAAATCGATTCGTTAATTTTTTACCATTTACGAAATTTCGTAAATATCGAACTTTTTAAAAGGAAAATTTTGTAATTATTTTAAATATCGAAACAAAAAAAACCCCAAATACAAATCGATTTTAGAAACAAATTTTTCAGTTGTTACCCAGGCCTACTAACTATATGGTAAGCTCTCTCTATGCTGGTAAGTACAGATCTCAGCTATAAACTCTGATGTAAAGTACAAGGCTATAATCTCTGAGTCAAATACAGGATATAGTCTTTGGCATGAACACAGCTATAATCTCTGATCTTTAAGTACAAGGCTATAATCTCTGTGGCAAGTATGTGCTTGAGAGGACTGTTTTAGATTGCCAAGCTAGTCCAGACACTTTCTGGCCTAACAATTCTAAAACTCTGCCAAAGAAAGAATGAGTGAAAATCTTTCCACCAAGCTCTGAGCCAGCAGGGTTAAACCATCTGAGCTAGGCCTCTAGAGCTGATGCAGTCTATCCAAAGGAATTTCTTGTGCCCCAACTAACCCCAGGAACAAGCCTAAAAACCAAGACACCAAGGGGAAAAAATGAAGGGGAGAGACCATGTAATTGGCAAGGTAACATCTACACTGACCACTTAGGTCAGTTTCAAACCAACCTAGGAGAAAGTGGTTTCACTGTACAAATAATTAGATTGAAAACCTGGAACCAGTTTGAGGCATATATGATGATTATGCACCCTTCAGAGGCTGGCCTTGAACTGATTCCAGGACTCACAGTACCTGCAGCCATGAAGAATGCCTGTGTATGTGTGTGTTTCAGCTTCTCCCTCTGGAATGTGTATGTGTGCATTAGTGAAGTGCTTTGAGTGTTGACAGAACAAGTCACATTCTTTGGAGTTGAATTTAGTGTGATATTTGTTTTATAGTGAAGTGTACTGGTGTGCATTAAGGGCTTCATTTCAAATTTGACCCAACTTTGCTTGTGTTGGATTACTGAACTTACAGCATGCTGCAGCATGCTTTCACAGCATGCTTAGTCTAACAGCCATTTATTGAAAATAGCTTGAATCTGCCTTTAATGATCAGTGTAGATGAGGCCATAGTCATCTATCTCACAAAACTGTGGCCAGGATGAAGGGAGGAGAAGGGAGGGGAGGGCTATCTGAAATCTGCCTTGAACTCCTTAATGGGAAGGTGGGATAGGAGTATGTTATGTAAATATAAAGGGCTGAGTTCTACTTAACTGGACAAAGTAGGAGTTGGGATACCAGGGGAAACATTCCTATTCTTTTGCTCCTTCTCACCTCATTTTGAATATTTGACATGTTAGGGAAATATACATTTACTGGCTGCTCTCATTTCATTTTTTTCATCATTTTCTAGAGAATAGTGGCAACGTGAGCATTACTGAGGGGGCAAGAATTACCTAGAGTATCCCTGAAGTTTCGTCTTCACAATTGGAATAATCTCAGAGGGAACACAGGCAGACCTTTCTGTGCTAATGTGCCACTACAAAGAAAATATCTCGCACGCATCCACACATTTTCTAAGCTAATTATAAGGATATAGTTGAAAGTTTTCTTCTAGTTTTAATTCACTGGATAATTAACTAAATATTATTTAGCCTAGTGTCAAAAGTTGGGTAAGCACTACTTCAGAGAAAACCAAATTATATACCAAAACAGGACTGGAGCAAGAACTGCCTGTGTATCAGAGGAAAAGCTGGAGTTTGCAACAACAGATGGCAAGAGTTCAAATACCTTGCAGTAGAGTAATATTGAGAATTTACAGCACTCTCCAGTATACAGAAATACACACAAGACAGATAGATTGTGACAGATTGTTAATGTTGTCAAACATCTGGCAGATACATCCAAAACAAGGCAAACATGAAAGAGATACTCTAACATTTCAGCACAGAGTTGTCATCAAAACAAGAAAATACCAGGTTGCCATCTCAAAAGGAACTCATGAAGAAGAAGAAAACCGTGAAACAGTTCCTTTCTTTCCATCACTCTTGTTGACTACAATTCCCTTTTTCTTTTCTATTGGTAAAGTAAAATCATTTTCATTTTTATAAATTGTTGTTATAGTTGCTGCCATTTTTCAAGACATCTCTCAAGCTTTCTGTAAATAAATGAATCATAGTTGACCCTCACTCCAAGTACCTGTCATACATGACAACCAACTGGGGCTTAAAATTCCTGATTTTAATACCTGTCCAGAACTACAAAAATGTGAAGATTGAAGGTTGTTGAGCACTTGGCATGCCACAGACATGGCTCTTGGGTTGTATTTGGCATACGGTATCACAAGCACAGATCTGAACAGTGAGAAAGTTGTACAAAAAACAAGGAAAGCATCGGGAGTGCGGAACAGATCTTTGAAACTTTGCACTAGTATTCATAATATAAAATACTATTTCCCATGTTTCAGGTATAATTTGTATGGTCTTCTAATTTTTGCCCCGGTGATGTGTTAAGACTGTTTACAATTTCCTTCTTTACTGGATGGCAGTTCTGTCCTTGTTCAATTTAAATAGTTGGGTGGAATTCAGTTCTTTCTTCAGTGAACAATACAGAATTGAAGCAATTTTCTTTCTGTTAAAAGTGCTCACAAATATTTATTCTGCACAAAATCACACGAGGTATTGTGGAACAAGAAACAGCATTTTGTTTGCAATTTTTTTACACTGCTAAGACATTTTATTTTCTGTGCAGGAAAATGTTGCACACAATTTTGCATAGAATAGGTTCTTCAGTCCAAAGATTATTGTCAATCCAGGATTCTTCTCATCAGATTTCTTGGCAATTAAAACACATGCTTTTGATATTTGTTTCTAAATATGTTAGAGCTTTTTTACCATCCTTAGGTCTTGACTACGTGTGTTTTATGTGGCAACCATCACTCAGAGAACCTTGTCAATGGCTCCCCCAAGACTGTGGAATGACCTGCTGGAAGAGATTTGACAGCTAAATCAGTTGTCAGAATTTAAGACACAATGGAAGACCTATATCTTTTGGCAGGCCTACCCGGTCAATCTTAACTTGTGAATTTTTATCTGTATTTTATCTGTGAATGTTAACCTTCATTTTAACTTTGTGTATCTTTCCATATGTGTTTTAATAGTCTTCTGTTTTATCTCTCTGTTTAATTATGTTGTACCCCACCTTGAACCACAAGGAAAGATGGGCAATAAATTTGTTGTTGTTGTTGTTGTTGTTGTTGTTGGGTTGTTTTATAATATATCTGGGGAAATGAACCATATCTTTATGAACCATAAATATATGTAAATATAATATAACTAAAGTACAAGGAAACACTTTGAAATTAAATGCTCTTAGGTAAAGAAAAAAACCCACTTTGATTGTATAATATATAATCCATGAGCAAACTTGGAAAATCACATTCCTTTCAATTGAGGATAATTGAGCCTTAAGCAATCTAGCTTTCTGTGATAAAAGAAAAGAATTAAGTGTTTGCACAAAGTGATTACAAAGTAGCCACGATTAAAATGCTGACAGTGAATCATTTCAAAAAGCAAATTGGATATATTATGAAATTGTGTTTGATTTAATCACAGCTTATTTTGTTGTCCAGGCTCAATGAAAATAGAGTAAATTAAGAATTAACACATTTTATAGGTTGAGATTACTTATACACACAGACTCTTTGAGATCTGACTATCTAGAGAGGAGGGAAGACAGAGTGTACAGTGAAACAGAGAATTGGAGAAAGAGAACCTTGCGACACATGTGTGTGGGTGTGCATGAAGAAAAGCTCTGACCTTCTCTACCCAAACCAGCTAGGACTCAGGGCTTCATGTGTGCATTGCTGCCAGCCTACTTGTCAGTGAAGAGAATGCAAGTCTGAGCCTGCAGCAAGCTACTGACACATAGTCTGAAGGAATGCTTCTCTGCCACCTGCTTCCTCTCAGCAACCATTCCAATAGGGAGTGATAGTGGCAACTGGCCTCAGAAGAGTCACATCCTGAGTTGTAAAAGCCATTTCATAGTGCATCTTCTGACATTCTTTTTTCCTACTGAAACTTCTAAATAAAGTTTTATCATCTTGGAGCCTTCCAGAAGTATTCATTTAAACTTTTAGAAAACAGGGTACTCCCCAGTGTAATAACCTGAAAAGTCAAATTGGACATGGCCATCCAACTACTTCTGGTTTGCTTTTCTCCTGGCCCAGTGTCACCAGCAAAGGTTTCCAGAGTCTGTACATTCTGAGATTTGTAGTTTGACCCAAGATAGCACAAGCTTCTGCTGTAAATAAGCACCGAGATTAATGCCCCCACACCTATAAACACTATGCTGTGATCACAGGGCTTTGAGTGCTTATGCTCACTCAAATAACTCAGGTCTGACAATAGGAGAGCAAGATCTGCATGTTCCTCTATAGTGGACCAAAAGAGACCTCAGTTACATGAGCCCAGCTCTGTACTTCCGTCACTGATTCTTAGTGTTTCACAAAGGGCTTATACCCATTGGGGCAGGTATGATATGACATTATCTGGTAAATATCTGGAGCCAATGATACATACAAACACTGGGGCAGAGGCACTTTGCTCTATAGTAAATTGGGGAGAATTTTTATAGTTGCTTAATATTCTGAATGCCTTTTCTGCTGAATGGAAGAAATATAGAGTGAAGGTAACAGTTCCCCATTGTGTAGAGTCAATCCTGAAATAATTCTCTTCTCACTATGTCAAAATAGACCGATGAATCAGCTTTGTTTTCTCAAACAGCTGATTTTTTTAAAAAAAGAAAGGAGACAGACCTCAAGTTCTTTCTGTCTGACTATGAAGAAATAGTAATTTTGTAAGTTAATAAAAGCAATTCTAACAGAATGATCATTTGTTTCTTCTAGTCTAATTCAATAGGTACAGTTATTTGCCATGCAGCTCTTAAAGATTGGGAGCCCAACAGGTAAACAGGAAAAAATAGTTCTCATGAGATCTCAGAGGGCTGTACATCCCATAATCTCCCACATGCTCAAATACCACTTATACAAACCGATCCTTTATGAGCATAAATGTTGTATAGGGCATCAAAACCTATTTTCTACCTAGAAAATAGAAAAAAATCTTTTTTTTGCAAGGCAGATTCATAGGCAAAATGTTTGTTTTTACACAAAAAAGGGAATATCTTTGTACATGAAATCATGCACTTTGTACACTGTGCCCATTCCCTTGTAGTCCATCTTTTTCTGCATAAATTTTAGTTTAGCAATTAGAGGCACCAGGTTAAACAAGCTAGTAAGCAAACAGGAAACTAGAGATCATGTAAAATTTTCTCATATTGGTCTTAGTGACTGTCACTGTGTCCAATGGGTAGCTTTATATTTTAGGCTTCCAAGGGCATTGTTTAAATTAGATGGGAAGCCACAGATGTGTTTAGTTTACAATTCCTTTCCAAGACTTTAGATTGAAGCAGCCCTATATGTAAAATGAGAAGGACAAGATGAGGTCATTCTCCCATAAGAATTGTAATCCTAAAATGATATATTCTTTATTTCTGCAAATTTCTAGCATTTCAGAGTGAGACAATGAAACTTAGAACTTGTACATTTGCTGTATTTCTAGTTCCCTGTTAATTTTGCCCACTCTCCCCCACTTGAATGCCTAAACTCTATTTCTAAATGCTCAGTTAAGTTTTAAGTTAATACAATTCTAGTCATTTTGGGTTGGGATAAATATTGCATTGGGGGATTAAGTCCTTATGAGATACAATTAATGAAATTTCAGCTAGAACTATGGATAAGGATATCTGGGTCTAGTGAGCTTCCACTAAACCTGATCAGCCAGGAAAGTGAACAAGCTCTCTGGGTTGAAGGCAAAATAAAGAGGTTTATTACAGTTTGGCCAAAAAGGGAAGCAAGTACAATCCAATGCTCAAAATCTACAAGCATGACTACACAGAAAAATACAAGACATTTTATGCAGTTCTGACAGCTTTTCAGACTTCCCGCACCTCCCCATGATTAGCTGGTTAGGATCCAAACAGGGATTGGCTGGAAGTTTCCCAGATGTCACTTACAGTAAGAGGAGATCATTGGAGCATTTAAAAGTCCTGTCCATTGTGGCATTTCAAGAAACTCATATAAAGCAAAAGCATGCACCACTACTGTCAAATAAAAACTTGGGAAAAGACTTCCACTCTTTAGCATCAGAAAAAAAGAGGGGCGAGCATATGTCAAGGAAAATATCCCAGCCAAACTAGCTTTCAGAGATCAGGAAGATAAAATGGTGGGGGTAAAACTAAAAATGGGAAAGCAAACAACACTAGTATGTAATATATATGCCCCCAATGGTCCCAAGACAAAATTTGTGACAGTTCTTAAGAAATCGATAGAAGGACAAACTTTCGATAATTTAATCATCCTTGCAGACTTTAATGGAGTCATGGACACCAAAACAGACAAAACTTCAATAAGGAAAAAGAGAAGGCAAGAAAAAATCAGCACTCTACCAAAAACTTTTCTAGGACTGAAACAAGAATTCGACTTACAGGACGCGTGGCAAATACACAATCAAAAAGAAAAAGACTACACTTTTTTTTCTAATAGACATCAAAATTGGTCAAGAATTGATATGGTTTGGATCTCAAAATCACTAACCTCAAAAATCTCCCAAATAAAAATCCTGGCCAGAGACCTCTTAGACCATTGCACCATAGAAATGAGGATAAATTATAAAAAATACTACAAGAAGATGGAGACTAAATGACAACTTATTGAAAAAAGAGGAGGACATTAAGAAAAATAAAATGCTGGTAAGAGAGTACTTTGACAAGAATATTACACGAGATGTGAAACCAGAGACAATATGGGAAGCGTGCAAGGCTGTAATGAGAGGACACTTTATTCAGCAGAACACGACCAAAAAAAAAAAACAATGACAAAAAATGCAAGAGATACAATTGAAGATTAACGAGGAGGAAAAAAACTCAAACAAAATCAAACAAGAAAATATTGCACAATTCTTAGGAGGTCAAAAACTGGAAAAGATCCCAGATCACCATAGAGAGGTACTTAACAAAGAAATCTCCGAAGAGGAAATAAAAAAGCAATAAAAAACTTGGACGGAAGTAAGGCACCAGGACCAGATGGTCTGACAACAGCGTTTTATAAATATTAGAAAAGGATATTACGCCTCTGCTAAAGAAGTTGGTGAACCATGCTTTAACAGAGGGGCATATACCGGACACATGGAAAGAAGCAAACATAACTACAAGGAAAATACAGATGAGACCGATGTTAGGAACTACAGGCCAATATCATTACTAAATATTGACTACAAAATATTCGCTTACATCCTGGCTGACCAACTTAAAATATGGCTCAATGAATGGATAGGAGAAGACCAAAGTGGATTCCTCCCAGATAAACAAATTAAAGACAACGTTAGAACAGTCATTGATCTAATAGAATATTATGAGATGAACCAGCAGAAGGAAGTAGCCTTCCTGGCACTAGATGCAGAAAAGGCCTTCGATAACCTAAACTGGGATTTTTTCCAACTCCTAATTGAAGAAATGGATATAGGTTATCACTTCAAGAATGCCATCAAAGCAATCTACAGCACACGGAGGGTAAAAATTTAGATCACTGGCCAACTGACGGAGGATTTCCAGATACACAAAGGAATTAGGCAAGGATATCCACTTTCCCCTCTCATCTTTATAATGTCAATTGAAATCCTAATGAGAATTATACAAGCTGAACAAGAATTAAAAGGACCAAAAGTAGGGAAACAAAGCTACAAAATAAAGGCATTTGCAGACGATTTGATATGTTTTATTGAAGAACCTAGAAAAAACATTAAAAAATGGATCCAAAAAATTGAAGAATTTGGCAATCTGGCGGGATTCAAAATAAATAAGAAGAAAACAATTATATTGACAAAGAACATATCAAAGCCAATCGAGAGAAAATAGGCGAATTGGTGAACATACAAATTGTACCCAAAATCAAATATCTGGGAATACAAATAACGGCAAAAAACTCCCAATTATTAAAAAAAAACAACTATGTAGTACTATGGAATGAGATTAAAAAATATTTAATCTCATGGAGGTACTTGAAACTTTCACTACTGGGCAGAATCGCAATTGCAAAAATGAATATACTACCAAGATTATTATACCTATTCCAGAATATACCAATTATCAGAACTAACAAAACATTTGAAGGATGGAATAAAGACATCTCAAGATTTATATGGAAAGGGAAAAAACCAAGGATAAAATATAGGAATTTGACAGATACCAAAAAAAGAGGGGGATTGGGCCTCCCAGACTTCAAATTATATTTTGAAGCCTGTGGACTGTCGTGGCTAAAAGACTGGATATCACTCCGAAGAGAAAAAAGACTAGTTTTGGAATGGTTCTACCTGAGGGTAGGTTGGCATGGGTACCTTTGGTACGAGAAGACAAATATAGAAAAGAACTTCAAGAATCACTTTGTAAGGTCGGCTCTGATTTGGATCTGGTAAAAATACAAAAAAAACTTCTATTCAAAAACACCATTATGGATCTCCCACTTAGAAGCCAATCATCGGAGATTGCTAGGATGGTCTGAATGGCCCACCTATTAAGACCTGTTAAGACAGAAGAAAGGGAAATTTCAAATTAAACCACAAGAAGAGATAACAGCAGAATGCAAGAAAATATCTTGGTTTCAAATGCTTCAAATAAGGGAACATTTCAGTAAAGATTCACTATTAGAATTCACGAATAAGGAAGACTTCTGGGAACCCTTAATACAAAATGGAAAGAAAATCATAACCAAAATATATCTGAAACTGTTAGAATGGTCCACCGAGACTGAAACAATAAAGGAATGCAAGGTGAAATGGGCCAGAAATATAGGGAGACAAATACTTTAAGGGAATGGGATCAGATGTGGAAAATGAAATTAAAATATACATACGCAAGTGACTTGAAGGAGAATTAGTATAAGATGCTCTTTCGCTGGTACATGACTCCACAGAAACTGGGCTTAATGTATAAAGCCACAAAACAAATGTTGGAAGTGACAAGAACAGGTGGGAACATTTTATCACATGTGGTGGACTTGCCCTATTGCAAGAAAATACTGGAAAATTATACAGGAAGCTTCACAGAAAATCATACAAACTACAGTGCAGTTCAAACCAGAATACTTCCTTCTTGGAATTACGGATGGAGACATTGACCTTGACAGAAACAAGGACAAATTATTCATTTACATAAGAACAGCTGCCAGAATTACATATGCAAAGAAATGGAAAATAAAAGAGCAGGCAACCAAAGAAGAATGGGAAAATTAACTTTGGGAAATCATGGACATGGATATATTGATGTTCTACCTAAAAGACACAAAGGGTAAACCATTAATACCCACAGATTGGACACTATACAAGGACTATCTGAAGAGTCAACAGAGCCCACAATACTTTTGTACTCCCTAATGAGGATAAAAATTACAGACTATAACAGAGAAGTGACCATGAGTCAGCCAAATAAGGGATCCAAGAGGATAAAACAACACGACCCAGGGAAAACGAAGGTGGAAGTCAATACATAGCTTTGTATTTTTATTCTTTGTGTAAAAATACAATGTATTTTATATATATATTATAAAATACATTTTATATAATGTATTTTATATATTTTTTTTATTTTTTTCTCTTTTTTTCCTTTCCCTGGTTAACCTAAACCTTCCCTTTTCTTCCTTCCTACTGCATTCCCTTGTTCCCACACTCCCATTCCAGAGCACTACCCGTCCCAATACTTCCCATCCTTCCCAAATATTTTCAACCCCAATTCACCCTGTCTTTTAATGGTTATTAGCAAAATTCTAATAATAATTATTTATATTTTTTAAAAGTCCTGTCCATTGCAGAGGTGTGCACGTGGAGGGTGCAAAACTGAAGAGGGTGATGACGTGGGTATGCAGATGATTCCTTGTTTGACTTAAATGCCCAGTTCCATAGGCACAGAGGACAAAAGTGACAATCCCAAATAACCAGCAGCCTATCAAATGTATTTTGTTTTAGTCTTCTCTTCCATGAGAATGACACGCCTCTAGTCTTAGTCATACAGGTAAACATCTTAAGCTTATCTTGGTGACAAAAGGATCATCTGTCTCACATACACACACAAAAGAATCTGGTGTTATCTGGTTTGGGAGATTGCTGGGGTGACCTTTTGTTAATTATACAGCTATCTCTTTTCCCAGGAGCTAATGCAAACAGGGGGCACAGGGGAAGCTAATGCCTTCAGGATACATTTGATGTAAGTTTATACATTTAGAAATGGATACAACACACAAGCAATACAAGTATCTACATTTATTAAAGAGTTTAGCTTTAATAAAGTTCAAGGTACAATTGCTGCTGGGTCCTTCCAGAGCCTCCAGCAGCTTTGAAATTGTGAAACTTTGAAGGAGCAAAAATGCTTTAAGAATAAAGAAAAAAATCATAACTCTTGCTTTAAGTCTTATTGAAATTAATAAATCCTTGGGAGGGGGTGTTGTGACTCAACAACACAATGACCTCACCACACACACACACACAGCTATATCCTTGGACTGGAACACTGAATGTATAAGCCTTTCTATGAAGCTCAATTCTTACTAATAACCTTCAGGGGAAAAACACTGGCAATAGAAAATGCTTTAACACTTTAGAATGTATATGATTTGATACTACTTTAACTGACATAGTTCAATGCCATGAGATGTTAGGAATTGTAGTTTTCTGGGGCACCGGCACTGGATGACAGAGAAAGCTAAAGAACTTGTAAAACTGCAGCTCCCATGATTCCATAACATTGAGCCATAGCAGCAAAAGTTATGTCAAACTTCATTATTTCTACAATTTAGATGCAGCCTTGATCCACATCTTATAAATCAATCAATCTAGGGTAAGGAACATAGTCTATTGGACAGGAACCTTTTTACATGATGTGGTCTTATTTGTTCACTTTCTAACAAAGGATCTAAATGGGTCCTTTAAGAGCAATCACTATTAAATGTCTAAAAACAAAGTGTTGGGCTTTGTTTTTATTTTATTTTGGTTTTGTTCTGAAAAAAATATTAACTTCATATTTATCATCAAATGCATTATCATTGATTTTTATATTGAATTTTTCAGACCAGCTCCACTTTATCATAGTATTTGATACATTTTCAATAATTTATTCTTAGACAAATAACTTGTTGAAAACTATAAACATTTGCAAAAAAATGAGTCTGAATATTTTGAATTCCCCTTTTAGCATGCCTATAAATTTTAAAATGCCCACTATATATTTTAGTGATGTGTGTGTGTACACACGCAATATCAATGACATAGTAAAGGCAATATTTATTACGCAAAAATGCCAATTAACCCTGTCTGACTGATACAATAACATTGCGAACAATTGCTCTTTTGAGACTGACATCTCAGACAAATGGAGCATTGAAAAGACAATTCCACAGTGGATATGTTGAATGGAGAAAAGAGGGTAAAATTTCAGCTTTGTTAAACTTCAGTCCTCATGATGTCTATTCTTTCTGCTCTTATCCAAGTGGATCACTCCATCATATTGTTGAGGTGGCAATACTCCTAGCCTTTCAAAATAAAAATAAGTCTTTTTGCAGGACTAAAGCACTGGAATGAAAGGCACAAATCTTCCTGATTATCTGAAATGGCAACCCTCCTTTTGTTTGACCCATTTCAACAACAACCTATTAATATCATGTGCAATGTCAGTTTGCTTTTTTTCAAATATAAATCTAGAGTTGTCAAGAATATAGCTATAAATCTCTCCTGTCACTCCACACTGTATCACTGCTTCCAAATGCCTTTCAATGAATTTAGTTCCTACTCTTTGCCAAGATGCTGTGATACACAGGAGCTTCAGAATTAAGTATCCATCCTCATTTTTAAAATCAATGTTGTAATTATATGTGTAAATCACTCTCAAAAACCATGGTGGTAGCCAGATGTCCAGGGCCAAACCCTATGTGGCACCACCCACAAGCATCTGTCTGCTGAAGTCATAATGAGTGATCCACTTCCACACAGAGAACAGTTCATCTGGGGAAGTGGATCAGAGTATAACTGCCCTATTCAAATAGCCATGAAGCTCTGCAAACTCCAAAGTCTCCACCAAATTGAACTAATAGCAAAACATTCAGGATATTTACTGGACTGTTGTAGGTGTTTTGGTTTTTTTGGACTATATGGCCATGGTCTAGAGGCATTCTCTAGACCAGGGGTCCTCAAACCTGAGGGTCACAGTCCCTCAAACTGTTGGAGGGCCGGATTATAATTTGAAAAAAAAATGAATGAATTCCTATGCACACTGCACATATCTTATTTGTGGCACAAAAACCACTTATAAACAATACAATAATTAAAATGAAGAACAAATTTAACAAATATAAATTTATTAGTATTTCAATGAGAAATGTGGACCTTCTTTTGGCTGATGAGAAAGGATTGTTGTTGTTGTTGTTGTGTGCTTTCAAGTCATAACAAGCTTAGGTTGACCCTAAGCGAGAGCCAAGTAAATGACCTTGGAGGGCCGCATTCGGCCCTCGGGCCTTAGTTTGAGGACCCCTGCTCTAGACCATGGCCATATAGCCCGAAAAAGCCTACAACAACCCAGTGATTCCAGCCATGAAAGCCTTCGACAATACATATTTACTGGACGTTTCTGTGTACCATTGTTACTGATTCATGGCACCCCTCTCCTTAATTATTTTTAATATTTTAAGGTTTTCAAGCAAACATATGGCATTTCCTTTATTTTTAAAACCTTTTATAGTCTTTCAAAATTCTGCTATGCCGAAGCCACTGTAGGCTCCAGGAAATCCCAGTAGCAACTATATCCCAAACTATATCAAATCTGAACTCTTTCATATATCTAAGAAAGGATATTTTCTGTGTAACTTGTATTGTTTATTTACTGTAACAATTCTTAGTTGTATAAAACTGTATGAAATATGTTGCAAACTGCCCCCAGTGCCCCCTACTTACATAAGCTTCTGAGAATGGAGATAGCTGAGCTATTAGAAAGGTCTGAAAGTGGGATAAGTATAGAATTTGTCCCTATGTAGACAAGCTGTTTGTCTTCATACAAATTAAAGTTGCAAAACTATCAACAATTTTATCATCTTGTGCTCATTTTGAAATGACAGATATCTTTGTCTATCAGCATAACCGTAATCACACAATGTGAAAAAAAATCTTTTTGTTGTTATACTATGTGTTTAAAACCTTAAAAATGGCATATTTATCTTTTGCAGTTCATATTTAGCTTTCTTGATCTAAGCCAGTTTAAATTTAGGCAGATCAAAAATGTATATAAATTGCTAATTGCAGAGCTGAACAAAGCACAGCCAAGCTATAAATCACAATTGATGGTTCTACTGCATCAAAAATAGGTCAGTTTCATTATTTATTTTGTGATCTTCTCTACAGTGAAATTATATTGACAGAGAGAAAGCTGGATTACGTAATACAACACTAAATCCTTATTCACTTCATGAAGCTCTGCAGCACAAAACATTTGCTATGTACAAGAGTTTTGTTTTGAAAGGTTTTGCCTAATACTCAAAGAAAGGTGTGGTGCTTTGGGGAAAAAAAAATAGTTCTGTTTGTAATGCCAAATATGTGTGTGGGGGGGGGGGGGGGTGGGGGTGGTGGTGTTTCAGTTGTTGTTCCTATCACTGGCTATCCTGCCAGTGTCAAATGAAAACATTCTTCTGTTCCCAAAAAATTAACTGCTTGATGTTTTGGGAATCACGTGCAAATAAGCTCAGAAATGGAATATAGGTTAACGTGATAAAGACTGCAGCAGGTCACTAGATTTATCTTGTGAATTCTTGTTCTTGTGAGGTGGTGAAGTTTTACATTAAAAATATTTATGTCATTATTCTTGACTTTAATTGCTTTTCTATTGAACATTGTATTTTTTTTTTTACAAAAGCTGTCTAATAATTTCAATCAATATAAATAAAATTAACGTTTGGCCTATTTGTTTCTATCTCATACATAAATGGCTGAACAGACTTACACCAAATTAGGAGAGTATGTTTGGGTTCGTCTCACTTAAAATGTGGGCTATGGATTATATTTAATTAAATGAGGGTCCCCGGGGGACCTGTAGTGAATTTTATGCAAAACTTCTCTTTGGTTTGATTGGGCCATGCTGCAAGCTTTAGCAAATATGCAAATATAGAAATCCTATCAAAACAAAGGAATTAGGGTATCCACTATCCAGTTATTATGTTTTTTTTTCTCCTTGATAGTTTCCTGACATTGGAAAAGCAATTTGTTGCTGACTATCTTAATGCTTAGAGACAAATGACACATTAACTTTGAAAGTTTAGCTCAAAGTAAAGTAATCTTGACACATGTATATTGCATGTGATTTGTAATTTTTTGGGGAAAAAAATCCAAATTTGTAACTCTTAGAATGTATTAGTCAAGGGTCTATGGATCTAATTCTGAACAGCAAATTATTTTCAGGAACGGGAACAGAAATGCCTTTCCTGGTATAAAGATTAATCTTTGGTTCACCAGTATGTTCTCTTCAACTCTAGGGACATTTTCCCCAATTGATGTTCACTGGGTTTTCACTATATTTGGCATAGTCTGAGTAAAAATATCACAAATATACTATGCAGAAAATGTACTTAGGGGCCTTGGATGACACTTGGATGACACTCCCATCTACCAACACCCTCTTCACAAATTATGACACATTTTTTAAATATTTCTATAAGCTAAGTTGAAAAAAAATCACTTTGGAAGCTTTGCCACAGTTTTACAAATCAATATTACTATCACAAAGACAGTTGGATGGGTTTTCTCTGAATTCGGATATTTTGTTTGGCTTGGCTGACATAGTGTACAGGGTATATAACTAAAGAAAAAGTCATTTGTGAGACTAATCCATTTTTGCATCATACAAAGTATTATATGTATGTCCTCCAAAGGACAACTAAAACCAAAAATGCAATGTGAAATTTTTTAAAAACATAAACACTCCAAAACAGTTGAAACCAAATGATCATTCATGATTATTTTCCAAGCAATAATGGGCCAATAACTTGTTATAATAACATTAATACTGTATTTTGTTAATTATAAACCACTTTTCCCCAAATAAACATCCCTAAAATATATTGTGTCTTTGAATCATAAGTGTATCTAAGTTCAATCACTTGCTTAGTCTAGCATCTAAGTGTTTATGCGGTGCCAAAAAGTAGGACAAGAAAACAACAACCTTTTCTCTTGTTTCTCCCCACCACCTGAGATTGCTGTCTCTGAGCATGATAGCTCCGTTTAACTTTCATAGCCAGTGTGAGTAATGTCACTGTACAACTCATTTTTCCATCATAACTCTTGTAAACATCTAGGAAACTCAAAAATGAAAACAGCAAGAAAAACCTAAGTTTCTCATTTGGAGGTGATGTAAACAGGAAGGGAATTGGCAGCATGTGAAAACTGGGACTCAGATATTTGTTGAAAATAGTATTGTGTGGAAATCACAATGCTCTGAGCAGCAGTTTAGAAATGAAGATAAATACCTGTGTCTAGCTTTTCACACCTGGAAATTCCTGTATTGCCTGATGCCAAGGCTCTAGGCTTCAAGCAAGGCACCCTAATGAGAATGCACGCTGTGACAATCTGCTAGGTAAGCTACTATATGCAGAGCAATTTCATTATTTTTAATGTATGTGCATTGCCTATGAATACTGAAGGATCCCTTTTTTTATTCCTAACTCATCAAATTCCTATAAAGAGCTACCCCCCAAAAGCAACAAAGAGAAACTCTGAAGGACACCGATCATAGAGCTTTCTGTGTTTTATATAAATTGCCCAAAGTAATTGAATTTGGTAATAGATATCAGGAACAGCCTGCTTAAAAATATTAAAATGATATTTTTAAGCCTTGTTTCCATGATTCCTGTAAATGTCTTAATGTTGCATTTTATGCTATAACAATAGAGCATTAAAAGTTATTAGAGTTGCCAGCAACTCAGCTCCTGAGATTTCAGGGTGATATTGGGAGATCCGGAGCCTATTCATACTATGTAATTATAGTCCTATTAGTCAACCTTTAAGTGCTATGATTCCATGTTGAAATATAATCCTGGATGTTGCAACCAGTGAGCCCCTGTGCTTCAGAGAATTCCAAAGCCCAGAATTCTGTTAAATGGAACTATGACAGTTAAAATGGAATGATACCACAATAAGTGTTTAGTCCTAGGTCTGGCATTTGGTAATTTTTTAAAGCATCACATATCAACTGAAATCAAACATGATATGTTATACTTGAAAAAAAGGGGAAAAACCAAACTAAATCTAGCAAATGTGAAATTGGTCTAAATCGTGTTGTTAGTCCAGTGAAGTAAACCTGTTGAGATTTGCTTACATGTTGACTCACTGGGTATGGATTATTTTAGGTTCAGGCCATTATTTCTCTGGTTGGAAAGTAAGTTTTTTGGTCATTGTTTTGAGCAGAAAAATAAAAATAGCAGGAGCAACAACAATAACAACAAACTTTGTCCAGGGCTGATTTTTACAGCTTCTGAAAATAGGCTTTTAATCAATTAGAGGAACTATATTCTAATTAATCAAGGAATGTGTCCAGAGGAGGGTGACTAAAATGATCAAGGTCGGGAGAAGTCCTATGAGGAGCGGCTTAAAGAGCTGGGCATGAAAAAGAGAAGGCTGAGAGGGGACATAACCATGTATAAATATGTGAGAAGAAGTCATAGGGAGGAGGGAGCAAGCTTGTTTTCTGCTGCCCTGGAGACTAGGACGTGGAACAATGGCTTCAAACTACAGGAAAGGAGATTCCATCTGAACATTAGGAAGAACTTCCTTACTGTGAGAGCTGTTCAGCAGTGGAAATCTCTGCCTCGGAGTGTGGTGGAAGCTCCTTCTTTGGAGACTTTTAAACAGAGGCTGGATGGCCATCTGTCAGGGGTGCTTTGAATGCAATTTTCCTACTTCTTGGCAGGAGGTTGGACTGGATGGTCTGTGAGGTCTCTTTCAACTCTATGATTCTATTATTCTATATGCCCCTCTCCCTTTCTTCTTCTTCTTCTTCTTCTTCTTCTTCTTCTTCTTCTTCTTCTTCTTGTTCTTATCATCATAGTGTTGAATCCTTCCTCCTCAAAATAATTATGTGTACAATCCTAACAATGTTACTTATAATCATCAAAAATACTAAGTGGGACAAAAGGTGATGGTAAAGGTCATGATGATGATGATGATGATGATGATGATGATGATGATGACAATGGTGATGACAATGATTGTGGTGATGACAGAGCAACAAGCGAAACGAGATCGTGAGGTCGATCCTATCTGTGCATGTTTATGCAGAAGAAAGTGATATTGAGTTTCATGGGATCTATCAGTTCAGAATGCTGAGAATATCACATAACATTTTGATTTCAACATTTGAGGGAAGCAAATTGGAGAGGCAGATGGTGTATCCAAACTTTTCTTCTAATTTTCTGTAAGTAGCAAGATGTTCCAGTTCTTTTTGTTTTGATATCACTTCTGCGTTTATAATTGTGCATCCATTTCTTTTCTTGAAATATTCTAGGTTTTCTTCACTATACCCATCCCTTGTGTGTTTTTTCCTCCTTTTCCCACTGATCACATGTCACATCTAGACTTAGGCAACATTTCAGAAATTGTTTTTCACCGATTCCCACAGATATTTTAAAAATTATTATTCAAAAGTTAAGCAGCCGTATAATTTTCTCTTATTGCTATCATTTCTCTTTCTATTGAACTATGGAAGTATTGCATAAGGGCCACTGCAAGATGGGTGGAGCAATGGTCTGGGGAATGGTTGCCACATGGTTAACTCAGCTTCACCTTCCCAGTGAATCTTGCATAAAAAAGGGTGCTCAATCAGTTTGAACCATCTGGTAAAAGCTGATTGGATGCAGGGCACAGCCTAAATGGAGTAGTGTTTGCAGTGAGTTTGGCTCCTTCAGAGCTTCATTGAGAGTGAGGCTGAAAGAGAGGTTTGGAGAAGCAACAGTGGCATTGCTAGCAGCAGCGGAAGGTAGTTGGAGAGGACAGTGGAGACAATAGCCCAGAAGGATACTCTGAGGGCAAACAAAGAAGAGGTGAAACTGGAGAAGTGACAAGGACCAAGGCAAAAGCCCAATACAGCCCTTAGAAGGTGATACAAAGAACAGGTCACTGGGGAAAACAAGCCTATTTACAGCCCTTGTGAGGGCTACCAGGAGCAGGTCACTGGGCCCTGGAAGGGGCATAATTACAGCTCTCTTTCTATTCCAGAGAGGAATTCTTAATGGGCCAATTGTGCCTCAGAATGCAGAGTTACTATGTAGAGTTTGGGTTAGCACCCACAATGTTGTCCCCCCCCCCCCCAAATCTGGCAGGTATTGCCTTGTTTAGTAGGCTAGTGGCTCACAGGATCTGACCATGGTGCTTTTGGTTAATAGGGCACTGGTGGGTTCGAAAAGGGTTATGTCCCATCCAAGGGATAGCAGGAGGCCTATAGCAGATCAAATCTTCTAGTTATCGATACAGCAGTTATGTTATGTGTGCCATGGACTATGAGGTAAAACTTTTCATAGCAGCATTCATGGTAGCCTTTGTGAGACCTTATCATTGGGGAGTTGGTGGCTGACTCAAAATGGAACCACTGGGGTCACACCAGTCATGCCCTGCTCAGACAGCAAAGGGAAGATTAAACAGAGAGAGAGAGAGAGAAGGGAAGGGCATGTTTAGCTAAAAGTTGTAGACAAAGGATACAAGAACGGCAAAAAGGATGAGAAATGAAAAAAGACTATATTCAACAAGGAAATGCATAAATTAAAGAACAATAAAAAGATTTGCAAATCAGCAAGAAAATGGATATGAGCTGTGTCGGAGAGAGGGAAAGTGAAGTGACAGAAAGTGAGGAACATATAAGTTCTGGAATGGGCATGAAAAAGAGGAGAGGAAAAAGAGGGGAAAATTAACTAAAAAATTGAAAGGCAATCAAGTTCTGACCAAAAATGAAGAAGAAGCCTATCTTTATTACACTTTTTGCTACCATTGTATTACTCATTTTTAAGGAAATTGTATGAGCTTCATCCATTGTAGTCAAGATAATGAAAATGGGAACAAAGCAGGCAAAACAAAAGTTGCAGGTCATGTATCTTTTCAAGATTTTTAATTCAGTTCTCACTAGAGGTACCTCCATGATTGGATTGACCATACCCTCCTTGCATCCAAATTCAAGAGTATTAAGTACTTTTCAAAAGCATGCAAGAAGTTTTATATTAGACCTAGTTTCAAGTATGCAGAAGAAGAGAAATCAAAATGCCAATATTTTCATTGCCATATGAACTGAAAACTTGTGGCCACGCAACAGCTGAACTGTCCTTATTTTAATGACAACTAAAATGTCTTTATGAGATGAGCTAACCAGAAAAAAGGTGTATTGAATCCCAAACTCTCTTTTTGAACTGTTTGAGTGAAAAACACGAGAACAAAACACTTTTCTATGTTCAAAGCATCCTTCTTCAAATTACTGCACAGTTGAGATTGTCATTAATCAGTGTAACTAGATAGCTTGTCATGTTTTATTACTTAAACCATCTGCAATAAATGTCACTCCATTCAACTGTAACATCAAAGTTTTATCTGCTGTATTTTAAAGGCTGCTGTACCTTTAAATAATGAGAAGCAAGCACATGAAAAAGATGCCAGTTCAGTGAAGAGATTTGTGTTGTGTGCAGATCAGTAATGATCACCAAATGTGACTACAGTGGTTGCTTTATATCTAATTCTTCACTAATAAGTGTGAACTCAAAGATGAATCAGACAATTGCAATGTTAATTCCAAACATGATCCTGTCACATCACACTGGAATTTAATTTCAGAAAGGATTATATATGGATTAACTGTCCTATTAAACAGCCCAATCCCATATTTATGTGTATGATCTGCCTAGTATGAGGCTGTATTTCTTCATTAGGATTGCATGTGATATATTATGAGATATAGATATTAGATACATTGCATTCAAATATCATTTGGCTTCATCTACATTGGTTAAAGGGGTTTTAAATACATTCTTTATAAAGAGAAGCAATTTAATAATACAGAGAGAAGAATTAAATTTGCAGCAAGGCATCTCAAATAGTTTTACTTGTTACAATGTATACCACAGTAGTTCTGTGATCAAAATTATCTATAAGCATTTTATGGAGAAGTATCAATTCACATGGATCAGGGAAAGATGATATTAAATACTTTGTCAGGGGAAAAAAATAGAAACCAAAATAGCATCAACATCATTATGATGGTCTTTCAGACTGTCTTGATAAGTACATGCAAGCATAGATTAAAATCTCGTGATAGTGATGGAGATAACTTTCTTGTCTTTTAGTTCCAAGATGGATAGCATACTGGCAGGTATTATAGTAAGTTAATATTGATCTGCCACAGTTTTGAGCAAATGACTCCCCCCCCCCCCCCGCATTCATTACAGAAGTGGCATATAACAAGAAGAAAATTTGTTTTCCTCTTTATTTATTTATTTATTTATTTACAACATTTGTACCCTTCTCAACCCCGAGGGGGACTCAGAGTGCATTTACATGTCAGCAATAATTTAATTCCATAATTTATTGCAATATTGCTATAACACCAAAATGTATTTCTATTCCACCTGGAGTCAACTTTTTAAAATTATTTAGTTATTTTCTTTGTTGTCCTTTAAAAAGTTAAAGTACAAAGTAAAAAGTGGTTAGAGTGGGATTTAAAAAGCATTAGGCCACTTGGACAATGAACTTTGCTCTTTCAAATGGACTATTTCACTTCAGATTTTCATTCTCTCTTTTTCCTTTCCAACTATATTCAAATCTCTTTAAGTGGACACAGATTGCCGATGAGAGTAATGTCATTGCCTGCTGTGAAGCTTTGAAACTTGCAAAAGTTCTACATATAAATATCTGCAATTTGAATATTGAGTTCACCTATTCTGGGTTGTTGTAAATTTTTTGGGCTGTATGGCCATGTTCTAGAAACATTCTCTCCTGATGTTTCACCTACATCTATGACAGGCATCCTCAGAGGTTGTGCCATAGATGCAGGCAAAACATCAAGAGAGAATACTTCTAGAACATGGCCATACAGCCCAAAAAACTTACAACAACCCAGTGATTCTGGACATCAAAGCCTTCAACAATACATTCACCCATTCTTCTTGTGTCTCATGTGGGTTATCTTATTTGTATATGTCAAAAATTTCAAATACAGGGGGAAAGCAAACAGATAGAGAGATATTCTGAAGCACATATATCAAGTTATAAAGTATGACCTTTTTAGGGAATACATTCCTGAACCTTGCATGGATATGTGAAAACACATATTGTAATTGTAAACCCTATTATTTTCAATGAGATAAATGATAGACATACCAAGAAAAGAGTATAGCTTGTACAAGAGATCCTATATGATCAAATGAAATCTTAGATAGACAAAACACCATATATTGGTTTCACAAATAGAATTGTAATACTATGCATATATAAGTCTGAGAGAGCCCCCAGTGGCACAGTGGGTTAAAGCATTGAGTTGCTGAGCTTGTTGACCGAACGGTAGCAGGTTCAATTCTGGCGAGTAGCGTGAGCTTCCACTGTCAGCCCTAGCTTCTACCAACCTAGCAGTTCGAAAACATACAAATGTGAGTAGATCAATAGGTACCTCTCCAGTGTGAATGTAACGGCACTCCATGCAGTCGTGCCAGCCACATGACCTTGGAGGTGTCTATGGACAACGCCGGCTCTTTGGCTTAGAAATGAAGATGAGCACCACACCCCAGAGTCAGACATGACTGGACTTAATGTCAGGGGACAACCTTTATCTTTTTTATAAGTCTGAGAAGGCATTTGTATAAGAAATAAGTGATGTTGACAAAATCATTGATGCTTGTGAGGGAGCTGACTTGATACCCATCTTCTTCAATTTGAACAAAGCCATATGCATTATTTTTTTTAAAGAGATCATTCACCAGGACAGAAACATATTCATCAGCATTGAACTCAGTTTGGACACTTTCAAGCCATCACCATTACTCCTATAATCATTTTAAAAACTATCCCTGTTACTTTTTTTAATGTTAGCTACCTTGATAATTGTTTTAGCATGGAAAAATGGGACCTGACCAGACAAATATTCAATAAGATGCTATGCCCATCTTTATCCTTAGTGATATTCATATGGAGGTAGAGATTGATATGCACAGCTTAAAACAAGACCAGTTTTTAATCAGATTTAAAAAAAATGAATAATTTGTAAACAGAGTTTCAATAGATATGAACCAAGGACTGCTTAAGTATTGTGTATTTTTTTTTACTCTTGTGATCTTTAATACAACCCAGCATGGTGGGAAAGTTGGAATATAAATCAAATACGATATATGCCCAGTATAAGTTGAGTACAGGTTTTGGGGCCATAGTCATTTTTATAGGACTTGTGGATAAGTTCAGTGTCAGTCCATAGAGAGATCATAGAGGTTGACCCAGGGTTTTGGGTTTTTTTTTTTACTAAAATATCTAGACTTTTGCATGAGAATGTAGGGTAAATAAGCAAACAATATTTTGGATCTTTCCATTTGAATTGTAGCCCACTAGCCATGTTCTGTCCTATGGGGTGCTTGCAATATCTGAATCTGGCAACAAGAATAAGGGTTCTGGTCAATCAACACATACGCAGCTTGGAAGCTATTATTTATTTATTTGTAGGCTAAGGCTGGTCTAGTTGAGTGATCTGGGAATTGTCATTTGAAAAATAAAATTTAATCATACATGGAAATAGTATTTGGTATTGTTGGTTCATGTGTGCTACATATCTGCTTTAACAGAACACTTTTGCTGACAGCTTTAAAAGCATTCCTGATTTCCTTTAGTGTGGAATAATCACTATCGTGTATTTTATATATATGGTTACATGGGCAAACACCATTGAAATGGTTGCTATCTTTCAATCTTACAAATTACAGGGCTTTGGTAGACAAGACAGTAAGTGCATTGAATTCTGGGATATTTCTCCTGCTGGGAATCCCAGAATTTGTAGGTTACAAATAGAGCTGTCTTTGCAAGTGCAGAAGATAAAATGACAGGCTTGTGATTTCTGCCACACTGTATTGTTATTTTTGAAATTGCTAAAGGGTCTATTATGAGATGTCAGGCACAAAAATACTTTGCATTATACAGAATTTGCAGAAGTGCCTAGCA
The DNA here is from genome assembly GCF_037176765.1 of Anolis sagrei. Lineage (NCBI taxonomy): Eukaryota > Metazoa > Chordata > Lepidosauria > Squamata > Anolidae > Anolis > Anolis sagrei. Next base: position 135,461,382 of record NC_090023.1, read on the forward strand.
TGACACAGAGAATTCAAATGAGTTCCTTTGCAGTAATAATTTCATTTCATGTCCTCATTCCCTAACATACAAGCGGGGTTATGTCTCCCTCTATGCCTGTCCTGATCTTCCAGATCAAAATGGTAGGCCAGACTTTTAAATCCTTAATTGAATGATTGCTTTAAAGCAATACCTGAGCCTTTAGAACTGATTAAAATTGGCATTATCTACAACCAATACAGGCTCAGTCAAATGTGATGGAGGGAGAGGAAGGAAAAGTACATTGGAAATATATTTTCCTGCTCCCTCATAACTGTGCATCTACATATGGGATGCATGCGCTTACAGCCAGATATGACTTTTAAAAAAATCTATATACTGTATTTCTCAAGGACATTGAATTGCCAAAAATAGCTTCAGGAAAATCATTCAAATGGGGGTTAAATATCATTTGTGCCCCTCCCAGAGATATGCTAGCAAACAAAATGATAATATAGTCCATCAAGGCCATTTCTGCACTCTGTTTTAAAGGGAACTTCTTCAATATTTTCATGACTGGTCCAAAGGAGCATCAGGTCTACTGCTATCACTGCTGCCTTGTGCCATCAAGCAACCCTCTCCCTAAGGCTTGCTGGTGATGTTATTTTTCTAGTATGTCAACTTGGTGGTCTGTATGTGGAAGTTTGTATTGATCTGAATTTGGCCCAATTTGATGTTTGAACTGCCAACAGGTAGGTTCACTCCTGCCTCATAGTCAGAAAGCAGTATTTTCAAAGTATAGTTTTAATAATTTCTTGTGGCAACATATTTTATACTTATGAAGTCCTGTGTTCCATTGACAGGCAAATCACATGTTCACTTGATGTAGATTAATGGCTGAATGTAGACTATTTGTTATGCATCTGGCCTGTATTGAACATGGGACACAACATATCAACTAAGCAGTGAGTTTATATATTATTTTGGCTGTGTAAAGGAAAAGGTAAATGTTTCCCCTGACATTAAGTCTAGTTGTGTCCAACTCTAGGGGGTGGTGCTCATCTCCATTTCTAAGCCGAGGAACCAGCATTCTCCATAGACGCCTCTAAGGTCATGTGGCCAGCATGACTGCATGGAGTGTTGTTACCTTCCTGCAGAAGCCGTACCTCTTGATTTACTCACATTTGCATGTTTTCAAATTGCTAGGTTGGCAGAATCTGGGGCTAACAGCTGGAGCTCATCCTACTTCCCAGATTCGAACTGCCAACCTTTTGGTCAGCAAGTTCAACAGCTCAGCAGTTTAACTCACTGCACCACCAGGGGGCCCAATTCTGGAATTTCCAATAATTATACTAAACATTGTAATAAATGTAATTATTGATCGTGAATTGATAACTGTAAAATACCATATTTTTGGCAACATTGCCTTCCCAAAATTAGGGTATGCATTAGATTTCTATAATATGATGCTGAACCAAAGCAATTAGAGAAGCTTCTTCAGGAGCATGTGGAGCTTCTATTTGAGGGATGTCATCTCTAATTTAATTGGCATGGCTCAATGCCATACAATGCTGGGATTTGTAGTTTGGTGTGGCATCTGTATTATTTGGCAGCCCCGTGATCCCAAACCATAGCTTCCATGACCCTATAGCATTGAGCCAGGGTAGTTAAAGTGATGCACCCCAAGGTTTCCTTTTCCATTGCTGAAAGCTTTGGTGTTCTGACACATTTGTTTTTAAAGAAGGAATTATAAACTTGCAGCCACTGTATTGCACACATTTTTTGGCCAAATTACAAAGAGTGCACTTTTTACTACTGTGCTTAAATTTGGCAGCAAATACTTTTCTTGGTTTCAGGGTTTTGAAAATTGAGGTGCACATTAGATTCAATAGTGGATTAGACTCGAGTAAATATGGGCAATTCACTTTGATTTCATAATTATAAATGTTTCCCTCTGATGTTCAGGGAATAAAATGATGATGCTAACACAAACAAAAGAAACTGAAATGGTAAAAAGGGTTAGCATCAATTATTTTTTTCTTTTGGAATAAATATATAAACAGAACAAAAAGTTTCAGATCTTATAACAAATTATTAGAAATATACTGTAGGGGAATTCTTAAAATTTGGCGAATTGAGAGAGATGGGAAACTGATAGAAAAGGGGAAAACGTTTACGACTATTTCATAAATGTTGTCATATCGCTTAGTCCTAACGATTTTTAAAGCACTCTTACTGCCTTGGGATTTACACATGGATAGGGAGAAGACAACATGATATTAAAATAGTATAATCCAACTAAGCAAAATAAATATTTGCATGAAATGTGGTACAAAAGAAAGACTTCCTGGAATCTACACTCACCTTTCAAGTATCTAAAAGGTGAATTCTATTATTAGTAAAATAGACACATTGAAACAATATTTTTACATATTGAGTCACCATTCAACTATTGATGCAAGAGATCTATTGTAATTGGAGCTGGCCATTTGGATTCCAGCTTGAAAGCAATACATTGCTTTTGTTTTAAATTATAATTTTTCTAAATTAATGTTTCCTATTAGCGACCTGAAGTCACTTCATGACCCAATTTTACTCAAAATTATAATGTGTAAAGACATAACCTAAGTCATTATGGATTTAAAGAAAATACCTTCTCTCCTAGTTCGTCAACAGAAATTGTCACCGGAAAGAACACACTAAATCCTGGCTTAGAATTGTTTTGCTTCTTCCTTTCCCATATCTTAAGAGTTAGAATTTGAGAATTTAGCTATTGTCCATATCTGAGAGATATCTGAGAGATATGGACAGGGGAAACAGAAAAAAACTTACCATGGAAAGAAGTTTTTCCCCTTAAACTATTCTATTTGGAATAATTTGGTTTGAAATTTTCTCTAAATAAATGTTTACAGTAGAAGGATCATCTCATAGGAAAGGATCTCATAATTTTTAACTCAAGAACTATTCTTCTTATCTGTTTTGTCATTTGAATGGATCTCTCTCCTGATCATATAAACAACATCAAGTTATCCCCCATAAAACATTTAATCCCTCCCCATGGAGATACCATAATTCTCTCCTTCTGGTATCTTCTACCCAAAATGATGAAAGAGTTGTATAAGTCAAACAGAAGAAGCCATGTAGAGATGATTCTTTTCATTTCTAGACAACCTGCTGTCTTTCAATGCACCTTCCACAAAACACATTCTCTTGACCATTTAAAAAAAAACTCCAACCACATACGATTTTCAAAGAAAGATGACTTGTGAGAAAGACCTAAAGGACACTGTAAAAATTCCACAATTTGAGCATCTCTGTGTGTATTTCAACCAAGATGTTATCATCCTCCCATTTTCCCCCTTTCAAGTTAAAATATGTTGCCTCCACAGAAGGAAAGGGATGTGTGAAAGGAATGGGGAAAATGAGTCTACACACCTTCAACATGCATGAAAGCTGTGAAGCCGCTGACGAGAGAATGACAGCAGATTAATCTTACTTTATTGTCGCTAGCAGCAGGGAAGGTAAATAACAAAGTATGCATCAAAGAAGCAAAGAACAGCAGTTAGCAAAAGAATTGTGGGTACTTTGTGCTACAATGAACCTGCCAATCATATACAAGAAGGTTATAGTAAAAAGCCTTACATTGTGCAGAATTTCTGTGGAATTATGATGTACAAGGTAATTTGTTTCTCCAATCAAAACTTTATTTGAGTCCAGACAAGGCCTTATGTTAGCAGAATATTAAGTATTCTTTGAGAGCGAGACAGGATTTTCTCTGGCAAGTCAGTTCACAGGTTGATTCAGGTGACTGCACTACTATTCCAAAAGGTAAAATCCTTGTGGCAGTGGGGATGGGGTGGGGTAGGATGGAGAGAAGCTAGACAAAATGTTCAATTCAATACAGATCTGGTCTCCCCTCAAAGAGCGGTATTCTTTCCCTACACTTCAGCACAGGGAGCAGAGCAACAAAGAAAAAACATGGGGTATTTTCACATGCAATTACAACTTTGTTCCTCTTTGACATGGCCAAATCCTGGGATTTGCCATTTGGGAAGGCACTAGAAGTATCTGGTAGAAAATTCTAATTACTTTTCCCCAAACAACTTGATATTTGATTAGATGCTGCCATGACAAATAAAGTGGAATGATAATGCTATAATGTTACAGTTGTGAAAAACTCATGAAGTTATAACAGAAATAATTCTGCTTACTTAAATGTTAAACAGCAAGTAGAGGCAACTAGTGTCAATGAAGCTGCCATTTTTGATGTTAGGCTACATTGTGTCATGAGTAGTTCTGATCCAATACTACTGCTCAAATCTACTAAAAGACCCTAACATTATTTCACAACCTATCTTTTTCAGTGTGAAACATCCATATGTTACTAGATATGAAAATACCTAATTCCATTCCATGGCTGGTGCTACACTCTGGCTTGAGAATACTATTTGCAGAGAGGGCAGGAAAGGGGGGCAATTTGTAAGTGGCTTTATGTGTGGTTCTACATCACATTGGAAGAGAGCTAGGCTATTTAAACTTGGCCTCTACCTATTCTGGACTTTATGCAAGAGCTCACCTCTCAGTCCCAGCCCTGATTCTGTGCAAGTAGGGATTTTGGCTTATTTGTGCTTTGCACAGTTCTCCGCCCTCTCTATTTTGCCCAGTGGTCATCTTAAGCTATATTGAGTGGTGTTCTGCTTGCAAGTAGGTTAATCTTTCACAATTAGGCAGTGATACATGGGTGATGGAGATAAGGCATATTCATGCTCCTGGAGACTTTTTCCAGAGATTGTCCAGGACAGACATGTGCACCCTACAGTAATGGAATCAATAAGCAGGACAGGTCTTGATCTTTGTAGTTACCTACCAGCAGCTATCCAGAGCTGTAAGGCACAAGGGTTGATGGTGCTTCTTGGAAGTCATCTTCATACTTTATAGCATTGCTGCGAGAGAGAAATGGTACTGTTGCTATCTTTCTTCCCATGGGGAAAGAATATTTGTTATATTCTGGGAGGCTTTAAGCTTTTTGCTTAGTGTAGATTGTCAGCATATCTGATCCTCTCTGCTGATCATTCTGATTCAATGTCATAAATTTTGACCCTTTCGGGGAGATGGGGAGGGGCATAAATAAAGATGATGATGATTTGACTAGTTGTCCTGTTGATATATATGATTTTTTTTCTTATATAAAGATATTTCTATGTTCTGTTATAAATGAGTATTGGCCAGTTAGTACAGAATGTGATTCCATGGAGGTATTACAGATTTGAAAATGGTAGTGCCTTTGATGCTATACATTACAGCTCAGTGGCTAATCTTGATCAAACAATAAATAGAAATCTCCTGCCACCTTCCTTCCACCTTAACACTTTTTAGTGAGGGGACTGAAAGGCATGGTAAGAAGAAGGTTTCTTTGCACATCAAAGAAGAAAAAGAATTAGCCTGTAATTATTGAAATTAAAATGAATAACCAATAGTGTAGTAGGGATGGGGTGGCAAAAATGCGAGGGCACTTCCTTGCAAATAAAAATTATCAACCCATGAAATGTACGTATCCTTCCAAAATTTTAGTACTGCAGTCAATTAACATTAGAAATATGCTCTAGGCATCCAACAGAAAGAACCAGATAAAACTACCAAAAGGCTGTGAAAATAGCAACTATAAGTGTTAAATGTGTGAATAATTTTCAGTGTCTCACTCTATGCCATGCTAGAAATTTCAAGATCAAAGGGAAATTTCATTGGAAGGATCAGAATTGTTATTGAAAAGAAATATTCAAGGCTAGTCATACCTTGGGTTAAATTCACTATCTTATAGCAGAAATGTGCAAAATGTGGCCAACAAGCTGCATGTCTCAGCATTCCTGGGCTTAAATAGGGCTCTCAAATGCCTCTAAACAAACTCTAGGGAATTGGGGATAGTTCTTGTTAGTTTCTTTTAGAGCCCTTGGATTATTTTAGCCCAAAGAAAGAAAGAAAGAAAGAAAGAAAGAAAGAAAGAGGGAGGGAGGCCAGAAAGTGAGATGTCACTCATATATGTTGTAAAAAGAAAGCATTTTGATGCGATCATATTTTAATGGAAGTTTCAGCAGGGAGCATACAGCCTCCTAGTATCTCCTGGGGGCTTGATGTACCCCCTAGATTCTGATAACTTTTTTTCAAATTGCAAATTGGCAATGGTTTCTGTATCTTTCATTTTTGTATGTAAGAAGGAGTCAAGTACCAACTCCTGAAATGTCATCTCCTATAAAATTATTTTGAACTAAATTGAAGTTGTGGTTCTGGGACCAGGCTTTTGGACAACAGGCATAGACAGGCCTGTAGCCGGGGGGGGGGGGGGGCAGCGGCGGGGTGGGGTGGGGTTCAACCCCCCCCCCCCGAAAATTTTCAGGTTAAAAAAAACCTGGTTTACGCATTAATTTTAACTGGTTAACCAAATCCCCATGTTAAGTCTATGAGATGCAAAAAATTAAGAGTCCCTCCAGAACTGCAAGCACTATCTCAAGCAAATATTGACAATTTATTCACACTGTCATTACTTGCAGCAATAACCAATGTAGGGAAGCAACCAAGTTGGGGGGGGGGGTTGAATGCTCTCATTAAGGAGGCCAGACTTGGTGGAGGTGGTTGACAGGGGTGGAGCTGCAGGCTATTGAAGGCTGCTCTGCCCCTTGCTGTGCTCTTTGCTTCAGCGTGACCCTAACCCCTTCCTCCGAAATTTTCAACCCCCCCCCCCCCAAATTTCAACCCTCTCCGAATTTTTTTTCTGGCTATGGCCCTAGACATAGATAGCACTTTGTACATGGAATTGGATATGGAATTGACTGGAATTGGTGATACAGCTATTAATACTATTTTTTACTGTTTTAATTAATGTTTTATTTATTGTTGTAATTGTTATTATATTGCTCTGTTATATGTAGTGGCATCAAATTGCTTCTAGATGTAAGCCATCCTGAGTCCCCCTTTGGGGGTTGAGAAGGAACGGAATAATAATAATAATAATAATAATAATAATAATATACCCCGCCACCATCTCCCCCAATGGGGACTCGGGGTGGCTTACATAAGGCCAAGCCCATACAGCAAATTACAATAAAATAAAATGCAAATTACAATAAAATAAACAACATAAACAGTAAATAATATACACAAAACATAAAAAGCAGTAAGTCAAACATAGTGACAGTGAGCAGGCTGCATGTACATAAAATGAATTAAAAATCAGGGTGAGATAAAAGAGCAGAATTATTTGTGAGGGAGAAATCGTCGACCTTCATACAAGCAGTGGAACTCTCTGCCCCGGAGTGTGGTGGAGGTTCCTTCTTTGGAGGATTTTAAAGAGAGGCTGGATGGCCATCTGTTGGGGGTGCTTTGAATGCAATATTCCTGCTTCTTGGCAGGGGGTTGGACTGCATGACCCATGAGGTCTCTTCCAACTCTATGATTTTATGATTCTATGACTTATACATTATGAAAAAAAAACTTTTCAGCATCTAAGAAAATCTGAGTTGGCTGTTTTTCATTATAAGCCTCATGATATTCCAAAACGTCCAGAACACATCTATCATTATCACTTAGATGCCTCTTTGGTAAAAACTATGCTTGAACTTCATGTATGAAGACCTGTAAAGCTTTCTTCAAGTTGTGCAACCACCAAAGACCTGATTTACCCCAGCTCCCCAAAAACATCAGGACATTATCCTGAAGTGTAGATGTGGCCATAATAGCAACAGTTTAAATACAGCTTAATTGTTCCTCCCTTGCAGATTTCCCTGGAATCTTCAACAGGAAACCCCAGATTATCTCTAAAGGCTTGTCTGGAAGGAATTGTAATAATACTATATAACTAATGGCACTTGTGCAAGAGAATTGTGTTAACACTATGTAATTGATGACACTTGTGCATTTTGAGCCCCACCCTACTTATGCTTTGTTTTTGTTCTGAGGCTTTCTCTTCTTATATTTTCTTGGGTTAAACATTATATTAACAGACAATATATCTAGAAGTTACATCATCTAGAGCTACACAAATTTCCATGTACTATTTATATCCTAAATTTATTTACAGAATTTGATTACAAAAAGGTTTTAAAACATTCCCCTTTTAAATAATCCACTCTTTAGCAGCTTTTTCTGTTGTTTTTGCAAGAAAGGGTTTCCTTTTTACTCTCCAATAAGTCATAAAACTTAATTTGAATCCATTTTAAATGTTTTATTTGGATCCACTGATAATCAACTAACTTCTAAAGATGTTGCTAAACAGTATTGGTGCCTCATCTAATTACATGATTCCGTTGCATTGAATCATGACACTGAAAATTGTGTTAAACTGCAGTAATTCTACAGTTAAGAACCAGCTCCCTGTTTGTTTTCTCACACGTGAAGTATGACAATACCACTTGAACCACCCACCTTGCTTCATTTCCTGATTTATGACACAAGCCATAATTGTGGATGTAAATAAATGAGCAATTGCAGGATCATGTAATGGCAATAGTATAGAATTATCTCCAATCCTTGCCTAGACTGTAAAGATGAACAAGCAGTATAATTTTTGTCACAAACCACAAGTTCTGTTTTGTAAATTTTTTTTACAGTGCAATATTTATTTTTAAATACTCTTTCAAGCAATTTTCTGGGTTTAATAGTTTATATCAGAGGTCCCCAAACTACGGCCCGTGGGCCGTATGCGGCCCACCGAGGGCATTTCTCCGGCCTGCACGGCCTGGCCTGGCCTGGCCACGCCCACCCAGCGCCGGTCCGTCAATTGCGGACACCCTCTGCTCCGGCCGCTCTGCCTGTGTGGGAGGGAGAAGCCTCCCAGGTGGATCCTCTGCAGAGCAGAGTGGCTGGAGCAGAGGGTGTCCACAATTGACGGAGCGGTGCTGGGTGGGCGTGGCCAGGGAACACCGGCGTGGTGAAGGCAAGTGAACTACAACTCCAAAACTCAAGGTCAATGCCCACTAAACCCAGTATTTTCTGTTGTTCATGGGAGTTCTGTGTACCAAGACTGGTTCAATTCCATCATTGGTGGAGTTCAGAATGCTCTTTGATTGAACTATAAATCCCAGCAAATACAACCCCCAAACGCCACCAGTGTTCACATTTGGACATATTGAGTATCAGTGCCAAGTTTGGTCCAGATCTATCATTGAGTCCACAGTGATTTATGGAGGCAGGTGAACTACAACTCCAAAACCAAAGGACACTGCCCACCAAACTTTTCCAGTATTTTCTGTTGGTCATGGGAGAACTGTGTGCCAAGTTTGGTTCAATTCCATCGTTGATGGGGTTCAGAATGCTCTTTGATCATAGGTGAACTATAAATCCCAGCAACTACAACTCCCAAATGTCAAGATTCTATTTGCCCCAAACTCCACCAGTGTTCAAATTTGGGCATATTGAGTATTTGTGCCAAGTTTGATCCCGATCCATCATTGTTTGAGTCCACAATGATCTCTGAATGTAGGTGAACTACAACTCCAAAACGAAAGGACACTGCCCACCAAACCCTTCCAGTATTTTCAGTTGGTCATGGGAGAAATGTGTGCCAAGTTTGGTTCAATTCCATCATTGATGGGGTTCAAAATGCTCTGTGATTGTACTTGAACTATAAATCCTAGCAACTACAACTCCCAAATGACAAAATCAATTTTTTGTGTGAAGGACATACATTGGGTTGTTAGGTGTCTTGTGTCCAAAATTGGTGTCAATTTGCCCAGTGGTTTTTGAGTTCTGTTAATCCCACAAACGATCATTACATTTTTATTTATATAGAAGTGTGGGTTTTTGTTTTTTTATTTGGGGGGGGGGGGTTTGCACTGCAAATAATATATGTGCAGTGAGCATAGGAATTCCTTCATTTCAAAAGCATAGGAATTCCCTCTGTTCAAAAGGTTTGGGGACCCCTGGTTTATATGATAATTAATTGTAGCATTAAATCAGAATTTTACTACTGTGCTATTCCCCATTTATTTATATATTTATTTATTTATTCTTTATTTATTTGATTAAAAAAACCTAATGTCAAAAGACCAATTCCAGATAGTTAAGAGACTCTTCAAAACAAAGCAACAAAAACGTCCACACAGCACATAGGCTGAAATTGCACCATCATTACATGGGGGAAAGTACTACTGAATACAGTAGAACTTATTTCAAGATGAATATTTATGTAATTGCAATATTCATATATCAAAGAGCACATATAAATATAGTACACAAGATTCCTTCAAAGGAGAAGTAAATTTGGACAACTAAGAAACTTAAATTCTGTTTCAAAGAAAGAGAAACTGCTCATTATGTGTAGTTTCATTTGGTCCTAAAGAAATTTGTCTCTATATTTAATACTAAACAGAAATCTTTAAAGAAAAAAAGTCTATTTCTTAAGCCACTTCCAGATAGCACTTAAACATGTGCTGAAACCCAAAACCCACACTTTCCTCCACCCAGAACCCACACTTTCCTGGAGGGGGGGTCTAGATGCCCTCCTACTACTTCCAGGACGGCACTCAGACACCCAACCCCCACCCAGAAAAGACTTTTAAAAAGAAAAGAAATTTCCCAGCCACCATCAAGAAATCATATGCCAGTGGGATTGATGAGTGATTTTCATCCTGCCCCCCCCCCCCCGACACGTGATTTTTACGTGCCAGGAGGACTCTGGCAGGACCTTAATGGGGACATTAAGCCCTGGGGGGGGGGGGGTTAGAAGGGGGTTGGTGCCCTCTGAGTTTCTGGGCTTATACAGCCCAAAAAGCCCAAGGGGGCTGTGTGGATTGGACCCAGGGATCGTGTGATGCAGTCCTCAGGCCCAATCCACACTCGACCCATACCTCCCCTATGGTCAAAGATCCTGGTCTTACCACATATCAAAATAATTCAGGACAAAGCACTTGGACATCTCCAGTAAAAGTGTGCGAGCTTGAGTAATTTGGGGCCTGTCTGAATAGGCCTGTAGTTACATAAATGTCTTGCCTTCCTTTTAGTGAGCTCAAAATCACTCACACAAATCTCATCTTCCTAATTTATCTGCCTTAGAAATAGTCTGAGAAAAAAGTATGTTGTAGTAGAGCCTGTGAGTAACATTACAAACAGTAGTATGGGTGCCAGAAGTGGAAAAAGGGTTACTCGGAAGCAGGAATCTGATGAGCAGCAGAGAAAGAGGATCTGGGACATATTACAGCGTCTATAGATGAGGAGTCATTTGAAGGATTCTCTGGGGATGATGGGTCAATGAGTGAAGGAGAAGAAGGAATAACCATGGATTGGACTAAGATAAGAGAAGTGCAACCTATTTGTGAGGAGCCAACAACTAGTGATACCTTTATGGGGTTCTCTGGGAGTGAAGTCTGGCAATCAGGGGATCCAACTGAGTCTTGGGGGGATCTAAGTCTTGAAAGGAGATGGAGGACTTTGAGGGGAAGACAAGGTGGCTCACGTGAAGAGCTGGAAGCAGCTGCGGGGGATAATGATGGGGCAGTGGTCAGTTCATCTTCTGATGATGAGTTGTAAATAAAAGTGGGTTCAGGGATGAGGGGTCCTTGCAGAAGGCAAGGTGTTGGAGTGTGTTCGTGTTTTGGGTTTTGTGTGACTTGCTGCTGCCAGTTTCATGTTCGGTTGGGATCTGCAGTTTGAATCTCTTGATCGTTTGCTTGTTATTGACCCAGATTGGCTTCTCATGAGTGTGGACTTCTCCCTTCCTGGACCTGGATCGGCTTGACTAAAGACGCTGCTTCTATGGTCTCTGGACCTGCGCTGTTTTGGATTTCTCCCGCTTTGACCCTGGACGTCAGCTGATGACACTTCTCTTCCTGCAGCTCCTCCTTTTGTTAACCACTTGTGTACTGTGCCTTTTTGTTTGACATCAGAATGCTTTGTTTGATTCGTTTCTTTTATCCAACTAATCCGGATTACATTCCTGTAAAGTTTTTTGAACCAGGACTGGTTGTTTCTTGAGTTTTGACCAGTGGCACTGCATTTAAGTGCCTCTGCATCATTTTTCCTTTGTTTTAATAAATTCTGTATTGAAGTCACTTTTGAGTCTGGCCCTTTAAGATGTCTGTGATTCTAACAAAGTAACTTTCCCAAAGCAGTTAAATAAGTATTTAACCCACCTTGAAAAGCTATTTTTATAACTAAGAAGGTTAACAATAGATAAATAAGGAAATGTGGGAGAACAAAGCTGAGATGTAGCCAACCCTGCTGTAGGTTCTCTCTCCTAAAATATTATAAAACATAGCGCATCATTCACTTACTAGGCCAATTTCCCTATGTTCAGTTCTTTCTCAAGTATAAAAGCAAGTCATACAGTTCAACTATTTGCTAATGTGCATATCTTACCTGTACCATTTTACTGTGTTCTGTTCCATTAAAGTATGAATAATAATAAAAAATCTGCATGGAAATGTGTCATTAAAATATATCTGTAAATGCATGTTCTTTCTGTGCTGTCAAAATACATATTTTGAAATAAACGTTTCAAGGTTCCTATTTCTATATTTGTGCAGCTGTCTGAACATTTGTAAAGTGTGAAAATTTGCAGATAATTAAGTTCCAATCACCACACTACACTAGATCTGGGCAGTTCCTTTACAAAGATTAAATTCATTATATATGTCATGTGGTGAAGGTTCAGCAAGGGAACTATAATTACTTTTGGTACTTACACTATGTACTAATGCTGTATTATACTTTAAACACTATGCCAAAACTCTATGGAATCCTGACATTTATAGGTTGGTGAGATACTAGTGCTTTTATCCTAAGAAGTTTAAATGCCCCTCCCTAAATTGCAAATTCCAAAGTGATAATTCACTCTCAGAAATGGTCTCTCTAATTGGATCTTTTGGAAAATTGGCATTTCTGCAGACCTTCATATGTACATAATGAGAGAGACATAATGAATATAGGGATATATTATTCTTTATGGGAGTAACGTAGAATCCAAACAGGTCAAAGGGATAGTAGGAGTTTGTACAACAATAATATACAAGGGACAGTATTGTTGAGACATGGAAGAGGGGCTACAATCCTCCCTCTGTTGTACACTGAGACCAAGTCTAATATTATATACTGTACTCTAACAACGCTTACATACACACAAAATTTAGTGCTTCATTCTATAATCTGTTGCAAATGATACCTAACTTTGTCTAGCTCAAGCAGCTGTGCACAAAATGTGCAGAAGAGGACATACCAAACATTTGCTATGAACACCATTGCTAGGACTGCTGAATATTTTATTGCTGTCTTATCCTAGACAAAATTAATTTGCCTCAATCTGCTTAATAGAGAAAAGGCACATTAGATTTTGTAAATATCCCATTCTTCCTGAAGATAATATGTATATTCAGCACAATAGGCCACTTTTTATTGCAGATGTTAGTGTAACCACAATCTCTCTCTCCTTATGAATCTGGTGCTAGGCTATTATGCTATTACCTCGTGCTGTTATGGGCTGTGTATTATAATAAGATATGAGAATCACAACACTGTGGGTGTCTTTAATATAAAGGGTCAAAATTCCCATGAACAGTTGGCACTCCACTAATGATGGTGTTACTTAAAGCATTATGAAGGCACTGGTAGTATGTTATAATCAAAAGAAATATCCTAACATTATATATTGATAACTTAATGACAGCACATAATGATATTTGCAGGAAAAAGAAAGCCAGGAGCAAGAAAATAGGCATCACTCATAATATTGCTGGTCTACTTAGAATTGCTTGTCCTTCATGATTCATGCTTCAGTACTTTAAGCTGATGGAGGAAAACATAAATAGTACTTTTCTCTTTGCAAGTACATGCTGAAAAGAATCCACCTCCTCACTGTCTAATTTATTGTTGACTAATAATTAAGAACATTTTGTGCTGAGACAAGATACTGTATAATGGGTTGAACGTGGTGGCCATATCTTTATTGACATCATCCAGAAATTTGGAAGGAAAAGAGAAGGTGACACAATGCTTTATGTTTTCCTGATCAAACCCTGTCCAACTAGGACAAGAAGCAATTGGGGTCTATTAAACATCTGGTAATGCTTACCAACATGTGCTAACCTGCGAGACAAACATAAATGGCTTTGAGTAGAGTTAATGTGCAGGTGCCCAGACACAAAGATTAACCATCCCCAACTCTCAAGTCACCTGAATATCTCTCTCCTCCAAGCTTAAATAGCATTCAACAAGTCACCTGAATATCTCTCTCCTCCAAGCTTAAATAGCATTCAATTTCTGTCAATTGTGAAATAGTAACAATGCCTGCATTGAAGTATACATACAGGAAACCAATAACAAATTGGTTTGATCAAGAGTGGAAATCATCACATCAACTGGGTGGATGCCCCTGTGGAGGTAAAATAAAAGGTTTGCAATCACAAGGAAAAATTCCTTGTTACTTCATGATGGTGACTAGCCAAAGCTTGGGGAATTATTTGTGGTGCAGGACAGTACGGTAGTGAAGGTAGATGTAATGATGAGGTAGTTGAGAATGGCCAACTGTTCCAATCCTGAGGAGCATTGTGAAACTTAGAACTTCATCACAGCCCCTCCCCCTCCATTTCTACACACATTTTATAGATGAAGCACTACAGAGCCCTTCACATGAAGCAAAATGACTTTTGACTCATCCAGTTTTAGAAGGGTTAATAAATGGGGGGAGGGGGGCATCGGGTGGCAGGAGCCAAGAAGAAATCATTTTCTGAGCTCCTGATGCACTTGGAAATGAGAGAAAGTGCTTTCAAACACGTGGGATGTCAGATTTGACCATATCATGTTGTTTCAGTGACATGGAGCAATGGGTGTTCTTATAGGTGGTCTCTTCCTGAGCATTGATGCTACACTTCTTTCCCCAATTCCTTCTGCATGATGGTGGAATGGTAATCTTTTAAAAAAGTAATGTTATACAAAGAAATTGTGCAATTGTAAGCTACCATTTTGTTCCTTGGTAATAATCTTTATTTTCAAAATAGCACTATTGCAAGCTTATGCATACACACACACACATCAACTATAGGATCTTGTTAAACTTTGCCATGATATCTGAGCTGGGATCTCATTTCTAAGGGCACACTCTTTCTATTCTCCAACAAAAGGCCTTTTGTTGGGAAATATGCTCCCCACAAAGTTTAGAACCATAATTCTTATCTGGCTCCTGAATATATTCATTTATTGTTGGTTATGTATGAATTCTAGACATTTTCCCATGTATAAAGTAATGAACAAAAGTTATGATTATATCATTGCATAGCAGCTTTTTCAAATAAACAATCTCTCTCTCTCTCTCTCTCTCTCTATATATATATATTAGGGCTGGGCGGTTTCGTTTCGTTAATTCGTAATTCGTTAATAATTCATTAATTTTTTCTATTACAAAACGATAACGAACCATTCTGGAGCAATTATTAAAAAAAACGAATTTTCAAAAACGTTTTGTAAATGCTTCGTATTTCGATATTGTATTCATTTCGTTATTGTTTTGAGGTTGTTTCGTTATTATTTCCGCATGTCTGGGCCAGTTTTATGGTTTAATTAGTGAAAAAAAATATAATATCACACCAACAGTCAACAACAGAGGGAGAGGGAAGCTTCAGAAGGTTTTGGAGGTTTTTTAGCGTATTTCGCGGTCACGTCCGCCATTAACGAATCAATTCGTTATTGTTTCGGAAATCGATTCGTTAATTTTTTACCATTTACGAAATTCCGTAAATATCGAACTTTTTAAAAGGAAAATTTTGTAATTATTTTAAATATCGAAACAAAAAAAAACCCCAAATACAAATCGATTTTAGAAACAAATTTTTCCGTTGTTACCCAGGCCTAATATATATCAATGCATTATAAGAGTAAGTTTTTCCCACAGTTTGAAGACATCTTTATTTACTACTCATGGGGAGGTTCAAGCTGTACATATAATGGTGGGGAGGAGCAGTAAGGATTTTAATGAGTCTAGGAACATGATGATATTGTCCTCATGAGCTATAAGAGCTTAGATGCTTACTGCTGTAACAACAGAACTCATTCTCACATTATGCCATGTTATATATAGAACTTTTAGAGATTTAAAGTCAGCCACCTACAATCATGTTATGTCCTTGTATTCTATTCATATTTTGTTAAAACAAATCCAAAAATGCTACTAAATCCAGTTTCCTCAAAGAAACATAACTGGAAGATCTACTCATGGAATTAACTGATTGTTACTGTTTTAAAATTGTATAGGAAATATTTTTTCCTCTTGAGAAAAAAAGCTATCCAGAATTTAATAAGTAAAAAAAACCCTGTAAAATCAAATCCAATGATGAGTAGAACACAGCATTATATTTGTAGGTTATATATATATATTTCTTCAATTTTCAAAGGCCACAAGGCATTTCAACTGTGTCCATCTGGAAAGATCTTTTTAAAGGTCTTACATTAACACATTAAGATTAAATGAAATCAATTTCTTCAGCTCTGTAATATCCATATCTCTGAGTATTCAATGTGACTGTCTTTCGAAATAATTTGTCCACTTTGGATACACTCGTCTTAATATTTTTGGTGAGATGCAACCAAACCATCATGTTTTTGGTTCTTTCATGCCTTCATATTGTTATGCCTCAGAATAGATTCACCTTGCTTTCTCTGACAAAACCAGCCAATCTTGAGAGGTAGAAAGTTTATTGAAACAATCAAAGTAAAAGCAGTAAAAAATTCAGTGGTTACAAGGTAGAAAGTCCAATATATTCCTTGGAAGTTTAAGCAGAAGACATGAAGCAAAACAAGAAGCCCCAAAGCAGGAAGCAGCTTAAGATTACATGAAGCAGGCCGTTGCTAAATCCCTAGCCCCGAACTGGGCTACTGCATGCCACATTGCAACGTTGAACTAACACAGGATCTCTGTCCAGGCACATTACTTATATGTTTCACAGCAAAACACAAGCCTTAACGAGCAGTTTTCCCACAGATGAGGTCAACACTTCTCTGCCAGCCGCGCACTCCTTCGCACCACCTGTCCTGCGCGGCCTTGCATCCCACCGACAGTCTGACCTTGCTTCCCAGCAACTGTCTTATCACCCACATTCCGATCTTGTGAAGACATTGAAGACACAGGCCTGTCTCTAAATTGCCTGTCTCTAAATTCATGGGAAGAAAGCTGAGAGCCCACATCTGCACTATTCTCAATCCCATCTGCAGGCTCCTCACACCCATTCCCATCATTCCCATCAAGTTGGCGCTGAACCACAACACATATCTTGAATTTTGATAAGATCGTCTACAAAGTTCTAAGCATTAGTCATACTTTTTGGGATAGACTACACTGAAGATCATGTCAGTGACTTAACTATTAATGTTTAGTTAAAACCCTGTTTTTATTCTGACTTCTTGAAGAACAAAAAAAACCCATATCAATTTACTGAAATTTTGATAGGTTTTAGTTTTTAAAAAGGCACCGGCAAAGCACTTAAAAGGCTGAAATTCCTTATGAACAAGCAACAGGTCAACCATTCCATTCCTCATGAGACTCCATTCCCTCAAAGTTGATAAACAAAGGCATTGATAAAGTCATTAAATTATTCCTGGTATTTTTTCTGTCTGTCCAATTTACAAAGACATTAAGGCTTTTAAGCTTAAGCAAGTTTAAAGTTATATAAGACCAGTAGATACTAAAAAAGTATCAACATATTAATTCTGAGAAGACTGCAATATAGCTATAAGCATTTTTATTACACATTATTCACAAAGACACCCCCTCTTGCTGAAGATCCAAAGGGACAGTTGTACATTAATCTTTATTTCACCACACCGAGCCACTTCCTTCTGAGATGTGTACATATGTGTGTTTGTGTGTATGATGTTATTTGTTAAACATATTTCTAGAGGGGCTGCATTGTCATTTGCTGATTGACCATATTACGACTTTTAGAGATGAAAATCCCAAATGAACTGCAAGGAAGACATTAGCTTCTGCAACCCAAAGGGAGAGTGTTGTCACTTGACAATAGGTAGCTAAGATAAATGTGGCAATTATGGCCCACAGACATGTCAACAAATGAAGGACTACAGAAATAGTGTCAACAGCTATTTGTGACAGATGTTATGAGGATGACAATGGACAGCTTGCCAGCCAGGTAAGACAGGAAAGACACTGACAAATATACTGCAAAGGATAACCACTTGAGGAAGGTCACAGAAGAGTAAGAAAAATGAGCTCCAATAATGCAAATTTAGAGCAAATGTAGGTCCAGCACTAGAATGAATTATAATGCAGTTTCAAGGTACAGAGAAGCAGGATGATCATCTTGAATACGACAGACACTCTCTTGACCTGGATGAATGTAGTCTCTGAAACCTTGTTTCAGAAGGTTTCCGTGGCATGCAAATTGTTCTGAAATATTTTCTTGGCAGTATGGAAGAAGGAGAGGAAAACTACAATGAGTTTTAGTAATTCATAACTGCACACTGCTAAATCTCTATCTACTTTTATCCTAGAACATTATAATTATAACCTTATAAGCCCCTGGGAAATGTATTTCCTTATCCTATCCCAGGAGAATAACATACATTTGACAGAACTTTGACAGAACCATATGGGTTAGCTTTTCAAAATAGAAGTCTTCAGTTCTTTCCTCCATTGTTATCTTTTTTAAAAAATTATAGAATTACAGTTTTCCTTATTTTTCCTTTATTTTTTGCTTTAGCAATATAATTTTTCTGAATATATGTTATGCTTTGAAATTAGCTTCAGGCCATATCATGTTCCCAATGGGACTATATTCTTAAATCACTATTGTGGGACATGCCTGCCTGCTATGATTTGTAACTATATTTCAAATTTTCTTCTACCATAAGCATGTGTGTGTGTCTTCAAGTCAGCTGTCAACTTATAGGGACATCATGAATTTTATAGTTTCTTTAAATTTTATTTTTGCAGGTGGATTGCACTGCCTCTTTCTGAATTATAGTTAACTGAACTTGGTAATCCTTGGCAGTCCATGATCCACATATTAACCACATATTAACCAGGGCTAACCCTGAGAATTCCTTAGTACAAAAACATTGACATTAAAAAAGAAAACAGTTTTAAAGGTTTTGCATGCATGCTATTTTCATTTTGCCACTATCTTTATACCATGAGGGATAAAGATTCGAGTTTGCATCATGTGATGGGCTCCATGGCACTTCATCTATGAAATTTTTTCAAGTGTGTTGAAGACAAATTTGTGATGATTTCATAATAATTACTTGCTTGATGGAATACACACACACACACTCATAGAGTGTCGATTATTTAACTAATTGAGGCATGTCATATGATTAAAATTTAGCTAATGTCAATCAGAATTTGCCTCCTTAGTAATCTGGTGAGCTGGTTTGGCATTCCCGTGAAGAAAGCCACTTTGTCTATACCACAGTGTGTCTTTAAGTGTCAAGTGAAAGGCTTCTATTTGAAAATGGGTTCATATGCAGGTTTTTCTTTACATGTAGAGATATTGAGCCCAATAACCTATCTAAATAAACCAAATATAAAAGGTTTGAATTGGTATAGGGCTGAAGAATATGCCTTTCAATTTTATGAAGAATTTGTTTCTTTACAAGGTTGGATATTTCTCATTGATTCATTAGTGAATAAGTTTAAAATTTCAGCCACAAAATAGCCAGAGGGTCTCAGCAGTTTTTTTTTTAGTAATAACGGGATAATGAAGCATTTTGTTACAAAATGTTTTAAGAGTTATAGAAATAACAAATGTGAGACAAAGAAATCATATATGTGCATTGTCTCTCAAGATTCAGTTTGGGTCCTAATTAATTGGGTTAGAAAATAGACTATTTTCTCTCTCTGATTAATTCAGAATCAATTTACTTTAAATTAAGTTCCAAATCCATGTTGTGAGTATTAAATGCTAAATGTGATGGAAATATGAAGCTTTTCACTGTCATTGGTGTATGTTTATACACTAGGCACATGCGATAAAGAATGGTTCTAAACTGTGTTCAAAAGTAAGGGGTGCTAGCACTTCGTTTTTAAGTCCTTTCCAAATTTTGGGGGTAAAAATTTTGAAACTTTAAGAAACTTCCAAATCTTCACAAGTATCTCATTAATGGCAGTCATGCATATGCATTAAGGAAAACATTACTGTCAGTGGGGAAACATGAAGGGCTTCTCTTTCCCTGTTTTGAGCTATCCTGATGAAACTTAGTACAGTGGTAGTACACATTGACTACTGTTAGTTCACCAAATTTCAGACTCTTCGACTTATCCACAGATTTTTGGCATTTTTTAAATTTTTTTAGCTTAATCACAGCTACATTCAAACATCCACAGCTTAATAGTCGAAGGCTCCTTTCGATTCAAATTCTTAATATTGGAAGGGCAGCAGGCAGGTGTGTCAAGACTCACTTCAAAAGTGCTAAACATCTGAACTAAATCCAAACCAAGGGTATTTCCAGATCAAATACACAAGCGTAGTATATACATACACACATTTACCAACACTGTAGTGTTTATCTAGGCTGTCAACCTAGGGAAATATTATGTCTGTTAAGTGTCAAAGTGATACATGAGTTATGCCCTAAATTCCATTCAAATTTAGACCTTTAAAATTATTCTTTGATACATAACAATATTAGTACAGAGCAAACAAGATCACTATACTGTCTTTTGTATTTGTTCACACATCAGACACTTACCAAGTGTTTAGGACTGCGAATAATGCATGCAGATCCGAGTAGGGTGGCCTTTTGCAGCTGACAGATGGTAATTTTGTCAGTGCTAATTGTTCTTAAATGCAGACCAAGGTCTTTAGGCACTGCAGTCAGTGTGCCAATCACCACTGGGACCACCACCACCACCTTTATTATTATTATTATTGGTGGAACTGAGTTAAATTTGTAAGGATAGCTGTTTTTCTAAGCTGATTAAGATTGTCGAACATCTGGTGAAAACATTGAGGGACTATGTGAAACAGCAGTTGTTTCATTTGAACTAATTAAAAAAGGAAGTAAGGAAAGAAAGAAAGGGGAAATAAAAGTGTGGAAAAGCATAGAAGGCATCTACATAGCAAATTTGAAAAGTTTCACAAGAAGGGCATTTTATTTTATGCAGTAATGAAATTCTGAGAGAAACATAGCTCTCTCCTTTCCTCGTGTTTTCTTTTAGAAAACACTATATCAAAATGTCCAATATTATAAAGAGTCCCCTCAATAAAAGTGTGCTGCACAGTTTCTCAAGGACACATGCACTTGCTAGGAAAATAGGATTAGAGATAAAAAAAATCAATATTGTTTTGCTTGGTCATTTCACAGTTTCATTCTTTCAGAGTTTCATTCTTAGTGTCCTCAATTGACAATATAGTATCTGTTCTAAAAATATGTCCTAAGAGAAGACGATGAACCTGTCAGTTATTCAAACATCCTTTTTTTCTCTTTTCACTTTCTGCACAAAACATAGATTGTAAAAGAAATTTTCAACTCAAAAAAAGCATTGAAATGAAAGAAATCATCTTTCTACTATAAGAAGTATTTTGAAAACTACAGTGTTTAAAGGCTATTCACATTTTGAAACTTAGGACCTTACTGCACAAGACACTAAAAATTGGGATTTTAAAACTCTTCTCTCTTTCCTACTGAGAGGAGGAGACAACTTGCAGAAGAAGAAAAAACAGAGAATTCTAGGACTTGAAGTCCAGAGCAATGGAGAGGAAAACCAGCCTATGATTGGCTGAGGCAGATCACGTGATGCAACAAATATGGCTGTGCTTAGCCCCCATTGCCCCGAAGAAGAGATAATTTTGTTTTAACTATGGGGAAAAAACCCTAAAAATCAGTGGATGACCAGATCTTTCTGAAACCTTTCTGGAATTATGCCCTACTCATTTTTGGTCACTGTGGGTAAAATAATAATAATAATAATAATAATAATAATAATTTGTTCTGTTTTTTTAAAAAAATATATATTTGTAAAAATTATATAACTTTCCAAAAGATTAGTGTGTGAGAGGAACATTCTGAAAGCTGGCACTTGGCAGGCTTACAGCCATAAAAATGGAAGAGGAACAAGACTTTAAACTATCCCCATTGGCATCAATGGACTGAATCTTACTGAGCCGAAAGCAGAACTCAGGGTTCTGAATTACAAATCCAAGTGTTGTCCACTCCCAAAATTGGGGGGGGGGGGGCATCCAAAATTAGAAATAAAAACAGATTGGATTTCTGCCTTTTCCATGCCCCTAGGTTTTTATTGCCAAACCTTCCCTAGGCTGAAAAAGAATGATTGAGCTGGATGTTTTGGAAAACAGACTTGCAAACAGAAATAAATAGGTAAAGCTACATTTTGCAACTACAAGCATTTTCATATTTCATATTTGGGGCAGTCTGCAAGAAGCAGCTGTATTCTATATTTTTTCACTTCTGATCATGTAACAGTCTCATTGTGGTGATCATATAATGAAACCTTTATTTCATGTTATGGCTCCTTCTGATCACTCATTATCCCACAAATCTGATTTTACCTTAATCTGCATTCTTAAAATCTTCTAGATTAAACAATGAACCCATTTCCAAAAATGCTTAAGGTTATCATATAATATAAAATGTCTCTTTGTGCCAGTTACATTTCCATTAAACATTTGTACACCCTTTAAAACTTTTTTTCAACTTTGCCGATGTCAAGTACCAGTGACTGCTTCACTTTATTTTCCTCTTGGTATGCATGCTAATATACTTATTTCCATGTAAGGGGTGTTTAGCCATCCTATTATGCTGAGATTTAATAATACTGGTATACTAGAAGCATATTGATTTGCAAGTATCCAGATATACATGCCTGCCTGCCTTCCTGCCTGATCACCGATCTAGCCATCTATCTAACTAGCAACTTTAAAAATTCAACCATATCTAAATCCTCTTTTTAGCAAGAATGATATTGAACCTGCTGTCTCTTCTCCCCTCCCACAACTAGTTCAGTACAGTACAACAACTTTGCTCCAAGTCCCCTTTGGGGAGATGGTGGCGAGGTAAAAATACATATTATTATTATTATTATTATTATTATTATTATTATTATTAATCATAATAATAATAATTGTGTATTCCTCTCCCAGCTTCAAAGCACTTATTGGTGACTCTCCCCCACCTCCCCAGCCCCAGAACACATGTGGATCTTTGGTCAGATTTTTCGTAAAAGGCAGCTCAAGGGCCAAAGAACTGGGATGTAAATTATCATGAGCGTTGTGTGCCAGGCAGGGGTGGCTCAACCCATTACGCAAAGTAAGCATTTGCAATATAGTTGATTTTGCTCAGGGGCATTCTTGAGGCGCTCTTGGGGGAAAATAGACCTTGACATATGCGAGTTGTAGTTACTGGGATGTATAGTTCACCTAAAATCAAAGAGCATTCTGAACTCCACCAATGATGGAATTGAACCAAATATGGCACACAGAACCCCCATGACAAACAGAAAATATATATCAATGATTGGTTGTGGGGGGGAGGGGGCAAAATACTGTTTGCTTACCATTGAAAATTACCTAGGGCCGCCTCTGGTGCCAGGTCAGTGGCCAACATGAGATGCGTACATTTTTTTCTACATAAACAGTTTGAAAGAAGACTAATTGGCTCACATATTAAGCCTTCTCCAATTCTGAGGCATATCCCTACATAATACCTTTCATCATGAAAAGGGACTTTTCAAGGATTACTGTCTGACTTGGTTGAACACTTATTCTCAAGATTAAAAGGTCATTTCCCCTTCCCATACTGCTTTATTTTTTTCATACATGAAAGTGGCAGGCATCAATTTACTTAAATGAAAAGAAATGCTTGTAAGGGGCTTTTCTGGAAACTCAAGGAGAATTGCATTATTTGTCTGAATGGTATTGTATGGAATAACATTTTAGGCTATGATGGAATTATTCCAACGAACTGCATCATACAAATAAAGCAGATCCACTGCAACAAAAATTGAAGCAGTTCTGAGGAACCTTGGCATCGGTGTAACAAAGCCTTGGAGACCATAGCTTTTGTGCATGTGTGATCCTTGTGTTATTGGATGTCAAGGAGTATAATGCTGAAGGCTCTTGTAGAAAGCTCATGAACTGTAACTTAGCTTACGAAGACAGTAAAAAAAAGAAAATAAACAAATAAAACTTCACCTTGCATTTCTTCTGTGGTTGGCTGCTAAATGATTTATAGCATCATGCAATTTTTACACCAGTGAGAGCAGTAATAGCTGTCTGTGATGAATTCTGCAGGGACAGCTATGCCTGGAAAAGATTTATAGCATGTATCATATTACATAAGGTCCCTAGTGGCATGTTCATTGGGTTTAAAGCATAAACCAAAATTCAGGATAGAAAAAATAAAATATTAAAAGATATGACAATCTTGTTTTTGAAGGTTTCAAAACCTCTTGATACCTAAGGAAGACTTGTGTTTGCTGTATTCAGTCATGGAGGTAATTAAGCTGTTTCTTAGAATATCCTTTAATGCACTTTGAGCACCGGTATCAGAAAGTGACTAGTGTCTGACCTACAAATTGGGAAAATTGTCACCCATTCCGTTAATTTATCCAATGTGTTAGATACTATTCTTGCATTTCAAACTTTAACTTTTAAAAAACAGTGTAGTGCATAGAGAATAACAGTCCCTTAAATAACAGAGCTCATCAAAATTATCATGTTATTTTCATTGGTGCTGCTAGCCAAAGTAATCATAGTGGTTGCCATTTTCCTGAGTTTGTTAAGGAAATCAATGTTGAGGTCATCAAGAAATGTAGCTGTGGATAGGGGAGTGAGTAAATTCTCAATCAAAATGAACATTCTGATTCCCGCATATGATTCCCTCCTTCTCTAAATGTTTAGCCTTATAGAGAATGAGATATATATAAAAAATTGAACCTATATTTATTATATTTGCAATCAATTTGTAACTTTTTCTGATCTTTAACTTTGGATGCCTAAACACTATTTCTAAACACAATGGCATTTTTAACTTATTGCAGTGCTAAAAATAT
Source organism: Anolis sagrei (assembly GCF_037176765.1). Classification (NCBI taxonomy): domain Eukaryota; kingdom Metazoa; phylum Chordata; class Lepidosauria; order Squamata; family Anolidae; genus Anolis; species Anolis sagrei. Next base: position 135,486,340 of record NC_090023.1, read on the forward strand.
GCAGATCAAAGAAAAATTCACTGGAGGAACAAATGCTCTCATCTTTTCAACTATCCCACTGCAGAAGCCCTGGATATGCATTTTTCAGAACCTTCCCATCAGTGGGGTTGGGAGAGGATTGGGACTCATTGTGTAGTTTATTGTGTAAATAAGTTTTTATTTTGTTTTCAAAAATGAGGAAAAAAATAACTCAAATAAACTATTTTAAAAGGGGGAAATGGAAGGAAAGATGGTAAACAACACAGAATATAGTATGTAAGTTACGAAGCTATGTTAGTTCAATAGTTCTACACATGAGTCTATTGTATCATCAAAGACATAGAGGAGGGGGGGAGTATTGTTATACATGTTCATTTGACGACATAACCAACCCACACCATTTTGTGAACCCTTGCTGGCTGTTGTACTCTAATGTGAATATTTTGTTTAGACTTAGATTTATGTTATTATAGAATTTTGTCTGATTAAGTATAGTTTAATTTATTTATGTCAAGTTTACTGATGTTAGGTCTTAATTGAATGTTAGGCTTTAATGTTACTTTTATATGTGGGAGTTTTCTGGGATTTTATGTTAGTATCATGTATTTTATCTAGGCATTGAATATTTGCCCTTGTTATGCTGGAATCTGCCCTGAGATTGGTGGTATAAATAACATTATTGTCATTTCATTATTCTTTAGTAAAGGGAGGAAGTAAATAAAAGGAAAAAAATCAAATTATGATATCTTCTCTAACAAGAGTAACAGGTTATCCATTCGGGATATACATAGATTTCTTTTATCTTCTTATATTTTCCCTTCTTTTCTTCTCTCCCAACTCTGCATAGTATTTCTTCTCCTTATTTTATCCATTAACTAATTCAAACTCTATTTTTTCTATCCTTGATGGCAGTCAACTATATACATATCTTAAAGTTATTTTTTGTTAGTAGATCAGTAATATATAACTATTAGGGCTGTCCAACCATGGAAAAAATTGTTTCTAAACTCGATTCGTTTTTAGGGGGGGTTTGCGTTTCGTTATTTAAAAGAATTCCGAAATTTTTCTTTTAAAAAGTTTGATATTTACGAAATTTCGGAAATTACGAAACACTTTCGAAACAATAACGAATCGATTCATTAATGGCGGATGCGATTGCACAATACGCTAAAAAAACCCTCCAAACGGGACAGGGGGAACTTCTGAAGCTTCCCTCTCCCTCTGTTGTTGACTGTTGGTGTGATAATTTATTTTTATCACTGATAAAACAAACAACGACTATAAAACTTGCACCAGACATACGGAAATAATAACGAAACAATTTCGAAACAATTACGAAACAATTTCGAAACAATTACGAAACGAATTGGAAAAATTACGAAACGAATTGGAAAAATTCATTTCGTTTTTTAGTTGCTCCTGAATGGTTCAATATCGCTTCGTTATAAAAAAAATGAATTAATAACGAATTACGAAATTAACGAACGAAACCGCCCAGCCCTAGTAACTATTTATTATAATTATCTATCATTCACGTAGGATCTACACATAATAAATCTTCTTATATAAATGTATATATCTATAGTATCAATCTTGTGTAGTCCTGGGAAGAAAAATAGCTGACCAATCGACAATAATTGATAATGGTTACTGGGGGTTTGAAAATCTCCAAGTCTTGATTTTGTTGAGTTTTTTGGACTCTGCCCAGCATTTTGTTTCTGTCTATATTTTCTATTATATTTCCAAGTTTTCAATTTACTTCCTGCACAGAGATTTCCACAATTGTTAATGCGTTTTCTTAATATGTATATTTATCTATGTAGGTAACTCAATTTGTTCAACACTTCCAAACTGATGAAGCCTATGTATGTGTATTTGTCCCACTGTGCATATTTCAGTCATTCACATTTTAAAATACACACATTGGCTTATGTGCCTTTCATTTCTTGGGAAATAGTTATTATTTCTTACTTCTTATTTCTGAGGGAAGATGTACATTTGCTCATGTGTGTGGAAATCGTTCTATGAAATTTCTTTCCAATTTTCCTGATGGCAATATCTCTATAGAATTGTGTAAAGCAAAGATGTTTAAAGCTTAAACACAAAGTAATGTACATAAATTCTTAAGCAAAATATTATTAATACATGAAGTTCTTGACACAGTAAATCACAGCACATATGTGGTGTTTATAAGAAAATATTTCAAAATAATACATGGAATAAATCCTGTTGCTCATTAGAGTAAACAAGTTGAATCAATGAAATTTACTTATATATTGATTACACCATTCAATAATTGATTCATTATATATACTCTAATTGGGAGTAATCAGAAGAATAATAACCATTTAATCCAAATATTTAAAAATGAAAACATGTAAGTAATTCTACTGCTTCACAAATATTCGTCTTGTGGCCCTTCTACAGCAATCAGATGAACACAGAGTCCTGACAAAGACTGGATCATGTGGGATCCTGAAGGATTCCTTACTGCCCATGGTGTAGCCCCAGCTGTGACATAGTACCTACATTGTCCTCAGTGATCTGCACCTCCCCCACTTCCCATCACCCTTGGTGCAGTGGCACTTTGTCCATTACAGGTAGACCACCAGGAAACAAGGGACCACCATAACATGGAGGAATGACAGGAGACTGCATCCCATGTCCTTTGGTGCCTGGGGTCAAGTGATGTGGGATAACAGTCAAGATAATTGTGACTGGTTCCACTTGGGAATGAGTCTTCACTGCCCCTAAGTTGGCAGACAACCCAAAATCCTGGGGCAAGATTCACATTTTCCATAGAAAAATCATTAACAAAATAACATAATAGTTTGAAATGGCATGAATTCATTACTAGAATTTATTCACAACCCATTTAAGACTGCATATTCTTCCCACATCTCCCTTTAGCCTGTATAATAGATTTCACCGGTAATTTTAGATGGTTTCACTGTAATATTTTGGGAAAGAGGAATTATATGTACCATTCTGTACAGTAAGTCACTGATCACTTTTGTTTCCTCCATTAGTGCCTACCAGTGTAGTAGAGCAAGAAAATCAATTGACATTAGTCAACTCATACCATGAGGAGAGGTAATAGTATTCCAAAAGAATCTCAAATAAGAAATAGCAATGGCAGAAAAAAGTAGAAATAACCATTTATGTGTTAGAACTTCTTTTTAAAAGTTATTAAAAACCAGGGTCAGATTTTCTCCCATATTTTTATCAAGTTTATCACAATGCAGGATGTATTTATTCATTTATCTGATTTGTTTTTTATCATATATTTTCCTTCATTTGATACTCAAGACATATGACAAATTAACTTAAATGATACAGATAAAATATAACATGGTTGTAACGAGAAAATCCAAAGTTTCTTTAAGCTTATTACATTAAAGAAGCATGGCAATATTTTAATAAAATGTGAAATTATAATTAACTGAAAGACTTCTCTATATCAAGTAGTCAGTTTTCCAAAACCAAAGTTCATTGTTTGTGAGTAGAAACACAATAGCAAGGGTATCAGATTCCTTTGGAAGATCCACTATGAAACTCCTCTCCATGGTAAACAAAGGAAGCACAAGCAAACTAAGAAACATCATCTGGTTTGATGAAAATTATAATGAGATGCAACAGTTAATTGACAAGAAAAGGAAAACCTTCCACATATGGCAAGCAGATCCCAATTGTGTTGCTAAGAAAAAGATCTCACTGAACATTGAGAAAACCAAAGTGCTCTACCAACAAGCACCAACCAATCCCTCTGCAATGACAGAAATATAGCTTAATGGTGTAACTTTAGAAAACTTTCACCATTTCTGCTACCTTGACAGCCACCTCTCCACAAAACTCAACATTAACACCAAAATATAACACTATTTGAGCTTTAAGAGTGCTACATTTTTCCAAATGAAGCAGAAAGTGTTTGTGGATTGGGACATTCATAGGGGCATTTATAAAAAGATACTTGCTAATAATCAGTGTTGCCTCAAAAAAAAATCCTGAACATTTCTTGGAAATATAGGTGGACAAATGTCAACATTCTGGAAGAAGCAAAGATCACCAACATTGAAGCGATGATCCTCTGCCATCAGAATGTTGAGGGATAAGAAAAGAGATTTAAATATGGGCTCAAAGCTAATCTTAAAAATTGTGGCATGGACACTGAGAACTGGGAAGCCCTGACCCTCAAGCGCTTTAACTGGAGGTCAGCTATTACCAACAATGCTGTGGATTTCGAAGAAACACAAATTGAGAGCAAAAGGGGGAAATATATCTGGGGAAGGTGCATCAAGCCAACCCCTGTCTAGATTGCCTTCCACCTAGAAACCAATATCCTCACTGCGAAAGAACATTCAGATCCAGAACAGGTCTCTGCAGTCACTTACAGACCCACCACCACTCTCACACTTGGAAGGCAATCATACTCAGTCACGAGTGATAGCTTATGATTGTGATAGCCTATGATCAGCAGTAGAGAAAACATATTGAAGACCATTTTTTCCCTGAAAATTTCTTCATAAGTCATTTTGATGTATGATACATGAACATATATTTTCAGCCCATTTTTTCCCCAAACAACCTAAATGTGCTGTGAAGAGTCTACTGTGAAGAGTCTACTGTTGACAGTACCTTATCTAGGATAATGCTTGTTAGGGTTATTCCATCATCTCAAATGCTAAGTTTTGACACTGCAGTAACTAAGATTTAGCAAAAATATCAGGAATTTACTTTAATATCTGCTGTATTCCATGTATCTTAAAATTGCTATACTCACTAATTGCTAGTCTGCAGGTTTGAAAACTTTTTGACAACTTGTCTTAGCACACCCACTCTCTTCTTGCATGCCTCTAAACTATAGTAATTTTCCTTTTTCCTTCCTCTCTTCCACAAGACCTTTTGTTTGACTATATACTTGTAAATAAAGCTACTTCTATATATTTTACAAATAAAATAAAGCTTATATCTTCTAACTCTTGTAGCTACTATGTGTGTGTATGGATGACTGTGGCAACCAGATTAATAATTGGGGCTAGTTACAGGGAGCGGTTGACCCCTCTGTTTAAGGAGCTCAATTCAAGGTGCAGGTTATCACCTATAAAGCCCTAAATGGTTATCACCTACCTTAGTGACTGTATCTCCCTCCATGAAGCATGAACCCTTCGATCTTTGGGGGAGGCCCTCCTTTTGCCCCTGCCAGTTTCACAAGCTCTTTTTGGGAGCCCAAGGGAGAGAGCCTTCTCCTCTGTGCTCCCCCCCCCCCCAACTCTGGAACTCATTACCTGGAGAGATTAGGAAAGCCCCTACCCTAAAAACCTTTTTAAAAAACCTTAAAACCTGGCTCTTCCACTGCGCCTTTGGTGAGTAGGTACACAACTTTACACTACTGCTCCCCCCAATGTTTCTGTCAACGTTGACATTTCTGTCACTGGAGTACACATGCCCCCCTTGTGGGAAAGCCTGGTTCCACAACCCCATTTTTATGAGCTCTCCTCTGCAAATAACCTGTTCCTCCTTTTATCTCACCCGAACATTTTATTCTGCACATGTGACCCTCCCACTGTCACTGTGATTATGTTTATTGTAATCTTATATTGCTAATGTATTCATATGTTTTATGTAATTATGATGTTGTTGCTTGTTGCATGTTTTTTTTGGTTTTATTTTGTTGCAATCTGTTGTTTGGGCTTGGTCTCATGTAAGACACCCCGAGTCCCCCTTGGGGGAGATGGTGGTGGGGTGTAAATAAAGATGATGATGATTATTATTATCATTATTAAATGGTTGTTGTTCTGCTTCTAGTTTGTTAATTTGTTAACACTGCTTGAAAGATCAAGTGCTACCTTTTACATTTTTCCAAAGGCTTCACATATATGGAGCCCAAGTTGTATCAACAAATATATATTACAACAATTATAATGATTATTATACACTACAATTTGCATTTATATTTGCTTGCATTTTTAATGCTTTATATTATATTACTATTTAGGAAGCCAAAGTTGCATTAAGCACTGTGATAGCTACATAAAACATTTTATTATTAGACAGAAAGGTAACTGTCAGGTTTTACTGGAATTAAAGCAGACATCAACACCAGGAAAGAGTCGAGAGCAGATCAGTAAAGAGACAATCTTTAAGCACTTAGAAAGGAATGGGGAATTGGTGCATCCCATGGGAACAGAAATGAAATGAAAGTTTCCATAAAAAAGGGCACCTGACAACCATAGCAGTCAGTTTAAAAGGATTGTATAAAAGAAAAGGCTTAATCTGTGTATTCACACTGCCTCAATACAGCAAATTGATGCTATTCTATAGATAGGTTAATATATCTTCCATGGATCCATTCTATGAGATACTGGGATATGTCATTTAGTGTAGCAATTAATATCCTCTATTCCACTTCCTTGGACTACAAGCATAAGTGATTTCTAGAAGAGAATGTTAAAAATGCACCATATAAAACTATGTTATCCAGGATTCATAGGATGAGTTTAAAACTATTAACGTAACCTCAGTCTGTTATATTTTTGTAGTGCAAATGTACCTTTCTCACACATTATTACTATTGATATCTCGGGTTTTGGCATCACTATTTCTGCTAGAGCCAACCCAAATTTAGCACCATCTCCTTTGCAGGTAGAAAATCTGGATTAGTTGTTTTGATGTAATTTCACAGTTCATATACTGTAACATTTGAGTGGGGTTATGGTGTGAAATTGCTATAACAAAATGGTGGTATCATTTTCTTCTCTTTTAAAAAGGTTTTCAAAAGGGATTTTCAAAAACGAAAGCAATAGCTTTCATAAGCAGGAAGTAGATTGGGATATAATACATCTAGAGTTTTCCATCTGGAAATCTATGCCCGCATTGTGAAAGACTATGCAGATCCAGACTAGGTCTCCACAGTCACTTTGGACCCAATGCCAAGACTCTACTGTCGGAAGACTATCATATTCAGCCATGAGTGATAGCCTATGATGATGACTTACAGCATTTCAACTACAAAGATATGGGATAATGTGAAAAGCATTCCTTGGGGAAGAAAGACAATCAGATTAAGATATATAGCATTTCAAAATTGTGAACAATCCCGGAACATGAAAGTTCCTGTTAAAGCAACTATTCAAAGAATAAGGCAGCAAAAGGTAGATATCTTGAACTTGTCCCTGACAATTAATTTATTGACAATAAAAGATGGAACATTTCTACACAGCCTGACTTTCCTGCATGTTTCCAGCAGTCCCTTTGAACTTTAGAGGGATTTCTTCCTTCTATTTTTCCATTTGCAGAAGACTGCTGACTTCTTAGCAAAAAGCAAACATGAAAGACATTATTAAAATGGCAAAGACACTAATGAGCTACAGAACTGAAATAATATTTGATAATAGGAAACATCTCGTTCTTTGACTGAAAGAGCAATGGGAAGAAATTCCAGAGGGATAAAAAGAAAGTGAGATACTTGCCCTAACAGAGTATAAGATATAAATAATCCAATTGGAATTTTTTTCATGCTGTTTTCTTAGAGAAAGCATGAAAGTGATGTCCCAGTGACACCCAAGATTTTAAAGTAATTATTTGGAGCCATTTTTATTCACCCTCTTGATTTTGTCATCTGTTTCTCTCAGGAGAAAATAACTTCAAAAGTCAAAGACAAAGGTGGCACAATATTCCATTCTGTATATGCCACATGTGACCTTGAATTTATAGGATTTAATACTTAATAAGTCCAAAAGCATGTTTACTCTGGAAAAATAGTCCCAACATATTCCAAACTGATTTGATACTACTCCAATTCCAGATGTGTGCGCACAGCATTTTTATTCATTAATATTATATAGTTATTATGTATCTTCTGCTTAGATCATTGGAAATGTTTTCCATATCCAAGATTCATTCCTAAAGTCTATAGCTGAACTGACCTAAGTTCAGATATGCACGTTGTACTTTGATGTGTGTGTGTGTGTGTGTATATGTGTGTGTGTGTGTGTGTGTGTGTGTATGTGTGTGATAGATAGTATTTTTATATAGTAAAATATCTATCTATCTATCTATCTATCTATCTATCTATCTATCTATCTATCTCAGTGACTCATCACCTGGAATGGACATGAATGTCATATCTCCAAATTAAAAGAATTCTGAGGCCTTTTGTTTAAAAGAAATGTACCAAAACTATTTTCGGCACTCTTGAATTAGCCTGGCGGAGGCCACTAGGGGGCACTAGACAGTGAAGGATATTCCATTTTATGGGGGGGGGGAGTTGAAGAAGGAAACCCATTTCCCCCATTTTTTTGGTTATTCCCCCTCCCCCGATCTCATATCATAAACTAAGGTTGTTTCCACAACGGGGACAAGGGTGGGGGGGAATAACAGGAAAACAGGAGAAATGGTTTTCTTTCTTCAACCACCCTCCACCCCCATAAAATGGACTATCCTTCTCTCTCTAGCACTCCCTGGTGGCCTCCACCCAGATAATGGAACAGTACCTTTTTAAAAAGTAGTCCACCTACCCATTTGTACTGAACTTGTGATTACAATGCCCATGGAAATAAAGAGAAACATTACACATCTCTAAGTATAGGTAGAAGAATCTGAGTCTGTTTATGCTTAGCATCTAAAATTTAGAGAACATATCCAAGATGCTAAATCTGCCTCTCAGACAAGTTCATCATCTTGAATAGATCAAATGCTTTAAAGTTCAGATAAAAACTCAGAATAGTTTTACTATCTATAGGTCTTAGAAACAGAAATAAATTGTTAAGACTGGGTTTGCATTTGTATTTGGTATAAGAAACTGACTAGTGATTTTCAGATTTGAAGAAAATATTAGGTCAGTAATAATGCCTACTTGAACAATTTTGGTCCAGTAACCAAAAGCTCTGGAAACTCCTGTTCTTCAGGTTAGCTTCAGTTGAACTGTGTTGACTTCTGTTTGAATAGTCCACTTGCTTTTCATCGTTCTATGAAACTTCTGATGAATTGTGTTCTTAATTCACTGAATGATGAAATCGGAGTATCTAGGGCCTCAAACATCCTCAAATGAGGGAGCAATGATTATTATGACTTCAAAATAAATATGTCCTATCTCAATTATTCGCAGATCAAGACCTGTTTCAGCATATTTTCCCACTCTTGTTGGACTGCAAAATATAATAGCAATTTATAAATCTCCTAAACTACTTTCAGAATTGCAGTGGTACCAGTTCTACATAATGTAATAGATGGAGCTATTGTCCATCTATTGCATTGCCCATTTATAAGATCAAAACCTTACATCAAATTCACCTTAAATCATACTTAATATATTTCTGTTATAATCCATATGTAACGAGTTCCTGAAAAATATTTTCTACAAAGAAATAAATTTATTCCATTTAATTCTCCCAAATAGTTTAACTTTCCTTTTCAAAATTAAAGCTGATATGTTAATTAGGATAACTGCTGTATTACAGACTTATAGATCCATAATTTAATTTTATAAATTGATTTTCCCAACACTGTCCAGCCAACAATCCTGCAATTTCTAAGAGATTACAAGGAAAAATCATGATCCTGTCCTTCACATAAACATCTGCAGAATCAAAAGTTTGAAGTGTTCTGAGCTGATCCAGAGCTAACACAAGTGAGTAGGCACAATTCACTCAATGTAGACCTTTGGTACCTGCCCATTGGATGACAAACTGTTATCTTAGGTATTTCATAAATGGAGAAATAACACTGTGATAGGGTAGAAACATTTTTTATTGTGGAGTAGAGACTAATTTTGTTTAAAGAGTATTATTTATTTCTGGAGATAAACTGAGTACTTACTCAGTATTGTAAGCAGGCCAGTTATGTTCACAAGGTCCAGCAAAACAAAATAATTAATGCTACAGATGACAATTTAGTGTTGCTTTACACTTGTGGACAATGACATACTATCCAGTTGAACTGTAATGAATAAATATGCCACATATTGTCTTCATCTTAATGTTTAGCTAGGCGCATCTCATCTGTGATGTAAGTGTAGGTCAGCTTTCCACCCATGAACATATTAACTATCTTCACAGGAATGTATTGTGGTCATCAGCAATCATCCTCCATCAGCAGTACAAGTAAGATAGAAAAATATGATGTTTATTTCACTCCTGGCTAATGGTCTATTTGGGTTGGATACTAACAAGCTGTGGAAATCTGGGCCAAGCTTTTTTTTTTCTCAGAAGAAGCTCTGACTTTCTTATCCTTGATGATCCTAGCTTTTATATTTCACTTTCACATTGGACTTTTGTTTCATCTGTAGCTATATTTATAGCAAGATGCCACTGCTAACCTTTGGCACAGTATTAATTTTCGTTTGAACACTTTATATCTCTCCAGTGTCCTCTCTCTTTTTATAGCTTTATCCCATTTGATGTCAATCAATATTACATTTCTGCAGAAATGTATTGCTGATATTTACAATCTTTTCTAGTCAGTTCATTGTGTTTGTACTGCTCTTGTTTTTCAAATTAGGCAATATAATGTAGATGTATAGGGGGAAAACCTTAATATGTATGGGTTTCTTGCAGTCTCAAAGAGTAATAACCTTCTTTCCATTCATATAAAGGAAGACACAATTTCCTTCTACTTTCCATCCCATCTGCATTCCCAGAAATTTTTCTCAATAATTACTCACACTCAGGCCCGTAGCCAGGATTTCGTTTCGGGGGGGGGGGGGGGGTAAAAAAAATTTCAGGGGGGGTTTCGGGGGGGGGGCTGAGTCTGAGTGAAAGAGGGTCTAGCCTAGCAAACCTTTTGTATCATTACCCCAATACCCCCATGCATATGGGATATATTGAGTATGGTGATCAGATCATGATATGAATAAACACAACAGTTTAAATAATGCACCAATAAGGCCTTTTCACGAACCACCGTGAAAATTTGGGGGGGGGGGGCTGAAGCCCCCCGAGCCCCCCCCCCCCCCCCCCGGCTACATGCCTGCTCACACTGCAATATCAGAATGGAGGAGGAAGAGACTATGAAAGAAAGGGGGAGACTTCTGCTTTTTTTACTGTGAATTCAGTCCCAGTCATGTAAGGGAATTTATGATATGTTCTTAGCTAATAAAAGAGAACCCACCCCAATCTCTTTGGGGGGGGGGGGAGATTCTGCAGTCAACAGTCTGTTTCAGAGAAAGTTCCATCATGTTTAGCAACCAACCTTGGTTGTTGGAGTGATTGGGGTGTGTAGCAAGACCTTGGTGAAGAACTCAAATATCAAAGTAGGTTGATAAAGGAGATGGTGGTAGTCTTTTAGATCTGGCTCCAAACCATTTAGGGCTTTGTAGTTCAAAATAGCTTAAAAGCAAATGTGAGACTGGTGCAGTGATTCACAACCCTTGAAGTGCAAGCCCAACAACTTGCTTAAGTGTAAAATCTTCATCAAAATTTAAAAGAAGACATATTATTTCAGTGGAACATATGGCTTGTGTTTGTTAATGTAGTTTTCCACCTTCATTTAGTAAACTAGAAACCATAAGCGAGTAGGAAAATCATCATTTCACCTAACCTATACCTTGAACTCTGACTGACTGATATCCTATTATAATTATTGAACAGCAAAAATACTGCTAAAGTAACAAACTGCAAATGTGATGCATGGCTGTTTATAAGCAGCAACAGTCAACCATGGCTTTCTACTGTACAAAAAAGACCAACTTTACAAATGCAGCAGTTTCTAGTCCAAAAGTGAATCAGAAATATAGTCACTGCAGTTCTAATTAATTGGCAATCACTTGTGAATGTTTCAATTCTAGGAAAAAACAAGATTCATCTTAACCTGCTTTCCATGCTTCATGGGCAGAACAAGAAAACACAAACTAATCAGCTTGATCCATTAGTTTCTCTCCTTCCCTGGTTACATGTTGCCACAATGAGAGCTTTCCTCATTATTCCAGGCATTGTGATTTTTCCCATTAATATATTGCTTCAGGAAAGCCAAAGCTTTAAGGAAGAAATAAGTGTTTTAGCAGTTGACCAGTATTCTTTTTTCAGAGATAACCACATTGGCTTCCTAGCACTGAATTAAATTCTCCGTCAGCATTAATGGATTTCTTTGCTCCACTGTCCATATTTTTTCACTCAATCCTTTTAGGTGTTTCCTTGCCTTGTGCATGCTGCTCTATATATTTAGTCCAATAACTTGCTTGGTAGATATACATATACATTTATACATTGGAAATGAGATCCTAGAACAATAATTGCTGCTGCATTTCACACAAAAGAGATAATGGCAAACAAAATAATTGGTAAATTTTGAGGAAAGGAAAACATAATTTTGATATGATGGCCAAAGATAGTTTGTGGAAACCTGGCCTGCTGACACAAAGTCAGAAAGTGTTTGCTTAAATTGTAAAACTACTTGTAGAATATAAAGTAAGACCAGCATTTCTTGATTAAATGTCTAAAAAAAGGAAAGGCTTGTAGGATCATGTTCAACTTTAGTCAGTATTCTGTTTTGAATAGTGGTTTGCCAGAACTACATCTTTGCATATTGAGTTTATTGCTTTCCAGTTATCTCATGGGCAATTAAGCAAACCTGTGACATTTCATCAATACAATGTGAATTGTCTCTGGAATCAAATGTGAAACCAATGTTTTCCTATTTCCTTCTCCAGGGCCACCAAAGTATTTCAATTTCAATGTTTTGTTTTATGTTTGGAAGGTCAACAATATTGGAGGTTAATGTAACCTTTTCAGTTTTATTGTTTCGTTGGCTCATGTAATCAAATGCAACAAATTAAAACATTGTGAGAACCTTACCATCTAATGGCAGAAAGAAGCTGTAGAGTGGAAGACTGAGATAGACAAACATGTTTGAATAATGAATTGGCAGAAGTAGTTATCAAAAACCTAATATAAAATCAGCTGTAAGTTCCACAGAGTTTAATGAACCTTACTGCCAAATAGATCAGTACAGGATTGTAATTACACTGTAAAAGATGTTTAAAACCTCATTTTGCAAGGCCAGATTCTTTACATTAGCAATGGTTCTTACATGCTGTGCAAAATACCAAGTGCTCTTTTAACAAAAAAAAAAAAGCCAGTATTTGAATATTTGTTTAATTATTTTGCAGCCCTATTATTTAGAAAGTGTCAATACATCATATTATTTACTAAAGATGCGTGAATGGCTAAAACAATGTGTCACCTTCTTGCTGTTAGTTTGAACATTCTGTTCTACGAAGTTGAGACTGGATTATGTAGCAACAGAATAAAATATTTCAGAAATTATACCATTTTATCTATGAATTCAGTCTTTTCCCACTGAAACAGGCAAAAGCACATTCGTATTTGAAACAACACAGCCTCATACCCGTGAAGTAAGGAGAATAACAACAAATTTATAATATTTCAATGCAATGAAAACTCATTGTGAAATAGTATAATTATTAAAATATTCTATATTCTATAAGGCTGTGCTAAAGCCACTTTTGCTATGCTCACCTTTTGCTATAGGTCATGTAGCCTTTTCGGCAGGATGAAATGACAGAGTAGTTGTCACACTCTAGCACTGAAACACCCTTTCACCCAACACCATACCAGACTCCAGTAGTTCAATGTAAGCCTGTTTATTAAAGAAAGTATATAAATAGGGAAAGGGGGGGGGGTCAAAAAGGGTCAGTAGAATAGCAAATACAGAATAGTAGTAATCCAAAAATACCAAACCACAAAAAGCCAAGAAGTCCAAAAACCACAGAATTAATCCAAAGGTATATCCAGAAACATGAAAACAGGAACTTTCCCAAGGAAAGATCTATCCAAGGAAACATAGGCATAACATGAACAGGAAACTTGACAATACTTGAACCAGGAATGTGAGAGTCTAAACAGAAGGCCGATCTTCTTTAGCAATGTTGTCTCCTCTGAAAGGCCTGAAAACAGGCCTTAATGTAAGTTTCCAAGTCCCCCATGATATCATGCCTCACCCACCTTCTCTTGAAGCTTCTGAGAAGATCTAGTTTGTTGGCTTATCGCACCCTGCGTTCTCAGGTCTAATCTACATACCCTTAAAAACTCTCTGTCATCCCAAGACCATTTCTCAAGGGAACTGGTACATTCTTTTTCTCTTGTTGTCTGGGAACAAGCTGAAGAATCCAAAACATTAGCCTCATCTGCCTGCAATTGTTTCCGATCTCTTACAGACTCTTAATTTTGAAACCAATCATCCCTGGCTGACTCATCCCTTTGAACAGTCAGAAAAATCCTCTGATGCTTGCCAGACTACAACAGAAGTGTTAGGATATCAGGGAAAATTAAGATTCCCCCGCTCTTTAGAGCAAGACATATAAATATTTGTTTTCTATAATCCTGCTCTTTAGCACTCTTATTTGAGGTATTTATATTCCAAAATGCTTCCGTCACTGGCTCAATCTGCCTTCCACATTGTCAGGTTGCTGAAATCAGCAGGTGTGCACTTCCCTGACGCCGCTGGTTTTTGCAGTCAAAGCAAGCCAATGGAGGTCCTTACAGCAGGAGGTTTTTAAAAGGGAAACACCAAGTATTTTCTTGAGTTGCTGTTCAGGTGCCACAACATGTTGATGCACAATGTCCCCTTATTTCTAGACCCTTTACTTTCCTTTTTAAATGTATGTCAGGAGCAACTTGAGAAACTGCAAGTTGCTTCTGGTGTGAGACAATTGGCCATCTGCAAGGATGTTGCCCAGGGGATGCCTGGATGTTTTTGATGTTTTATCTTTCTTGTGGGAGGCTTCTCTCATGTCTCCACATGGGGAGCTAGAGCTGACAGAGGGAGCTCATCCACACTCTCCCTGGATTTGAACCTCTAATGGGTTTAACCCATTGTGCCACTGGGGGCTACTTTCCAATTAAACACTAGGAATCAAGGAAACTGAAACACCATAGCTTTAATTCTACAGAAAAAATACTAAGGATAGTTACAATCAAGACAAGTGAGTGCCATGTTTGACTGTCTCTAGATCATGGGTTTTATAGTATTAATTGATGCAAACATGCACATGCGCACATATGAAGCAAAAATCTATTTTCCCTTTCTGTAATTTTCCTTCTCAGTGCTTCTCACCTCTGCTACACTGCCTCTGTTCTTTTTTTTTTTGTTCATAAACAATCTTTTTGTTTCCCTTTTGTTCCCCAAAGCATTTTCTGGCTCCTCCCCCCCCCCCCCAATCTCTAGAGGTCAACCTGGCACCTTTCCTGACCTTCTACACACTTCTGTCTTCGTGTGTTTTAGTTACATTATCTACCGCTTTTCTTTCTTCTTCTGTTGCTCCTTTTCATCCCTCCTCCTTTCTATCTTCTTTTCTTTAACCCATTTTAACATTATGAAATTGACTTTAACACTTCTCGTTTCAACACCATTAACCTAAGACTGAAGACATCCCTATCTAAACTTAAATCCATCTACAAGGGGCAAATGAGTCAGTTTAGTGGTGAATGGACTATGTGGCATCCACATGAAACATGGGATCCATTTGCTTTATTGTGGGAGAAAGGCAATTAATGTGGCCTTCTCGCTCATTCAAAAAATGAGGGAGAAGGAACTTCCCTGAGTTCACTTGCACTTTGTGCCAATATAAACAGTTGGATGCTGTTCAAAGGTGATCACAACTGTTCTCACAGCAACATGTAGTGATGCTAGCTCAACACCCATAGTGATGATAGCCAGAGCATTGAAGCAATCACAGAAGGAAGGGGGAAAGAGGGAGCAACTCCTCCTTTCCTCCCTCCCCTCTGTCACATTGCTTCATTGCTCCAGCTAGCATCACTACAAGTGCCACCAGTTTCATGCCCAGTGATAGCTGGTAAGGCCATAATGATAAGGGGAATGTAAATCTGGTGGTCCAGTGGCACTGAACTGGTTCTGGTACTGCTAGGCTAGCTCAGTGTCACAAAATATGGTAATCCGCAACCTTGGCAGTTGTATCTATGGACTTTGGTGATGCTTAACTGGAGTATACAATTCTGAATCACCACTGCTTTTTGTGGCAGATGTAGATTTTCCTTCAGGGGGATTTTCACAACTTGGGAGAAATGACACACTGTACATTTTTTGTACATTATTTCAGTCCATGGACAATTAATTTCCTAGTCTTTTCTGTAGATTTTATAGGTCTGTGTTTCCACTGCTTCATATCACTGCTGTGCTATACATGTTATGGATGAAAGCTTTCATTTCTGTTTCATGTTGTCACATAACTCTTGAGACAAATGTGTCCTAGTTCCCCATTCTAAGACTGTGTACTTAAACATATCCCCTGTGACATTTGCTACAAGCCCACAACTTGTCATCCACAAAGAGAATTTTTCCTTGGATTAGGCTCTTAATTTTCAACATCTTGCACAAAACAAGTACCTGCTGATCTGCCTCCTTAATGTTATATTTGATGTTTTCTGACAAGGACAAAGATGCAGTACTTCTGCATGAAGTATCGTGGTATTAAAAAGCCTCACAGGTATAGTTATCCAAGTCTTCAACACTATTGAAGAAGCAAGAAACAGAATTATGGATTCCAGAATAGCATGAGATAAAAAGAACTGTTATAGAATTATATAGCCATACAGCTGGTTAACTCTCAAGACCCTACAGAAAAAAAAAAGCTTGTTAAATCATTGCCGAACCAGGAGTTCACCAAAATAACCTGATCTACATCCTTATATAGAGATTAAATCAAGGTACAAAATAAGTCCTATACCTACCTACATACCTTTATTTCCAATGCAACATATACTGGAATAAAAATTTCTCATGTTGTTTTTCAGTAATCCATAATACAGAAAAACAGAAATGTGCTTGTCAGTAGTTGTGGGGAAAACTATTTTCCATGGGTTGGGGTGGCTGTAATAGCCCACAATATAACTTTGCATTTATTGACTTTGAGCATTTGGGTGGAATCACTTGGACACTGGGCATTTTTTAAAGAACTCTTGCAATGTATTTCTACATATTCTGAAATCCAAACAACTTCTGTAAGTGTTTTTAATTCTTGGGTATGAGAATTACAGCAAACTGGGATATCTAGTCCCTAGCATACAGGGAAAAAGCCAAATCCTTTTAAACATAAGTCAGAAGGAAAAGATAATTCATAAAAGTAAGAAGTTTGGAGAAATACCAAAATTAAATATATCAATATACATATTAAATATATTTATTGATATATAGTGGAAAACACAAGAATGGCCATCAGACTGGAAAAAATCAACTTATATTCCCATACCAAAAAAGGGAAATGCTAAAGACTGCTCAAACTTTCATACAGTGGCCCTTATTTCTCATGCTAGTAAGGTAATGCTCAAGATCCTGCAAGGAAGACTCCAGCAATACATGGAGCAAGAGTTGCCAGATGTACAAGCTGAGTTTAGAAAAGGCAGAGAAACAAGAGACCAAATTGCCAATATCTGCTGGATAATGGAGAAAGGCAGGAAGTTTCAGAAAAACATCTATTTCTGTTTTATTGACTATTCTAAAGCCCTTGACTGGTGGACCATAATAAATTGTGGCAAGTTATGGTATGGGCATAGCAAATCACCTTGTCTCTCTCCTGAGGAATCTGTATAAGGACCAAGTAGCAACAGTAAGAACTGACCGTGGAACAACAGACTGGTTCAAGATTGGGAAAGGCGTATGGCAAGGTTGTATACTCTCACCCAACCTATTCAACTTATATGCAGAACATATCATGCGATGTGCGGGGCTTGACAAATGTAAGGCTGGGGTAAAAATTGCTGGAAGAAATATTAACAACCTTAGATATGCCGATGACACCACTTTGATGGCTGAAAGCGAGAAGGAGCTGAGGAGCCTTCTAATCAAGGTGAAAGAAGAAAGCGCAAAAGCTGGGTTGCAGCTAAACATTAAAAAACCAAGATTATGGCAACAAGAATGATTGACAACTGGGAAATAGAGGGAGAAAACGTGGAGGCAGTGACAGAATTTGTATCCCTAGGTGCAAAGATTACTGCAGACACAGACTGCAGCCAGGAAATCAGGAGATGCTTACTTCTTGGGAGGAGAGCAATGTCTAATCTCGATAAAATAGTGAAGAGTAGAAACATCACACTGGCAACCAAGATCCGCATAGTAAAAGCAATGGTATTCCCCATAGTCACCTATGGATGTGAGAGCTGGACCATAGGGAAGGCAGAGCGAAAGAAGACAGATGCTTTTGAATTGTGGTGCTGGAGGAAAGTTCTGAGAGTGCCTTGGACTGCAAGAAGATCCAACCAGTCCATACTTCAGGAAAAAGCCTGAGTGCTCATTGGAGGGAAGGATAGTAGAGGCCAAGATGAAGTACTTTGGCTACATAATGAGAAGAAAGGAAAGCTTAGAGAAGACAATTATGCTAGGGAAATGGAAGGAAAAAGGAAGAGGGGCCAACCAAGGGCAAGATGGATGGATGGGATCCTTGAAGTGACTGGCTTGACCTTGAAGGAGCTGGGGATGGTGACAGCCGACAGGGAGCTCTGGTTTGGGCTGGTCCATGAGGTCACAAAGAGTCGGAAATGACTGAACGAATGAACAACAACAAAATATGAGTGAAAATTGATTATTTCATATCAAGTCATAATGAAGTAACCCTTGTCTCTTTTCCTTAAAATGTAAGTTAAAAATTATGTATGTGCGCGTGCACACACACAAACACAATTTGTGGAATAAGGCAAGTTAGAGAAAAGTGGCACACATGATTGCCACACTTTCAGAGAATAGACTGCCAAATGAACACTAAAACATGAAGATGTTAAAACTGTAAAAAATTAAATATCATTAACTTTCATATTAAAAGGTCAATTGAGAGGTATAGCACACAAGATGCAAAAATCAAAGGAATAAATCCTTCTACCTGGGGTTATAGCTAAATTAGTTTCTATAGTCATTTTTGCACCCTTACAGTATGAAATACTGAGAACAACAATTTTTGAATTTAAACTTGCTGAGAGCTAATTTGATGTGATTATATTATAGTCTAAGAAACCACAGTTCTAATCCTACATCACCCACAACACTAGGTGAGATTAAGCAAAAGCTGAACACTAAATATTTGAAAGAGATTATTTTGGTATCCAGGGAGTTTTTCAAGTCCTCTATTATTTTCCAGCCCATCTCCACCTCCAACATTTTTTCTTTATCCGTCCAAATCTTCCATTGGCTGCTGTAATTGGGCCAATTTTTCTATCAACTTTTTCTACTCTACCACTGTTCTTTATCACCTGGGATTTTGTTTATGTGATTCTGGGCATTGTCAGAGTGGTGACAACATGAAATCACATAACTAAGAAAATTTGTTTATGTGAGAGTATATAGTATTTCTTACCTTCACATTGAATGGGATATATTTTCATTCTGAAGGAGTATATATAACTAATCTAATTCTGAACAGGGCTTCATTTATCAATGCCAAACCTATTTCTTAATGTGGCTCAATTAATTTAATGTCCAACTAGTTTATAGGGCTATTAGAACGATTCTTGAGACTATAGTGTATACAATATATTATTGAGATACGGTCCTGTTGTCTCATAAGCCATCTACTTGTGACTGAAAAATAGAGGATACCAGAACATATTTGGATTTTAGAATTTATACACTTGTTGTCAGTGGCAGCTTTTTCAGTTTAGGGACCAGATCCTCAATTAAGGGCTAAAAATGTATCTGGGGGTACACTTGTTAATTGTTATTGCATTTTAAATGAGGACACTCTTAGAATCACAGTAGAGCTTCAAACGGTCTGTGACTCATTAATCCTCACCTACCAGATAAAAACCAGTATTTAATGATTCTATGATAATGATGAAATGCTAAAGACTGCTCAAACTTCCATACAGTAGCCATTATTTCTCATGCCAGTAAGGTAATGCTCAAGATCCTGCAAGGAAGACTCCAGCAATACATGGAGCGAGAATTGCCAGATGTACAAACTGGGTTTAAAAAAGGCAGAGGGACGACAGACCAAATTGCCAATATCCTCTGGATAATGGAGTAAGGCAGGGAGTTTCAGAAAAACATCTACTTCTCTTTTATTGACTATTCTAAAGCCTTTGACTGTCTGGATCATAATAAATTGTGGCAAGTTCTCAGATGTATGGGCATACCAAATCACGTTGTCTCTCTCCTGAGGAATCTGTATAATCTGTGGTGGAGGCTCCTTCTTTGAAAGTTTTTAAACAGAGGCTGGATTGCCATCTGTCGGGGGGTGCTTTGAATGTGATTTTCCTGCTTCTTGGCAGGGGGTTGGACTGGATGGCCCATGAGGTC
Organism: Anolis sagrei; assembly: GCF_037176765.1. Lineage (NCBI taxonomy): Eukaryota > Metazoa > Chordata > Lepidosauria > Squamata > Anolidae > Anolis > Anolis sagrei. Next base: position 135,506,575 of record NC_090023.1, read on the forward strand.
TCTTCCAACTCTTTGATTCTTTGATTCTATGATTCTATGATCCTATGACCAAGTAGCAACAGTAAGAACTGACCATGGAACAACAGACTGGGTTGTTGTAGGTTTTTTCGGGCTATATGGCCATGTTCCAGAGGCATTCTCTCCTGACGTTTCACCTGCATCTATGGCAAGCATCCTCAGAGGTAGTGAGGTCTGTTGGAACTAGGAAAATGGGTTTATATATCTGTGGAAAGAACAGGGTGGGACAAAGAGTTGGAAACAACTGAACGAATGAACAACAACAATGATAATGATTGCTACCAAATGTTGCAGCATTGTAATGCGCAGGGCTGGAAGGGTTTCTAATAACACAAGAAAATCTGGAGGGTGAAATTTGTCACTTTGAGCAAAGATGTTTCCTGTACACAATAACTAAGATCGCTCTCAGTAGAAGGACCAAGTGAAGAAGTAGCAACAGGAGGCAAATATTTTTTTCATCACAATATGTGAGTGCAAATATTCATGTAGATTTAAGGGAAAATAAAGTTGTACAATGTGCTAAAGACCAATTCTGTCTGTCTCTGTTGAACCTTATTGAAAATCAGCCCATTCCAGATCCTGTTTTGTGATCATATTAGCATTATAATACCATATTAGAAACTGGCTAATAAATAGAGATCATACAAAAATGACATATTAAATATTCATTTTCATTAAATTCCAGAAAATGTACACTTTCATTCCAGGTCAAAGCTTTACTGAATAAGAGGATGATGTTCCACACAATGTAAATTTAAGAAATGGATTAAAAAGAGAAATGATAACTCCACACAAAGGGCTATGCTATCTAATGTTTGGAGAAAATTCAACAAATTCAAAATCCCAAGTCTGCGAATCAGAATGACATACAGCATCCAGGGCCACAGAGACAGAACTATATTTCATCCTGTCAGTATCCCTAAAACATCCCTAGATTTCAGTCAAAATGGCTACATGTAACAAAATAAAGTCAGTGAAATGAAATAAAATAATTGCTCCATGTGCTGAAAAAAATACTGCTCTCTTAGGACTTCATCAGACAGAGCTGGGGAAAATGGGGGAAAGCATCTTCTGTGTGTAGAATTGTCTTTGTATGGATTCTGTCTTTTTAAAAGATGTAGAATTTACTCCATCACACAGGATTGCTTCTTCCTGCCTGAACCATCTGCTTAGGATATGTTGATCAAGGAGAGATCTCTAACTAATTTAAGAAAAACTAGGGCCCATACATTATGTTCCTCCAGTAAAGATGGGGTCAAACCTCCATCACTTTGTTTTGGACTAGAAGAGTGTTATCATGTGGGGAAGGATGTACTAATGATTCTGTTTCAATTAATGGATGTAGAAAATTGGGAGAATATAACCATCAGAGAAAATAAAGCCCTTAGATTAGATAATGTAGAGTGTATGCAGTCAATGTTTCTGATGTATAGATTGTAATGGAAATATGTTTTCTTTTATTCTAGAAAAAGCACTTTTAACTTTTTGTTTGTTTATACATTAGTTTTGTATTAATTTGTCTAAATAAAAATACTATTTTTTAAAGTGTTCCTAATCTACTATTCCAATTCTGTATACGAAAGGGACAGTGCAATCTTACATATTTACTGTGTAATTTCATTCTCACTGATACCATTAGTGCCCTTTTTCAGATGAGATTGTATAGAGTTAATGAACTATGGAAATCTGAAATAAACATATGTTTCTCCAGTGTCATAAACATGGTTCATCAGTCAATGTTTAGCAAGTCAGACTAATCTTATCTCTCTTTTTTCCCCAATAGAGTTACAAGCTTGGTAGATGCAGGGAATGCTGTGGATGTGGATTCAGGGAATGCTTGATTTCAGTAAGGCATTTCATAAGGTCTCCTATGATCTTCTTTCAAACAAACTAGTAAAATGTGGGCTAGAAAATACTACTGTGAGGTGGATTCATAATTCCTTAAGCAACCAAACGAAAGGGTGCTTGCCAATTTTTCCTCTTCATCCTGGAATTATGTGACTAATGCAGTGCCACAGGCTTCTGCCCTAAGCCCAGTGCTGTTCAACATCTTTATTAATAACTTGAATGAAGGTTTAGACGGCATGCTTATCAAGTCTGTAGATGATATCAAATTGGGAGGGTGTCACAAGCCTTGACCCTCAAATGCCAGCAGAGCATTCATCAACAGTCCGGGGTCAAACTGATAGTCCAACAGAGATGCAAATATTAGTAGGATAATACAATAGAGAAGCTGAATATCTGTTCCAGGACAGTGAGCCAGAGTGTTCAGAGTACAAGACTGAATCAGAATCCATAAGCTGTGGCCCAAGGTAAGCCCAGAGTCCAGGAACACAAGATAGGAAGAGTTCATGGTCATAGCTTTTAGAACTGTTGTTGCAGCCAGCAACAAAGTACCACCCTTGAGCTTTTAATATCCTCAGTTCACAGGTGTTACCTGTTGCTGGCTTTCTTCTCAGCTATTCTTAAGGATATGCACAACTTAAACCTCTCTCTTCACAGTTTTACGAAAGCTGGAAAAGTTCGCTCAAAAAAACTCCTCAGTTGCCTTTGTTCTGCAGGTTGAGAAGAAGCAGTACAAGCTACCTCCATGAGTGCTACTTCAAAGCTTGGCTGAGGGAGCTGCTGGATGCTACTGGGCTCCAGCTTGATTGCTTAGCCTTCCAGCAGCATCTGCTCATTCTCAGTTTCCAAGCTATCCATAACACCATGTGTTTGGGGTGCTTTGATTGTGCTTTTCCTGCCTGGCAGGGGGTTGGATTGGATAGCCCATGTGGTCTTTCCCAACTCTATGATTTATGATTTTATAAGCCTTGAAATCAGTTTGAATCCAGTGATCACTGTAGACTAAAGAATGATTATGATGATTTATATTCCCTTGCCTTCCACTCATGGAAGATTGGGACCTATAGAGGGCTCACGCCCTATGTGGGTTTTTTTGATGAATGAAACATTGTTTATCTGTCCTACTGTATCTCCCAAGTGAAACAGGAACAAAACCTGAAAATGAGCAGGAAAGCAAACAGCAGCTTTTAAGAAGGCATGTTTAGTGGACTTTGAAAGAACAAAACAATCAAAACATGCAAACAATAAATATTAAAATACAATTAAACTAATAATATTCAAATAAATCAGTTCTAAATTAAACAATGCATCTAAAAAGATAAAAAGCTCATAAGTACAGTTCAGTTGAAGTTGAAGTACTTTGGTCACATTATGTTGAAGTACTTTGGCCACATCATGAGGAGACAGCAAAGCCAAGAAAAGACAATTATGCTGGGGAAAGTGGAAGGCAAAAGGAAGAGGGGCCGACCAAGGACAAGATGCATGGATGGCATCCCTGAAGTGACTGGACTGACCTTGAAGGAGCTGGGGGTGGTGATGGCCAACAGGGAGCTCTGGCGTGGACTGGTCCATGAAGTCACGAAGAGTCGGAGACGACTGAACGAATGAACAACAACAACACAGTTCAGTTAAAATAATATAGCATACCTTAGCATATTCTTTAAAAACCTTTAATTTTAAAAGCCTATATGGATAAAAAGGTTTTGGCCTGCAGCAGCAACAACTTTCTGTCTTCCTTTAGAAATTAGTTTCAGATTTTAGGGGAAACCATCAAAAGGGCACTCTTTCTCCTGTATTTAAGATGGTGGTGAGGCTGGGAGAAGGGGTGCTTCTGATGATCTTAGAACCTGGCCAAACACAATGAGCCATGTTCTGCCAAACAGCCTGGACATGAACCATTTAGGTTCATGTTTTATGGATCATGACCAACACTTTGAACTGTGCCCAAAACAAACTTGCTATAGGTAGAGTTGTTGCAACGAGAGAGTTGTGTGGCCTCTGCTGCTGGCTCCAGTTAACAATCTGGCTGCAGCTCTTTGGGTCATCTGAAGTTTTTGAGCAAGCTTCAAAGACACCCTAAAGTAGAGCATGTTAGAGTAATCCAAATGGGGTCACCTACCAAAGCCATCCGAAATAGAAAAATGTTAATCTAATATTTTCTTTAAAAGTTTAGTAGTTAGTACTCTTTAAATAGAAAATATCTCTATATCTATTATCTATATCTTATCTATACTGCTCCCCAAGAAAACGCTTCTATGGTGCCCTGTACTCCATCAGAACAGAGTAGGAAATTCACAAGCAAAAGATGTAACAGTTAACAAAGGAATGTAATTATGTTGAAGAATCAAAACCCTAACTCCTCTCAGGGTCTGACTAACAAAGTCTTGCTTTGCTGGAACAGATTGAAGCTTGAAACTTCAAAGAATATTCACTTTGTTAGCTTCCTTCTGTGTCCTCTATCTGGATTCTGTCTTCTTCATAACACTTTTGTATTTAAGTCTTTTCCTCTACACTTTATAGAGTTGAGAGATATTGCAGCTTCCTAGGACCTTGGCACCATAGGAAAGACCAACAACAGAGAGGGTTTCTGGGTGATAAAGAAGGCTGTAAAACTCCTCCTCTGGGATGGGTGGGGTCTTAAAGAGACTTTCATGTTATCACATCAGAATTTTAAAGCATGCAGCTTTGCATTTATCCCATCTGCAGAATTCTGGGAAATGTAGTTTGCGAAAGTGAGAACTCCTGTAGCTGAGGATTCAAAAGTCTTCACCCTAAACTATGTTTTCCGGAATTCTGCAGATGGGATAAATGCAAAGCTGCATGCTTTAAAATCCAGGTGTGATAACATCACAGGTCGAACTAAGGTTCCCTTCCATAGAAAACTATACAAAAGAACAAAACCCATCCTAACTAAAGAATAACTGAGGCACAATGAAGAAAATAGTAAGAGCCTTTTTGATGGCATGACACATATTGTATATGTGCAAAAGATGTAGCATGCTTGTCTTTTTTTTTCTTTCCATTCCTTGTTCCCTTACTTTTCTTCTTCTAAAAAGGTCATCGCATTGCACCAAGAAACCCTTTGTGGCATATTACTTTATTTTATTGTAATTTCATACAGGATACTGTTGTATAGTTGTCCCATGAACTCAAATTACAGTATTGACACTGCTGGGATGGGGCAGAAGTGTCATAGGAAACAATTGGAAGAAAAGAAAACTAATAAGACCTAAATCATAAATGTAAGAATGTGTTTGGATGGCAATAGAAGAAAACCAGAGAAAGTAGGATGATTCATTCAGGAATACAACCTGAATTCTTGCCTCTAGCAAATGTACCTGTTGAACTCAATTGGTCACTTCAAGCATGACTGTTCCATTCATATGGTTAAATTTGCAAGGGAAAACCTAAGTGCTTTTTTGGACTGGTTCCAAAACACCATGCAAACTAGAGGCTGAAGTCCTTAATAGGACGACTAGGCACAGATTTTCCCACCCCTTCCATCAGTAATAGGTTTGCTGGGGAGAAAATCACTGGACAGCTAGTATAGTTCAAAGCAGGAAAGGTCATTAGAGCAGAATTTAATTTTCTTTCTAAGTTATCAAGTAGTCAGATTAAAGAAATGTTTCCCTTGAGCTATTCCTGCACATAGCCTGTTTGTTTTTGTGCAGGGTTATTCACAACTGACATTATATATTCATCATCCATGTTGCTCTACACATATAAAGAAACTCTGCTATTCGGTATTATCAAGCTGTGTGCCCAACATCCTTAATTAACTAGAGGAAAACTTGGTCCACACATCACCCCTACAGTTAACTAGGACAAGCTCAATGTTTCATCTCAGGACTTATTGTATCTTGCCTTAAGGGGGAAAAATCTACAAGGGGTTTAACAAGAAAGCTGAAAATCCATGTTTATAATAAGGCTCAGTTCCTCTAATAGATGATTCAGCTGCAGAGTGAGTCAGTTTTGGAGGAGGAGAGGAAACAGTTCTTTGAGCCAATCTACAGGTTTTGCAGATCTTTGCTACTTCATTATATATTCCCAAGAATGGTGTGAGACATTAAAAACAATGATGGACAAAAGTTCCACTCTATATTTCCTGAAAATATCGCACCCTCATGAAATAGGAGGAAGCAGATTTTCTGCAAATTCCTTGAGTATAACCATTTTTAAAAATAGCCAGGTTGTAACACCAGCCTTGTATAGAGCATATAGCTTAAAGCATGATGGCAACAAAATGTGGTTTGGTGTACATAGATCGTATGTCTGCTGGCTGACAGATAATGGGGCTCCCATCCAAGGCTTCAACAAGATAAGCTCCCAAAGCTCAGCTCCCATTTTGTAAGACACCAAGTCTCTTAAGCAGTGGAACTCAACTACAAATATACTGCAAGTATATTTGTAGTATATTTGTTGTAGCCGTTGACTCATCATATTGAGTTGACTGATACAAGCAGTTAGTATAGTTCTGGGTGGGAAAAGAGGACATTTGAACTCATCCAGTCATCAATTGCCAATTCAAAGTCCAAAATGACAATGAAGAAATGTACCCTGATCTGAACATAGAGAACTGCTGCTTTCACAAGGTTGCCAGCCATTCCAGCTATAGTACAGCCTAGCACATGATGGGCTCTCTTATAGGAACATTAGTAGGATAGGATAGGTCAAGATGCTTCTTCTGGAACAACATGTGGAGAGAAGGAGAAGGGAACATCAAGGGAGGATCTTGTATTTGTTGTGTAATTTAAATAACTATTTATAGGGCATATTATTGGAATTTGCTTCGCGAAGAATCCAGAGACATTGCTATTTGCTTTCAGTTACATAACAGTACTTGGAACAAACAAAGGTGATGCAACATAAGAGTTGCTTGGTCAGTTGAATGCCTATGACACAATAGTCAAGTTCCTATGAGGAAGCAGTTTTCACTGCTGTGAATTCTCTGTGAATTCAGATTCATGTTTTATAGTAGATATAATCTAAGTTAAGTTTAAGTTGATTGTATGTGTAATTTGATTTGACATGTGGATTTAATTTTGATTTATGTGAGTTTAAAGTTTTATAAATTGTTTTGTTTTGAGTTTTGGGTGGTCTGTCAATGTATTTGTACTTTTAGTTTTTACTGTATAGGCATTTAATGTTTACCTTCTGTTGCTGGAATCTATCCTGAGTCCCCTTGGGGAGATAGGGTGGAATATAAATAAAGTTATTAATTTATTTATCTATCAGTAGTAACAAAATGATTTAATTTATGGACAATTAACAATCTATGAAAAATATTCAAGTGAATTAATTTTAAGCATAATATTCTTATTTTCAACAGGATAAAATATATGGCAGTTTTTGCCCTACAAAGATTTCTGCAAAACAAAGATTTCTGCAAAATGAAAGCCTCCTATTCAGTTCTTGTGGGTTTTTTCAGGCTATATGGCCATGTTCTAGAGGCATTTCTCCTGACGTTTCGCCTGCATCTATGGCAAGCATCCTCAGAGGTGAGGTCTGCTGGAGCTGGGAAAAAGGGGGTTTATATATCTGTGAAATGACCAGGGTGAGACAAAGGGCTTTTGTAAGTTGGGCTAGGTATGAATCTTTCAACTGACCACCTTGATTAGCCTACAATGGGCTGACTGTGCCTGGAGCAAACTCTTCTTGAAAGGTGATTAGATGTCCCTACCTGTTTTTCTCTCTGCTGTTTTTGCTGTTGCAATTTTAGAATTTTTTAATACTGGTAGCCAGATTCTGTTCATTTTCATGGTTTCTTCCTTTCTGTTGAAATTGTTCACATGTTTGTGGATTTCAGTGGCTTCTCTGTGTAGTCTGACATGGTGGTTGTGAGAGTGGTCCAGCATTTTTGTGTTCTCAAATAAAATGCTGTGTCCAGGTTGGTTCATCAGGTGCTCTGCTATGGCTGATTTCTCTGGTTGGAGTAGTCTGCAGTGCCTTTCATGTTCCTGGATTCTTGTTTGGGCGCTGCGTTTGGTGGTCCCTATGTAGACTTGTCCACAGCTGCATGGTATATGGTAGACTCCTGCAGAGGTGAGAGGATTGAGTTTTCTGTGACAAAGTTAAAATCAGATAATGAAAAAAAAAGTGTGTGAGAAAAGGAAAAAAAGAAAAGAGAGGAAAGAAAGGGGGAGAGAAGAAAGAAAGAGGAAAAAGAGAAAGAGAAGAAAAGAAGGAAAAGAAAGAGAGAGAAAAAGTAAAAAAAAAGTTGATTGAGGATCTTCGTGACTTCCTGAGTATCTTGACGGAGGTGTTCTCCTTTTCTTTGTCTTCTGATCTTCCTACTTTTATTCCCAAAAAAGGGGAAAAATAGGAATAAAATATCTTCTCTTCTTCCTTCTTCCTAGGGTTATTTTCCTTTGTTTAAATTTTTGTCTTATGTTTTGTCTCATTTAGATAGTCATTCATTTTTCCCCAATTTGTCTCTTGTATCGGATTATTCTTACTTCTTGATAATAAAAATGTAAGCCGATCCATATTTCTGATGTCGAGCACTTTTTGTAGCCAATCTTCCATGTCTGGTATTTCTTCCTTCTTCCATAGTTTTGCGTAACATATCCTCGCCGCTGTTGTCAGCAGAGATAATAGTTTGTCCGTATTTTTTTCCATTTTTGATGTCGTCATACCCAACAGGAATAATTCCGGTTTTGAATGAATATTTATACCTAACATCTTCTGAATTATCTCATGTATTTTGTTCCAATAAGCTTTTGCTTTTTCGCATGTCCACCACATGTGGAACAGCGTACCTTCCTTCTTTCTGCATTTCCATCAATTTGTGTTGACATTGCTATAACATTTACCTAATTTGTACGGTGTTATGTACCACCTATGTGCCATTTTTAGCCAATTTTCCTTTAGATCCGTTGCGGACGTATATTTTAGTTTCTTTGTCCAAATTTCCTCCCATTCCTCTATTCTTACATTTCTTCCAATATTTTCTTTCCATCTCTTCATATATTCCTTTTCCTCCTTTGGATCTTTGTTCCATTCTCTTAATTTTTTTATATATCTTTGTTATTATTTTTTTTCCGGTCTGCATCATAATATCCCAAAATGTCTTTTGTTCTTTGAAGCCTAATTTTTCATCTTTTTAAAAGCATTCTCTGATCTGCCAAAATTGAAGCCATGAGATTTTTCCATCAATTTCCTTCATCTCTTGCTGGGTTTTTAAAGTTATTTTACCATTTTCCTTATAGCCTAACTCCTTAACTTGCGTACAATTTCACCATCCCACACTGTCACAACTATGAAGAAAAATTTCCAATTGGGTAAAAAACTGCTCTTCTCTGGCCGCATTCTGGGTCTCACCCAAAAACCAGTAAGCAGGCATTATTGTAGATATATAGCTTGTGACCCTCCCTAATGAATACTGCCTGCCAGCCATGTACAATGACACACCAGTGGCTTCATATACCACACATTCTATATGGTAGTTTGTGAGTGTTAAAAAAAGGAAGGAGGTTGTTAAGTAATACTATACAGAAAGTCATAATACCTATCAAAACCGCATAGACACTCATCAAGAAAAAAAATTACACTTCTTCAGCAAATTCTAAATGTTGAACATTCCACATTACAAATAGAGCACAACTATATATTGCTACAAATCAACCTTCTGGCCCTAATCAAATCCAATCAAATTCAGAAGAATGTAACCCATCCATTTAGAAATCGTAATTGAACTATTTTATTTCCATCACAAGTCAGCTAAAGCAGAACAATCACCAGGCTTTATGAGGGAAGTTCAATTGAATGGTACTGCTTCCAGAAAAACTATGTCAGTTCAGAATTTTCCTGAACTGTACTGCTTCAAGTTACAAGAAGAAAGTTGTGAAATTTGTTCTGAAATGTCTGTATTTAGTATATAAGCAAGAAGGCATTGTGTAATGTACCACTTTTCAATTTTAAAAAATTAACCACACCCCACTAGGCTCAAAGATTCAGTAGCATTTTGTCTTCTGGGCTAAGTAAATATAGATCTGTTTTCAATGGATGAAGGTGTTCTCTACTCAAAGAATATGTCCCCACTTGATTCTCAGATTTTCTCCATTACTGTTCATGTAACTTTCACTTTCACAGCTGACTGTATCTATTTATAGTTACTGTTATCTTCATGATCATTTCACAATGTTTCAAAATTCTGATGTTTTAGTATTTTACTTTATTACATTTTTAAAAACTGTTTATAATTAGGTTGTTGTAGGTTTTTTCAGGCTATATGGCCATGTTCTAGAGGCATCCTCTCCTGACGTTTCGCCTGCATCTATGGCAAGCATCCTCAGAGGTAGTGAGGTCTGTTGGAACTAGGAAAGTGGGTTTATATCTCTGTGGAATGACCAGGGTGGGACAAAGAACTCTTGTCTGTTGGAGCTAGGTGTGAATGTTTCAACTGACCAACTTGATTAGCATTTGATGGCCTGGCAGTACTGGGGCAATCTTTTGTTGAGAGGTGATTAGATGTCCTTGTCTGTTTCCTCTCTGTTGTTTTGCTGTTGTAATTTTAGAGTTTTTAGAGTTTTTTTAAATACTGGTAGCTAGATTTTGTTCATTTTCATGTTTTCCTCCTTTCTGTTGAAATTGTCCACATGCTTGTGGATTTCAGTGGCTTCTCTGTGTAGTCTGACATGCTGGTTGTTAGAGTGGTCCAGCATTTCTGTGTTCTCAAATAATATGCTGTGTCCAGGTTGGTTCATCAGCTGACTTATTTGGCTGAAGTAGTCTGCAGTGCCTTTCATGGTCCTTGATTCGTGTTTGGGGAATGCTGTGTTTGGTGGTCCCTATGTAGACTTGTCCACAGCTGCATGGGATACGGTAGACTCCTGGAGGTGTGAGAGGATCCCTCTTGTTCTTTGTTGGATTTTCTTGGTGGGTCTGTAGATAATTTTTATGTTGTGTTTCCTCATCAGCTTCCCTATGCTGTCAGTGGTTTCCTTTTTTTATCATTAGTTTATTGATACATTCATCCCTCCTTTTATCACTATATTTTATTTTAATTTATATTGTAAGGCATCTGTCTGTCTGTCTATGTTTTTATCATCATATCACTCACTCAGTCAATCATCTATCTTTATTGATCTATCCACATCTATCATTTAACTTTTTAAAAAAATGTATGTTGTCTTAATTTATATAGTGAGACACACTGAGAGAAAAGCAGGATATTAATTTTAATAAAATGATTTTTCAGAGATCCCCTTCACCTTTTTCTGCAGTTCCTCAAATGTCAGTGCATAATTCTCAAGGTATTCTAATGGCTTATGTGGAGAAAGTCACTTCTGCCCAATGGGTTACTTCTAGTCTTTTGGTTGTCATTGAATTACCATTCTTCATGGTTCACCATTGGTGGCTAAAGCTGATGGGAAGAGCTACCCCCCCCCCCCCCCCGCAAAAAAAACCTCTTGTTTTACTGGTCTACACTGACTGTTTATTGCAGTTCAAATTGCATTATATTTGTTATTGTTATTTTTATTGTGATATTGGTCATGCACTTATTGTATTTTATGTGTTTGTACCTTGAGCGCTTTTGTGAGTCACCCTGAGTACCTCTGGGGACATGGTGATAGGGTAGAAATAAAGATTATTATTATTATTATTATTATTATTATTATTATCATCATCATCATCATCATCATCACAACAACAACAACAACAATAACAACAACAACAACAACATTAATGTTCACCGTAGACTTACAGAATGCAGTTCAATGCAGTTAAACTGCTGTTTACACTGACAATGGTAGGTGTACACAAGGCCTGAGCATAATGAGGCCACAAGAAATTGAAATCTAGATGAGAATGATTGAATCAAATAATTCAATTAAAAGATAGGCAAAGTAATATTAATAAATAGTTATGATCAAATTCACTATGATGATCATTATACAGCAATTTCTAATATGTTTTTGTGCATGATGGGTGAAGCACCATGGCTCTTATTGTGGTAAGAACCAGAGGCTGAAAAAGGATACAGGGACAATAAAGAAGTGGGAAGTTAGGAAAGAATCATGTATGTTGGATTATTTGCATCCTTTGAGGTTTGGTTCTAAGACTCACTGTAGATACCAACATTTGTGGGTGATCAAATCCCATTATTATTATTTTAAACAATGACATAGTGAAAGTGCGCCCCCCCCCCCCAAATATTTTTAAGTTGTGCATGGCTGAATCCTTGGAAACAAAATCATAGAATCATTGAGTTGGAAGAGAACTCATGGGCCATCCAGTCCAACCTCCTGCCAAGAAACAGGAAAATTGCAAAGCACCCCCAACAGATGGCCATCCAGCCTCTGTTTAAAAGCCTCCAAAGAAGGAGCCTCCACCACACTCGGGGGAAGAGAGTTCCACTGCTGAACAGCTCTCACAGTTAGGAAGTTCTTCCTAATGTTCAGGTGGAATTTCCTTTCCTGTAGTTTCGAGGCATTGTTACACATCCTAGTCTCCAAGGCAGCCGGAAACAAGCTTGCTCCCTCCTCCCTATGACTTCCCCTCACCTCTTTATACATGGCCATCACCATGTCTCCTCTCAGCCTTTTCTTCTTCAGGCTAAACATTCCCAGCTCTTTAAACCACTCCTCATAGGGCTTGTTCTCCAGGCCCTTAATCATTTTAGTCATCCTCCTCTGGACATATTACAGCTTGTCAACATCTCCCTTCAATTACAGTGCTCAGAACTGGACACAGTATTCCATATGTGGTCTGACCAAGTCAGAATAGAGGGGTAGCATGACTTCCCTGGATCTAGATTCCTATTTATGCAGGCCAAAATCCCATTGACTTTTTTCACTGCCACATGACATTATTGGCTCATGTTTAACTTGTTGTCCATGAATAATCCAAGATCTATTTCACACGTACTGCTCTCGAACCACATGTCCCCCATTCTGTATCTTTGCATTTCATTTTTTTCGGCCTAAGTGGAGTATCTTGCATTTGTTCCTATTGAACTTCCTTTTGTTAGTTTTGACCCAATTTGATGATCTGAATATGGAGAGGTTAATGCATATCCTTCTTAGAAGAAGTGAGTTGTTATCTGGAGGGATTACAGCTTGTGCAAACCTAGCTATAAATTATTACTACCCTTGTTATGGCTATCATGCCCACTCATGCAATTGGATATAGAAGGAATCTTCTCTTTTTTTCTGCTTCTCTCTCTCTCTCTCTCTGCGCGTGTGTATGTGTGTGTGTATCTTGTAAACCTCTATAATTTATATATCACAAAAATATTTGGATTATTAATGGAGGCTACTCAAAGTGCTGTGTGAAGCCTGGATGGACGTGAAGTTAATCAAAATAAGGGTCTGCTTAGTTTGTCCTTTTTAATTTCTTAAATTGCTAGCCTGTATCAGATCAGCTCTTGTAGACTTTCCCAGCCATTTTCTTTGATTACTTGAAGAGGGAGAGTGGTGGTGGGGTGGACTGTTGTCATGGCAACATAATCTTTGCCAGGCCAGATAATGGATTACAAAATCATTTTATTTATTTTTAGATTACATCAGGCAAACTTCACCTGTAATTGGTTTTTACTTTTTTTGTAAAAAAAAAAAATCACCAACAAAACACCTATTTTAATAACACATTATTTATTCAGACAATTACATCAAAGTAGTATTTCTTTCAAGGCAAAACTTGTAGGAGTTAATAAGCAGAAAGTGAACAGGGTTATAAAGAAGTCAAGAAAGCTATTACTATGGTCTTTTGTATCTTTTTAAATGAGGGTATTGTGCTTTATGCGTCTCATATCTAACTATTGTTAAGTTATTAGCTTAACTTATTTAGAATAAATATATTATATATTATATAGGATATGATAAAATAACAAATATTCTGTTCATTATTCCACTAAATAACAATAAATATATCATTTTTAATAATTATGTTGTATTGTGTTTTATGATGTTATTTATTACTATTTAATAGAGTATTGAAAAGACCAAGATCTGGTTTGAAATTCTTATTAAATCATGAGAACTGTCATTCTTTCACAGTTTAACCAACTGTACAAGGCTGCTGTGAGAAAAATGTGATGAAATAAGTATGTAGTATTTTTTTACTTGGTTGGAGTACTAGATATAAATCCAACTACAAGGACGAGAAAGGCTGTTTCTAGGATATGCTGGTGTACACACCTCCTTACTTTGTGGCTACATGTTGCATTGCCCAGCAACAAAGTTATGGTAGTGGTGTTTTGAGAAATAAATAAATCTAAATCAATATTTTGATTAAAAATTGCCACAACTTTTATTATTTCCAAGCTGCATCAACTTTAGCACAGGTGAAATTGGATCCAAGTTTTACCTGTTGCCTAATGAATCTTTCCACATCTCCTTCTATGCTGTGCATTATTACTGGAAATGAAATGCCAAATGGGATTTGATGGCTTCACAGAGTTGACAAAGTTTTACTTATTTTGCTGTGCCACTAACAAAAAAGTTCCCACAATTATTTATTTATTATATTTGTATACTGCCCTTTTCAAGTGCTGTTTTCTTCTTCTGCATGTTTTCCCCAGGAATTTGTGGATGTTAGCAACCCCCCGCAGGATGACCATAATAACCACCAAGGTCAGCATATTAGGTAAAACTTTATTTAGTTACAGCTTATTAGGGTTGGCACCCAAATGGGTCTTAGATCCTCCTGTCTCACATTGGCATGCTTGCCATTGGGGATAATGTCTTTAACTTTATCCACCCCAGCTGCAGTTTGTCTCATGATGTACCATAATGTAATGTGGTGTAACTACCCTGGTTGGGTGTACCTTGCCACTAGGGCTGTAAAAAAAATTGTAAGAGGGTTGTAAATCGTGTTTCATAAAATTTGTACATGTAAACCCCAGAGCCACTCTGTCAAACAAAAATGAATCAAAACACCCACCTCTGAGTTTTGGTAAAGAAGTTTGTCCCCCCCCCCCCCCTTTCTCTGTCCATCTCCCTCTCCATTCTTGTGCCCTTGCATCAGCGATAGGTCTGCTTTCTTTCTCCCACTCCATGTTGGCCTCCCTCCCATGTCAAGCCACTCACCTGTCAGAGGGGGAGGCCTCGGCGAGGGCTTGCAAGCAGGCTCTGCTCCGGCTGTTCTCTCTCTGTGTGCTAGGCCTGGAATGAACTGCAAATCTGAAGTAGAGGGCCTACAGCCTTCAATGGGTCCTTCTCTTCCACCAGGCATGTGGCTCAGCATGAGGAGGGGAACAACAGAGAATCGGGGAGAGAGAGAGGCCACCCCCTCTACCAGGTGGAGGATCTCAAACTCACTTCAGAGACATCTTGTAGGACCTCATCCCCCACCAGGTATGCAGCTCTTCCCAGGCCCAACACAGGGTAGGGCCTGCTCACATAAGGGCAGGTGGCAAATGGACAAAGGCTGCCCCAAGCCCCACAGGGCCTCTTCCTCCACCAGGTATAGCTTAGCTCTTGTAGGGTTTTTTAAAAAAATAACAAAAGAAAAAAAAAACAAATTTCTCATCACTTCACATGAGATACAAACTGGACTCCTTAGGAATTGTTCAAAACACTTTAGAACCAAAATAGGTGTACATGAGTTTTGTAAATACAAATTAAGAGGATTTTTTGGAGTCGTGTACACCTCTAATAGCCACACCACATCTGATAGCCAGGAAACCTCCACCTGAAAGACTCTAGCAACTGCCATTGCCCACATGCATTGGTAAACAACTGTATCTAGAACCCATGCTAGCTTCCCCACCAGTTATGACAATGTTACAAACACAGTTTTTATATACATGGAGGGTGTGCTGATGTTTCCCTTTGACTGGCTGTCTCCTTTCTGTAAGCCTCTTTTGACAAGCTTTTTGCCAATCCTTATGCCCCAAGATTGCAGGAGGGGGGACAGCTCTCTGATCTATAAAGGATTGCTGGGAGCTGCCCTATACTCCCTGGCATCCTTCCCCCTTCACCCAAGAATAAAGATACCTATTAACACGGGCACCATTTTTTTAGAATGATTAAAACACCAAATATCAAACATCTGAGAAAGCATCCATTCCACCCCCATCTTTAAGCTAGATATGATCCATGTGGCCTTCACCCACACTTGATATGACATGCTCACAGGCTTGTACAACAAGATCTGATCCCATGTCAAATCACCCAAAATAGTTGTAACAATTGTACAAGGAGGAAGAGTTGGTGGCACAAAGGTCATGAGTAGACTGATACTTTGTTAGTTAAGGATGTGCTCATGTGCATCTCTGGGAGGGCTGAGTGAAAACTTTGTCTCCTATGCAGAAGGACTGCCTCTAGGAAACCACACTATAGTCAACAAAACCCACACACAGCCCTTGGAAGAAGAATCAACAGTTCTTCATCTTTAGACATGTCTAAGGCCATTTCTTTGAGGCACTGCGGAAATTTATCCTTATTATGATTCAACAAGCAAAACTTTTGGCAATGTAACTATTTCACAAGTGATTGTACTTGTCAAAATGTTGTGTATATCCTCTTGCACAATTTTTGAGTGGAGCTATTGACCATTGTGTAATGAAAGTATGCATTAGTATAATAGACATCATACAGAACTGATTGCCCAAGAAATTCAAAAAGTTACTTCCACCCTCTCCATTGACCATCCATGTTCATTGACAGGTATTATGACACAAACAAGAAAAGGCTGTTTATTATTATTATTATTATTATTATTATTATTATTATATATCTTACCCCCCCCCCCCTCCTTGTGACCTGAGGTGGGTTACAACACAGCTAAAAACATATGGTCATCTAAAACATTCCATAAAATGCACATATTAAAACATATTTCTATGAAATACATATTAAAATACACAGAACAAAGATCAAATATGAGACACAAGTTTAACACTTGGGATTAAAACTGACTGGTTAAGCCTGCTTGAAAATATAGGTCTTCAAATGTGTTTAAGACATTGTATGGTTTTTTTATATTCTTTTATTGTATGCTAATGTTTTTAACAGTATTTTATTATTTTTTATTTGTTATAATTTTTGAGGCATCAAATTGTTGCCAATTGTGAACCACTCCGAGTCACCTCTGGGCTGAGAGGGGTGGTATATAAATGGGGTAAGTAAATAAATAAATGTGTTTTGAATTCTGACAGCTCATTTAGCTGATGGAACTCTTCTGGCAGATCATTCCACGGTCTTGTGGTGACCAATGAAGAAGTCCTCTGGGTGATGGCTGCCAGTCAGGTTCTGGTGGCTGAAGTAGCCACCCCACAAAGGACCTAAGGGTTCAGGGTGGATTGCAAGAGAGAAGGTGATCCTGTAGGTAACTTGGACTCAAACCATGTAGGGCTTTAAAGATCAAAGCCAGCACTTTGTACTTAGCCCAGAAACTAATTGGCAGACAGTGGAATGACTTTAATATAGAAGTAATATGTTCCCTCCTGGGTGTTCCCATAACCAATCTGGCTGCTAAATTTTGAACCAGCTGGAGTTGGTAAAAAACTTGGTAAAAAGGTTGCCCAATATAAAGTACATTGCAGAAGTCCAACATTGAAGTTACCAGTGCATGCACTTCCAACTTTAGATCCTCCACTCCTGACCATCACATAAAACAGGGTTAATATTTGGATTCTGATTTCATTGATGAGACCTGATGGATTTGTTATACTGATGTAGTGATGTATTGATATTGATGTTTAATGATTTGTGGTGCTATTGCTTTTAAATGCTTAATGATTTTGTATTATGTATACCTAAATTGTTGTAAACCGCTCTGAGTCGCCTAAGGGCTGAGAAGAGTGGTATACGAATAAAGCAAATAAATAAATAAAATAAATAAAGTCAAATCCAGGTGCTTTCCCAAACTGCAGATGCAGTCTTTCAGGGGAAGTGTAACCCCATCCAGGATTGGTATACATATCTCTATCCTCGGATTAAGAGCCTTGAGGGCAAGCACCTCTGTTTTGTCTAGATGCAGTTTCAATGTATTTTTCCTCATTCAGTCCATTACCTCCTCCAGGCATTCATTCAGAGAGGACATGCTATACTTAGCTGAAGCTGGGTTTGAAGGCATGGAGAAATATATTTAGACTTCATCTGTATACTGCTTCCCAATGATCTCTCCCAGCAGTTTCATGTAAATATTAAAAAAATATTGGGAATAAAATGCACTTTGTGGGATGCTATGTAAGAGCTCCTTTTTTGAGGAGCAGCTATCCCCAAGCACTACCATCTGGAATCTGCCTGAGAGGTATGACCAAAACCACTGTAACACAGTGCCTCCGATTACCAAACCTCCCAAGTGTTCCAGAAGGATACCATGGTCAACAGTATTGAAAGCCACTGAGAGGTCTAGATGCACCAACAGGAACACCTTGTGGAGATCATCCACTAAGGTGACCATAGCAATCTTAAATCCATATCCTGCTCTGAAGTCAGTTTGAAATGGGGCAAGGAAGCATGTGTAATCCAAAACTGCCTGAAGTTGAAGGGCAAAATTCCCTTCCCTGAGTAATGCATCAATAATTTGTTGCATTTG
Organism: Anolis sagrei; assembly: GCF_037176765.1. Classification (NCBI taxonomy): domain Eukaryota; kingdom Metazoa; phylum Chordata; class Lepidosauria; order Squamata; family Anolidae; genus Anolis; species Anolis sagrei. Next base: position 135,524,926 of record NC_090023.1, read on the forward strand.
AGATCAAATTGCATCTTCTCCCTGGACGACCAGACAAGATGGGCAGGGATCAAGAAAGCAGATTGTTCTCCTTACTTGCCCCAGCATCTTGTCCACATCAACAGTACTCGCCAACTGAAACTTAAATTAATCCAATTTCTTCTATGAAAGACTTAAAACATTAGCAAACCAAAATAACCAGTACTAAATGGTATGTGGTGGGGGCAAGATATTTTAATGAGTGTTGAAGCATTAACACCAAGAGCTCACATCTTTTGATCTTATAATACGTTTGCTGCATGTATAATTTTTTCCTTGATAAATTGTACTTGTGTGTATGTGTGCATGTGAATTTATTGGATGACAGCATCATCAAATTTGTAGAACTGGCAAAAATATTATTTTGAGAAGGACATATTAGGTCAGTTTCTATTAAAATGTGAACCAAACAATTTCAATCCTCATGCCCATTTTGGATATAAAGTAAGGGGATATGCCTGCTTGTTGCTACCTGAGTCAGCAGTGAAAAATTGCTGATGTGCAAAGCAGCTCTGTTGCTTCCAAGCAATTTCCTGGGTAAAATGGTTTATGGTGTGGCGAATGTGGATAAAGATAAGACTCCCTCTCCTAACCTATTCTCATAACACAAGATCTCAGGGTCAAAGAATGGAATTGATAACACTTCCTTTACACAGCTCAGAATTCATTTATATAATTTACTGCCAAAAAGATGTAGTGGTAGCAGGCATTGCTTCAGATGGGTTTAAGAGATGATTCAACAAATTAATGGATGATAGGTATGTTAATGGATGTAGCTCTTGAGTGCTGTTGCTACCTCCTTCAACAGGGAGGAAAGAGTTTATTCAAAAATATTTCAAAAGTGTTCAAACCCCTTGTTTTTTTTAAAAAAAAATGGAGTAAAATTGACCAAAAGGATCTTGGACTGACAAATTGTATAGCTGAATACTTATTCTACATAAATTTTGTGTATTGACCAAAGAGTAGCATTTTCTGTAGAGGAAACCTTGTTTTATATGCTGACAATGCAGCTTCTAGCATGCAAAAAAAACAAACCCTAGTTTCCATATGCAAATTTTATTCAGAATAAATCCAAAACAATTAATAATCTTGAAAAACTAAGCTAAATATTTTTTTAAAAAAAGTACAGTATAAGAAAATTGCTAGAATTGCTTTTTTCCTCTAAGATTAAAATTATTGAAGAATTAATATTTTTACCTCTAAGATAAAATATTTTTACCTCTAAGATAAAATTATCAAATGCATCATTGGAACATTTAAAACTACAGCTCACTACATTCCAAATCACTAGCTTGTAGTAGTTTACAGTTTATAACCGGGCCAGGTCAGGATAGACAGGTACAACATTCAGAGGTGAAATAGTTCTGAATTTGTATTGAAGAATTAAGGCACTGCTAGTGGACTTCCTGGAGACCAAATGAATCAACTGACTGTGAAATTTGGATTTTGATTTAAATGCAGTGGTGTAATGGTGATTTCTTTTCTGAGGTGTAGGAACATGTAACAACCATCCACAAACATCTCTCATCACACATGTGTACATCTAACTAAAGCTGGATCAACACAGCCCTATAATCCAGTTTAGAATGTGGATTAACTGCTTTCATCTGGATTATAAGGCAGTGTATACTGATATAATATAGTTTAATGCAGTTAATCCACCTTCTGAAACTGGATTATAGGACAGTTTTGATATAGGACAGTGTAGATCCATCTTAAGGAAGACATTTTCTATAAGTTTCCTCTTATAGATAAAAATGAGCAGTATCAGCAGTTTTCTTCCTTCTGCAAATCAATTTGGGATTTGTTCTGCGCAAAACTTGCACGTGGATATTTTGAGAAGAAAAAAAATGCTTTTACTGCTGGAAGATATTTAGATGCAGAATATTACCCATGTGCCCAAAATGCTATTTACAACATAAAATGATATTTTCTATGCAAAAGAATCATGTGAGAGTTTTATCAAAAAAGGACCACAATTGCAGAATTTTATGCACAGACAAATTTATTTTCTATGAAGAAATAAACATTCCTACACAAAAGTATTATTTTCTATGCCAATTAAGATTTCTGCTTTAAAGCATTAGTTTCCATTCCATTCTTGTGTAGAAAATGCTATTTTCTGTGAACAAAAACTAACTGTGAATTTTGGAAAAAAATAAGTCCTGAACTGGGAGGCTACTCATCAGCCAGGTATTGTTCTCATTATGGTTTCTCAATACTCAAAAAACCCATTTTTAATGATTTTACAAATATTTTTACATTCTTACCAGTAACCTTTAAATACAACTGCTAGCCTAAACATCTTTGTGTATGACTTACCTTCATATAAAGATTCTTAAATCTGAACTACAGAAGCAGTTGCTACTACAAAGAAAAGAAGGGAAGCCTGAACTCCTTATTCTTTCTTTTTTCTTTATGTCGTATCATTGTTCAACTTATTTGGGTTGCCTATTTCTGTTCCACAACCTCTTTGTTTGGTGTAACAATGGCTTGATAAATATCTTTGCCTTATGAAAACCTATCCAAAATGACTTCTTATATATCTTTTTTTCCAACTGTAAGGTTATTTATAGATTCAGTACTAAGCTTTTTTTTTCAGTTTCTACTTACCTTCATTCAAAACTCTTACAATAATATTTTAGTTTCTACTTCACCCACTTCCATGTTCAAGTGATGTCTTATTATTGGTGATTTTTTTATCTTTTAATTATAATAATTTAGAATTTGGTGTTGTGTGTGACATCCATAAAAACTGCTTACATTGGTCTGAATCTACATTTACTTCACCGAAACAACAAATTTCCACTTACTTTAAAAGCTGCTTGCAAATCAGATTATCTCTGTATTTTGTTATTATTGTAATTTTGCATTCATTTATTTTCTTATTTCATTTTATTGTGTATGTCAGTAGATTGTGGAGTTGGCTGTAGAGTGACTAATAATAATAAAAACAACAACAACAACAACCGCCCTGGCAGAATATGTAAAGGAAAGCCAAGAACTTGCTTTAATTGAAGTCAAGAATCAGAAACTTCTCAAATCACAGCAGACAAAGAACCAATACAAGAAAACCGCACTCCAAACCAGAGCTGACAGCTAGCACAACAAAGCATTGCATGGGCAGTTTCTTCACAAAATTGAAGGAAAAGTTGACAAGGAGAAGACCTGGTTATGGCTCATGAATGGAACATTGAAGAAGGAGACAGAAGGCCTGATTCTTGCAGCCCAGGAGCAAGCCATCAGAACAAATGCAATTAAGGCCAGGACTGAAAAATCAGCTGATGACCCAAAATCCAGACTGTGCAAGGAAGCGGATGAAATCATTGATCATCTCCTCAGCTGTTGCAAGAAAATTGCACAGACAGACTACAAACAGAGGCACAACTCTGTTGCCCAAATGATTCACTGGAACTTATGTCACAAGTACCACCTACAAGCACTAAAGAATTAGTGGGATCATAAACCTGCAAAGGTAGTGAAAAATGAACATGCAAAAATACTGTGGGACTTTCGAATCCAGACTGAAAAGTTTTGGAACACAATACACCAGACATCACGATTGTGGAAAAGAAAAAAGTTTGGAATATTGATGGTGCCATACCGGGTGATTGAGGAAAAACAACAGGAAAAACTCAGCCATTATCAAGACCTCAAAATCGAACTGCAAAGGCTCTGGTATAAACCAGTACAGGTGTCTGTCTGTCAGGTGGATGATGGTCCGTGATGTATCCAGTTCTGGTTTCAGCTGTTGCTTTTGGCATTTGTGGAATTTTTGTTTTTGTCTGTTGGTGTGGACAGCCATGTTTTTCTCTATTTTCCTGTAAGTGAGGTTGTCTATTTTGTCCCAGTCCTGGGAATTCATCTTCTGGCTGATGTTGATATGGAGGTGCAGCAGTTCCTTGTCTGTGTTTGCGAGTTCTTTGCGGATGGTGTGAATTCTCTCTCGTAAGAGGTTATGTTCTAGGCAGTCATAGATCCGGTGAGCCTGTGGTATTTTGAAAGTCCTTTTGGCTGTGAGAAATTGTGGGATGGTATCTGTGTCTCTGCAGCGTAGAAGGAAAGTCAGGGAGCACAGTAGATGTGCTTTCCTGGTCCTTAGTTTCTCCAATTTCCGTGTGTCTTGGAACAGTTTCTCCCCATAGAGATGTTCAATGTATTGTTGAAGGCTTTCATGGCTGGAATCACTAGGTTCTTGTGGGGTTTTTCGGGCTATAGGGCCATGTTCTAGAGGCATTTCTCCTGACGTTTCACCTGCATCTATGGCAAGCATCCTCAGAGGTAGTGAGGTCTGTTGGAATTAGGACAATGGGTTTATATATCTGTGGAATGGCTGGGGTGGGGCAAAGAGCTCTTCTCTGCTGGAGCTCATCAACCAGAGGTTCCCAGAAGACATCACGGTTCTGTTTCACCATTGCCTCACCACCAGTTACTTTCAGACAATGAATTCTATGAACAGAAAGATGGAGTAGCTATGGGGAGCCCTCTCAGCCCGGTCATAGCTAACTTCTACATGGAACACTTTGAAAAACAAGCCCTGGAAACAGCAAAAAAAAAAAAAAAAGCCCACGATATGGTTCAGATATGTGGATGACACCTTCACCATTTGGAGCCATGAAGAAGAAGAACTCAACAGGTTCCTGGACCATCTTAACAGTATCCACCCAAAAATCCAATTCACAATGGAAAAAGAAAATGAAGGAAGACTGCCTTTTCTAGATGTCCTAGTTATCTGCAAACCAGATCAACAATTGGGTCACACCGTCTACAGGAAACCCCCACACACAGATAGATGTCTACATAAAAGCTCCAACCATCACCCAAGTAAAAAAAGAGCACCATTAAAGCCTTGGCAGACCTTGCAAAAAGAATCTGCGAACCCCACCTCCTCCAAGATGAACTGAACCACCTCGACTGGGCTCTCCAGGCCAATGGATACTCCACCTCAGACATCAGAAGAGCTGCAAGACCAAGAACAAGCCAAGAGAGTCAAGATGAAGATCCACCCAGAGGAAAAGTGTTCCTGCCATACATCAAGGGAACCACTGATCGCATAGGGAAGCTGATGAGGAAACACAACATACAAACAATCTACAAACCCACCAAGAAAATCCAACAAATGCTACGTTCAGCAAAGGACAAGAGGGATCCTCTCACCTCTGCAGGAGTCTACCGTATACCATGCAGCTGTGGACAAGTCTACATAGGGACCACCAAACGCAGCGCCCAAACACGAATCAAGGAACATGAAAGGCACAGCAGACTACTTCAACTGGAGAAGTCATCCATAGCAGAGCACCTGATAAACCAGCCTGGACACAGCATATTATTTGAGAACACAGAAATGCTGGACCACACCAACAACCACCATGTCAGACTACACAGAGAAGCCATTGAAATCCACAAGCATGTGGACAATTTCAACAGAAAGGAAGAGACCATGAAAATGAACAAAATCTGGCTACCAGTATTAAAAAACTCTAAAATTACAACAGCAAAACAGCAGAGAGGAAACAACCAGGCACATCTTAACACCTCTCAACAAAAGATTTTCCCAGGCTCAGCCAGGCCTTCAAATGCTAATGAAGGTGGTCAGTTGAAACATTCACACCTAGCTCCAGCAGAGAAGAGCTCTTTGCCCCACCCAAACCATTCCACAGATATATAAACCCATTGTTCTAATTCCAACAGACCTCACTACCTCTGAGGATGCTTGCTATAGATGCAGGCGAAACGTCAGGAGAAATACCTCTAGAACATGGCCCTATAGCCCGAAAAAAACCACAAGAACCTAATTTTAGTTGCTTTCATTAGCATTAAGTGTTTCTGTTTAGTTTCTTTGGAAGGTATTTTAGTTTTAAATTAGTTTTAGTTTTAGGTTTTGATTTCTCTTGTTTCCATTTTTCTTGTCCTGATTGTACATTATTTTGATTATGAATTGGATGGCTTTTGTTAAAAATAATAAATCATGTGAGTATTTGAGGGAAGAGCATTAAAGTAAATGAAGGAAGAGTAGCATCACTGATCCTACTGCCTTTGCTTTTGCAAAATTGCCCTCTTTACTTTTTGATCCTGATTTTGAGAATTATTCTTTTTATCAATGTGTCTCTTTTCATTCAATTTTGGTTATATTAAGATATATCTGCTAGCTGAATTATCATATATACTTGACTAAGCCCAATTTTTCAGTCCTTTTTTAAGCTTAAAAAGCACCCCTCGGCTTATATTCAAGTATAAGCCGAGGCGTGAAGGTGGAGGGCTGAAAGAAGCCCTTCTTTAAGCCCAATTCCTTCCCTTCAGGACCCTCACATCTCTGCACAGCAACTCTCTCTCTCTCCACTTGGGCAGACAGGCCCTTGACACTGCTCTGAGGAAGGAGTGGCCAGAGCCACAGAGACAGAGCCTCTCCTTTTCTCTTCCCTTTCCGCCTTCTTTCCTTTCCCCTCCAATACTTGCACTTCCCCTAAACTGCCTCAGGCCCTGCTTCCTTGCTTGACCAAGCATACCTTCCCATTGACTGACCCATGCCCCCCCCCCAAGCAGGGTTCCCATCTAATCCAGAACTCCTAATTGGTGCCCACCTCCCTCCTTCCTGCTCTCACCACCTACATGCCTCCATCCCTTTTCCTTTTGCTACGTGCCAATGACGAGCTCTGAATTAGATGGGAGTCCTGCCCCAGGGAGCATGGGTCAGCCAATGGGAAGACACACTTGGCCAAGTGGGGCAGTGGGGACCTGAGGCGGTTGAGGGGGGAGCATGCGCATTGGAGATGCTCAGCATTGGAATGAGAAGGTGAGGGGAAAAGAAAACGAAGCACAGGGTTTGACTTACTCCCTCCATCTTCTCTCTACTTCTTTACTTTCCTTTCTCTTGCTTTCTTCCTTTTCTTTCTCCTTCTGCAGTTCCTTTCTTTTTTCTATCCTTCTCTTTCTCTCCTTCCTCCCAACCCTTCTCTTTCTTCACCCTTTTCTCCTTTCTTCTCTCTCCCCCTTTCCCTCCCTCTTGCCCTCCCATTATTTCTTCCTTCTGTCTTTCTCAGTCCTTCCTTCTCTTTTCTTCCTTCTCTTTCTCACCTTTTCTCTTTTCTTTCATGTCCTTTAGTCCTTCCTTCTTACCTTTCTTCTCTCTTCTTCCTCCCTCCTTTCCTTTTCTCATTCCTTCCCCTTCTCTCTTAGTCCTTCCTGCTTACCTTCCTTCTCTCTCTTCTTCCTTCTCTCCCTCCTCTGCTGCATTTCCCACCCTTGGCTTATATTTGAGTCATTAAGTTTTTCCAGTTTGTGGTAAAATTGTGTCTTGACTTATATTAGGGTCTGCTTATACTCCAGTATATACTGTATGGCACCTTTGTGGGTATGTGTTCCACCTCTGTAATCTATCTTGTAATTTTTTGAACACACTTTAAAAAGATTCATAAAAGGCTTTTAAAAGATTCATTAAAAAGAAAGAGGAGCACCCGTAGTAACTAGAAGCAAATAAACTCCTCTTTTTTAAGGTGGCAGTTGGTCAAAGTTCAGGAGAATGGGACATGTCATATCAGTTCTGTTTCATTTTTCTTCATCTTGTTTTAAACTCTATCTCAGAAAGAAAGACAGAACAAAGGACATGTTTTCTTTCAAGGCTCTTCACAGCATTACAAGGGGGAAAGTGTTCACACTGTTTGGAGTAGAGCAAGGCAACTTAAAATAAAGCTGCATCATACAAGCAATGTGCAATATGGTCTTATAGTGACCTCTACAGGCAAAATAAAATAGAAGCATTTGAAGCAAGAACAAAACAAGGTTTTAATTTCACATAAACCTTGTAATTTTGGCAGAAACTATTTTATTATCTTGATAAAATAGTAGTAGTAGTAGTAGTAGTAGTAGTGATGATGATGATGATGATGATGATGATAGTAGTAGTAATAATAATAATAATAATAATAATAATAATAATAAAGAATGCTATTACAAAGACTTTTGAAGTAGCCCTATGGGTTTGATTACTCTAAATTTTCCTTCAATTAGTTAACTTTTTAAAAATATTCCTAAATTCCATCCTGTAGTGTGCATCTACTTGTACAAAGACCTGGAGACTTTCATTGAAGATGTGTGTGATATTCCGAATCTAATCGTACCTAATACAGTTTGTCACCGCTTTAATTGACATGGATCAATTCTACAAAATCTTTTGAGTTGTAGTTTGGTGGACTGTTTGGCAGAGATTTATAAACTTAGAAACCTACAACTCCCATGATTCCATAGCACTGCGCCATGACAGTTAAAGTTGTGTTAAACTGCAGTGTGGATGCATCCTAAATTATATTGATGTTTAGATTGATTCCCTTTAGAGATGATTTTGTATTACAGTTAAGTGACTGTAAGATTAGCAGACTACACAAATGAAGCTTGACATTTCAAGTACCCTATAGACCAGGGGTCCTCAAACTAAGGCCCGAGGGCCGAGTACGGCCCTCCAAGGTCATTTACCAGGCCCTCACTCAGGGCCAACCTAAGTCTGAAATGACTTGAAAGCACTCAACAACAGCAACAACAACAATCCTATCTCATCAGCCAAAAGGAGCCCCACACTTCCCATTACAATACCAATAAGTTTATATTTGTTAAAATTGTTCTTCATTTTAATTATTGTATTGTTCTAAGTGTTTTTGCACTACAAATAAGGTATGTGCAGTGTGCATAGGAATTCATATTTTTTTTCAAATTATAATCCGGCCCTCCAACAGTTTGAGGGACTGTGATCTGGCCCTCTGTTTAAAAAGTTTGAGGACCCCTGCTATAGACTCATGTATAAATTCAGAAAATTTAATTAAAAATTAACCCCAAATGCTTGGATTAACTTATCCATGGGCCAATGTAGATAATAAAGGGAAAGCGAAATGTTTCCCCTGACATTAAGTCTAGTCGTGTCTGACTCTGGGTGGTGGTGGTGCTCAGTTCCATTTCTAAGGCAAAGAGACAGTGTTGTCAGTAGACACCTCAAAGGTCATGTAGCCAGCATGACTGCATGGAGTGCTGTTACCTTCCTGCAGAACCAGTACCTATTGATCTATTGACATTTGCATGTTTTCAAACTGCTAGGCCGGCAGAGGCTGGACCTAACATTGGGAGCTCCCCCTGCTCCCCCGATTCGAACATTCAACCTTTCAGTCAGCAAGTTCAGCAGGTCAGTCAGTGGTTTAACGGGGTTGATACTGTACCTTAATTCTTATAATATATCTAAAAAGGAACAATTACTTTCTCTCAATGAAGTGGTGAAAGGAAAGAGCTAGTCTGTCCTGGGAGAACCTAAAAGAAGCACCAACCCTCCTCTACTCTCTTGACCATGAAACCTAGATGGAGTGAATGCCTGGATGGAGAAATTCACCCCCCCCCCCCCCCCGCTCCTAAGCTGTTTCATTTATCAGCACCAGGAGGCAATGATGCAAGCTTTATTTCTTGGCAAGGAGGCTTTTTCTTCAGTTTTTTGGGGAGAAGGGGGGTAAGAGAGGAGAGGGTAGCACTGCCATTCCACCTCCCCAGACTGCACAGAATGGCTGTGGGGACATCTCCTGGGATTGCAGATGGTGATTCCAGGAAGCAGTTCCCACAAGTCCCATGCCTGAAGAAGTTCATATCTTCCAAAATAGCAGGTATTTTTAAACCCCGAATAAGCCTGGATGAAAAGGTTTATTTCAGGTTAAACTTCATTAGCTTAGTGTGTCATTTTGATGCCCAGGCTAATGTGTTTGCTATGTCACACTATGTGGCAGTGTAAATGGGTCCTAGCTGTGATGTAGAAAATTGTTCCTTGCCTCTTTTGAAGCTCAGTGCTTCCTGAATCAAGATTACAACAGGACATAGAACCTGAAAAAGTAGCACTACAGTTATGCATTTTTAATTTTTCATTGGTTTTCATAAAGAATGTAAGAATCTCTTCCTCTGAACAAGTTCCACCTCTTGGCTACATTAGAAATCTGTCAATTTCCATTCAAGCTGAAAAAATATTAGTTTGACTAAGTTAGCTCTATCTGGAATCTGCTAATTTGTTCTTGAAAACACGCATGTATACTTTGAGCGACGTAGATGCCTTCATACTCTTTTCTGGCACAATCTCAACTCTCATAGAAAAACCACTAACCTTCTGATTACTGCATTCAGAACATTTTTACTACAATTTAGTTGCAAATGGCTTGGCAAAGCCCCTTCAAATCAATAGGTCTTTGACTGTTGTTTAACCTATGTAGCACTTTTGGCACTGCTTTAACTGTATGTTTTCTCAGCTGACATGCCCTAGCTGACATTTTTGAAAATCATCCATTTTATAAAATCTTCTACTTAATTCCCAAAATTGATGGATTTCTTTTGGGTACTTTAGCATCTATATTATCTTCTCAGTCACTAAGTGTGGCTTAAAGAATCCAAGTCTCATGAACTAAATTTTATGCTTTTATTGTTAAGTACTTAGGAAAAAAATCCCATCCCCTAAAATCAGAAGGCAGATCTATCAAGTAGCATTATTATTATTATTATTATTATTATTATTATTATTACTATTTACTTCATTTATATGCCACTTTTCTCAGCCCTTGGGTGACTCAAAGCGGTTAACAATAGCAAAATTAAATGCTCAACATCATAAAAACAGTTAAAAACCAATTAAAACAATGACATAATAAACAATCAACTAAACATATCTATAACATCTCATTAACGTCTCATGGGTAGAATCAAGATTCAATCTCATAATCTGTTGTTCCATATTCCTATATTCAATACACTGCCTATTCAAATGCCTGCTTGAATAACCAGGTCTTCACTTTCTTCCGAAATGCTAATAGGGAGGGGGGCAATCTAATTTCTGTAGGAAGGGCGTTCCACAACCGAGGGGCCACCACTGAGAAGGCCCTGTCTCTCATCCCCGCCAGATGAACTTGTGATGCAGGCGGGACCGAGAGCATGTCCTCCCCAGATGATCTTAACATCCTAGCTGGTTCATAGGAGGAGATGCGTTCAGACAGATAAGTTGAGCCAGAACCGTTTAGGGCTTTATAGGCTAATGCCAGCACTTTGAATGGTGCCCGGTAGCAAACTGGCAGCCAGTGGAGCTGTCGCAACAGAGGAGTTGTATGCTCCCTAAGCGTCGCTCCTGTCAATATCCTGGCTGCTGAACGTTGAACCATTCGAAGCTTCCAAACAGTCTTTAGAGGCAACCCCACGTAGAGAGCATTGCAGTAGAATATATGGGATGTAACCAGAGTGTGGACTACCATGGCTTGCATCTGAGATATGCAGCTATCTTTCTTGATTTTAATCAGACAGCTCCTTGAAACAACAGTTTATGAGACTGAATTATAGCAGTTTGACATCTTGTTCACTGGCATAGCACAGTCTTATTGAATCTTGGGATTTGCCATTTGTTGTTGCACCAAACCTCTGAAACAGAAGAGTAAATATCTCCCACATAACAGATCCAAAATTTCTTGTGTTGAATCATGGCAGTTAATAGGGTGTGAAACTGCTATAATTCCATAGTGTGGAAACAGTCTATGTTTACTCATGAAAGTCTGCTTTCTTTCATTTTGAGGTTATTTTCATACTGGGGGGGGGGGGGAGAGACCATTTTGTGCCTCTGAATGAAATAAATGGAACAAAAACAATGAATGAAAAATGGGTACCGCACAAATTCCTAGTCTACACACTGTGATTTTTACCTAAACCTGCCCTTCCTATAGAAGGATGACATTTCTGTCTGCTGAGAAAAGAAAGTTGATTACTCAAGCCCATTTGATTCAAGCAGTTTCATTTAAAAAAAACAACAAAACCTATCTTCTGCTATTTTTGCTAGTTGCATGTCCTTTTTATATATACAAGATGCAGTGACATTTTTGGGGAAACCATAAATATCTCTTGAAATTCTGTAGGACCTTAAACATCCTAGTCAAAAAAAGGAAAGAAAAAAATACATCTGGCACAAACTATCTGAGCTATTTAAGGTTCTGTTAGGTAAAAGGAGGGAAATAGTTATTGGCTGCTACCTATGCATTGCAAACTCCTACTTTGTTCTTTTCAAAGACTGCTGACTGTTTGCCAATACATGTGAATGTTTTTGTCAACAAGAGTTAAGCACAGTGATTTCTGCATCCATCTTGTGATGGAATAAATACTGCAATGATTCTGTGACTTTGTGCATGGTGCACTCATTTGGGGACCTAGTGTGTTGCACTGACAGGTTTGGCAGACCGTAGCTGGATGTGGTGAGGAGAAAATAAGACCGTTATCTTACTTAGCTCTTAATTTGTCTATTCCCAAAGGCCATCTGAAATTGGCCCAATAATAACATTTTAAATGTCCTAATTGTCCTGCAGTGCTCTGGAGCCATGAACAACAGCAGCCAATTATGAAACATTGGTTAACTGTAGCACATTGCATAGCAAAGGGCTGGTAAGTGTAGAACTTACAACAAATTAATTCTACATAATTTTTCAAAACATATATTTTTAATACTGACAAAATGATAATGAGTATAAGATAAAGTGAAACTGAGAAATATAATTTTGACTATAACCTTCTTCATCCAGACCCCAGTCTTAAGCTAGCAGAGATTGTGTTAGAGCCAATTTGGTAACTGTAATGTATATTTATTTTATTTATTTATTTTATTTGCTTTATTTCTATACCGCATATTTCAGCCCAGACAGGCGACTCAATGCGGTTTACATGGTACAAATTATTAACAGTGTCAGTGCAATTAAAACGCAACAAGTGCGACAAACAGGATCAACGACATCAATCCACAACAGTTAACAAAACAGAACAGGACAGTCAACACACACAACATAACGCCTCAGTGAAATCAGATCCCTTTTAAATTCCCTAAAACAATGATTCTAAACATTTGTTCCTCCAGGAGTTTTTGATTTCATCTCCCAGAAGCTACAGAAAACTTGAATGACAGTCAAAACTTCAGGCTGAACAAAGACTGAGAACCATTACCTTAAAGCAATGGTTCCCAAGTATGGGTTCTCAAGTGATACTGGATTTCAAAATCTAGAAAACCCATTCAATGTGAAAATGGTCAGGAATTATGGGCCATGGAGCCCAAATATACATTTTACATATTTATTCCAATATGTGAGCAATATATCAGACCATGGGGAAGCCTTCATATAATACCCCACCTCGGAAAATGTTTGTACTATATACAAGGGCACTAAGATAAATGTGAATCATTGTGAATCACATACACAATATTAATGTGAGTCACGCACACAATAGAATAGTATATGACTAATATGTATGTAAATACTGAATTCCTATGATAGGAGCTCTATAATTGCATTAATCTAAAATTGATTATAAAGCCAATTACAGACCACATTATGAAGCCCATTACAGACCTAAAATGTCTCTGGATGTGTGGGTGAAATTTAAAATGAGGTTATATCCACACCCACCTCCCTGTGCCAAATGTAGTCATAAATTACAGGAATAAAACACTTGCATTGGCTTATATAAACATGAAAATAATAGGGACATAGTAAAAGGTTGAAATCTGCACTTATCAATAGGGGGAAATAAGATTAAATAAATGTTGTTTTCTGTTCATGGAAGTTCATCACAGCATTTGTAAAAACAAGCTGCCAATATTTGAGAACCTCCATTCATCACAAACGGGTAATCCCATCATCCCATCAGTTTTCAACAGAGAAAAATAATGATGAAGAGAGGAGAGCTATAGCATGTTCTTCTTGCATGTTTTAATTGAAATCCAAATAAGATGTTAATTAAACACCAAACAGGTAGCACAGACATAATGAACTATCTAGATCAATTATTTTAAGTACAATAACTGTAGCACCTGCATTTTTCAGATAGTACCATATGTGGCATTGTCCACTTTGTCCAGAATAGTCTAAAGATATGACTGTGGGATTTGCCTTTGTAAACCAGGGTTTGAATTCCTGCTCATGGAAGGTTAGGGCATATCTACACTAGCCACTTAGGTCAGGGTGCAGACAGCTCAGCACCGCAGCAGCTAAATGCCACACAGAGCTGATCCAGCCACTTAATCTGGCTTTCCCCAGGCTAAACTAACTCAGAAATCCTAGGTCAGGATTCAGGTTCTCTCACAAATTCTGGGCTGTCAAGATGACTGCAGTAGTTCCCAAGTGGAACTAGCAACAATTATCTTGACAGTTATCCCGCACTCCCCGGGACTGCAGGATGACTGTCTCTTCCCATCTCCTCCTCAAATTGACATCCAACTTTAAGGTAAATGGTTGAGTCACAGATGGGGACAGCTGAGGACCCTCACTGGGTGACCTTGGGCAAGTCATAATTTCTTGCCCTAAGAAGAAGGCAAGGCCAACATTGTCTTAAGAAATTCTGGCAAGAAAAGCCTATGTTAAGTTCACCTTAGAGTCACTATAAATCAGCAATGACTCGAAGGCATGCAACAACAAATATTTTACTGTTTAAGTTCTATCACGATCACTAATTTGTCCCCTTTGGTTTCAAATAGAGAAAACTAAATACATACCTGAAATACAGACGTGGAGGACAGTTCCCCCTATTCTCCAAATATTATGCATATTTACTAGTCCTGCTAAGGATGATGTAAATTTTCTTGAAAGAACCTAGAGTGATTTAGGTTCCAGTCCAAATCACACCCTAAAAATATTAGATACTTTGATTGTGCTTTTCCTGCATGGCAGAGGGTTGACCTAAATGGCACATGTGGTCTCTTCCAACTTTGTTTTTCTATGATTCTAGATTTAACAAACTGCTGCCATTATCAATAGTAATAAAGATCATAATTTTCTGTTGCATTAGAACAAAAACCACAAATATTCTGTGGTCCCCAATTCATGAGCCACTATTGGAAAACACTTCACCATTTTACTGTACTATGTTCCTTATATAGGAAATGAGAAGAGAATTACAGTTTTGCTTATTTACCTGCTTCCTGTGTCAGATAGCTTTCTGTTGTGGACTGAGCATTGATTGCAAATCCCTCATGTAAATACGACCTTATTGTCAAATAGGACAATACTTGAAGTATCCCGATTATCATGCTGCAGCAACTGGGACTTAGTAAATAATTCATAACAAATTATTGATTTAATTCAACCTTTTTATTTTTGTCTGTGAATCATCTTGAATGACTTTCCTTCTGACCTACACAAGGCTGAATCTTGATCAAAAACATTTGTACTCAGATATCCAAGTTGACATTTCTTCTACCTCAGCTACTTATGGAAAGCCATTCACTCTGGGCAAAACTCCCCATCAAAAATGCATCACTGCATTGAGGATAATGTACTATTATAGAATACAGGTAGGGTGAGGACTGCAATAAATAATACTGAATGTGAAGATTTTGTACTGGCATTCTTGTTCACTGTCAAGTTTCTGAAAAAAAGGTTCCCATTGATGAGTGTCATCTGGAGTAAGTACAGGAGCAAAATGTCAGCAGACACACTGAAATTCACACTGAAAGATAATGGCTGGGTATTCTAGGAAGCCGTTTATTCCAATCAAAATGTTATCCCTATTTGGGGGGGGGGGGGATCATTAATATGGCAATGCAAAATGAGTTCACTTCTTGTGACTATAAAAATTATCTCTCCCAGTGATATTTGTCTGATTCTTCTGGATTTGGAAGAGATTTTTTGGAATATATTTAAAATGTTATGCTCTGTAATTCAATCATGGAGAGTATTTTTTTTAAATCCTTTTTGCTATAGTATAAGGGTGAAAAGGGAATTTCCCCTCTGTATATGTTTTAAGCATGGTATGTATGTGTGCATAAAGAAATGATGAGATTGCTAGAGCAATGTACACTTGTCAGAGAATGAGCTGGATGAAATATTGCTCTATTATATTTAATTGACAAAAGTAAGTTTGTAACACTGTGAGTTCAGAGGTAGAAAAATGAGGCCAATAGGGCACATCTTATTTACCCAAACCTTTTGTAACCCAGACATGCAAACATACATCTCTATTATCTAGAGACCATGGGGGACAAGTATTTCCTGTTATAGAAGTATAGTATCTAGATCTAGGGAAGTCATGCTACCCCTCTATTCTGCCTTGCTTAGACTACACCTGGAATATTGTGTCCAATTCTGGGCACCACAATTGAAGAGAGATATTGACAAGCTGGAATGTGCCCAGAGGAGGGCGACTAAAATGATCAAAGGTCTGGAGAACAAGCTCTACGAGGAGTGGCTTAAAGAGCTGAGCTTAGCCTGAAGAAGAGAAGGCAGAGAGGAAACATGATAGCCATGTATAAATATGTGAGAGGAAGTCATAGGGAGGAGGGAGCAAGCTTGTTTTCTGCTGCCCTGGAGACTAGCACGTGGGACAATGGCTTCAAACTACAAGAAAGGAGATTCCATGTGAACATTAGGAAGAAGTTCCTGACTGTGAGAGCCATTCAGCAGTGGAACTCTCTGCCCCGGAGTGTAGTGGACTCCTTCTTTGGAAGCTTTTAAACAGAGGCTGGCCATCTGTGGGGGGGTGCTTTGAATTTGATTTTCCTGCTTCTTGGCAGGGATTTGGACTGGCTAGCCCATGAGGTCTCTTCCAACTCTATGATTCCATGATTCTATGATTCTAGGGGTTGTTGATTTGTTCTAGGCAAAAGATATATTTTTCCTCCAAAGCCAGAAGTGGATTACAGCCAATATGTGATTAGGAGAAGAAGCCTCTTATGAGCATTAAACAAACCAGGAGACCTCAAAATATGAAGAAAATCACTTCTTGCAGTTGCTAGAGTAAACTATGGATGCGAGAGCTGGACCATAAGGAAGGCTGAGCGAAGGAAGATAGACACTTTTGAACTGTGGTGTTGGAGGAAAATTCTGAGAGTGCCTTGGACCGTGAGAAGATCAAACCAGCTCATACTTCAGAAAATAAAGCCTGACTGCTCATTGGAGGGAAGGATATTAGAGACAAAGATGAAGTACTTTGGCCACATCATGAGAAGACAGTAAAGCTTAGAGAAGACAATGATATTGGGGAAAATGGAAGGGAAAAGGAAGAGGGGCCGGCCAAGGGCAAGATGGATGGATGGTATCCTTGAAGTAACTGGCTTGACTCTGAAGGACCTGGGGGTGGCAATGGCCAACAGGGAGCTCTGGCATGAGCTGGTCCATGAGGTCACAAAGAATCAGAAGCAACTGAATGAATAAACAATAAAATTTTCTTGAGGGCACCAGGGCTTTTTGGATAATCATAGAAAACTCTTAGGATTGCAGCATGGGGCAGGTGATGCCCTTCCAGATCCAAAAGAACAATGATCTACATTGCACTTTGAATAATTGTTTATTCTTGCTCTAGTTCCTTGACATAGTTTATATATAAAGAGACATTCAGTCATTTCTGAATGTACTAGAAACAGGACCAAGCCATATGGCTTTATGTCAGGCAACATAATCTATCTAAAATAATGCCATGGGAATCTATATTTTTATAAATACCAAAGACTGGAAAAGTAAGTTATTCTGGAAGCTCTTTTTTTTAAAAAAAAAAAACTTTCTCAGAGTTTGCAAATGTGCTTCTGTCATATAATGATAGTTGTAGACGTAGCTGTTGACACATTAGTCAATGCATTTATTCCCCCACTTTACTTAAATGTAGATTCACTGCTTCAGTTCCTTTTTATTATTGGTGGTAACCATTAAACAATTTGTGCAGTAGCTCTTAACAAAACAAATAGAGAAGTGGAATGAGTTGTTGTAACTGTTCTTGGCTCACATCCCAACAATATGAGAAAGGAAACTCTCTCTTAACTCAAGCATACTATATATATATATATATATATATATATATATATATATATATATTGGTGATGACATTATAACCAATCACTGTTCTCTGAATTGACACTATCTACAAAACCTTTGGTGCCTTACCTGTAGTATGATGTTGAGTGTCCTGTGGGCAACACTCTATTCACCAAAAATAATTTGGATTTCTCAGCAACCCAATTATAATTATTTCAAAGCAAATAGCAAGCATATAGAGCTCTGTCCCAGTTTCCTGATTCATAGTTTCAAGGAACATTATTAAAATGTAATTGGCTTTCCCAAAGACAAGAGTGAAAATCTCAAGAATGTTCTTTTTTTACCTTCTCATGAATATAATTTATTTTCTATTACATTGACTCCACATGTGAAAATCAAAACTTTTTATTACAAGTGGCAATGGTGGCTAATTTTGGCCAGTCTTGGTGATGAGACAATTTCTACTCTATTTAATGTACTTTCATCGACAAATATAAAGAGTGTGAGGCACAGGAAAGTGGAATCCACCCAACTGTAATGAGGTATGTGCATGCCCTTGCACCTGGGATATTTGAATATCATGGTTATATTTGCTTACTTTTTAAACTATTAACTAGTCATAACACATGCTGGCCAAAAGCCTTTAAAGCAGACTCAAATGTTTAAGAAGCATGGAAAAGTTGTCATGTGTAAGTAACTGATACCCAAAGGCAAGAATGTCTGTCCACATTCTCATCTAGGCAATTCAATAAGGGTTAGGTGAGTATAACATTACACTGTGGAATGTGTATTCAAAAGTTATAACAAATGTGAAGGGAAGATTTTCCAGGAATATCTGTCTTGGTTATTAAGGAATGTCAATTTTAAAACATATAATCCTCAACTTTAAATTTAAACTCTACCATAAAACCCAGGCTCAGCTAAAAGTTGGACTATTATTGAAGGCAACTGATCATAGCCTGGATGTTATCACTACTTAGAAGGAAAGCCATTGGGCTCCAATATAATCTGCCCCAAACATTTGAAGGAAGAATAGAATGTAAGTATGATAAATAAAATCCAGAAAGAAAGATTCTGAAGAGGATTTATTGGAAGCAAATTCATTTCAGCTCTAGCAACAAGATGTCAGAGAACTCCTGACATATCAGAAGCAGATAGAGTTGAAAAAAATTAATACATCAGAAATAGTCAACCGGATATGACATTAAACCTACCTATAAACAGGCAGGTTGCAGTTTGCTAAGGATGTAAAATATTTACCAAGTGCACATTCAAAAAGGAACCAGCCAGTGTCATCTATTACTGGACTTGTACTTGCTATCTTGGATTACTTCAAGGTCAGTAAGGTAGAAGTGATAAGTAAACCAGGGCAACTTAAAACCAATAAATCACTGAAGCTGCACAGGGCTTATCCACCTGTGGGAAATAATGCCTTGGGAGAGAAATTGTACATAGAGAAAAACAGTCACAGAAAATTCTTTAGGGAAGGTTAAATTCTAATGGGTGGAAATTGCTGGAATTGACTCAAGACCAGCACAATAAGGGTGGTATTTAAACAATTTGAGAATAAATTATTAAAAATGAAAGCATCAAAAATCTTTAAACAATGAACATCCAGTGATACCAATGAAATACCAGCAATGTGACCAATGAAACCATTTTTTTTTTTCCTGGAGTGTCAATGTGGTGTAGTGGTTGAAGAGTTGGACCCAGATTTTGGAGACCAGGGTTTGAATTCCCACACAGAGATGGAAACCCATCTTTAACAAATTACACTCTCTCAATCCCACAGGAAAGAAAACCTTGTGATAGATTTGCCTTAGGGTGCTCATAAGTCAGAAAGTCAGAAAAAACCTGAAAGCAAACAACAGCAGCAACAACTGTTCATTGTGTGTGATGTTTCTAATCTGGCTTCACATAAGTGCAGCTACTACTTGGACTCTGGAGTATCTGAATAGCCCAATATTGCTTTGATAGAAATAAGGGTGTGGCAACATCATGCTAGTCATGAGTTCTACTTAGCTCTGATCAAATATGCATTCTTTCAATCTTTCAGATGCCAATAAGCTAAAATTATTGTTGTTTCAAAGAGAGAAAGGTCATACTTTCCTTAAATTCAGAAAAGCTGAAACAGTGGACCAAACTCATAAGAACTTATAATGTTTCAAACATCACATTAATATTTATGCCAATAATATTGGGGTTTCTTTTCAAACCCCCTTGTTTCCACAAACATTCAGTTCAGGGATCTTGAGGAAACTGAATAATGATACAAATGGAGGAAAGTCTGCCTTTGTCACTTTCCTTAGAATAGGTAAATATAGAAAAGGTGAGAATTTTTTTACTTTCCCTAGTCCAATTACTTTCCCACAGATTTATAATTTGGGGAAGCCTAGCTCACAGATTACTTCTTCCCTTCTTCTTGAATTTATTGCATATTCTTCTTAGAAAAAAAAGATCTGATTCATCTTAAAAGAGCTTTTTCACCATAATCCATTTTTCTGGAGTTTCTAGCTCATGCTTACCATAAATGTTATTTTGGGACTCCCAAGTAGCTAGATTTAAGAATGGCTTTTCTTAACATTGAGAAGATTGCTGTCCAGAATATTCATCAAACAAACCAGCTTCTGGTTGAGGCATCAACCATCAACTTTGTCCCTCCTTTCTTCTAGTTTTTTTTTCTGCGCTCCTAACTCTCCCAGCTTACATTCCTGAGCGAGTGTTTATTTGTTGTTGCTATTATCTTCACTACTTTTCTTAAGTCAATGAATCCATAGTGAAAAATACATTAGAATTCTGCTCCCAATGATTTTTATTGATTACTTACATTTCTACCATTGCAATAGCCTAAAGCTTCAATTGAACATTAAGAAATACAGCTTAATGATCCAAATAAATGAGACAATGAGGTGTAGCGCTTTGTGTGTTGGGCTATGATTCTTGAGACCAGGATTTAAAATCTTGCTCACCCATAGAAAACCACTGGGTGATGTTGGGGAAGTCACATTTCCCTCAGCTCTTTCTTGCCAATAAAACCCTGTGATAGGTTTGCATTAAGATCACCATGACTCAGAAATGACTTGAAGCCACATAACAGCAACAAACATCCAAAGAAAATCATAGAGATAGAAGGTGTCCCATAGGCCATCAAGTCCAAACCTTGGAAAGATCACATTGGAATGATAGAATTCCTATGGGGAAGGATGATCTAATTCCCCCAATAAGAATGTTGTCCCTCAAATGTATTTTTCCCCTTCATTCAGTCCATGGCTATAATCCTTATGGCAAGGCTTGATAACTGTGGTTATAGATTTACCTAAGTACTAAGAAAGAAACTGAGGTCCGATTAAATTCTGTTTGTACAGTGTAAAAAGTGAATGCTCATGCACTACATTAGTGGTTCAGTATATTATATTTCCAAATATCCATGCAACTGGTATGATTACATTTCTAAAAACCAAAATAGAAAAAATCAGATTTACCACATATATGTGACATTGTACACTGGGAAAACTAGAACGTATGGCTGGATTGTTCAAGGAGAAAAAAAATAAGTTGTTGAATTTGTAAAGTTATCCCACATTTTCTTCAATTGGTGTTGTCTTTAAAAAGTGAACTTCTGTGTTCTCAATATGGTGTAGACATTCAGGAATTAAATAGAGACTAACTTTTGAACTTGATGAAAACTGTTTCTTGATGTTTGTCACTTGTTATCACTGGTAATTCATCATTACTTATCTCTTCAGTTTCCAGTAGTCAGAGTATTCTGAATTACTTTCTTTTGTCTGGACTCTGAAGCATTCCACCTTAATTATATAAAGATGCTGCCTTAATATAGAAAACATATTGCATTAATAAGTTTCTTATATTAATGAATCAATTTTTGTAAATAAGTTTCCCACAGCCGTTGCCTAAAATGATTTTTTTGTGAAGGAGATTGCAAATTATTCTTTGGGCAATTGGATAACATGAAGAAAAGTGGGGTTGGGACTGTTCTTTCTTTCTTTCTTTCTTAAAAAAAGAGTATCAGTAAGATTAACAAATGAATACATTTGGTTAGGAATCCCACACTACCTTAAACTGGATTCACATAACATTTTTAGTCAATTGGAGAGGCAAGTAACAAATAGAATTGTTGTTGTTAATTAGGCTGTCAATTAATTTCTCTAAAATATGTGTATGTCATACTCTCACCAACAATTAGCAAAACCTATAATCGGAGGAGGTTTCCATGGAATTCCAGCTAATTTGACATTCTGAAGTCAATTTGGTTCCTTCTGAGCAAATACACAAATGTCACCAAACTCATAGCCAGTAGGTTTTTAGTCTCTTTGTTAGCTACACCTCAACAACATAGTATTAATAATGACCCACACAAGAGAACCACATACCAATTATAATAATTTTCTGAAGCAAGAATTTGCCAGACCTACTTGCTTATATCAAAGCTTTATTTTCCTTTTGGCAGGGGATTGGACTGGATGTCTCATGAGGTCTCTTCTAACTCTATGATTTTATGATTCAAGAGTTGTGCTTTCTCATAAGACCATTGTTCCTATCAACTTGTCAGATGACTTAGGGCCGATTCAGAGAAGCCCATATATCGGAACCTGTCTCGATTTTACAGGAGGCATCTAAATGACATCTTCGGTAAAACTGAATTAATTAAACACATGGCAAGATCCAGGCCTTACCAGGTGTGGGCATGGCTTTACCGGGGTATCATGCCAAGTGAACTCCAGGTCCAATCCACACAGCCATCTCAGTTTTTTTGGGCTCCAGGAATTTGCAAGACCGAGAGATCACCCACCCCTCCCCCAAACCCCCAAAGAAGCCCTTAAAAATTAAAAACTTGCCTGGCTGCAATTACCTTCCTCCCTGCACCCTCCTGGCATGAGAAAATGATGCACCAGGAAATGGGGGCAAGTAGCCTCTCCCTTCTATCTCCTGACACATCATTTCCTTGTGCCAGGATGGTGTGAGGAGGAAGATAATGGTGACCAGATAAGTTTTATAAACCTTTAAGGGCTGCTTTTGGGGACTTTAGGGTGGCTGCATGCCACTCCAATTGTTATTAGGATGGCATGTAGCCACCCTCCCCGGGAAAATCTGGGTTTTGGATGGGTTGTGGGGACTTAAACTCATGCTGAAGCAGGTTTCTTTAAACCCACTTTGGTGTGGGTATGTCATGTCTGGAAGCGCCCTTAGTGACTTATTTTATAATGTAGACTATGATTTCATTTCATGGGAATGTTTGCTTTAATCCAAATTTTGCTTGGATTAAGATGGCAACTGGACCTGTGTACCTGGTTTCCCTCTCAAGTGTGTGTGGGGTATTGTTTAGTTGCAAACCCACATGTTGGATCACATATCTTTTTTCCATGGTTCACTCCAGCAGATTGTCTTATGGGAAAGATTTTGCCCCAGCAGTTGGATCATTTTAGGCATTAATCTATGGCCCCTGTGCCATGTCAATCCTTAGAAGCTGAGAACAATAAAGCTGTGGGTGGATTCCTATCATGTTCACCAATAGTAATTGACAACGTTGAAACTGTGATCACGGATATGTACAAGAACATAATCCAAATGTGTTACCACTGAAATCATTTACAGCTAAGAAATATATAGAAATGGTTTGCACTTTTGTTCCATTATTGACTCACACTGACTTGTAGCTTTGAGAAATAATGAACATTAATCGGTAAGAATATTATGTGGAAAAATGGATTTGAATCTCTATTGCCTTGAAAAAAGAACTCTGTAGGGAATGGGCCTCTGTAGCATGTCCCAGCTATCAGTGTTTCAATGATGAATTGAATATTTTTAAAATGTCATTCATACTGTTATTTGCCACTGGATTTAATAATTTGGAATTCCTGTTCAGAATGTATGGGATTGTATGATTTATTTTCAACCAGTCACTCATTTCCCTATTATGAAGTTCTATTAAAATCAAGGGGGTTACATTTTGAGTAGACTGCTATAGGATTGCACTAGTTATACATTCATTCATGTTCACCATTCATCTTTTTGGAGAAATTAGCATTTCTAGAAATCCTGAAATTAGATAGGTAATAGATGTAATCACATTTCAATGGAAGAAAAGCAGGAAGAAAACCTAAACATCCTCAAAAAAATGTATTTAGTGCTACAGGTACTCTGCTTTTGAAACAACATTTCAGAATTCATTATAAGAAGTGTTCAATATAAAATTTAAACCACAGACATGTACATATTTAATAGGGGTGTGCATAATATCATTTTGATATAGTGTATTGTGTTCAGGGGATTCAGACAGTCTGTCAGTCGGCTCCCTGGAAACGGGATAGGCAGCGGGGGACAGGAAACAAGTGGCAGCTAATCTTTGGCTGTACCCAAATGCCACGTGAGAAGAGAAACCTCATGCATGGGTTTTTTTCTCTCTCTCTCCCTCCTACTCCTCCCTACCCCCCCCCCCCCCCCGGGTTAACCTTGCCAGAGCCAATCAGAAGAAAAAAGCAGATCATGTGTCTTTCTGCAAAGTTGGTCTATATATACCAGATTGAGCTCCACCATTTTTCTGTGGCGTCCTGGTGTTTGAGAGACAGAGATCATGATGGCTCACTCCATGTGTTCTATCTCAGTGTCATTGTTGATTCTTAGTCACTTTTTGAGAATTCCAACATTTTTCTTTTGCATTATATTTTCTTAGTTATATAGTTTCTTAGTTATCTTTCTTATAATCCTTTCTTATTTTACTAGTAATTTCGCTAGAGAGGAGTGGGTGGGAATGCATTGGAGGGGGTGTGAATTTTAAGAGGGCTTTTTGTGTGTGCTTGTTTAAATATTTTTAGGGGGGATTGTCTTATGCTGACTAAACATGGAATATATTTAGGGAATAGCCTGACTCCCTTGAGTCCTCATGGGGTGAATTTCCCCAGTCATATCTTCTGGCTTCTGTACTCTGTCCTGTACCAGCAGCCTAAGTTCCTTGCCCCCCAAAATAAAGAGCCCTTTCTTCTTCTAGTTCACCTCTTTGACGCTCAGTCTCTGCTATTCCCAGACCTATCTTCTGGCTTGTGTGTGCATACTCCAGCAACAGTCCAGCAACCTTCCTTCCGCCCCCCATTTTTTTAAAAATACCCTAAAAGCCCTTTATTCTTGTTAATTTACCTCTTTGACTTTCTCATATTTTTCTTCTGGTTTCTCTGTGTGTGCTGTGCAAAGCCAGAAACCTGAGCCTACTTTTCCTCACAAATAATTTTTAAAATACAAAAAAGCTCCTTTGTTACTCTTTCTCCTATTTTTCTGGTTTGTGTGTGCTTTCAAAAATACTGCAGTGCACACACACACTCTTATACACATACACACACACACACACACACACATATATATGGAGCCCTTGGTGGCGCAGTGGGTTAAAGCACTGAGCTGCTGAGCTTGTTGACTGAAAGGTCACAGTTTCAAATATGGGGAGCGGTGTGAGCTTCCACTGTCAGCCCCAGCTTCTGCCAACCTAGCAGTTTGAAAACATGCAAATGTGAGTAGATCAGTAAGTACCACTCTGGAGGGAAGGTAACGACGCTCCATGCATTCATGCTAGACACATGACCCTGAAGGTGTCTATGGACAACACTGGCTATTCGGCTTAGAAATGGAAGTGAGCACCACACCCCAGAGTTGGACATGACTGGACCATGTCAGGGGAAAAACATCCCATATATATATATATATATATATATATATATATAGAGAGAGAGAGAGAGAGAGAGAGAGAGAGAGAGAAAATCATATTGAGGTATGGCCATGGTGTAGGTGGTTCTACTGGGTCAAGTATCCTGGCTTTGCAGGGAGCAAAAGCCAGTGAATAGAAAAAGCAAAGGGAGAGGTGGTACTGATGAATGTGATTTTCCCATGTCCACCAAAGTTCAAATAACATCTTTTGGGGGGTTACTGCTGCTTTTTAAAAGACATTTGTAGAAACTCAGTGGATTACCTAAATGTTCTGAAACTTGGGAGGCTTGCAGTCATAAATGTGTCCTCCAGGTATGGCCATTTTTTACTTGATAGCCATAAAAATGATGGAAAGAGGAGCCTTGCCATTTCCCCCCCATTATCTTCCCAGAGTAAAAATGGAACATCTAGCTGATGACCATGATCTGGTATTTCTGTCCTTCCAATTTCAAGAATTTCCCAGTAAATGGAACATGGGTGGGCCAAAACAGGATGGGTTTTTGACAAATTGCATGCCCCTAATATTTAGAGGGATTCTTATATTGCAGATTGGGGGCATGAGAGCACCAATTTTTGATGAGTTCATGAGCAACCTTTGAGGTCTCCAAAAGCAAACTCTTGATATATATTAATTGAGCTGATTAATAATTATGGGCAGGCCTCAAAAATTGGCTTCCACTAGAACAACAAAGAAGTTCATCCCCTTTCTTCATGGAAGCCATTCCTCTTATTTTTCTTCCAAACTAGAATGAATGTAGAAAAAATTATCTTGACAGTTTCTGGTGTCATTGGAGAGTAGAAGGGGATGGGAAGAAAAGGAGGATAAATTTTCCAAGGTTTCATCATCAGAATATTAGGTTTAGACATGAAAACTTGTGCTCCTTCCATACAGCTGAATAAAATCCCACATTTTCTGCTTTGAACTGGGATATATGACAGTGTGGACTCAGATATCTCAGTTCAAAGCAGATATTGTGGGATTTTCTCCCTTGATATTCTGGGTTACATGGCTGTGTGGAAGGGCCTTTAGATAGGATATGAAACATTACAAGGAAGAAAGAAATGAATTGCACTGTGATGGAAAAATGTAATTTGTTCTAACATAAGTTTTATTGATAGTTGAAAACAAGTGTATTTGGTTCATATTCTCCCAAAATTAACTTGAATATTCAGTAATACTGGGTTAATGATATTAGCCGCACAATCCCCTGATTTATTTCATGAAAGGCTGGATGTGGGGCAGAAGAAAAAACAATGAGCCATATAACTATAGTTAATGTTATCCATGAACCATCATTGTATTTGTTATCAATCCCATGTCAACTCAAGTTACCCGACAATAATAAAGATAAATAGGGAAAGAGCAGTGCTTTCTCAATACCATTCTAAATGAATGACTTGGGCTAGGATTTGTCATACTGTCTGCTGCTTAACAGCAAAAGTAATTCAAGGACGGTTGCATTTTGTACGAGCTCTACATCACTTCAATAGTCAAACGCCACAAGGATGGTTTTTAATTGTTTATGTGATGTATCACTTGATCATCTCCTTCGCTCCCTGCACTAAGCCAGAACTGGATGAATTAATAATAAGCTCAGGCACAGCTGCATAAGTAGCTGCTTTGGGATAAAGATTGATTTATATCTCATGCAGTGAAACCTGGACTTCAAATGAATAAGTAAAGAATATCCATTTTCCTAAATATTGGAAATCATCAACTTAACTTTTTTTGTTCTTCCCAAATTCTATTGATATATACCGTTTTGACGAATGGCACATAAATGGGACAACAAAATAATAGTATTTGAAAATCCATTTAGGTATATGAGTTTCAGAATGTTGTTTCTTTTCTTTTTAGTGGGAAGATGCTCCCTATGGAGCACAGAGGTGTGTGTGGGGGGGGGGGGGGGGGGGAGAAAGGAGCTTGCTTTCAAAGTACTTCTGCTGCTCAGCTCTTTAACCCTTCCATAGAGAACAACAGACCCTGAGTTTCTAAACAAAAGGAATAACAGAAAGTACTGTAGTCAGAAATAGGTTGCCTCCAGAGAAGTTAATAGCAAGGTTTGATTACATTAATTAAAGCAGAAAACCTCTATGCTAAAGTTCACACAGCACATTACTATGCCTTCCCCAAAACTACATGTCTAGTTTTAAAAGCACATGGCATTTTTTGCCAAAGTATCAATCCTTAGTTGGAAAAGGAGACAAAGGGGGAAAACCCAGGTACAGTAGTCACAGGGATAATTTAGCACTATAATTTTAAGAAAACCACCCACAGAAAGTAGTATATTGCTTAATTCATGCTTTATTGGCTATACCTTAAAGTGAAATGACCTTTTCCAGCCATTTCAATCTCAAAAGGAATAACGGCAGTTATCACACTATGCTAATGCAACACTGGATTATACTCAAGCCCATAGCCAGCAAAAACATTTGAGGGAGGGAGGGGTTTAAACAATTTTTATATTTTGTAGCAAATCATGAAGAGTAGGTCCATAACACAAATTAATTTAAATTCTATGACTCTATTTTTATATAGACTTAATTAAATCAAAATTTTAATTTAGTCACAAAGTTTCAAATCTAAAAATAACCTAAAATGACTCTTACTTGGTAATTTAGTGGTTATAAAAGAATACCACAACACTTGTTGGAAAACCTTGAAAACTTTGTCAATACACTTTGACAAAAATTGGTCTCCATTGTTAAATTTTGGTGAACACTCAAGAGTGCTAGTCCAGTCAGTCTTCCTTACCCCATTGTGCTTCTTATTTATTTTTTTCAAATTTTAGGAGTTGAAGATGACCTTTCATTTGTAGCCGTTGACACTGGCAAAGTTGCAGAAATCCAAAGAAGTTTATTAATATTCAGAAAAAGCTGCCTATCATAGACAAGATATGCTTCCAGTGCATTTGATGGTTTTTCTGCAGGTGTAATCTTTTTCCATTTTCTACATCACAGGTCAAACTATTCCATCAGTGTGTCAGTATCTTGAAGGCATTCATTGTAAAGTTCTGTACACTTGTTCAAGTTGGATTTTAAATAGGGAGGAACACTAAACTCCTTCCCTGTGCCTTGTAAACCTTTTTTGAAGCTGACTGCAGAAAAAGTCCAGAAATCAGATGTACACATTTAGCCTAAAACAGTCCACTGATGTTGGTGAAGTTGCTATACAGTTCCATCTTGTTCCCCATGCTCTTTATTATCTATATTTATTTATCGTGTCAGGGGCAACCAGACCATTGTATTACATTTCTAACAGAACAAAACAAACAAACAAACAGACAAAACACAAAGTCTGCAAGCTTGGTAGTTGATTAAATGTCCTTTGACCAGTATCTGGCCACTTGGAGTGCCTCTGGTGTTGCCGCAAGAAGGTCCTCCATTGTGCATGTCGCAGGGCTAAATGGAGGACCTTCTTGCAGCAGATGGTCTGTGGTTTGCTCTTCTCCACACCCGCATGTCATGGATTCCACTTTGTAGCCCCATTTCTTAAAGTTGGCTCTGCATCTCGTGGTGCCAGAGCGCAGTCTGTTCAGCGCCTTCCAAGTTGCTCGGTCTTCTGTGTGCCCAGGGGGGAGTCTCTCATTTGGTATCAGCCATTGTTTGAGGTTCTGGGTTTGAGCCTGCCACTTTTGGACTCTCACTTGCTGAGGTGTTCCAGCAAGTGTCTCTGTAGATCTTAGAAAACTATTTCTTGATTTAAGTCATTGACAAGCTGGCTGATACCCAAACAAGGGATGAGCTGGAGATGTCACTGCCTTGGTCCTTTCACTATTGGCTGCTACTTCCCGGCGGATGTCAGGTGGTGCAATACCGGCTAAACAGTGTCATTACTCCAGTGGTGTAAGGCGCAGACACCCCATGATAATGCAGCATGTCTCATTAAGAGCCACATCTACTGTTTTAGCATGGTGAGATGTGTTCCACACTGGGCATGCATACTCAGCAGTGGAGTAGCATAGCGCAAGAGCAGATGCCTTCACTGTGCCTGGTTGTGATCCCCAGGTTGTGTCAGTCAGCTTTCGTATGATAATTATCTATATGAAGAATTGGGATAAGTTGCCATCTATATGTTGATCTCTACTTCTCCTTATTATAAGAGTTTGCTGAGATAGTGTGAGTGCTGAGCCAATGCCTGGATTCTGTAATGGGATAGATGGAGAACAACAAATTGTAGCTGAATACCAGGATAGAAGACTTGGTCATTGTTGGTTCTCAAGACATTCCCTGAAGGAATAGGTGCATAACTTGAGAGTACTCTTACCTCCATCTTGGTCACCTGAGACTCAAGTTGTCTTTATCACTTGGATTGAATTTGTTGATCCATCACGAAAAGTTTCTACTAGAAAGGGAAAATATAACCACACTAAATGCACTGGTAACTTTCCCGTGAGACCACTACAATGCACTCTACATGTTGTTGCCTTTGAAAAAGACTTTAAAACTGCAGGTTGTGAAAAAAAATCATATTATTGATTTTATAGGATATTACTCACTATTAATACACTTCTATTCTGAATCCAAGGGGGTTGTGATGCTGCTTAAATCATACATTTTGTGGCATCTTGATCCTTGAAGCATCACCTCTTCATATTCTTGCCTAAGAACTGAATTCTGCTTGAAAGTGTCTATCATGTACTTAATCAGTCCAGGTGTCAAACACAATATACACACTCCAGTGATGTATAGTTTCTTCAGGGGTAACAGGACATTAAAATAAAATTTTGTGTATTTTTTCATGGCTGATTAGGCTGTCAGAAACCAAACATTGCCATCCCATCTGGGAGGAAATCCCCACCTGGAACCAGTGATGTCAGTGGAGCCCAGTCAATCAGAGAATGGGCCCAGGCTGGCCTCTCCTCTCAGTCAATCAAGGGAGGGAACAGGAAGCTTTAATGGAAACTGAATGCTTAAAAATCCATGCTGTGTGTATGCATGTTTATGCTTGTACATTTTTGGCACCAGACATACTTGCGTCCTTTCTGGCCTGATTGTAAATTAAACCTTTGTGGCAGTCTTCATTTGTAGTCCCTTGAATGAAGCAGAATCAGTAGAAATACGAATCATCTGGAATGTCCACAGCATGCAGCATACCATTCAGGGTACTTGGATGGAAAACACAGTGCTGAGATTATGAACATTTTGTATCTAAATAGCTTTACAGAATTAAATGAAAAGACACGTCAGAGTTCTGATTACATATTTAAACTACCTGACAGTTGAACCCTTGTGATTTTACATTGCCAAGACCAGATGGTGACTAGCACTGCTATTTGATGACCTCTGTTTGAAGAGACTAGGATTTTAGCAGCCTGGAACAATGTGCAAAGGTTTAGCACATGGAGGGCCTAGTTTATTTAAGGCCAATCTGCTGCATCACAATTCCACTTTACTTCTAACTGACAAAGAGATCATTTATCTAAAATTTTGTATACGCTCCCTGCCCTCTTGTTTTTGCTTGGTCAGTCTTTATTGCTGCTTGTTCTGGTCATGATTTGTGTGTGTTTTGTGCTTCTCCAAGTGTGCATGTGATAAATATGAGGAGTGGTTTGAATGGAAATTGTATAAAACGTATATGACAGGGGCCTATAGAGCCTGAAGATGCCATCCTAAGAATATTGAGGCCTGGAAAATTACAAAAGGAGGTGAAGAATTCATGAACTGCTGAACTGATTAGAAAACTTGCTGATGAGAACTGCTGACAACTATTAACTCTTGGTGGAAAACATGTTTACATAGTCAATGACAACAACTCTTTTAAGTTAAGATAGTCAAACAATGCTCCTAACTTAAGAAGTAAAGCTAACATCCACAACTGATAGAGTCAACATGTTTTACGTGAAAAACAACCTGTCAGTCATTGACAACAATTTGGAAAACAGCAGCAAGAACATTGCTATATAAGAGACCCCTCCAAATCTTTATGAATTGAAACACAAGTATCCAAAACTATGGGAGAGATTAATAAAAAAAATTGTTGCTTCAGAGCTTTTATTTTCAATGTAAAACACATACTCTATCTTTCGTAATTGTCTAGGTGGAAGTGGATAGGGGCTGATGTGATTGACAAGTGCGGCTGCGTGCTACATTTTTTTCCTTGTCAGCTAATCAGAAGAAGGCGGCAATAACCCTCAGAATTCCTGTCTTTGTGGTTTCTGCAAGAGAGAGATAAAGACATGTGTTTGGAGTTCCTTTCTATTTCTATGTGTTTCTTAAAATTTAAACATATAATAGCTTTTTGATAATTCTGTTTCTTTCTGTCCCTTTGTTATCCCAGTCTGTAATCTTCCTCTGTTGATTCAAAACACTGACCTATGACTATTGGATGTGTTTTGTAACTCTCGTAAATGGCTCCAGGCCTCCATCATGGGCACCACTTTTCCCATACAAGGGCTGGGTTTGGTTCCCCAAAAGGACCCTCAGGTTGGTGAGGATGGAGTGGATGAAGAAGTTCTGTTTTTTCCCCAAAGGAGGCAGCTGGGTGGGGGGAGGGATGTCTGGATGGATGGCCAAGCTGGTCCAGAGAGAGAGGAAGAGACCATACTCATATTGAGGCTTTAATGCAGGAAGCGAGCAGAATTCTGGGAAATGTAGTCTAGTGTGGGGCCTTTTGAATTCTCTTCCACAGGGGTCCTTGACTTCCCAAACTTAATTTCCCAGAGGGAGGGAGAGAGGGATGCCCCAAAGCTCCCTGATATGTGGGCATGCATCCACAGCCGACAGTAGGTGGGACAAGGGAACTGCAGGTGATTAGGCTGTACCTCTGATGCCAGAGAGGCCTAAGTCAACTATCTGGGACCACTTCCAGGTGCTGCTGGATGATCCCACACACTCAGTGTGCAACCACTGCAGAATCAAAACTAATAGGGGCAAAGACATAAAACATCTGTCTATAACTGGGATTCAGATACATCTTAAGAGGTGCCACTTCCTTCATGGCTTCTCAGGCTGGGACTGGTCATCACAGAAGCAGCAGCAAGACTCTTGCTGCCAAAATGGAGATGACACAGGCCACCCTAGAGCAGGGGGACATGATGACCAGGGGCAAGGGCAGAGTGGATGGCAAGCTGCCAATGACCAGCCCTTCCTGATGGAGGAGCAGAAAGGGTTTTATTGCTTGATGGCACTGGTGGCTCCCCACTACAAGGTCCCCTTAAATACCACTTTCTCGAGGACAGTGGTGCCATCCCTGTATCACAGCTGCAGGAAATGTGTGGACATCCATCCACTTCACCATGGACATTTGGTCCAGCTGTGATGGAGGGCATTAGAAACTCTTCCTCACTGGCCATTGATAGGAGAGAGAGGCCACCATGGAGACATGGTATTGCTGGGCCCTGCTTCACATAGAAAAGTGATGGACGAGGATCACACTTCCACCAAGATCTGCTGGGAGATAGAATGCATGCTGGAGGGGTGGCTGTCTGGAAGATCACAGCTCATCTGTGGTTTTATGGTAATGGATAATGGGGCAAATATAATACAGGGATGGGGGTGCTGATTTCTGGGGCATGCACCGCCTGGCACACATGCTCCACCTCTTTTATGGCTTCTCAGGCTGGGACTCATCACCACAGAAGCAGCAGCAAGAATGGTACAAAATGGAGGGTCTTGGTCCTGTGTAGATGCCTCTATCAAAGTATTACTGGGACTGCATCTCCCAGCTGGTCTCTGGGAGACACAAAGTCTCTGAGTGGTTCAACAGCCCTTCTCAGTCACATGCTCCCTCTGGTGGTTGGACTGAAGAAACACTTGAAAGTGCTCGGGGGGGGGGTGTGCACTTGCCAGCCAGTCTGGGACACTGACACCCCAGGTGTGGGAGTGGTGACATGCTTGACTGATGCCATCACCAAATGCCTGGAGCCGCTCTTCATCAGCCAGACACACATGTTGGCTAACATGTGTGATCTATGCATGAAGAGCACTGTCTGTTCTAGGAATGCAGCAAGATGCTGGAAGTTTGAGCTGGTGTTAGTGGTCAGGGCAGCATAGCTGAATGGGGCCAAAAAAGAGAGGTGTAGCGGAGACACCTGGCACCACCACCTCACCACCCTCATCTGCACCAGGGACTTGAACAGCACTGCCAGCAGGGGGGTGCCTGTCACCAGGCACTGTCATCAGGGGGAAGGGATCTTTGCCTGGAGAAGACAGTAGAGGGTCTGACCTGCAAACCATTAGCCTACTGGGCATCCTGGAGCCAGATGTGGAAGGTTCTGGCAACAGTTGTCCAGGAACACCTCAGCTGTCCATTAATCAATGTGCCAAGTGAGAGGGTGTTCAGTATGATTGTAGATGTCACCCTTCACCAGACCATGCTGGACTTTGCTTCTGTGGAACAGCTGGTGTTTCCCAAAGCCAACCTATCCCACCTGGGCTTCCCAAAGCTGGACCCCGGTGAACACTGTTAGAAAAACTTTATCAAGTGGAAGGCACTCACTGGCAGTCCTTCTTCTGCAAAACCTCAACTCCTCCAATGTGAGGACCATATCTATCTTATCAACTTGCCCCAAATTCTCAAACTCATTCTGTGTCAAGGCAGCTTTCAGTTGTTTAACCTCAATGATATCCCCTTTCATTGGCAGAATGATTTAATCAGAGGGGGTTTGCCTTTGCCTTCCTCTGAGGCTGAGAGAGTTTGACCTCTACACTGAGGTTTCATGTCTGAGCAGGGATTTGAATCCTGGTCCCCAGAGTCAAAATTCAACATTCAAACAACTATACCATGCAAGCCATCTATACAAGAAAACATGCAGTTTCTCAATCCTATATAACTCACATTCATAAATAAGGATGGTATGCATGGTTTACATCCATAAAGCAGAAACACATGCATTACATATTCATTTAGCCTTAGCCTGAAATGATATTACTGAAAAGGGAAAGGAAGGATACCTTTGTATTTGGTTTCCTGGCAATTTTGCAGGCCACTTTGTACAAACTCCCACTCTACCAATGAGGTTAGTTGGCCTCCTTTTTATCCCCCCCCCCTTTAAAAATTGACTACACTTTTCCTAACTTACCTCTCAACTCTGATATGCCAGTGAACCCTCTTACCCTACACCCAGCAAGTCAGACCTGCAAAATCCTACTTACCTGCCTGCATTTCACTTTACTATTATACTTATTACTATAAGTCTTAGTGATATGAAAGTAATATAGGCTAATCATATGTGCTTAATTTTTTTAAAAAAAAATCTTAAAAATCAGTGGATAGATTGATTGTTCTGAAACCTGGCAGGCTTGCTGCCCTGTTCATGTTGTCTCATTGCCACAATTTGAGGGGATACGTCTTTTGGAAACTTGTTTATGTTGTCTCGTTGTGCAGAAATTCAAGGAGGTGCCTCTTGTGTGTGTGTGTGTGCAAGAAATTTTGAAAATCCTAAAAATGTGGATGACTGAAAAGTTCTAAAACTCGGCAGGAATAAAGTCATAAATGTCGTCTACACTTGTGCCAAGTTTCATCATGATAGCCATAAAAATGATGGAGAAACAAGCCTTGAAATTTTCAACACTACTGTGAATGAAACAACTCTTAATGAAGAAATTATGAATCTTCAGATATTAGGATTACAAATTGGAAGGGGACTCCTCCAAATCTTTATGAAATGAAGTGGGGGACCATTTGAATCTCCAAAGCAAACTACTAATCAGATTTCAGTCATTTTGTACACCTCTAAAATCTACCCCTAGGAAGGGAAATTCACTCCTGAAAGAGTTATCATGAGGAAAAAGGTGTCTCCACTGAAGCTTTATAACCAATGTTTGTTTCCACAACAAGCTATTCTTTTTCAAAATCTAATTATCACAGGGACAGAAAGTGATGTGAAGTCTTCTAAAAGGGGGCACAGACAGCAAAGCAAACCACCTTCCTATTAACCCCTTCCTATGCTATCCAAAGCATGCATGTGTGTGTGTATAGATGACTGAGGTTACACTTTAAAATGTACCTGTTCTGACTACATGCACCTTCAACGTAAGAACAGACCTACAGAACCTATAATGTGAACTGCCTGTATTAACTTGAGTCTAATTCTCACCTTTTTGGGGGCTAAATTATATTGTCAAAATTGAGGTGTGGATTAGATTTGATGGCACATTAGAATTCCACACATAAATCCACCTGCATGAAAAGGATGGAACACAGAACTTGGAAGCTGGATGGGAAGGTGAGGTATGAAGAGACTGTTCTCAGGGATGGTAGCAGCCTCAGGCACTCAGAGAAGGAGGAGCCTGGCTGGTGACCCATTTTTTCCTGCCATTTAGCCATGGATCCTGCCTCCAAGGTGGCTCTCAAGATCCCCCCCTCCCTTCAGATTCAATCTCATGAATTTCCCTACTGACCTCATTTGAGTGGCTTTCAAACCCCCCCCCCCCCCAGCTTTAAAGGCTTCATGAATGAGGTTAGTTAGGGATCATGGAAGTCTGGTGAATTTATTCATGCCACCTGCCTTCCTGATTTGCTATGCCAGTGCTGTCAGATACATTTCATTCAAGGGCAATTCTTCTTCATCTTCTTCTTTTCTTTCTTTTCTTTTCTTTTTTCTTTCTTTTTGTAAATTCAGGTGCACATTACATTTAATGGAGCATTATACTCAAGTAAATATAGCATTTCTTCCTGTACTTGCTGCCTTGCCTTTGGGCCCAATTTCTCCTCACCCCACCCACCTTTTTGTTCCTGGACCTCTTCCTTCCCTCAACTTGGCATTTTCCCTTTGGGTTCAATCCTCCCCTTGCAAGCCTCTTTCTCATTCATATACCTGTTCTCCCAATGAGGGCTTTGGGGTTGCTAGATTTAGTGAGTGCTAAGTTAAGTTTCTTTATTTTATTAGCTGCAGCAAATTCACATGCTACCTTCTTAATACAATAATAGTTTATCAAATATTATGTCTAGCTACATTTCCAGACCACCTTATTAGATGAAATAAAACATTAAAAATAATTTTATTTAAATGCAATAGTTGTGTTTTTCTCAAAGTCCCTTAAGAGCAGCAAATGAGATTTTCACAGCTTAGGTTCATACAGAATACAACATTTATATTATCTTGGGTCACTTAATTGAGACAGCAATAAATTAGAATGATACTAAATGTAGAGCTAACCAATTACCTGTTGTAGCCTCAAAGGGGAACATAGCTTTTTAATTTTCCCTCAACACTCCACTGAATAGATTTCTACAGCAAATTGCTTCTTGTTTTTCACATTGCATCTTCAATTCCATTTTTTCCCAGTTTCAAAAAAGAAATATCATTATGAGGTGTGGTACAATTAAGCTAATCAACAAACCTCTTCTAAAATATAACTAGACTAATTAAAGGTGGCCAAGTGCCTGTTTACCAAGAAATGTCAATCACAAATATTTATTTCTGTTGATAATCTGCATGCAAATTGCTTGCCCCTAAACAGATATTATGTACATTAGAATACATTATTGTTTGCATTTTCAACTTTCTGTTTATTTTTGTTTCTACTACATACATTAAATTCAGAAGTGTTGTGAGTTATCAATAATATGTAGTTGCTATTTATTTTTAATAGTTCTACTGCCCCCATGCAAAAAAAACCAACTTGTCTCTATTATTCCAGCAGTTACTGAGGTAATTTCATAGTACATGATAGTCATGATCAATAATGCAATCTGTCTCATTGCAAAATGAGAAACTAGTTTTGAAGAATAACAGTAGTTGTGAATAGAGGTGAAGGTGATTTTGAGGAAGCTTGAATTTTCCATGGTGTATGGTATACTATATGCATTATCTTTCTGCAGAACAAAAAATGAATTCAGCAAATTGCCCATTCCTGTATAGTGAGGTGAAGAGATTACATGGGTGGACACCCATGTAATCTATATAAAGATGCTAAATGCTACATGTGATGAGGTTGGGGCTATGAGCTATTGAAGACCCAACCACCTCGTCACATGCCTGTTCAAAGCCTAAATCCTCTTACCTTCAGTGCTGTATGAGTTTGTCTGGTCAATTTCTCCTCTTTTACATCTGGCAGCTTTGACAATTGTCCAAGAGGTGAATATCGGTGGTTCCCAACCTGTGGTCCATGGACACCAGTGGTACGCAAGAAGTAAAATATGGTCTGTGGCCTCACCATTACTACACTGTTGCAACGAGAGTGACTGGTCTCGCGAAACCCTCTTGTAGTGCCGAGGCTTATTAAATATGGTTTTCTGTGGGCGAGCAGATGGCAACTACTGAATGGCATATGTTCTGTATCAGAAACTAGAACTGATGTGGTCTATCCAAGGCAATCAGCACCCCAAATAACCAAACCGAATCTAAAGTTGACCAAAAACTGATTTGTAACCCTTTTGGTACTAATGTTGGAGAGAGGTCTCTGGTCATTTGGTCAAAAAAAGGTGGGAACCAGTGGTGTATATTAAAGATCTCTCTTTTCTGGCAAGCCCACTTAATCCATGTTATACTGTAAAAGTATTGTGAATTTTAAGTATTTAATTTCAATAGTATTAGTGTTAATCTTCGTTCTGTTTTTTTAATACATGCATTTTAATAGTATTTTTTTGTCTGTTTAAACTGTGTTGTACCCCACTTCTAGCCATGGAGACAAGCAGGTAACAAATAAAATTATCATCATCATCACCATCATTATAATTATATAGTCAGGTTGTCATCTGGCAAGTAATAAGGAATCATTTAAGAGTTTTATGTGCCCCTTTGGTGTAGGATATAGCTCTGGAAAAGCCTCCATGGTTCAGGTGACTTGGAGGTTTGGAGAAAGAATATCCTCTTAAAATAAATTTGGTGGGTTTTGGTCTCCCTTGTCCACCATGCAGATAGGTGGGAGTGTGGCTGGTTAACTTTTTATAAAATGGATGGTTAGAGAGCAGTTCAAAAGTTTTGACTGCCCTTGGGGCTCAGGTGAATCACTCAGGGGAAGACGATGGGGATTTCATAGAACCATAGAGTCGGAAGAGACCTTGTAGGCCATCCAGTCCAATCTCCTGCCAGTAAGTAGGAACATCATATTTAAAGCACCCCTCACCCTGCTGCCATCACTGAGAACAATCTCTTCATACTTCACCCTTACTGAGGAAGACCCCTGGCCTCAGTTGGACCCTCTCTTGCTCCTCCCCCCCTCCCCCCCCCCCGTCCAAGGATAGAAGCTAAAAAAGTAACTCTTATTCCAACCCATTCTTTGAGTCAGGTCTCTATTCTGTGATTGACCATCAATTAATTTCATTGGCAACTAACCTGACACTCTCTGCACCCCAACAGAGATTTGTATGCCTGGAATTTGACCATCATTGGCATAACATGGAACTGACTCTCATTTCCAATGAAGAAGCACCTCAGAAAAATCATGACAATAAACAAAAGGGTAAAAAAATAATAAAATATATAGGGATTTTTTTAAAAAAAACATTGTTCCCCTTCAAAAGAAAATGAGTTAAGTTTTCCACTTGAACTATTCCTCTTTTCAGTCTGTTTCTCTCCATGTGAACAACAATGGTATGCTGTTAATCTGGTATCTTTGCTCATACGTTTAACACCTATCCTCTCAATATTACTTCTGCTGAGCCTCTTCTTACATATTTAGATGAGATAACAATATTGATCTAATTTACAATATTTTTTTAAAAATCCAGGCATTCAAAGGGGGACATTAAAATAAACATATGAACAGGCTAACCCTACCCTACAGGCTTCAACTTGCACCAATAAGCACTCATTATTTTGAATAGCTTTCAAACTCCTATGAATGTTTCCGTATTTACCCATTGATTTTATGACAGATTTTGGGGTGTGGACTCTTCTTACAACCATTTCAGCCAAGTGAATAAGTGAATAAAGCCTCTGCTATTTGCTTTCAACCTATTCATTTCTTCATTCAATATTTAAAGCCTAGGCACACCAGGATCCTAAATCCATGGCACTGCAGAGCTGAAATAATTTATCTAAATAAAATAGCAGAAGAACCAAGACCTCTGCCATTCCTGTATCTCACTTTAGAGGTATCAATACTTTACATAGAAAATCTATTCATTCACACTAGGCACACTCATTAAGATGAATATAAAGATCTAGAGCATACTCAGATATTCCCTTCGTGTCTAAGCTCATGTGTGAGAAGGAGTTCTTTCCACAAAACTGGGTGATCTCATTGTCTATCCACAAAATAAAATATTCTCTGTATTGTCGAAGGCTTTCATGGCCGGAATCACTGGGTTGTTGGAGGTTTTTCAGGCTATATGGCCATGTTCTAGAGGCATTCTCTTCTGACGTTTCACCTGCATCTATGGCAAGCATCCTCACTACCTCTGAAGATGCTTGTCATAGATGCAGGCGAAACGTCAGGAGGGAATGCCTCTAGAACATGGTCATATGGCCTGAAAAAACCTACAACAATCCAAAATATTCCCTGTCCTCGAAAGTTTTGTTGGGAATATGAAATCCTAATTACTTAATAGCAAGAATATTAAACAACTATAGGTCAATTCAAAATAAGGATAAGGCAAAAAAATACTTAGGGAAAATATGGATTTGGATAATTGGGAATAGTTATGGGGAAAAAGGATTTAAATTTTCAATAGC
Source organism: Anolis sagrei (assembly GCF_037176765.1). NCBI lineage: Eukaryota > Metazoa > Chordata > Lepidosauria > Squamata > Anolidae > Anolis > Anolis sagrei. The sequence continues at coordinate 135,564,992 of NC_090023.1, forward strand.
TGATTCTATTGGAGGAAACATGTATAAATGTTCTATAGAAGTTATATAACTCCTAAATTAATGGCCAAAATTGATAAAACCCAATGGGAGAAAAGTTGGAGATACAAAATGTAGATAGGCACCTTCTTCCATGCTTGGTGGATCTGTAAAATGTTAAAAAAAATTGGAAAAAGTGTCTATAGAAACTAACAAAATGATTTCTAAGAAGACTAAGAAAGATCCAGAAATGTGTTTCAGGAGATAACTGATAAAAAAGATGTAGAAATTTGCCAATATAGTTTTGTGACAGTGGGAATTACAATAGCGAAATCTTGGAAGGGCAAGGGGGGGGGGGGCTACATATTAAGGATTGGATAAGAAAATCAGTTGAGTTTATTCAAATGGCCAAGATCTCCAGTGGCATAAGGGAGGAAACAAAGAGGAGTTCACTAAAAAATGGAGCCTGACCTTTGAATATTTAAAAAGAAGACAAAAATAGATTTGAAAAGGCTGCATGGGGATTGATTCATGGAATTAGAAGTATAGATTTTTATTAGGTGTTGGTTCTATATGGTGAAGTATTGGAAGTCATGGATAGTGGTTCACGGGAGGGAATGAGTTGGTGGGTTTTTGGGGAAAATAATACTTGTATTTTGATTGTTGAATTTTGGAGATTGTATGCTTTTTCACATAACACAAAATTTATATTTATTTTTTTAAAAAGAAATATAGTAAGGGGCAATTGCTTTTTGAGAACTACCTAGTGAAAGACTATCATCATTTTCCCACACCCATTTTAGCCATCTGGTTTTGGATCTGAAAATTGAGAATGATTTTAGGTGCATGGAAGGAAAGTTGCAAGCAAACATAATGTCAGGCATTTATTATCACCATTATTGATGGCGAAGAACATCTATTGAGACATCAGTCTTGGTTTCTGGCTTTGTAAGGCTTGATACAACATAAAATATCTTCACTTCTAGCCTTAGACCAGCAGGCTTTTGGACTCATTCAATAAACTCCTGTATATTGCATGAAAACTTGTTGAATGTGAATGTCAAAAAAACAGACTATAATCACCGTTATATTTAGCTGCATGATCAGTAATTAACTTCTCATTGCTGTGTGTAGAAACAGATGGTCCAAATTAATAAACCATATAGGAGGTAGAGATTTTAAGCAAAGAGATACAAGAAGAACAAAGTGTTGAAGAAACTTTTCCAGCTGAGACCTCATGGGATACTTGGGTTTAATTATTCTCTTCTTGCTGTCAAAGTTTAAGTTTAATTACCTAGTGTAATTACTCCTCATACAGAACTAAATCTAGAACTGGTTCATAATATCATTGTCAGGAGAATACTCCTTAGTTATTTTTTGACATTTTATATCAAAAGTAGAAAATATTGCTTTTATCTTCAAGCAGCATAGGCATATTCCACACAGAAAAAAATCCTATTTATTTGATAATAAGCACTTCCATTTTCAGAATTGATATCGATTTTTTTTTTCTAGGAAAAAACCTAGTTGCAATATGTATGCTGAAAAAAATTCAAAAACAACTCTTCCCTCCAAAAATGTGACATTATGCAAGGATAATGTAGGAAATAGTTGTTCCCCTCATGAAAGACACTCCTGTAATTAAACTCTGCATAAGTAAAAAATGTAACTGTAAAAAAGAAATGATGTATTCTCTTTCAGAAAGATCTATGCTGATCACTTAAGTCAAGGTAAAGCCAGCACAGGAGCAAGCATTTTCATTGTTGGGGTGATTATACGGGATACCCTGGAATCAGATCAAGACCTGGAAAGCTTGGCTCTAACTGGGTTCTAGGATCTACAGTACTTATCTCTTGTTTTTGTTCCAATTCTCAAGTCCAAATGCATCTGTTCCTTAATTGCTTTCGCTTTAAGATATAGTTTACATTTAAGCACATCGGTGGACATTACAACTTCTATTTTCCAGTATCCCTCAACTTTGCTTATCCCAGTTTAAACTCTTTAATGTGAGTTGCTATGTGCATACTCACCATGCATAATTTAAACACTTGAGTTCTTGAGCTGCCTTCACACTGTATTAAGTGATTAATGTAGATGTGCTCATGGAGTGGGGCAAGCCAGTAGAAAATATCTTCTGTTCATTTCCCAGCTATACAGTGACAGATCTAACACTGCGTCATAAAACCATATCATCATACATAGAGTTGGAAGGGGCCTCAAGGGCCATTCAACTCTAACTCCCTGCTCAGTTCAGGATCTGCAGTTAAAGCATTAACAGCTGTCTATCCTCTTTTTGAAGATATCTAGAGAAGCAGACCCCAACATCTGTGTAGTCAATTGATTCCATTACTGAACTATTATTAGTTAGAGGTTCCTTCTAATGCTCAAAAGAGATCAAACCAAAGAAATCAGCTAAGTTCTTGTAAGCCTGCAAAAATAGTGACCAAGAAGACAGTTGCAAGCATTATATTATAAGATATCACATGGGGAAAAAAACAAAAAATAAAATTTCATTTACTACATGTTGATATTACCAAAGCTTGACCATTGCACTGTATATTATGGTCTGATATCACAATACTGTCTCAGTCTTCAACTGACTGACCCTCATCGTTCAAAAGTCTCGCCTTATAAAGGGCTTTCTGGCTTTTGCACACAGCACTAATACTGCGTCATCAAACTTTCTAGAATATTCTAGAATCTTCCATAGTGTAAGTCGCAACATGCATTTTTTTTCAACCATACGTGATCACGTGATTGCTTATATCATAAAAACTAGAGCCAATATACATTTTTAAATGTCATTTTCATTTTCAGCATCCCAAAATCATAAAAGAACAGCTATTTTCAGGCCCGCAACTTTTTCTCCGTTGAACAGTGTAATTGGAGGAAACATTCCAATACTCACCCACCACCACCACCCTGGCACCCCTAATTAATATCTGAAACCAGGGTAGGAAGCTCTATATTTTGATATAATGGGCTAGAATCATATTGGTGGGGGACCTAGACTGACCTAGACCTAGAAATCACTTATCTAAATAAAAACAGTAGAATCACCATGGCTGTATCTCACACTAGAAGTATCCATACTTTACATAGAAAGTCTGTTCATTCACACAAGGCAAGCCCATTAAGTTGGATGTGAGGACCTAGATCAGGCATGGGCAAACTCTGGCCCTCCAGGTGTTTTGGACTTTAACTACCACAATTCCTAACAACTGATCTAGATCATAGTTAGATATTATCTTCATGTCTACTCAAATGTGAAAAAGATGGGAGGAAGTACGCTCATCAGTTGTGTTCACAAATTTTGGCTGTCTCATTGTCTTCATCATATAGATGGATCTACAATGCCATATAATCCAGTTCAAAACAGATAAACTGGATTTTATATGGCAGCGTAGATGAGGTCCTAGAGAGGCTCAAAAATCCTTCCAAGGGAAATATTTTCTGGAAAATAGGCAAGTAAAACCATGGATATTGATCCATTAATAAGGGTATCATATTGTACCACATTGTACAATATTGGGGCCACAATTAGCACAGTGGGTTAAAACCACCAGCTACAGAAAAACTGGCAAAAGGTTGGCAGTTAAAGTTGCAGATGGGGTGAGCTCCCACTGTTGGCCTTAGCTTCTGCTTACCTGGCAGTCTGAAAACAGCAATATGAGTAGATAAATAGATATCACTGTGAGCAGGAAGGTAAAAAATGCCCTCGAAAAACATGCCAGCAATTCAATCAGGAAGGCATCCGTGGACAACAGACTTGTCGGTAAGGAAAAATGGAACAATAGCACCTCACCATGGTCTAGTCAAGGGCAGCCTCCAGATGCCAGAGGGAAGCCTTGCCTGTGTCTATGCATTGTCTGTCTTTGTTAATTGTATAAGGGGATTGAATGTTTGCCATATATATATTCTGAAATCCACTCTGAGTCCCCTCAGGGAGATAGAGTGGAATATAAATAAAATTATTATTATTATTATTATTATTATTATTATTATTATTATTATTACCATCACATTTTCTCCCTGTAGTCCATAGATTCACAGTTTATGTTGGCAGGCACCAATGTCAATTCTGTGAGTTCTCAAGCGTTTTTTAAAACTCGAATGAGAATTATAACATATTTCAAAGAATAATAATGTCCCGCATCCACATTCAGAGCCATGTTTTAAACAGAGATGGAGAAATAATCAGCTTTTTACCTCATTTTTGGTCAATAGGTCCCATTTCAATGCTGGAGCATTTAATAAATAAAATACAATAAACTGTTTCCAGTTCAAAATAAAAAGTGTCTTGTTTAGAATGCAAAAAATTGGATAGACCTAGTAGATGAAAATAAATCCTGATGTTAAACTGCTACAGTTATTTCTTTGTTTATATTACTTATTCATTAATATACATATTATATTGGAGCAATTTTCTACTGCAATTGCAGATCAAAAGAGCATGCAACTTCAATATTGCAGTGTTTTTTTGCAAAGAGATTTGTCCCCAAACCACTGAAATAATCAGACCACACAAGATAGCTGGGTTTAAATAAGGGCAACTTTATTAATCGTTACCTATTTTTATTTAACCGTTTTAAGTAATCACACAACTTATTGGCTTCTTAGCCTAATCTCAAGCTATGTGGGGCGAACAATGTATCCCGTTTGAACCTTAATACGGGTTACCTCTTAAAGTAATATACTTTGTAACTTCATAAAGATAACCAAGGCCCAGACTCTCTTTTTTCCCAACCCATTTTGGCCATTTTGTTCCCCTCACCTGACCACGGAGAACTTCAGGTGAGTGTATTCTCTTTCATGGCCTATCCATCTTGAAAGGGGATAACTGGGAACTATATTAACTATTTAACTTATTAACCTATTTTCTGTGGCAACCTATTTAAAACCGCACCATCCCAATTTGCCACTAACAGTATAGGGTAGGCGAAAAACCCTCCTAGAACATAAGAGGGAAAAAATTCCTACCCGGCCCCCTAATGGCAACCGAATTATACTGTTATATATAGGGCGGGCGTGGTGGGTTGCCGGCCGGCTCCAAAGTGAAGTTCTGGGGGCGGGCCAGCCCTAAGGCTAGCTCCGCCCCCAAGTAAGTAGTTCCGGCCGGAACTACTTTTCTTCACTTCAATGGAAGGGGACAAACTCCTCCCCCTTCCCAGCAAGCAGGTAAGGGAAAGGCCATTGTCCCCAAACCACTGAAATAATCAGACCACACAAGATAGCTGGGTTTAAATAAGGGCAACTTTATTAATCGTTACCTATTTTTATTTAACCGTTTTAAGTAATCACACAACTTATTGGCTTCTTAGCCTAATCTCAAGCTATGTGGGGCGAACAATGTATCCCGTTTGAACCTTAATACGGGTTACCTCTTAAAGTAATATACTTTGTAACTTCATAAAGATAACCAAGGCCCAGACTCTCTTTTTTCCCAACCCATTTTGGCCATTTTGTTCCCCTCACCTGACCACGGAGAACTTCAGGTGAGTGTATTCTCTTTCATGGCCTATCCATCTTGAAAGGGGATAACTGGGAACTATATTAACTATTTAACTTATTAACCTATTTTCTGCCACTGATTGGGGGCAAATGTCCATTTCGTCCCCATCACCCCACACAGCTCTCCAATATCGCTCTGATCCCCAACTGTAAATTGGCCAAAAACAAGTCATTGCCCTCCTCCGACAGATGGATACCATCTGCCCTATAAAGCACAACATTGTCGAGCGTAATATCACCCTGGTGTATGAAGGATCCTTGATTTCGTGTCAACTCTAACCTCATGGCCCTGTTGACACGCTTCCTGGCCCTTTCCATTTGCCGGATTCCTCCGCCGCCCAACCAACATAGGCGCGGAATCATCGCGGACCAAGCAATATGCGTGCGAGGCCAAGCCTCCCGGATCGCTCTAAGATCACTGCGTGCCTGTAGGTATAGTGCTTTGCCCTGCAACAGGCCCAAGTCATTACCCCCAAGGTGAATTACCAATATATCTGGAGGGGGGCCCCAACCGGGCCGAAACAATAGTGGCAACAATCCGTCCCACTTCAAACCTCTTCGCCCTCTCCATTCAACTGATGCGATAGAGGCAAGACCCAGGTGCTGGCCAAAGGAACCTCTGCGGGCGTGACGCTCCGCCCAGTGAACATAACTGTGCCCGCATATTAACACTCTCTTTCTAAGAACCAGCTCCGGGCCATCTGTAACGATAAAGAACAACATTAAAACGCCACAGGGCGAACATAGCCTTTATAGGCTTCAGATTTCCATCTCCCCAGATTTTTTATCTTTTCAGTCCCATAGCCCAGCCTGGCTGCCGTGGATGCAGCCCCAATCCTAAAGGAATGAGTCCCGAATTTATGCTGCTGGAGCCCCAACAACTTCAGAGCCCTGGTGGTCAGGGCCCAGAATTGATATCTAGTGAGCGGGGAACCATTTTTGTGCATGAAAAAATAACCAGCCGCAACCCCTCTGACTGACATAAATTCAGCCACTGCCTTAACTGGGCAAATGTCTCCGTCTTCGCAATAAGCAAGGGAGACCACAGCTCCCTTCCCCCGCTGGTCCGTTTTTGATGACCTGATGGAAATTTGCAAGCCCCACTGAGTCAATTTAACATCAGACAACAGGAGAGCTCTGTTCGACCCATCTGCTTTCCCTGTAGCGACCAGTTCGCTTATTCTCAAGGCCGCAAAGAAAGCAATTAGAGCGGCCGAATGGAAAAGTAACTGTTCATAACTTGACGAACAGACGTGCACCCAAGCTTGCTTCAAGCCTTTTAATATGCCTGGTGTTAGGGGTTCTCTATTGTCAGGCTGGCGACCGTGTTCGCGCGACCATCCGGACAAAAGTTTATGCAGCCTAAAGTCGTTGGTGTGATCGGGAAACCCTTGGGCCTTAAGCCAATATGCCAGGGCTGCCAACTTAGATCTAATTGACTGCGGCGCCAACCCCCGCCTTCTAGAGTAAACGCAAAATTTTGCAATATGGTCGTAAGGTGTCGGAGTAATATTAGCCAGATTATAATTCGCCTGGAACTCTATAAACTCTTGAACTGTTTTTACATAAGCCTTTCTAGAACTCGGAGCAAGAGCTAGAGACATTCCCCTCGCTATTTCTTCACTCCAACCTGCCAAAGATGGTCTGGCATGGCCTCCGGCTGGACGTCTGCGTTTGGCGCCAACTGTCTGAAACGCTCCATCTGCATACGAGACAGAGCGTCAGCCAGCGGGTTGTGTATGCCCAACACATGAAATGCCTTAAACAGTATGTTGTGCTGAAGGCAATGGAGTGTGAACTGACGAACCACTTCCATTACTCTGGGGGATTTTGAAGTCAAGCTGTTTATAACCTGGACAGTGGCCATGTTGTCGCACCAAAAATGCACTGTAGAATTTTGAAAATAATGTACCCAAATTGTGACTGCCACCAATATCGGGAAGAATTCTAAAAACGTTAAATCGGCTGTAAAACCCAGATCATGCCACCTTACCGGCCATTGCTGAGTGCACCAATGGCCGTTAAAATAGACCCCGAAGCCAATCGAACCCGATGCATCGGACGCCACTTGAAGGGCATCCTTTAGCATCAGGTCCTGTCTCCAAAAAGAAATGCCATTAAACTGGGCCAGAAATTTTTGCCAAATGACCAAATCCGATTTCATCGGACGGGTTATCCTGATGTGATGGTGAGGGGCTGCAATCCCTGAAATAGCCTCGCATAAGCGGCGCAAAAAGGCCCGCCCCGGGGCTATCACCTTGCATGCAAAATTTAGGTGCCCTATTAGCTCCTGGAACTCTCTCAAAGTTGCCTTTTTCTTAGAGCTGAATTCCCTGACTCTCTGTCTTAAGCTTGACACCTTTTCTGGGGGCAATCTGGAAAACTGATTAACCGTATCGATCTGAATGCCTAAAAAAGTCAAACAGGTGCTGGGTCCCTCGGTCTTTTCCTCCGCCAACGGGACACCCAGCTCAGCCGTTAGCTCAACAAAGGCTGACAATAACTCTCGGCATTCTCCCCGCCCTGCTTCACCGGCAAACAAAAAATCATCCAGATAGTGCACGACACCTTTTAAGCCCGCCTTAGCCTTTAACGCCCACTCCAAAAAAGTACTAAACTTTTCAAAAGCGGCGCATGAGACCGAGCACCCCATTGGGAGTGCTCGGTCCATAAAAAATTGACCTTGAAATTGGAATCCCAGTAACTCAAAATCCTTGGGATTGACCGGAAGTAGCCGAAATGCAGATTTTATATCGCATTTGGCTAGTTCGGCGGCATAGCCTCGACTCCTAATCATATGTATCGCGGCGTCAAAAGAGGTGTAGTGTACCGTGCATTGATGATCCGGTATAGCATCGTTCACCGATGAGCCCCTGGGATGGGACAAATGGTGAATAAGCCGAAATTCCCCTTGAGCCTTCTTGGGCACAATGCCCAGAGGCGATACCCGGAATTGCAGTGTCGGGGGCGAAGCAAAAGGACCTAATATCCTTCCTTCCCTGAGCTCTTTCTGAATTTTTTGATGAACAATGTGTTCCATGCCAATTATAGATTTCAAGTTCCGTGACTGAACCTGCATCCTGGGGCCTAAAGCCGGAATGCGAAAACCCTCAGAAAAACCGCTTAACAAATAATCAGCAGAGGCCCTGTCCGGGTACCTCTCTAACCAGTGCCTCAACTGTGTCAGCCTAATTGGGCTGGGGCCCTTTTGGAAGGGGGGCACCGCCTCCATTCCTCTTAGAGAACTGGCTATCCTTTGCGTTGAGTCTGACTGGTCTACCCTTAGGACAATTCTTCGTGGGATGAGTGCCTGCACAGATGGAGCAGGCATGCTGAAATCTACAAGCCCTACGTGAGCAGCTTCCCTGAGAAGAGTACTCCCAGCAGAGTGTTTTCTGCCGCTGGGGTTGCTGTTGGGTGACGACCTGTCGAAAGGACTGGCCACCCTTGTAATTTTGAATGGTGTGCCCACTGTCTGCTTTTTCACCGATGTTTGGGCGCGCTGGCGTCAAAACATCCATCCATAACTGGTTGTCGATGAGATCCCATCGACTTGTGGGTGACCGCGCAGCATCAAAGCGAAAACGCTTATCATAAGACAGCCATGCGCTACCCGTAAAGTTTACATAAGCACAATAAATGATGTTCTGGTACTGAATCAGTGATTTGCCTCTGTAAGGAAAAGCCTCGACCAGAACACCGCTGTAGATCATATAAAAAGCCAGCCAGTTTTCCCATGTATGGTCAACCCGTCTCTTTTTTATCTTGTCTTTGGATTCTTCATCCAATTCATCCTTTTCTTTTTTATCCAATTCTCTAAAATATAGTGAGAATATATCGATGTATTCATTTTTAATTATTTTATCAATAGTCTTCTGTGATAGATGGGCTCCCAAAGCTATTGAGCTCAACTTGGGCTCTGCAGGCAAGGGATACCTGGCTGTTCCCCAAAACTGGTTGGCATCTTCAGCCGCTGATATGGGGTCAGCCGACCCGCCCCGAGTTGGTGTCTGCTGCAGAACTGGCACCATGGCATTTGTAACTATCGGTAACACCTGCGTGATTTGTCCCACAGCAACCCCCTGACCCTGTGTCTGATCCCAGGGCCAAAAACCCACAGTGTTGGTACCTGTCGATGTTGACGCTGTGACCACCTGAGAAGGGGAGGATCCTGCCTGTTCCGATGAAGCCGGACCGCCAGGGACCACATTCTGCGGCCGTGGATCAGGCCGCGCGACCACTTGAAGACCTCCCTCTTGGGTAGGGGTCACACCGGGGCCCTCTGTCACTGGAACGAGGGATTCCGCCGTGGACTCAGCTGTTGCTGACCCAGCCGCTTCTATAACAGAAACGCGAGAGAGAAGTGCCTTAAAAATTGCCCTTTTGCTCGCATTCCTGGCTGGCCTAGGGGCAGCCGCAGCGGCAACCCCTTTTTGTTTCTCTAATTGGTTAATACGGATCATCAAAGCATTGAGTTCTTCCGCAGAAATCCCTTCGTCGTCCGACGATGAGGCGCTCGGGGGCGGAGGGCGCTTAGACGCCATTTTCGCTGCAGGGCCCTTGCCCTTGGGACCTCCGACGTTTTTCTTTGCTGGCATCCTGAGGTAAGATAATATATCACAGTGATTTGTTAGTTATTTGCATCGCAATACTTTTAAGACAGCCTCAACCCTCTCGAGGATCGAGCCACGGCATTGTCCCTAAACCAGCAAGCTTATTTGCTCACCTTGAGCCTTAGATTTGTATAGTTATATACCATTATCCTTAACTACTATAATATATATATATGAATATATAATTCGGTCTGTATTTAACAAGCCATAGAATATGTAAAGGTATTCCACTGACATTGAGACCAGCCCTCTTTGACTCTAGGGCGTGGTGCCCATCTCCATTTCTAAGCTAAAGAGCTGACGTTGACCGTAGCCACCTCCAAGGTCATGCTGCCAGCATGACTGCATAGAGTGGAGTCCCGTCATATATCTTGTATAAGTATATATAGAAGAGGTAGCTATAACCATTATAGTAATTTATTGACTTCAACTTTATTGTCACGGGTTGGTCCATTAGTTGTTTCAAGCCATCTCTTCACATTGTAAACTATGTATCTATATAAGAATATCCCTGTCATATTTCACTTCTATTATTATTATTATTATTATTATTATATTTTGCCTTATTTGTTTCATCTGTTTCATTTATTATCCTTTTTTTTTCTCAATTTTTATTTTTTATTTATTTATTTATTTATTTTTTGGAAGAGGAGGGGTGGCACCCCCCAAAGAAACCGTCCTTAAATCACCCCCACCCCTTGTAAGACGCCATCACAAGATGGCTGCTGACCCCCTGCTAACATGGCAGCCAGCCATGCGGCCAAGATGGCCAGCAGCCACATGGCACAGCTCCATGCGAGAAAGAAAAAAGGGGGGGGAGGGAGCTTAAATCGGCCCCACCCTCCATCACATGCCATCCCAAGATGGCCGCCAGCCCCCTATAAAATGGCCGCCAGCCATGCGGCCAAGATGGCAGGCAGCCACGTGGCCCAGCTCAATGTAAGCAATTGGGGGGGGGGGCGATCGCCACCCAGGCCTGGGGCCTGCACCAAATATACAGGGGCCTCGAGCCAGGCTCCAGAATTAGCCCCGTGGTTAAGGGGAAAGCCTCCAGCAACCCCCGTGAAGCAAACCGTCGGGGGCAGCACTCGCCCAGCCCACCCAACAACCCAGCCGGGCAAGCATGAGGCAAAAACAGGAGCCAAAACCCACAGAGCGCGAGGCGCCCAGCCCGATCGCCGCGCACGCACGCGCCGACCAACGGAGCCGCACGCAGCGGGAAGCCGGCAGGCGCGCCCCCGCCGACCGGGTGCGCCTGGCACTGCCAAGGAGGCCAAAAAACTCCGGCCAGGGCCGGCAAGAGGCCAAGCCGGCCAACCACCAGAAAAGGAAGGGCCCAGCCAGCCGCTCCGAAACAGCGTCCAAAGACGCCCACGAGGAAAGGGATGGCTCGAGAAAAAGGACAGGGCCCCGTCATCACACAAGCCCCCAAAACACAAGACGCCCGCAGGGAAGGGGAGGCCTGGGAAAGGGGACAAGGCCCGCTCCCCGCCATCCCGCGAACCCAAATGCTCAACGGCGCCCACAAAGAAAGGATGGCCTGCGAGAGGGGACAGGGCCCGATCCCCGCCATCCCAGGAACCCAAAGGGGAGGGGTGGCTGGAAGAGGAGACAGGGCCTCCTCCTCAGCCAGCCCGAGACCGACCTGCGTCCTTCTTCTTTGCCGGCCGGCTCCAAAGTGAAGTTCTGGGGGCGGGCCAGCCCTAAGGCTAGCTCCGCCCCCAAGTAAGTAGTTCCGGCCGGAACTACTTTTCTTCACTTCAATGGAAGGGGACAAACTCCTCCCCCTTCCCAGCAAGCAGGTAAGGGAAAGGCCATTCTTCCATGCAGCCTACTATTTTTCTTATTCATTGGTCTGCTGCAGAAGTAGCCATGTCCTCTTGATGTAGATGCTTGTTTGGATCCAGACAATGATTGATGGCAGAATAACAGAGATATTAAACCCCATTTGTTGATCTGTCTGAGATGTGACGCAACATATACATTTTTCTGTATCTCAGAACAAAATAGTTTGCTTCCAGAATTTATCAAGAAAAGGTGCTTCCTCAGTCCAAGACTGGTAGGTTTCTAATTCCCTGGGTTTTGAGAAATATAAGAGATAATAGAAGAACTAGTCAAGCAGAAAGAGATGCAATGTGAATGTGAGGTGAAAGGAGCTAAGAGAGTTATTGTGACCAGAAATGTATATATCTCCAGCAAGGAGGCTCATTTACCTGGAGGGAAGGAGGAAGAAAGAAAGAGACCTCTCTAAATACTTATAGCTAGATTTAACACAAGTGACTGAAGTAGACTTAAATGAATTGGTGGATTTTATTTATGTGTCACTTTTCTCACAGAGTTGGCACAAGGAGCTTAAAGAAAAAATAAATTAATGACTAGCAATGACAATTAAAAAACAAAAAAATCACATCGAAACATGATAAAATCATGTATAAGACATGCAAAAATTAAAATTGGTAATTTGAATGCCATTTCTGACCCATATTATTTAACAACGTAGAACTGTCATATCTCTCTATATAAAAATGCTCTGTGCATAATGAGTTCCTTAAAAACAAAAGAACTAATGAACGAAATCACACCAAATTTGGCAACAAAATGTCTCACTACACAAGGAGTGACCATCACTCAAAAAATTATGATTTTGTCATTTGGGAGTTGTAGTTGCTGGGATTTATAGTTCACTTATAATCAAAGAGCATTCTGAACTCCACCAATGATGGACTTTAACCAAACTTGACACACAGGACTCCCCTGACCAACAGAAAACACTAGAAGGGTTTGGTGGGCATTGACCCTGAGTTTTGGAGTTGTAGTTCACTTACATCTAGAGAGCACTGTGGACTCAAACAATGATGGATCTGGACCAAACTTGGCATGAATACTCAATATGCCCAAATATAAACACAGATAGAGCTTGATATTTGGGAGTTGTAGTTACTGGGATTTATAGTTCACCTACAATCAAAGAGCATTCTGAACCCCACCAACGTTGGAATTTAACCAAACTTGGCGCAGTTCTCCCATGACCAACAGGAAATACTGGAAGGGTTTGGTGGGCAGTGTCCTTTGGTTTTGACGTTGCAGTTCACCTACATCCAGAGATCACTGTGGACTCAAACAATTATGGATCTGGACCAAACTCTACATGAATACTCAATATGCCCAAATGTGCACACTGGTGGAGTTTGGGGAAAATAGAATCTTGACATTTGGGAGTGGTAGTTGCTGGGATTTATAGTTCACCTACAATCACAGAGCATTCTGAACCCCACCAATGATAGAATTGGGCCAAACCTCCCACACAGAACCCCCCTGTGGGCCACAGCAACGCGTGGCAGGGGATGGCTAGTGATTTATAAATATCACACATAGTATTTTTATGCTGCTCTTTATTTAAAAAATGAAGTACTTTACACTATTGGACTCAATATGAGTCTACACTGCCTAACAACAACAACAACAACAACAACAACAACAACAACAATAATTATTATTATAATTATAATTATAATTATAATATGTAGATATTTAAAGAAGTTTGGTTAGACAAGCTATAAATCACTAACATGCTTTTGAAAGTATTTTCATGTGTTTTCACACAACTTTATCCAACACTGAAAGTAGAAAGCAACTATTTTCACTATATAACAACTTTCTTTATGTAGTATGTATTATTAATATGGAACTGAGAAAGTCCAGCACAATAATAATTTGGTTATTTTGAAATACTTTTGGACCACCTTTGTAGATAGTGTCCATTCAAGACAGCTTATGTATTTTTAAACCCAACACAATAATAGAACAGAAAATTAGTGAAATTTTCTGTTCTATTACTATCACCACTGTTGCCAGTGACGATTGCAAACAAGTGCCTCAAGCAGAAAATGTTAGAATAATTGCAAATAACAACACATCAACATTAAACTCAAACAAGAAAAAGGTTATAGAAAAAAGTGTTGTCTGTGGTCAAGAAAATAAACAAATGGTTCCAATGATGTCCAGTATATTTTTATGAAAAAAATAATTTATTGTTATTATGTGGAGAACTCATGTATGCCCTCAAAAAGAAAGTGAGCATGAGAGAGAAGAACATAGAGAACATTTATTATGTCAAATTCATAAATCTATTATTTTATTACTCGAGATAGTACTGAAAAGTGTGCAGATAGAAATGTTAAATTCTGGGTTGTTGTAGGTTTTACGGACTGAATGGCCATATTCTAGAAGCATTCTCTCCTGACATTTCTCCTGCATCTGTGGCAGGCATCCTCAGAGGCTGTCACCTCACAACCTCTGAGGATGCCTGCCACAGATGCAGGTGAAATGTCAGGAGATAATGCTTCTAGAATATGGCCATACAGTCCAAAAAATCTACAACAATCCCGTGATTCCGGCCATGAAAGCCTTCAACAATACATGTTAAATTCTGTTGATTGGGATAGGATCTTTCAGAACTGAATTTGTCTCAATGGTTCTACCTTTTGACAAATATTTACTTGTTCTATATGCATCTCAGTCATGGGATGGGGGTGGGGATATATCATGATACCTCTCTGTGGAAACAAATTAAGTAAATACTACCTTTTGCTAGGCATAAATGTGTGTGTGTGTATATAGTGCAAGCTAATTCCATATTGCACTGTATTTGTATTTTTTTGCCCCCCACCCCCATAACAATAATAGAGAAATCCATAATGGATAATCTGTAACAGCTGGGGTGGAAACCTTTGAAACGTAGATCAAAGAGGAATACAAATGCAGAATCAAATTAACAGTTTTATGTGTTCAACTGCTGTGTCTAATCTTTTATGACAGCTGGTAGCTGACAGTGAGTTATTTAACCTAGGCTCCACTTCACTAGCTGTTCAATAAGCCTTTTCATGGGAACAAAATCTGCTGAGTAATGCACTTTCTCCCCTATCTTATTCCACAGTAGAATTGAGTTGAAACCATTTTCATTTCCATCAAAGCAATACAGACTTTTGAAATGGAATAATTGTGTTGCGGGGAAAAATGTTTGTTCAAGGTCACTTCTAGGGTAAAAATGAGTTCAGTCATTCAAACCTCTGAGGATTGCAAAAAATATAACAATGCTGAGAAAGCGGTATGTGTGCGAGAGTGTTTTAAATAGAATTTTCCACTGTGAATTCTTCAACAGCATTTTTGGTCAGTGGAAATAATTTCTTAAAAACCCTCACACACTTTACTCTTCAATGAGCAAATGAAATTGCCTTACACGACACCAGACTGTAAGTCCATCCAGTGCAAAATAGTCTAGGAAGTGTCAGTGTCTGGGGCAGAACTCTTTCCTAGCTCCTAACCCAACACCTTTTATTTCAGTGTTTCTCAACCTGGGGGTTGGGGGGGGGGCATTGCCAGTGGGGTTTCAGATGGGTCACCAAAGACCATCAGAAAACATATTTCTGATGGTCTTAGGAACACTTTTGGCAGAGAAGGTTGAAGATCTCTCTACCTGTTCTTCACTTCCTTTTTGGTGTTGGTGAACTACAATTCCCAGAATTCAAAAACAGCCCCTACAACCCCACCAGTATTCAAAGTTGGCCATATAGGTAGTCTGCCAAGTTTGGTTCAATTCCATCATTGGTGGAATTCAGAATGCTCTTTCATTGTAGGTTAACTATAAATCCCTGCAACTACAACTCCCAAATGTCAAGGTCTATTTTCCCCAAACTCCACCAGTTTTCCACATTTGGGCATACTGAGTATTCATGACAAGTCTGGTCCAGATTCATCATTGTTTGAGTCCACAGTGCTCTCTGGAGGTAGGTGAACTACAACTCCAAAACTCAAGGTCAATGCCGACCAAACCCTCTCAATATTTTCTGTTGGTCATGGGCGTTCTGTGTGCCAAGTTTGGTTCAATTTCATAAAGTTCAGTATGCTCTTTGATTGAACTATAAATCCCAGCAACTCCAACTCCCAAATGGCAATATCAACCCCCCCCCCCCCCACCACCACCACCAATATTCAAATTTGGTTGTACTGGGTATTTGTGCCAAATTTGGTTCAGTGAATGAAAATACATCCTGCATATCAAATATTTACAATACGATTCATAACAATATCAAAATTACAGTAATTAGCAAAAAAAAAAATTCTTATTTTATGGTTGGGGGTCACCACAACATGAGGAACTTTATTAAGGGGTCATGGCATTAGGAAGGTTGAGAACCACTGCTTTATATGGAAATTCCAGCTACTAATTCAAAATCATTCTGTAGGCAGAGTTCACAATGGTGCTATGTCTCTTGAAATACATTTAACATATCACCATAGACTGTAACCTGTTAACATGGGCAGTATTGGGGGGGGGGAGTATTTAGTCAGATACCAATTGTACAAGTTCTCCCACTTAAAAAGATGAAAGAGGTGTGTAATTGACATAATAGGTAGACCTCAACTATGAGATACAACATGAGAAAACACATCCAGAAAATCACATTGTCTGATTTTTAATGAATTTATTTGCAAATTATGGTGGGAAATAAGTATTTGGTCACCTACAAACTAACAAGATTTATGGGTCTCACAGATGTGTAACTCTTTCTTTAAGAGGCTCCTCTATCTTCCACTCATTACCTGTAGTAATGGAACCTATTTGAAACAAAATTGTTGCCCTGCACCAGACTGGGAAGACTGAATCTGCAATAGGCAAGCAGCTTGCTGTGAAGAAATCGACTGTGGGAGCAATAATTAGAAAATGGAAGAGATACAAGACCACTAATAATCTCCCTCGATCTGGGGCTCCATGCAAGATCTCACCCCATGGGATCAAAATGATCACAAGAACGGTGAGCATAAATCCCAGAACCACATGGGGGAACCTAATGAATGATCTGCAGAGAGCTGGGACCAACGTAACAAAGGCTACCATCAGTAACACACTATGCCGCCAGGGACTCAGATCCTGCAGTGCCAGACATGTCCCCCTGCTTAAGCCAGTACATGTCCAGGACCAGCTAAAGTTTGCTAGAGAGCATTTGGATGATCCAGAAGAGTATTGGGAGAATGTCATATGGTCAGATGAAACCAAAGAAGAACTGTTTGGCAGAAACACAACTTGTTGTGTTTGGAGGAGAAAGAATGCTGAGTTGCATCCAAAGAACACAATACCTACTGTGAAGCCTGGGGTGGCAACGTCATGCTTTGGGGCTGTTTCTCTGCAAAGGGACTGGGGCAACTGATCCATACATGAAAGAATGACTGGGGCCATGTATTGTGAGATTTTGAGTGCAAACCACCTTCCATCAGCAAGGGCACTGAAGATGAAATGTGGCTGGGTCTTTCAGCATGACAGTGATCCCAAGCACACTGCCAGGGCAATGAAGGAGTGGCTTTGTAAGAAGCTTTTCAAGGTCCTGGAGTGGCCTAACCAGTCCCCAGATCTCAACCCTATAGAAAACATTTGGAGGGAATTGAGACCCCATCTACACTGCCATGTAAAATCCAGGTTAACTGCTTTGAACTGGATTATATGATAGTATAGACTCAGAGCCCTTCCAAACAGGCCCAAAACACAGGAGTTATCATGGATTTTCATGAGGCATCCAAATGATGCCTAAAGTAAATCCAAATTAATTCAGAGTAAACCGAGATTTCCCAGTTTAGTTCGGATCAATTTGACATCTAGAAATTTCCAGACCTTAATATAAATCCAGATATTCAGAGGCGTGGGCCCTGTGGCTATTGACTCCTGAGACTGCATACATAATCCATATGTCAATCCCCATTGTGATCCTGGTTCTTCTAGTTGATAAGGGAGATCATGTAGCCACCCCTCTCAGGGAAAGCCTGGGATTTGGGTGGGTGCAGGGCCTCAATCTCGGGAGGAACTGGGATGAAATATCCAAAGCAGATAATGTGGATTATCTGATTATCTGATTTGATAATCTGGATTACATTGCATTTAGAGTGAATGAAGGCCTCAGGCACCTCTATACCACCATATAATCCAGATTACCAAAGCAGATAATCCACATTATCTGCTTTGAACTGGATTATATTATTCTACACTGTCATGTAATGCAGTTCAAAGCAGATAATTTGAATTTTATATGGCAGTGTAGAAGGGGCCTTAAAATCACTTAGGCTAGATATATACTGCCTTATATCCCAGGATCAGATCCAGAATATCTTCTTATCCTAGATTACCTGGCAGTTTAGACTCATATAATCCATTTCAAAGCATATAATCTAGGATAAGATCCTGAGATATAAGGCAGTGTAGATCCAGCCATAGGCTCCACATCAATTAAAATTTTTACATGTCCTTCTCAATAGTTTTAGATCAGGCATGGGCAAACTTTGGCTCTTCAGGTGTTTTGGACTTCAACCCCCATAATTCTTAACAGCCAGTTAGATGGCTGGGGTTTCTGGGAGTTGAAGTCCAAAATAGCTGGAGGACCGAAGTTTACCCATGTCTGTTTTAGATGCTAGTGTCACACGGAAACCGATGTCTAGTAGATACAATAATTTGTTGAAAAGCTGTCACCACCATTACAGATTGTGTATCCTGAATGCTAAGATTCATATAAAATCTCAAATTAATAGTTTTACATACTAAACAAAAAGCATGGCAATATGAACTAGGAGAGCCCATGCTCCTTATCTGTGTTTCAGATAAAACATTGGGTAATATAAACACAATTATATCCCCCCCTTTTTTTCTCCCCCTCCTTTTCCCTTTCTTTTTTTGTCTTCTCTTATAGTAGTGGTACTTTAAAATAAAATTGCCTCTACCCTCCCCTCCCTCAAAGAACTCTTTAAAATGCATTTCTACACTTTGGCATATGGGAGAGGGACTAGGTTACTTTAGATCAATACTATTGAAATGCCGACAGACTTACTTGTACCATGTGGCCATGTTACTATTACTATGATAGATGTTTTAATGTTATGTTTTTAATATATTTTGTCTTTGTGGTTACTTGTATCCTGTTCTTATTTTGATGTTTAAGTCTCTTATGCAATTGCTCACTGTTGTCATTATTTGTATTTGCTGTATCGCTTTAATGTATTTGCACTTGCCTGAGCACTGAATGTTTGCCTTTTTGTGTGTAAACCACCCCGAGTCCCCCCAGAGAGATAGAGTGGTCTAGAAATAAAGTGTTAATATTATATTAAAGTGCTCTAATGACATTTTCACAAAGTCCACAAATCTCATAGCACATGACCATTTTTTCAATGAAGTGTCCCAGTATGTTAAATCATCCTTTCTTGTGGACAAAAATAATATTTATTGGCACCCTTTGCATCTTTTGAGGTGGGTTCTAAATTAGCACAATATCACAGATGGATGTAGTAGAATCAGTGACCTCAAAATCAAACAAAAGGGAATCCCCATACAAAGACTTAAGATATTTAAATCACACTCTGATGAATATCAATCACTAGCCATTTTGCAGTTTTTTGAAATGGCCTGGTGGGAGATAACAGTTGTGAATCTGTTTAAAATGGAATGAAGAAAGAAAGAAGAGCATCAGCAACATGGAGAGAGGCAATAGTAAAGTCTGACAGTGCAGCAAGTACTGTAGAAAATTTAAAAAATCAAAAGACTCATTAACTCACATACTAAAAATATGAACTCCTAATGGCACCAATTATTTTCGAGCTCGATAAAACAGCAGCACATGTTCAGTTTCAGATCTGCAGTAAAGAGTAAAAGAAATTGTCTGGTCTCCATGAATGTTGTCAAAGTAAGTCCAAACTCATTTAAGAAGGAGATTGCATCTTTTAGATATAAGTTAAGAGAAGCACAGTATCTCTCTCTCTCTCTCTCTCTCTCTCTCTCTCTCTCTCTCTCTCATCTATCTATAATATATAATCCTACATTAGGGAAAACATGACATGCAGAATATATGCAAAATCAAAAATGATCAGGACTTGGTAGAACTGGATATCATTGGAAGATGAACAAAGTACATTCCTTTAAAATTTGTGTAAGGAGTAGGACAGAAATCAATTTTTGTTCTGGGAAGCCAAAATATTAGTTTTCTATTTGGAACATTGGTGGCAATTGGGGGGGGGGGGGGCTTCCCAGGCTCCCCTTCCCATCATTTTATGCATTGTTTGTCATTTGATCCTTCATTTTGACCTGATTTAAAAATATCAGAATTAAGATAACACTCTTTCTGCCATCCTTTCTCTTCTATCTGTAGAGGAGACCTGGGTTTAATGCTTTGTTAAAGGTGTTTCAACTCTAGAGAAAGCAGGAAATGCAGGTGTGTGCAACTCTCTCACTGCAGCAGGCAGTTTTCAAAGGCATTTTAAGGGGGCTTCTCACTTCCCAGGGAAGGAGAAAGATTGGCCTGGAGGTATCCTACCCTGGGCTTCCTTAAAAAAACCCTCTTCTCTCTTGATTTGGAGGTGCTGGAAAGCAGAAATGGCACCTTGGAATGTCTTTTTCCCCCTCGGAGCTTCAATCTCCTTTGTGCTTCCAAATCAAGAGAAAAGGGGGGGCTTAAGAAACCCTGCTTCCTGTGATCCTTTCTCTTCTGACTTTAAAGGAAAATATATATCACTAATTGGTTGGGGGGGGGGGCGCCAAAATACTGTTTGCTTACCATTGAAAATTACCTAGGGCCGCCTCTGGACTGATATATATGCAAAGAATTTTGGTAACATCTGGTAAACACTGATTATAATAAAACTTCTTCCTCTCCAAAGAATGATGATCTTTCTAGGTTTTTTGTCAGATACAAAAGAGTAACCAAAAGTCTTAGACTTAACACTACAGTATATTTAAGACTTTGGCATAGATGATATAAGGTTAATACTTACCTGGAAGCCATTTTTAATCATAAGGGCATATTGGTAGTTTGTTTTATTTACTCAGGAACAGAGAAAATTCTATAGATATCTGTGCATTAGCTACATATAATACTTGACTGTAATTGTGAATCTAATTCAAGGGATGATCTCTGGAGTTATATTCTAGATGTGAGCAATGTAAAAGAAAGAATGATGAAGATGAAATCAGTATGTATTTTATAGCCTGCCTTTTTCCAGTTTGACATTTAAAGTAGATTGCAACAGATTTCTTTTTTTGTTAATCACAAAATACTAAAATTAAAATTTTAAATAAGCTAGTAACATAAATCGTAAAAACCACAAAACATAGCAAAATTACAAGTGGGACACCTACTACATTGTAGAAGGCCCAATAATAACATTTCCACAATTGTTGTTTTTTTCTTGTTGTTAGCAGTAGCAGTGTAGTAGTACCTACTATACCTAGCTACTAAACTTAGCTAGACTTAACTGGGAAAACATCAAAGGGGTTTTCCTTCTAAGTGAGTGCAGCCACCTGGAAGTATCACGAGTCTTCATATAGATCAAACATGGCACCAGTGTTTGAATCTCCTTATTCTTGCTATGAAGGTGTCTTGAACACACCTCAACCTATTATGCATGATAGAACATTCTTAAAGACAACATCACAACCCAACCTACAATTGTTCAATTAACAGGAAACCTGGAAGAAGAGCCCCTGTTCATAAAAGTGAAGTGAGATATTGACCCAGAGAATTAAGGGATGGTAATAGAATCGTTTATTTATCATGAATGATACCCTTGCAAACATGGAGAGAGAAATATAGAATCTGCAAAGTCCATAAAAATACCCAGCAAATCAACGGCAGACAACCTGAGTGTTAAAAAAGTAAAACCCAAATCTTGATGCTGCTTTCTTTAATTGAGTCTTTACCTGGCATAGAGAAGTTGAATATGAATGTATAGGGGTGAAGTGATCTTTTTGCTCAACAGGAAGTGCTCAAAGGGTCACCATCCATTCAGAATGTCAGTTCCTTTAGGATTGAAGGATAATGTTCCCACACTTATTAGTCAGTATGAAAATTGTTGACGTGTTGTTGCTTTTTTGCAGCAGGGTAATAATTATCAGTTTAATTTTCTAACCTATTGATAGGTAGGACGTAGATGCTTCCTTTTGTACTCATTTAGTGCAATTATTTTTTCACACAATACTAGAACTTGGCTAAGTAAATGAAATGTATCTTCACATCCCTTCACTTCTTCCATGTGACAAGTTTATTTGGATCCTGATTCTCAATAAGTAACTTCTCATGTCTTTCTTACTTTTTAGAAATTTAAGGCATTTCTAAAAATTTAAGGCATTTCCCCTCACTTATTTACACCTTTAAAAAGTGAGGGGAAAATGAGAAAATCAGGAGAAGATATAATTAGTTAGAATTTTATACTGACCTGACAGGGAGAACTTTGTACTTTCAATACAATGTAAATCTAAGATTCCAGACGAAAGCTAATTACTGCCATTGCTCATTTTCCCATTAAATGCTGTGTTCCCCTCTTGTTTTGTTCTATAAAATTGAAGTTATTTTCAGCAGAAGAAGCATAAAACTGATGCTGAAGAGAAACAATTCTCACATTTCCAAACAGCAAACTTTATGATGCTTTATTAGTAAAAAGGGAAATATGTCAGCATGAGTAGAGTATTCTTCAGCCTATCTATTTATTAAATAAGTGCAATCCATAATAAATGGTTCAAAAGTACCTACAAAACTGGGGGGCCCTGGCATTTCATTTCAAAAGTGTTTCTAAAGTTTTGAGGGTGAAATTTTCAGAATTCTAATGAAATTTGAAAAATGTTGTAATTATTTCGATAATAGTGATTGCATCTGTGCATTAAGAAATACTGTAGGGCATCTCTGTCCATATGATTTATTTCATTAAAAAGATGATGGTGGTGTTCAGTGACTGGATGCTGAAATTTGCTATGCCCTAAGCAGTAGGTAGGGGAAACTCTACTACTGATGTTAACAGGATCATTTAAAATATTTTTAAATGGATCTAGGGCTGTTGAAAATTTGCCTGTAGCTAGTGATGTTGATAAAGTTTACTCATCAGCCCCACTCCATCCACGCCTCCACCATGTGTTAGCTGTTTGATCAGCAGAATATTCTTCCATTATATATTACAGTGTTCCAACTAAAGTAATACCATGGTAGTGACATATCATATAATGTCCCTGGACAACCACTGAATAATAATATGGTTCCTTAGACATTAGGTCCTTGGTTACCTAGAGTAGAGATATTGAAATGAATTAAATTGAATTGAATATTATTGATTTCAACATGGCTGGTCAAGATAGGAACAAAGAATTAAATTAGCATTATGAATATTAGATTGCACCCTCAATTTAATTGGATGGCCAAATATCTCCCTAAAATCAGGGGGACTAAAAGTAGTAAATCATTTCATATCAGGATTTACTATGTGCTTACACCTATTCTGTCTTTGCTTGAGATCAAACTGTCTCAATAGACACACCTACACTGACCACTGAGGTCAGTGTAGGGGTAGTTCAGCCCTATGGTGGCTAAACAATGGCTGTGGGCTGATCCTGCTCAACCTGGGTCAAGCCATTTAATGCCCCCCCCCCTCAAATTAAACCACCTTGGGGATAATACAAATCCTAAGGAAGAGGAAGGGTTTGGGTTGTCCTCCAGTTATGATTGGAAGCCAGGGAGGGGAATTTCTGTCTTCCCCTCACAGCCTCTTACAACCCCTGCCCAGTGGTTTTGAATCATTTTAGGAATGCTAGTGGAGACTCCTTGCTACTGCTGAAGTAGCTCAGATAATCCTTATTAGACAACCAAACAGAATAAGCAGGTTCAATCCAGTGGACTAGATGCTTGATTGAGTCTGTTTATCTTGTCAGTGTAGACCTGTCCAATGAGATCATACAAGGCCTTGGGGTCAATAAGATTAAGTTCTTGAGTCTTATATTGTGCATTATTTCAAGTATGTTCTGTTAAACTGATCATATAATAGTATTTTACTCCATTGCCTTGATGGACAATAAACAGGATGTGCCATTGATACCTCTTATGATTTATTTTAATAAAGAGATAATATTTTTATTTTCTCATTTGAGCATAAAGCTGCATTACTACAGAAGACAGGTCATCCAATTTCAATTCAAAGCTTGCTTTTACTTTCTTTTCAGTGCAGTTTTAAAGGGGGAAAGCTACAAAATATGGATAAGCTCATATAAACAAGTTACTTAACTGAAAGACATGAAATAAAAACAATATGTTTCTTTAAATTGGAAGCAGTAAACCTCACATAAGAGAAAGCCAAAGGCTAAGGGAATGTTTCAACAATTTCCATTAAGTTGTTACTTTTAATCAATGAAGAGTTCAAATGAAGTTTAAAATCTAATCTTGTGCTAATGGATTCATCCGCTTTTAAAAGTTTCAGAGGCATAACTCTAAGAACAGTATAAGAACTGTATATGGAATGCCCAAGAGCAAAACCTCAAACACTCTCATGACCATTATTTAAACGCACACTCATACAAGCAAAAAAGATCAGGTGCAAACCACCTGCATTTGAACTCTAATTGTTCATAAAAGAGGATCTGAAGAACTGAATGAATCACTTTCTAAAGGATGAAGATGAAGAGGACAAGGATGAAGAGGAGGAAAAAAAAGAGAATTTGAATGCTTGTGCATGGTTTCTGAATCAAGCTGAAGGCAGCCCATCAAAAGTTTATGATGGATCAATTGCCTGAAATTGTAAGAAGTTCCCAAGGGGCTTGTCAAGAAGCTAGTAGAACCAAACACACAACTAACATATAATGCTTTGTTCTGTGGATCAAAGGGTGTAGTTATGATGTAGAATTAATACAGTTTGACACCACTTTAAGTGTCATGGCTCAATACTACACAATGTAGAAGTGTAAAACAGAAGGAGGGTTAATGGAAACAAATAAAAGAATTGAGTACAACTCTAAAGTCATTTTTTATTTTACGACAAACCTGATGCTCTCAAAAATTTGTATAATATACACTTTTGACCTTAAACAAAAAAAATCCATTTATTTCATACATACAACCACTGACCATTTGAAAATCATTGGGAGGGGATGTTTGAAGTGTCACTCCCATGATCTACAAAAATAATTGCAGTAGGTAACTTAATAATGCAGCTAATGCACATAATAAAATTGACTGTATTTTAAACTAGGTCATTAAACTTTTGAAATTCCTTTCTTTGCAAATCATTTTTATTTTTCTTTGACTTAAAGCCAAGGAATGTCATCTCAGTACAAAATATGGTAGAGAAAATCTAATTTAGACTACTGTTGAAGTGAAATGACTACAATGTGCAGTATCTATTGGAAGAAATATGATATTGCTAATTAATTTCTTACTATATATTAGATATTTCTGCTAGTGAAAGCAGTGCCCACTGTATGATAAATCAAGCATAACTGGAATGAATTACTTGGCCTCCAGAGAAAAGTCACACAAGTATAGGTGTTTGTCAAATAAATGGACAGATTAAGACTAAATAAAGTCAACAGAACTGAATTTGTTCTTCTTGAAAAGTGTAATGCTTTTCAGAAATTCTTTGGGCAATTCAATGATGTTAATACATTTCATAGGAAAGAAGATTCCACAGAGGTGCTCACAAAACACCGGATGCGTGATCAGAACTACACATAATCACTTTCAAACATTCATCTCTCGCCATTTTCAATCATATTTCTAAGGATACAACTCAGTTTTACATAAATTCAAAAATCTGTTCCTTCCTATTCCTGCATCAATCTGCCACTTACAATATGTGAACACATAAGATATATATATATATAGAGAGAGAGAGAGAGAGAGAGAGAGAGAGAGAGATCACATCATGCAGGTGTGTGTGTGTGTGTGTGTGTATACACTTTCCAATATGCATTTTTGTATGGCTATTGTCCAAAGCACTTGTAATGTTTATAATGCAAAATTGCATTAAAGTAAAAATTTATTTATTTATTTATTTATTTAGGGTACAGAGAAGTACAGAGTGAAGAACAGCTGATATTTCACTCCAGAAATTGTGCATTGTTGCTGCATGCAAAATTGCAGGATAAATAAATTCTTTAGAATACCTACGCAATGCTACTCACAAAGTATACAAGAAAGACTGTCTGAAGATAATGAGACGCACACTACTGGGGGAAATAAAGAACAATGTCTCTATGATGCAAACATAAACATCAATTAATATGTGAACCATGGATCAGATATTTCCTTTCCAAAGGAGTATACAATATTCAAAATCAGTGGAACAGTGTGAAATCAATAGGCTTATATATGCACAATAGCTTTCTATATAGAATGGTGACCAGATTGTCCTCTTTTAGGTGGTATGTATTGCATGAGCTTGACATATGGGTCATATTAATGAACATTAAAAGTGAATAAATAATAAAATAATTAACAATAATTAATGGAGGCCAATGAATAGTTTTCGTAGTTCATTGTCCAATGATATATGGCAGGGGTACTCAAATTGTGCTCCTTAGGGCACCACGAAGCACATTGAATAGCTCCACGCTCTCCTCCTCCTCCCCCTTCAAGCACACAAGGTAGCAGCTCTTCCTTAGGGCCCCATGAAGCAAATTGAGTAGCTCCATGCTCTGCTTCTCCTCCACTCCTTCTCCCCTTTTTCTGCCCTTCTCTTCCCCCTCCTCCTCCCCCTCCAAGTGCACAGGACGGTAGCTCTTCCCTCTTTTCTCCTTCCCCTCCAGGTATGTGTGGATGCACCAGCTGTCCCTCCTTGCAAAGCATGCGTAGTAGTGCCTCCTGCCTCTTCCCTCCTCCCCCTCCAAATGCATGCACAGCTGCACCAGCTGTCTTTCCTTCTTCTTTCCTCCTCCTCCCTGGCTCAGTAGCTATGAAGGAAAGGAACACAGTGGTGACTGCCCACGTGTGGATAAAGCAGGCACAGAGTGGGCCCTGCTGACTAAATTATGGGAAGGGGGGAAGGTGGAGTAGAAAGAGTGGGCATGTGGAGGAGAGCTCCACCTGGTGGGCAAGGGGCTAAGGAGAGGCTCCAGCATCTCTTTTTAAGGGCATATGGGCTGCCTAGTTCTCCTCCATGATATTATATTGTTATATTATTCTTATTTATAATTCTAAGGTAGAGAGAAAGGACAGTAATACCTGGATGATTGGATTATTTATTATTATTTTAATAATACTATGATATTATTATTTTATATTACTACTATTTATAACGCACTCATTTGTTCATTCCATTAGCCAGCATGCTTTCTTGCCAGCCCTCCCCTTTAAGCAGGTTTGTTTACACTCTCTCTCTCTCTGAAGCAAGGGGGAGGGCCTGGGGTGGACAGGTGAGAGGGAGGGATGCCTTGCTGGGTGAATGGACAAAGAAGGAGCACCATCACCACATGTCTAGCCCAGAGAGAGACAGGCAGAGACCTCACCTTGAGGCTTTAACATGGGAAGCAAGCAGAATTCTGGGAAATGTAGTTTGAGAAAGCACAGGGGTTCTTGCCTTCTCAAACTACATTTCCCAGAATTCTCCTTACTACCTTGTGCCTCCTCCTCCTCCCTGAAATTTTTGGTGGGGAAAAACCCATGTTTATTTTCTAAAGGGATTTTGAGATAAAAGGGGATTGTTGCTGTCCTTTCTGGCTTCATTGGCAGAATTATATTTTAAAATTGATTTTAAATCAATGTTAATTTATGTTTAATATAGGCTATGTTTAGATGTTAATTAATTGATTGCTTTATGTCGTTACTTATGTATTGGAACCTCACACTGAATATTTGCCATTTTTTAATTGTAATTTTCCCTGTGTCCCCTCAGGGAGAGAGGGTGGAATACAAATAAAGTATTATTATTATTATTATTATTATTATTATTATTATTATTATTTGAAACACAACAAGATGAGTCCACAGCAGACAGGATCACTCTGCTGGCTGTTGTATTGGACACTTCCCATGTCTAGGAATGTGCGATGTATCGGGGAATAATGCGTGCAGATCCCAGTAAGGTGTCCTTTAAGTGCAGGCAAAGGTCTTTAGGCACTGCACCCAGTTTGCCGATCACCACTGGGACCACCTTTATCAGCTTGTGCCAGAGCCTTTGCAGTTCATTCTTTAAATCCTCATATTGTGTCAGGTTTTCCAGTTGTTTCTCTTCAATCCTGCTGTCACCTGAGATTGCAACATCGACAATCCACACTTTGTTTTTTAACATGATCACGTGGTCTGTAGTATTGTGCTCCAAAACTCTGTATGTCCGAATTTGGAAGTCCCAGAGGAGTTTGACATGTTCATTTTCTGTAACTTTTTCCAGCTTTTGATATTATTATTATTATTATTATTACTACTACTACTACTACTACTACTATTATTATTTGGGAATTATTCAACGAGGTAGGCAAAGCTGAGATGCCAATGTTTACCTAATAGGTTTCCTATTATTATTATTATTATTATTATTATTATTATTATTATTATTATTATTTCAAAGGCTAAATGGGCTAAATGGGGGTGCATTGACTGTGTTTTTCCTGCCTGACAGAAGGAGGTTGGACTGGAATGCCCCTGTGGTATTCTATAAAATAGTACTGTTGAGTTTATGTTGGTTATCATTAAAATTCCTTAAAAATCAGTGGATGTGCAAATCTTTCTGAAACTTGGGGAAAATAATGCCCTGGTTATGTTGTATAATTGAAAATAGAAATTCAAGGCTCTTGTAGTTTTTTTTCAATGTTGTGCATAAAATCTTTTTTAAGGCCACCAAAATCAGTGGATGTGTAAAATATTCCAAAACTGGAGGGGGGGGGGAGTGGTAAATATTAGGCCTGGGTAACAACGCAAAAATTTGTTTCTAAAATCGATTCGTTTTTTGGGGGTTTTTGCGTTTCGATATTTAAAATAATTACAAAATTTTCCTTTTTAAAAGTTCGGTATTTACGAAATTTCGTTATTATTAACGAATCAATTCGTTAAAATGGCGGACGCGGTTGCGCAACATGAAAATATTAGTTTTAAATAATAGTTTTAATAATAATAGTTTTTAATAATAGTTTTAGTCCGCCCCCTCTCTATCCCTCCCTCCCTCTCCCTCCCTCCCACCCGCGTGGTCGCCTCCGTCTCGTTGCTGCGCCTCCTCCTACGTTTCCTTTTCCCAGCGGGGGAGGCGATAGGGGGAGTCAGCAACCGCAGCGTCGTCGGCCTTGCCGCTGCTGCTGGGTGGGGGTCTTTCCCAGGACGGCGGATGCCAGGGCCCCGCCGAGCGGGCACGCTGGACCACCCCTGCGCCGGGCCGGGCATGTGTGGGGTGTGCATGCCCAGGTGAGCCGGGAAAAGGGGGAAGAAGGGGGCGGGGGGAGCCAGGGGAGCGAGAAGAGGAAGCCAGGCCGGGAAGGGAGCTTGCTCGCTCAGTCTCTCTCTCTCGCCTGCCTTCCCTTCTCCTTGCCCCTGCTCGGGCCCCTTTGCAGCCCAGGAGCTGAAATAATAATGAAACAATTACAAAACAATTACAAAATAGTTTTAAAAATTCGTTTTGTTTTTTAGTTGCTCCTGGATGGTTTGTTATCGCTTCGTTATCAAGAAAAATAACGAATTATTAACGAATTACGAAATTAACAAACGAAACCGCCCAGCCCTAGTAAATATGTAAATATGTTCTACCATTGTACCAAGTTTAACCCAGACAGCTCTACAAATGAGGGAGAAAGGAACCTTGAAATCTTCCACACTTGTGCAATTACATAAACAAGAAAGTAACTAAAATTCTTTATATAATTATAGTTATGATATGGACCCCTTAAGATGTTTTAGAAGCATTTTAGAACAAATTCCTCCCCCCCCCCCACCCCAACTTAGCAATGAGTATTGAACAATTCTTTCATTGATTGCACAGGCCTGATTACACACACACACACACACACATATGTACACATACACACACACACACACACATATATATGTGTGTGTATGTGAAACATTTCTTAATCCTAACAATATATAACCATTTCTTAATATATATGCATTATGTGTAATATATAATATATAAACATTTATTGGGGCTCCATGAGAAACTCTTGCTTGAAGTTTGAAAACTCCTCCTATATAGCATACCAAGAAAGAGGATCCTAGAGAAAAGAAGGGCACTTTCCACAGGAAAGTGATTTCAAGAAACAGTTACTCCCAGGAAAGACTGAACTTTTTATTAGCAATAGTAATTATATTGAAATTGAAATAATTATCAAAGCATATCCTCTGGTGAATCATAATAATAGAATGAGACTTTACATTGAGATCCACACCTCTACTTTTTATACAATCATACCTAATAGTGGAGCCCCCGGTGGCGCAGTGGGTTAAAGCACTGAGCTGCTGAGCTTGTTGATCGAAAGGTCGCAGGTTCGATTCCGGGGAGCGGCGTGAGCTTCCACTGTCAGCCCTAGCTTCTGCCAACCTAGCAGTTCGAAAACATGCAAATGTGAGTAGATCAATAGGTACCGTTCCGGCGGGAAGGTAACGGCGCTCCATGTAGTCATGCCGGCCACATGACCTTGGAGGTGTCTACGGACAATGCTGGCTTAGAAATGGAGATGAGCACCACACCCCAGAGTCAGACATGACTGGACTTAAGGTCAGGGGACTACCTTTACCTTTACCTTACCTAATAGTACTTCCCAAATTCAGTTGATAACCCCAGTTGTCACAGATCTATTCAATCAATTGCTTAATGATAAGACAACATTATTGATTCAGAGAGACTAATAACTAGAATTAGATTTATACGGGAAGTCTCTTTGAATTAGCATGTAATTCTGGTAACATAATTTGTTTTGTTTTACCTTGTCCAGCTATCATGCTTTTAGGAGTTTTTAAAAATCATTTTACATGTCTATTGTTCTCAAAACAATAACCAATTCCAAATTGATCAAAATTTATAAAAAGATGAAAAGTTTTTAACTGAACCAGAATAACTAAGGACCAAAACCAGGAATGTTTTCAAAATAAGCTCACTTCATAGAGATATGAATGTAATAGTTTGAGCCAATATTAATTAATGTTACTTTGAAAAACAAATGTTAGAAGTCTGGCAAATATTGATTTGTGTCATAGGATATTTGAATAAACTTTTAGCATTCACTCATGCCATTTCAGTCATTCCAATCCCTTTACCCTTTTCTGTTTAGTTCTGTCATGGTTCCAAAGGTTAGTACAAGATGTGTTGCTAAAAGAAATTCACTCTTCCTTGGGCATTCTAGTTTTAGATTCACATACACAGAGATTTCTAGACATTTCATGCTTGCTACAATCCATTCATTGATGTCAGCTCGTATGACTTGGAAAACACAAAACCAAGTGAAAGCCACTAGACGCAGCAGCCTACTAATATGTGACAACTTACGCTATTAATCTCTCAGAGAGTCCCAAAGATATTCATCTTTTCAAACTTTGGATCTCAGGCCTAAAGTGATAATTCCAGAGCCCTCCCCTTCATCAAAAAATACTAATCTGCTCCCGTACTACTTGATACAAAGAGATCTTTTTTCTCCATCAGATTGGACAAGTGGAGCCATAGTCCCATTGCACTCAAACATACACAGAACAACGTATCAGCCTCTTTTGATAAATGCAGGTTTTGCATGCACAGGGATGACCACTCCCAGATCCAGCCCAAAGAACAATCTCACACAGTGATGAGATAACCAAAGGCCACAACTTGTTTATTGATTACAACTGAAAGCAGGGTAGGCAGCAAAATATGAGTCCTGGTTCGAGGTATTGGCCACCTCGCTGCTGGACCAATAAACTCAGAAATAGATAGGGGGTCCAGTGCCAGCTCCCATTCATACCACTCCGGATCACCTGAATATCCAGTCTGTAGAGCTTGGGCTGCTGAAAGACAATTTGTGGATGTGTGAGAAAGTAGTCCAGTCCACTCTTTAAGGCATTAGTATTTACCTTGCTTAGGGCTCCATCACACTAAACTTAGTGAAGCAAAAAGGATGACTACAATGAAGTATGCCAGAGTATGCAGAATAAGGGCCATGGGCTACAACATACCAGGGTGATTCCTACTCTAGGAAATAACCAAAAATGCACTCCATAAACAGCAGAGGCCCCTTCCACACAGCTGAATAAAATCCCACATTATCTGATTTGATCTGGCATATATAGCAGTGTGGACTCAGATAATCCAGTTCAAAGCAGATATTGTGGGTTATTCTGCCTTAATATTTTGGGTTATATGGCCGTGTGCAAAGGCCCAGAGATAACAAACCATACAAAGAAAGACTGCTCTTATACAGACAATGTTCTGGGGCAGGGTCGTTCAACTCCAGTTGAACCCCTAAGTGACATTTTGAGGCCTGGCATGCCACCCAATAGAGTATATTATGGCTACAAATCAGAACCTAGCTTTTCTCCAAATATAATCTGGAAAATGGAAGAGATGCATAGATCAGAAATGTGAACAAAAACAAACTGGAGAAGACAGGTATACTTCTTATAGGCACAGCACATAAAACTCAAAATAGACCCACAACCAGACCTACAGCAAAAGACATGAAAGAGCCTCATTCCAGAATAAATGCATTCCATGTTTTACTCCTGAAGGCCCAATCAATGTAAGGCATTGAAAATAACAGTCCAGAATTCCAGACACTATATCTAAAGTCTGGTAGTAGTCCAGATATCAGTCAGCCAAACTGATTTAGAAACCCTGATCCTAAAATACAGCAATATTGGGGCATATCAGGATCTACAAAGCCCATTTTAAAACTATCCCGTCTACTTCATAGAATTGTAGTTAGGGGAGACCATCAGGGCTATCCAGTCCAGGTCCCTGCTGTGCAGGAGTACACTGTTAAATCACTCCCCATAGGTAGCCATCAAGCCTCTGTTTAAAAGCCTCAAAGGACATTGAGCAATGGCCACAAGCTCTCTGGAGCTGCCATTATGTCAACAAACAATGACATACATTAAACTGACAGTCCAACAGGCCTGAAATGGGTTTTGCCCCACTGCACAGTGACTACTGACACAGTTCAGGGGCAGTTTTGTGTAAACACTAGAACAGAATCCATGACTGAGCTGAAGAATTGCTCAGTCCATATAATTGTGCCCTAAATGTGATTCACATCTCACTCATGGCAAATCAAAATGGTAGCATAGGTTTGCAGAACTGAGGGTCACAAATATATTTTAAATGTACCAGTTTTATAGGAAGTTGGTCCTTTAAATCCAGAAATCATAGGATCATAGAATCAAAGAGTTGGAAGAGACCTCATGGCCCATCCAGTCCAACCCCCTGCCAAGAAGCAGGAATATTGCATTCAAATCACCTCCCACAGATGGCCATCCAGCCTCTGTTTAAAAGCTTCCAAAGAAGGAGCCTCCACCACACTCCGGGGCAAAGAGTTCCACTGCTGAACAGCTCTCACAGCCAGGAAGTTCTTCCTCATGTTCAGATGGAATCTCCTCTCTTGTAGTTTGAAGCAATTGCTCCGCGTCCTAGTCTCCAGGGAAGCAAAAAACAAGCTTGCTCCCTCCTCCCTGTGGCTTCCTCTCGCATATTTATACATGGCTATCATATCTCCTCTCAGCCTTCTCTTCTTCAGGCTAAACATGCGCAGCTCCTTAAGCCGCTCCTCATAGGGCTTGTTCTCCAGACCCTTGATCATTTTAGTCGCCCTCCTCTGGACACATTCCAGCTTGTCAATATCTCTCTAAAATTGTGGTGCCCAGAATTGGACACAATATTCCAGATGTGGTCTAACCAAAGCAGAATAGAGGGGTAGCATTACTTCCCTGGACCTAGACACTATGCTCCTATTGATGCAGGCCAAAATCCCATTGGCTTTTTTTGCCGCCACATCACATTGTTGGCTCATGTTTAACTTGTTGTCCAGGAGGACTCCAAGATCTTTTTCACATGTACTGCTCTCAAGCCAGGCATCCCCCATTTTATATCTTTGCATTTCGTTTTTCCTGCCAAAGTGGAGCATCTTGCATTTGTCACTGTTGAACTTCATTTTGTTAGTTTTGGCCCATCTCTCTAATCTGTCAAGATCGTTTTGAATTCTGCTCCTGTCCTCTGGAGTATTGGCTATCCCTCCCAATTTGGTGTTGTCTGCAAACTTGATGATCCTGCCTTCTAACCCTTTATCTAAGTCATTAATAAAGATGTTGAACAGGACTGGGCCCAGGACGGAACCTTGCGGCACTCCGCTCGTCACTTCTTTTCAGGATGAAGAGGAAACATTGGTGAGCACCCTCTGGGTTCGTCCATTTAACCAATTACAGATCCACCTCACCGTAGTTTTGCCTAGCCTACACTGGACTAATTTCCTTGCCAGAAGGTCATGGGGGACCTTGTTGAAGGCCTTACTGAAATCCCAGTACAATTTCAGTACAATTTCCTGCATCTATCCAGCTTGTAACTCTATCGAAAAAAGAGATCAGATTAGTCTGGCATGACTTGTTTTTGATAAATCCATGTTGACTATTAGCGATGACTACACTTGTTTCTAATTGTTTGCAGACCACTTCCTTAACAATCTTTTCCAGAATCTTGCCTGGTATCGATGTGAGGCTGACTGGACGGTAGTTGTTTGGGCCATCCTTTTTTCCCTTCTTGAAGATTGGGATCACATTGGCCCTCCTTCAATCTGCTGGAACTTCTCCCGTTCACCAAGAACTCTCAAAGATGGTTGCCAATGGTTCTGAAATGACTTCCGCTAGTTCCTTCAATACTCTGGCGTGTAGTTGATCTGGCCCTGGGGATTTGAACTCATTTAGAGCGGCCAGGTATTCCTGTACGACTTGTTTCCCAATTTGGGGTTGGATGTCCTCAAATCCCTCATCCAGTCCATCTTGCTGAGGTTGAAGATGACTTTCTTTTTGTGAGAATACCGAGGCAAAGAAGGTATTAAGTAGTTGTGCCTTTTCCCTATCCCCTGTCAGCATTGCCCCATCTTCTCCTCGAAGAGACCGTATCGCCTCCTTGTTTTTCCTTTTTCTACTGACATAAGAAAATAATCCCTTTTTATTGTTTTTAATGTCCCTGGCAAGCCTGAGCTCGTTTGTGCTTTAGCCTTGCGGACCTTTTCCCTACAGGTGTTGGCTATTTGTATGAATTCTTCTTTGGTGATTTCTCCCTTTTTCCACTTCTTGTGCATGTCTCTTTTGTGTCTTAGCACAGTTAGAAGTTCTTTGGATATCCATTCTGGCTTCTTTGCACTTGTCCTATTTTTTCTCTTTGCTGGCACGGTTTGCAATTGTGCCTTGAGAATTTCACTCTTGAGAAACTCCCATCCATCCGTAAATCCCTTGTCTTTTAGTATCTGTGTCCAAGGAATGCTGCTCAGTGTTTCCTTCATTTTTTGGAAATCAGCTCTCCTAAAGTCCAAAATGTGGGTATGACTTGTCTTAGTTTCGGCCTTCCTTTGTACCTCAAATTGCAGGAGCACATGGTCACTAAGGATCCTACCACTTCAACCGCATCGATCAGGTCCTCCGCATTTGTTAGGATGAGAGGACCTGATCGATGCGGTTGAAGTGGTAGGATGATCTCAGATTTGCTTTATCATATATACTGTAACTTTTTCACAACTTGCTTTGACATTCTTATGTTATAAATTGTGGATAAATGAAATTAATATTGAAATTTGTAATGAATTTCATGAAAAAATCCTGTGAGGTGATATTTTATTGTGTTTAATTTATGTAGGATATATTAAAACAACTACTACAATATTGAAATATAGTGTTGCTGGTTTTTCAATTTCAGGCCTGTGATTTTCTGTAGCCACCAATTACCAGGCTGTAAAATTCCTATAATGGCAGCCAAGGTGGGCAGCAGCAGTGAGTGGGTCTTGCCAAGGCCTATGGATGCCCATGGATAGCAATACTGTGAATGATGCTACAGATTCTTGAGTATCAGGGACAGAAATTTGATGAGAGGAGCCAATGACAATGCTATTCACATTTAGCTAGAAACTGAAGTTGGAGCTAGCAGTCACCTACACATTCAGCCATAGTCTGCCCTTGTAGCCATATTGCCACCATTTGATTTACCCTGATACTGCCATTAAGGAGTCTTCAATTAGGTAGCATCTGTGTACAGGGATGAGTTACACAAATGTAATTCTATTGCATCCAGTGAATTCAGAAAGTGTGAATTTGCTTTTTGAGCACAGAAGGCATATTCCTATATAAAAATGAAATGATAAATGAATGACACACTAGCTCTCAAATGTTATTCATCCATTTAAAAATATGTATAGCCCTTTATTGAATTGAGGCTAAAAGCTCTGATATAGATACAATAAGCCCCAAGACAACACAATTGATTTATTGCATGCCTGAAGAATATGTATGATAATAATAAAGCCACCCTAGCTTGCTATGACACTGCAAAAGTTCTTTATTTGCAAAGCAACCTCTAAAAGGATGTTATGCCTGAGATTTTCCATTTGCTAAAGCTGCTGCACACAAATTACATGGTTTTGTTCTAGACATTCCAGCAACTGACAAGATAAAACCTGGATTGAAGGTGACAGTTTTTGAATTGTATTCTTCTTTAAGTTCAGACTATTGCAACTGGCACTTTAGTGTTGTTTTTTTTTGGCTGTAGTTTTCATCTTGCCACATACGAGGATCTTTCAGTGTAATTCTCTCTTCATGAAACACATGTTGGAAGGACATAAATTCACATCTTATGATACACATCAGAAGTGGGTGAAATGGAAATATTGGGCTGAATGAGTCCTCAAGGCTGTTTTCCAGGCCCTCCATTTTTATGTCCCATCCCCACCATACCTCCATGAGTTTGATTGTCTTCCAAGGGTAGAGCCTTGGTGGTGGGTCCATAAGTGACATAAGAATTTCAACAAAATAAATTTCTCAGTTGATCAGAAATTCATTAAAAACAAAAATAAAAGAAAACTTATAATAGGGGGATGTAAAGAAGCAGCGCTAATCTCACTAGATGCCACCAAAATTATGTGAGGAAGTATTAATCTTCTTTAATGCCACCAATATTCTGTGAGGAACCTTCTTTTAAATATCAATTAAGCTGCCACCAATATGTTTAGAGACGCTGGATTATGTCTCTGTTTATCTTTAGTTGTGCTGTGAGGTGATTTTGGTAGTGTGGAATGCACCAAGCATAAAAGCAATGGAGGAGGCAGGTTTGAAATACAAAGAGAACAAGATTTATTGTTAACAGAACGTAATTGTTGCAGTTCTGAGAATTTGAACTTGGCACAAGGCTTGATGTTACAAAATGGCTGGTTTGAGATACATGCTTCTGATGATACAATTCTACAAACTTCTTCTTTAGTGAAGTGCTTATACTACTTCAGAGTTCCCTAATGTGAATGTCCACACTGTTTGCCCTATACTCGGAACAAACCACTGATCACCAGTCTTTCCTTACTGGCAATCCTGAAAACCCCCTCTGTTAGATTCTTTTAACCTAAGCAATCTAACAAGGTAACACCTTCAGCTCTCTTGCTGAAGAAATATTCACAAATTCTAGGAACTACTGAATTCTCACAGCTTCACAACAGAGCCCTAACTGGCTCTCCTCTTCCCCGGGTCTCATCCACCGGACTAAACTACTTTCCCCAGAGTCCTTTCTTGACTCTGCTATTTCCCAGAGCCCTTAACTGGCTCTGCTCTTCTCCGGGTCTCCTCCACCGGACTGGAGCTTAACTGCCACTTTCAAACCTTTTCTCCTTAAGCTCCGCCCACCTCCTCTTCTGCCTTGTCTTGTCACCATGGCAACCTATCCCTCACAGCTAGGCCATGGCAATAAATGTAATACATAAATACAGATTCAACACAGTACATTAAACACTCTATAATAAACATTATAAATACAGTTTAAACACATTATAAATAACACTTTATAATGAACACATCTCTACAGGGGGTCTCAAACATTTTTAGTCACTGAGCCCTTTTTGAAGTAAAAGTTTCTTGTGGAGCCCCAAAAATATTTATATTATATTATATTTATATTATAGTGTGTGTGTGTGTATATATATATATATATATATATATATATATATATATACACACACACACACACACACCATGGGAAACGTTTGACCAACATAAACTTAACAGTATTTCAGTGAAAGATCCCAGGGGCCATCCAGTCCAACCCCCTTCTGCCATGCAGGAAAAGCACAATCAAAGCACCCCCGTGGGAAAAGCACAAAGCACCCCCTGGAAAAAGGGAGAAGGGGAGTGGGAGGAGCAGGCAAGAGGAGAGAAAGCTTGGAGGAGAAGGAAGTGCGAACCATGGAGTCCCTCAGTGTGCTTTGTGGAGCCTCAAGGACTCCCCAGAGCACACTTTGAGAACCGCTGCTCTAAAAAAATGAATATTGTGGAAACCTGTGGCGAAGGAAGTCTAACTTTATGTCATTGCCTACTACAGAATCATGTAGAACAGGGATAAAGCTGCCATTGGATTAAGGGCCCTTCCACACAACCCTTTGAACTTATCTGAGAAACTGCAAGTCACTTCTGGTGCGAGAGAGTTGGCCATCTGCAAGGATATTGCCAAGGGGACACTCAGATGTTTTGATGTTTTACTGTCCTTGTGGGAGGCTTCTCTCATGTCCCCACATGCACAGCTGGAGTTGACAGAGGGAGCTCATCTGCACTCTCCCAGATTTAAACCTCCAACCTGTTGGTCTTCACTACTTCTGGAACAAGGGTTTAACACATAGCACCACTGGGGGCTCCCATTCAAGTAAAAAACATCAGTTAAAATCATGCAATCCAAACCATAGTCCAGGGCTGTTCCATTTGCAAATCACATTGATTCATGGTCACTCATTGCACTGCTCCAATTACTGGTCAAAGGCTTGGTCCCAAAGCCATGTCTTAAGTTTTTTCCCCTGAAGGTCAGGAGAGAGGGGGCTGATCTATGTATGGATGCTGCATTCACAGGGCTCATTTGTAGCTTTTGACCCCGGGTCTTAAGAATTATCTCATCTACTGTGGTACAGGATTTAGGACTAAACTGGAGGGTGAGGAGGAAGGAAGTTTGACTCATTCAGTTAGCAATAATAAAGTGGCAGCAGAGCCAGTTTATTCCCAGTTACGCTAAAACTGTCAATAGTTGTGCCTTTTGTGCATTAGCCAGAAAATTTGCAATCTTAAAATTAAACACTGGACAACTGTAATTCATCTGAAGAATATAGTAAATGTGTAATTGCACAAAGCTTAGAAACAGAATTGAAAATATTACTTTTCCTCTGTTCATGTTCAACGTCTCTTCAAACCAAAATACATTGGATTAACCACTGTGAGGGTCAGACAGGATATTAAATGCTTGGCCATGAATCGCCATGGGAGAAATCACTTCTAACTGTATGTGGTACTGTTTCCCTTTCAATTTCTGGTGTGCTGGGCCTCCGTCCAGCCGCATGAATGCAACAGTTGCTGGGAGGATATTTGGCAGCCTGCCAACATCAAGCACATTGCCACCAATTAGCAAAGAACCTTGGCAGCAAAGTAGAAAGAAATCCCAGTTTATCTTCCTTGCATGTATATAACCCTCTACAGCTTCTCTGGGAGAAACAATAGACATGCCCTCACAGCACAAGATATTTCAGGAAGGCCATTTATATAATCTCCAAGAGTAATAGAAAGATATGTTGAATTAAAGTTGGATCATGTGTCTGGCAAAAAATTTATGGAATTCAGTCTCTAAAACTGCAACTCTCGATTCACATATGCTTTGCAATCATAAATATGTTTACCTAGGTATAAGTACCATTCATATCAATAAAGCTTAGTTCCTAATGAATGCAAGTAAGGTGCAGGCTTAAGTGTTACATTTTGTTCAGCATGAAAATCTAGCCAGAGTTGCCAGCTTTAAATATAATAGCAGTGCTGGAATTCAGGCCTACTTTCAACACACCAGGGCAGAGGAAAAATGAAGCAGTGTCGGAGAAGAAAAACAGCTTTGGTTGTCAATATCACACTGTCCTTAAATACAGCCCTTTGCTTTTTCACATTTCCCAACCACACACGCAATGGCAGCCCTAAGACCTCTTGTCTTCAATACAAGGGGAAAGACACTGAGTACTTTTCTTTTCAGAAAGCCTTCTATAACTTGTACAAAAATGTCCCTAAACAAATGTGTTATCTGTTTCCTTTATGCAGCAAAGGATTTGGGGGAAAAGATGTCCATGATCAAAGTGACTTGCAAGGGCTCAGCTGATTAAAAAGAGAAATGGGAAAAAATGACCACAGTATCAGAGGTTTCTGAAACTGTACAATTTTCAGGTTTAAAATGGTTTGTTGCAAATGTGAGAACTTCAACTGAAACATGTCATAATCTTGTCGATCATTATGTTTTAAACAAACAGGTGATTTCTCATTCTCAAGTGGGGATTTCCACATCTCTAATATAGACTGAAAAAGTAATATGGATACATTTGGAAACAAGATAACAGACCTATTTTTGCTTTATGCCAGTAGTTCCATTCATTGCCCCACCTCTTCGTCTTCATAGCTTTAGCTTCAATTCTTTAGTCATGCTAAACCATGCACACTTCTATCCTGACCCAAAATGTGGGCCTGATCTGTTGTCCCAGATGCTAGATCAGGTATGCATGGAGTTGTGATGGGTACTTTCTGAGTCACCTTGGAGATGGGAAGGAGTTCTTACATGGTTTGGTGATACTGGGCAGCCACTTTAGGGGTCTTCTTTACTCTTTGTGCCATGGCAGTCCACATCTATGACATGCTAGAGTCCTGGCACTCTAGTTCATGTCAGACAGAGTATCACCATACTAAAGGAACTGGGAGGTATGAAAGCTTTGCTTTCCTCACCCATCATCCTTGTTATGCCAGTGCTCTGCTTGATATCAGGCAGAGCATAGGAAAGGATGTAGGGGGTGTGTCCTAGCTAGGAGTTGCCACGACATGGGGAGAGGATGAGGAGTGTCATCCTGTGTCTTCAGGCAGTCTGAGTCTGGGGAACATGGGATGGCAGTGAAGAGAGTTGCAGTTAGTTTTCCTTGGGAAGCAGTACAACTGTCTTCATGACACCCAAATCAAGAAAAAAATCAAAATCCTGGTTTGGATTCAGGCTTTTCCCTGTAGGCTGTTTTTTATTGCCCTATAATCCAATTTCAGAGTCTGGATTAACTACATTGATCTAGATTATAGGGCAGTGTAGACTGATATAATCCAGATCTATGTAGATAATATACATTCTAAAACTGGATTATAGGGCAGTGTAGATCCAGGCTTAAGGTAGCCTTGCCCTGGGTTAACCCAATCAGCCCTGTGTGGCATTTACACACTGACTTAAGTGGTCAGTGATGATGTGGCCCATGATGGGATGTTGGTAAATTCCCTTTATATCATGTATTCTAACCAATTCACATTGACAAAGAAATAAACTTTATATACTAAATTCACTTGCCAAACTGATAATGTGTGAAGAAAGGAAAAATCTTCCTTTGATTTAAAATATAAACAAATCTAGCCAAGAAAATGATGCCTCCTGGGGGAAAATGATGAAATGAAACTAATTTTAATTGTTTGTTCGTATTTTCTAGGAAAATATATTTCACATTAAAGAAAACTGTCCATTATTAAAACAGATATGTGAATCGATAATTTGGCATCATTGTCAAATATATTGCAGAAACCTAAGCTGAGATTCTTATAACATACACTAAAGCACATTTCAGGGACAAATTATACTTCTAATTGAAACCATTAGAAATGGCTAAAACAATTCAATTATTTTCCCCTGGAAATAAGAGGTGGCAGCAAAACCTTTTTTCTCAATTTGAGTATTCCTGGGTCAAAATATTCACAGCAGTACATATTGTTTTAAAAAGCGATAAAAGGAGAAGTAAACAGGCCTACACAATTTTGTGTATTCTTCGGTGAGATGAGCTGTCAAGCATACATCAGAGACTGCAGATGTTAATACCACTCTGCTTCTAAATGTCAAGAAGAACTCAGTCCTTGCTACAATCTAAATCCATCTGTTGACATCCAAATAGGTCACTGCATGTCAAATTAGTAGAGTTTTATATGCAATGTGTTTATTGATCCTGGAATGGATGATCAATTTGGGATCATAACAAGTTCAGGCACAAAGGCTACTAAACAAAGATGGATTTAGATCTTACTAACACACAAACACACCCTTGTAAATCATTTGTGTTATGAGAATCATAGTTGAAATGATGAGATTATGTCTATTTTCATTACTCTGTTTCATTTGGACTAGATTGTATTTCAGAAATCACTAGTGTGTACTCTACCGATCAGGTAAGGGTTCAGCTGGGGAACCCTTCAAAGCTGATACTGAGCACTCTGGATAATTGCCTGGTTTTCCAGTGATAAAATCATTCCAATGCTTGTACCTGCTCCTTCAAGAGAGAGTAATCCTATCCAGAACAAGCTACCTACCTAAATGTCAGATACAGGAATCACTGAGCCACAAATCCTGCATCTTGTTGTAATTCAGGTGGATAAAAGTGGTATAAGTTCAGTCAGTTATGTCCATTTACCTATGTCACTGTAAATGCATACCATCTTGCCCCCTTATTCTGCAATAAAATATGAATGGTGACTATTATATTATTGAGTGACATGGCATTTAGCAGCAGCCCCAAGAGACAAGGGGATAAATTAGCATAGAAATCTGGATCTTAGAAAGTTTTGAAAGGATTGAAGCTGTGGCACAAGTTTTTGTCAGTGTAATTCTTAACTACATTTCTTCTTGAAGGCAGCAGTAATTATCTTCTGACTGAAAGTAAGTCTTCAAAAAATTGCTATTTGCAAATTGGGACTTATTATTTGCATAATTTGCATTTAAAAATAATTTTGAGTATTTTTTTCATTCCTACAAAATTGAAATTCATGTTCTCTTGCGTTTACTAAATTTCAAATACAACTCACAGCTGAATCATTTTTAAATTACTACAAGGGCAAGTCAAAAAATATCAGTGCTCTGATGATTTTAGTAAAAGTTCTGTTGTCCATATTTTCTGTTCAAAGTTCTTGCTATGCAGTTACATTGGTGTTACATTAGTTTATTTGCAACTGTGGTGAAAATAAAAATGGCTCCCCTCCCCCTTGTGATTTGCACAAAATAAGGGCAATACTGGAACATTGTTGGGGAAATGGTTCCACAATTAAGAGTGCTCACTGATGTGCTCACTGGAGAGCTAAGGCCTAAAATTCAGATAAAACGCAGGGGACTGGTATCCAAAGGTGTTGGATTGTTGCATGCCAATGCATGTTTACACACCACTACCCATGCTGTCAACTCTCTCCCAAAACTTCATTTTGAAGTGTTGAAACTTCCTTCCTATAGTCCCTATATGATATTGCCCCATTGGACTATCACCTGTTTGTTCCCTTAAAAGAAGCCCTATGAGGATGAAGATTCATGTCTGTTGAAGAGGTAAAGACAGTGGTGCATTTATGGCTCATAGCTTAGCCTAAGGCATGTTTTAATAAAGGATTACAAAGTGTATTGACAGATGGACAAAGTGTATTAAAAACAAAGAATTATCTCAAAAAATGATGTATTTGTCTTTTCAGAAAGTTGGTTAAAAAGTTCTACAGAGTGCGTATAATTTTTGACTTGCCCTCATAGTATTGAAGCCGATATACTAAGCTGCATGTATACAGAGATGATCAAATATACTAATGGATTTCTGGAAATTGGTTATTTATTAATGAGTACATGGTGATCAAAATGATTAATGAATGTAATTCACTCAAATATTAGATAATGTGGCAAAATTATGCATAATTTGTACTTTAAAGGGGAGAAATGGCATAATTGAGTGCTTTTAAATGGCTCCTTTTTCTCCTCCCCCAGATTCAGTATGATAATTTCACAAAGAAACGTAGGTTAGGTCCCCCAAATGTATAGTATAATATGGAAGATGTATTTATACACTGCTTGAGGGAGGGACAAATATTCAGTCATTTGATTATTTGACCTTTCGTATCTTTTGAATATTGTCCAAGAACATTTTTTTAATCTGTGGTCTCTGGCACAGGAACAGAGAGTGGGATAAAAAGGACAGTGTGAAAACATTATATTTAGCAGTGATTGCAATGATTAATACCCAGCAGTAATAAAAAAAAATCTATTTTCCTAAACAATAACTGCATTCAACATTTTCATGAAAATTGTAGTTTCATGTAAAGTTATAGGATTTCCTCCTGACATTATTATATATGATTTTATACATTAAATATTTTTTTCTACTTAAATTGATACTCTTGAATGCCACTTGTCAACCACAGTACTTATATTAATAGCAATATATATGCCGAAAATGGCTCACATTATTCAAGGAAAAAAGTTAGCCTTTCTGCAACTTTTATATAAGTTTTTAAGATGTTCCATTTCTAATTAACAAAAAATAAATAAAACCAGGGCAGGACAGGACAGGAAAAACTTATGGGAAAAAACCCATGATTTCTTGCTTGTTTGTTTTTTTGGTAGCATTGTTAAATACTTCAGGAGGACATAATGTCAAGATTGTTGCTGTTACTAGGATGTAAAAAACAAAGCCATTGATAAATAAAAAATTCTTCT
This sequence comes from Anolis sagrei, assembly GCF_037176765.1. Taxonomy (NCBI): domain Eukaryota; kingdom Metazoa; phylum Chordata; class Lepidosauria; order Squamata; family Anolidae; genus Anolis; species Anolis sagrei. Next base: position 135,609,547 of record NC_090023.1, read on the forward strand.
TCTCCAGAAGAATAAGGTCACATCCTTACTGAATAATTAACTATCAAAATGAAGCTGAATGGGAAATATAATTAAATAAAACATAGTAAATGCAGTAGGCAAATGTAAACTTATGTTAATATATAAAAAGTTACAAAACTAATAAAAATATACAAGGTAGAAGCTTAAGTTAATGTAATAAACTATAATCTTTTCTGAATAATTACCAGTACATTTTGTCTTTTGGGAATAAAGCTAATTAGATTAAGTTAATCAACAACAAAAGAAACCCCTGTCAAACTGTGCTCAGTACCTTTTGATTTGTAGTAATGTTTTGCTGTATTTTAGTGAGAGTCCTCTGCTTATTGAAGTATTGGGAAAGTACTTATGCACTTGAGATTTCCTTCTTTTCAGATAGTTTAAACTAGATAAGATTGAATATAATAGGTAGACCCTAAACTACAAACATCTGACTTAAAATGGCTCATGGTTAAGAATGGGGATGAGGCAACAGGAAGTGAGAGAAATCTATCCCTAGGAAAGGAAATTGACTCCTAGAAGTTATCATGGTGAAAAGGTGTCTCAACTGAAGGTTCATCACCAATCTTTGTTTCCACAACAAGCCATTTTTTAAAAAGTCCAATTATCACAGGGACAAAAAGTGAGGTGCAGTCCTCTGAACATGGGCTCAGACAGCAAAACAAAACCACAAGGATGTTAACCCCTCCCTATGCTATCCAAAGCTTACACACAAACTCACACATATGGCTCGAGTTATACTTAAAAATATAACTGTTCCGACTTACAAACAAATTCTACTTAAGAACAAACCTACAGAACCTATCTTGTTCATAACCTGGGAACTGCTTTTATGTATATTTTTTCTCCTACTGTGAGGATGACAAACAGAGTTGATATTTATATTTTGTTCCCTATTACAGATCTAACAAAGTGTCAGTTCTCTAATGTCACCATAAGTCAAGAGATAACTTTGGGAATACCTTAGGAGCAAAATATTTGATAGCTTGCAATTAGCACTCTGATTATACCACACTTTGGGTCAAGTCAAATGCCAAATTTCCTTTCCTTCCCCATACTAGTTGCATGATGACAATTTTATGGGAATTATAGATACAAATTCAGAGTAGACTAAGGCAAGGCAGGCATCTCATTACTTTTCTGAAACCATTTCACATTTACATCAGGCCACATTTAAAATCACAAACTATGAAATTCCCAACGAGGCCATGGAAAGGTAGAAAAAAGATTGCAAGGCCAAATGTATATATGCAACATAAATGTAGCAGTAACTCATTTCAGAAACCATTTAATACTGTCCCCAGGCAATGTTATGCCTATGTGAACCTAGAATTAGAATGATGTCAAAGCAGACATCAATTTCTTGGGAATTATCATATCATTAAATGGCAAGTTCGCCCTTCTCTACTTTCATCACAATGTTACATTGTGCAAGCACACCACCTCATGTGTTACACTATCACAACCAAATAACAGTGTATATGATAAAAATAAAAATAAAAATAAAACTTTGTTTATAGCCTGCCCTATGTCTCCATAGGGACTAAGGGCGGTTTACAAAAAATTGGCAAGTAGTTATTGCCACATGGTGCTGGACAAAGAACAAAATAACCAAAGCCACTCAAGTCCCACAAAAAAATTCAACATCCACACTGAAATAATAAAAAATATTACCAAAACTGAGGGATAACAACAACATTAAAATTTTACACCTAACTTAAGGAAAACAAACAAAGAACAAGACAAAAAAGATAAAAAGTATGACGTTAGTTAAATGTTTTAATAATTTTACTTTTTCTTATTTCTTCATAAGCAAGTGGGACTTGAAACAGACTGTTGCAGTATAGATTGCTCCTGGTCAATGTTCCACTCAGTCAGTGGGAGGAGAATACATTCTTTTTGTTCCACCAGCCACTTCATTGAAATTCACTCCATCCTCTTCCAATACATCTGATGGGACACCACTTCAAGGTAGTCTCTCAATGTTGTCAGAACAATACATAAGACCCTGAAGGCCTAGTGGGAATGGGGACCCTAGAAAGGTCGGGGGTTAAAATTTTGCCAGATGGGGAAGTGTGCTTCCAACTTGCCTTACCTGGCTGTTCCTCTCTGCCAGGGATGGGCGAGGAGCACATAGTCCAGACCATTGTGGGAGCTGCAACTTTTGCTGAATTACCCCAGCATGCAAACTTTCTGGCCTGTACCACTCAGAGAAAAGACTCCTTAGAAGACATTCCATGAATGCCAACATGGCACATGCAATTCCTGTGTTATGTTGTGTAACATACAGAGTTTAGAGGCAGACCATATGCTCAAGCATATGACAAGGGGGATCAAAGAACTGAGCAAAACATAAAAGACTGTTTATACCTGAGATGGTCAAAGATCTCTGAAACTGACCTTCCTACTATAGACAGGCATGAGAACAAAGAACTGGGATGCATGATCAATGAACCAATGAACAGACTGGATGTTTACTTTTAAGGTCAGTTTCTATGTAGGACCTTTTAAAATCTTGTTAACTGTAGGCAGAAGCTCAGGCCTGACACTGGATGCCATGTGTAGTTTGCCTTTACTGTTTGTTTACTAATAAAGTTCTATCTGCAAAACAGTGAGACTTTGTTTGGAACAAAATGGTTAAATTTCACCAATCCTGGCAGCGGCACATACTGTAGACAAACCCACAAAGGGCAGGACTGGGGATGGGAAGTGGGAAGGGATAGAAGAGATATTGAGTTGAATTGAGTGGGGGGGGGGGGCATGATTGGAGAAATGCAGAACCTTACCTGGGCTCAGTGAATTGAGCCTCCATTGTCCTGGATCCCTGATGCTCCTCAGACAAGGTGAAAAATATCTACACACTGCAACCACTGCACTAATGTGCAGCAACACACAGTTTGTCACTGATGTTATTAATTATCTCACTGCCTCAATTATAGTATTGTTATATTATTGCTTTACCTCAGTGGGGATCATGTACACATCCTGGTCTTTCTCACATAGATGCACAGGGGATAGTTGGTTATGACCTCTAATATCCTATATGCCTCAGGTCCAGGCTATTTGGCAGAATTCATCTCCCTGCATGAGCTAGCTTGAGCTCTGAGATCACAAGAAGCGGCCCTTTTCTCAGTCCCACCAACATCAGTCATTATTAGTGGAGATACAAAAGGCCTAAAGATATGGATGTTCCACTGTGCTTTTGACTAGACAATTCCTCTGATAACTTGGCCCCAGCTAGGATCCTGCACTTTATTGTTGTTCAGTACTTAAAGTTATAAAGTTATTACATTGCCCCCTATATTTGCTAATGCCAAGTGATTTACACACTTTAGCCATCAACCCTATCCTTACAATTAATTTGCACCAGCCGCCCACCCATGCCCAGAAACTGATCATTATTGCAGGTTTATTGGTTGCCGGTTGATGTCTGCTTTAATATTATTGTTATAATGTTTTATTTTGTTTATGTTGTTGATTATGTATTTTAATGTGTTTTATTTTAACTAAGTTGATTGGTCTCGTCCCATGGAAGCTGCCCTGAGTCCCCTTGGAGAGATGGAGGCAGGTTATAAAAATAAAGTTGCTGCTGTTGTTGTTGTTGTTGTTGTTGTTGTTGTTGTTATTATTATTATTATCATTATTATTATTATTATTATTATTTAAAAGAGGCTGCCCGTAGAACTCTCTTCCCAGAAAGACCAGAAAGGTCCTCTCCCTGTAAACTTTTTGGTGGTACAATAAAACTTTTTTATCCAGGCTTTTAAAATTGAAAGTTTTTAAAGATTGAGCCCAAGGTTACTGCATTGTTTTAACAAGTTTTTACAATATTTTATATTTTTTAATATTGTTATTACATTTAATTCAATTTCCTTTTGTATGTTTTCAGTTGCATTGTTTTTAAAATTGTGAGCCACTTTGGGTCCTAATCCTGGGGAAATAATGAAGTATGAACAACAATTTGGAGTGTATTGAGAGAGGAAGTTTTGCCTCCTAGTAAGAAAGTGTCTTGTCATAGCAGGAAGAGCCAGTAATTACTGCATAGGACCTGTGTCCAAGCAGGTCATGCCAAGAGCGTGTAGGAAAAAGCCCAGAAGCCAAAGAGTTAGCAAGCAGTGCAGCAGGTAGTATGACAGAAAAAAAGGCAGCTACACAGTTGATGGGAAAGAAAGGAGGAGGAAAGGCATGAGGAGGGGCTGGCATTATGCAAGGTATTTGTAAGACCATTGAAAAACCATTGCCGGGGGGGGGGGGGGGAGGGCAGCTGGAGCACACCACAACTTTCAGTAAGCCAGGATGCATCAGAGCCATGCCACCTCAAACCATGCAGGCAACAAGAAGAAAGAAATCACACTAGGGCACAGACCAAAATGAAGCACATAGCCTAAGTTCCTCCTTGCTTGGAGGACCAAGTAGAGAATGTGCTGGCATTTGCTCCAACCTGTCATTTTTGGCAGATTGTATGCTATCCACATTTAATTTGTTTTTTTTTAATGGGTTTTTTTATCTATTTATTAGAATTTTCCGACACAAATATAATACCATCACATCCACTCATTGTTAGAAATTCAGTTACTAAATTACATTCTGGAAACATATCACATACCATATAACACATATCACATTATAATTACCTAGTGCTCTTATCTGTCTCCCCTTCACCTTACCCTTGTGTCTTACGATTTTACACCCCTCCTCCCCCCTCCCCCACCCTTCAGGGAACAGTAAATACCTTAATTCAGAACTTAATTTAAGTGAACAATTGTATAGAGAGAATGGTTTAGCACCTTGTATCTTTCATTTCCTTCCACTTTTTCTATCAGTCTTTCCCATTTCTGTGCCCAAGTTTTCTTAAGTCGGCTTGTTGTGTATTTGCTTCTTTTTTCGTAGATGTACTCGTGGAGCATATATTCTGCTAAATACTCATACCATTTTTAACCTCCCATTTTCTATAATCTTTCCACCCCAACGCTACAGTTGCTTGGGCAGCTAATATCATGTATTTTATAATTTCCTCCCAGTCTTTGCAATTATCTTTTTTGTCTAATTTCTTTGTAAAAAGTTCTAATTTAATCAAGGCCAGTTTATAACCTATTATTTCTTCCATTTCATTCATTACCTTGCTATAGAACTCTTGTACTCTATCCACATTTAATTTGGAGACAACCATTTGATAACTCAGAAAAGCTTGGACCTTATTCTCGCTGCCAAACATGATTTAAATCCAGTATTTAATAATCTACATTTTTTTGTTTGGTCTGCATGATTTGCATTGTTGGTGGGGTGCAGTGTATCTAGCAAAGATTGGCAAGGTTAGAGTAATAATTACCACTAAAGAAGTAAGTAACTTTGTGATAGTACACAAAGGCCACCTTATTCTGAATTTGGATGCTTCATTTTTCCTGGAGACACTATATCGCATTGGCGGGGTGTATCTTTCAGACTGGAGACAGGACATCTGATTGTAAGGAATTCCTTACAATTTCAGCATTAATGGGTTGGTGGAAGGAGGACACTGCAACCTTTTCCGGTGAAAGTGAGGCATGAGATTTTGAATCCATCATTTGTATCTTCATTCAAGGCATATAGGGGAACTCCCTGCTCAAGAGCAATATGCGCAAGTGGATCCTCAGCTGCTATCTTCGTGGTATCTTTTTGGTCAGAGGCAGAGATTTCAGATGTTCCAGGTTATTCATTTACACAGATCAGCTTACTAAAGCCAACTTTGACAGCTGTAACTTCATTCCATGTTGTGATTGGGTAACCCTCTGTTGCACTCCAGGAGGGAATAACCCTCTGACTTTAAAACGCCACATGCTGAGTAGGAAAACAGCCCCTTTTAAAATCAAAGATAAGTAAAAGCAGCAAAGTAAAAAAGCACTTTAAGGGAATAGGTAAATTAGGTAAGAAGATAAGCAGGAACAAATTAGTCCAAGGTATGGTTCAGCTAAGTTCAAAAACAAAGTTCAGACTTCTCTAATAAAATCCAAAGAACCAGGAAAACATTGATCCAAGGCATGAGTATGTAATCACAAGAGACAAAGTCAAACCATAAAATAAGAAATCCTTAAACATGAATCTTCCAAGCAAGGCTTCCATGAGACAAGAGCAAGAACTTAACAGGATTCTAAATGATGCTTCATCTGACTATATTTCCCATGCTTGGAACTTTATATCCCCTCGATAAGCCATTCCAAGCACTCAGAAATTGATTTGTTTTCCCTGAATGCCTTTCATCCTTATCTGTCAAATCCTGGCAGAACGCTGAAGGCCTTGGTCGAACTGTCTGTTTTGGCTATTTTCCACCCACCTATCTATATGCTCATTAGTTTCTGCAGGTGCCAAGTTGTTTTTAAGCCCCAAATCCTGGGAACTCTCTGGGAGCAATTCAGAGAGTAAACCATCATCCCTATACCCTGTAGGAACATTCTCATGGGAAATTACACTTTGAACAGGTATCTCTATGTCATTCTCTGCTTCAATATCATTGCCCAAACCATTGCCATCTGGAACCTCATTCACATCATTCCCCACATCCAAAGCACCTTGATCTTGAAACACAATCACAGGCTGAACTCCAATACCTTCTTCTAATTTCAGATGGGAGTCCTCCTACGAACAGAAAGTTAACAAGGCATACCAAATTGTAAAGCAAAGACAAAACATGGAAAAATTATTTACTAGGGTTGGCAATGAAACAAACAAACAAAAAAGAACTGTAAAGAGTCAAACAACAAGTCTTATGGCATATTGAAAACCAGTTTGTTTATTTCAATTTAAACATCCATGGGCTATAATATACTTGAATGATTGAATGTCATTGATCAAACAGGTCAGTTGGAACATCTGAAACATTTGTACATCCAAAGTATTTTATGAAGAATTTAAAATATTAGAATTCTTCTTCTTCTAGACTTATTTTTCCTGTGAATATCTGTTGTGTAGTAAAGTGCTATTTAATTTACAACAGACACTGATTTCATAGTGCTCTAGGGATGTGGAGCACTTGAATCATGTCATGAAGCAATATCATAAAATTGTAACAAGTAGTCAAAATAATAGCTTGATGGATTTACTTGACTTTCCCACTTCCTCACTCCAAACCCAACAATTCCTCTTGACTATCTACATTTTATTTAGTCATAATAAACAGAGAAGTGATCAGTACAGCATGGCAGAAAGCAATGAAGAGAAAATGTTGATGTGGCTTTTCTTGTGCACTTCCTAAATACATACAGAGGAATGTGTGTGTCTCTGATGAGCTGCTCTCAGACTGTCAGTATCGATTAACTTTCCTCAAACGGAGGTTCCTTCAACAGTGCCATATAAAATCCAGATTATCTGCATTGAACTGGATTATATGGCAGTGTAGACTCATATCATCCAATTCAAAGCAGATAATGTGGATTGTCTGCTTTGATAGTCTGGATTATATGGCAGTGTAGAAGGGCCCTGAGTCTGTCCTTCCATGTTTCTCTTACTAGCCATATACATGCTTGGCTAATCCTAACCTAGTCACATTTTATTTTATTTTCATTGATGCTTTGATCATTAAGAGCTCATTTTGACTTTATCTTAAACTATGTGGGAACTGAGGTTCTTTACTGCTTGTAAGCACTTTGCCCTCTCTTGTCCACAGTGCTTTGTGATTAAAGCTAGTGGGAGGCAACCATGGTAAACTTCCTCAAACTCTTTGCCATTGTTTATTTAATATTTTAGCTTGAAAGGAACAAACAGGCAACCTTCTACACAGAGAGCACAGGCAGGTGTTTCCTGCAGAGCAAATGGTCAAGAAACTCCTTCTCCCATTTCCTGAAACTGTGAAGTAATTCTGAGAATCTTTAAAGGACACCTTAAACCTTATTTTGAGGACACCACTTTCAAGGTGCTGGAAAACTGTTTGAAGCTCAAACCTTGTAAATATCTAAAAAGATAGAGGAAGAAGCATTTTGAGAGGGTTATCAAAGGAGCATCATTTTAAGGAGAGCAGCTCACACGAATCTAAGTTCTCATTATTCCTTATGGTGCTCTTGCAGTCATCATGAATGTCAAGCTCTGTCTTACATTCCTCAATTTGCAAACAATATTATGATTTTTCAAGAATAAATTTTTTTGAAGGCAGCAATAGAAGAAGCCCTGTCTGCTGTAGTAAAAGTTGGAATACATTTCAGCATGAAGCTATCCCAGTGATAATCCCACCTTCCCCATCAGATGTGTAGGAGACTTAATACTAAACAAATATTTGCATGGAGGGATTAAAGGAGTGCCAGCATTTTACTTATGAATTCACTCTGTTGTCCTTGAATTGCCTAACTGGCAAAAAGAAGCTTTTGAAAATGCAATTATTATTGAAAGATAAGGAATTACCATGGAGTCCTGAGTATTTTATGGGAAAAGATGGTGTTATATCTTGACTGCCTGGTTTGGAGTGCAGAGCTAGAAAGCAAGACGAAAAGTCATACTGTGAGGAGTTCCATTCAAGGCCAGCTAAATATATACCCAATGTTTTTCCTCTCCTGCTGAAAACAATTAGATACTTTAAATATCCTGTGTTATAGATAAGAAGTGTTTAAGTGGTTGAATATGGGGTAAAGGAAGCATCAGAAAGATGTGGAGAAAAATACTCTCCCAATAGCCAAACAACTGAAAATTGCTGTCTTTTATAACATTCAAGTTTCCATTATAAACCACTTCTCAGTGTTAGTTGAAAATGATAACAAAAGTGAGGAATGTTAGGAAGATAAGGTGGCTAAACAACCTTGTGGAAATACAAATAATAAAGGAAGAGTCAAACAACACTAGAAAGAACAAGGATAAGGGTATGAAGGCTATCAAGCTTTTGGATCAGCCAGACTGCTCCAATACACTACAACTAATTGCCATAAGAGTTGAGCATATTTACAAGGAGCTAAGGATACTCAACTGCAAAAGTGATTCAATCATAAAGGAACAGGAATAGAAAGGATTATTGAAGCAGGCTATCTGCAAAACAGTCTTGGGTAAACGTCTACCCTGTTAATCCATGAAATAGGAAACTACTCAGTTAGTGCTTACTCCTAATGAAGTTTGTTTGTCAGTATGCAATAGGGGTATGCATAATATTGTTTTGGTGTTCCAGATTCTGTCAATTCGGGGATTCAATTGTGAATGCACAACAACGAGCCTGAAACCTTACCCAATAGGGTATCACAGCAGCTGGGACTTTTTGACCAATGAGGGCTTTCAGGTACCTTTATTTTTTGCCCCACTTTTTTTGTCTCAGATTATGAGGCTGTCTGGAATGGCCCTACATTTCTATTCAGGCTTCTGTGCTTGAGAGCCAAACTAGCAACAAAAGGCATCTTTCCAAGCCATGTGTTCTACAATGTCACGTTTAAAGAAATATGCAATAGAAACACAAAACCTGATTTTGGAAAATAATCTCAAGAATTCTTTTCCATGTATTGTCAAAGGCTTTCAGTGATGTCAGCAGCAAGGCTCAGTCAGGCAGCTGTTTTTGATTGGCAAAACAATGTCAGTGATAGTGGCCTCAGTGTGTTCTTGATCTGGCTGGCCCTTATACTATAAGACCTTCAGGGATGCTCCCATGATACAATGGCTCAGTTCTAGAGCACAGTACTCCAGATAATTTGGTTAAATGTTGATATGGGCCAGTTTCCTTTTCTTAAGTTTAATTTGAGAAGGAAAAGCCAAGTTCCGGGGGGGGGGGGGGATTTTTCAGATGATTCAAATCTGAAAAATTACACTTTTAAACTTTTAAACTGGCTTCTTTTTCTGCCACTTCTTCTAAATGCCTCCCTTAATTATAGATATTCCCAGGAAGGCAAATGGTCATAATTTCAAAAGAGAAGTAAAGAAGAGAATTATGTGGTATGAGTAGAAATTACATAATAAATAGAGTGGAGACAAGGGAATCAGTATTTTACTAGAACGTTATACATTCAGGTGCATAGAGGTGTAGAAAAGCTGGGTCTATTTCATGGTGACAATTTAAAGCCATGGAAAATAAGTAATGATTACCACTTTCAGTTTGATTGAGGTTGATATGAGAAAAATATGGCATCTGCATGTCTCTATATGATGTGTTTTGCCAAAAAAAATGTACATTTGAATTAATCATCAATTAATCACAAACTATATTCTTAAATGTGGATCCACTATCCAACCATTATTCTCTGGAAACCAGAAACTCATTTAACACCTGATAATAGCAGATAGTTAAAGTATTTTAGCACTTCTTGCAATTGAGTTTCAGCTGCAGAGGGAAAAAGATATTAACCCATTCATTATGATACTGTGTGATGCCAACTTTTCATGAAGTGCCCAGTGGCATCATCATTACTATACAACAGTTTGAACTTAACATTAAAATAAAATCTTCTAAGAACGCACAGCTGGACTGCCAGTGCAATTTCCCATTTAAAGTCTCTTAGAGGGAAAAAAATTAATCAATGAGATCTCAGCTGTCTGCTTTCCCATTTATCATGGCTGTATCATACACTTAAATAGTTAATTAGTTCTAAGGCTCATTACCTGAAATATGTAATGTTAATAAAGGGTGCATTGCAAATATTGGCCTTAAGATAGATCACTTTCAAGCAACTGTGTGAAGTTAGATCTTTTTCAAATATTGTTTTGGATGTTTGTTCTAAATCTGAAAATTAAATATTTTAATTCCTGGATCTGACTTGCAGCAAAGTGTTAGCAGGCCTTCAAATGCTAATGAAGGTGATCAGCTGAACATTCACACGTAACTGCCGCACGGAAGAGCTCCTTGCCCCACCCCAGCCATTCCACAGATATATATAAACCCATTGTCCTAATTCCAACAGACCTCTACCTCTGAGGATGCTTGCCATAGATGCAGGCGAAACGTCAGGAGAAATGCCTCTAGAACATGGCTCTATAGCCCAAAAAACCCCACAAGAACCTAATGTTTGTGATAATTATTTTAATGAGTAGTATTTTTATCTGTATAGATATTCATTCAGAGAGAGTTTAAGATTTAAGGAAAATAAATTATGGGTTTTCCATATAATCTGCTTCTCAATATTTTGCTTTACTCCAGAATAAACAAGACAATAGTCTACCTATATCGCTTGGAAACAAAACTGTATAAATATGAGGTAGTTTAGCTCAGCAAATTATATTGCAATTTGTGAAATGGCATGTTCCTCAAACTAGAAAATACAGTTAGCACATCATTATCATAAAAATGTTCTTTATACTAACATTGTATGAAAGAAGACAATCTTCAGACAATCTTGCTGTATGGAAGGGAGTTGGACTAGACAGTCCATGTGGTCTCTTCCAATTCTATTATTCTATGAATGGTTCTTTTACAAGGCAGCTCAGGAACTTTAGAGGCGTTGGAAAACTGGAAGGAATAGTGCAAAATCAGAATTTGGGATTTGATCCTTAGTTTCATCTGAAAATGCCCCAAAGGTTTGGTGTGTGTGTATATATATATATATATATATATATATATATATATATAAAACCTGGGACAATTTTACTACATTTTATGGGTCATTATCAATTTGAACTCAAATTTGGAAGAGAGTTGACCTCAGCATGTATTCTCCGTGAGGCAATAGGCACAACAATAGATGCCCTGAAAACAATGCTAAAATACAAAGAACATGGTGGGTCTGTAGAAGGAAAGGGACTACAGAAAATATATGTTACTTGTTATCTCTCCCCTTATTATGCCATCCACCAATTTTCTATTAAGAATAATTTGTAAATTTTAGAGGATACAAAGAAAAAAATCTTTAAAGTGTAAACTATTCATATTGTTAAAGTATCAAAGGAAGGAAGTGGCAAAACCAGCCCCAGGTATTTTTTGCCTAATAAAATCCTGCGAAATTCAGGGGATTGCCATAGCTTGACAGACAATTTCAAGACATATATGTCATTATGCACACACGTGTCCACAATAAGCTATCTTAAAAAGCTATGTTCAATAAAGAACAGATTGCTCAATTCTAAAATTCCTAGGTACAGCTTCAGATTTCTGTTCTTCTTTGATGAAAACATAAGGCATGCAGACCTTAAGAGACTTTGACGAAATGCTTTATGAATATTTTCTAAAATAACTTTTGGAATTAAAATATACCTGGGAAAAAGCTTTATGATTTGAATTTGATGAAAAGATCTCTTCTCTTTTGTCAATTGTGAAAGCTCCTTAAATAATATCTATATGTAGAATCTTGTGTTCATTCAAATGAAATATACTAATGAGAATAAAAAGAATTGTGGTATCTCTATTGCAGTTTTCTTCAAAAGTTGAAACATTTCTGGTGGAAGTTTTCAAATAAAATAATATAATTTCTGGAAACAATATTACTATTTAAGTTATTCACTTGTTACAACTGTTAAAGGTGGTTTAACCAAGTTTATTCATTTATGAAGGTTAGATTGCAATTCTGGGATCTGCTCCTACCTCAGAGTGGTGCTGGACTTATACAATGAAATTACATGTTGAAATGCTTACCGTGCTTACATGTTGAAATATCATACATAACCTGCATATCTTAATTATGTTTGTCTTTCCTGTACAGTGGATGTAAACAAGTTTTCTCCTCTGTAAAACATGGGTAAAAGGATGTATGATAGCAAAAGGTTTGGATAAAGGGCAATATTCTAAGCCCTGAATTCAATTGTTAGTTCCAGCTACATCAGATCCATTGAATCAATGGGTAAGTCAATACTTACACAAGTTCAATTACTTCAATAGTTCTGCTCTAGTTAGGAATAACAATTGTATTTAAGCATAGACTTCCACTGAAAGAATCAAGTGTGGATATTAGAAACAGTGCAACACATATCCGTGTGGGATGGATACCCACAATTTCATCTACCTACATCTGACAAAATTTTCAGGTGATTCAATGGTATGCTTTCACTAGAAATTACCACAGTCATTGGCGGAGGGGGGGGGGACTTGCAAATTCCTAGAGAATTCCAGAATAATTCATTCATTTTAATAGAGTTTGCTGTTAGCTATGGTTCGCTACTTCTATGGTAAAATCTGGAACATATCCCTCACAGATATGGGAATCATACTGTATTCACAAAATGAGGTGTTTATAATGTTAGGGTGCCAAATTAAGAACATGAGATATTGGATCATATAGATCCAATGCAAATTTCAGTATCAAACATGGAATAAAAAGTTCCTTCCTTCTCTCTCTTCCTCCTGGCAGTCTCTCACACCCATCCACCCACCCACATTTATTTATTTTACAGAGGACTCTTCACTGAACAGATACCAGTTCTGTGTATATAATAATTCATGCACAAAGTTTCCCCCTTTTTATTTTTTATTTAAACTAAATTACTCACATGGGAGTTCTTAAAAAGTGTTATCACTAATGTGAACTGTAAGCATGTAATTGATGAAATCCGCCTGAAGACCCCAAGGAAGATGATTTAAAATGGCAATTTGTTAAAATAATGTCTATTAGTGCTGATTTTCCCTTGCTCCTACCAGTTAACCTAGCAGGTTCATTTATCATTGGACTCAAATTAACTCAGCCATAATCTGCCCCAACCTTCTGAGAGTTACTTGAAACCATATTTTGTTGAAATCAAATGACTATGCTGTGCATTTTGCAAATATAGAGGGGGAGGAGGGAGGAGAGAAAAGGAAACCACAATATTCTACCACAATTGTTCAAATATTTAAATACTCTTTAGACCAGAGAAATGAAACTTGTGATTCTCAAGTTCTCTTAAACTAAAAGCAGCATGACTAGAAAATAATCAGGTATAATATTATGTATGATATATAGTCTAACAATATTTGGAGAGCTTTGTTGTTCATTCGTTCAGTCGTCTCCTACTCTTTGTGACTTCATGGACCAGCCCACGCCAGAGCTCCCTGTCGGCCGTCACCACCCCCAGCTCCTTCAAGGTCAGTCCAGTCACTTCAAGGATGCCATCCATCCATCTTGCCCTTGGTCGGCCCCTCTTCCTTTTACCTTCCACTTTCCCCAGCATAATTGTCTTCTCTAGGCTTTGCTGTCTCCTCATGATGTGGCCAAAGTACTTCAACTTTGTCTCTAGTATCCTTCCCTACAATGAGCAGTCGGGCTTTATTTTCTGGAGGATGGACTGGTTGGATCTTCTCACAGTCCAAGGCACTCTCAGAACTTTCCTCCAACACCACAGTTCAAAAGCATCTATCTTCCTTCGCTCAGCCTTCCCTAAGGTCCAGCTCTCACATCTGTAGGTTACTACAGGGAATACCATGGCTTTGACTATGCGGATCTTTGTTGCCAGTCTGATGTCTCTACTCTTTACTATTTTATTGAGATTGGACATTGCTCTCCTCCCAAGAAGTAAGCGTCTTCTGATTTCCTGGCCACAGTCTGCATCTGCAGTAATCTTTGCACCTAGAAATACAAAATCTGTCACGGCCTCCACATTTTCTCCCTCTATTTTCCAGTTGTCAGTCATTCTTGTTGCCATAATCTTGGTTTTTTTGATGTTTAGCTGCAACCCAGCTTTTGCGCTTTTTTCTTTCACCTTGATTAGAAGGCTCCTCAGCTCCACCTTGCTTTCAGCCATCAGAGTGGTGTCATCTGCATATCTGAGGTTGTTAATGTTTCTTCCAGCAATTTTCACCCCAGGTTTGCATTCACCAAGCCCCGCACATCGCATGATGTGTTCTGCATACAAGTTAAAAAGGTTGGGTGAGAGTATGCAGCCGTGCCGTATGCCTTTCCCAATCTTGAACCATTTGGAGAGCAACAAGTATTAATTTAACTACATAGTTTCAAAGTATCTACTGAGTAGAGATTGGCTAACCTGCAGGACGATGCCTACCTAGAAAGGGACCAAATATTACATCCTAAATCAGATGTAGCCTATAGAACAGAGTAAGGCTTATATTTCATTGTACTTGGTTCCACTCTTCACTACCTGTTCCCTAGCCAAGTCATCTGAGAAAAAGGTTCATACATATGCAGTTGACTGATGGATATTGAAAAGAAAAGGGAGGGGGTCCTCACACAGTCATTTATACAAAACCTTGGAGAATATGACTCACTCTGCATTTATCATCTCAGTAATCCTTTCAGCAAACCTTTAAAGCAGGTCAGTATATTAGCATCTGTGTGCCAGCTGATACTGTGGGTGGTTTTGGAAGTCCATATAGTTCATTTGTAGCAAAAAGAAAATTTTAATCAAAGCTTTTCCGGTTAACATTTTAGCCTCTCAATCTGCACTACACTAGTGACTGTAATACAAACAAAACTGTACTAGTTCATACTAAGACTGATAGCACCTTCCGTCAGATGTTTACCCATCAGTGCTGCAAGTGTCAATTAAGTTGTTGGTAAGTAGGAAGTCCAATGCCTATAGATGGACAAAGGCTTTAATTGTTTCAACTTTGCATGTAGAAATGAATAATTTCCACATTTGTTTCCTCTCTGCCATTGAAGATATAAATATGTGCAGTTTTTATCCAGTACTTTATTCAGTTTTTACAGACATTATTCAGCAAGGAAATACATGTGAGAGTTTTGTGTACCATCACCATCACCACCATTGGCTTTATTTTTTGACAACTCATGAGCTCCATTTAACATTGTATGTTTTTAGAAATATTTATTCAGAGGCAGATCAGTCTGGCTTTCCTCTTAGGCTTAGACAGTATGACTTCACCAAAGTCACTATGGCAAAATAGGGATTCAAACCATGCCCTCCTGGAATTCTGTTCTGACACTCAAACTGCTATACCTTGCTGGCTCTTCAAACATGCTAGATGCATACATATAATATCCTATTTTGATTTGGTCCTGAGGGGAAAAAAAGAAGAATACCCATGGATTGCCAAAAATAAGATTAAATGAATTTCAGGGAAAAAATCAAGCCTGAATTCACTCTAGAAAGCCACATGTTTAAATTGCAGTTCTCATATTTTAGACACATGACGAGAAGTCATGCAAAATATTTTAATACTGGGCAAAATTGAAGGCAACGAGAAAAGAGATAAACAAGATCAGATAGCCTGATTCATTAAAGGAAACCATAACCCTGACTGCAGGATTATTAATAAGAGGATCTTTTAGAGGTGAGAGCCAGCCTGGGATAGTGGTTTGAGGGGTGAAATACCTCCTCTCCCCATCTCTCACACACAAACATCCATGTTAAGTCATATAGCACCTTCACAAGTCAAATTATCTTGACTTGAAGACAAAAAAATCCATCAAATATATCTTTCTTTCTCAGTCATAAAAAAATGCAATCATACTTTACTTACTTACTTACTTACTTACTTAGGCGATCCCTTGTTGGCCAAGTAGAATTGTCTTCCAAGATCAGAATTCTTGTGAGTCTGTAGGTGGCTGTGGAGCCCTATTCTTGATCTGCATCTTCTTCCGCAGTGAGGGCATTGGTTTCCAGGTGGAAGGCGGTCTCGGCCGGGGTTGGCTTGACGTGCCTTCCTCTTCGCATGTTTCTCTCTTTCACCCTCCATTCGTGCCTCTTCAAATTCTGCAGCACTGCTGGTCACAGCTGACCTCCAGCTGGAGCGCTCAAGGGCCAGGGCTTCCCAGTTCTCAGTGTCTATGCCAGAGTTTTTAAGGTTGGCTTTGAGCCCATCTTTAAATCTCTTTTCCTGTCCACCAACATTCTGTTTTCCATTCTTGAGTTCAGAGTAGAGCAACTGCTTTGGGAGATGGTAGTCGGGCATCCAGGCAGCGTGGCCAGTCCAGCAAAGTTGATGGCAGAGGACCATTGATTCAATGCTAGTGGTCTTTGCTTCTTCCAGCACACTGACGTTTGTCCGACTATCTTCCCAAGAGATTTGCAAGATTTTCCGGAGGCAGCGCTGATGGAATCGTTCCAGAAGTTGCATGTGACGTCTGTAGACAGTCCAAGTTTCACAGGCATATAGCAGGGTTGGGAGGACAATAGCTTTATAAACAAGCACCTTGGTATCCCTACAGATGTCCCGGTCCTCAAACACTCTCTGCTACATTCGGAAAAATGCTGTGCTCGCAGAGCTCAGGCGGTGTTGCATTTCGGTGTCGATGTTGACTTTGGTAGAGAGGTGGCTGCCAAGGTAGCGGAAATGGTCAACATTTTCTAATGTTACACCATTAAGCTGTATCTCTGGCATTGGAAAGGGGTTGGCTGGGGACTGCTGGAACAGCACTTTGGTTTTCCCGATGTTCAATGACAGGCCGAGCTTCTCATATGCTTCTGCAAAGGTGTTTAGAGTGGCTTGTAGATCTTCTTCTGAAGATCTACAAGATGACGTTGTCATCGGCATACTGGAGTTCTATAACAGATGTTGTTGTAACCTTGGTTTTGGCTTTCAGTCTGCTGAGGTTAAACAGCTTGCCATCTGTCAGATAGATGATTTCCACTCCGCTGGGAAGCTTCCCATCAACAAGGTGAAGTATCATAGCGTTGAAGATGGAGAATAAAGTTGGGGCAATAACACATCCCTGTTTGACACCTGATTCCACCTTAAATGGGTCACTTTGTAGGCCACTGCTGTCCAGGATGTTGCCATCATGTCATCATGGTCGAGCCGCAGGATGTTCACAAATTTGTTTGGGCACCCAATTTTTTGAAGGATGGTCCAGAGAGCGCTGCGATTCATTGTGTCGAATGCCTTTGCAAGGTCAATGAATGCCATTGTACAGAGGTTGATTTTGTTCCCTTTATTTTTCTTGGAGCTATCATGCAGTGAAAATCATGTCCACAGTTCCTCTGGAGGGGCGGAAGCGGTTCTGGGATTCTGGGAGGGTGTCTTCTGAGAGGGGTAGAAGGTGGTTTGCAAGGATTCTTGCAAGTATTTTCCCAGCGGAGGTTAGGAGGGAGATACCTCGATAGTTTCCGCAGTCTGTTCTTTCCCCTTTTTTGAAGAGGGTGATGATGGTGGCATCCTTGAAATCTGCTGGGATTTTCTCGGTCACCCACACTTTTTCTATGAGCCGGTGGAGTTGTGTCAGCTTAAGTCCTCCCTCTCTAAAGATTTCAGCAGGGATCCCATCAGGTCCTCTGGCTTTGTTATATTTTTGTTGGCTGATGGCATTGCTGACTTCTTCCAAACTAGGCAGTGCTGCAAGCTCATCCCTGGTTTGTTGTGGGATTTGTGATAGAACCTCTTCGGCCACATTGGAGCTGTGGTTCAGGAGGCTTTGGTAGTGTTCTTTCCAATGCAGTGCTATTGATTTTTGGTCCTTCAGGAGTTTGGTTCGATCTGATGAGCGGAGCAGCTATATGCCATGGTTTCTTGGTCCATAGATGACCTTTGTGGCTTTGAAAAATCCCTGAGCATCATGGGTATCTGCCAGGTGTTAGATTTCTTCAGTAGGGCTGGGCGGTTTCGTTTCGTTAATTCGTAATTCGTTAATAATTCGTTAATTTTTTCAATTACAAAACGATAACGAACCATTCTGGAGCAATTATTAAAAAAACGAATTTTCAAAAACGTTTTGTAAATGCTTCGTATTTCGATATTGTATTCGTTTCGTTATTGTTTTGAGGTCGTTTCGTTATTATTTCCGCATGTCTGGGCCAGTTTTATGGTTTAATTAGTGAAAAAAATTATAATATCACACCAACAGTCAACAACAGAGGGAGAGGGAAGCTTCAGAAGTTTTTGGAGGTTTTTTAGCGTCTTTCGCGGTCGCGTCCGCCATTAACGAATCGATTCGTTATTGTTTCGGAAATTGATTCGTTAATTGATTCGTTGTTACCCAGGCCTATTCTTCAGCCTTCTCTATTAGTAGTTCTATGACATTTTAAACATTTTATTGTAACATGAAGGTGTTATGTCCCTTTCTACAATCCCATTCATAAACATGATTGGAGCAAGAAAAATGAAGCATTATGGTGTAGATTTCAGCAATACTTCACTGCCTATACCATTAGTTCTAATATAACTGAGCTTTATAAACATGAAAGATTGTGTGTAATGATCCACTTTATCTGGATTTAATCCTGAAAAAAGGATCAAATGCATGCATTTATCTACTCTTATCAAAATATTGAAAGATAACTTCAGGCATATAAAACTAAGCATTTGTGAAGCATTAAGCAAGGACATTTGTAACAAAATTAGTACAGCCAACAGTGTTTACAATAAAAATTTGCGACTCAAAAGAGAAAGGATGAGAATAAATAAAAATGGAGAAGCAAAACCTTAGAATCATAGAGTTGGAAGAAATCTCAAAGGCATGCAGTCCAACCCCCTTCCATGCAGGAAGACAAATCAAAGTACTCCCGACAGGTGACCATCCAGTCTCTGTTTTAAATCCTTCAGAAAAGGAAACTTCACCATAATCCAAATGAGTACTGTATATTCCACTGTCAAACAGTCATCAGCATAAGGAAGTTTTATGTGATGTTTAGGGGAAATCTTTTTTTCCTGTATCTTAAATCTGTTGCTCTGAGTCTTAAGGTTCATTTACACTGTAGAGTTAAAGTGGTTTGACACTGCTTTACCTGGCACAAGAGAAGCAACCGGGTGTTGAAATAATGCACATCTCATCTGCCTCCTCACCACAATTAACCGATCCACCAATACTGACAGACAAACTCTGTTTTTTTAAAAAATATTTTTTTATTGATTTATCACATTTATTACATACTATTACATTTTGTACATCAACCTCTTTAACATGTTGTTTTGTTGTTTTGCTCTGACATTTTCCCCCCTTTTCTCTTTTTTTCCTTTTTTCACCACAGTGCTCCCCTCCACCCGTCTCAAGCCACCATTCTTACATTTCATCTGTCCAAAATTTCATTTCTTCTTGTGACGGTAATTTTCCTTCCTTATTTTTTAATCCATTTACCACAAATCTTCCCCATACAGCATCAAAATCGCTTTGTTTCCATATACCTTTTTTAACCTTTAATATACATGTCAGACAAACTCTGTTAACAGCTACCAATCCTGCCATGTTGCCATTACCTGCCTTGTGTAATGGGACTGTTCTGCTTCTGTACCAACATGCAACTATTCCAGAGCTGTATTTTCTTTTTTATATAATTAACCTCTGCAGAAACTGCATAACTGCTTTTTAATTTTTAAATACACAATAGTGGAAGTGCGGGAAGGTGGAGGTGTGGGGTTATGAAGAAGTATATCCATAGAACTATGGATTGACACATTGTTACCATCGCATTACTGGAAAAAGATGTGATAACAACTGGTGCTCATGCCAGTATATATATTATCTGCCATCACTGCTTGCTGTAGAATAGGAGCTTCTTGCAAGGAAATCCAATATCATATCAGATAGAGTACTTTGCTACCATGGATTTGTTTTCTATGAAAAGAGAAGAATAACCTAGGCATTATGTGGAATGGTAGACTTGATGGCAAATACAAATTCATTTTTAACACTCCCCTTTAGAGAAGTAAAACTGTCTCTCATCATTTCAGTATGCTTTATTCTGAGATAGAATTAAGTAAATGTGTAATGATCCTATGAATTTCATGGGTCTTTTTAAGGCAACACTCAGAAGTGGTTTTAGTAGTTCTTTTCTCTGAAATACAGTTTACGTTACCGGTTATCCGTTGGTGTTCTCCCATCAAACAAGGCCCACCCTGCTTAGCTTCCAAGAACAGTTGGGTTGTGGTACATCTTGAATATTTAGACCCTCATGAAGAATGTAGATCAGTATAAAACTAGTTAAAGGTCTGCATGGCAATTCTCAGCATTTGAACAAACATGATCTGGAGCCACTTACAAGACTCATATAACTCCTCTGAAAAGTCACAGGTCAGTGTTTTGAATCTTACATTTTTTGCATCGGTGCCGCCAACATTTTGAAACATTATGTTGTATGTATGATTCTTACAAAATAGATCCAACATACGATAAACAAACAACTTTTTGCATAGCCTTAACAACTATCCATGAACATTATGGGAACTGGAGTTTATCAGCATCGAGAGGCTGTAAATCTTATTAAACACTAACAACAAATACGTAGAATATTCTGAGTATCTGTTGTGTTCATTGAATTAGGAGAAGTAACTGTGTGCTTCCAGATTTTGTTTGTTCTACATCTTCCCAAAACCCTGATGGCTCTCAAGGAAACTAAAAAGTATCAGATCTTTCTTCCTTGTGAAGGTGGCCATTTCAACACTCCATTAGTTCTAGCAATGTAATGTTAGATACACAGAAAGAAGAAGGAGAGATGGTATCCATTACTCACCTCTACTTACATATAATTCTGTTAAAGCATAAAGAACTTGCTTACTACTGTCAGTTATTTTACGTGGATCATTAGAGTGACATATTAAGGCTTTCCCCATGACCAAGATGAGCTCAAACAGAATTGCTTGACTGACTTTTTAAAGTTATTCTCTTGTTTGAAACTGTGCTTTGCTATGTGATTCTTCCCACTTTCCTCTCCCCCTTTCTTCAGTTGTCTGAAACATGATTGAGTTCCCCAGGAGAACTGTGGAGCCATAAACTGATTAAAAGCTTTCTTTTTTTATTAAGAAATAAAACATGTTAAATGGCAACCCTGCATATGAAGTCATGACCGCTAGCAGCACATTGTCACTCGCCTTCCTCCAGTGAATTAATCTGCCATAAACATTAGAAATATCGTCCTTCATGTCAGAAGCAAACCCATTACACTTGTATCCAGAGGACAAAGGGGAATTATGGAAGCTGCTAAAAACTCACACACTATTGTAATTATATTTCACAGTAATTCAGTGGTTGGATAGTCCTGTTCTTTTACTCAAAGTGATAGGCATCTGTCTGCTAAATTTGTTCTCTACTATTTGGTTTTTCAAGATACAAACAAATGCTTGGGAAGCAGAAAATTATCAGAGTAAGAAGCACATTTCAAGAAAACATAGTATTCACTCTTGGTGGCTTGAAAAAATATAATAGATTAAAATATATTGACATTTAAATGGTTTACACACACTAAAATGTACCATATATCACTGTAATACAATGTATTTTAAGATAGCCAGGCACTAACATGATAAATACAAGTCAGAGGCCAGGAAATATATATGCATGAGCAGATGTCAAAGTTCTGTGTCTATATGGTAAGCCATGTTTCAGAATAACCTTTTAAGAAACCTCCAAAAATAATGGGGTCACATTTCTATTTTGATAACTAAGTTGAGATATTAAAGAATATCTGAAATTTGCTTCCTTGAAAGTTGGTGGGCCATGACAAAAATTATTTCTTGCAAAGGACTAATTATTTTGACCTAGGTGAACCAGATGATAATTGACCTTAGAGATATTCTAATGCTCATATTATGAAGACTTATTTGATAATTTCTTATTTGCACACTGAGGGTGTTTGACAGGCTAAATATCATTCCCACAATCCCTTACCTGGATCATGCTGAGTTGGATGGATCTTAGCTGTAATCATCATCATCCACAATCTGAGATTTTCACTAACTACTGACCTAATTAAGCAGAAAACATTTTATCTCTTTTATGCAATGAACAGATGATCAATTTACAAAGAAACTTGAATTGATAATCTCAGTTCAAATTAAACAGACTCTCCATGTGGTGATAATCTGAAATGTGGAAGTTACCAGGTTTAAAGGGGGAGAGGGTGGCTAAATGATGCCATCCATATCATCATCACCACTGCCAGATAGCCACAGAGCTTTCTCAGAGTTTCTGCCATTGTGAGTGCCCCATGCTGACATAAGCAGAGGTGCCAATGTAACCAAGAAGAAGGAGAGTTCAATTTTACAGAATTCTGGAATTTGCTGTAAGGATATGTGGATATTCACTAGAGCAGTCCAGATTGATAGTTCAAAATACCTGTGTACTGTCTAGGAACAGACAGTAGGACATTTGAAATATTCATTTTGATAGTGTTGCATTTTTGGTGTGGAAACTCATTGAATAGAAGAACTCTTCTCTCCACATCATGAATTTCCAAATCAAGAGTGTGACAGAAATGACAGTGGTGTGGGTTATTATGCCTTCTTTTCATGCTGTTTAGATAGTGGGTGCCTGCACAAAATTTCAGGAGTAAAGCCTGAAAACAGTCTCCGTTTTATTAAAAATAATAAAATATGCTGAAAATAGGGAGGAGGAAATAGAAAATGCTGAACTTTAGGAGTTCAAAATGCCAAAGTACTGTGTGTGTATGTAACATCACACTTACATACCGATTCTGTTCATCAAAAACTGTAACAAATAATCTCTAAAATAAATGGCTTAAAATGTCACATCTAATTTGTTCACCAGAGACAGTAGGAAGACTATCACATGGCAGCCTGCTGAGTCTGGGTGATAAATGTATGCAGTTTTTAATTGGGTTCCTTGTACTGTCATTGATAAACTCACATCTATATATTCATGTTGTTGCAGAGCTAGTGTTTTCTTTTTAAGTCTTACCCTGCAAAATCTTATCCAATTACGTGCAGGCCATGACCTTGAAATTAAAAAGAGCAAAACAGATGCAAACCTTTGAACTTCCCTTCCCACTGCATAAAGTGTCCTTCTCACATTATCCTTAAACTTCTTTCCCTCTTAACCACTACAATATCTAAAGGGATTGCTTAAGAACAATATTACATGCCCCCATACTCACAACAACTCACTACTAAATAAACAGTAACATATGTCTATTTTTATCAATGAACCTTAAATATCATTTTAGATTTTAAAAAATCTATTTCAAAGTCTCACCTTCAGTTTTCTCTGGATGTTTATTTAAAGTTTTCCAATACAAACACAGCTTTGTAAATGTAAATAAGTCATGTTGTACTGGAACTATATTCATAATTTTAATAGTATGTTTGGAGTATTAAAATCACATACAGGTGGTCCTCCATATTCACATGTTTCACTTTTATAGATTTAATTATTTATGATTTTGTACCTGCTGCTGAACAACATTGACCTACTCCACATCCCTTTCTCATTCTCCTCCTCCTTCTTTCCATCTCTTGTTCTGTCAAGACTTCTAGCAGAATTATTTATTAAAATGAGTTTTTGACAAAAATGGATTTATGTTAAAAATACAAGTTTGTTCTAATCCCCAGAAGTTAGGAAAGATGGAGCTATTAAAGAAAAATGAGTTTTTCAAACAATTGTGAGTTTTAACAAAAAAAAATTCCAAACCCCGGGATAAGAAAAAAAAAACAATTTTTGATAAACATGGGTTTTTGGGGAAATTTGGTTTCTGTTACAAATATCATTCTATTTAAATTCCTGGGAATTAGGAAAATGGGAGCTGTTCAAGAAAATTGGGGGGGGGGGTTGGGGGAGGAGACAGTTTTGAAAAAAGTTTTTCCCCAAAAAACCTTGGATCGGAAAAAAAAACTAGCATTTTTTTTTTATCAAAATCAGTTTTGGGCAAAAATATTTTCTGTTAGAAACACCAGTCTATTTCAGCGTCCAGGGGTTAGAAAAAATGCAACTATTTATGAAAATAGGGTGGGGTTTTTTGGGTGGGGGGGGGGATCCAGTTTTTTTTTAAAATGATTTTTTTTTCTCAAGCTGATCATTGGACACATGAACCTCTCAACCCTGGGGTCAGAAAAAATGGATTTTTTTTTTTTGCTTTACAAGTTGTTCTTTATACTCTGCTGGGTTTTGGTTGCTATCCCCAGAAACTCCAGTATGTTTCTCTAAGATCCATAGGATATGCTATTAAAGTAAAGCAGAATGAGCACCACAAAAGGCATTGCATATAACCATAAAATAGCCACCCTAAAATTTCAATTGATATTGAAAAAGTGTGACAAAATCATGAATACTACCTATCCAGTCAATCCTTGAATATGTGGATCATCTAAGCCACTGCTAAATGGTTAGGTTGACACCCCAATCCTAAACAGAATGTGTATCAAATGTCTTCTGCAAAAGTGTACCTAGAAGTGATAGTGCTGCCTTGGATATTGGTTTCTGTTAGTAAAAAGAGACAGTAAAAAATTGGGAGTGTGGACTGTACACCTCTAATATTATTGAACAGTTGAGAATAATTAATCTAGCAAACTATTAATTAAATTGGTGTTGTACTCCAGGATAGGATTCCCTCTGGCTTCAAACACCACATAGTTGAGTTAAAATAGCAAGCAATTTATTGAAGATAATAAATTGGGACTTTTATCCCAACTATCTCTACTGTATTTCCCAAGCAGCCAAGGAAGGATTTTTTTCAGCCTTGGGTTCCCTGCTAGCCTCTGCTGCAATCTGGCTGAGCACCTGACAGCCTGATTTGTTTGTCTTTGCTGACTAAAAACACTTCCACTGTTCAAGGGATCATTAACTTCTGCACCTGGACCAGGCACCAAGCCTTTCCTGGGCTCAAGACCTTGAGAATCCTCTTGTAGCAATACAGGCCCAGGGAAAAACCCATTATCTCCATTCCCTTCTGCAACATTCCCATTGGAAGAATCACTTTAAACATGAACCACATTGTCATTCCCTGCATCCACAGCAAGCTGATCATTGGACACATGAACCTCATTGTCACTCCCATCATCCAGAGTACCCTGATCATTAGACACAATCAGAGGCTGAACAGGCTGACATACAACAATTGGGAAAATTTGTGCAGAAACTACCCCCACCCCCTAATCAAAATACTCTATTTTCCATATACCTAAGATGAGTGGATAGTGATTTCAGGCCCACAAATCCTGTGACCTAGCATCCTAAATGCAGACATTTCTAATTTATTTCAGGTTATTACAGATTGAATACATATCTGAGATCCACTGCCTGTCAGGGACTTCAAATGTGGGGTTATTTAGTAGGGTATATTTAACCAGAAGGTGTTTATGGTTTTGAGATAATGAAGACTTCATTTACACTGAGGTATTACAATTCTTCCTAGTATGGCTTATCAACTGGCACTCTAGTAAATTATGTATCCAGTTAATAATGTTTAAGCAATTCATTGGATGCATTTCAATATATTTCATTTCTGTATTTCCTGCGTTGGTGTATATACAAATAGAGCATGCATAGGAAATGATAGTTATACAAGATTTCCCAATACCAGGGAAGTATTCCATCCTAAGCCTAGTATGTGAAGCCTAGAAGCAAGGACAGCCAACTAAGGACAGGGGTATCAAATTCATTTTCATGGAGGGCCACATAGCTTTATGGTTTCCTTCACAGGGCTCTTGAATCCATGGATGGAGAATCTGTGGATACAGAGGGCCAACAATAATTACTTCACATAGTGGTCAGAGCTCTTTAGTTTCTACCCAATTGGGGTTCCCAGATATTGTTGAATGACAAGTATGATCACTTTTGATTATCTACCATGTGCACTGGGGATAATGAGAACTTTTTATTCTGAGGTTTGGGAAAAGTGAAAGGACATTTTTAACATCAGACATCCTATCTACAAGCCTTGTATCTAAATTCAAATCCCAGGGCCTGTCCAAACAGCCCCTTTATTGCCGAAACTTCGGCAATAAAAAGGGAACTGTCCAGACGATGTTCTAGCCAACCCGTAATTAATTCAGTACAAACCAGGAAAACCCTGGTGCATGTCAAATTAATTAGATAGTGGAAGGCGCCAGATAAATCCATTATTTCCGGTGTCTGCAATACAGTCCAGACACCATTTCCACAGTTTACTGGGCTAAATAAGCCCAGAAAACTGTGAGAATCCCACCCCCCTCCCCCAAAGTCACCAAACTGCTTTAAAAAGTGAAATAAACTTACCCAGCCTTCATCAGAGTCTTGCTGGAGCTCTTCCAGCATGTAAATATGATGCACTAGCAGAATGAGGAAGATCACTCCCTCCACCGCTCTCCTGGCATGTCATTTTTGTGCCAGGAGAGCTCCTGCAAGACTCTAATGAAGGCTGGGTAAGTTTATTTCACTTTTTAAAAAGTGGTTTGGGCGCTTTGGAGGAGGGGGGGATAGGGTCCCCAGATATTCCGATGGGTCAGTCCCAGCAGAAAATCTGGACACCCACCCCAGAAAGCACGTGCTTTCTGGGGTCGGTGTAGACAGCCTCCCACAAACATCTGTGTTTTTTTTTTAAAGCAGATGATGCTTGTGGGATAAAAGGCTGTCTGGATCCTCCCCCAGTCTTCTGACTAAACAGAACAAACTGCAGCCTGCCAGATCTTATTGTATCACAACTCCTATTAGTTCTAGTCATGTTCGAGTCATGATGCCTAATGATGTTCTAGTCATGATGTCGAATGATGAGGAGTTGTAGTCTAGCATCTAGAAGGCCACATAAAATGATATGATGGGCCAGATTTGGCCCATGAACTTTGAGTTTGACACATGTATACTAAAGCTTCACTTCAAAACTAAGGCTTTTTTGATACAATATCCCAAAGGGTCCTATATAAAGAAAAAGAAGTGTGTGGAATGTGTGGTGCTTTAAGAGTGAATTACATTCTAAATTACAGCTGGTCAAATGTGGTCTTTTCTATGGTTTTAAAGTACCGTATCTTTCATAATCTATGCTAACTAAGGATGTTGGACTGTATAATCAAAACACTGTTCTAAAGAGCATAAGAAGCTGCTAAAAATAAATACAATGTTAAAATGCAATGAATATTTAGAGATGACTTCTTCCTTCTCTTTTTTTCAGCATGTTGTAAAAATGTGTGTGTATTAATATTACTTTTACTTTAAAGTGACATGTCAGATTTGCATAACCATACAGACAAATGCATTTGGCTAAATTGCAGTACAATAGGGTGCTATTACCTCTCCAATTTGCTACCCATAAGAAGTTTATTAAGAATTCATGCACTCCTACTTCAACATTATCAGGTGGAGGATGTTGCCAATGAGAGCAGCATAGCTCAAACAATAAAAAAAACCTGTAAACATTCATACGGGTTCACTCTATAGATCCCATGTGTGGTGAAAATCTTAGACTAGAAATACATTATCTGACTGAAGGCATTGAGGAAAGAAAGAATATTATTTTTATTAAGTCTTGTTCCTTGAGGCATAATTCATAAATGAATTCATTTTCCCTATTTTTTTTACTTATGTGATTGGATTGTTGAGGTGACATCGACTAGAAGCAATCTTTTGATTTCTCTTCCCAGTGGGAAGAGCCATTTCAACCCAGTCACCTTAGATGTGTCAAGTCAAATGCTTCTGAGCTATGTAGCCGAGCTCCATGTCAACTCTATCCTTGAAAAATGGACCCGAGGGAAAGCAAACCTATCACCCGCTTTCTTGTTCTACTGTAAAAACAATCATGACTGTATAATAGGGGTGACATTGACCAACAGCCTCTTTTTTCCCCCTCACCCCCAAAGCTAAAATCTTACCGGGGAGAGAGCTGCCTTGTTTTTTTTATCTTTGTAGAATCCTAATGATCCGAGTCTTTTATTTATTTATTTTGTGTGAAATAAATTTGAGACGCCCTATGTTAAAGAGGAACTGAGAGAATTTGGAGCAAAAATACAGGGCAAGGTTATTTAAAAGGGAGAATTGTAGTTGCAGGATGAACTGACTTTTATTTTCCCTTGAAGCAGTGAGACTAATAGCGGATTGCCCTATGTTTGTTCAACATTACTGAAGAATTACAGTATCCATTTACCTGTGTCTAGATCTGAGCTCTCCAACCAATGTTAAGTAATCACGTCATGGATAATGAAGTGAAGAATATGTGAATAAGCCTTTAGAAGCATAATATAAATTCTGGTTTCTGCCTGACGGTTCTTTAGAATTAGGTGATATTGGTGAATTTTTGGACACATACAATGTAAAATAATAATACACATTAAGCATTTCTTATCCAGAATTCCAAAATATGAAATGCTCCAAAATTATCCACATGGGTAACTGAGATAATGAGATCTGAGATAATGAGATCTTTGCATTCAGATAGTTCATTGCATCCATCCTTTGGATGTATATGTACAAGGTATCTATGAAACATATATTTTTTGTTTGGATATTTAATTATGTGCATATATTAAAAGAGAGTTTTCCCACAATCTGAACAAAATATGAAATCCGAAACACTATTGGTATCTTACATTTTGGAGAAATAGTCTACATAGAAAACTAGAATTGCAAGCCAAGAAACAAGGTAGAATATTGTTGAAGGCTATCATGGCCAGAATCACTGGGTTCTTGTAGGTTTTTTGGGCTGTATGGCCCTGTTCTAGAAGCATTTTCTCCTGACGTTTCACCTGCATCTATGGCAGGCATCCTCACAACCTCTGAAGATTCCTGCCATAGATGCAGGTGAAACGTCAGGAGAAAATGTTTCTAGGACATGGCCATACAGCCCAAAAAACCTACAACAACCGATGGTAGAATATTGCCTGGCTGTGCTTTGAATGTACAGCTTTTTTTAAAAAATACAGGAATATTTAGTTACATGAGACTCTACTAACACACTGAAATGTAACAGACTGACCTAGTACGTGGCATGCACCAGTGTCCAACGTATTACTTACTGTAGCAAGGATACAGTAATGTTTTTTTTTCCCTGATGACCTTGGAAACATTTTTGAAAACTACACTTGAGTTTTCAGGACCTGCCACTGGTTTTCCTGAGATAAGTTGTAAATGCTATAGTTATAACTTCAATGAATCCTGTTAGTTTTTTTTTAATATTTCATTTTAATGCCCTTTGCATTTCAACATCATTATTATAGCAGGACATTTTAAAGATTTCCTTAGCCTTAATGGCATTTATGTATCATTTGCAGACATGTTAAGTTCTGGCACTGGTTCTGTTACATAATTTCTCTCCAAAAACATTCATCAGGAGTTGGCCCCATCATAATTACAGATATAACAAGTGTTTTCATCCTATACAGTATTATAAAATGAAGTATGGGGTTTATATGATGGTTTTGTTGCTTTCAATTGAGATCTTGTTTACTTGCTTTTATTAGTACTTTTCATTGTCAACATTTTCTTTCTTTTAGTGGTGAGCTAATTTTTTTCTAGGTGAGACCCCATCTACACTGCCATATAAAATCTAGATTATTTATTTGCGGTACTTGTATAACATCCTTCTCAACTCTGAAGGAGATTCAGGGCGGTTCACAGTGATCCAGTAGCTCCAGTGGATTATATGGCAATGTAGACTCATATAATCCAGTTCGAAGCAGATAATTTGGGATTGGATCCTCGGATATTGGGCAGTGTAGATCCAGTCTACCTTTCCTGTTTCTTAATAACTATTTCCAGGTTGATGGGTCAAGCAGAGTACAACCATGCAATTCTATATTAATATTATATGGTGTCAGATTGTTGGAGAATGGGATTTTAACATGTTTCCTGTGCCAAAAATTAATGGGTGTGGAGTTTAGATTAATACTATCTCTAGGTTGCATATGTATGGAGATGGTGACATTAGAAGAAATCAAGGATGTGAACTTCACTCTGTACTTTAAAATAATACAATTCCAGAATACTGCATGCTTGGCAATTTACCCACAAGATGACCTCAGAACTGGATGAGACCTTTCTTAAAAGAGCAGGATGCTATTTCTTGACTGTTCATCCAGGCTTCTGAAAGATATCCAGAATATCATAAACAATTCCAAAACTTCTTAGAATGTGTATGTGCATGTGTGTGTTCTGCACGGGAAACAACTGGAGATTAAGATGACCAAATGTTTACTGATGGTCCCACTTTCCAAGTTCCTGACTTTCCAACATCACCTTTGAGATCCCATGAAAATATATATGTAAATGACAGACAAATTAATGGAGAACAAATATTTGATGTTATAATATTAAAAAAGTGTTATAAATATTAGAACAAGGAACCCATGCACACCTAAAGCCCAAAATCCTATACTGGGGAAAGAAGATAGATTTAACATGGGATCAGAATTCATGTCCTGGTAACTCTCCAGGAAGGGCTGTAACAACATGGGAACCCATCAAGGAGAAAGTAATGCAACACATCATTCTGTGCGACCATAATGATTCTTCAACTGGACAGTGAACTGTCTCAAAAGCCTTGGTGTCTCAGCTAGTGAATACGAGCTCTCTGGGCCTGGAAGTAGTCAGATAGGAATGTGAGTGACACATTAGTAGTATGAATGGGACAAGTACTGTTACATGCACTAATTCGCTCTGTGCACCTTGCAGTGAAAGCTGGCCTTCACAGTCTAAATAAAAAACCTTGCAGACCAATAACATTAACAGCCCACAAGAGAACCTGACAAATTCATGAGCCCTTCACACTGCTGTCAAAGACTTCTTTGGATTTTTCTTCCATTTTTCTAAAATGTTTTCTAGTTGGCATTTAGTCAACATTAGTCTTCATTATATCTCCAAGTGTTGACACCAAATCAAAGCTGCTGTCATCAATGCATCCCTTAAAAGAATATATGGCTCCATAAAGCCCATCTTATTGTTTCTCAAGGTGAACATAAATTTCATAAAGCAGATATTGTTGCAACTTTTGGTTCAGAACTGAGATAAAGTCTTCCTAGCACCTTTTATCAAAACCATGTCATTCAATTGTAATGCCAATAATCCATTTTTAAAGTACACTTAATGGTATAAAATTGGTACAATACATTCCTTCAGTAGAATGATTATATATAAAACCAGTTATCTTTGTGAACAGATTCAGTACAGGGCAAACTAACACAAATAAGAATTTTTCAAATCAGTTTTGGAAAGCCATGTTATTTTCACTTGGTCTCAAAACTTCTTGTTATAAATATTCTTTATGCTTTAAATTAGACACTTTTGGTAGAAACAGCTATTGTATTGTATTGTATATATTTTTATCATTGTGTGCTCTGTCTTCCATGTGTCATATATGTGTCTTCATACAACTCCACTTATTTAAAAATGGAAAAGATCTTTCTACAGTTGTGGAGCTTTATATGAACATATGCCATTGACTGCTAGATTTAAACTATTCAGACAGACCATATCTCACATAAGAAAGCTAAATGTTAAATGAAAAGTAACAATTGGAAATCTAATTGAACATACAAAGCATTTGCTTAGGAAACATCCTGAACCTAAAATAACAGGGAAACGTAGATTTACCTTACATATTCATTGGAAATTTGTCCCCATGAGGAGTGTTTTGTGTCCAGAATGGGATGAACAATAGATAAACATGTTTGACAAGTTTGACAATCAATGAAATAAAAAAATAATATGGCTTTCTCCCCATTACAATATGAAGTAATTAAGATATTAAATAACATCAAGATATGCCTCAAATAAAAATTAGTCAGTTATCTAAAGTTGATAATGTTATATTAAAATTGTATCCCTTATAAAAAGGCAAAAATCAAAGGGTTGTTGTAGGTTTTTTTGCGCTATATGGTTATGGTCTAGAGGCATTCTCTCCTGACATTTCACCTGCATCTATGGCAAGCATCCTCAGAGGTAGTGAGGTCTGTTGGAACTAGGAAAAAGGGTTTATATATCTGTGGAATGACCAGGGTGGGACAAAGGACTCCTGTCTGTTGGAGCTAGGTGTGAATGTTTCAACTGATCACCTTGATTATCATATAATGGCCTGACAGTGCCTGGAGCAAACTTTTGTTGAGAGGTGATTGGATGTCCTTGTTTGTTTCCTCTTTGTTGTTGTGCTGTTGTAATTTTAGAGTTTTTTAATACTGGTAGCCAGATTTTGTTCATTTTCATGGTTTCCTCCTTTCTGTTGAAATTGTCCACATGCTTGTGTATTTCAATGGCATCTCTGTGTAGTCTGATATGGTGGTTGTGAGAGTGGTCCAGCATTTCTGTGTTCTCAAATAAAATGCTGTGTCCAGGTTGATTCATCAGGAGCTCTGCTATGGCTGATTTCTCTGGAAACACAATATACAAACTATCTACAGACCCACCAAGAAAATCCAAGAAATGCTACGTTCAGCAAAGGACAAGAGGGATCCTCTCACTTCTGCAGGAGTCTACTGTGTACCATGCAGCTGTGGACAAGTCTACATAGGGACCACCAAACACAGCATTGCCCAAACATGAATCAAAGAACATGAAAGACACTGCCGACTACTTCAACCAGAGAAATCAGGCATAGCAAAGCACCTGATGAACCAACCTGGACACAGCATTTTATTTGAGAATACAGAAATGCTGGACCACTCTCACAACCACCATGTCAGACTACACAGAGAAGCCATTGAAATCCACAAGCATGTGGACAATTTCAACAGAAAGGAGGAAACCATGAAAATGAACAAAATCTGGCTACCAGTATTAAAAAAAATCTAAAACTACAACAGCACAACAACAGAGAGGAAACAAACAAGGACATCTAATCACCTCTCAACAAAAGTTTGCTCCAGGCACTTTCAGGCCATTATATGCTAATGAAGGTGGTCAGTTGAAACATTCACACCTAGCTCCAGCAGACAAGAGTCCTTTGTCCCACCCTGGTCATTCCACAGATATATAAACCCTTTTTTCTAGTTCCAACAGACCTCACTACCTCTGAGGATGCTTGCCATAGATGCAGGTGAAACGTCAGGAGAGAATGCCTCTAGACCATGGCCATATAGCCCGAAAAAACCTACAACAACCCAGTGATTCCGGCCATGAAAGCCTTCGACTATACATTGAACAAAAATCAAAGTTTCCTTTTGGGGTGTGTCTGTCAGTCTGTCTATCAATCTATCCATTCAGTCTGTGGATAGTTGAATCTGTCAATTAGGAAACAGATGGATACAGATGGCTGTAAATTTTGAATGGCTATGTTCTTATTTAACAATGCGACAAATCTATAGAATAGAAAAAGAAGAACAAATTCAGCTTCATTTAGCACAAGAAAGGTTGAAAAACTATTCCCACCACCACTATTTGATCTTTTTGTACACTATACTTCAGAGTCAACCTCCAGTTTTAAATTTAAATGCTCTCATTTGCAGAGAATTCAAAACCTTGTTCCTTTGATTTTTTTTTTTACTTTTCACAACTATGACAAATGAAAAGAAAGAAGCTCTCAAGAAAATTAACATACAGACATTGCAGGGTGCTTTAATAGGTGATTTGTTCACATCTAATGCTGTCAAAGATAACTTCATGTAAACAGAAAACCTGTAATTTCATTTGAATTGTAACAGAAACTTAACTCATCCCACATAGTATAGCGACACCATAAACCAGTCATTTTAGTATCCACAAATTGCTGCTCTTTATGTTTATCTCACATTGGAAAAGATCACCAGTATAAATTTGGCATTATTTTTTGCCAATAAAAACAGCATGTTTACATTTTTGCAGCCATGCTTTTTATTCTAGTGAAATGTTTAAGGTCTGTTCAGACTAATAATGCATCGAGCCTTCTTGAGACCCACAGACATTTGAGAAGAAGGGGGGAGTCTTGGATAAACATTTTAGTTTGAACCAAATGGGACAATTTGTCATTCCTAGTTTTCTTTTTATTACTCTGAATATTTGAATAAAAGCAAAATTTGTTTTCTAAAGAGCTTTGCTGCTAGTGCTATTACAACCTTACTCACAAATCATAAAATCTTCTTGCAACATCACAGTAGGCCAAAAGGAAAATGACTATAGTTCCACAAAAAATGATTACTTTCATTGTAATGTTGTAAACAGTAGCAGATGCTATATGAAACAAGTTTTGCTTTCATAGCATGGTCTTACTACTCAGAAGAAGCAAGAAGAATAAATTATCTTCCCTCAGATTTTACTGCATTGTCTTCTACAGTTTGAATAACACATCTTGAATATCTCTCATTGCAAAACCTAATTAATTTTCCCCTTCATATTTACAAAAGCTAATCGTTAATTGCATAATCAGATAATATCAGAACAAACAACCTTACAGAAGCAATACCACTACAACTCCTTGATATTAGTAAGGCTGCTGAGTGGAATTAGATGCCCTATTCCTACATAAATGAACCCCCCCCTCTCTCTCACACACACACATACACATAATAGCTTTTGAAGCAGCTATATTTTACTGATCTGAGAAAAGGAACGAGAACATCCATATCTTTAAAAAGAATGCTTTCTTTGTGTGTTTTTGTTCTAATCTGAATGAGAACCCATGATCTTCCTGACCTTGGCTCCCATTCCAGTTATTTTCCTTCTCTTTCCCTGTGTATGTTTTCAATTCTCAAAAGGCACCACAAGAGGCACTACAAGGTTGTCCAGCACCCATTTGTACTAAGCACAGCTCTGTCAAAAGCAAATGATTGTCTCATGCGTGCACATTAACATTTTCATCTCCTCAGATTATCTGGGGCCCCTTCTACACTGCCATATAATCCGGATTATTAAATTAGATAATCTACATTATCTGCTTTGAACTGGATTGTATGAGTTTTCACTTCCATATAATCCAGTTTAAAGCAGATAATCTGGATTTTATCTGACAGTGTAGAAGGGGCCTAAGGCTATATAAAATCCAGATTATCTGTTTTGAACAAGATTATATGCTGATGTAGAAGTGGATAATTAAGTTCAAAGCAGGAAAAGTGGAATATCTGCGTTGATATTCTGGATTATATGGCAGTGTAGAAGGGCCCTAAGGGCTACACTTATACACAAGCTGAAGGAGGTTAAAAAAATCCACATCGGCACATGGTTAAGTCCCCACCCCCAAAAAACTGGGCTTTCCCGGAGGAAGGGGGAGGTGTGTGTGTCTCGATGCATCCTTGTAACTACCAGGATGGCAGCCAGCCACCCTCAAGCTCCCCAAAACAACCCTTAAAAATTTAAAGAACCTACTAGGCTGCCATTAAGGTAGTCTTTCAGTTCTGGTATGAGGAAATGGTCCCTGAGGAGACTGGGGGTGAGGAGGAAAATCACTCCTTGCCACTACCCCCCCCCCACTCTCCTGGCATGTCATTTCTATGTGCCAGGAGTACAGTAAGCTTCTTTTTAAAAAATTAAGGGTTGTTTTGGGGGGCATCATGAAAGTGGGTGGGTTTATTTATTTATCGTGTCATCAGCAACCATTAAAAAAGTGGGTGGGTGCCATCCTGCAAGTTTGGGCTCCATGAGCCCAAAAAGTGTGAGATGGCTCTGGGGACCCACCCACAGTTAGTTTTGTTTGGTCCTCAATCTACCAGGGAATGAGTCCCCACAGGCCCAATAAACCTTTAGACCTGGGCCTTTCAGGAAGACCTGGATCTAATGGGGTATTTAATTAATTTGTTTTTACTTGAGTTATCATTTGGACACCCTGGTAAAACCCAGATAGGTCCCACTTTTTGGGCCTGTCTAGAAGGGCCCTAAGATTGGTCAGGAGTAGACTTTTTAGCACCTTCCTTTGAAAAACATGCATTTATTTATATATTTATTTGCAGCATTTCTATCCCACCTTTCTGAGCCTGAAGGCAACCCAAAACATCTTCCATTTTGGATGTTTTGGGTATTCTGTTGAATTTCTAATGCTATCTTTTTCCTATCTTCTTATTAAAGAAATAAATATTTTTTTCTCCGCAAACTGATCATTTATTTATTTATTTGAAGCTACTCTGCTTAATTGTGCATTTTTAAAACCTTTAGCCTACACAATCCTCCAGAACTAAGTCCCAGAGAAACTTATAATCAAACATATTTGAAGAAACTATCAAAATTATGTTTGTGAATATAAAAAAAATATGATGAGAATAATCTTGGACCGATGATAATCTCTGCAACTGAAGATTTTTTGCAGACAACAGAACTTTTCTGTGTGGAAAACAAACTTTTATGAAAAAAAATTAAAAAATGCATTTCTGTAGATGGCAAAAACAATTGTTTCATGTTCAAAACATTAATATATTAATTTTGCATCAAATAGGTCTTGAACTGCAAATAAACTTCTAAAACTCAGGTTTTCAAACTCACAATGGAAATAACATTGCTAAAATTATTTATTGCTTCATCTGACAAGAAAAGTAGTGAATAATTGCATTCCTAGCATCATGTATGGCATGTATACACTAGCCTTGCGTATGAGCCAGTCTCTTGTGTATCTTTATCTGTCAAGACCATAACTGATCTTGTAGCACTTTTTTCTTGAAAAAGTAAAGGCCAGATTTAAGACTGAAAATTATCTTGTCTCCCTCTTTCAACCAATCTGCATTTTTACTCTGTTCAATTACGAAGGGATGTTATTGATGGTCTAATACTGAGAATATTGAAAACCTCTTTTTATTTATATATGCAATAATTCTGGAATTGATTGTGAGAAGCTGGCAGGGAAAATAAACATTCCTAATTACCAAGAGGAAAACACAATCTCATCAGGCAAGCCACAATTCTGTTCAAAACATTTATCCTCAGTTCCCCAATGCAAAGCTGTGTTCAACCACACTCCCAACATGTGTGTGTGTGTAATTCTGTCAGATACGAGGCAGTCCTGCAAGTTATAGAAAAGAATAATATAATGTATTTGCGAAAGGAAAATTAATTTGAACCATTTTTTACTATTTTTTCCTATCATTAGCTTCAACACCATTAGTAAGCCTGTGGCAAAAGGAAATATTCCATCTGATAACTTTCATCTGATAATATCATTACAGCCTCTCAAATAAGGTTAGTTCATGGTGCATAGGTTGGGCGGGGGAGGTATATGTATGTGAGTGAAATAATACAAATCAACAGCATTTTAAGCAGTGTTTAAACTATTCTAGAAATACAGATACCAAGCAGATAGCATGTTAGAGGTGGGGAGGTTGACAAAGAGACCGAGAAAGGACCACAGAATTGGTGATCAACGTGAAAAGTTTATGAATCATGC
Source organism: Anolis sagrei (assembly GCF_037176765.1). NCBI lineage: Eukaryota > Metazoa > Chordata > Lepidosauria > Squamata > Anolidae > Anolis > Anolis sagrei. Next base: position 135,647,209 of record NC_090023.1, read on the forward strand.
ATAAGATTCTTAGGTTCTAAATTCAAGTTAGGTGAATGGGGCTGGGAAGACGTTAAAAAAACTATGCCTTTTATAAAGACATAATTTCTATTTCTGCTCCAGGATCATTGGCTTAAATTTTATTGTTAGCCCTGACTAAACTAGACAAACTTAATCAATGGGATTTATGTATGTGTGGACTCATTCATCAATTAATTCAGTGGGTCTACTCATTGACTATGGTCTGCTTCCTTAACCATGGCCTGCTTTTCCAGGAGGATGGCCTACTGGCAAGGGATGGGGTGCATCTCACACAAGTAGGAAAACACCTTTTTGCTCACAGACTCGCAAACCTCATTAGGCACAATTTAAACTAGGTCCACCAGGGGAGGGGGATGACAGCCTTGAGAACAGTACTTTACCCACAATGTCAGGGAACCGCCAGAAGGCTAAATGGAGGGCTGCACAACCACAACAAGGACCAAATACCAAAAGCACAATAATCCCAAATAAACAGCTCGGGGACGATCTCGGGGGCTCACATGTCTTTAAACTAATGCACAGAGCATGGGAAATAAACAAGATGAACTCCAACTTTTAGCACAACACCACAAATATGATGCCATAGGAATCACTAAAACCTGGTGGGATGACTCCTATCACTGGAATGTAGACATGGAGGGCTTTAACCTCTTTCACAGAAACCAAACAAAGGGGAAAGGAGGCAGAGTAGCCTTATATGTCAAAAACCATTATGCTGCAGAAGAGATGCAAGACAGCAAACTGGGAAGCCAGCTTGAAAGCATCTGGATAAGAATCAAGGGAACTGGGACTCAAAAAGATGTCATTGTAGGTGTCTACTACAGACCTCCAAGCCAGGAGGAAGAACTTGATGAAGTCTTCTGCCAACAGTTGACCAAACAGGCACAGAGAAGAGATGTAGTAGTCATGGGCAATTTCAACTATTCTGATATTTGCTGGAAAACAAACTCGGCCAAGAGTACAAGGTCCAACAAATTCCTCGCTTGCCTTGCAGACAATTTCATGGCCCAGAAGGTAGAAGAAGCAACAAGGGGGCCGGCTACTCTTGATCTCATCCTAACAAATGCGGAGGCCCTGATCAATGCGGTTGAATTGGTCGGATCTTTAGGGGCAAGTGACCATGTGCTCCTGCAATTTGAGGTACAAAGGAAGGCTGAAACTAAGCCAAGTCAAACCCATATTTTGGACTTTAGGAGAGCTGATTTCTGAAAAATGAAGGAAACACTGAGCAGCATTCCGTGGACACAGACACTAAAAGATAAGGGCGTTATGGATGGATGGGAGTTTCTCAAGATTGAAATATTTAAGGCACAATTGCAAACAGTGCCAACAAAGAGAAAAAATAGAACAAGTGCAAAGAAGCCAGAATGGATGTCCAAAGAACTTCTAACTGTGCTAAGACACAAAAGAGACATGCACAAGAAGTGGGAAAAGGGAGAAATCACCAAAAAAGAATTCAAACAAATAGCCAACTCCTGTAGGGAAAAGGTCCGCAAGGCTAAAGCACAAAACGAGCTCAAGCTTGCCAGGGACATTAAAAACAATAAAAAGGGCTTCTTTTCTTATGTCAGTAGAAAAAGGAAGAACAAGGAGGGGATAGGGCTTCTTCAAGGAGAAGATGGGGCAATGCTGACAGGGGATAGGGAAACGGCAGAACTACTTAATGCCTTCTTTGCCTCGGTCTTCTCACAAAAAGAAAGTCATCTTCAACCTCATCAAAATGGAGTGGATGAGGGATTAGAGGACATCCAACCCATAATTGGGAAACAAGTCGTCCAGGAATACCTGGCTGCTCTAAATGAGTTCAAATCCCCAGGGCCAGATCAACTACACCCAAGAGTATTGAAGGAACTAGCAGAAGTCATTTCAGAACCATTGGCAATCATCTTTGAGAGTTCTTGGAGAACAGGAGAAGTTCTAGCAGATTGAAGGAGGGCCAATGTGGTCCCAGTCTTCAAGAAGGGAAAAAAGGATGACCCAAACAATTACTGCCCGGTCAGCCTCACATCGATACCAGGCAAGATTCTGGAAAAGATTGTTAAGGAAGTGGTCATCGCTAAAAGTCAACATGGATTTATCAAAAACAAGTCATGCCAGACTAATCTGATCTCTTTTTTGGTAGAGTTACAAGCTGGGTAGATGCAGGGAATGCCGTGGCTGTAGTGTACCTGGATTTCAATAAGGCCTCCGACAAGTACCCTCATGATCTTCTGGCAAACAAACTAGACCAATGTGGGCTAGGCAAAACTACGGTGAGGTGGATCTGTAATTGGTTAAATGGACGAACACAGAGAGTGCTCACCAATGCTTCCTCTTCATCCTGGAAAGAAGTGACGTGCGGAGTGCCGCAGGGTTCCGTCCTGGGCCCGGTCCTGTTCAACATCTTTATTAATGACTTAGATAAAGGGTTAGAAGGCATGATAATCAAGTTTGCAGACAACACCAAATTGGGAGGGATAGCCAATACTCCAGAGGACAGGAGCAGAATTCAAAATGATCTTGACAGATTAGAGAGATGGGCTAAAACTAACAAAATGAAGTTCAACAGGGAAAAATGCAAGATACTCCACTTAGGCAGAAAAAACGAAATGCAAAGATACAGTATGGGGGACGCCTAGCTCGAGAGCAGTATGTGTGAAAAATATCTTGGAGTCCTCGTGGACAACAAGTTAAACATGAGCCAACAATTTGATGTGGCGGCAAAAATAGCCAATGGGATTTTGGCCTGCATCAATAGGATCATTAGTGTCTAGATCTAGAGAAGTAATGCTACCCCTCTATTCCACCTTGGTTAGACCACACCTGGAATATTGTATCCAATTCTGGGCACCACAATTGAAGGGAGATGTTGACAAGCTGGAATGTGTCCAGAGGAGAGCGACTAAAATGATCAAGGGTCTGGAGAACAAGCCCTATGAGGAGCAGCTTAAGGAGCTGGGCATGTTTAGCCTGAAGAAGAGAAGGCTGAGAGGAGATATGATAGCCATGTATAAATATGTGAGAGGAAGCCACAGGGAGGAGGGAGCAAGCTTGTTTTCTGCTTCCCTGGAGACTAGGACATGGAACAATGGCTTCAAACTACAAGAAAGGAGATTCCATCTGAACATGAGGAAGAACTTCCTGACTATGAGAGCCATTCAGCAGTGGAACTCTCTGCCCTGGAGTGTGGTGGAGGCCTCTTCTTTGGAGGTTTTTAAACAGAGACTGGATGGCCATCTGTCAGTGGTGATTTGAATGCAATATTCCTGCTTCTTGGCAGTGGGTTGGACTGGATGGCCCACAAGGTCTCTTCCAATTCTATGATTCTATGATTGAGATTCATCAACAGGGCTTCAGCCAATGTTTGCAGAAAGCACTGATATTTTACAATACTGCTTCTCTTTAAATAAGGAATATGCTAATTCCCTTTCACCCCACTCCTGGAAATTCTATTAGCCTGTGGAAAATTTTACCAAGAGGTGTTCTTTTTCCCGTTCTTTTTAAAACACACAAATATAGTGGCCCCATTGCTGAAAATGTGGCAGAATGGACATAACAAAGGAGCTGAGATCTGACATGCTGCTTAAACCATTTATGTATTTTGTACTCAAGTTTTCACTCACAAGTATATGGAAGTCTCACAGGAAACTACACAGAAAGTATGTGACTTTCCTTGAAAATCTTTAGAAATTTCACTTAGGAGCAACTTTCTGATCCGCTTTGGATTTCACTTTAGGCAAAATCCATTGACTGCCTAGGTATGTGCACAATTCCTCTCTCTGGAGAATTTTTATTCATCTTATTGAAAATTTTCTTTCAGCTTCTTTGCAATTGCCAAGTTTGTTCCAAATGCTGGTTTAGGTGAAAGTTTTTCAGCAAGTCTTCATACACATACGAGAAGGGACTTCGTATTTTATTTGTTATGCAAATTGCAAGAAAAAATGTACAATTTTTGGACTGTGTTATTTACCCATGTTAGTATCACAGCAGTTTTAACTGCTGCCCAACCAATGGAATAATAAAACCACACAAAGATATGGATTGAAGCAAAGGGCAACTTTATGTAATTGCTACCTTTTCAAGTGTTCTACTTGATGTGCAACTGAACCAAGGGGTAAATAACCATATGACAGAGAAAGCTGGTTGTTGTGTATAGCATGGAAACCATGGATGATGAGGAGATGCTGGTGGAAGGCTCAGCAGTAGAGCTGGAGCCCAGCAGCTCCCTCGGTCAACTCTGAAGCAACATCCATGGAAGGAGCTACTACTCAGCTTGCTGAACAAGTTCAAGCAAGTTCATCTGAGCAGGCTAGTGAAGAATAAACTCTTTCAGCTTTCTTGGACATATAAAAAATAAAGGTCTCAGGGTCCACACATACATTATAACCCAGGTTAAACTGGTTTAAAAGGAGAGAATTGGGTTAAAGGCTAGAAAATGTGTTTTAAAAGTTGTCCTTTAAACTCAGTTCTTCCTGAGAAACACACATTTTTCCATACCTGTGCATCCCTGTAGGCATGGAAAAACGAGTTTTTTCTTCCCTCCCCTCTGCCTGGACTCTCTCTCTCTGTCTTCCATTTCCCTTTCAACTTACTGAAGCCTTCATCAAATGGAGGCCTGAAGCCTTTCCCTCTCTTCCTCCAACAGAAGATTCAACAGAGGCTCTTGGAGGAGAAATCCCCCACCCTACCCAAAGCCTCCCTTTAGCTCTTGCAAGAGAGGGGGAGGAGTGAGAAAAGCTTTAGGCCTTATTGGGGTAGAGTCTTCTTCCAGAAAGTGCTGGAGGAAATGGGGGTAAGGGAGGAGGAGGCTGGCAGTGTCTATGCCCATCCCTGCTGATCTTGGTTCACCACCTCGGCAAAACCATGGGGTTTAGGCCAACTGTAAGACTTGGGGCTGTTGAAGATAGACGGATTTGGAAGACTCTCTCAGAGGGTTACCATAAGTTGAAGTTGACATAATGGTAGTTAACAAGAAATGGCAGGTATATTGGAGGGTGATTAAGTAACACAACTATTTAAACATATTAGGGGGAAAAAAGGTTTCCACCTTCTTTAGTTGTCTAAAATAAATGTAAGCTGTGAAGAGTATTGGAGATAGTGTTCTAAAGTGGATGAAGATGTTAGATATTATTCAATAGGTTAAAGCCAACCATGTCTTGTTAATATCTTGAATGTGTAGAGCCATGTTTCCCATTTTTTGAATTTTATTAGAATATCTGTTCCAAGCGAATTGTGATGTTTCAACTAAAATGTTTAGAAACTATTATTCAAGTTTTTCAGAATGGTAGATTTTTAATTCTTGAAATGTGTGTGCACATCTGTTTTTTTTTTCTCTTCTATACAGTGCAGGTAGCAGTCTTGATGCCTCAGTCATATGGATAAAACTGAAGAACTTAGATGAGTACTCAAACTACTCCATCAGTCTAGCCATAATATTTCAGCTGGGCCCAGCAAGCTGAGGCTTGACTAAGAAGAGGGGAAGGGCATTAGTCACAGTCTCCAACCACAAATCTTTGCTCCACTCAAGGCACAAACATGCTATTATGCTATTCCCAAGCTAATGAACTGACTGACTGGTTGATTTGGGTAAACATTAAGCTCTATTTGGGAATAACTCTTGGAAATAAGTTCTTAGGATCTAAGAGAGAGAGAATTTAGTGGGACAGAATTGAGAAAATACAATGGGCAGCCACAATGTCACCCCACCCCTCTTTCTCCTGACTACAGACTTGTAACAAAGAGACTTCAGTCAATGTCTAAGGGAAGGTGTTATGCTTCCAAGCTAATACAGTCTGAGATTAGAGATGCTATTATTTTGCCTTGAACTAAATCTGTTCAAGACCCCATTAATTCACATCAATAGCCAAACTGCTTGTACTAGCAAAATGCTTCTCCTCATTATTTTCTTGTGTCATCTGAAGAATGTTAAAAAAGATCATCTCAAGGCCATGAAAATCCATTTCATTTTTGACCCTATATATCCTTTGGGCTACCAGGAAATTTATTCATTCTTCTATTGAATTTCTGAAGGAACATTGAATAGGCATGGCACCAAAACAGAAAAAGGATGAAGAATGGTTTCCTTTAAATCGATTCCTATTGAAATAAAGTATATAATAGCAAAGAGGTCAAGACCATGCCTAGCCCATGTCTTTGTTTTCAATTCTTCATAAACAGCTCAAATACATTGAGTTTGCTTCTTATATCACTAAAGTTTCCATTTTAATCAAAAGGTATGTTTTGCAGCATGGAAAAAACCGCTGCTACAAAGCATTAATAGTCTGGCAGTTCACAGCATTCCATTTCCATAAAAAATTATATTGGCAACATATTTGCAATGAGTAACTGCTTTGAAAACCACTTCCATTTTATCATCCTTTAGAAAGAAGTCAGCTAAATTGCACAAGTTCCAAGGGCTACGTTTTGTAGGGTGAGCTGTTGTTTTACAGAGATCCTTAAAACAGTTCTTTCGAAATCAATCTATGTATCTATTTCTCCCCAGTCAATAGCTACCATTTTAAGACAGAGACCAAAATGCACATAGGCGTTTCCTAATCTCGCTTTAATGGAGTTTGGGTTCTTATTTTATCTCAGAAATGGCATTAATCAAACTGAGGGAGAGTTTTTTGACAGAGTGGGTACAACTCCCTTAATGGTCCCTGAGTTCTGAGCAGCTTGTGATACTTGTCATAATATTGTCTGAAATGACTTTGTGAATCAGGACGTGGGGCAGTTTGACATCCAATACCTGTCTTGGGGTTGATTGCAAACATGAGATGGCTTACATCACCAGCCCCCTTGCCCTGCCTTACCATACATTTTTACTTTCCTCATTGCAATGGCTGGCAATGTGACATGGGTCATGCTAGTCACTCATCATCTAAAGTGAAGACAGCTGGGGTACCAGAATGATGAAAGAGGAGAAATTGGCCTCTCCTTTTTCCCCCTCCCTCCTCCTATTACCTATGTCACTCTAGGCAGCAAGTGACCAACATGATCCATGTTATGCCCAATGACCCATGTCATGTCCAAAAAGGAAAAGAGGAGGGGATGGTGAGCGCCATTCCATGTACACAGGCTGCTCATGTAAATCTTTGCAGCTGATTCCATCTCAGAACTGTTTACTTCCCCCCAAGGTGGTGCTTTACTCTGGATTCTGGGGGATAATTTGGGCAACCCACACCTTTAACTAATGCTGTTAAGTAGCTTTAGCCTACATAAATATGAATAGACTCTGTGTATCTCATAAGCTCCATGGAGCTAATTTACTAGACTTTTGCACTTTGTGGTCATGTAGATGTTCCCATGATGTTACAGTTGATGAAGTCTGCTTCCACTCTCAAGCCAGCTATATATGAAAGGTAAGTAGGATACAGTAATAGCAACACGAATAAGACAAGAGCCAAGTAGTCACAGTCATGATAGAAAAGACATCACATAACCTGGAATTATTTCAAGATGGGAGTAGATCCCAGTACTGCTGAATGATTTCACTGCAAACAGGAAATGAGCCGGAGTAAATTTTGGGTGTGCTTCTATAGTAAAACCTGAATAATCAGCACCATGTCATTTTGCTCAGAACAGAGGCAATAGATTCCTTTGAAGTCAGGGAACAGGGACAATAGAGAAACAATTTCCTGGCAATAGGGACAATTCCTTGTCAACAGCATTGAATCATATCTCCAGAAATCAGACAAGTAATGGAGAAATGTCATAGGTAATATGGGGCAAAGGAAAGGAACTATCCTGTGCCAGCCAAGATAATCAAATGTCTTTGTGGGAGAATGGCACTGTATGACTACATGGTTCTTATTCTAATTGTCATTATAGTACTTCCACTCTAAGCTTTGCCGATGTTTCTGGAGTGCTTGCAAGACATGCCTCTCAAACTAGGGAAATGCATCAGCAAGACATGTCTCTCAAACTAGGGAAATGTATCAAACTAGGGAAATGTATCAGCTCTGGGCAGGTGGCAGAGGTGTGGGAACAAGCATATTAAGAGGATAAGCAGTGCAGCAAGATAGCTAGCTAGCTAGATATATCTAGCTAGCTAGCTATCTTGCTGCACTGCTTATTAGGCCTGTTTGATCAAGAAAAAATTTGTTTCTAAAATCGATTTGTAATTGGGGTGTTTTTTTGTTTCGATATTTAAAATATTTACAAAACTTTCCCAAAAAATGTTTTGTTATTTACGAAATTTCGTAAATATTTACAAAACATTTTGTAAAGATGGCGCCCTTTTTTTTTCAATATTTTTTAAATATTTTTTAAATTTAAGTTTTCCTGAGTTGCAGTTGCAGCTATGCGCCTGTAGGTGTCAGCAGAGAATTTTCTCTCTTCTCTTTGCTGCTTTACGGAATCCATGAAGCCTCAAAGCCCGGGAAACTGGAGCAGTGGGGGAGTGAGTAGAGAACGCTAGAACTCCCTCCTCCTTTCCCCCCCTCCCTTTTGTTTTTGAGAAGGGACAGGATAGTGGCATAAATTATGCTGGGGGTGTTGAGTGATGTTGAGCCTGGCGGGGCAGGGCTTCAGAGAGAAATGAGAGATAGAGTGCACGTATGTGTGTTCCTGTGTTTTTTCCTCTCTTCCCTTGCACTCGCTGTCTCTGCTGGAGTTCCCTCTCCTCAGGAGGCATAGAGAGTGAGAGAGCGACGTCAGCATCGCGCCTGGCATTGGGAGAAGTGCAGGCAGGGGGGAATAGCCATCATCAATCCAGCAGATGCAGCGAGCGAGCGAGCGAGCGAGCGGGAAGAGAGCGAGCCGCTTGGGCTGGTAGCACAGGAACACACACGCGCGCACACACAGCTTCTCTCTCCTCAGGAGAGAGAGAGACTTTGGAGAGAAGCCATCAGAGGGAGATAGCCAATCCATCCAGCAGATGCAGCGAGCGAGCGAGCGAGGGGGAAGAGAGCGAGCCGCTTGGGCTGGTAGCACAGGAACACACACGCGCGCGCACACAGGTTCTCTCTCCTCAGGAGAGAGAGAGACTTTGGAGAGAAGCCATCAGAGGGAGATAGCCAATCCATCCAGCAGAGGCAGCGAGCACGGGGTAGGAGAGCAAGCCGCTCGGGCAGGTTGGTTGGTTAATGGCATTGGAGGAGCCCAGCAGCAGCTGCTACTGCTTCGGGCGCCCTGCTCCAGCGCAGGGCAGCTGCTCGCCTCCCTCGCCTTGACCCAAAACAGGAAGCTCGCTCGCCCCTCTCGCTCGCCGCTCGCTCGCCCCTCTCAGCAAGCATCGGCAGGCGGCCATCTTAGTATTTCCGAAATGGATGGAAATACAAAATTTTTTGGCGCCTGCCGTTTCGATATTTAAAAACACTTCCAGGTTAAAAAAAATGTTTTGTAATCGTTTCGTAATTCAAAAATTAACGAATTTTTTAACGAATTACGAATTAACAAAACGAATTGCACAGCCCTACTGCTTATCCTCTTAATATGCTTGTTACCACACCTCTGCCACCTACCCAGAGCCTAGGCAGTGCCTACTAAACAGTTTTTCAATGAAATTGTTCAAACTGTCTTTGGCATTTCATCTTTGCTGTACTACTCGGTGTAGCAATACTTCTATTTCAAACCTTTAGGATCTTCTTTAGGTACCTACCAAGGTTTTCTGAAGTAAAGAAAAATGCCTGCCTTCATGAGGTGTTTTTGATTTAGCTGCTTGCTATGTCTCTTGGCTTTTGTGCCTACTATAGTACCTTTAATCCATCCTAAAACAACTTCTTTGGTAGACTTCTAAAACTATAAATGTTGTGGGTGGCATAAGTAATCTAGAAAGTTTTCACTTATACTGTGGGGAGAGTGCCTTGACAGAAACAACATGGACTAGCAAGACTGATAACTCAGTTGAGAGTACAGTATACATCTGTTTGTGTGTGTGTGTGTGTATCTATCTATGAATCATCTATCTGTATATGCATATATATGTTCCTTGATAACAAAAGGAATTTTCACACATCAAGATTCCCCATCAATAATAAAAATAAAATAAAAATAGGTTTGATTTATTTTATGAGCTTGCTCTTGTATGTCCCATTCCCCCTTCCCCCAAAAATCGCAGTTTGATCATTTCCTTTTACTGTAGATCTCTGTGCGTTGAGACAGCCTTTCTAAGGGTATTTTTATGTCCCTATTCAATGCATATTAATTAGAATCAAGATAATACATAGAAAATGTTTACAAAATTTAAAATATAGCTTAAAGTCTAAAAATAATGTTTTATATGGAATTGTGATAGAGTTTTTAAAAGTTTCTGTCATATTGAACATATACAGTGTCAGTTTCAAAGTATTCAATGTATATCAATTACCTTCCAAACAGCAATTGCATCTACTGCAGATAATATAATGTCCTTGGTAAAGTATATTGATTGACCTGACCTCTTTACAAGGAAAGCAAACACAATTTACAGTGGCATTTGATTCATATTCACTATACTTAGAGTTCAGTATTCTACAAGATCGCTTTAGCAAAGCAGAACTTCATCTTCCGATGAATGTGCTTTGGAGAGTGTGGAACTGCTGATCCAGGATTTTCATCTAACAGTCTTGCATATGCCAAGGCTAAATTGAATTTTTTTTCTACACACAGGAAAACTGAAATAGCTCTGACCTCAACTGAAAAACATTTGAGGCATCTACTTGCTCCAGTGGCAAAATTAGCAGTCATAACAAGATAGTTTGTAGAAGTTACATATTTGAATTGTACTTCCCAAAATCCCCAGGCAGCATAACAAGTGGATTTTGAGAGCTGTAGTCCAAAAAAATAACATCTCCAAATTATAAAGTTTAGGTCTTGCTTTCTGTACCTTAAGAAGAATGTTAGACTGATAAGAATCTTCATAGTACATGAGTTACTGGGAAAAATCCAAGCATATAAATAGAAATATTTTTTCATTGAATTTTCTGCACACAATGTATTGCAATTGGGGCCTTGGCATCTCTTGGAATTTTGTTTTAGGATCCTCTGTGGAAACCAAAATTTGTGGGTGTTCAAGTTCAAATATACACAATATTGTAAAATGGTTTTCCTTCTATAAAATGGCAAAATCAAGATTAGCTTTTGGGATTTTAAATAAAATATTTTCAAGCCATTGATGACTGAATCGGCAGATGAAGGACCAACTATATTAGCAGCATAAAATGCAGTTTCTTGTTTAGAAAATAAAATAGATCAGGCTGTGTAAAATGTTCATATGGTTGTTTTGTGCAGAAAACAGTGTCTTCCATGCAGAAAATAATACTTTTTATATCATTTTTATTTTCAGTGCTAAAAATAATGTTTCCAGCATAGAAAACACTGTTTCCTGAGAACAAAATACTATGTGCAAATTTTGTATAAAACAATAATTAAATGGAAAAGTCTGTAAAAATTGCTTACCTTTTGAAGAATTTTTTGAAGTAGAAATAAAAGTGCAAACATTATTTGAGCTTCCTTCTAGAAGATAACTAGCCAAGGATTACAAGGGACACAACAATCAATAAAGTTTCTGCTACATTCATTTTTCCTATGTCCAATTTCAGTTTGTTTGCTTGTTTATTTATTTATGTTTATCATTTGGAATATGAACAAAATTGTGGATTGTAGGAAATTGTTTGAAATAATTTATTTTTCATCTGAATGTATTAAATTCAATAGGTATAACCACTGGCAGCAGAGGAAGACCACGCCTCCTGCTATACAGACATTCAAAATGAATGTGTTGCATGACAGATGAAAGTCTTGCATGACAGCTAACATTGTTGGATAGTGATTTGCATATAAGAGTTCAGCACTAAAACCTGAAGAAGATAGGTATACATCCAGATGGACAGTTTTGGATTTTACTTGTAAGATTTCTTGAAAAGTATCATTTTGATTAATGTTTATGGGCCTAATATTGATATACCAGATATGCTTCATAATTGTTTTAATAACCTCATTGACTTATAATATAATTATTTAATTGTTGATAGTTATTTTAATGAAATTGTTGATCCTCTGTGAGACAAAAGTAAACTACTTTACAGACAGATATGAATAAATATGGTTCAACTGACGTATGGAGGGAATATAACCTTTGGGATCATCTACATGGTAGACTAATACAGTTTGACACCACTTTTACTGCCATGGCCCAATGCTCTGGAATCAGGGGAGTTGTAATTAGGTGAGACACCAGCACTCTTTGGTAGCATTGGCTACAAATCTAGTAAAATTGCCTGACACCATTGCATTGAACCTTGGTAGTGGAGTCGAAATGAATTGAATTCTACGGAATCATAAATATACTCTTTATCTCTCCAGTATACCATAACTGTTTCATAGTAGATTTTCTCCCCTAATATCTGCATTTTTAATGGTATTATAAACACATTTAAAATCGAATCCTTGAGAATATTGAACTATACCCTGATTTGTCTAGAATTGCACTTTTTGATGTTTCTAAACCCTTTAGTCTTTGGCATTTTAATTTGTCACTTCTCAATAATTAACAACTTAAAGCTCAAATGTCAGAAGATCTGATGGAATGTTTTAAAATGAGTGAAGGCTCTGCTATTGACTAGGAAGTATGCAAAGCCTACAATTAGGGTAGTATCCTTGCATTCGTTTTTATAAATAAAAATAATAAATACTTCAAAATGCTAAAAAAGAATAATTTAACAAGCAGCTGAAATCTCTGATATCTCAATTTACAATTTCCCATTGGAATGACTTTTTTTCAAAAATTTGCAAACAGTTAAATACGTTATTGAATAATATTCTCTTCAGCAAACAGAACTGGCTTTGAGATGTCTATGGCAAGCACATTTAGCAACAACAGTAGCAACACCATGTTATTTCATTTATCAAAGATGAAAGCTATACAATATATACATTTGCCACAAATATACATCAATTATCTTTGAAACTTAATGCAGATCTTTATAGTTTTGTCGAAGAAATTCACCAATTAACTTCTCTTTCCCCCTAGGTAGCTGTGAGGTGGGAAGTTCTTTGCTAACAAAATAGCTCTAGCTGGAGCTATTTTCTGTGGGCTGGAGCTGCATAGTTCAGCATATCACCCCTCAAGCTCATTCATGAGCTTCATGCTGACCCACCTTCCTGTCCATTAACAGTAGAATTAATCATTTACCTCTGGGGCTGAGTAGGATTTTCCCCCTCTATGTTCTAGGGTTGTTTTTGTTTTTGTTTTTGTTTTTTTTTAAAAAAAAACTATTATATACTGTTTAAATAGGATGAATTCGGATACTGTGGTTTTAAATTGACCATCATGCAGGAAACGACAAGGGGTTTACATTTTGGTGTACACCTAAGACACCCCTTTGTAGTGTAGGTCAGGAACAGAAATCCTTACCTGTGGTTCAAATAACCAAGGTGAGAGTGAAAAGAAATTGTCTTGGAACGAGGAGAGTTTGGCCTCAATAATTCCTTGAGATAGAATCCTCTGTTACAATTCCCCTAGTGGTCACCCAGGATTATTACATCCAGGGACCTAAGTGTTTTGCTCAAATTAGCCAAGGAGTAGGTCCTAGATGGCTACTGCCTCAACTTCATCCACACCAAGTTCATGCCCCCTTTATAATTTTCTGCAAGTTATTAAAGTTTAATTAGGTGACATTAATAAAAGTTGCCGATAGTTTACCTCATATTTGTTGTGTGGTCTCGCAATTTTGGGGGTTGGATGGCAATAGGATATGAAGACTTTGTTTTGTCATATACTCCTTCCTCATCTTAGCATATGACAGCATCTTTTTCTCAGAACCTTTACACTTAAAGAAAATTATCAGTGTTATAGTAAATATCACAAATATGAGGTCTCCTGGCCCTGATGGGTTCCCACTTGAATGGTATAATGCTTTTTCCAATCTGATAGGATCAGGACTGCTCCAGCTTTATAAACATATCTTTGGATCTGGTTCTATCTCTTCATAATTCGATGAAGTCTATTTCATTACTCTAATACATAAACGTGATATAATCATACTCACCGTGCTAACTGCTGCCTTATACTGAATATACTTATACTTTTTCATCTTCGTTAAGTCCTAACTGGCAGGACTTAGCTAAAGTAAGGAGGGAGCCAATAATATTTGATTGTCTATGGATTTGAAAACTTTCAACCAGACAGAACTAGTCAGCCAGCCATTATTACTTTAGATGCTTAGAAGAATTTTGAAAAAAGAAATGTACTTGTCAAGACCCAGAAGCCTCAGTAAAGCCAAACACAAAGGTAAAGGTTCAAACACAGTTTTATTGTACAAAAATAAGTCTGTGGAGCACTTAAATTCAGTGCAGTAAGCTCTGGCAGAAAATAGGCATGAAAAACGAGGTGATACGAGTAACTTAAATATAACCCGGATTATACCGCTGTTTAATCCGGGTTAACAAAAATATTCAGCAATCTGCTCCAAAATTCGCACAGTTCAAAGGCACAAGAACATGAGGCACAAAACGAAGTCCAAAAAACGTTGCAAGGTCAAAACACGAAGTTAACAGGTTATTAAAATCCAGATAGCAAAAGCGTGGTCAAACCAGTCCAAAGTCAAGCCGCTGAGTTGAGGTAAACACAGGAACGCAGGAATGCAGGAATCTGTAGTCCAAGGACCCAAACTCAAGAGTTGGCAGTAACAAAGATTCACATCCCAAAAGAGACACTTTGCCTACTGCAAAGAGCCATACATTCAAAACCCACTTTTATCCTACAGCTCCTCATTAGAGGATGATGAGCTCCCCACCCTTTCCTCATCACTCTCAGCTGCCTCCATCCCCGCAGCTGAACCCGAGCACCCATCCCTCCACCTCTGCCAGCGTCTGTCAAGACTTAGGTCTTGCCAAGTGCTCCCCGGTTGCCAATCCCCTGTGAACCCCTCAAATTCATCACTGGAGGTGGGTTGGTTACAAATGTCCCTAATCTCCTGAACACGGGTCCAATCCAGCTCATCCTCCTCTCCCACATCACTCCCAGACCCATCACTCCTTTCAAACCCATGAAGTCCTCGTCCTCTGTAGGAGCACTAAGTATTTCCTGAATATGCTTCTTTTGAAGCTCTTCATCGAACTCTTGATTGCGAGTAGCCCACTTTACTCCCCTGCTCTCCTCTCCATCCCCCATTTCACAATCGGAGAAGCCCTCAAACATCTCCGAATCACTTGAAGCCATGATTATCTCCCTAATCCGTTTTCGCTGCTGTTCCTCTTCCAACTCCTGCGCAGACCTCTTCTCCCTTCTACCAGTAGTAGTAACGTTACCATCACGCTGAAATACAACAGTACTAGTCATTTATATTCACAATTTTGATTAATTTTGGATTATGAAACATAGTTTCAAAATGGATAAAAATATTATATCCAGCATCAAGAGTGATTTATGACATAATGGGGTTATTTTTAGTCATCCATTTTTACATGGAATCATACTACAGGGCAGGGATGTTTACTGTCTCTTTTAATATTCAATTTGTATTCAGAACCCTTAGTAAGTGCTATTTAGCAAAATACAAAGATTAATGTATTTGTGTATGTCAGCTTAATATTTATTAAGTTTTTTTTATTTTTGCAGGAGATCTTTTCTTTTTCATCTCAAAGCCCATGTGGCTGATTCTTATTTTGATTCAGTCAATTAATGATTTTTGGTAACATATCTGGGTATTCTATTAACAATCTGAAGTGAGAGACTGCCAGTGAGAGACTGGGTGGACTTTAACATATTTAAAGTGTGGCCATTTTAATAATGTCCAAATATCACTATAACGATCTCTTATCTCAGATATTTAATCTTAATATATGTAAACTAATAAAAGATATTATACTAAATTAAAAGAGGCCGTCAGGCTTAAAAATGAGTTTCTTGACCCCTCCTGTTTTCTGATTTTAGGAGAGGCAGGCAGTAACTGCAGTAACTGCAGTGTACCTCTGGCCATTTACAGAAGTGCAGCGCAATGGAAAATGTATCTGCAAATCCTTCCTTTAGCAAGCTTCCATGGAGAATGTAAATGTGTAGTACCATAGAACATGGAAAAAGGATTATTTGGGGCAAATAAACTGAAATAAAGATACTCGCCAAACATAAATTGACAGCAGTTAGTCAAATGTACGATGCCATATAAGCCAAACATTCATGTCAAAACTTCCTTAGTGATACAGTCCAGCTCAGCATCATCAAACTGTGTTTGATGCAGCTGAGCAGTGGAGACTCTTTGCCATCTCTGAGGTGGTCCATGGAGTTCTAATCAGGCCGATCTGCCGTCTGGTTCAACAAACACCAAACAATAACCCCTATTTATTTTTTGTTGTCCATAATTATCTGTCTTCTTTATTTTGTGTTTCCTATTGTTTTGGACAGACATTTCCCTATACTCAACCACTAATCAATTATACACATTAATTTTCTTGGAATATTTCCTATTTGTCAAGAGTGATTCTATTTCCCAGTTTTATTGATGACAATTTTCTTGCCATATCTGCACATTTAGCAACTGCTCTGCTCGAACACCATTCATCTTTATGACTGACACTTAAGGATAGGTTTAAATCACAGAGCAAGTTATTCTTAATAAATTATGTGATGCTCAGTTTCTAAGGTCAGTCATTTGACAAGGGTTGACTGCCATTATGGGGCAGAAGGCTTTTGCTGCTGTTCATTTAACCCAAGACATTATAATTTAAGCCTAAGAGAAATGCAAATCAAACTGGTTATTTTTTGTCAAAGATAAATCGTTTTATCATCTATTGTGATACCAGAAAATATAATATAGCATTTCATTTTGCAATAATGTCAGATAGATGATAGAGAATACTTTACTATAAAACAATGCAAAATGATGCCCTCTTTTCTCCATGGGACATCAGTTTGGGGGCCTGGGGCTACTAAAACTTGGCAATAAGAATTAGCCTTAGCATCTCCATAGCTCACAAGTTCACCAGGTTCCTCTCCTTCTGGCTTACTGCTACAGACTTTGGTTAAATCAAGTGTTATGGCCTAGCATATACAGTAAAGCTGAAAGCAGAAAACAAACTATTGAAATATTTGAAGAGAATCATTTCGGCTGTTTTTGTGTGAATAAGAGTGAAATTGTATTGCATCTTTAAAGCCTCCCCCTCCCCCCAGCAAAAACAAATATAGTTCAATATTCTCATTATCATATTGGTTCTCCAGGCAAGTAAATCTAATCCCTCACATTCTCAACATTTTGCAGATCATGAGTTTTAAAAAGGGCGACAGATCCAATATCTGTGCTGGTAACTGTGACAAAGCTGAAAGGAAAATGACAAAGCTGATTATATGTCCAATTGTATTAATGTGCCAACAGGAAAGTGATTTTCCCATAGAATGGAGTAGCACAACATTTCAAACTGGAAGCACGCAGTGGTAGCACATAATAGCCGCCTGGAGTCCCCTCCGGAGAGGAGAAAGATGGGGTAGAAATACCATAAACAAACAAACAAACAAATAGATTTTAAACTGAAATATGTATTCACAGTGTTAATAAGTTATTATTGTACACTTTACTATAGTGAGCATGTTTGTGATAATAACTAGTCTTTGAACATTTTTAGAACTTAATTTATTAATAATACTGCACAACAACAACTGCAAGAAATTGTTTAGAAGGCTTGTATGTATATGCATACATTTGTGTATATATAGCAGGGAAGAGGGTGAAAGTAATCGTATTTTTCTGAGTTCTATTTCTTAGAATTTGATCTAGAATGGTGATGAATTGGACATCAAGGAATTAGTCACCTAGCTAACAAGGTCTGGCAACCATAAAACTCCCAGAAGCAAAGGAGGTTCCTTATTGCAGACAACTGATTTACATTCTTAGAAATTCTCCTCTTGTGCACACAACTTCTTGAATTTCTGACCTTTTGTTTTAAGGTAAATTACTTGTCTCGCTACTTCCTCAACTTTGTTTTTCACTGACTTTTTCCTACAAGCAATTTTGGAAAAATTGAGGCTTTATTGCCTTCTCCTCTTCATTCTGACTCTTCTGTAACAGCTCATCCTTACCAAAATCTTATAGGACAAATATGAACAAGAAAATGTAGATAGACACACGTAAACACAATCAATGCTCAAAGGCGCTGTTAATGGTTTTCAGAATATACTATGTTTAGGTAGTGGTTGATGTCCAGAATTTACCAGAAACATACATTCTAAATAGATACTATGTGGTCTCAATGATATATTCAACTATTGTGCTTCTAGCATAATTATTCTATTTCTAGTATTAGAGTCCAAGTTATTCCTAATTCTATATAGTCCTAAGAGGCAGGTATACAAAAATTGATTTGCTTTAATAGTCACTTCTAATTATATTTCTGCATTACTCCTATTATTCCTATTTTTATCTACTTTCAACAATGTTTGTGAATTTCATTTCTCTAATATGTTTTCCCCTTCCTCTCTCAATTGCCTTCATTTGCATTGGTGGCATCATTATGCAGACAAATATTATATCTTAGATAATAATCCAACATCTTCCTCTTCACGGTGAGATTTCTGATTGTATGGCACCATCTCTATGACTTACTAAAGAACAAAGCAAGATTAAAAATAGCGATGAAACAAAGGTGACCAAGGGGAGACAAATGTTTTTGACATCACTATAAATGGTGAATAGCATTATAACATCACTATAAATGGTGAATAGCATTATAAATAGTGATGTCCAGAATTTACCTGAAACATATATTCTAAATAGATACTATGTGGTGTTTTGTTGGGTTTTTTTTTGGGGGGGGGGTAATGTTTCAACTTCCACCAATAGTTATTTCCTTGTTAAAAATCATAACTGGAAAATTTTCAAAGAACATCTAATTAATTTAGACAAATATGTATTCATGTAGTAGAATAAGAAGGAATAAACAAGAGTCTGATACAGTTTCTCCTTCTACAGCAGTGGTTCTCAACCTTTGGGTCCCCAAGTCTTTTGGCCTACAACTCCCCGAAAGCCCGGCCAATTTACCAGCTATTAGGATTTCTGGGAGTTGAAGCCCAAAACATCTGGAACCCACAGATTGAGAACCAATGTTTGTAAGGAAGTGTTAATCCCACTGAATGCCACCATAAATATGCGAAGAAGTATTACTGCCACCAATAACTGTAAGGAAGTTCCGAGACTGCTAAATTAAACTGCCACCAAATGTATAGAGACGCTGGTATTATAGTCTCTATTTATGTTGTGAGGTAACTTTGATAGAGTGGAATGCACCGAACGTAAAATCAATGGAGATGAGGCAGTTTTGAAATAACAAAGAGAACAAGTTTATTGTTAAACAAAGCGTATTGTTGCAATATAAAGATGTTGAGCTTGGCATATGCTTGATGGTTACAATATGGCTTGGTTGAGATACAATTCAGGCTTTTGATGTTACAATCTTATAAACTCTTTCTTTAGTGAAGCGCTTTATTATTTCAGTGTTCCCTGTTGTGAATATTCTCACTGTTTGTCCTATACCGGATCAAACCACTGATCTCCAGTCTTCCACTATTGGCGATCCTAAAACGCCTCTGTTAGATTCTTTTTATTCAAAGTAATCTAACGAGGTTTCACCTTCAGCTCCTTTGCTGAAGAAATATTCACAAACACTAAAAACTAACTGACTCTACACTGCTTCACAGAGCCCCTAACTGACTCTGCTACTCTTCTCAGGGTCTCTTCCTCCTGACTGAACTACTTTCTCAGAGTCCCTTCCCGACTCTTCTACTTTCCCAGAGTCCTTAACTGACTCTGTTCCTCTTCTCAGGGTCTCTTCCTCCTGACTGAAAACTGTCACTTTCAAACCTTTTTCTCTTTAAGCTCCGCCCACCTCCTCTTCTGCCTTGTCTCCATGGCAACCTATCTCTCACAGCTAGGCCATGGCAACCAATGTAAAACACAAATACAGATTCAAACACATTATAATAAACACTTTATAATAAACATTTCTCTACAATGTTCTACAGGATAATGATGATGATGATGATGATGATGATGATGATGATGATGATGATGATGTTTATTTATACCTCGCTTTTTCTCTCCACAAGGTGACTACAGTAGCATTATACCAACAACTCCCTCACTTTGGGAAAGATCTAGAATTTTTTTCCAAAATTTCAAATACTTAAAAATCCAGAACACTGTACATGGATCACAAAAATAATATATCCTTAGCTTTTTTATGTTTTAGCATAAATAAACATTGATTCCTGCACAACATTATGAACAACATCATGTGTAAACTACAGTCAAGCTATGGTAATAAAGTGTATATGAAAAAATTAATTAATGTCAGGTTTAGACTTGGGTCCTATCTCATAAGATTTCTCATAATGTCAGTACATCTAAACACAGATATTCCAAGCTTAAAAAGGAAGGAAGGAAGAAGATACCAAACACTTCTGATCCCAAATACATTCAACCTGTACTTAAATTAAAATTAAATGACATTGCTTAATTATATATGATGAATGAATATAATGCTCCCTTCCTATATTAATAGTCAGTGCATTATGAACTGCATATACACAATGCATATACATTTTAAAAGTTTACCCTTTGCAAAGGTTGTTATCTGTCA
The DNA here is from genome assembly GCF_037176765.1 of Anolis sagrei. NCBI lineage: Eukaryota > Metazoa > Chordata > Lepidosauria > Squamata > Anolidae > Anolis > Anolis sagrei. The sequence continues at coordinate 135,667,756 of NC_090023.1, forward strand.
TTTATAACTGCAGATTTTGAACTTTTAAAAACTACTAATTAAAGGGAAGTAAATGTTAGCCTTTAAGTGGAAATTGCTCATTATGACAAAGAAATGTGGATAACCTGATGGCAAAAGAATCATGTTTGTTAAAGGGTAATATTTATTAATACTGTGCTGATTCTTCAATTTATACAGCCTTGTGCTAGGACGAAACTGTTGTACAGCAGTTTAATTATCCATGTTTTCTTGTCTATGGAAGAAAAACACATGGAAAGAAATTTCCACTACTTTTGAAGACAGGTGTAATGATTCTTACCTTGTAGGCCAAAAGAGAAGCCTGGAATATCAGTTGGCAGGACTCCATTTTGGAAGTGCCAGTAAAGGAAAAAAGGCATCTTGGGAGATTAAAAGGAGAAGAGGGGAGGAGCTGAAGCTCTCTTTTGATTGGTTAGGAGAGATGGGAGGAGTTTAGCCCTGAGAGGGAAAGGTGAGCTTGACAGAGAGAAGAGAGATTGATTTTTTGGGTTTGAAGAAGAAGGAGTGATTTTGGGAACAGAGGAGAAGAGAGAAGATTTTTGAGCTTAGATTTTTCTGTCAGAGAGCATTGGTGACAGGCAAGGCTGCATTATTTGGCCAGGAGGGTCAAAGTAGTCACCTGGGGCTTGTGAGGGTTTTTACACAAGTGGTTTGCTCTCTGGGTTAGAGTAGATTAGCTTTTAGAGGTCTCTGCTTAGAGTGTAGTTAATTGCTCTAGGGACAACCTGGTTAGGTTAGTCTGGGGAACTCACTGCTACTGTGTTATTGTAGAGTGGAGAGTTTTACTCATATCTAAGTCAAAGAACTTGTTAAAGTAACCATCAAGGTTATTGTACCTCAGTAACCATTCAAGCTTGTGTGCCTCTTTGAAGAAGATAGTTGCTTATTTGTTGTTATCAATAAACATTTTTCTCTAATTCAACTTTTAAAGAAGCCTTAGTAGTGATTCATTCCTGTGAGAATATTTCTATCTGTTTTAACATCTATACACTGCAGTCATCTCAAGGAGCTAAGGGAGAGCTGGTGGGCAGGAAGAAGATTACCTCAGGGAATCATCTGTAATATCCTAAAGTAATTTAGGTGGTGGCAGCGAATCTACCAAAGTATATACACATTACCTCATACATACATGAACACTCCATGCCAAGAATCATATTACATCATATTGGTGTACAGCTGGGGGGTGTACAGCTGGGGGATGGAGCCCCTGGTGGCACAGTGGGTAAAAACCCTGTGCCGGCAGGACTGAAGACCGACAGGTTGCAGGTTCAAATCCGAGGAGAGGCAGATGAGCTCCCTCTATCAAGCTCCAGCTCCTCATGCGGGGACATGAGAGAAGCCTCCCACAAGGATGATAAAACATCAAAAATCATCCGGCTTCCCCTGGGCAACGTCCTTGCAGACGGGCAATTCTCTCAGACCAGAAGCAACTTGCAGTTTCTCGGGTTGCTCCTGACCCGACAAAAAAAAATGCTGGGGGATTAGCAATTAAGATCCTTCAGAGTGGCGCCAAGTTATAATTTAGTTCATCAAAACAGGCAATGGACAGGCCTGTCCAAGTATTCCAAATGAAGAGTGCATATCAACTAAGATACTTAAAATATAACAATTATGTCATGTTAGATTCTACACAAATTCAGTTTGATTTGTACATCATCTCTCTTCAAAGACTAAACTATGGTTATAGCACCCGGATTTCTGTGTTTGGATTGGGAAGTACATTATCTTGGTTATTTGACCTGCATATCCCTGGGTGTGTGCATCCCTTCCAGTCCAATATTAGGAGAAGTTTCTTCCTTCTGTGAGGGAGTATAAGGTTCAGGATTCATTCTGGCTGGTTATTTACTAGAAATAAACACAAGGTACACCCACTCAATTTTCAGAAATTTGTAAGTTAGAATCAGCCCCAAGAGTAGACTCCTTCTCCATCCCTGAGTTCCAGGACATAAAGAGGCCATTCCAGAATCCTACCTTTCTCCCCAAAATGTGTCAAAATGTGTCCCCCACACACTCCCTCCCTCTCCCCCCTCTCTCTGTCACACACACACAACCTGCCAGTGGCAACCTACTTACAGACACTACCCATAGCCAGTTATCAAAGTTCCCCAGCTACAGTATAGCTCATGTAAAAATGCCACAGGTAAAGGGTTCTTACCCAGTCATGACTCACATTGCACTGAATATGGCAGGTTGAGTTGTGAAGATCTAAAAAAGAAAACACACAGGTGTAGCCAGGTCTTAAATAGTGTTTGGTCCTACCTTATCACATGCATTGCCTTGGCATGCAAAACCACATGCAACATTATCTCTGGTCTCTATCCCTAGATTGAAGGAAGTCATATTCCCATTCTATTCTGCTTTGGTCAGACACCACCCGAATTAAGAAGGATATTGACAAGCTGTAATGTGCCCAGAGAAGGCTGACCAAAATGATCAGTGGTTTGGAAACCAATCCCTATGAGGAATGGCTGAGAGAGCGGAGTGTGTTTAACTTGGAAAGAAGGCATCTGAGAGGGGACATCATGTTTGAATATGTGAAAGGATTTCCCATTAGGAGGGGACAAGCTTGTTTTCTGCTCTGAAGACTAAGACATGGAACGATGGATTCATATTTTAGGAAAGGTTCTATCTAAGCATTAGAAAAAGTATCCTGATGGTAAAAGCTGTTTGGCAGTACAGTATGCTGCCTCAGAGGGTAGTAGAGTCTCCTTCACTGACCACTTGGTGATAACCATGATATGGGGCCATGCACATGGTAACAGCTGTGACATAGAAGGTGAGAGAGTGGCTGCCTAGCTGCATTGAACTAGGCAGTCAGGGCTCATTGCTTCCTCTGAGGCATTTCAGGGAGTCCCAACCAAGCTGCCACGTGGGACCAATTGGGCATCAAGGGCACTCATTTGGCCACACATTATCAGTCAGTGTAGATCCATTCCATATCTCTGTGGGCTTTGGAGATTAGGGGTTTCTTTACACACACCAGAAGAGGAGAAAGCACTGGATACCATGATGCTTTTCATGAAAATGCAGTCTTTTCCTATTGTGTGGCTGCCTTCTGCAGAATTCTGGGAAATGTAGTTTAGGGCAGGACAATGTAGTTTCTGGGAAATGCAGTTTAGGACAATTTTCAGCCAGAGAGGTCCTCTGCTTCCCTAAACTACATTTTTTTTCCAGAATTCCAGAGGTAGTCACACAATAAAATGTAGGCACCCCCACTTTCAAAATGCTAATGTGATATTGTCTTTTGTCTGGTGTGGTATTGGCTAGAAATCCATGATTCTGTTCATTCTTAAAGCTAGGCAAATATCAGCCTGATCAGTGCCAGATAGCAAATTGTAAAAGAGTCTTATATGCTGTCTCAGAGATCTTTGCAGTAAGAGCATGGTGTAAGTAAAAATTATTATGCATATCGTCAAGATACGGAGAAAAGCTATGTGCAACAACCTATCAAAATTTACTCAGTTTGCATAGTTTATACGACTCCATTTTTATGATGCAGCCCCCCCCCCCCTTTTCTGGTAAGACTGCACAAATATCAAAAGAGCAAATTTCATTTTGTTGTTTCCATGCATCATAATGATGCATATAGATCTGCCCAAGAACACTGGAAAAGTGAATGATGTCCTTTGTTTTATAAGATCAAATTACATTCTCTGCCATTTTACTCTTTTGCATTCTTTTTGTTTCCTGTTTTTGTTTTACTTATTAAAATGCAAGCAATCTGGCCTAGGTTTAGAGAAACATTATAAAGAATAATGAAAGAATAAACGGTGAAGCATTGTTCACTTTAATAAAATGCAGGTATTCAAATGGAGCTCATAATATTGTTACAGAGAGAAGCATGATGAAATTTGGAGATAACAGAAAGGTTTAAACATTGCAGTTCCAGTGCCATCAACAAAGCATTCGTTAGAGCAATCTTTTTTATTTTATTAAAAGGAATGAGAAGGAAAAATATTACTCTCACTTTTTCTCAAATCATCTTCCTGAGTCCAGTAGCATTGGCTTAGGGAATACCTAAGCTCCACTGGCTGCCAGTCTGCTTTCAAGCTAAATATAAAGTGCTGGTTGTTACCTATAAAGTCCTAAATGGTTTGGGTCCAGGCTATTTGTCAAATTGATTCTCCCTATACAGACCATCCCAGGCACTGCGGACTGCGGAGGAGGCCCTCCTCTCGATCCCACCCCCATCAAAAGTGTGATTGGTGGGGATGAGGGAGCGGGTCTTCTCCATGATTGCTCCCTATCTCTGGAACTCCCCTCCAAAAGAAATAAAAATGGCCCTCACCCTCCTCTCTTTCAAGAAGCTACTAAAAACACACCTTTGTACTTTGGCATATGGACAGGAGGGGGACTAGAGCACTTTAGTAATGCCATTGAAAAGCAGTCTGTCCTATCTGTACTTCGTGGCCATTATGTTACAGTTAAGAACAACTAACAGCCAAATGCTTACCCAATTTTTAACAGTGCTATGTTATATGTTTTATTGTTGATCATGCTTTTAAATGTATTTGTTAGTGATTAGCCTGTCTATGTTTTATCTTGATATTTAATTTTATTTGATTAGTACAATGCTGTTATTATTCTGTTTTATGTTTTATCGCTGTAATGTTTTGGTCTATGTCAGGCATTGAATATTTGCCTTTGTATGTATATACCGACCTGAGTCCCCCGGGGGAGATAGAGTGGTTTAAAAATAAAGATTATTAGTCTTAGTCTTAGTATTAACATTCTTTTCTGGATTGAAATTCCCTTTATTATACAGTCGACCTTCCATATTCACAGATTCTGCATCCACAGATTTAACCACCTATGGCTTGAATATATTGTCGAAGGCTTTCATGGCCGGAATCACTGTATAAGCCAATTTTCCTAGTTTCCAACAGACCTCACAACCTCTGAGGATGCCTGCCACACATGCAAGTGAAACGTCAGGTGAGAATGCTTCTAGAATGTGGCCATACAGCCCAAAAAACCTACAACAACCCCTCTTGAATATATTTTTTAAAGTCCAAATAGTAAACCTTGCTTTTGTGATTTCATATAAGGGACACCATTTTAATACATCACTAAATATAATGGGACTTGAGAAACCACTGATTTTGGTATTCACATGGAGTCCTGGAACCAAACCCTAGGGAATCTCAATGGCCCAGTGTAGAGATGTGTTTATTATAAAGTGTTATTTATAATGTGTTTAAACTGTATTTATAATGTTTATTATAAAGTGTAATCTATAATGTGTTTGAATCTGTATTTAGGTATTACTTTGTTGCCAGGGCCTAGCTGAGAGAGATAGGTTGCCATGGTAACAAAGCCACAGAGGAGGTGGGCGGAGTTTAAGGAATAAAAGGTTTGAAAGCGTCAGTTAATATTCAGTCAGGAGGAAGAGACCCTGAGGAGAAGAGCAGAGCCAGTTAAGGGCTCTGGGAAATAGCAGAGTCAAGAAAGGACTCTGGGGAAAGTAGTTTAGTCCGGTGGATGAGACCCGGGGAAGAGGTTCAGAGTCAGTTAGGGCTCTGGGTTGTGAAGCTGTGAGAATTCAGCAGTTCTTAGGATTTGTGAATATTTCTTCAGCAAGAGAGCTGAAGGTGTTACCTTGTTAGATTTCTTTGAGGAAAAAGGATCTAACAGAGGGGGTTTTAAGGATCGCCAGTAAGGAAAGACTGGTGATCAGTGGTTTGATCCGAGTATAGGACAAACAGTGTGGAATATTCACAATAGGGAACTCTGAAGTAATAAAAGCACTTCACTAAAGAAGGAGTTTATAGAATTGTAACATCAGAAGTCTGAATGTATCTCAAACCAGCCATTTTGTAACATCAAGCCTTGTGCCAAGTTCAAATTCTCAAAACTGCAACAATTACGTTCTGTTAACAATAAAACTTGTTCTCTTTGTATTTCAAACCTGCCTCCTCCATTGCTTTTATGTTTGGTGCATTCAACACTGCCAAAGTCACCCCACAACACAACTAAAGATAAACAGAGACATAAACCAGCGTCTCTAAACATATTGGTGGCAGCTTAATTGATATTTAAAAGAAGGTTCCTCACAGAATATTGGTGGCATGAAAGAAGATTAATACTTCCTCACATAATTTTTGGTGGCATCTAGTGGGATTAGCGCTTCTTTACATAATTTTTTGGTGGCAGACGACGGGATTCGTGTAACAACTAATCGAGTGCCTTAAGTTTAATTTAGGAATAAGTTGTGAGGTAAAAGTTGTTGACAACATGGCTACCAGGCGGCAGAGAACCTGGCTGAGGAAAGAGAGGGAGACCAAGAAGAAAGTTCGAGCTCTGGGTCAGAGACAGAGCCAGTGCCTATGACAGAAATGGCTTTTAAGTATAAGTTAGAGATGAAACGATTGGAGATGGAGGCAAAACAAAAAGAGAGAGAACTGGAGATGGAGGCAAAACAAAAAGAGAGAGAACTGGAAATGGAGGCAAAAGAAAGACAAAGAGAGAGAGAGTTGGAGATGGAGAGAGAGGCGAAACAAAGAGAATTTGAGGAAAGACAAAGAGTGAGAGAATTTGAACGGGAGTTAGAATTGAAGAGAATGGAGTTTGAGCTAGAGAAACAAAGATTGGCTTTGTCTCAAACATCCAATGATGTTCAGGAAGGGAGATCTGGAGGGGATACCCCAGATTTGATGAAGAAATTCCCAAAATATACCAAGGACGATTGTCCAGAGAAATTCCTAATATCTTTTGAGAGATGTTGTCGAGATTTTGGAGTGGCTAAGGAAAAATGGATGACATACCTTAGGCCACAGATAAGTGGGAAACTTTTGCAGATTTATGGACAGTTGCCTGAAGAATCTTATGGAGACTATGATCTGTTTAAGAAACAGATTCAACAAGAGTTTAGATTGACTCCGGAATATTATAGATTTAAGTTCAGATCCTTAAAGAAAGATAAAACTCAAAGTTTTGCTCAGGTGGCCTCAAGATTATCTCAACTGTTCGATAGTTGGATAAAGACGTCTGAGGTGGAAGATTATCAACAGCTGAGGGAACTTTTAAAGCTGGAACAGTTTTTTCAGTTAGTGCCTTATGATATTCGCTGGGTGATTCAAGATCGCAAGCCATCCACTATTGTAGAGGCAGCGGTTATGGCAGATCAAATAACAACCTTGAAAGAAGGGTTCAAAAGGGAAGATCTCCCAAATGACAAAAGAACAAACAGGCAGCCATTTTATTCACAACAAAAGCGCCCACAGCAAGAAAAGGGTGCTGACTTAGAAGACACCATCTGTAGGAGGCAGAGTGTAATAAGACCAACTGCTCCTGAGGTAAAACGACGGTGCTTTCAATGTGGAGCATTGGATCATATAAAATATCAATGTCCCCTGTTAAAGAAGGAGAAAACAACCCTCTTTGTGAATAAAATGAAAGAAACACCAAGGGCAGAAGCAGATACTGTTTCAAAAGAGAGTTCAAGCTCAGAGCCTCAAGAGAAACAATGTTTGTTCATCTTGCCAAACAACCTATCTAAGGATTACTTAGAAACCATTTCTATTGATAACAAAGACAGGAAAGGACTCAGAGATACAGGTTCCGAAGTGTGCATAGTGCATCCCGAAATAATACCTCAGAAGTTTCAGCAGCCAACCTCTGAAATAAAACTAAAAGGTTTAGGACCGGCGATTCCATCAGCCGTGGTAACTTTGCCAATAGAATATGAAGGATGGAAGGGTATGTGGGATTTTGCAGTCAGTCCTGACATACCATACCAATGTTTAATTGGAAATGATTTGGCTGAGGAGATTAAATACTGTAAGATGGCGTGTGGGGAGAAAGAATGTAAAAATGAAAGCCCTGAACAGAAAGCCCTGTGTTTTGCCATACAACAAGATGGGGATGAGAGCCCAGAAGCCAGTGCTACAGTGGCTGAGCTTGTTAAGAAGACGGGAGGAGTTGAGGAGATTCGGCAGGAACAGAGAGCCGATGGATCTCTGAAGCCTCTATTTGCTTTAGCTCAAAACCCCAGTGTTGACAGAAGAACAGCCCTCTGAGTTTATACTGAAGAATGGTGTCTTATATAGAGAATCCAAAAGTGTAAACTCGACAGAAAGATCAGTGACATGTAGTCAAATTGTAGTGCCTCAAGGTTTTAGAGAACAGCTGATGAGGGTGGCACACGAAAACCCTCAAGGTGGACATTTGGGCATAAGAAAAACCACGAAGAGGATCACTAAAAACTTTTATTGGCCTGGCATGTTCCAGAGGATCAAAGAGTTTTGCCAGTCCTGTGACATCTGCCAGAGATTGAGCACTGGAAGGGATAAAGTTAAAGCTCCATTGATCCCTATGCCAATGATTGGAGAGCCATTTTACAGAGTAGGCATTGACATTGTAGGTCCTCTCTGTAAACCAAGCAGACGTGGTTACCGTTACATTTTAACCATGATTGACTACGCCACAAGATATCCAGAGGCTGTAGCTCTGACTAACATCGAAACAACTACAATTGCAAATGCCCTGCTGTCCATTTGGGGAAGAACTGGATATCCCAGAGAACTGGTCTCGGACTTGGGAACCCAGTTTACTTCCAAGCTTATGTCGAAGTTGCTGGAGTTATGTGGAATTAGACACCTGACTTCCACAGCATATCATCCGCAGACAAATGGACTGGTTGAGAATATGAACAAGACTTTAGTCAAAATGATAAAGTCTTACAGTCAGGAAAGGCCATATGACTGGGACGTCAAATTACAACAACTGCTGTTCGCCTACAGGACCGTCCCTCATGACAGCACCGGCTACAGTCCATTTGAATTGCTGTATGGAAGGAAAGCTCGTGGTCCGTTAGATCTGTTAAGAGAATATTGGGAAGAAAGTCCAGCGAAGGATCCTGTTCCAGTGACGGAGTATTTAAGAGATCTTCAAGCAACAATGCAGCTGGCTAGAGACATTGCTCAAGAACATTTGCTTGCGGCTCAGCAGAAACAGAAAGACTATTATGACTCTACTGCTAAGCCAAAGGTCTTCGACATCGGAGATGAAGTTTTATTTTTATCTCCCAACAAGGCCAACAAGCTTCAATTGGATTGGTCTGGACCATGGAAGGTCATCAGAAGATACAACCACATAAACTATGATATTTTTGATGAACAATCCAATGTAGAAAGAAGAGTCCATGTAAATATGTTGAAGCCTTATGTTGTAAGATCTGCAAATGTATGTTTTGTTGTTTCAGAAGAGGAATCCAGTCCCTTTTCTTTTTGGGAGGGTGATCGTGAACAGTACAGGAATTTAGATCGGGTAAATATGAACAGAGAATTGTCCCAACCACAGAGAAGAGAGGTTGTGGAAGTTTTAAGTAAAAATTGGCATTCTGATAAATGTAATATATCAACAAATGAAAATGGTTAGAAAATCTATAGGGTACGAATAACAAATTGTTAAGATGGAGTTTGGGTTTACAAGATTTCATATTTGACATAAAACATGTTTCAGGTAAACGAAATTTAGTTGCGGACGCCTTATCTAGGATTCCATAGGTTAAAGGTTTGTATATATGTGTAATTGAAATGTATTTAACCCTAATATGTTTCCCTTTCAGAATTGATGTATATGTATATATTGTTGAATAATATGTGGAATTATTTTTGCCATTCTGGGATCGAGAATGGTACAAAAATAATATTTCTGGGGGGGAAGGTGTAGAGATGTGTTTATTATAAAGTGTTATTTATAATGTGTTTAAACTGTATTTATAATGTTTATTATAAAGTGTTATCTATAATGTGTTTGAATCTGTATTTAGGTATTACTTTGTTGCCAGGGCCTAGCTGAGAGAGATAGGTTGCCATGGTAACAAAGCCACAGAGGAGGTGGGCGGAGTTTAAGGAATAAAAGGTTTGAAAGCGTCAGTTAATATTCAGTCAGGAGGAAGAGACCCTGAGGAGAAGAGCAGAGCCAGTTAAGGGCTCTGGGAAATAGCAGAGTCAAGAAAGGACTCTGGGGAAAGTAGTTTAGTCCGGTGGATGAGACCCGGGGAAGAGGTTCAGAGTCAGTTAGGGCTCTGGGTTGTGAAGCTGTGAGAATTCAGCAGTTCTTAGGATTTGTGGATATTTCTTCAGCAAGAGAGCTGAAGGTGTTACCTTGTTAGATTTCTTTGAGGAAAAAGGATCTAACAGAGGGGGTTTTAATGATCGCCAGTAAGGAAAGACTGGTGATCAGTGGTTTGATCCGAGTATAGGACAAACAGTGTGGAATATTCACAATAGGGAACTCTGAAGTAATAAAAGCACTTCACTAAAGAAGGAGTTTATAGAATTGTAACATCAGAAGTCTGAATGTATCTCAAACCAGCCATTTTGTAACATCAAGCCTTGTGCCAAGTTCAAATTCTCAAAACTGCAACAATTACGTTCTGTTAACAATAAAACTTGTTCTCTTTGTATTTCAAACCTGCCTCCTCCATTGCTTTTATGTTTGGTGCATTCAACACTGCCAAAGTCACCGCACAACACAACTAAAGATAAACAGAGACATAAACCAGAGTCTCTAAACATATTGGTGGCAGCTTAATTGATATTTAAAAGAAGGTTCCTCACAGAATATTGGTGGCATGAAAGAAGATTAATACTTCCTCACATAATTTTTGGTGGCATCTAGTGGGATTAGCGCTTCTTTACACCCAGTATATACATTTTTTTCTCGATAGCTCACTAAACAAATAACAAGCATTTCTTTTCCTTTTTTAGAATAAGCCAGTTATTATTGCCTCTCTTAACCACCCCTTTTCTGGATCCATTAGAATTTAGTAATGAGAATGAGGTTTGGGGGTAAAGTAGGGGCTCTTGAGGTTCTCCTGTTAGCTGCACTTATTTTGAAAACATCTGCTATGTTCTTTCGATTAGAATAGCGCTACTGTGAAGAGGAGTCAAGCAATGCATTTCACACAGAAGCACAGCAGGTCGCAGTTTGGGGATCTCTGATGCTATTATATACCTAAGTTTTCTAATATCTGACCCACATCTATTCAAACAAGAATGCACCATAAACGTTTGTGAAGTGTTCTTTGTGTATAACTTGCATGAATTATAATAGCACAACTTACAGTTCAAGTTTAAAGGTTACCTCCCAAAACAGCAAGGCTGCCAAAACCCCTGGTGCTTATAATGCACTGCTTCTTTTTAAGTTGCTTGTGAAACTATTATAGTTTTGATTTGATATGCCCAGTTCTGCATGGCTGAGCATGTTTGTAGTACTGAAATGTCCATATTTCTTTGAAGTAGCAGTAACAAGTGTGCAGGTTAAATGACTTGCTAACAAGCTGTATTTATTGAGTGTCTTTTGTTTGTACCTCAAAAGAAAACCATTATCCTCAATGGTTTTGAGCACTGCCTTTCATGTTTCACAGATGCTAAATCTTATTTATTTCACAACTAATATGAGCATTAAGATACTGTAATCTGAAAGTAGCCACTGAAGCAAATGAATTACATTTTAAAGAAGTCTCACGTGGCCTGTATTGCTTCGTTTATCCTTGGAGGCTATTTCAAAGCTAAATCATTTTGTATATGCACTATAAAGTTGATTCTGGAACCTAATGGATCTTAATTTCCAGAAAAATGGTGTGGAGGATAATATAAATAAAATGCCCCACATAACCACAAGTGAATTTGGCTGTGAATGTGAAATTGCTCCACATAACCACAAGTCAATTTGGCTGTGAATGTGAAGGACATTTCTTTGTGTTCAAAATTTGCCTCACATCTATTGAAATGGGCCTGGAATAGCACCACTGCAGCCTGGTCTAGTCCCCTGGAGCCAGTTTTGGAGACTCACAAGGGCTGCAAAATTGCCTCTTGTGGTTCTTCTCAACTACACTGTTTCAACAGAAAATTCTGGGCTGTATGAACATAAATCAATTTCTCCATGCCTTCAAAACCACCTTTAACTAGAGAGAGTCCATTTCCTCTGAATGACTGTCTGGAACATATAATGTGCTAGATAAAAAAAATTAAACTGAAGTAAAAGAAGTCAGAGATGTTTGCTGTTGAAGTTCAAAACCTAGGTCTGGAGGTACGTTAACTAGTAAAGCTGTGCACAGGTCCATTTTTCAAAATGGGCTGCAGCTGTTTCAGTTCTTTTAGACAGCCGTAACAGCATGGGTGCTACCACCATTTTTTTCAGCAGCAACAGACCACATGACTGCTGAAAACAGTGGCTTTCTGTTTCTTTTGGTTACACATGGAGTACAAAGAGGGAGACAGCTGTGCACACATGGGTGTCCCTGTGAGGTTGTGAGCACAGTTGTCTGCTTGAGCCAATTAGAAGAAGAAAACCACTGATATGCTCTGTGCCTTTGATGCTCTTAGGATCTGGTTTTTGGGCTCAATTCCAATCTTTTCCTTTGGAAATATTTATTTTTCTTAGTTTGATATCTTTAATTCCATTTTTACTATTTCACTAGAGAAGTGAGGATGGGTGTGTGTTTGGAGGATTGTGAAAGGGCATTTGGGGAGTTGCTGTGAGTTTTTGGGGCCGTATGGCCATGTTCTCTCCTGATGTTTCACCCACATCTGTGGTAGGCATCCTCAGAGACAGTGAAGTTTGTTGGAAACAAGGCAAGTGGGGTTTATATATCTGTGGAATGTCCAGAGTGGGAGAAAGAACTCTTGTCTGTTTGAGGCAAGTGTGAATGTTGCAATTGATCACCTTGATTAGCAGCTTCAAGGCTTGGTTGCTTCCTGTGTGGGGAAATCCTTTTTTGGGAGGTGATTAGCTGTCCATGATTGTTTCTTGTCTGGAATTACCCTGGTTTTGAGTATTGTTCTGTATTTACTGTCCTAATGTTAGAGGTTACCATTTTTTAAATACTGGTAGCCAGATTTTGTTCGTTTTCATGCTTTTCTCCTTTCTTTTGAAATTGTCCACATGCTTGTGGATTTCGACAACACATTGGGGGATGTTTAATTAAATAGTGGGCTGATTTACTTAAGGGAGGGGATAATGTGACTCCCTTCCACCATGGGGAGAATTTAATTACTCCTCGGGTCTATTTGAAGAATATGGGGTCAAACACCAGAAAAAGTGGTTCCAAGTCTGATGCCTTAACCCAGGCTTAGATGAAGAATATTAGAGAAAAGGACCCTAGAAACAGTGGTTTCTGATGGTTGTACTTAGATCTAGCTGAAAGATATTAGAGGACAGGATGCCAGAAAAAAGTGATTTCTTAAGTCTGATGCCTTAACTCAGGTCTTGGTATGAGGGCTTGTGGCTTCTGTGTGTTTGTACTTCTTCTCTCACACAAGAAGCCTATGTGTGTGTGTGTATGTATATGTGTGTGTGTGTGTGTGTATGTATATGTGTGTTTGTGTGTGTGTGTGTATATATATATATATATATATATATATATATATATACACACACACACACAAACACACATATATATATGGGCTGTGCAATCAATAAAAATCGTTTCAAAGCTCATTACAAAAGTAGGGGTGCAGGCATTCTGTTCCTAAAGTGTTTCTAAAGTATCGTTAGTGAACATTTCATCACTATAATGAAAGAAATGAAAATTTGTTACTTTTTTGTTATGCTAATTGTGAACATGGGGAAACTTCAGGGGCTCCCTCATTTTTACAGCTATTGGAGTGAACCTTGCTACAGTGGTATAACACATTTACCACCGTTAGCCCATAAAGTTTCAGAACATTTCACTTATCCATGGATATTGGGGGAATTTTCAAAGTTTTTGTCAACAACATTTTTTAAAAAACAAAACCTAGAAGAGCTATCTTGATGAATTTTCAACACAATGACATAAGAGAGCAGGGGATTATTCACCCAACTTTCAGAAATATTCATACATCTACTGATTTTAGAATTTTTTTTAAAGTTTTGACAAAAACATTTTTTTAAAAAGCCACAATAGCTTTCTCATTGAATCTCTCCCATATTGATCAATAGAACTTCCATTTAGGGATTTCTTCCCAGCCCACCACTAAAATTTACTTACTAGAAGTATCAATCAATCCTCTCCTTTGCAGATTCAACAATTTATTGGAACTCTGACTGGCTGCTGCTACAGAGGGACAAATCTCTCCCCTCTCCTGATTGTTTTAATCATGTCAAAAGCAAATTGAGAATGTACTGCAAGTCGCTTCTGGTGTGAGAAAATCAGCCCAGGGGATGCCAAGATGTGTTACTATTCTGTGGGAGGCTTCTCTCATGTTCTTACATGGGAAGCTGGGCTTGACAGATGGGACCTCACCACATGTCACAGATTCAAACCACCAACCTTCAGGTCTTCAGGTTAGCAGTTCAGCTGGCACAAGCATTTAATCCTTTGCACCACTGTGGCTCCATCCCCCCTATCCTGATTAGGACTTTCTGATGCTGAGCAGAATTCTGGGAAATGTAGTTTAGGACATGGCTTTTTGAATTTTCTGGCAGAGGGCTCCCCACATTCCCAAACTATATTTCCCAGAATTCTGTGCTTTCTCAATCTCTTTCCCAGCGAATTCTGCTTTCTCCCTGCTGCTTTCCTCGCCTAATGGAAAGAGAACATCAATTTAAATAGGAATGGCAGCCTTTTTGACTTTGCTTTGCTTGCTTGCACTGAAAATGAAACTGACTTTGGGAGGCTTCTGAGGTTTACAAAATTCAAACAAAAAAGTTTGGGGCAGGTTTCAATTCTTACGTTTTTGGTGTGGGTTGGATATCACATTGTAAGTATGAATTTAATGAATTTGATCTGACTTACAAAGACTAACAATAATTTGGCAAAGCCCTACTGAATTTGTTTGTTTGATTTCATTCCTAGTGTTTGGGAGGAATACAGATCAATAAGGCATTGTAAAGCTTGGGATTTTACATAGAAAATTAACAGGACCAAAAATTTAACAATAAAATACAATAAATTGCAGGCTTCATTATATATGGGAGATCACAATTACTCTCATATAATGAAAGGGAGCCCTGCTAATGACTTGAGCCTGTGCCAGCCATTCAATAAATGACTAAAGTATCTAAAGTCAATGGGAGTGTCAGAGTACATTTAAAAGCCAACTTGAAGAACCATACACCCAGTGGCTCGTGAAAGAGCTTAATTCTTTCCCATAAGAAATGAGACTTCAAAGTGATCTGTATTGGGTAAAGCATGTATTCTGTATTTTGAATATTTTTGTCTTATTTCCAAGATCTTCAGATAACACAAGATTGCAACAGGATGCATTGCATTGTTCTCCACTGATAACTTAGCATTTTCATTTATATGTTTCTATAAAGCAAAAAGGTGGAAACCTTTCAAGAGGGCAACTATTTGCTTGTATCCAGGATAGGAATAAGAAGTAAGATCTGTGAATAGCTTACCACAGTATTGCATGTTTCAGCAATAAAAATAGAATTGTTCACTATGAGAGAGAGAGAGAAACTCTATAGTAATCTATAACCACATATAGTCATTTCTCCTCCACATGATCACCATTCTCCAAGTTCAAATAAATCTATGAGCCCTTCCCTTAGACACTGTTTATGTGCCCAAAACTGCACACCCATGGGTGCTGCAGGCAAGGGACTTCATTTAATTGGCTCCCTGCATAGATGCCATGTTTTAATCTGCTTGGCATGTGAGCACACTGAGGCTGTGCACATGGGGAGGGTGGAACCACATGTCTGGTTCTGGTTGCCTTCCTCTGACTCTTTTTTTTTTTTTTTTGCTTTCTTCAATCTATCCTCCCGTCGTCTGGTTTCTTATTAGAGCCAGGTAGGATTTCCCCAACTTCAGTGTATAGGTGTGTGTGTGTTGGGGGAGTTGCCTTTGAGGGATTGGAAATTATCTCAGGGTGGCACTTTTTTCACTGTCACCCCTGCCCCAATCTTGGCATTATCTAAATGAAGGGTTGGTCCCTAAAAAGATATCTTTGGGTTCTGAGACCTGTGAGGCAAACATGAGATGTTGGCTCTCCCTTTCTGAGGGACTTGTTGCATAGGGGTGTTCCTAGGTCTTTCATAGTACAACCATCTGGGGTAAGGAATACCAAAACATGGGTTGTCTCAAAGTCAGGTGTTGTCTCCCAAGGGGAGACTGGGGAGATTTTGTCTAAGGTAGACACCTGCCCCATCTAATACCCCAACCAGGTTTCTCTTCTCTAGCAAGTTTTTCAGGTTTTAATCTAATAGGTCGTATAAAGTGGTCCTTATTTTATTCAATCTCATTTATCAGGCCTCTTTACTTCAATATTTTTTATCATTGGCTGTCTGGGTAAGAAATACACACTGACACCCACATAAACTTCTCTCGGTGGATCTAGCTACATAGGATGGGAATCTGGTTCCAATTGGACTGGAATGTGATGGGACAATATTATAGCTGTTTTCCCAGTAAAATGGCATAGAACTGCATCAATATTAAGCATAATGTGTAGTTTGGCTCTTAAATGTATGCAACCAGTGTCTATCTCAGTTGTAATTATATTGCTGGGTTTTATTTCACATGGACAGCATCTCCTTGCACAATTATGACTTCTTAGTAGCATGCGGAGATACATTGAGAAGGGTTTTGTTTGGTTGTTAAATCTAACTGTAGATTATAAAAGTCAGTTCACATTGAATATCATCACCAATTTTTATATTAATTGAACTACCTGCTTCATTAGAATTTAAATATAGCAGCATTGTTAAAACAAAATGAAATCTTTATCAAGGTTCTCATTAATTATTTTTTTATTATTTTTAATTGATATTATTAATTATTAAAGAAGAAGAAGAAGAAGAAGTTGTTTATTTCTTACCTGCCTCTCCTCACAACTCAAGGCAGGTTACAACATTACAAAAACAAAAAATTAAAGCACATAATCATTTAATAACATTCTGTAGAATACACATTTTAAAACATATTTCCATAAAATACATATTAAAATGCTCAAAACAAAAATTAGACATAGAGTGCAAATTTAAAATTTGCCATTAAAACTATATGGGTACACCTGTCAGAAGAGACAGATTCGCTTGTGTCTTAAATTGTGACAGCTGATTTAGCTGTCAGAGCTCTAGGGGCAGTTCATTCCACAATCATGGGTTGGTCAATGAAAAGGTCCTCTGGGTGATGATTGCCAGTCAGGTTCTGGCAGGCTGGAGAAGACACCCCCCACCACCACCACCCATAGGACCTAAGTGTTTGGGGTGCATTATACAGGACAAGGCAATCCTGTAGGTAACCTGGACCCAAACCATGCAGGGCTTTAAAGTTCAATACCAACACCTTATACTTTGCCCAGAAACTAATTGACAGGCAGTGGAGTGACTTTAGGATAGGGGTAATATACTCACTCCGAGATTTTTCTGTAACCAAACAGGCTGCGTATTTTGACCCAACTGGAGTTTCCGAACTTGGTACAAATGTAGCCCAATGTAAAGCACATTGCAGAAGTCCAATCTTGAGGTTACCAGCATGTGCACTACCATCTTTAGGTCCTCTGAATTTAGGAAGGGGTGTAGCTGAAGTATCAGCTGAAACTGATAAGCACTCCTGACCTGGGCTGACATTTGGAGAGACAAATTCAGGAGCACTCTCAAGCTGTGAACACAGTCTTTCAGGGGAAGTGTAACCCCATCCAAGACTTGTTGATACACCTCCATCCACAAATCCGGACACCTGGTGGCAAGCACCTCTGTTTTGTCTGGATTCAGTTCCAATTTGTTTTTTCCTCATCTAGTCCATTACCTCCTCTAGGCATTCATTCAGAGGAGACATGCTATCCTTAGATGAAGCTGTTTTTGAAGGCATGGAGAAATATATTTGGGTGTCATCAGCATACTGACAACACCCCATCTCATGCCTATTAATAAATTCTCCCAGTGGCTTCATGTAAATATTAAAGAACATTGGGAATAGAATGACAGTTTGTGGGATGCCACAGAACAGGTCCTTTATAAAGGAACAGCCAACCCCAAGTAGCACCTTCTGGAACCTGTTTGAGAGGTATAATCGAAACCACTGCAGCACAGTGTCTCCAATTCCCAGCTCCTTCAGGCATTCCAGAAGGATGCCATGGTCAATGGTATCGGAGGCTGCTTAGAGATCTAGAAACACTAAGAGGGTCACAAACCCCTTGTCAGTGTTGAGATGGAAATAATCCACTAAGGCGACCATGGCAGTCTCAACTCTGTAACCTGCTCTGAAAATAAAAACCTGTATTTTTGTAAAATGACATAAGTTGCTCAATAATAAGAAATGAGCTGTGATCTGGTCCTTTTGTATTTAAATTAATACTGCCATTTTAATTTCAGGAAATATATATATCTTCCTCATTCTTCCCCATTCCAAATCAGAGTACTGATCCTGTTCTGAAGTAGATTATAAGCCATTTGTCTCTTCCAGCAAAACTTTTCTTGTACACAAAAAAAGTAATATGGGTAGAGAATGAATCTGATAACACTATGTAACAAAAATGGAAAAAAACTATTCCTAGTTTTAAAGTGTTGTATCTGTTTAATTGTGTAGTACTACTTTGAAAGTAGTTGTTATACTCCAGAAACTTCATTTTTGTGGCTGCCATAAACTATGTTGAATTGGTTGAGACTTTGAGATATTCATTGAAAAACTATAGCAAAATATGCTGCAGACTGTCTTGCAGAATGAAGTTTTTCCATGTTTTTATTATAGAACCGATTAGGAAATGACATTCATAACCCAGGACCAAAATCTTGTTGCATAGTGTAATTTACACTTTGCTTATGTGATTTTTCAGAATACTCTAAGATCCTTTACGGATTATACTGAAGATCTATTTTCTTGTATATTATTCTGTTCTCAGAGTGGCCCATAAATCCCATTTGGCAATCCCATGAAATACAATAATCTCTTCCTATTGCTGTTCTCCACTGACTGATTTTCAGATGAAAAGAATATTTATATCAATTTAAACCCCTTGTTCCCAAAATAGGCAAGTGAGAATCTTTGTAGATTCATTCTGCATAGATGGGTTGCTTTTACTTTTCTTTTTAGGGTCCATCAGTATCACATTAGCTCATATGTAGAGAATTCTTTGGAGAACATTTCAATCATTTTCTTTCTGACCCTGAATAACTTAGTATAATGACTTTCTTAAGTCAAAATTTTGCCCACTTGATTTGTACATTTTAAGTCTTCTATCTGGAGATTAAGTTTAATCTACAAGCCTCTGATATCATGAATACCAGGTACACTATCATTTTGTCCTAGCATCAATGATCACACAAATTATTTTTGAAAGCATATGTTTGTCAATGAGATATATAGACAAAGAGAGAGAGAAAACAAGCCAGAATTGTACCAGTGCCATCAAGATGTTCATGCATTTCAAAGATTTTTCTGTTTCAGATGCAGTCTGCACGCAGATCATTCAGAACATTGTCTATTGTGAATGCAATGCAAAACAAAAAATAGAAAGCATGAGGGAAAATAAACTTTAAGATGGTCATTGAATAATACTTTTGTAATAGGGGAGGTGGAGTCCCTACTGTTTTTTATATCTCTGTTCAATGACTGAACAGAAGAGAAAACACTGAGATGGACATTGTTGACACATTTACTAACAGTGGGGTTTGTTCTGGCATGCATCAGCTAGCAACAGCTCACAAAGGACCATGTATCAAATGGTGTTGCTGCAGCACATTTTTCTTTCAATAGTCTCCTCCTCTTTATTCTATTGCACCTCAAACCATGAATATAGGCTTGAGAGCTGGTTAGAATGGGAATCCTTTCCTAGTTCAGAAGAAAGCTTTGCCTCATCTCAGTGGGCCTGCCAATTCCCCCCTCTCTCTCCTGCCCTCCCTCCCCCACTTTCTTTCTTTCTTTCTTTCTTTCTTTCTTTCTTTCTTTCTTTCTTTCAAAATATGCCAAGGGAGAATTTTAACAAGTCCAATGCTTCTCCTGTAGAATAGAAACAGCTTTAAGAAATATTAAACCCAATCTCCTCTACAGACAGAAGGGAAAGGATGACAGAATGTGGTATCTTAACTGATGCTTTTAATACAGGCCTTAATGATGGATATGGAAGGGCAGCCTGTAGAAAGTCTCCCCACCCCCGAACAATGGGCCAGATAGATACAGGGTCTACCAGTATCCGGCCAGCAGAAACAAATTGAGGTTCAGCTGAAATGCACAAGCCCATTACATATTCTTGTTGTTTAGCATCTCATAGGACCAGAAGTGAAAGCTGTTCAGTTGATACAGAAAATTTGCCTTAATGTGCTCTTTTTCTTTGACTCTACTACACGTAGTCCCCAAATGACAAACATCTGGCTTCGAAATGACTCATTGTTAAGAACGGGTGTGAGAAAACTGGAAGCAAGAGAAATCTATCCCTAGGAAGTGAAATTTACTCCTGTAAGCGTGATCATGGGGAAAAGGGGTCTCCACTGAAGCTTTCATACCCACCCTGGTTTTTACAACAAGACATATTTTTCAAAATCCAATTATCTCAGGGACAGAAAGTAAGGTGACCTCTTCTGAACAGGGGCACAAACAGCTAAACAAACTTCACAGGGATGTCAACCCTTCCCTATGCTAACCAAAGCATTCACACACACACACACAATATATAATATAATATAATATAACATAATATAATATAATTAATATAATATAGAATTACTCTTAAAAAATTATCTGTTGCAATTTACAAAGAAATTCAACTTAAGAACAAACCTACAGAACCTATCTCATTTGTAACTTGGGGACTGCCTGTACTCCATGGAATATGGAATAGCCTGTGTTTTCTTTTGTCACTGCAAAAATCCTGACTTTTTGTTTCTTATTGTTTATTTATTTATTTACAGGATTTATATTCTGTCCTTCTCACCCTGAAGGGGACTGAGGGTGGATCACAACACACACATAGACAACAAACATTCAATGCCATTTTAGACATACAGGATAGACAATTGGATGGATAGAGGTATATTTGCCTTTTGCAGTTTCAGCGCCTAGAGGTTATGCTCAATTCCATCCGCTATGAAGACGTGCTATTTGATCGCAGACCTTTTCCTCCTTGTTCTTTGATTTGTTCCATAAAATACCTCCCTGCTTAAGTGGTCCCTAATTTCTCTACTCACAGCTCAGCTATTTTTGAACTGCTTAGGTGGACAGTAAGCTGGGCTGACAGTCGGGTGGTCACTCTGACTCGGGCTTTGAACTGCCAACCTTCCAAC
Source organism: Anolis sagrei (assembly GCF_037176765.1). Taxonomy (NCBI): domain Eukaryota; kingdom Metazoa; phylum Chordata; class Lepidosauria; order Squamata; family Anolidae; genus Anolis; species Anolis sagrei. The sequence goes on from NC_090023.1 coordinate 135,688,933, forward strand.
TGACAGTGATCTATTTCTGCTAATGATTAACCAGCTGTGTTAAAGCCCGGCCTCATAACTGTTGCTATGGCTGACAACAACTGTTCCCTTTATTGTTGCTTGTATGAGTCAGCATGCCATTTGAATGTCCATTAGATATATTAAATATGTGTGATAAGGGGAAGGTCTCAACATTCTCACCAGTCAATCACAGCTTGCATGAACCATTTTAAAATGATAAGTGAAACGCATAGCCAGGATCTCAAAAGAGAGTGAGATAATAGATTTCTACACTATGCCACATTATACTACAAATGGAAGTATATATCACATCATGCTTCCTTAAAACTCTGATGTGAAAATGCTTTTGAATGAGTGACAAAGCACTTGAAATGACCACCCATGACAGACTTGAGGGACACAGTCCTCAATTATGTCATCTCCATATGTAGAACAGAACACACTGCATAAGCTCGTAGCTCCTCTGCTAATCAATCAATATGCCCAACATAAAATTATTTGCAGATCCTATATTGAATAATTTACAATAATAGATAATTTACACAGCAGCATAGTTTGAAAATTATTATACTAGTTTGATCTCCTTTATTTCTATATTATCAGATTCACCTCTGTGCTTCAGTGGATAACTTCAGCCATTTTACCTAATAACCTTTCTCCCCATCTCTGAATTCCTGGTGTTTTTTTTTGTTTGTTTTTTTTGCCCTAGTCAACCTTTCTATGATTTTTTTTTTTTTACCTTGGAGAGTGACATTGGCTTTGACTGTCCTTTAAATATCCTGACTTGAAGTCTGCCTGATCCTGGAGATTTGCTGCTTTTGAGCCATCCAATTAACTTAATCCCTCTGCCACACAGACCCTGCAGTCATCTAGGATAAAAATATATTTACTGTCAATGCCAAAAGGAATTGGTTAGTGTGTTTTGTTGTAAATATACTTAGAAATGTTCTATGAGTAGGCAGGTTCCAACTTTCTGTCTGCATTTCATAATTCACATCATGATGCAGTTGGTACTTGTTTTTCCAAAAACTCTACCGTGAGAGACATATTGTTCTACTGAGTTTGGTAACGCAAATGATGAGCTGCCATTTCTATTTTTTCCCTTTGAGTACCCAGCAGACTGTTCCTATGGATTCTGTTGAATTGATAACTTGGACTATGTCTTTTTTCAGATATTGAACTTCCTACATTACATAAACAGCACAATCCCACTATGATTTTTTTTTCTTGTTAGGAAAATGAGAGGGTTTCCACATTGTATACCAAACTTGCAATCAGTGTATGGCTTGTTGATTCAAGCATAGCAGCAAGAGCTAAAAAATATACAGTTATATTTTATTTTCATACAGTGTCTTTCTCTTTGGCTGTGGGCAAGGTCTTTCTTTCTGTGCCCGGTAAATCATATTATTTATCGTATTCATTCAGAAACTGTCATGAGTAGCTCTGCAAACTGGAGGTCAAAAATCTAACTTACTTATATGTCTCTTTTCTAATTCCAAAGTGATTTTCCATGCAAACTAGACATGGGAAGGACTTTTGTTTTTTTTCCAGATTTTTTTAAGAAACTAGGTTTCTCACATAAGCTTTAAAATTTAGATCATAACAAGTTATAATTATAAGAATAGGCAGAACTATCTGAAGCTTATAGTCAATACATTTGATAATCCCGTATTTCTTTCCTCTGTCTTAAAACCAGTAGATTTTTTTCCTAAGCACCCCAGCAACTAATAAAACTGTGTGATATAGAAGTCAAATGTTCATATGCATGGAGATTCCTTGACTATCGTCTGTTACTCTCAACATGCAACATATTATGGGTAGAATGTGAATGAGCAGCTGAAAAGAGAGACACAACTGAGGAGGAAGGATCAGGTTTATGTCTATCTGTTAATGAGTCTGTTCTACATTCCATTAAAATGAATGATTCAATTATAGATTATAGACACGCCCCAATAAATTTTTGAGACCTATGTTTGTATGTATTTGTGCTACAAATGACCTGTTGGCACATGACATGTAATCCACATACATTTCATAGAGTTTTCTTAGGCAAGGGATACTTAGAAGTTATTTTCCATCATTGCTTTTGACAATTCCCCATGAAAGTAAGCATAAAGGTTAATCCTGTTTACCTTCTAAGGTCAGGTAGGATCCAGTACCTTCAAAGTGGTAAATATGTATGGGATACGTGTATAAGATATATTAAAAGGATGTTGGAAGGAATCATTTTCTATATGACAGTCTCATTTTTCCTAGCTTCATGTATTTCAGTAATTTCATTTCAAGCTGGAGTATAATGTGCCCTAACAGCAATTATATGAAGTAGGTTAAGGTGAAGCTGGTAAGGTTCTACCAGCTCCTGGTGAGCCCAGGAATACTGTGACAAAATTGCTGGGAGGTTAACCATTGTTTGCATTTACAGAATCCTAATCATAGTCTTGAAGAGGAGCCCAGGATCATCTCACTGAACCACCATTGGTTTTGAATCCACAGCTATGATAGGGTAGTTTGTGTGTTCCCTACTATCACTTCAACTCGAACTGGATATTATAGACTTTGGAAAGCTTCAGAAAAGGTGGACAAAAAGAATCAGGGAGATAAAATACTTCCTTACAAGGAAATGTTAATGTATTTGGGACTTTCATAATCACCAGGACAGTCCGCCTTGATGAAATATAGGATGAAATAACTGCAAATGAACTTGAATGCAACTGTTGTAGAATGTAGCAGTTGTCATTTTGGAACATTTGGTGAAATTATGTTATTTTCAGTTTTAATTATAGTTGTGAAGTTTGTTTATATTTTGATATTATTTAAATAGATTTTGAACTATTGATACATTCCTTGACATAAATCAAGTATGGATTTTCATAAGGATGCAGATTTGTGCATCATATAACAAATGTTTGAATAAATGTAAACAACATGTTAAATATGTTAAATTGTCAAGTGCTGAATGGCAAAAATAGTTTAAACTGATACTTCTATTTGGTATTTAGGTATCGCACAGCTTTTATTGTCCCCAATCATATTTTCTATAGATGAAAAAGATCATGTATCTTTTTACTGAAGACTTGAAATGCAAAGAATCTCATGGCTACAACTCCTTTCTTCAGTAGGGTGTCTCAAATGTCAGTAGATTAATTTTTCACAGAAGATACCAACATTAAGGAGTATTCTTCATACCCATATTTTCTCTCATCTTTCTAATTTTTACCCACAGAGGTAGAACTAAGGAATCTGGAGAAAATGTTTCCTTAATTGTATTTAAGATGTCTATTATAATAAGTTAACATTATTTCTCCAATATCATACAAGCAATTTTAGGAATATTTGTCATGTCAATAATTATTGTTCCAATCCTGACCCATTCAGCCAGAAACTATTACTACTTTTTCCTCCATTGACAAACTAAAACAGTGATTCCTTCAAGTAGAAAAATATTCTTGTTAAAGATTGAGGTAAATATTTCTTTATCTTTACATGTTGTCAGCATGCTGATATGTTTGCATTGATAGGCCCATGTGGTAGAGAATAGAGATGTATAGAAATACATTGAAAAGGTTTGCAACTGTGTTTCTCATATGTTGAAAAACCCTGCCAAACAAAGAAAAATCTGGTCTTCAGAATTTGGGACTTTTTCTGTGCAAAATTCATATGTGATTTGGAGTGGGAGAGAAGACACTATATGATGCTCAAAACCAGAAAATAACATCTGCTAATGGTAAAGATAAAATAATGGTGTCATACCATATGAGTCAAAATACCAGTAGTTGTTTATACCCCACTTTTCTTCAAACTAGTAGCCCAAAATTCTATATTGTCATTTTTAAATTGGCAAAATGCTTAAAATCAATTTAATAGAATTTTTCATTCTGATTTTTCTTTCTTCCTTCTTTGAATCCTTCTTTTATTGATGCCAAATTAGTTCTATGAACAACACATAAAATATTGTGCTTCACAGATATATTCTTCAGTAATGCTTTAATTATACTGCATAGTCCACTATTAATTGAAATATTGTGTCGTCATCACCATAGTCTTCACCATCACAACAGGCAAGTCTAAGGTATATATTTTAGCCATAAAAAAATTGTTTTATCTAAAAAAAATATGCATTCTCTTAATTTCTTTCAGGTCCCCTGCCAAACTAAATGTAAAATCCAAGTAAGAAATTATCATTATTTTAAAGCATATTATTAAAGCAAGGAAGAGTATCAAAATAAGTTCACGCTGATATCATGCTATACTGAGCAGTGAACCTGAATAATTAAAGTGGAGCATTTTATAACAGGGAGGCACAAAATCAGATATTGGGTCCAACTTTGGTGATGCATCTCATTTTATATTTAAAGAAAACATCATGTAAATGGAAAATTGGGAGCCTTGGAATCTCTGGCTTCACATAAACATACACTAGTTGATTAAAGCTGTTCACACTTCAGGGAAATTGGGTGCATTAATCTGAATTCAAAGATATTTAATAAAGACACCAGTGATACCAAGTTGAATATTCATCCATTGAATGTAGATCACAACTCAATCTTGGAAAACTAGACTTAAATCCTACCGGCATTGGATCATTATGTGCCTTTGAACAAGTTACTATTTTTTCAAACAACCTTTTTAATCTAGGCAATCAAAATAATTCCTAGTATCCCTATTCACAAATATTTTATGGGAATACACAAAATAAAGAATGTGAGATACATTATAAACTCATTTCAAATTGTTTCACAGTTACTGCCTGAGATATTGTACCTTAATTACAAAAAGTCATAATTGAATCATGAAATTCATTAGATGACCTTGTTGTTGTTCATTCGTTCAGTCGTCTCCGACTCTTCGTGACCTCATGGACCAGCCCACGCCAGAGCTCCCTGTCGGCCGTCACCACCCCCAGCTCCTTCAAGGTCAGTCCAGTCACTTCAAGGATGCCATCCATCCATCTTGCCCTTGGTCGGCCCCTCTTCCTTTTGCCTTCCACTTTCCCCAGCATAATTGTCTTCTCTAGGCTTTCCTGTCTCCTCATGATGTGGCCAAAGTACTTCAACTTTGTCTCTAGTATCTTTCCCTCCAGTGAACAGTCGGGCTTTATTCCCTGGAGGATGGACTGGTTGGATCTTCTCGCAGTCCAAGGCACTCTCAGCACTTTCCTCCAGCACCACAGCTCAAAAGCATCGATCTTCCTTCGCTCAGCCTTCCCTAAGGTCCAGCTCTCACATCCGTAGGTTACTACAGGGAATACCATGGCTTTGACTAGGCGGATCTAGATGACCTTAGGCCAGTTATATTCTGTTATTCCTCACAGTGCTGCCGTGAAGATAAAGTGTGGAGGAAAAGAGCCATGTAAGCTGTCTTCATCTTTTTGGTGGGATATCAAGAAAAGCAAGCAATCCATTGAGTGAAATAAATTCTTGAATACTCACAAATATTCCCACAATTTCAAATATTGTTATTCTAACTCTGAATATGAAATTTCAAATTTAAGTTATGAAATCTTGCTTCATGAGACAGACACATCAATATAAGGTTGCATTGAGGGGATAACTAACCTACCAATTTTCCTCAAAACCATCTGTGGTTGGATAATTACTTACACTCATTATTCAGATGTAGTTTTGGGGAATTTGCTCTATACTGGTATCACTGGAACGCTCTTATTGGATACCATTTTGTCACCCCTCTGTCACCTATAGGTATACATCCGAACCACCACAAAGAATATTGGGTACCATCTTTACATCAGTGCTTGCATTTCTACTGGAATCAATACACTTGGTACATTACATTCACTGAGTTCTGAAGCATCTTCTGGTTCTGCAACTACCAGTGGTTGGCTCTAGAGTCCTAAAACCCAGCAATTCCTGCCTATCTGATAATTCATACAGTGAAAAAAAGAACAGAGTTTTTCTTGCCATCATACTGTTACATGGAAGTTATTTTTTATTTTAATTTAGAATGGATAGAAAAGTTGTGCATATGTCAGTTTCACTCTGAAAAGTAGTATAATAAAAAAAATCAATTCTTTTGACTACTTGAGCATAAAGATGATGTGTCAACAACAATCATAATGAGATGATCAATATCAATATATATATCCTTTTTACACACATCAAGCTCTTTGTCAAACCAGTTAAGCTCGGAAAATAACAGCAATACTAAAATGTTGATCAAAGACTCCAAAGTGTTTTTAAAGTAACCACCCTTTATGCACCTTTCCAAGTGAAGGACTACTTAGAATAATATAATCATACAGTTTGAAGAGACCTTGTGGGCTATCCAGTCCAACACCCTGCCAAGAAGCAGGAAAATCACATGCAAAGCACCTCTAACAGATGGCCATCAAGCTTCTGTCTAAAATCCTCCAAAGAAGAAGCCTCCACCACACTCCAGTGTAGAGGGTTTCACTGTTGAACAGCTCTCACAGTGAGGAACTTCTTCCAAATGTTAAGATGGAATCTCCTTTCCTGTAGTTTGAAGCCATTGTTCCACATTATAGTTCCCAAGGTGGCAGAAAAAAAGCTTGCTCCCTTCTCCCTATGACTTCCCTTCACATATTTATACATAGCCCTCATCATGTCTCCTCTCAGCCTTCTCTTCTGAAGGCTAAACATGTCCAGCTCTTTAAGCCACTCCTCATAGGGATTGTTCTCCAGACTCTTGATCATTTTAGTTTCCCTCCTCTGGACACATTCCAGCTTGTAAACATTGCCCTTCAATTGCGGTGCCCAGAATTGGACACAGTATTCCAGATGTGGTCTAACCAAGGCAGAATAGAGGGGTAGCATGATTTCCCTGGATCTAGACACTATACTCCCATTGGTTTTTTAAGCTGCCGCATGACATTGTCAGCTCATGTTTAACTTGTTGTCCACGAATAATCCAAGATCTTTTTTGCACATACTGCTGTTGAGCCAGGCATCTCCCATTCTGTATCTTTGAATTTCATTTTTTCTGCCTAAGTGGAGTATCTTGCATTTGTCATGGTTGAACTTCATTTTGTTGGTTTTGGCCCATCTCTCTAATCTGTTAAGATTACTTTGACTTCTGCTCCTATCTTCTAGAGTATTGGTTATCCCTCCCAATTTGGTCATCTGCAAATTTGATGATCATGCCCTCTAACCCTTCATCTAAGTCATTAATAAAGATGTTGAACAGAACTGGACCCAGGGTGGCACCCTTTAGCACTCCACTTGTTACTTCTTTCCAGGATGAAGAGAAAGATTGGTGAGCACCCTCTGGGTTCGTTCACTGAACCAATTACAGATCCACTTAACTGTAGTTTTGTCTAGCCCACATTTGACTACTTTGTTTACCAGGAGGTCATGGAGGAAACCTAACTGAAATTCAGAAATGCTACATCCATGGTGTTCCCTGCATTTACCCAGCTTGTAACTATATAAATAGAAAAGAGATCAGATTAGTCTGGTATGACTTGTTTTTGATAAATTCACGTTGACTATTAGTGATGACTGCATTTATTTCTAAGTGTTTAATGATCTTTTCCAGAATATTGCCTGGTATTGATGCGAGGCTGACCGAATGGTAATTATTTGGGTCATCCTTTTTTCCCTTTTTGAAGATAGGTACCACGTTTTCCCTCCTCTAATCTGCTGGGACTTCTCCTGTTTTGCAAGAACTCTCAAAGATAATTGCCAGTTGTTCCAAAATGACTTCTGCTAGTTCTTTCAACACTCTTGGATGTAGTTGATCTAGCCCTGGGGACTTGAACTTGTTTAGAGTGGGCAGATATTCCTGGATGACTTGTTTCCCTATTTGGGGTTAGATTACCCCTAATCCTTCATCCATTCCATTTTGCTCAGGTTGAGGATGGCTTTCTTTTTGTGAAAAGACTGAGGCAAAGAAGGCATTAAGTAGTTCTGCTTTTTCTCTATCCTCTGTCAGCATTTCCCTATCACCTCCTTGTTCTTCTTCTTTTACTGATGTAAGCAAAGAAGCCCTTTTTATTGTTTTCACTTTTTGAAGATAGGCACCATATACATTCTAGCAAATATATATGGTTCTGGTTGCAACTCAAAACCTCAATGACAAGGTATGACAATTTGGGGCCATAGTCTTACCTGTTTCAAAACTAAGCCCTCATCTTCATGTTATAGCTGTGAACTCAACTCCCATTCTAATGTTTCCCAAGTACCAGTGGGCAATTTATATCCGTGGCAATAATTGAAGTACCATACTCAATAAAGCATTAACAATGAAAAAGAGAAGCTATCACACTCCCTTAAGGCCTGTTGGTTATTTTAGTCAAGTATTGTTGGGAAAACATAATCACAAACTCCACTTATGTTTCCTTTTAGTGCTAAATGATACTCTTATAGTGTAATTTGTATAGACATGATTCCTGCATCTCATACAAACTCTAATGGGAACTAAGAACTGAGAAATTTAAAGAGTTTGGACTTGAGATAAAGTGGTAAATTTTGCAGCGCATATGCAGATGATCAAACTTTCCATAAGCAGCAGAGAAAGTAAAAATAAAACATAGGACTTGTCTATATGAGTTCCAAACCCATACTTACCACAGATGAAGTGCTGGCAGTACCCATGATGCACAATGCATATTTTTGTTTGTTTTTTTCAGTTTAAACAAATTTTGCCCCACTTTTGGCAAAGTTTGGGGATACTTCAGAGTTCTCTGAAACTCTGGCATATCCCGGGGCTTCAGAAAAGCAGATTTTCTGGACTACTCTGGGAATTTGGAAAAGTCTAGCCACTGGCACTATCACCCTTTCCCTGCACTCATGCCCATGTTGCTGCCCTGTTAGAACTCCTGACCATCATGAGTGTCTCTGTGCATCAGAACAGGGTGTCCACACGACCAATGGAGAAAATGCCATCCTCAACTTCTGGACAATGGCCCTGGATTTGGCACATAAATGCTGGATCCAAGACTTCTCCAGGGGCAGATTTATACTGGGCTAAACTGTAATGTAGATGAGCCTACGGGCAGCTCTGTTAATCACTATCTATATACAGTTCTATCATCTTTAATTAGAAAATGTTTTTGGTGAAACTGTATATTTTAACTTTTGTTGATGAAGCTGAACCAAAATACTGCACATACTGAGACAACTACTCATAATATATTGATTCTAAGAACCTCCTTCTCTGTAAGCGTCCTACCAGTAAGTCTGCAAGAAACAAGGATGCACAACAGCTTATAAAAGAATCCTAGGATATCAATCTAGTTCCATTTTGCAATATGGCTTGAACTTTTCAAATGATGCAAGAGTAAATTCCTGGGTCTTGTCTCTGATCCCAGCCATCGCAGACTCTTCTACCTTCTGTAGGTGGGTATTGCATTATTATATGGGGGAAAGTATTTGGCAAATTGGTTATTATTTACTTCTTTATAATGGATAGACCTTTGGGTCAAAGACCTTTATTTGATAGTCTGTCCTTTCCAAGCATGATTTTTTTAAATCTGTTCATTGGCAATTAGCTGTAGACTTTTTTTAGGCCTGGGGGAGATTAAAATGTGTAAAGTAGAAGTTGGCTTTTGAATCACATCCAGTGTTTTTTTTAAAAAAAGGCCTTTCCTAGATTTAAAATGTGGTGAATTTTTCAATCCATACCTTGTGGGACATGTAGAGCATTTAAAAATAAAATAAAATAAAATAAAGTTTTCCCGCACTGTTACTTTGCACAAAGGAGGGTGGGGTGCAACCATAAATTTATAGTTCTACAGCTACTTTCAGAATTAATTATGCAACATGTCTAGCAGAACACATTAATAGCAGAACACAATTTCTCCTGATGCTCAGGTTATTTCTCCTATTCTGTCGCTAACTGCCATCAAGTGAAATTTGATATATGACGATGCAATGAGGAGACCTCCAAATCACACTATTGCCAGCCACCCTGCTCATGTCTTGCAGGCTCAGGGCTGTGTCTTCCTTCATTAAGTCAATCCATCTGGAATGTGGCTGTCCTCTTTTATTACTACTTTTTAACTTATGAACCATCATTTTCTAGAGAGTCATGTCTTTTCATGATATGTTCAAAGTACAACAATCTCAGATTAGTCATCTTGGTCCCTAGGGAGAATTCAGGCTTGATTTGTTGTTGGGCCTATGGAACTTTCTTTATATAAGTGTCTGGTATTCATATAACTTTTCTCTGACACATTTCAAATGAGTTCATTTTCTTCCTGTCAGATTTTTTTCACTGCCCAGCTTTCACAGCATTATAAAGGCATCGGTAACATGGTGGCATGGACAATGCTAGCTGTAGCATTTGGTGATAATGCTTGACATTGCAAGATCTTATGTAGCTTTTTCGTGGTTGTCCTTCCATGTCATAGTGTTTTTCTGATTTCGTGACTGCAGTCTCTGTTCTGATTAATGACTAGACATAATAGAGAACATGTGAAACTATTTCAATCTATTTATTATTTGCTTTGAAGTTATGTTAATAATCTGTGGTCATTATTTTCCTTTCTTCATGTTCAACTGTAAACCTGCATATGGACTGCCTTTCTTGACTTCTTCAGTAATTGTTCCTTCTATTTTTTTAGCTTATTGTATGGTGTCAGCTCCATATCTTAAATTGTTGATGTTTTCTCCTGTAATTTTTATACTTCTTTCCTCTGAGTTTATTCCTGCTTTATGTACAGGATGATATATTTAGCAGTAGGGGTGTGCAAAACTTCAGAGTTCCACTTCTTAATTCAGAGATTAGAATGATTCATAAATACAAATATCCATGTATCTGAAAGGGATTTAGATTAACCACATGTGCTTAATTTTTTTTTAAAAAAACTTAAAGATCAGTGGATAGACAGATTGTTCTGAAACTTAGCAGGCTTGCTGCTCTGCTCATGTTGCCTCACTGTGTCACAATTTGGGGGTGGGGGGATACCCCTGTTGTTTTAAAAATATTTTAATGGAAACAACTTTTTTAAAAAATCCTAAAAATCATTACATGAACAGGATTTATGCCCTGCTTATATTGTCTCATTGTGCAGAAATTTAAGAAAATACTTCTTGATGATTTTTAAAAAGATTTTTTTTTGTGAAAACTTTTTAAAATTCCTAAAAATCCATGGATGGCCAACAAGTTAGTGTTGTGGCTCAGTCTGAGTGTGAGTCTGACACTGAACTGTTTGGCCCTTCTGGGCCTGGGTCTTCTGAGCCTGAGCATGATTTTAGGCAGGATGACAAGGAGACTGATGGGTTGCAGATTTCTGTACATGCTCCAGGTGGGGCTGATAGTGTGGTTTCTGATAGTGTGCCTTCTGAAGAAGAAACAGCAAGCCTGTTCCCTGGGGAAAGGAATGCGCCTTTAGATAGAGACAGTGAAATCCCACAGGTGCAGCTGGAAACTCCTTTCGGTTCTCAGAGTTACCCAGCCCAGCTGGGCTGAGATAAGGAGTTTGAAGATAATAGTGAATTGCAAACGGTCCTGTCTGCTCTTTAATTAAGAGTTTGCCGAAGCACACACCTTGCTACAAGAGGGAAGCCAAAGGTCAACACAATGCTTTCATGTTTGGGAAGCTTATTTAATGGTGTAGCTGAAAGGCATTTGTTGTCAGTCCAATGTTACTTCTTACCAGTTAACAGCTGTGGAATAGCCTTGGCTTTTGCGTACTGCTTCTGGCTTATTGAAGACTGGGATTCTGATCCTGATTTTACCTGTTTGTCATGGACTCTTGTTTGACCATTGCTAAGGGATTATGCTTCATGTTATTTGCCTGTGGATCCTGGAAACCTTGCCTTTGCATTTAAGACTCTATTTTGCCTTTGGAACTTCTGCATCTTTATTTCTCTGTTTTGATTTTGATTTTTCTCAATAAACTATAAAACTACAGCCTTGGTGTGTGTTGGTGTCTTGAGCAAGGTGAAAACTACCCCGAGTTGTGACAGTTAAAGTCATAAATGTTTCCACAAGTGTGCCAAGTTTCATCCTGACAGAAAAACAAGCCTCTAAATTTTCCCCATAGCTGCTAATGGAATAAATCTTAACAAAACCATTTATTTATTTATTTATTTATTTATTTATTTACAGTATTTCTTTCCTGCCTTTCTCAGCCGGAGGGTGAGTTAAGGTGGCTCACAATTATGAAGCTTCAGAGATTCAGATTATTAGCTGGAAAGGTGCACCTTAGAATCTTTACAAAATGAAGTGGAGTCCATCTGAATCTCTGAAATGAATTACTAATGAGATTTCAGCTGCTTTGCACACCTCTAGTATTCATCATACAAGTTAACAGGGTGATAAAATGCAGCCTTGTCCAGATCCCCTTGCCAAATGGAAGCCATTAAATTTTGGCAGTTTGACATGGAAAACCTTACTAGCATCATAGTTACCATTGGCTGAACCTCTTGCATCACAGAAACACATGATCTCCTCCAGAGAAATGTAGCATCAGATGATCTACCCTATTTTGGGGGCATAAAATTGTTCATCAGTAGTTTACACTATCCATAGTTCTGGATGTACTGTGTTACTTGATCCATTTCAATCTGGTTTCAGGCCTGGCTATGAAACAGAGACAGATGTAGTCTCTTTGGTGGATGTCCTACACAGAGCTGGACAGGGGCAGTGTGTCCCTGTTGGTTCTCCTGGACCTCTTGGTGGCTTTTGATATCATTGACCATGATATCCTCCTGGGCTGTCTTGCCTAGATGGGACTGGGAAGCACTGTTGTACAGTGCCTCCATTCCTTCCTAGAGGGACGTATCCGGAAGATGGTACTAGGGGAATCCTGTTTGAACCTCTGGACATTGTCCTGTGGGGTAGCTCAGGTTTGTTTTGTCCCCCATTCTGTTTAACATATACATGAAACCACTGGGAGAGGTCATCTGGAGTTTTAGAACGTGGTGCACCTGTATGTAAATTACACCTAACTCTACTACTCCTTCCCACCTAAAACCAAGTAAGCTGCCCTGATCCTAAACTAGTGCCTGTCATCAGTAATGAACCTGATGAGGGCAAACAAATTGAAACTTAATCCACAGAACACAAAAATGCTTCTGGTCAGTCAGAAGGCAGATTAGGAAATTGGGATTCAACCTGTGCTAAATGGGGCTACTCTTTCCCTGAAGACACGGGTCTGCAGTTTGGGGGTCCTCTTGGACTCAGCTGTGAACCTGGAGGCCCAGTTATCTGTGGTGGCCAGGAGGGTCCTTGCACAATTAAACTAGTGTGCCAACTGTGCCCATTCCTTGAGAGGCTAGATCTGTCCATGGTGGTACATGCCTTAGTTACATCCCATCTGGATTATTATAACACACTCTATGTGAGGTTACCTTTGAAGAGTGTTCAGAAACTTCAACTGGTCCAAACTGTTGCAGCCATGTTGCTAACTGGGGCTGGCTATGGAAAGCAGACAACCCCACTGTTGCAGCAGTTCCATGGGCTGCCAGTTTGTTTCTGGGCACTATTGAAAGTGCTGGTTATGATCTTTAAAACCCTTGATGGCTCAGATCCAGGCTATTTAGCTGACTACATCCCATTGTATGAACCTGCCCGGTCCCAGAGATCTTTAGGAAGGGCCCTTTTCTCAGTCTCACCACCATCTCAAGCTCGGTTGGTGGGAACAAGGGAATGGCCACCTCCCTTCTGTCCTTTAAACGGCAGGCTAAATCCTTTTTATTCAGGCAGGCTTTTGAAGAAGTCTTTAAGATCAAGTCAGGGGGTTTAGTCTTTTTAGGTTTTAATATGTTTTTATGGATTTTAACTGATTTTTTTTAAATACCAATATATTTGATTCTGTTTTAATGTTTGTAGATTTGTAGATTTAAATTTGTATTGAAGTGCTTTCAATATAAGCCACTTTGAGTCTCTTTGGTGGATGTCCTACACAAAGCTGGACAGGGGCAGTGTGTCCCTGTTGGTTCTCCTGGACCTCTTGGTGGCTTTTGATATCATTGACCATGATATCCTCCTGGGCTGTCTTGCCTAGATGGGACTGGGAAGCACTGTTGTACAGTGCCTCCATTCCTTCCTAGAAAAACTGGGGTATAAAGGAACGTCATCATCTTCATCATCATCATACCATGATAGGCACACAAATAATAGTTTGCATAGTTCTCAAAACAGGCACTGCTCTTGCTCTTCTGTTGCTTACAGTCTAATCTACTGAGGTGAGATTGTTGTATTTCGACAGCAATTATTTCTCATTTTTATTTATATGTTTAAATTAGCATATGAGGTATTTGCAAATTGCTGTCCTTTTGCAAAGTGAATTTTGTTTTGGGTGATTTTTAAGTAATGGTCTTAGCAATGTATCAAGGGATGTCTGAGCATCTTCATTGAATTTGAATTTGAAATGCAATAATTTCAATTAGTTTCATCTGCAATAGTGTTTTGTAGACAAAAATTCAATTGCCCCTATGTTACTTCTCCAACATAAGATACAATGATTATATTTGTACAGAATGTACATCAGCAATTCTGCAAAGTCAGTGTATAACCTTGTATCAAAAGACAATTACTGAATGTGCAGAGTTGTTGCCCTTTGCTAGGTAAGGGTCAGATTTTGCACTCCCATTTAATTTAAAAAGATACTCAAACCAAGCAAAAAAGAAGCAGGGAACAGCTAAACCACTAGAAAGGACCTGTCCTACTGTCAAATCTACTTAGGCCTAGATGCCTCTGACCAGTGAACAGGTGACACCAGATGTGTTTAAAATTTCAGCTTCATGCTCCAATATTGTCATGGCTTGCTGAACATTTGAAATGTGGAACCAAAGTCAGCTTATTAAATGCCACATGTCACTGTGTGAAGCATCAGAAGAGCAAGAGCAGTACCTGTTTTGAGAACTATGCAAACTATTTAGAAGCACATCTGAAGTCTACTGTAAGACTTTAACTTTGAACATTAACATTGTCTCCCTATATTATCCGTATGGCTTTGACACAGAGAGAAAGCAAATAAACAACTTTCTTTCAATACATTCAGTGAAATGAAAGAGACACTTAGGATAAACTAAATACTAATTTCTTCATTCAGAAATTCTGCATGTGTGATTTGAAGACTACATCTTTTACAAATTTTATGAACATTTCATTCTGTTAATGTGAAAATAACTCTCTGTGTGTGTGTGTGTGTGTGTGTGTTCTTTCAAATTGCTTGTCAACTTATTGCAACCCAGTTAGTTTTCTAGGGTTATCTTGGGGAAGAAATAGTTGATTTCACCAGTTACTTCCTTTGAATTTATCTTCTAACACATGGTATTTGTTGTTAGTTTCTCTTCCAAGTACCATTCAGGGTTTACCCTTTTAAGCTTTGATTGTATATTTCTGCATAGCAGGGCATTGGACTCTGGTTATGACTTTCCAACTCTATAATTCTAGATTCCAAGAAGAGATGAGTTCTGGTGTATTTGAAGTATTTAGGTCTCCAAAATAATGGATCAATCCTAAATATGTGCTTAATTATTAAATCTGTTATCAAAACTCCGAGTGAATAAAAGCCTTTGTTCTTTGCCTTCAACTTGTTTGTTTCTCATTTGATCTTTGGAGCTAGGCACACCGGGAACCTGAACCCATGGTTATGGCAAAGTTGAAATCATGTAGCAAATTCATTTTGATTCAACAAAAGTTATATCCAAGGAAATATGCATAAATATACATTGTATGTCACCAGAGGTTATTTGTTTTTTCCCCCAGTTGATCAGAATGTCATGGTCACCATTCACATTTTTCTCCAGCAAGGTTTACTTAAGAATTTGATTGATTGATTGATTTTTCTTTTCAAATGCTCAAAAATATATAAATCACTTTATACATTTGTTGGAAATATCCTCTTTGGTTGGTTTTTTAGTGAAACAAAATTGGAAATGTGAAAGTGGTTGATTTATCCATCTCAACTTGTTAGGCAAAAGTAGTAAAACTATTTTAGCTACTATAATTCAGTGGAACTATTCTTCTCTCTCTCTCTCTCTCTCTCTCTGTGTGTGTGTGTGTACACACACACACACACACACACACACATGTTTAGGACATGCACATTTACAATTTACAATTCTCACTACCACCACAAAGATTTTTTTCTTTTAAATATTAATCTTTCTGAGACCACCCTTATATATTTACATACCATATAACATTTGTATCTTATTTCTTATGGCCTGATCTCTAGACTTATACATAATATAATTATTGACCCGGTTATATCTTTCTTCAACTTCTTGCATTCTATCTTCTTTATCTTTTGAATCATTTAATTTTACATCCATAATTTCTAATTCTATTTGGTCCACAATATACTGGTACCACTTATTTACTGTCCACTTTGATTTATCTTTCCACCCCAATACTATCACTGCTTGTGTACACTCAATTATTGCTTCCTTTATTTCCCTGTAATTTCCCATTCCCTCTCTTTGTACTCAGTGGAAGTATTCATAAATAATTGTATTTAAGATTGTATTAGAATAAATATATGCCCACAATTTGCAATTAATTTGACAATGAATGTTACAGCCTTAAACTCTGTCAACAACTTTCTATACACAAAGTAAAAAATGAACAGGGGGCTATGTGTACACTTGAAAAAATATTGGCAGAATTGGGCAGCCATTGGAACAATAGGCAGCCATTGGAAGAACTATTTTTACCCAAGCACAATGCTCCAAAATAATTCCAACCATTCTCTGTACTGTTTTTTTTTCTATTCCCTTTGTTACATTCCCCCAGCTCATAGTTCCATGTCTCTGTTTGAGATTGCAAGCCCCTTGAGAGTTGTTATTTTTTTTCTTTGTAAAGCAGTGTTGATGTATATGGCCTGAGGTTTTACCTTTGAGTTATGAACCACAAATCTTCACATATGGAGTTATATTTGATAGTGAAACTGTTTTGTTGAACTGTTATGTTGTGAAACCAAAAGCACAGCTGTAAAGATATTGCATTCGCCATTCTGCTTCCAAGACCTTGAACTGAATGTGAATGCTACATATTGGTCAAAAATGCTGAACTAATTTCATTTGTAAGCACTGACAGGATTTGTTCATATTGAAATAATGACGACTCCTCCTTCACATTATCATCATGATAGTTGCCATCTGCTTACTATTTTTGCACTGAGAATACTACTGATGGCTGAGAAAAGGTTTTCAGCACACAATGATATCTTTGTGATAACATTATAAACTGACAAAAATGTATATTTTGTTATGTATCATTTTTAATTTTTGATGAAAATGTTGATGCTGAAGTGGATTTATTTATTTATTTATTGCATTTGTATAACGCCTTTATCAGCCCTAGGCGACTCAAGGTGGATCAGACATTCCTCCCAAAATTGGGACTCAGTGTAGCTTAGAATTTAAAAAGAACAATTATAGCACAAACATATGAAGTGGAATTTAACTAATCAAAATATTAGAATATTGCATATCTGTAAGAACAGTTGAGTTTAAAACAATGCAGCATCCTCTGGTCTGTACTTTAAAAAACTTTCTGTATTTTAAGTCTGTTAAAATAAAAGGGACTTGTCTGTCGACAGAAAACAATAATGTTGGGGCTATTCTGGCCTCCCTGGGAAGGGAGTTCTGGAGTGCAGGGATGAGGGGTACTGAAAAGGCCCTCTCTTGCAACTCCATTAGCCATGCTTATGACAGTGCTGGAACTGAGAGCACAGCTTCTCTAGAAGACCTCAGGCCCCATCGTATCAGGAGATATGATCTGCCAAATAGCATGGACTGAGCCATATAGGGCTTTATAGATCATGATTAATTAATTAATTAATTAATTTACAGTATTTATATTCCACCCTTTTCACCCCGAAGGAGACTCAGAACAGATCACAGAACACATATACAGCAAACATTCAATGCCCTTATACAATGACAAGACAGACAAATATACATAGATAGAAGTAATATGTAGGCTTTTCCTATCTTTGGCATCTTGAAGGTTGTGCTTGGTTCCAGCCATGTGTGTGTGTGTGTGCTATCACTCCATCTTCCCTGCTGAAGAGCTTTTGTTCATAAACTTCCTCCTTGATCAAATCACTGACATTTTTCTGGCATTTTCTTATGGGTACCTAAATACTTTGAATTGTGCCCAGAAACAATCTGGCAGCAAGGTTGGAGCCATTCTGGTAAGAGAGGGTATTATCATCACTGTAACTTGCTGCAATTAATATTATGTCTGCTGCTATTTGTATTAGTTAATGTTTCTAAACACTCTTCATAGGTAGCTCCATTGCGCAAAATTCTTTTAAAAAATGTTCAGAAACTGTACTAGTGCAAAAACATTTTTTCAATGCAAATAAGGCCTTTTTAGACCATTTAAACATTTTACCACAAAGCAATGTTTTACTATAAATGAATTATTGGAAAAATCCTAAATTGTGGGAAAATGCACAAATTCTCAAGCAATTCCACCCAGTGGAAACAATGCTTTTTAAATAATTCATGTTTAAAGGAGTGCATTAAAAGCATAACTATACCTCTCTACTTTAAATGTCCTTTTAGGGCTGACATGTGTCAAGTATAAAGGTCATATGCTGTCTATCAGCTACAAATCATTACTGTAAATACTGAATTCCAACTATAGTTAGTATAGTAAGTTACCTATTGTTAGTCAGCTGTAAAGTACTGACATGTAATGTCAGTGGAAATAATACAAGAATATCATAATAAAAGAATATTCAAATCTGAAATGATATGACATATTTATTACTCTTGTCTGATAGCATTTTCAGTATTTTCAGAAATCTGTATTTTCAATATGTGCAGATATCAAGTCATCAAATTAATAAGTAAAATGGTGCATATTTAACACAAATATTACATGCTTTACAAAAGGGAAAGATTTTAGAGAATATCTTCAGAATACAGGTAGATCAGCTGTTTATTTATTTACTTACGATATTTCTACCCCACCTTTCTCACCCCGGAGGGGACTCAAGGCAGCTTTACATACAGGCAACAATTCAATGCCCTAAAAAAATTGTACATTTAAATAAATATTAAAATAGAATTTTAAAATGCATTAAAATAATTAAAACATTTAAAAACAATACATTAAAAGTTAAACATGTAATCCACTAGCATAATCTGGGCCATTCCAATGGTAATTGCTCATTGTTCCAAGTCTATCTATCACATAAGTTCTTTAAAGGCTTGGTCACAAAGCCATTTTTCACATCACTGGAGAGGGAGTTTCACAGTTGAGAGACCACCACTGAGAAGGCCCTATGTTTCGTCTCCGTCAATCATGCCTGAGAGGTAGGCGGGACCAAGAGATCCCCAGATTATCTTAAATTCTGAGGTAGTTAATAGTGGGAAATACGTTTTGACAGATAAGCTGGGCCAGAACCATTGAGAGCTTTATAGGCAGGCATGTAGCCGGGGGGGGGGGGGTGCTTGTAGGGCTTCAGCCCCCCCCCCACCCCCACCCCCGAAATTCACATGGTGGTTCACGAAAAGGCCTTACTGGTGCATTATTTAAACTGTTATGTTTATTCATATCATGATCTGATCACCATACTCAATATATCCCATATGCATGGGGGTATTGGGGTAATGATACAAAAGGTTTGCTAGGCTAGACCCTCTTTCACTCAGACTCAGCCCCCCCGAAACTCAGCACCCCCCAACCCCCCCTGAAAAAAAATCACCCCCCCCCCCGAAACGAAATCCTGGCTACGGGCCTGTTTATAGGCTAAAGCCAGCACTTTGAATTGTGCTCAGTAGCCAGTTGGCAGTCAGTGGAGCTGACATAACAGGGGGATTTTATGCTCCCTGTATGCTGCTCCGATGAGCAATCTGGCTGCCACCCATTGGACCATTTGTAGCTTCTGAACAGTCTTCAAAGGCAGCCTCACATAGAGCACATTGCAGTAGTCGGGATATAATCAGAGCATGAACTACCATGACCAAGACTGACTTCCTAAGGTACAGATGCAACTGGTGCACAAGTTTTCATTGTGTGAATGCTCCCCTGGCCACCGCTGAACCCTGGGTTCCAGGCTCAGCGATGAGTCCAGAAGAACTCCCAAGCTGCAAACCTGCATCTTCAGGGGGTGTGTAACAACTCCCCCCCCCACCCACCCAACACAGGTTGTAACCCTATACCCTCTTCGGCTTTATGACTGTTGGCAAGTGTGAAACCATGGTTCTCGAAATTTAACTGAAAGCAATTGTAATTCTCTATTTTTAGAAGTTTTGGAAATATATATATATATATATATATATATATATATATATATATATATATATACTTGAGACTCCTAGTTGGATAATTGCTACAGAATCCAATATTTTCTATAATTTATCAGTCAATATAGTAAAAGTCACCATTCGAGATTCTTCCTCCTCAATAAGATTCTCTTAAATTCATTCATCAAGGAAAATAAATCAATGTCCTTGATACAAATCTGCATATATCTTTGCATCTAAATGGTATTCTAGTCCCTTTGATGTCAATTATTATAGTTTTTATGGTTTGCCATTGAGGCAAGTAGCCTTACACAAAAAAAATGCTCAATTAAAGACAGATTGCCATCCTATTCTTTTGCATATTTTTTTCTACTCTTGTTCAACTGCAACCTGTTACAGGACCTTTCTTTTTATCTAGTGCTTCAAATTACTTTTTGAAGACAGACTGGAATTTGTCCCAGTATTCTTTTATATATATTTTTTCAATTTACTGTGTATTGATTTTTCTTCTCCATTTCTGCTTTTAAAGTTATATTTTTAGCTTAGCATCACAAAGATTATGGTCACTAAGAGCATCAGCCCTTTGGTAAGCCATCTTACTTGGAGCAAACGGACAACCTCTTGACCTATGGCAAATGTAGTCAATAGGTACTTTTTTGTGTCTCATCCCCTTTTCTGGATGCATGATGAATTCTAGGAGCACAAATAGGTGCCCTGACTGGGGAGAGCACATGAGCCATCAATGGCATTCAATAGATAATTGAGAAGGCTTTCCCACCACTCCTCATAATACAAATTGTTTGAAAATCAAGTCCATATTTCTGATTTAGTAACACCATTACAATAGAAATGTGTACTCTCATTGTCAGCGATTAATTTACATCAAGGTCATTTAGGAGACTGAGGAGGCAGGATAGGTTATACTCAACCTCACAGTGAATTTCCACTTTGCTCCTCTCTTGCGGTACTCACTACAAGACTGGAAATTGTCACTTGGTACTCTACAAGATGACAAGAGTTTTGCTGGGAGCCTTCTGTTTACACATTATAGCAATGAATACTGAGGACTACACAATGTAAATTGTTGGGTATTTTGTGCTATTTGAAGTCCATGCCTAGTATGTGTACACACCACATGTGGTTTAAGACAGACATTATTATGTGAGGTCTTTGCATAGAGTAACTTGAGAAGAGAAGCTGAGGTTGGCAGAAGTTTTTATGAACCTAGCCCTTGAAATAGTCAAAGAGATGGCCATGCTAATCTGTTTCAGGATAAAAGGAAAGGGAGCAAATGAATACCTTTATGTCCTCTAAAAGCACTTTATACTGATTTAGGACTGCTTGTACGTTTCCACCAGCACCCAACCTCTGCTATCTCGTTCATGCCCAGCATTATTTTTGTACCTTTAATTACATTTCACCCAGCCATAGATTTTAAATGTGTTTTGTGCTATTGTTCAATGTTTATGCTATTTGTGTATGAGATTTATTTTTAATTGCTTTGTATTAGTATTTGTATTTTGCTTTGTATTGTGGTTGTTATTGCTTGTATTGATGTATTGTGGGCTTGGCCTCATGTAAGCCTCACCGAGTCCCTTGGGAGATGGTAGTGGGGTATAAATAAAGTATTATTATTATTATTATTAACCTCTTGTGGTGTCTCTAAGACCAGCCAATTTATTCCAATCATCATGGACCCCAATCTAAAATAAATTGACTACTCCCTAAACGTGACTCAAGACCCCTCCTCCTTCCCATATTTAACATAAAAGTACCATGCAGTTGCAAGTCACTTCTGGTGTGAGAGAATTGGCTGTCTGCAAGGATGTTGCCGTGGGGACACCCACAATTTTCTTTATGTTTAACCATTCTTGTGGGAGGCTTCTCTCATGTCTCCACATGGGAGCTGGAGCTAACAGAGGGAGCTTATCTGCTCTCTCCCTGAATTCGAAGCTCTGAGCTGTCGGTCTTCAGTCCTGCTGGCACAAGAGTTTCTCAAGTCGCTCCTGACATAAAAAAAGAAAAACCATGCAGTTCGTATTTCTACCTTTCAATGTAAGTGTAAGGATATTATTTGAAATTTTAGTAGCAGTAGGGAAGATATAATGACCTTTGCTTGATTGCGTTAAAGATTAAATTGCAAAACAGAATGGATTTTAAGACAGTTGTTCTATATACTGCATAATATTTCAGAGCCATTATAGAAACATTAATTTTCTAGGCATGCTAAAGGTGACAGCTGGTGGTAATATCACTAATGATTCACAATTATTTCTTCACAGTGATGATTATTGTGAATTATGTATGTTAAATAGGCTGAAAGCTACTCTGTCTATACAACGTTATAGGTATGGCTACTCAAAGATAAGTCTCACTGAATTGAATGAAACACTTTCAGATGAGTATGGAATTGCATCCTATGCATAATTTCCTTTTTCTTCTTCATCATCGTTGTCGTCGTCATCATCATCCTTCTGTATTGGTCAAAGGTAGGCATTTGGACTTAAATTAACTACAGTCCTTTCCATTAACATGTATCCACCAGTCTCAGTCTGAAATTTAAATTGTGCTTCAGTTCAAATATGTCAAGAAGTTTTTAACACTTGATCAAACTTTATTAGAGATTATTTTACACATGTGCAGACGTTTCCCTTCAGTTATTTCAATTATTTTGAATCAAATTTTATACCAACAGAGTTGTTTTCTGTCCTGGTCATTTCTTTTTTCACCACCATGTTAACTGCTTTTTATTTTTATCTTGCCCTTACTTACATTTTTACATCATTCCAGTACCAATTTGTGTAGGTGTGCCTATATATCTCTTTGTGTTTACTAGTACGGTGCTAATATTAGATTTTAAATGTTGTTTTTTTTTTCAAAAAAGATCAACAATGCCATCTACAGTAGAAAGTAAGCAACAACCAGAGAAACTCTCTGTGTGTGACTTGACTTTTCATTGAAATATAAAAAACAGAAGAAGACACAGCTCTCTTAAACATGAGCAAAAGATATTTCTATTTTTTTTTTTTAGAATTTAGGGACAAGTCTTTCAAGTCAAAACCCCTTTGTATGGCATATATAAAATGCAGATTATCCTTATACTTTAGAAGTGATCAGGAAAGATAGCCAGAATCCACTAAGGATGCATCTTGACAGGGAAGATACAGGAATGCTGATCCAAAATGGCCTACTCCAGATCAGCATCGCTGAAAGATACACTGTCTTCTCCCAACCTGGGCACAAAAATAGTGGTAGATACTGCTCAGCACCTGGAGTGATTAGATCCAGAGCAACAAAGTGACAGGGGAGGGAGGATGAAGAAGGGACAAATAGATCCTCTTTGACCCTCTCCTTTTTCTGATCATCTCCATGCTCTGTTTATCATTACTCCAATGGGAAGTAACAGCCTTATGGCCTCCTCCTATGCATTGAGGTCTCCAGTGCAAAGGATTGTGGCAGTGATTTGCTTCTGCCTATCTTGCTGGAGATCACTTATTGGAGTGGTGGAACCATCCGTCAGCTACTTCCTAATGGAAACAAACCCTTCATAGTGGCTACTGTCTGGTGAGTGGGAATTGGAAGGTTTTCTCAGGGGCAGTGCATAGCTGCATAATGACAGTGGTTATGCATTCACACCTGCTCAATTGTCATTGTTATCCATGTCATTCCACAGTAGATTGCCTCCATTCCTATATTATGTGCTCCTAGCTACTCAAACACTGCTTTATGTATGGTTCCCCCTTGCTGCTGCTGTTATTCCTTCAAGTCATAAACCAGTGAAAATTAAAAGGTCTCACTGGACATTGGTGGCACTACTCTCTTCCTATCAGCTAACACTGAGTAGGAATCATTAGGAGATATTTGTCAAATGCTTTGCTTCCCTCCCATATAATAACTGAATATCATTGTCTTTTGATATTAAAAACTGAAGCACTGCATGTACGAGCAATGTTGTTGTGTATGCACAATGTTGAAGTGGCAGTTATCTTTAGGATTTGTTGATTCTGAATGTCCCAATATTACCATTTAGCAGAGTGAGTTGTATGCCTGTGATAAGAGGTATCCTGCTTCCTCTCAATAATGGACTCACGGTGGCTAAAACATACTTAAAAACAAAGAGATTTATAATTGTACTAAAGTGTCAATACAAATATTAATACAAGAGTTATTAAAGCATTAAAGTAATCCAAACAGGATAGTAGACAAGGCATATGTTACCTTGGTCATATTCAATTCCTCCTGCAACTGGTGCAATTGCTGCACTAGTTTTCACATGTTACCATTGCCAAAAACTGGGCTTCCAGGCTTAAGATAGAAAACAGAAATAACCCCAAACTTCAAACCAATATTTTAGGGGGAGTGTAACCCCATCTAGCACAAGCTGAACTCCTATTCTCTGATCTTTTTTTTAACTGATCAGGAACGCCTCTATTTTACCAGGATTATGCTTCATTTTTTGCCCTCATCCAGTTCCTTATGGCTTTCAGGCAGCCGCACATGCATTCTACATTAAAAATAGCAATGTGAAACGACAAGAATATATTGCGCAAAATCAGCAATATTGCATGACAAAACCATGTAGCTGTCTTTTCTACAACATTGTTTATTTTGTGCAACATCTTTGTTCTGCAGCTTTACTGTTTCCTGAATAAAAATATCAGCAATGACACAAGATAACATGGAATCATACTCCCAAAGTTTCAGAAATATTCATACATCTACCGATGATTAAGAATATTTTTGAAGTTTTGACAAAAACCTTTTTAAAAAATAAAAAGCCACAATAGCTATCTCATAGAATGTCTCTCTATATATGACACACAATACAATGTATTATCCATAACCAATAGAACTTCAATTTAGGGATTTCTTCCCAGTTCACCAGCACAAATTTTCTTGCTAGTATTGAAGTATCAGTCAGTCCTCTTTGCTATGTGTGTGACTTGAAAAGTCAAGTCACACAAACAGTCTGCTGCTAGGAGGACAAATATGTCCCCTATTCTTTCTGATGTAGAGTAGAATTCTGGGAAATGTAGTTTAGAGCAGGGTCTTTAGAATTCTCTGCCTTGGGGCTCCTTGCCTTCCCAGAATACATTTCCCAGAATTCTGTGCACTCTCATTCTCTTTCCCAGCTCACTCAGCTAGTCCCATCCAGCTGCTTTCCTTAGAGCCGTCGCAAACTAGGTTCCTGAGGGAGAAAACCTTGCTAGCAAGTCCCTGACGTCATGAGCCTGCGCCTCTCTCCCCGCCCCTTTCTCCGCCCCTTTCTCTTTGCCAGCGTGGTTTTTCCTTTGCTAGGGCAGCATTGCCCGCATTTTCTCTCAGTTGAATTCTGCCAACTGAGAGAAAATGCGGGCAATGCTGCCCTAGCAAAGGAAAAACCACGCTGGCAAAGAGAAAGGGGCGGAGAAAGGGGCGGGGCGAGAGGCAGAGTCTCGTGACGTCAGGGACATGCTAGCAAGGTTTTCTCCCGCAGGAACAGAGTTTGTGACGGGCCTTATGATGAGAGACAGCCTGAGCCAGCCTCTTTGGCTTCATCTCATTTGCTTGCACTGAAAAAAAAATGATTTTGGAAAATATTGAGGATTACAGAATGTAAATAAAAAGATCGGATGATTGTTTCAATTCTTAAGTTTCTACATGAGCACTCCCCTTGTGTTTCTTAGTATCTTTTCATATCTATGAATTTAAGAAAATTCAATTACCTATAATTATTTTTCATATTCCTATTAACTAGTTAGTTCTTTCATTTTGCATCTTCTGCCTTATATATATATATATAGATAGATAGATAGTTTATTTGACCAGTCATGTGGCCTTTTCAAAATACAAGACAAATAAAAGACAGGGCAAAAAAATGGAGAGGACAGCATCTGACCTTCTGTTTACAGTCAAATCCTTATTTTCCTGATTCTTTCAGGAAATGTGCTCTTTTCTTTATAGCTTTCAGAATAAAAGGCTTACTCTGGTAGTGGTGGATCTTTCTTGTCCTTGCGAGAGGAATGTCAGAAGATCATTTCTGTTGGGAGGCCTAAAATTGGATAATAGTAGATATAAATATTTTTCAGAACTCCAAAGTTTTTTAAAAAAAGAAAAACCTGTGCAGTTTATGTTGTGCTGGAAAATTCTGATGTGCAACCTTTCTTCCTGGCTAAGCTTCAGGGACTTCAAACTGATAATTTGACAAATTTCTATTTCAACCATAAGGGATGCAATTCTTTATCTTGATCAGCCATTCGACTGATCAGGAGCACCTCTGTGTTGTCTGGATTAAGTTTCAATCTGTTTATTCTCATGCAGTTCATTATGGATAGCATCCATTAGTTTTCTTGGAATCAGGTGGAAAAGAGAGAGAGCATCAGCACATTTATGACACCAAACCCCAAAATGCCAGGTGTCTTCTCCCAATTGTTTCATATATATGTCAAATAACATTGAAGACAAAACTAAGTTCTGAAAGACTCCAGAGTCCAATGAACAGGCAATCAAACAGGAGCCCTCGATTATCACCTTCTAACTTGCCCCTCCAGGAAGGACTGAAACTATTGCAAAACAATACCGCCAAGCCCCAACCCAGTGAGGAAACCCAGAAGGATACCATCACTGATAATATGAAAGCAACCATCAAGAGATCCTGCAGAACTAATACATTTTCCCTGTTCACTTCCTAGTACAAATTGTTGACTAAGGTGATAAAAGCTCTCTCTATCCCATAGCTAGGCCTAAAAACAGACTAAAATAGATTTAAATAATTCATCCAGAAACACCTGAACTTGAGAAGCCATCACAAGGCCTGACAAAAAAGGTGTTGGAAATATCCCAGTGTTCTTCCAATAGTTTTTAAGAGATAGTTTCCCTCAATGGTGTCAATCCTCCTGAGCTGGCGCACTAACAACTGCAATGTTCATTTGTTGCTTGTCTGATAAGACCGATTTGTGTAGTACTCTACTCCTAATGCATTTCAAACAGTGCCATTGTCAAAGGTCCCTACTGAGAAATCAGATAGAGAGCCATGAGCCTATAGCACAAACTCTTAGAAAGGCAGCATGTTGAACTCATAATGGCACTGTGGGATTCTTTCTTTTTTAAATGCAGAGCAAACACCATGCAAAGTGATCTGTGAATGATAGTGAGGTGATGAACAACATCCTATGGAGTTCTGCCTATCTGCATATATAAAGAAAGTTATTATAGCATTTCCAGTATTGAAATAAAGCTCCATTGCTAGTTTAATATGCTTTTAATAGCTCCAGCCAGAGAAATTTCATGGCTGGCCTTGGTCTAAGGCAACTTTATGTAGTCACTCTTTAAAATGGGCCAGAAATGCTGACATTTAAATACATTGATATAATATTAAAACCATTATCTTTTCCTTTCTTTTTTGTTTGACCTTGCTATATTTGCCCAATCTCAAATATGACAGTTCACCTGTCAGATAAACTTGAGTAATTCAACTAAATCTGTCACTGAATGTGATTCAATGCTTGCTTACCTTGCAATGACACAGTAAGCTTTCAGTTGTTAATCTTTGTAACATGACTGGCAGAAGTAAGATGGAAAGAATTATATTGTATACATTCACACACACACACACACACACACACATACACACACACACTTGAACTGGTTCCAAATCAAAACTGGCCACTGCTGTTCATATGGTCATCTCACTTTCCCCATGGTCTATGGCCAGGGGACAAGGGATGGCCTAACTTTAGTCATTTTGTTGTCATCATAGCAGACCCAGAGATCTCCTGGTTGTTGCTCACCATCTTTGTCAATGCTTACAAAAGTTACCAAAACCACTCTATATGGACCCTTTATCTCAGGACGATTCCAGAACCAGATTTCCTCAAGCCAATGTGGGGGCAGGAGGGAGTCTCGAGTTTCCCTTGGTACACTGAACGAAAATGGGAAAAGGCAGACGAAAGTATTCTCATGATATGGATCTATATTCTTATTTTGTTCTCTCATGCAAGCATGAAGGGAAAAAAATCCCTCTTTTCTCCTTGCTATGATGTCACAAGAGTTTTTGTGCATTATTTAATGAGTATATTCTTGGGATTTTTTTTTACAAAAACAATCATTTGGCAGAAAAGTCTTTTTTTTTTCTTCAGATGTCATGTTTTAGCATGTAATGCAAATCTATAATTTGGCACCTAACCGTTTTCTATCAGATTCACACTAAAATAAAATGGGGGAAAATGCTGCCATTTTAATTTGTGCTGAATGCTAAAAAACAAAACAAAAACAACACTCAACACTTTCATAATAGTTATAAAATCTTCACAATAACTCTTTATTTGCTTATGAAATTTATTGTTATTATTATTTACTTTATTTATACCCCACCTTTCTCTCCATGGGGACTCAAGGAGACTAACAGTCACGCATCTTGGAGAGCCCTGAATGGTGCAAAAGGGGCAAGGAAATGGAACTGTGAATAAATTTAGGCTAGTGATTCATAGACCAAGAAATGGGTGAGGTACCATTATGCTCAAAGAGATGTTCATGGTCTACGTCCTGAATTTCAAACTCACCAAGATGCACACTCTTTGGGAATGTTCCCTCCCTATTTTTGTTTGAAAATATCAGACAATCATAAGACTGCAGATTAAATTATTAGATGTGTGCAGTGCATGTGCATAGTAAGCCACCAGCAAGTCCAAATCCTGATGGATTCAATTTTCCATTACCTCTGGCTATTTTGGTTGGGGCTGGTGGAATATGTAGTCTAACAATATCTTGAGGACAATGATTTTACAATTGCTGATGTAAAACCATGTTGCCTTGTTTTCTTCCAAGGATGGAACAGTATTTCAGTTCACAAGTTAACCCATTGTAAACCTGCATGATCAAAATACATCCAGCCCTCCACATTGGTAGGCATGACTTTTGTGGAGTTGATGAAAGCATTTAGGTTAGCCTGTCTTGAGATCCAAGTTATTTTCCATATTCATGATTCAGTCAAAGGGAAGAACAAATAACCTAGCCAGCACACAGTTGATTACTTTAGCATCAATTGTAGCAGCAAACAAGGATTAAGTGATTAAGCAGTTTATCAGAATAATTTGAAATTTAAGATTTGAACACTCTATACCTGAGTCTATTGTCTTTGACAATAGAATTCTGTTCACACAAATGACCATGTGTTTGCCTTTCCATTTCAATATAATAAACAATATTGGTTGTATGTAAATTCTGTGAAGATTACTGAGCTAATCTGAATGAACTGCTTTGATCTCATGAAAAGAAAGATACTTGTGACATTCACATCATCATCTTTTTGAAAAGTGGATTTATCCCATTTGCACCTTTTGAATCCTCTTTGCAATATGTGGTCAGGAGTACATAAATTTCAGAGGTTATGTTCAGTTTTACAAAAAAAAAAATAGTACCATGAACATATTTGAAAAATGCAGAAATGCATATTTTCTAAATGTACAAAAATAGTCAATGCTTATATGTAATATTGAAGAGTCTATGTGAAAAAGGAAAGATTTATTTTCCCCATGATATATTTCACAGATACACACTTCTGCCTGCACTGATCAGGAAGTGAACTTGAGGACTGGAAAAAGAGAAAGGCATTTGAAGGAGGCCTGGAAGTTCTTCCTATCCTTCCTTGAAAGCAGTATAAATTCTCAAAATTTGTTTTTAAAATAAGGGCCCTTTCACATAGTCCTATATCTCAGAATATCAAGGCAGGAAATCTCAAATTATCTGAGTGTGGACTCGAATAACCCAGTCCAAAGCAGATATTGTTTGATTTTGTGCCTTGATATTCTGGAATATAGGACTGTGTGGAAGGGCCCTGAGTGGCACTAACCTATGCTTAATTATATCCTATTGCTATTTTGCGAACTCTAAAGGGAAATCCACTTTTAAAAGATCCATGACTGTAGTCAGCAAATTATTCTTGGAGGGGTGGCTGATGTTCAGTTATCTCCAAGGACTTTGACTAAAGGCAGGAAGGCTGTAAGGTATAACTCCAGAGACAAAGACTGCTACAGCAGCTACAAGTGTTTGACAGTCCTCTCCTTTTATTCTGGCTGCATCAAAATACTTCTTGTGGGTTTTTTCCCCCAGAAATAGCTACTGCCTTGCTTAAAGAAACAAACCTGACTGCCCAGTAAGTTAAAGTGGTCCATAAGATTGCACAAAAATATTATGAGTCATAAGTTTGTCATAATTTTAAACTATCTCTCTCACATATACTTTTATAAAATTCCAGAGATGCAGTCTTGAACTAACTTTTTTTTCACTTCACTGTGTATTTTGTGTAATTCACACCAGTGGTGTAAAAAATGCCAGTCTTGCCAACCATTTCTTTTTCTTTTTCCCATAGACCAAAGGTGAAGATAAGAGTTCAGGGATTCACCTAGGCCTTAGGTACTTATCAGCATAGAACCCATGAGCCATTTTTCAGTTTGCCAATGCTAATATCACCTTTCACGCCTCAGGGTTTCAGCTGATTGATTGCTGGGAATTAAAGGGACTTCTCCCCTCCCCTTCCCTAATATATCATTGCTCAGGTGCATAGCCGTATTTTACCTTTCTCTGATGCATCAAATATTGCTAAATGCCTGAGGCAGCGTAACAGTGGACCAACAGGCTACAGCAGAATGGCAATTGCTTTACTCCTAGAAAAAAAGTATGAGTGAGAAGAGAAATCTGGAAGTAGGACATACCAGGCTGGTACTTAGTTCTCAAGGTATAACACACATCAAGTAGTGACCTTGAGGAGACATTTCATATGCAGGGAGATAAAACACTGTTTACCCTTCTTTTTGCTTTCTATTTGAACTAAGTATATCTTTTAGATAATGGTTCATCCTCAGACTAACTTTGATAAAAATATTGAACCACTGAGTTTCCTCATACTTAATCTGTTCTGGCTGCCATGGCAGAATGAAAGGAAAGTGAATCAAAACAATTGCACAAGGATTATGCAATAAAGGTTTCATTGGTTACTTCCAAAGGCCTGAAATCTCCACTTTCTGAAATTGTAACCTTACAAAAATCTTTTCCTTTTTATTTGGAATATTTTCCTGCTTTGAAGGAAAGTTA
This sequence comes from Anolis sagrei, assembly GCF_037176765.1. Classification (NCBI taxonomy): domain Eukaryota; kingdom Metazoa; phylum Chordata; class Lepidosauria; order Squamata; family Anolidae; genus Anolis; species Anolis sagrei. The sequence goes on from NC_090023.1 coordinate 135,720,141, forward strand.
GCCATTAATGAAAGCAGAAACAAAGTTTAGTTCAGGAGTTCCTGCCAAGAAGCAGGAATATTGCATTTAAATCACCCCTGACAGATGGCCATCCAGCCTCTGTTTAAAAGCTTCCAAAGAAGGAGCCTCCACCACACTCTGGGGCAGAGAGTTCCACTTCTGAACGGCTCTCACAGTCAGGAAGTTCTTCCTAATGTTCAGATGGAATCTCCTTTCTTGTAGTTTGAAGCCATTGTTCTGTGTCCTAGTCTCCAGGGAAGCAGAAAACAAGCTTGCTCCCTCCTCCTTGTGGCTTCCTCTCACATATTTATACATGGCTATCATGTCTCCTCTCAGCCTTCTCTTCTTCAGGCTAAACATGCCCAGCTCCTTAAGCCGCTCCTCATAGGGCTTGTTCTCCAGACCTTTTATCATTTTAGTCACTCCCTCTGGACACATTCCAGCTTGTGAATATCTCTCTTGAATTGTGGTGCCAAAATTGTCTTCCACAACCCTTGGGCATTTGGGACGTAGATGCAATGAATCTTTTTTAAAGCTTGGAGGTGATTTGTGATATACAGAAACATGCAATCCATGGGCCACCCTTTACCCACCCATAGTATGGAAAGACTTATCTCCGATCCCAAGTGTTTTTAAGTCAGTAATGCCTAAACATATGCCAGACCCCTTTGCCGGTTTGTTGCAAATCATTGCCCTGCTTCCTCCAGAATCCTGTACATTCATATCTAACAGAGGTTGACAAAGTTGTAAGTAATTTTTAATAGTTCCAAGCTGAAATATTTGAAAGACTTTTTTTGTGTGTGAAATACTGAATGCCCCAAAAACGGAAGTAATGTCAAGACAAGGTAAAAGGTTTTTTAAAAATCCTTTCAGATTGATCAAGCTTTGCTGGAACAACAACAACATGCACAAGGAGTGAAAATGTTTTGTGAAATATTCAAGGACTGTTTGTTCTGACCAATTTAGTGTTTTGGGATATTACACTCCATAATGCTATGGAGATAAAATGTGTGTGACTGTTTTTTGAGAAATTTATGAATCTTGGGCCAATGACTCACACTAGATGACTTTGGGACATTTTCCCATAGTTGTCATGAGTATTTTGTGGGGGAGGACATGCAAGTTTTCTGTATGTATGCTTCTTTGAATTCATAGCAGAAGTGTGGGACATGAATTACCTAAACAGCAAAAAAGCAAAATTATTGTAGTGTCATTTCCAGAAACATATTTTTGGAAAGGTGACTATTTTCTCTGCAATTTCAGCTGGATTTAAGTAAAGTAAATAATCTGAAATAGAATCTGAAATGAGTGGTGATCACTATGACAGATAATACATAGTGATGAGGTGAAAAATGTTTTTAATTACAATAGTGATGGGTTACCATGGAGAGGAGACTTGTTTCTCTTCTATTTCTCTAATAGTCTATTTTTTAAAAAACACAGTAGATCCTTTGAATTAATGGGCACCATTAATTCAGTAGGTTTACTTTAGTTGAGACTAAAAATTGGATAGAGACCTTTACACTGATTAGCTCTTGTCTGTAAGCTCAAGAACAGCAACACTCCCATAAGGCAGAAATTCTGATTTCTCTCTAGCTTAATAGTAATGAAGGTTATTGCCAAATAAATGCTGTTATTATTTGAGATTATTTTATTCTCATAAGTAGTAGATCTAGAATTCATTTGATGTATACAAATGTTTCCACTGATTACACATTAACTTAACCCATATCATATTTGGTCATCTGGATAAACCAAATATAGATTATTTAGCTTGTTTGTATTATCATACAAATGTTGTTTTTCCATAAATGAATATCTAAAGTCAGTTAGAAGACAATTTTAGTTAGACATTTCTGGATATTATCACAAGATTTTTAAAAATCAAGAAGAGCAAAACCAGCCCTAGTAAAATGCATGGTTTCTTTGGTATCTTTCTGCTTCCTCCTTGCTCTTCATTTTCTTTTATAATGTATCTAGACAGAAATAAAAATCATGCAGCCTTCCAAATGTCCTTGTACTACAGATCCCAGCAGTCCCACTCAGCATAGCTAATTTAGAGGAAATATTAGGAGTTGCAAATTATCAATAACCAGAGGGCCTAATTACTTTCAACCCTTGTACTAGTGTTTCTCAATCTTCCTAATGCTGCAATCCCTTAATAAAGTTCCTCATGTTGTGGTGACCCCCAACTATAAAGTTATTTTCCTTGCTACTTCATAACTGTAATTTTGCTACTGTTATAAATCGTAATGTAAATATCTGATATGCAGGATGTATTTTCATTCATTGGACCAAATTTGGCACAAATGCCTGATATTCCCATATTTGAATACTGATGGGGTTGAACGGGTGATTTTGTTATTTGGGAGTTGTAGTTGCTGGGATTTATAGTTAACCTACAATCAAAGGGCGTTCTGAACTCCACCAATGATGTAACTGAACCAAACTTGGCACACAGAACTCCCACGACCAAAAGAAAAAACTGGAAGGGTTTGATGGGCACTGACCTTGAATTTTGGAGTTGTAGTTCACCTACATCCAAAGAGTACTGTGGACTCAAACAATGATAGATCTGAACCAAACTTGGCACAAATACTCAATATGCCCAATTGCGAACACTGGTGGAGTTTCGGGAAAATAGACATTGACATTTGGAAGTTATAGTTGCTGGGATTTATAGTTAACCTACAATTAAAGAGCATTCTGAAGCCCACCAATGATAGAATTGGGCAAAACTTCCCACACAGAACCTTGAAGGGACTTGCTGACATGAGCCTCCCTCCAACCTCACATGTTCTCCCTCGTCCTCACATGCACACCATACTGCCATGCGCAGAACAAGCTTGCTCTCTCCTCCCCACTTGGAGTATCAGAAACAGTCCTCCCCTTGACTGAGAGGCCAGTCAATCGCGGCGGAGGAAGGTTTTTAGTGGGAGGATTTGCCATCTGTTTCCAGAAAGGAAGAGAAGGACAGGCAGAGAGATCTTCAGCCTTCTCTGCCAAAGGGATTGCTAAAACCATCAGAAATATATGTTTTCTGATAGTCTTTGGTGATCCCTCTGAAACCCTCTCAGGACCTCCCCAGGGTCCCGAACCTCAGGTTGAGAAACATGCCTTATACAGACCACCATCTATGTGTTTAGCAGATGTCCAACTGTGTTCAATAATGTTGTCTTCTGTGTAAATGTGCAGATAATTCATCATAAATACATAGGGCTAGTTCTAGTATTTCCTTGAGAGTCAGAATAGAACTTTTTCCTTTGTCCCTGTGGGCCTCTCCAATATTTTCAAAAGTGAGTTCTGAAGAATCTACAACTTCCTAGAGCTGTCTTGGTGGCATAGATACTAGAAGTGTAAAATTGGGAAAATAATCATACCCTCCAACATCCACTGGGTATCCACTGATGTTGATGTTGTTGTTGTTAATTCTTACCTGCCTTGCCTCGTGGCTCAAGGTGAATTACAACACATCATCATCGTAAACATTCTGTAAAATGCACATATTAAAACATATTTCGCTGTGTTGATCATCCACCACACAGCCAGGCCTATGGTTGGAAACCTGGTTAGAAATAGTCACAAAATACATCTCAAAAATAGATTTTTAATTATCATCTGTATCAGATATTTCCATTTTAACTGTAAATACTATAAGCAGAGAATATTTAATAAAAACCTTACGTTCTTCAAGAAGAAACAGATACAATTTTGAGCAAATAATTTGAATCTGAATAATTTTCTTATTTCTTTCCTTGAGATTTTTGCCAAGTAGTGATGACTTTGTTGATCACTCAGTTGAACTCTTCTGTTAATTCTGCATAAGATAATATGATATGCAAGCAGTTCACAGGTTACAAACAAGACTGGTTTTGTAGTTTGTTCTTAAGTTGAATTTTCATGTTAGTCAGAACAGATATTTTTAAAAGTGTAACTAGCCATTTTCTTTTAGTTTTGGATAGCATAGGGAGGAGTTAACATCCCTGTGCATTTGTTTTGCTGTCTCTGTCCCTGTTGAGAAGGTTTCACTTTATTTTTTGTTCCTGTAACAATTGGATTTTGAAAATTTTGTGAACCAATAATAGATGTGGCCCAAACTTGGCACACATACCCAATATGGCAACCTTTAAATAATGGCAGGGTTTGGGGGAGGCAATGACTGAGGATTATGGGAGTTACAATTCACCCAATTCCAGAGAGTCCTATGAACCCCATCAACAATGGATCTGGACTAAATTGGCATAAGTATCCACCATGAACAACTTTAAACACTAATGGGGTGGGGAAGCAATTGACCCAGGAAGATGGGAGTTGCAGTTCACCCATATCCAGAGACCACTCTGAACCCTACCAATTATGGAAATGGGCCAAACTTGGCACACATACCTGTCATCACCCACTGGTGAAGTTTGAGGTAGTATGGACAAACTACCCGACCTGGGCATTGCTGGATACCTAAGCTAATAATTTAGAAAGCACATCATCTAACTTATGTTTGTGATATGATCTTAAATATGCAGTCATTGTTGTATAATTCTGAGCATCACCTTTCTTGCATGGGAAATTAGTGTGGTTAGTCCTGTGGTTACAGTAATTCATGATGTCTCCTTGCTTGATGACTGGAAGTTAAACTATCCATTGTATTCTCAAGACTAGAGGTAAAAATGTGTCTCTATGTTACATTTACATTGAAAAACTTTAAAAATATATACAATATTTACATTGAATGGAGGAGATTTATTATAGCTATGCCACCTTGGTGTTTAAATTTGCATTATACAGTAGAAAAAGACATATGTCTTTAGTATTTCTGGAAAATTGTTAATTTAATTGCCTTCCTTGTGGGGAAAAGTACTTTTAAAATGTCCATAGTCATTGAGGTAATTGATATCAGTCTGCTGAGTCCAACTTCTATACAGGAATGCAATTCAGATTAGCACTGCATTGTAAGAGGAGATATAGCTTTTTACATTTTTGTGTTCAGTTTCAACCAGCATCTCCCTGCCCCATGTATGCATGTAAGTTATATTTTTCTTCATAAGATTTTGTTTCTAAAAGAAAGTATATATGAGAGCAATTTTCAATTTTTTAGGAAGATATTCCATTGGGAAATGACACAGGAAGGAAAGATTAACACTTTTAACCTTTCATCCTTACAATACCATAAGAATCTAGTTCATGGTTTTGCTCAACTTTTATACATTTGTTATGTTTCTCTCCTACTTACCTTATATTACAACCTTGAGTACAACAGGTATGGAGTTTCTATTTGTAAATGATAGCTTAGTTTTCATTTAAAAGGGATGAAAAGGTCTTTTGGGAAAGGTAGTGCAAAACCATTATTTGTTTTAAAAAATCATCCTGGTAACTTATTTTGTAGATAAAGCAAAATTCTGTATTCCATGTTTGACACAGCAAAAATGTTTGCTAAGCCCCTGTTGTGACATCCACACAGCCAGCAGTTTTGGTAAAGAACTTTAGAGAAAGCTGACACATCACAGCCCTGACTTTCCAAGCTGAGAGGGATATTGCATTTTGGAAGGGAGTTTTAGAAAGTTTAACTGAATTTGTCAAACTTTAATCGTAATGATCAATCTCCTAAGTTCAGGTGGATATGCTCCATTTCGACAGACTCGATTTTCCTGGATGCCAAATACCTGTGTATGTGACCTGTAAATGTTATCAGAAACACTAACAGTGTTTGACAAATGGCCTAATCACTGTTGTGGGGATCAACACATTTTTCTTGTTATAATGAAGTGTCTCTTTTAAGACTGCATATGGATTTTTTGAAGAATGTATAGAATTTTTTAAATGAAAAATATTACTATACACTACAGGTGCATTGGTAAAGATTCTAAAGTATCCAAAGCAAATTGTTTCCTCTTTCAAGATGATGTAACTTCTTTGTCTTCCTCAAGGTGTAATTGTCTGCTTAGCTTCTATGCCCTCCACCACACTGCTCCAGACTGCCTCAAAGGGCCCTCACTCCCTGTTGTAGATCTCCCTGAAACAACAAATTACTAGCCACTGATAAATGAATGCCATCTGTAGAGACTGGGTTTCTTTCTAAATTTTCTTCTTTACCCTATCAATTTCCCCTACAGTATGAAAACACCAGGCCAATTTGATAGTATAAACCCCACATCTAGAATGGTTTGATTAATTAGGGCCTCGCCCTTCAACAAACCTAGGTCATTAGCCCTCAAGTGACAAAATGTATGCCAGAGAGGTTCCACACACTCCCCAAACAAAAGACGGTGCCATCAAAGGTCCTTCTTCTCCAGCCATTCAGCTAGCGCAAATCACTCAATCTTAGATGGGGTCCAGAATGGCAATTGCAGGCCTTGCATATTACCCAATATATCATGCAATGGCTGCAGATCAAAACTCAGTTAACTTGCATCTGAAAGAAATAAAAGATACAACAGCATACACTATTTTGATATTGGAAAAAACAATAATATCTCTGGTACATTAAAAACCTTCATATGGGAACCTATCCCTATCATTGAGGCAGCTGAAGACTCTCTTCTTCCTTAAAACTTATATAAGATCCTGGAGGTAATGGACCAGAACTGTTTTAGCAATGTTGTAACCCGCCTCAAGCCATGGTGAGTAAGAAATAAAATTATTATTATTATTATTATTATTATTATTATTATTATTATTATTCAAAGGTGAAAAGTCTTCATGGAAACACAGGAGGCCAGGCTGAGGCCACTTGGCCTGCACATAATTCTATCAAGCCCAAACTGGAATTAATGTCTAATAATCAAATGTTTGCAACTATAATCTGGATTCCACTTCCTTTTAATCAGTTTTTGATGAGTGTATGTTGAGATTGATATGCTGTGTTCCAGAGCACATTTCCCTGGATTCCAATGCCTTCTTTGACCTGTCACCCCTTGAATGAACTACCAGTTCACTTATTCTAAGAGCAAAAATGTTTCCTGGACCACAACACTGCACAGCTTGGACTAGAAACGTAATGATGCTGACAGAAACAGTTCAATAATTGGAAGCCCCCCATAATTTAAGACATTATGTTTTACATTGTTTTACACTATTACTCATCTATCCAGAATATAATTGCAAACCTATGTCCCATATGGACACTTAGTACCAAAAATAAATAGATTATATACCTTGAGCACTTTTTTAGTGACTTAAAAAACCCTTTGAACTCTGACAGTAGACCAAGGTGATAAAGGTCAGGTAAGGAAAATAGCTCTGAAAAGAACCTAGTTTTACACAATCCCTAATTAAAGCATTGTGACAGTATGATTGAAAGAGAGAATTTCACACATATATTTATAACTCCCTAAAGCCTCATGGTTAGTTGGTTGAAATGACCCTCATTTTATCTTTGAACTGTAAATAAGAAAGAGAGAGACAGGGGAGAGAAAAGAAAAGGACACGTTGAAATACCAACAGTTTATTACAAGGTAATTTTGCTACTCGCCAGAAAATTTGTCAGCTAAGTGATGCTAATTTTCAGTGTTTACCGTACAGAAAAGAAACCAATGATGTTTCAAATTCTTTTCTTTTTTGTTTCAAAATATTGCCCCTCATTTGTAAGAAGGTCAGGTATTTGGGGAGAATCATACTTCTTCCTGTTGCCACAGTTAATGAGGCACAAGAAATCATTGACTGTTGCTCGATCATGCATACCGAATGAGTCATTGACAGGAGCTATTTTCTTCTTCCACAGCAAAGCCCAGCTGCAGCCAATCCCAGCAGAATTTCTTCCAAGCCTGGAGGTGAATGGCAAGAATACAGATATTTGCCAATTTCTACATCCTTATAATGTACCGTAAGTATCAACCAGACACAAAAAAGGAATAGCTGGATGCAACTTGTGTGTGTGTGTGTGTGTGTAGGGTTATATTTGTATGGTTATACTGTGGGTAGTGGTGATGGTGAGAGATAGAAAGAGGTGGAATTTGGGAAGAGAGTTGGAGAATGAGTCATTAAAGTTAATAGCATTATCAGGTAGAATACATCAGAGAAAACAAAGTCACGGGGAGAATGCACACCTGTCAATATTTGATTTTAATTATTTATTTGCGAGATATCTCTGGACAAACAGATTCTGTTGCTTCCAGATGCAACATGTCTGCTTTAATCAACCGAGCTAAACTGAGCCTCCTTTTTGCCACTTACCAATTATCTATGGATCCAGACTGACTTTCCTTCACCTCTCTCTTTTTTTAATATAAATAAATCTCAGCAAGGTTACAGCAAAAGATTAAGAGATGTCATTACAGTTATGACTGTGATCAAGATCAGGCATCATTGATTTCTCTGAGTAAGAATGGCCACAAGGTAATTTTACAGACCTAAGCCCATTTGCATCATTGCTCTTGCAGTTCATGAAAATGATCTAATCAGGGCTAGAAGGCTATCTGGGTGGGCGGGGTTCTGCAATTTCAGCTGTCTCAAAAGTGTCCTTCTAAGACTGAAGACATGCATCCTTTTGCTAAATAATCCCTTCTATTAGAGATTTTTGGAGGCACTTCCTATTTTATAATCACCAATGACACTACCATTCCTCAATGGTGTTATTGTGTGCTCCTCTGTGGGATTGTGCGCTCCTGTGAAGCAAGAGGCGATGCTGATGACAACAAAACATGGTTTGGTATTACTGGGCAGGAACCTTAAAGTTTTGTTACAAAATTAGTGAACAAAAATGGAGGGGAGAATGTACAAGCAGATAGGTGTTTTTTTTTAAAAAAAAAAGATTTTTTTTTCATTGTTTGAACCAACATTTGGCATTTGCTAATGAAAATTTCATTTGCTTATAAAATTTTAATTTTCTTGTAGCAGAAGTGATTCATGACCTTTAAGAAATTAACGTATTCATTGATGAGAACAAAAGAGGTGTGAAAACAATGAATAACAAGGAGATGAGAAGATTTAAATCAACTGAGAACATAATACCACCTATTTGAAATCCTGAAGCTGATAGCTGAGCCAGTTGTATGTTATTTTGCTTTGCAGCAGTTTTTCTATCATACATATAGGAAAGAGAAATTCTGAAATGTACCTAAGGATCTTATTATAAATATGAACACAAAGCCAAAGAGAGGGCACCAGAGATGCCATGAAAAAATGGTTTTGAGTTATTACAAGGACACCAGACAACAGTAAAATCTACAAGGCATAGAACCTCCTCACCAAAAATCGGCACTCATCACAAAATAGATGTCGAAATTCTTCCTGCATGTTGATGACTATGTAACAAGGAAACTTTCAATAAAATTACACAACAGCTTATATGCATCTGTTCTACTCAACAAACAAACATTTATGCTCTGGACTGGCCCTGGTGTTACTGTGATGGAATGGGTTAAACTTGTGATGACACCATGTTGCTATCCACATGGCATGGACCAATTAGAGACCACATTGGCCCTACTGGACTATCACTACACTATCTGTGATGTTATTCCTAACTTGCCATGGAGCCCTGTGTGTGCCTAGTTGTTACCTACCATGTCTCTGGTGTCCTAGCAGGGGCAGGGAAAGGATGATGGTGGAAGTATTCATCTCACAGTGCCCTTAAATTAAGCACCAAAGTTTTCCTCAACTTTGCTAAAAGCAAGTCAAAAGAGGTTCAAAGCCGAAAAAAAACAAAAACCCAGGGTACTCAACAGAAATCATTCAAGTTCATGAAGCCTGCCAGCAGTCTATTTGTGGTGTGTATTTTGGGGTAAGTGTAGATAACCCCACTATTTTACCACCGTTAGCAATACTGGTGCAATAAAACACAGTATAGAATGCCACACCATATTCATGTTGCTAAGAGGACACAACTGTTTTACAACTACAAATTTCTGACATTTTGATTCCTGAGTAAACATTGAAACACATAACACATTAACATCTTTTTATTGTTGATTTGCTATCTAATATTAAAGTCTGTCTTTTGCTGAGTCTGTTGGTTTGGGAAATACAAGTATATAATGTTGGCATTAAATTAGCAATGGACAAATGGTTTTGAGTCCAGATCCATTTGTTCATTTTAACTGGAGTAGAACCTCTGACTCAATTGGGATTTACTTATTGAACATTTAGCTATGTTGCAGTCATTTAGTGTGTTTTCAGTAATTGTAATTAGCTATTTAGTAATGCAAATAGTGGTACACACATTCCATAGTGTTTATCATTATGAACAGTGTGTTGTGTCCAAAGAGAAAGTGTGTACACTACACAGAGAAACATTCTCTTTATCATCCCTCAGGGGGTAGGCCTATTGCAATGTTGTTGATTTATCTAAGGTCTCTTCCACACATACATGTAAGCCAGTACATCAAGGCAGAAAATCCCACAATATCTCCTTTAAACTGGGTCATCTGAGTCCACATGGCTATATATTCCAGTTCAAAGCAGATAATGTGGGATTTTAGTCAGCTGTCTGGAAGGGGCCTAAGTTAGCTTTAAACTGCAGCAGCTACATATCACATGCCCTGCACATTGAAGATACCAAAGTGCCGCAAGTAAAGTCAGGAGGAAGTCCAAAACTTGAAGTATGGGCACAAATTATACCACACTGCATGGTGAAATTGGATTTGCAGAATTAAATAAGGTGTAGACACCTACCACACTGAAGTACTGTGTAAAATTCAGAAAGTAATTGCCTTCCTGGTCTCAATCCTGTTCCAGAAATGTCAATCAAATTATCTGCACTGTGAAACTGGTTTTTACCATTCCAATTCAGAACTGAACCTAAGATGAGCCCTATGGTTGTCAGGCTGCCCATTTTACAATGGTATCACCTGATTATGCCCAGCACTTTTAAAGGTTTTAATTATTACATTTGGCCCTGCCACAAGTTTTAATGCGCCGTGGCGTTATTGTTAATGTTTTTGCTTGCTTATGAGTTTGTTGCTATTGTATTGTTGTTGTTGTGTTTCACTGATGTATTTGGGCTCGGCCTCTTTTAAGCCGCACCGAGTCCTTCGGGAGATGGTAGCGGGGTATAAATAAAGATTATTATTATTATTATTATTATTATTATTATTATTATTATTATTATTATATCCCATTGTACTATAGGTCCATTGTGCTATTTATTTTGTAGTACAAATGATACCTCCACCATGTAATGGTCGGTTAGGGTGTGGTGGTCCTATGATTATTGTTGCAGATCACTAAAAGGGGCTCAATATCGTATCAGTGATGTAGCTACATCATCATAAAATTATGCATCATTGCCTCTGATGTTGGATCTCTGCCATTAAATTTATACCACAGTCAGCTATGGAGCTACTGCATAAAAGCTAATATTTCAAAAGCAGTCAGGAAACTGAAAAATAAGCATGTTGTACCTACTGGGAGAAATCAAATTGACACAAACAAGACATATGTTCTAATGAATATTGAACTTCCAGCACTTTCCACCTTTCTCTGAAGAGACATGCATTTCCTCAGCATCTCATCTCCACAGCATTTACTTTAGTTAGGAGCTCCAAAAGCATGTAATGTAAATTGATTGCAGTCACACAACCTCGGGGGGGGGGGGGGATCAATCCTCTGGCCAATTGATGTTTTACATGGGTTGCAGAGCTTTCATGAGAAATGTTGCTTCATCTTATCCAAATTCTTTTTCTTCTCCTCAAAAGTACTTGTTCTGCAAATTTAAATTTGCTACAAAAACCTCATTTAGGAAAAACAAAGTCCTGACCTTACTCTGCTTTTCTTCACTTATCTTTAACAACATCTATTTTCAATCTGAGGTCCAGTAAGTGTACTGGGCTGTAATTCCCCTTCTGGAAATAATAACTGGTACTGAAGGTGCTTTCAGCCAGTATCAAGATAAGGGTTTAAAAAGTGGATTTAAAAATCCTCGGAACTGATAGCAAGTCCAGACACAGACTTGTCAGTCCTGGGAAATGGTCACCCACTGTCCTCGAATCCTCCTTTGGAGAGGTGGACAGGGGATAGACAGTGGAAGTTTTTTTTTAAATCGATCCTCCAAGGTGTGCTGGATCTCATGCAAAGATCTAAATGTACACATTAACAGATTTCATATTCTCTCTTGTCACCCAACTGTAAATTCAAGCTCTGTTTAATATTCTAAAGATCAGAACAAATGAATGGTTGCAGAGAGTTCCAATTGCTTTCCAATTGTGCTTAGACTGAGCCACCTGTGTGTCCATGCTCCATTTTTTGACAGCCGTATCAGCTGTTTTGGGCTTTTAAAGCACACATGTGCACTGGAGCAGTCCACACCAGGAAATCATAAGGAAGTTATGTGTTTTCCATAACTATAAGGATATACAGTAATGCAAAGGTGAACAGTTGGCAAAACTGGGTTTTAAACACCCCTTTTAAACACTTGCTTTTCAGCTGTTAACATGATTCTTCATGGACTTTTCCAAAATGTCATTTAGCCGCTCCACCCCCCTTTTATCCCAGTTTTTAGGTATATGTAGAAGGGCCATGATAAGACCCTTAACTCAACTCAGCTGTAAGATTCCATCAAGACAGCGAAAGGTCCTTTACAACATACTTAAACTAGGTTTGATTTTCCAGATAATTGTCTCAGCTGACTACAACCCCATCTACACTGCCATATAATACAGTTTCAGACTTCAGATTAACTGCATTGAACTGGGTTATATAGTAATATAGACTCATATAATCCAGTTCACTTTAGTTCAATCTGGCAGTGTAAATGGGATCTACATGACCCACTGGGGAATTGAATGTGAACCTTTTCCTAACCACATACAATATCAAAACCCTTTCTTACAGTCACTAGATAGATATTTGGTGTCTTAAAGTGATTTGCATTAGTGTGCAGGCCATATTTCTAAGCACAGATAGAAAGCTGTCGATTAGGCATGTATCTGGGGGGGGGGGATGAGGGGCTTCAGCCCCCCCCCCTGAAATTCTCATGGTGGTTCACAAAAAGGCCTTACTGGTGCATTATTTAAACTGTTATGTTTATTCATATCATGATCTGATCACCATACTCAATATATCCCATATGCATGGGGGTATTGGGGTAATGATACAAAAGGCTTGCTGGGCTAGACCCTCTTTCACTCAGACTCAGCCCCCACCCCAAAACTCAGCCCCCCGAACCCCCCTGAAAAAAATTCAGCCCCCCCCCCCCCCGGAAACAAAATCCTGGCTACGGGCCTGCTGTCAATTTAACTCATTTATAGGTAATTAGTATCTGACATCTCCTATGACCCAGCATTTGAAATTAGATCTAAGGTAATAATAATACAATAATAATAAAATTTTATTTATATTCCACTCGATCTTCCCGAAGGGACTCAAGGCAGATTTCAAACATAAAAGGCAAACATTCAATAAGGTAGGCCACTTATTCTTTCAATATAATAAAAAAAACAAGGAATGATGGTTGTAAATACTTTGTTGCATTTAAAAAGAAATATATCACAGACTCTTATTTATTTTCAAAAAGCTTTTATTTGTCTCATCAAAAAAATATCTTTGCTATTTAAACTTCCTCAACATTTAAGCTACTGAAGACACAACCCTATGTGTACAAAGAATCATAAGCACAAATAAATTATACATACATAGTTTAAACTATAGTTATGTTATTCATTTGCACATAGAGATGGAGCCAATTCTGTTTCAATTAAAAGAATAACACAAACTGGTTCAAACCACAAATGTGTAACTTATTGGTACATTTTATTTATCATGAAAACACTTTTACTTTAAGATGCATCTTGTACTGTAGTGGCAATTGGTAGTCCAGTTTACTACTCAACTGTTTGCCTCTGTAATGGTCTAAAATCATTATGAAACATTTTGGGCATCTGGTTGTAAATGACTGTACATGGAGATCTGTTGTGTGTCCTGAAATGCTCTTGTTGCAGTTTTTGCCATATGGAGGTTGTTTGTTTTGTAAAGTGTAGCTTTCTTGTCATTTCATAGAATCATAGATTCATAGAATTGGAAGAGACCTCATGGGCCATCCAGTCCAACCCCCTGCCAAGTTGTAGGAAAATTGCATTCAAAGCATGCCCAACAGATGGCCATCCAGCCTTTGTTTAAAAGCTTCCAAAGAAGGAGCCTCCACCACACTCTGGGACAGAGAGTTCCACTGCTGAACAGTTCTCACAGTGCGGAAGTTCTTTCTAATGTTCAGATGGAATCTCCTTTCTTGTCATTTGAAGCCATTGTTCCACGTCCTAATCTCCAGGGCAGCAGAAAACAAGCTTGCTCCCTCCTCCCTATTACTTTCCCTCACATATTTATCCATGGCAATCATGTCTCCTCTCAGCCTTCTCTTCTTCAGGCTAAACATGCCCAGCTCCTTAAGCCGCTCCTCATAGGGCTTGTTCTCCAGACACTTGATCATTTTAGTCACCCTCCTCAGAACACATTCCAGCTTGTCAATATTTGGAAGGATATTATCATGCAGACAGGAATAGATTTCAAGAAGGTAAAACCCCCCCAATAAAACAAAACAAAACTTGTCCATATTTCAGGCTGACATTTCTGCTTTGATTCAATTTTCAATTATTTTTCCTCTTCCCTTTTGTAGTCCTAAAACTATCAGACATGTACATGATTTTTTTTTGCAATGCCGAGAAACTATTAAAATTATTCCTGTTGAAAGAAACCTATTCACGATTTCAGACTAATTCTGTACAAAATTCATGTGTGATTGTTTTTGCACAGGAAAAATGCATTTTCTGTATAAACACAACAATATCAGTACAGAAAACAACATTTATATTGTGTGACGTGAGCCCTGCATTTTTTTTTTGGTTTTTTGCCAAGGGAAACTTGTCCCTGGCTCATGACCAAAATATATTATAAGTTTAGCATATGATATGTCATAACTATAGCTTGTGTCATTGGTAAAATTGTACTGAAATGAGCCAGATCAAAGGCCCAAAGCAGGTGAGGAAGGGGAAGAATGGAAGAGGAGCTGAATTACACCACATTAAATGTTTTCAACCAGAAAAATACCCCTGTGCCAGGAGAACGTTATATTGAGGTTAGGGCTCACAAAATTTATTTCTAACACATTTAAGCCAAAACAAATTCACTGTGTCCCAATCCATTCAGATAGAGCCACAGCTATCCTGCATGATTGGTGTTTAGTTCAACACAGCTTCAAATAAACTATTTTTGCATTAGCAATCATTGGACCTCTTCACTGCAAATATGCATTTGTCTCATTAGGTCTTCTTGACACGCACACACACACACACACACAATTACTCCAATTTCTAATCAGAATAGATAGCTCCTACAAATTTGAAACATCATGGCAGTCACTCTGTGAAACAGTTTAGTTCAGAAGTCTAATGTTGCCTTAAATGACTCAATAAAATTATAGATAAATATTTTGAAACAAACTTCAGTATTTTAAAATTGACCTTGAACCAAACACACCAACAATTCTGTTCTTGAAATTAGCATCAGAAGAGTGTTATTTCTCTTTATAAAGAAGCCAATGGCACACTATGAATTATTCAGGACTATTAAAAGACTGGTGGTGTAATGACTGAATCTAACTTGATTGTGCTAAACTAATTAAAATAATTGGTTTCCCCTTTCTCCCTTTTTTTGCAATGGGGAAGGACATCAACTTGGAGCACTTAGACTTTCAAATAGTCTTTGAACATTGGTCAATTTTCAACAAGTTTTTAAAAAGTTTTTTTTTTCATTCTGGTCTGCAAGAACAGACTTGGAGTTTACTCCCATAATGTTGACACATTTATATTCTTCATTGGGGGGGAAACACTGTTGATTTTTTTCATAAAAAAGATAATTTGCACTTATTCTATTTATTTATTTTTGCACAAAAACTATTTTTTCATTAAAAAAAATCTGACAAATGCATTCCAAAAGTTTTAGGACAACTTATAAGTGTTCCATAAGTGTGAAGATAAGTGTGAAGATAAGTGTGACGATAATAAAAATACAAATAATAATAATAATAATAATAATAATAATAGCAACTTTAGTAAACTCATGACCATCAGGAGAAAACATTTAAACCTCTCATGTGTGTTACACTACAATTGTTTGAATAGCCATTCCAATGTCTTACATGTTTTGAGATATGTTTGTTCAATTTTTAATATATTATCCATTTAATTAATTCAGCTTTATGATGACTTTAGAGAATCCAAGCACTATTATCAGATGAGCATCTTGGGGATTGCATACAGTCACACCCAGCCTTACAGCTTCAGAATCTAGATCACCTGTTTTGGTGTAGCCAGTTAGTGTTTTTTGTTGTTGTTTTGTTGTGTATGTGTGTGGGTTTCCATCCTTTTTATAACCATCACAAGGCTTTTTAAAAAAGTTTTCTCACCCGTCATTGCCATGCTCATTCAAAAAGTGAAATGTTATCTTTGTAGCCTTTCTTTTCATTAGCTGTGCTTAGTCTGTCTCAGGGCCCTTCCAGACAGGTTCAAAACATAAGATCTACCATGAGTTTACCTGAGGAGTCCAAATGACGCTTCAGGTAAGCCTGAATTAATTCAGAACAAACAAGGGGCCCTTCCAGTCAGGCAAAAGATCTAAGAGGAATTGAGATTTTAAATTCCAATTCCTTTTGGGGTGGAGGTCACACAGTTGGCCTAAACCCCGGGGTTTTGCAGAGTAGTGTCCAGATACTCACCCCTGCCGATCTGTGATTATTATTATTATTATTATTATTATTATTATTATTATTATATATGGCTATTCTCACCCCTAGGGGGACTCAGTAGGGGTGGGCATTGGCACTGCCAGCCTCTTCCTCCCTTCCCCCATTTCCCCCTTCACTTATAGGGAGAAGACTCTGACATGACCTGAGAATTTTGACCTCCCCCCCCCCCTTGAAAGAGCCAAAAGAGGGTATTTGGTAGGGGAGGGGGGTTTTTCTCCAAGGCTGGATCTTCTAGGCAGGAGGAAGAAAGGCAAAAACAGCTAGCCTGCTTCTGATGAAGGTTCCAGTAAGTTGAAAGGGAAATGGGAGGCAGGGAGGGAGTCCAGGCAGGGGGGAAGGATGGAAAACACATGTTTTGGAATGCAGGGTCACACACATATATGAATATGCACTTCTTTTGGCCAGAAACAGGATAAAAGGGGACCTTTCTATTCTGAGGCTTTTCTCCTTTATAGAGATTCCTCCCATGTTTTCAGGGAATGTTGTTTGGCCACCCACTATTTTGAACTGGGAGCTCCTGGGATAAAGGTACTGTATGGATGGGCCCCGTGTTTTCCCAGTTTCTTCTCTGGATTAATTTGACACCTGGAAAGATCTGGACCTTAATGTAAGTTTCAGATATTTCCAGGTATGGGCCCTGTGAGGATTGACTCCTGGGACCACTTCTGTGATCCTGGGGGTCAATCTCCACTGCAATCCCGGTTATTCAGACTCCAAGAAGCTCTACCTTAGATCTACACTGTAGAATTAATGCAGTTTGACACCACTTTTACTACCATAGCTCATGGAATCCTGTGAGCTGTAGTTTTACAAGGTCTTTAGCCTTTTCTTCTAAAGTGTTCTGGTACCTCAGCAAACTATCAATCCTAGGATTCCATAGCACTGAGCACTAAACGGTTCCGGCCCAAAATACCTTGAGTACCGCATCTCGGCCTACGAGCCCACGAGGACCTTGAGATCATCCGGGGAGGCCCTTCTCTCGGTCCCGCCTGCCTCACAGGCACGCTTGGCGGGGACTAGAGAGCGGGCCTTCTCGGTGGTGGCCCCCCGGCTGTGGAACTCCCTCCCTGCTGAAATTAGACAGGCGCCTTCCCTCTTGGCCTTCCGCAAGGGCCTGAAAACCTGGCTCTTCGGAAAGGCCTTCAATTAAGTGCTATGTTTTGGAATGACCACCGGAATGGACTATGACTACGAGATTGATTATGACCCAAACAAGACGAAGCGGATTTTTAGTTTAATTAGCTGTGTGTTAGTAAGATGTGTGTTATGGCCCTGAATTTACTGTAACTGTTGTCTTTATGTTCTATGTTCTGTACACCGCCACGAGTCGCCTTCGGGCTGAGAGTGGCGGTTAACAAGTGCAAATAATAAATAATAAATAAATAAATAATAAATTAGTATCAAACTGCATTGATTCAACATGGTAGATGCTTCCATAGATTACTTTATTTGGAGCCCATTTTCATTAACCATTTAATGTGGCTCTAAGATGACTTTGAAACTGCAGCAGCTACAAACACACATTGCCAATGTGTGATGCAGTGTGGATTAAAAGATATGCCATGCATTTAAGAAAGTCACAGGAAAGTCCGAAGTAAACTCTTCAGAGTTTTGCGTCATATCCCAATATATTCCATATCCCAGGATAAAATCAGATCCACAGAATGCAGAGTACATTATTAATACCTCTGCTAAATCACTTTCTAGAATTTGGAATGAGGGGACAAGGGGAGGCCTAACAATGCCCCAAAGGCATGGCTGGGCAGCAGGAATTAGCTGTGGGAGAGGTAATTGATTACCCCACTTTTAACTGCCACCCCCCCCCTTTTTTTTTACCTCCTATAACTCTAGAGTACTGATGCACATCTCTCCTGGAAACTGAAAGGAAAAAATCCCTGCAGAACAGTTTAAGGCCAAGTTCCATGGTTAGTGAAATTTCTCTCCTCCTGAAGGCCTCAAAATTGCACAGGAAAAGCAATCTCTCCCAAACTTGTTGCAAGTTGGTTTATAATATCAGTGTAGATGTGCCCTTAGTAACCAGCATACTGTCATTTTCATATTAGCTCCTCTTCAGATCCTGTGATCTAAATTTTCTGTGCAGCATGTAATATTTCTTCACATAAATAATACCCTGTGCACAGAAAATGTTCCCAAAGCAGAACATTATGTAAACAAGGACTAATCTGCGCTAAGTGTAGCATACAGTAAAAATACTGTTTCCTGCATTTGTACTGTATAGAAATTTTATCTGCACACAAAATGTTGATAATGTTGTTGTTGTCTCCATAAAACAAACATGGGTGGGTTTTGTGCAAAAACAACTCCTGGATTGTGAATCACCTTTTCAAAAATGCATTTTTGTAAGGCTTTCCCAAAGGGGGAAGAAAAATGCTAAAATTGCACATGGCTTGCTTTCAGAAGAAAATTAGGAAATAATTACATATCTAAAGGGTCTTCATTTGGCTTGATTGTGTTAAGAAAGAGCACAGTAGAAGTAGCATGAGAATTATATGTTCAACATGAATTGCATAAATGTTTTCCTATCAGGCTAAACACTAAAGACCCCACTACAATTAAACTGGATAGAGATTTATGGATTATAAGGCCTCATCGAGAGAATGCTTCTTCTGCTTCTGTTGTGATTGGTATGGCTAAATAGCATGACACAGGCAGCTGTGAACATTATATTTTTGAAAAGGGAAAGAAAATAGATTGAGTGCTAAGCAAAAATCTATTTTGACCTGGTGGAGTTAATTAGCAATTGATTCAGATTAGCAGTAAACATATATTTGCTGTTAATGATTTTTAACAGTATGCTTTGGGGACCTAATAGGAAAATGTAAATTCTAGAGGAGAAATATCTAAGCAGAAACTGACATTTCAGTTATTTTCAACTTTGGAAACTTATATTTCAAAACTTTTAATGATAATATAATAAGACACACAAGAAAAAAGTAAACCTGAATGGGATCTAATGTTATCTAGGTTCACTAAATGCCATGTGGCATGGATTTATAGTGCAATTTATCATATGATACAGATAAGAAACCAGAGAGGGTAAACTGACAGGTTTAACTGATTACAGCAGGTAAAAATACAAGCAGTGTATTTGTTTTTGAGGCATGCTGGAATAAGGATGTGCATATCTTCTTTTTTAAAAAAAATGGAATTACATGAATAAAGCAAGTTACAGCTATAGAAAATATTTTTTCTAGGGCATGTTTTGAACAATGAAACCTTGTATGATCAAAAAGGTATAGAAGGCTGGCTTTATACTGCCTTGCCATATAATGCATATAATGACCATATAATGCTCAAATTGGATTATATGGGAGGGTAAAATCAGCCAAGGTATCAAATGAAACATGTATGGGGCTTTCAAGATGTTAAACTGAAGCATTCATTAATCTCAACTTGGTTATGTGTTGTTGTTTCTGTTGTTATTACAATATTGGAGAGGTAAACCTAGGACACTTGCAGACAGCCATTCATCCCAGGAGCATCCGCGTTTAAAAAATGTTCTGCCAAGACTGGCCCAACAGAACATCTGGAGATCCTCCCCCCTCCCTCACAGCCCCCAAACTCCTTTTAAAAGTAAAATAAACTTACCTGGCCTCCATTACAGTCTTGGTGTGCTTTCTGGGGTGGGTGTAGACAGGCATTGTTAACTGCAAGTCTGCCATTTCACAAATCCACTGACTTTTGAGATTTTTTTTTACCAGAACATTTTTTAAAAAACCACAAGAGGGGATTCCGAGAATTGAAATTCCAACCAGCACACCACAAAAGGGGAGAAGAATGGACGCAGTCAGCCAGACCTCTGATTTGCTGAGAAAAAAAAAACCTTGAGAAACAGAGTGAAAAACATCAACACCCATCATGTAGAGCAGGGGTGCTCAAACTAAGGCCCGGGGGCCAGATACGGTCCTCCAAGGTCATTTACCCGGCCCTTGCTCAGAATCAGCCTAAGTCTGAAACGACTTGAAAGCACACAAAAACAACAACAATCCTATCTCATCAGCCAAAAAAAGGCCCACACTTCCCATTGAAATACTAATAAGTTTATGTTTGTTAAAATTGTTCTTCATTTTAATTATTTTATTGTTTTTAAGTGTTTTTTGCACTACAAATAAGATCTTGGCAGTGTGCATAGGAATTGGTTCATGCTCTTTTCAAATTATAATCCGGCCCTCCAACAGTTTGAGGGATTGTGACTGGCCTTCTGTTCAAAAAGTTTGAGGATCCCTGATGTAGAGGCTTCTTCTGGAAGATTGTACAAGGGAATATTTGCTGCCTTATTTGCCTCAAGTGGGTGCTTCACAGGGGCAGGGGGGGGGGCACTTCTGGGAAGGATAGAGGAGACTGCTTGGGAAGAAAGAAGAGGAGGAGCTGCTGCTGCTAGGCACCCACTCTTGCCTGATTAGCAAGGCTGCACACATGCCTTTGCCTCAGATAGCATGCCACTCATCCCCACTGCCCCTATTAGCTGAAAGATTCTACTCTGAAATCAGAATTGCCAGATAGAATTGTGTATATCCCTATTGGATTATATGGCAATGAAGATCTAGCCACAGATTAACACTGCAATGTCTTTGAATACAGTCAGTTCTTTGTATCATGAATTCTGTATCCATGGATTCAACCATCCACATACTAAAAATATAAGATATATATTTATTTTGTATAACTACCATCCAGCCTCAAACAAGTAAGCAACACCCGAGAAAGGCTTGAGTCAAATGGGAAACAAACTTTGAAAGCCAAAGTGGTGTAAGGTTTAAAAGAACAAGAGCTACAAATATATTTGAATGAAGGTTACATGTTTAGAACTCAAATGTTTGGCTCTTTCTTTCTCCCCAACTGATGCATTTTTGTATATACAGAATCACATTAAGGTGGGGTCTGGGTGGGTCCCTCTCTCCATACCTGGATTTTTGGAGATAACGATCTCTGTTTATCCCTGTAGTATACATTGCGCACATGCATATGATTATACAATATTGGTTGTATTCTAGGAAAGAATCTGTAGTTGGAAGCCCAAATGTGTTACTTGATATCAATGTCATTGTAATATTAATTTTATACTTTAATACTCATAGGAAATATTTACATTCAAAGCATTGGTCCCATCCCCCTTCCCCCCCATGTTCAATGTTTGCCAATTTAAGTGGATTTTTTTTAAAGAAATTGGGAAATCTGCAAATTCTGTGTTGAAATTGGCAGATGTATACATTTTGCTTTCACCCAACTTTTGTTATTATTTTTAAAAATGCAACCTCTTTTTACCCTGCTTGGAAATAATGTTGTTCAGTTCCTATTATACAATGGACCAGATACATTTCACACCCATCAGCACCACTCAGTTTGTGAAGATGAAGAGCTAAATGGGAAAGATTAAAATCTCAATTCCAAACCATGAAAATCACATATTTAAAATTATTTCCATCCTTTTTAATGGAGAAATTTGCACGTGATTGTAAGAAAAGTTGAAATGCATCCCTAATTTTGAGTGAACCCTTCCACTATGTTGGGTTTGCAGCCTGAAAAGACACTTCAAAAAAAGTCATATGTGTTCTTCCAAAATCATAAGAACAAAAGGCAACATTTCTACTATGTAATGCATAGGAAACCTTTTCTCTGTGGCTAATCATAATATCTGTACAGGAAGACTTTATAAAAAGCCTAAACATATATTTCTATTGGATTTAATTTTAGAAATATATTTTGTCTTTATTGTCCTTAATGCACAGTCAAATAACAATGACATCATTCTGTTCTGATGTAGCTGTCATTGTTTTCAAATAGGAATAATTTATCATAATTAATACTGTCTGTTTCAAGTACTATTTTCAAAGCTTGTATAGGTTACTGTGATTGCTTGCTAAATGTACATCCACACAAATACTGTCAATAATTTTTGCAACTCAGCTGCAAAAGAGCAGGTGAAATGTGCATCTTATACCAGTGTTGTCTGCCAATATATATCCAAAGCATTACTAAACATCAACAGAATGAATCTGCAGTAACTTTAATACATGAAGAGAGCAAACCAACATCTGCTGCAAATATATCCATCGCACAAGTCTCCTGTACTGTTTATTCTGCAAGCTGGTGATAAAAGAATAAAAATGATTTGGCTATGCCAATTATTAGTTCTGCAGACCATGTCTAAAACAAGATAGATAAACTATTTCTTTATCATCTGATTTAGTAATGAGCTAAGCATCAAGAAAAATACAGGATTATACTCTTGGAAATTTTAGCTAATAACAATAAACTATAAAAGGAATATTATGTTTCTCTATAATTGCCATCATTCATCATGGTGCATGAGAAATGAGGCACCAAATATCTGTCATCCTGTTTAAAAGTAGATAATATTATTACCTAGCTTTTTCTATTTAAAAAGCATTAGTCAAAAATACAATGCAGTAATGAATCTTTCTAATTTATGAAAACAAGAGACACATTAAAGCTTTTGTACTGTATAGCAAAGACAAACCACATGCTATTATTTACTAGGGCTGTGCCAAACTATCATCAGTCCCATCATTAGTAATTCATTAGATTCGTGCCAATGAATTGCTATTAAAAACATGCAAAAAGGAAGGGGGATTTAAGAATTGAAACGTTCACCAAAATTTCCTGTTAAGTTTCTGTAACATTTGTAAGCTGCCCAAAGTCAGTTTAATTTTCAGTATAAGCATTAAGAAACTTTGGTATAGCCAAAGAAAACATTCCTAGACCGAGGTCGTTTGTGGATCACCATAAGGAAGGGCAGCTAGCTGGGCTGGGCAGGAGACTGAGAACACAGCATTCTGGGAAATGTAGTTTGAGAAGGCAAGGTTCTGTGACAGAGAATTCAATAGCCCTGCCCTAAACTACATTTCCCAGAATGCAGTGCTCAGCATCAGAAAGCCCCAATGAGGGCTGCAGCAGCCAATTGTTTAGAATCAGTCTAATAATAATAAATAAAATTATTGAATCTGCAAAGTTGAAGTTCTATAATTAATTGTGTGTCATATAGACATTCAAGGGGATTGTTGTCATGGCTTTTTTTGGGAGACACATGTTTTGTGCATTGTATATAAAATTCAAGTAGATAGCTCTTGTAGTTTTTTTTAAGTGTTTGTAAAAAATTCAGAAAACTTTCCAAAGATTTGTGAATGAGTGTAATGTTCTGTCATTTTTGGGGCTAATAATGGAAAATGTGTGGTATAATTATAGCAAGTTTAATCATGATAGCTCTAAAAATGGGAGAGAAATGAGCCCCTGAAGTTTCCCCACTTGCTTAATTGCTTAACGAAAAAAGTAACAAAAATCATTACTTCATTATAGTTATAAAAATGTTAGGTTCATAATTTCAGAAACACCCTCAAAAACAATTCACCCCGCTCTCCAATTTTGTAATGAGTATTGAAACAATGTATTGCCGAAGGCTTTCATGGCCAGAATCACTGGGTTGTTGTAGGTTTTTCGGGCTATATGGCTATGTTCTAGAAGCATTCTCTCCTGACCTTTCACCTGCATCTAAGGCAGGTATCCTCAGAGGTTGTGAAGTATTAAAACATTTTTTCATTGATCACATAGCCTGTTATTTACAGAGTGGTATACAAAAAACGATAGATATATAGAGATAGATAGATAGATCTTGAACATTAAAATAAAGATTG
The DNA here is from genome assembly GCF_037176765.1 of Anolis sagrei. Taxonomy (NCBI): domain Eukaryota; kingdom Metazoa; phylum Chordata; class Lepidosauria; order Squamata; family Anolidae; genus Anolis; species Anolis sagrei. Next base: position 135,744,480 of record NC_090023.1, read on the forward strand.
AATGTAGCATGTAATCAAATAAAGACAAAACCAGTAGCAAAGAATGAAATACTACACTCTATGATCATGATCTTGTATGTGTACTGAGAACACATAAATCACTGCTAATTAGGCTTGGGTCCGGATCGGTTTGACTAAAGTGATTTGTAATATTTGGTGGTCCATTTCAAGCAATCCCCCAAAAAACAATAGGGAGGAGGGAACCAAAAAGCTGGGCAAAACAGATCAAGAGAGCCAAATTTATCGGCTACTGGACAGGGTGGAGTGAAGTATGCATTATATCTGAGGCAGGGGTCTGTCACAGAGCTCCTGGAGAAGATGGGATTACCTGCAGCATCTTTTCTCCCTCCCCAGCAGCAAAGTGTCCATTTCCCTTTTAAAAGTTCCCTAGGTTCCTCCTCCAGAGAGGGCCCTGCTGGGAACAGTGCTTTCCCAGCAGCACTTTTCACTTACATTGAAAAGTCACTAATGAGAGTTGATGTTTTTCTCTTTTTCTGTTTCTCAGCAATAAGGAACCTAGTTGTGTCCATGCTCTGATTGGCTGAGAATGGGCACATCCAGCAATTGCAATTCCTAGAACCCTCTCTTGTGGTTTGTTTTATTTTTTAAAAATGTTATGGTAAACACTTAAAATAATTATTAAAAAATCAGTAGATTGGTGAATTATTCTGAAACTTGGCAAGCCTGAAGTTGTATATGAGGTCTAAAACTAAGGTAGGTTTCATGCAGATAGGCCTTAAAATGATTGAGGATTGAGCCATTCAAATTTCCCATTGTAGCCAATGGGCCGAATCTTCGCTAAATGAAAACAATACTGCTCCCAATTCAAGTAACTGCCCAGTAAACAATGAGGTGTTAGCTGAAAATGGGCCAAGTTGCACAAGCATACTATTAATACATCTACACTGCTAGTCTTAAAGGCAGTATGAAGATCTTCTTTGAGCAGACAGTGGCACTTAGACAGTTCTTAGAGGAATATTTGGCCGCTGACTAGCTCAGAGCTGTGACTTGTACCACCTAGCTGCTATAGTACCACAAAGAAAATGCTGCCTTTACTTCCTAAAATGAGTTGACTCTTTCTCTGTGTGAAATGGTATCAGAACAGTGCCAGAGCCCAACACCATGACCTGACAGTAGCTGTAGGCAAAAACCATGAAGCTGCCTAGCATACATATTGCAAACACTTTGAACAAAAAGAACCAATATTTGTCCTTCCACAAAACTTTTACAGTGTCTTACAGGGTTTAAGCAGGCATTCTATTAAGACTTCATCAGTCAGTCTTTAGGCTCTCTTTACACGCACGTAGGAAACAGAGTTGCACGGGAGTCCAAGAACCCTCTCTTGTGCTTGTCTTATTTTTAAAAAATATTATGGTGAAAACTTAAAATAATTCCAAAATATCAAATTGTTATGAAACTTGGCAGGCCTGCAGTTGTAAATGTAGTCTACAACTGAGAAACAAACCTCTAAAGTTTCCCCATTGTAGTCAATGGGCCAAATCTTTCCCAAATGAAAATGGCACTCCTCCCCAATGTTGACAATTTCCTGGTAAAATGAATGAGGCATTAGCCACAAACAAGACTGAAAAACAGCATGGTTTTGTGACAAATTGCACACCCTTAACTGAAACCATTACTAGAGCCTGGTAAATCCTTTTGCCAAAGTTATTACTTGTCTTCTTTTTGCCTTCCTGCTCAGATTCAATCCTATCTGGGAGGGTACAGCAGGGCTGAAATGAGTGTGCATTGCTAATGTATGTGTATTCGGGTGGGGAGTGAAACTGTCATAGGGATTAACAAAAGGGAGAACATCACTCAGATAATAAGACAGATGATTAATTGGTTGCAAAATTATTGAGAAACATGTAAGGTAGTGGAAGATCAAATCAGTTCGAACTCTAAATGTTTGGGATGCTAGCGAATAAGAGCATGGATTGGAGTTTTAGATAACGGAGCAACAAAGAAGTGATGAATTTTCCAAGTATCGCATACTAGGAAAAAGTTGATTATCTTGTCTCAGAATTGTACAGAATTATTATGGAAGTGTCTAGGAAAGTGTTTAGAATCCATTGGGTCATGTGCTTTGGAATCAATTTTAATTGCAATGGCTTGATAAGGAGGCTAGGATACTTGAGTTAGTCAATCCTCATGCTTGTAGACATGACTGTTGGCCATACATTGACTGATACACTCCAGTAGCTGTTTGCTTCATTGATACAGGCAATGAATAATTGAACAGCTAGGTGCAGGGGGTGAATAACCCACTATTAATTATTGAGTTACAGCTAAAACTCCTTGTAAGGTATAGACATGAAAGTGTGGCTGCTAAGTCCTCACAATTTATAGACCCCCAGCTGGGAGAATCCTATTAATTTAACTTCCTTGTGGGTCTTATTCTGAAGTTAAACTGAATAATATTTTCTTGTTTTTCAGCACACATGATATACAGAAAACATGAAGTAAGAACAAAATTACTACTGTGTCAGCACCCTCTTTGACCACATTTCTCTTCAAACTGAATGAAAAATGCTTTCATTGCTACCCGTGGTTTTTATTTATATAGAATCAACAGAGGTTGATGTACATGAACCTTCCCCCATTCACAGCTGTCTCCCAATCCAAATTCTATCATTTGTTGATTTGCCAAGTGGATAGTCATGCCTGCTAAACCTACTTCATTTCCACTGAACTGTGTGGTTGACCTTAGGTACCAGAAAATACATCTGACAAGGCTCACATTACAGATCCAAAATTTTGCACTAAACAACAAAGCTTTTGGAAAGAAGTATTCTTTGTCTTTTTCAGTTCATGTAGGCTAGTGTTGCTTTATTAAAAGTTACGTGAAAAAAAATTGGCTAGAATTTCAAAGGTGTATAAGAACAGAAAAAAATGTATACATTTCTATGGTGGAGACTTACCAGGTTTTGACTTAGCATCAGTTTAATTGAATTGCCTCAAGTGATGTAAAGTGCCCACCAATGAACTCTTCCAGAACGACATATGTAGCAGCAACAGCTCAAACCTAGGAAAATGAATGAAAAGAAATCCACTTGTTCCAAATAATCTGAGCTACAAATACTACTTCTCTTAACAATAACACAAACAGAATCTCCCCTATATTTACCACAAACCTGTAGAAATATGCTGTAAGCATTGTACCAAACTAATAATACCAGGAAATGATAGGATGGAGACATGGCAGTTAAAGCAGTTTCAAACTGTTACAGCTGTAAAAATACTCTGATGATAGCATGAACACCTTCAGAAAAGATCTATCATCCTTTAAAGATCTCAATATCTGGACAAGCTTCTATGAGAAAATATGGTTCTTCAGAAAGCCTAGACCAAAGCCATATTGTCTGTGGGCCATGTTATAGAAATTATCTAGTATCCTTGGTCCAATCATTAATCAGAATAGAGATTGCAGTGAAGAAATCAGAAGACTAGGATCTTGAAGAGGAGCTATGAAGAAACAAGATACCTAAAATATAAAGATAAACAGTGATACCTTGACTTAAAAATTAATTTGTTCAGTGAAATGCCATTAATCTGTTGTTCAGGCCCCTCAAAAATCACCCAATTTTTGTCATGCGTTTTTAAATAAGAAAATGCACTTTGTTAATAACAAATAATGTATAAAATTTTCAGTGATAGGAATGGTTTGGTTCCAGCCAACCATTGTGGCAAGGAAGCACATTTGAGGCAACAAAATGTGTGTTGGCCAATGTACAGCAAGGCAAAACAGAATCATTTTCTCCATACTGTAATTCCAGCCTCCATCTCTTGCTTTTCTTCTCTCTCCATGTTCTTGAAGTGAAACATACAGTACTTGCTGTTTAGGCTGAGGCTCCGCTGTACCACAGTGGAGTGGAATCTCCATATTAGACTCCTCCCAGAACTTTCAGGGGAAGCAAACACATGGAGCTGAAGTTTCTGACTTGCCACAGCTGATCCAGCTAGGAATCCAGTCCAGGTTTTATTTCTCTCTGCCTTGCTGTTAGAACTGGTTTAGGGGGCAAAGAGGTCTCTTTTACACTGTTTGAAGGTCAAAACAGTGATCTTATCTCAAAACATCACTCTAGTCTGAGTGAGGATTTGTAAGTTAAAACACACTTATTAGGATTGTGCACGGATTCATTTTTAAAAACAGTCTGTGGTTGTGTTGTTGTAGGTTTTTGGTTGGTCTGGCTGGTTCAGCTAGTTCAGATGCCCGTAATGGCATGGGCTCTGCCACCATTTTTTCCAGCTACAACAGAATCGTGGCTACTAAAAAATTGTTGCTATTAGAAGGGAAACCTTAGATCCAGGTTACCTTGGAAAAAAGAAGGGAAAGAATCACAGAAAGGGTGTTATCTTAAGTCCTTGGCTTAAATCCAGGTCTTCTTGAAAGACAAAAGGGAAAGGATCACAGAAAGAATGGTATCTTAACTCTGCTGCTTTTAAGCCAATTGTTAATGAAGGATATAGGACAAAGGATGCCTTAAATGATGGGAAGGGGAGCCTGGGAAGTCCCCCTCATTGCCACCAATGGACCGGATCAAAAACAAATATTTCGGTTTCCCAGATTGAAAATGGATTTCTGTCCTGTATTCAGGAGGCTCCCAAAAATGGATGCCCCCCCCCCCCCCACAAATCTGGGAAACCAAAACAGATTATGGTTTACCTGAATTGCACAACCCTAATATTTATGATTGGGCATTCTTATGTAGAGGTTCTACTGTAATTCAATATTAAAATTAGGATGACTTATGCCATTGTATTTTCCATTTCAATGCAGAGTACTGAAAGTTTGATAATGAAGAAAATTGATAGGAAGAAAATCAACTCATTTGCAATGTGGTGCTAGAAGCGGGTTCTATGGATACTGTGTAGACTGCTAACAGGATAAATCAATTTGCCTTAGGGAAAATCAGACCTGAATTCTCAGTAGAAGCCAAGAACACTAAATGGAAACAGACATTATTTGGCCATATCATAAAAAGCCATAGATCTTTAGAAAATACAAGTGAGGTAGTAGGTAGTGGTATAAGAGGAAGACCATATTCTAGATGGATAGAGTCAATGAAGGAAACCATGCCTCTGAATCTGCAAGACTTGAACATGGCTGTTTATGATATTCATTCATTTATTTATTTACTATATTTATATCCCACCCTTTTTGATCCCGAAAGGGACTCAAGGCAGTTTACACAAGAGGCAAAATTCAAGGCCTTAAACAATTAAATAACATTTAGTTAAAAATCTAAACAAGGTTAAAAGCAATTAAAACACAAACAATACCACTTACAGCTATAAAATCATGTTATCCACAACCAAAATCAGGCCATTCCAATGATTGTTACACATAAATCCAAGTCATCTATTGCATTTTATTAGTTGCTGAAAGCTTGGTTACAAGCCATGTTTTCACTTTTTTTCTGAAAGCCAGGAGGGAAGGGTCTGATCTAATCTCACTGGGGAGGGAATTCCATAGCCAAGGAGCTGCCACTGAAAAGGCCCTGTCTCTCGTCCCTGCCAACCGCGCCTACGAAGGAGGCAGAACCAAGAGCAGGGCCTCTCCATATTATCTCAATCTCTGAGATGGTTCATAGGGGGAGATACATTTGGACAGATAAGCTGGGCCAGAACCGTTTAGAGCTTTATAGGCTAAAGCCAGCACTTTGAATTGTGCTCGGTAGCAGATTGGCAGCCAGTGGAGTTGACACAACAGGGTGATAGGGGGACTTGGAGGTCTCTTATTCATAATGCTACCATAGGTCAAAATGTACTTGAAGGTAGCTAACAGAAACATCAGTCTTGTATCCACTCATCACGTAGCCATGTTTTTCTTTCTTTCTGTACAACTCCTTGCCAGTGGAGCAACACTAGAATCAAGTCAGAGAGTTCATGTAATTCTACTGATTTTAGTTCATTCTTTATGCTTTCTGTCCGCTACACCCTGACACATGTGCAATCTCTTTTACAGAAATGTCAGAAGTGTTTCTTTACTTTGAGTTAGTGATTGGTAGAATAATTTAAGGACTGTAAAGATTATATTCTATATATCTTAGGTCAACAAATACTGCAAATAAGCCAAAATGAAGAGCCTTTCAGCAGTATCATCGTGCAATCAAACATTGTACTTACTCTTGGCTTTTGATTAGATTGAGTTTATAGAGTGAAGCTACTGTGTTTGTATCTTAACTTCCATACATTTATTACACCAGTGAGGAAAAGATGGAACAGAGGTAGTAAATAACTTAAGACGATAACACTCATTCAATTCTGTTCCTCAAGGCTTTTCCACTATTAATGTATGTTCTGAAGCCTGCACTGAACCTGTTTACTATTATGTATACCAAAAAGCTAGCCTCCTCGCTTGCTCTCAGAAGTTTGTAATGGCATATTAAAATAAAAGACATCAGAAAATTGTCAAGGCTTTTAATTTTTTAAAAAAGCATAGTGTATCAAACCCCAAATTTACTAAATACATTAATGTCTAGACTTTGAGTATAAATAGCATAATTATATGTTTGAAATCTAGTAAATGCTATATATGTTTTATCCATTGTATGATCCATTGAATGCTTTCAAAGAACAACAATCTAATTCAGGTTTATTGACTTGTTATTGTTAATTATATGCATAAGGAAAACGCAAGAGGAAACATGGGTGCAACCTATGGGTGGATTCCAAGACAGGCTGCTTTAAACAGTGTGTGCATTAAGGTTTTTAAAAATAGTAAAAATAAAAACACACAAATTATATACATTACATGTTATTTATTCTAACTTCAGGTTTTTGGAGCAAAGAAGTAATCAATGACAATGAGAAGGCGTGAAGAATTAGGGAATGTGTTAGTAGAACAAAAAAGTGAGTGAATGAAGAGGAAAACAGTAGAGATATTTTTAATGATAAACTTTCTATCGAAGTACATAATTTCTCTTCTAAAAAAAGTTTTTGTTCCTATTTTACTTAGGAAATTAAAACTAAGCAAGAAAAAAGTGGCCAGATAGGTGGGCATTACCTGGCAGTACAGTACTTCTCACTTTTTTAAAAAAGGAATTGAAATGATAAAAATCAATAATCTACAAAATAAGAGAACACACACAAGGTTGAAATATGGGCCACTTTCTTTTAATTCTCATCTATGTAACATTTCTATGTGATACACATAACTCAGTGGGGGAGAGGGAGCAACCAACAGAGCTAGCTAACTAGCACACTATCTCACTCTCTCAACTGCCAGGCTAAAAGATATGTGAACTGCTTTCTTCTTCTGATTGACTCAGGCAGCAAGGTTCGCTGGGAAAACCGTGCACATGAGTGACTGCTGCTCTGCACTCCCCTTGTGGCCGAAAGAAACCGATAGCAGCTGTTTTTGGCTGCTCCATGTTTTGTTGTGGCTGAAAAAAATGGCCAATATGGGTGATCAGACACCCAAAAATGTCACATCATCTGGAGCCCATTCTGAAAAAGAAAGAATGGTGCATAGTCCTAGTGCCCAGCACCTGGGAGAGTTGGCATCTTTCTAACTAGCTCCTAGCTCCTCCTGGTGAAAACATCTGAGCTTCTAAGTGGACACGCAATATATCTGGATTGCTCCCAGTCAAACCCTTTCTAGAAAGGCGGACCCCAGTGTGGTTCCTCTCAGTTTGCTTAACCTCGGAAGAGGGCATAAATCCTGAGGACAGCCGCGAAGAGAGGATCTCTCTACAATTTGTTTGGCTGAGATGAAGAAACAGTTCCAGATCCCAATTCTACACCAAATAGGTGTCCAAGACACTCGCCATGATTCTTCTTTCCTCCTCTGTTAAAAATAGGGGTTGACCAAAACACTTTAAAAGGGGGAACAATTTATACCTGAGTCAGAAGCAACCAGCAAACTCATGCTATTTCAGAGGTGGGAGGATGGGTCGAAAATCCAGGCAGAGAGCAAGGCAAGAGAGAACCAAATCGTCCAAGGCTCTGCCCTCTCACTGCATCTCCCATAAATCTAGCCTCTTCTTGTTGGAAGCCAACAAAGTGTGCTCCTGCTTCCCCTGCCCAGCATTATTTTAATGTGGAGTAAATCACATTTACCAATAATATAGTGTTTTAGGCTACCTCTGTCCCATCCCCCACCCCTCTGAATCCAAAATATGTGTACCTATACATGCAAGGCTTTTTAAAAATGCTTATCATTGGAATTGCAGTCATGAATTTACGTACAATATGTCTATTATTTTTTCAGAATGTGTCTGATTTCTTTCCTATTTCTTTTCATCCACTTTCCACTGGCCCCTTTTTAATTTTTTATCTTTTTTTTTTAAACAAAAAATGCCAACAACCATCTTGGCCAATTAAGAGGCAATATGTATGTTTGGGGGGGAGGGGGACACATCAAGTGGGGAAATGGAAAAGTGAAAAGGAAGCACTGATCCCCTATGGGTATAAAAAGCCCAACAATCTAGAACCTGTCAAAAGCAGGCCATTTTCTAATTGCTTCTTGACATTCCTTCTTTTTGGAGGAAAGCCCCTTCTCCCATTTCTTCCAACAAATATTCCGTATACAGAGAGGGATTTTCTTCCATCTCAGAATTTTGCTTTTAAGTCTCATATGTGAAATTGTATAGCCTAAGAATATTGATGTTGTCCTCAACACTATTTTAAGCATACAGTGCTATTTCTCATAGAAATGCATTGTCTTCCAAGAGAATGCTTTCTCATCTCTCTGGGTCACTAGGAAACATTCTGGTTCATTTACTCATTTTGTCATTTATCTGTTCAAGACCATCAATGTGCACTCTATTCTGTTCATGGCAGTGGAAATTAAGAAATGGAGTCAAATAAAAAGATAATCATAAGATGCTGATGGGTCTCTACTAGACTGATTAAAATATTTATCAGAGAGTAGTATTGAATTAAGTAATTTTGGGTATTTATTTTTAAGCTTAATGAGACTGTGGTAAGAGAAACAACACTATTGTTTGTTTGTTTGTTTATTTCTCTCTATTGTGCCTTTGTCCCCATAGGGACTCAAGGTAGCTAACAACACATGACACAACCCAATAAAATTAAAAACAAGGCAAATACAAAAATTATTAAATAATTACATATTTGTGGAACAGGTACAAAAGTCAAAACAAAGTTAATATACAATTAAAATTACATTTGAAAGCTAAATATCCCCCAAAAATGTCACCCACAACCTCCCCAGCAGCCTGCTCCTCTTAATTCCCCAAATCCCTGATGACAGATATATATGTCTTCACCTACTTGTGAAAGGCAAGCAGGAGTTGCACCATCTTGGTCTCTTTTGCAAGGGCATTAAGCAGAATTAATTATAAATAAGAGGTCACTCGTTCAATTGATTGAAATAGAATCATACTGCTGGTAGGGACCCAAGGGCCATCTAGTATAAGGGACTCTCCACACCATTTTGGATTTGCGGCCGCTGCTTCTTTGGTGCAGTTCGGCCTTGGGGGGGGGCCTGGGCCCCGATTCAGCCGCGTAAGCGCGGCTAGTGATTTGGATCGTGCGGCGGCCGTTTGTTGTGGGTCGAGCGGTGGGCGCGGAGGCGTGCCGCCGCGGCCGCCGTGCGATACATCGCCTCGACTTTGTTTTACCGCCGCGGCTGTGGTCGCGAGCGGGGAGGCGCGCAGCGCGGTTTTTCTTCAGGAGCGCTTTGTTAGCTCCAGGGCTGGCAGCGTTCTCGTGGCTGGGCGCCTTTGTTAGGCACGCGGGGTTCGCGGCCTCGCATTTTGTCGGCGGCCGGTATTTTGGGCCGAGGCGCGTCGCCGCGGTCGCTGCGGGTTCAGTCGTCTTCCCCTTTTTTGTTGCCAGTGCCGCGGCTGTGGCCGCGAGCAGAAGGCGCGCGGCGCGGCTTTGGGGAGCGCGAAGTTCGCTCCGGGCCCTCGCTGCGGCCTGGTAGCAAGGCGCTTTCGTTTGGCGCACAGTGTTGGCGGCCGCCATATTGGATGACGCAACGGCGATGTGGCGGGAATGGCCGCCATTTTATGGCCTTTTTTTTTTTTTTGCTTTTCAGTTTTTCGTGGTCGCCATTTTGGAGCGCCTGTGGCGCCGTTTGCTTGTTGCTGGGGTGGAATCGGAGCATTAATAAAGCCTGCAGCTTTCACCGGGGCCAACTAGTATTATGGGTATAAATGACATCCTCCCCCCTCCTTGTCACTGTGTAAGGGAAACAGACACTGCGAATAGGCACAGTCGTTGGGCAGTGGCCTGCCAATTTGTGCGTGCTGCTCTTGTGTGGGGGCTTGTTATGGGAACGTATCTTTCAACTCTTTGATTCTATTAGGTTATAGGGGGGTAGGGGTTATTCCCCTTCTCCTGCTGCTGATGTTTTTCGGGAGTCTTGTTCAACTCTTTGATTCTATGACGCTAAGGCGGCATGGGGGAGGGATGTGGAATGGCGCCGGGGGTGTCTTTCAACTCTTTGATTCTATGTTTATATGGTCGGTGGGCTCTCACACTCAGCTTTAGGGTGGTTGTAGGGTTGCCACCCAGGCAATGGTACGGTGCGGTGCTGGCTCTCATTGGTGCCTTTTTACTCCCTTCTATTTCTTTAGAATGCCTTCAAAGAAGAACAGAGGGGGCCCTAAGGGGAAGGGTCCTGCAGAGAAGTCGGGTCACAAGCGACCTTTACGTCAGGACGGGTCATCGTCGGAAGAAGATGGCGTCTCCATGGAAGACTTGGAGGCCCTGTTGCAGCATGTTAATCAAGTTGAAAGGAGTAGGGGGGTTGGTTTGGTTGGGGCTAGTTCGTCTGCTCGCCGGGCAAGTAAGAAACAGCTGTTTAAATCTTTGTTGTCCCGGGTTTCTATTTTAGAGTCGGCTTCGTCCGTGGGGGCAGAAAGGGCGGTAGAGCTTCCTGACCAATCGGCTGCTCCGGGGGCTGCTGAGGGCTCTACGTTGGTGGCTTCAGCTGTGAAGACCGTTACTAGCACCGAGGCACGTCCAGATGTGCAGGCTGCGTCCGAGTCTTCGGAGGCTGCTGTGGCCGGACCTAGTCAGCCCGCGGCATTGGCCTCCGGGTCCAGTGCCGCGGCCAGGTCCACTCAGACAGTTGGGTCGATGACTGCTTCCTCCGATGGAGCAGGGCGCGAGCATTTGGTGACGGCGGTCCCAGCAGGTACTTGCACCACACTCGCAGCAGCGAATCCCGCAATCACATCAGTTAGTACGGCCGCTTCACTGGCATGGCCGTGGGGCCAGGGACGGGCTCAGTCGGTGGTGGGGGTGCAGTCTCAAGGGGTAGCTGGGATTCAGTCTGAGGGTGGTTTGGACCCCAAGACAGGGGAGAAGACGGATGATGCCACCTTTCAAGCGGTTAAGCCTGTTGCTGTCACCTTAGAGTCGGCCCGAACTGGGGAAGCAAATAAATTTTGGGGAACGGCTAAATGGCCTCCACAGGCGACCCCTACTGTTAGTCTTTCAGGTTTGGGTTCCCATTTGGCTTCAAAAACAATGGAAAAGATATTGAGAAACGAATATGTTGATATCTTTTCCCTATACTTTAGGGATATGGATAAGAAGGAGAAGGATGAGCTAGATGAGGACAGCAAGGAGAAACTGAAAAAGCGCAAGGTTGAGCAGAATTGGGAGAACTGGCTCCCTTGTTTCACAATGTATGCGAACCTGCTTTCTGATGCTGCCCCGGAAAGGGCTACGGCTTTGTGGCAGTATCAGAATATCATTAACAAAGCTTACGTCAGTGGCCCTCCTAACGCTTGGCTGGAATATGATAGGCGGTTTAGAACTGAGGCGGCTTCCCATCCGGACAAGCGTTGGGACTTGATTGATGACCAAATTTGGATTGAGGTGATGAATCCATCTAGGGCTTCCTCTGCCTTGAAGGCGGACAGTGGGCACACTATTCAGAACACGGAGGGACAGCCTTCTCGGCAGGGGGCTCCCCAGCTGCAGTCCCAGGGCCAAAAGCCTTTATGCTGGGAATTTGTGGCTCAGGGAGCCTGTTCACGGAAGGACTGTCGATTCGCGCACTCGTGTGCCATTTGTTATGGGACTCACCCTTCCCGAAATTGCCCCAAGGGGAGAGCTGCGAGAGGTAATACTAGGGACACCCAGTTCGTTAAGAAACCTTCAGGACAGGCCGCAGTTGCACAGGGGCCTCAGCCTAATTAAGTTAAATTAGTTGGGGGTTTGGCTGGATCAGTACTCCGATAAGGGGGCAGTTAAGTACCTAGGGAATGTTTAGAGGGTTTTTTCATATTCCTGTGTTGGGTCCCCGGTCTCTCACATTACACCAGAAGGAACGGTTGAATTGGATAAGGCCTCAACCCATAATTTAGCTGCAACTAGTTTAGGAATACTTCCGAAAATGTTAAGTCTGATATGGGCGGCATCTTTGGCAGCGCACTAGGGTTATAAGGTTATGGCCATTAAATTACTGGGCAGGGGGAAATAGGTCGCTTACCGGCGATAGGTTCGCTCGGCGCTTGTTTGTTTGTTGTTTATTTTGCAGGAACTGCCAGGCTGGTGCATAGATGGAGAATCCTTGTTGTGGGCATAATTATGTCCACTGGGCGGAGAGATACGCCAGGAACTGATCCTTTGGCCAGCATCTGGGTGCGCTTCCACTGCATTGGTCGAGTGGAAGGGTGTTCGGGGCCCTCGTTGGGCCGGTGCTCCATATCGGAGGTAACGTTCTGGGCCTGCTTAACAGCAGGGCCCGGTATCTACAAGCCCGTGCTGACATTTTTAGATCAGGCAGGCATGGCCCCGGGTTCACATCACTTGGTTGGCCATCATTCCACGCCTTCGGTGGCAGGAGGCGGTGATGTCAGGAAGCTCGAGAAGGCCAGAAAGCGTGTGAAACGGGCCATGCGCACGGCTTTAGCACGGGGCAGGGGGTCTTACTTTCCACATAAGGACATCACGCATGACAAAACACAGTTTTACCGTTCTGATGGTGTACATTTGACGGATTTGGGTAACGCACACTTTTTAGCTGATTTGCAGTTAGGCATTCAGGAAGTTTTAAGGGGCTTGGTGGGGGATGGGGGCGAAATGGACATTTGCCCCCAATCTGTGGCATAAATAGTTCAGGAAAACACTGACATGGAGGTATACACATGGCACCCATTAAGGGTGGGGGGCACTGTACAACAAACACTCACCTTGAAGTCAACAAATGGGTGAGGGGACATCCATTGGCCCAGTAAAGAGAGAAGCTGATATCAATAATCGGACACAGGCTTCTCCAGACTTTTACCTTCAGGTTGCCCGGTTGGGGATCCAGGGCACACTGACATCACACGCTCAGTAGTTGGAGACGATGCCTTAGCTTGCCACCAAGTTCCTTGACACTTAGTTTAGTTCAGGTAAAGTTAAATAGGTAACATTCAATAAAAGTTGCCCAATTTGAATCCATACCTTTGTTGTCTGTCTCGTTATTTCAGGGGTTAAGGGGCAAGGGACTCTCCACACCAACGTAGTTGGTGGGGAGAGCGATTTGCCCCACCCCCTGAAGGCAGAGAGGAGGAGGTTCCGGTTAGAACCTCCTAGAAGGAGGGCGGGGGCTGGCTTGTCACGTGAGCCAGCCTCCCTCCTTCAGTCTTGTTCAGACTTTCTGCCCACCACTCCCGCCCATTGACAGTATAATTTTGGTTGCCCGTTGGAGCCGGGTAGGAATTTTTTGCCTCGCATGTTCTGGGGGGTTTTTTCGCCTACCCTATACTGTTATTAGGGGCTTGATGGAGTGGTTGGTTTAACTAGGCCAGCATAAATAGTTCAGGAAAACACTGACATGGAGGTATACACATGGCACCCATTAAGGGTGGGGGGCACTGTACAACAAACACTCACCTTGAAGTCAACAAATGGGTGAGGGGACATCCATTGGCCCAGTAAAGAGAGAAGCTGATATCAATAATCGGACACAGGCTTCTCCAGACTTTTACCTTCAGGTTGCCCGGTTGGGGATCCAGGGCACACTGACATCACACGCTCAGTAGTTGGAGACGATGCCTTAGCTTGCCACCAAGTTCCTTGACACTTAGTTTAGTTCAGGTAAAGTTAAATAGGTAACATTCAATAAAAGTTGCCCAATTTGAATCCATACCTTTGTTGTCTGTCTCGTTATTTCAGGGGTTAAGGGGCAATACCTTTTTTGTAAGTTTCACATCCATATATATCTTGACAATTCCCTACTCTTATCTTTCTTGTTAAAAATGTTTGAGGTTATTGCGTGCTTCCCATCTGTGCTATATGTAACTGCACTTAGATCTGTCTTCTAGATTTCTCTTTAAATTCATTCAAAGAGAAGTAACTAACTCTTCATTTCTTAAAATTCACCCAATCATATTTGAACCTGTCTTCTTTATGCTCGTCTATCCCTAGTTTGGCTTTATTTTCCTTTCCCACAAGTCACTTTGTGTCAAAGCCATGGAATGAGTCCTATAGGTAAAGGTAAAGGTTTTCCCCTGACATTAAGTCCAGTCGTGTCTGACTCTGGGGGGTTTGTGCTCATCTCCAATTCTAAGCTGAAGAGCTGGCATTGTCCATAAACACCTCCAAGGTCATGTGGCCAGCATGACTGCATGGAGCGCCATTCCTGCTGGAGCGGTACCTATTGATCTACTCACATTTGCATGTTTTTGAGCTGCTAGGTTGGCAGAAGCTGGATCTGACAGCGGGAGCTCATGCTGCTTTCCGCATTCGAACCTGTGGCCTTTTGGTCAAGAAGTTTAGCAGCTCAGCTGTTTAACCCACTGTGCCACCAGGGGCTTCTATATGTCTCAAATATTTCTGTATTAGCTTTTTTCTTTGTCACCTTTCTAATGGCAAATTTCAAATGTCTCTCTGTTTCCTTTATTCTATTATAGCTATTGTCCTTGCTTCACATTACTAATAGAGCTGGATTCCACTTTCATTTTCATACAAAATTTAATTTTCAAAGTTAAAATTATACCTCCTGTTGACAAGAGACTTTCCTCTTTCTTCCAGAATATCAATTTCACAACCAAGTTCTGTTCTGCTAAGTTGTCATAAAGACTAGAATTATTTCATCCCAGCCTTCTGAAGTTTACTGAAGCAAGCATGGTTCAGCAATTCACTTTGGTCCATCAGTGGCAACTGGCTTCATTGGATATGAGTTCTGCAGAGAATGAAAGGGTACCATGTTCACCACCCCTTGGCATAGCCAAACCAAGATATTTGGCTGCCTAAATGTGAGACAGGATAAACACTGATGAAGATACAGATCCTTCACTGTACTTCTGGGAGGGGTGCAACTCACATGCAACTCCTGGAACGATTCCATCAGTGCTGCCTCCGGAAAATCCTGCAAATCTCTTGGGAAGACAAGCGGACAAACGTCAGCGCGCTGGAAGAAGCAAAGACCACCAGCATTGAAGCGATGGTCCTCTGCCACCAACTCCGCTGGACCGGCCATGTTGTCCGGATGCCCGACCACCGTCTCCCAAAGCAGTTGCTCTACTCTGAACTCAAGAACGGAAAACGGAATGTTGGAGGACAGGAAAAGAGATTTAAAGATGGGCTCAAAACCAACCTTAAAAACTCTGGCATTGACACTGAGAACTGGGAAGCCCTGGCCCTTGACTGCTCCAGCTGGAGGTCAGCTGTGACCAGCAGTGCTGCAGAATTTGAGGAGGCACGAGTGGAGGGTGAAAAAGAGAAACGTGCCAAGAGGAAGGCGCGTCAAGCCAACCCTGGCCGAGACCGCCTTCCACCTGGAAACCAATGCCCTCACTGCGGAAGAAGATGCAGAGCAAGAATAGGGCTCCACAGCCACATATGGACCCACAAGAATATTGGAAGACAATCATCCTTGGAAAGCGAGGGATCGCCTAAGTAAGTAAGTAAGTAAGTAAGGGAGGGGTCTAGTCTACAGGGCAAAAAGCAGGTTGCACACAATGGTAGATCTCACTTCTTCTTGTCCCTTGAGTTGGAGCCATTTATTCCACAAGCACTGCCTAGTTTCTCCTTAATACTGAGCTATTTATTCCAATCTATCTAATGGTAGGTCAACTTGCTCACATAACGTCTTGATCTACCTGGATAAACTATGGTAGTTTTTGGTAGTGCATTTCAGCACAGAGAAGCCAATTGCAACCTCCAAAGCTCTTTTTGAGGGACAGTGAACCCCTTCTATTACTTGAAGTCATTAGCTACCCTTGGAAACTGTTATTAAAAAGCAATTTTGCATGTACAAATTTAAGCCCATCCCCAACAATGTCTACAAAAGATAAATTCCTTCCTTCCTTCCTTCTTTCCATCCATCCATTTTATTTGAAATAGTTTGTGTATTATCAGTGTGGATGTGACCCAAAATGGGTCAGTGGAAAATTACCCCCTCCCCAAACCACCAAGGTTGTCAGTTCCCAATGTACCTCATGATGCAACCCTTAATATTGCTTTTCACCCAAGCATTATTGTTCTGAGTGTTGACAATGAGTCAAGACAAGTGTGTGTGTGTGTGTGTGTATGTATATAGTGAGGTAAGAGAATGTTTCCTTCAGAGTGAAATGTGAAGAGCTTCTAGAACACAAACTCTAACATATAAAGCATGAAATGAATTTGCATCCTCCACCCCTGATATCAGAACTATTAGCAGTATCAACAGCAAAATAAAGACATTTCATGATGCCCCCCTTACCTGGCATATCTGTGGTGTGCTAGGATTGTTCCTTTCTCCCTTTTGACTAATATAAGGTAATGCCATACATATTTCCATTATTTCTCTTGTAAACCAGCATGGAAGTGACCTGTATCTATTGTTCCAGATTATGGCTCAAAAATACATTGTAATTCAGTGCTTTTAAACCACGTACCTTTAGAAAGGTTGTGTGATAACCAGTAAAGAAATAATTGTGTTAGTCTGTGTCATTATACAAAGGAATCTTGTAGCACTTTTGTATTTAGGGAGTTTTCTATGACAGTAAAATAATCCAACTGCTGTACTCTACACCAGATCTTTTCAAACTTTTTCAGCCATGGATTACCTTTTGAATCAAAAGATCCAATAAATGTTTCTGTATTACATTATATATATATATATATATATATATATATATATATATTGCTTGGATGGTAAGGTAGCAGTGGTTATTGGCTGAGGAAACAATGACAGAGCTTGGCTGGGGAGGCTGAAATGGTGACCTCATGTCATGATCTCTAACTCATGTCATCCAACTATCCAACTAGCAGCCATTCTGACACACAGCATATGGCCATGGGCCAAAAGCGAGGACAAGACATATGAACCAGCCTTAAATGTCAATTGCCCCAAGGTGGGAGTAAAGTGGGCTCTGGAATGTGGAAAGGGGCAAGCTCCAGGAACCAGGACTCTTGAGTGATGTATGATATTGTAGCTAGGCCTATATAGAAGGGCAGTAGTGCAAGCCTTTTTTTATTCTGAACAATAAAGACATATGGTATTTTCAGCCCATGTGCATCTTGGCGTGTTCTTTCAGAGTAAAGTAATCCACTGCAACACAGTTGGAGCTGAGAAACCCTACACCTCAGGAATAAGAAACATTTCTTTTTCTTTTTTGATCTACCCCTTCACCATTGATGTCATGGCTGGGTTTGGCTGGGAAGCGGATGGAAGCACCAAGGAAAAATAGAAAAAATATGTTTATTTATCCTTGTGGCCAAACACCACCTTTTTCAGTCACTTTGTTTTTGAGACACTGTAAGAAGTGAGCTTTTAATTTTTTTAGAAAGTGAGCCTTTAAAATTAAAACTTAAAAGAGGTACTATTAAAATGGTTGTCTGTTGTGTGTTCCTACATCTTCAGCATAGGAATTGGTATAGATTTTTTTCTTAATATAGATGAGGTTAATTTAGAGAGGACATTTGTAGCAAAGGTTTTCATAGCTAGGTTACTACTCGTAAACTGGGGACTCTTCTACACAGCCATATAAAATCCAGATTATCTGCTTTGAACTGGATTATATGGCAATGTAGACTCATATAATCCCATTCATAGCAGATAATGTGAATTATATGGTGGTGTACAAGGTACCTCAGTCTACTACTACTACTCCTCCTCACAGACTGAGTCAACAAAACTTATGCTACATATGTCTTTTTTTCAGTCTCAAAGCTGCTAGTGTAAATTATAGTTAATAACAGCTTTACCAACTGTGGAGTTTAAATACTAGGCAATTAGAAAATTTTACAGATGGTAAAGTGAGAGTTATTGCAAATTCTAGTTTTCTATCTGCTGTAGCATTTTATTGCTAGAGAAAGAGGATTACAGCTCTATCTCATTCATCATTGCATTTAATTTACTGAGTTCTCTTTGTTTCAGTGGCATTTATTTCCCAGCAAATATTGATGGGAGTTCAGTCTTTAGTGGGGGGAATATTAAAGCAATAGTTATGTATAATGGGAGATAGTTTAGTACATCATCACCAGCATAGGCTTTTGTTATCCATGGCCTCAATCAAATGGAATATATATATATATATATATATATATGCAATATATATGCATGAAATTATGTGCTACTTCCAAGTGAGTATTCCCAGAAATCCCATTCACAGTGTATATCAGTTTCTAAGATGCATACAAACTCTGCAGCCACTGGTTTTTATTTCAATGAAATGCCAGAAGGCATATTTCTGTAGTTTATCATTCCTTGGAGTGCTGTTGGGATGTTCCTACTCAGATAAATAACAGTGTTCTCTAGCCTGCTTAACATTTTAGAATATGAAAAACCAGTATTCTCTGATTCACATTCAAGAATTAAGAACTGTTGGGCTGAGGAAAAAATGATTTGCCACAGAAAAAAGGTTTGCATTTTTACTAAGAGAAACTTGTAAAGGCAAATTGTGTTACATACAACTGTCTCAGACTTGTGAATCACATCAAAGCAATGCTGAAACCAAATCAGCCATATGTATATCATCAGTACATATAATATCATCACCATTATGATCATTATTGTCATTGTTGCCATAGCTGTTGTCTTCAATTTCATTTCTGGATTATTTTTTTTCTAAAGAGGGCTATTGTATTGCAGATAAAATACACATAAAAACAATAAAATACTCTGTATAATATAAAACAGCGTACACATGCACACATCTCACATGACCAAACTATAAGGGATAGTCAATTGATACTCTGTATAACACTGATAGTTAAAAATGGCCAGATATGTCCCATTAAATGCCTGGAGGTGAAAAAATGTGAACTTTTGCCTAAAAGATAATATTAGGGGCAACAAAGAGCCCCATGGATAGTATTTCATTGGCAGCCTCTCTCAAAAGGACATATCTGGGATATCTCAAATTTTAGAGTTTGCAATGGAAGAATTATTCCTCTAGGTATTGTGACAGTGATAAATGGCAGCTCCCATGTCAGTGCATTATGAATCTACTCCAGTGTTCAGTGTGATCTTTTAGGGAGCAATCTACAGTGACACACCTATTTGGGCATTGGGTTCAGCACCTAGGAGAGTTCCTCTCAAGGTCATCTGAAAACAGGTCTATTCATACATCTCTCTCGATTAGTTTGTCTAATGTGTAGAATTAATGCAATTTGACACTACTTTACCTGCTACGAAATCCTGGGAGTTGTAGCTTGGTTAGGCTTCAGTACTCTTTGGCAGAAAAGGCTAAAGACTTCCATGCTTC
The DNA here is from genome assembly GCF_037176765.1 of Anolis sagrei. Classification (NCBI taxonomy): domain Eukaryota; kingdom Metazoa; phylum Chordata; class Lepidosauria; order Squamata; family Anolidae; genus Anolis; species Anolis sagrei. Next base: position 135,764,087 of record NC_090023.1, read on the forward strand.
CATAGCACCATGACTGTTAAAGTGAAGTCAAAGTACATTGTAGATTGATCCTTAAATTGAGCAATTGAGAAACCTTGACATTTGTCAGATAATCTGGATTCTCTCTGGATCACTTTGACCAAGTTCTTATCACCTGAGTATCCAGCTCATGATGGTGATTAAATCAAGACAGAGTTAACATCACAATTCCACCTTAGCAATCTTAAGTATTGGGATCTCAAGGTATGGGGAATGAGCATATTCTGGTACTTTTTGGGTTATATATTATATGCAGTCATAGATATATGAAGCTACACTGTCTCTGTATGGAAAAATACAGATATGATATGCCAATAGCTGGGTGCTGAGCTTTTAATGCATTATATTACACTGCATGAAGGGCACCATACCATCATTATATAACACCATCGTTTCATATAGCCATTAGAATGTTGCAATTTTAAGAACTTTTTATTCATTTATGTAGTTTTGCTAATGTATGCCTTTCTTTCAATTATTAAAATGCATTTCTACATGTTTTTGAAATAATTGTGTGTTGTTTGCACTTTATTGCTCAAAAATATCCCATAACCTTCACAAATGAGTACATTTTGAAGGTAAGATTTTTCTTCTTCTTAGAAATCTCAGGATTAATGAAGCAACTATTACATTACATTGTACCAGGTAGAGAAGAAAGATATGCAAAACAAATATATATTAAAAAAACACAATATCTGAGTGCAGAAATCTGTTGATTTAATCTACTTGCTTCAATTTTATTTATACAGTTTAATGTCACTCAAATATCAGTAGTTTGAAATGTGTGTTGGCTCATTTCTGCATAATTATATATGCAGTTTGTAAACTCTAATTTGATCCACTGGGATGTCTATATTGATGATTTCATCTATATTACAATCAACAAGTTTTCCTTTCCCATTTTCACAAAAGCGGAATTGTGGTTTGTAATCTCTAATTTGATCCATAGGGGGTTTGGTCCTGATGATTTTCCCTACATTAACTCACAAGTTTTTATGTGGGCATACCTCTTTATTGTTCCTAAACAAGCAGATTTGCATCTATAAATCAACATTTCATGTAGTGGCAATCACTTAAAATACTTTATGGAATACTTTTAGAGCACCACTTGAAAAGGACTACACAAATTGTTCTTCATAGTGTGAAAAAAATAATAATCAGGGAATGCACATGACAAATCAATTCCTTATCCCAACTGTCTGATGGTGGTATCTTCAAGAAGAGAATGTATCCACCTGAAGAAACCAGAGAACCAGAGTAGACCCTCAATCAATATCAGCATAATTGCTTTCCTAGACCAACAAATATTGGAAAATGTGCAGGCTCAGAAATCAATTCAGATTTATCAATCTATATGTTGTGGACTATCTTTATGTCATCATCTAGACTGGGAAGATTACATCATAATGGTGCAGTATAGAAGAGCACATCCAAGATTCATCCTGTTGTGTGACATAAAAATTGAGATAGGCAGTAGTTACAATGACACCATTAGAATCCTGACTACCAACTTCAAAGTCCTTAACACCGTCAATACAGGCAGTCTCCAAGTTACAAAGTTAGGTTCTGTAGGTTTGTTCTTAAGTTGAATTTGTATGTAAGTTGGAACAAGTACATATACATTAAAATTGCATCATTAAAACATATCAATTAAAACAGTTATTTAAAACCACACAATCTGGAAGCATAAGTAAAGAGGCATCTGTAATTATTTATTATTTCACTGAGATATCAATTGTTGGAGTATCATTGTGCACATGCTTGGTCCCACAACCAGGATTTAACTTTCTTCCTGAAGGACAGAAGGGAGGGGGCTGATCTAATTTCTCTGGGGAGGGAGTTCCACAGCTGAGGGGCCACTACCAAGAAGGCCCTGTCTTTCATCTCTACAGTCGCACCTACGAAGGGGGTGGGATCGAGAGCAGGGCCTCTCTGGATGATCTTAATTTCCAAGATTGTTCAAAGGAGAAGATACATTCAGACAGGTAAGCTTTTAAGGCTTTATAGGCTAAAGCCTACACACACACACACACACACACACATGGTTTGGATAACCTAGGGAAGTATTTAAAACCCTGTTTGTTTTGCTGTCTGTGCCCCTGTTCAGAAGATTTCACCTAACTTTCTGTCCCTGTGATATTTGGATTTTGAAAAAAGTTACTTCTGGAAACAAGGATTGGTGATAAAGCTTCAATTAAGACACTTTCCCCCCATGATAATTATTTTAGGGGTGAGTTTCCCTTCCTAAGGGTAGATTTCTCTTACTTCCTGTTGTCTCACCCCTGTTCTTAACTATGAGTCATTTGTAAGCTGGATGTCATTAACTCAGGAAATGCCTGTACTCTATCAGTTCAGACATATTCGAAGAAGAAACCTTGATGACTTTCCCCCAATTTTCTTTTAGATCACAGAAAATATGGTATCATTTCTTGAAGGATTTTTGAGTGACATTGAAAGCATATTCCTCTTTCATAATTTTATCTTCACAGCATCCTTACAGTGATGCTAAGTGAACTGGGCCAAGGTTTCCCAGTGAATTTTCAGCATTACCCAGAAATGTTAACATGGGTTTGAACATCATGTTGATTGATTTAATTTTATGTAAACAAATATGCATGGGGCCCATCTTTTTTTTCTTTTTTTTATACCTCTTAAATATAGCTTGTTTTCACATGTCATAAATATGTGGACAATTATCTAAATGTACTCTAGCTACATAAGCACACAAAATGCCATCTCATGGAATGAGGCTGTCATTAGACATTATTTACACTAACTTGTTCCTTGTCCACCATATATGTTCATTACCAAAGCTGTTTAGCAGCTGTTGTTTTCAACACCTCCTCCCACCCCACTCAATGTGTTGTGAAATAGTGCATGGCCTTCCTCCTTCAAACAGATAAAAAATCTCAAGGAGAAGCTACTTCTTTCAGCAAGCTAATCCCACAAGTATTCTATTTCAGTCTTTGTGTGGTACCAACAAGATAAGGAAAGTTTCTTTAAAATAAATTATTACCCACATAATAATAGATTTATGTATCAGTCAGTATTGGCCTTTTTATAACAGGGTAGAAAGAAAAGTGAAACTAACAGATATATTATTCACCCATGTTGAGGACTTCTGGATACATCTTTGTATCCTGTGCTCTCAACTGTGTCAAATGCATTGCATTTCTATAAGGTTGTGCCTCATCCCTCTTTCTCTGACAATTTCTTCATCTTTAACAGTTACTGAGTGAGAATGTCAGTTCAGCTCATTTTAAAATCAAAATTAATCATAATTCACAAAACCGAACACATTTGTGCTTCACAAATAACTAAATGGCAGACAGATTCAACCTGCCATTATCTCTATCTACTATAGTATACCAACACAAAAGAGTAAGAAGATTCTAGATTTATCACTAAATTGTTAAAGCTACCTGAGCTTCTCGATTTTGTCCAACCTGCCATTTCAGCATTGACTGTTTGAAAGTGATACTCAAAAGTTGTTCCCCTATCACGTTTTCAGATACAATTATATTTTTTTAAAAAATGGCACACAGGTGTTGTAATGGGAGGTCAGCTGTTACCAATGGTGCTATGGATTGTGAAGAAGCGTGAACAGAGCGCAGAAAGAAGAAATGTGCCAAGAGGAAGGCACGTCAAGCAAATCCTCATTGTGACCACCTTCCATCTGGAAATGTATGTCCTTGTGAAAGACCATGTGGATCTAGAACAGGGTTTCACTGTCATTTATGAACCCATTGTCAAGATTCTTCATTTGGAAGACAATCATACTTGGCCATAGGTGACTGCCCTGACATGACATTAAAAAAATCATAAACAGTGAACTATCACCACAAGTTGATTTTTTCCTCTAAATAATTCAATCTATTCTTTTGTAAACTTCCAGGTTAACCAGTATGACATTTGACTTTGGAAGAGATTTAAGCATACCACAATGACATTGGGAAAATAGCAATGAGTGTGGTGACAAAGTAACTTGGGTGATATACTTCTATATTTTAAAAAGAATAAAGGATCTAATTTTTGCTACAATGTTCTTGAAAAAGACATCTTGTGAAGCAAGACAGTGTCTTCAAATTTGTAAGAGACAGTTCTTTGGGAGTTAACTTGTATAATGTATCTTTGGTCTTCATAGTTTTTATGCAAGGACTTTTGTGTTGGGTTGGGTTCCTTTTTTGAGGATTAAACATTCTTCTCTACAAGCCAGGAATATATACTGCATAGTAACTACCTTAAACCTATGAACATGAAACATACTGGTAAATTGACATTTTTTTTATTTTAAGGGAGGACAATTTTCCATCTGAGATTAAAAACTGAGTTTATGAAATATTAGGACATTATATATAGGAGAATAAGGTTTCCAAAATTCAATATTAAGAAGAAAGGACAATGGAATATGCATGAGATGGAGAGATGAATCCTCATATACCTTTTTTCTTTAGATCTATGGTGCACTGTGTTAAACAGAATTTCTTTGCCCCTCTTCCAAAAATGAATATTGGATGATTAAAGCAGCGTTTTGTTTTTTAAAAAAGGGAGGGGGATGAAAACAAAATGAAATAAAGACAATCTGGTCAGCTAATAGAAATACTCATTTTTAAGTCTTCAACTTTAAGAGCTGAAAATCTAATAACTACATAGATCATCCATGTTTAATGTTCATCTTTCCAAAGGGTTTTATTTCTCACTACTCCTTTCAGACATAGAATGGCTTCCATTACCATCAACGTACCATCCAGAGGTTAATATATTTCCTACATATTTTTTAAGATTACCTCTCTAAGCTTTTTCTGTGAAGAAAAAAGGAAGTGAGTTTTCAAGAAAGTTGTATTTCACACCAGCACCACATTTTGTACATTTTTTTGCACCAGCAACTTCTACCTGAGAACCATCTGTATTTAAATTGAATGACTAGATTTTAAGGATTTCAAGACACAAATATAGAATAGATCATATTAGCTTCCACTGCAACAATAAAAAGATGGTATATGAGAATGGATATGGTAGTCACACTGACTCCTTATGGTATGCAGCCACCTTGGTATAATCCAATCAAGCTGCCGCTTTTAAAACCTGAATCCTTGTTATTTAGTTTGACATTTGAATAATTAATTTCATTTTAATTATGACACAAGGGTAAAGCTATGCAAATAACATTCCAAAGCCAACACCATCTGCAGATGGCCAAGACAAATTCGGTACTTGCCAGCATTTGATGTGTGATGCCAAAATTGTGGTTTCTCCATGAAGAATCAGTAGACTGTGGAATTAAATGTTATATGGCAATTAAAAGGAAATAACAAGAGGGCAAGGGAGTTTGAAATGATGGAACACATTCAGTGGTGTAAATAAGCAAGAATCTGGAAATGAGGGGGGTATTTATCAAGAAACTGAGCATGGAAATGATCTGACAATTACTTGGCTCCTAATTAAGAAGTAAACTATATTTAGAAGTACAGTGTTGGCACGATCTGCCTCAGAAGCTGCTTGTATCACATTTACCTGTTCCAAAGGACCAGAATACCTGCAATGCTGGACTTCCTTGTCTCAATGGAATCTATTGCCCTTAAAACTTATACAGTAATTTACACATATTTATCTAAAAAACACTGTGCTATTTTTGTAAATAATGTCAAGAGGCACAAGTAGACAGAAAGAACAAAATAGAGGAGGGCATATTTTTTATATACACCAATGCATGTAAAAATATTTGAATTAGTATAGCTGAGAGCAAAAAAAGGTATTTTTTCCAATCAGATTTGCCTGAAATAGCATGGAAGAGAGTAGCTGGCCTGCTGAAACATCTGTGCACAGATTATGTATGAGCCATTTTCTTTAGAGGGCATACCTGCCCATAATAAATCATAATGTGCCATTTGACAGAAGCCAGTGTTGTCTTAATTTCATGTTTTATTATTATTTGTCATTATTAAAAATAGTGATTATTTCCAACTGAAAACTTATTTTCTAATATGTGTGTCTGTAGATAAATCAGTTGTTGTTGTTCATTCGATCAGTCGTCTCCGACTCTTCGTGACCTCATGGACCAGCCCACACCAGAGCTCCCTGTCGGCCGTTACCACCCCCAGCTCCCTCAAGGTCAGTCCAGTCACTTCAAGGATGCCATCCATCCATCTTGCCCTTGGTCGGCCCCTCTTCCTTTTGCCTTCCACTTTCCCCAGCATAATTGTCTTCTCTAGGCTTTCCTGTCTCCTCATGATGTGACCAAAGTACTTCAACTTTGTCTCTAGTATCTTTCCCTCCAGTGAGCAGTCGGGCTTTATTTCCTGGAGGATGGACTGGTTGGATCTTCTCGCAGTCCAAGGCACTCTCAGAACTTTCCTCCAACACCACAGCTCAAAAGCATCGATCTTCCTTCGCTCAGCCTTCCCTAAGGTCCAGCTCTCACATCCGTAGGTGACTACAGGGAATACCATGGCTTTGACTAGGCGGATCTTTGTTGCCAGTCTGATGTCTCTACTCTTTACTATTTTATCGAGATTGGACATTGCTCTCCTCCCAAGAAGTAAGCGTCTTCTGATTTCCTGGCCACAGTCTGCATCTGCAGTAATCTTTGCACCTAGAAATACAAAGTCTGTCACGGCCTCCACGGTTTCTCCCTCTATTTTCCAGTTGTCAATCATTCTTGTTGCCATAATCTTGGTTTTTTTGACGTTTAGCTGCAACCCGGCTTTTGCGCTTTCTTCTTTCACCTTGATTAGAAGGCTCCTCAGCTCCTCCTCGCTTTCGGCCATCAGAGTGGTGTCATCTGCATATCTGAGGTTGTTAATGTTTCTTCCAGCCATTTTCACCCCAGCTTTGCATTCATCCAGCCCCGCACATCGCATGATGTGTTCTGCATACAAGTTAAAAAGGTTGGGTGAGAGTATGCAGCCTTGCCGTACGCCTTTCCCAATCTTGAACCAGTCTGTTGTTCCGTGGTCAGTTCTGACTGTTGCTACTTGGTCCTTGTACAGATTCCTCAGGAGAGAGACAAGGTGGCTTGGGATGCCCATCCCACTAAGAACTTGCCACAATTTATTATGATCCACACAGTCAAAGGCTTTAGAATAGTCAATGAAGCAGAAGTAGATGTTTTTCTGAAACTCCCTGCCTTTCTCCATTATCCAGCAGATATTGGCAATCTGGTCTCTCTTTCCTCTGCCTTTTCTAAACCCAGCTTGAACATCTGGCAACTCTCGCTCCATGTATTGCTGGAGTCTTCCTTGCAGGATCTTGAGCATTACCTTACTGGCATGAGAAATAAGGGCCACTGTACGGAAGTTTGAGCAGTCTTTCGCATTTCCCTTTTTTGGTATGGGGATATAAGTTGATTTTTTCCAGTCTGATGGCCATTCTTGTGTTTTCCATATTTGCTGGCAAATGACATGCATCACCTTGACAGCATCATCTTTTAAGATTTTAAACAGTTCAGCTGGGATCCCGTCGTCTCCTGCTGCCTTGTTGTTAGCAATGCTTCTTAAGGCCCATTCAACCTCACTCCTCAGGATGTCTGGTTCTAAATCAGTAGAAATATATAAAACACACACACATACACAATTCAAGGGTGGAAACCTGACCTAGTGACTTAAATATTGAAACACACAATGGACACAGATGTCTTGTCTCCCAAAAATCAAACAGGAACACGATGTATTATTAACATTTTAAGGAATCAGTATTGTGGGAGGTCTATTGAAATCCATGGTTCAGCTGCTAATCTAGCTAGATGACTTGCTCTACCTACAATTCAGCCTCTGCAAGTACACTAAGTGACAACACCAAAATGGAGAAGCAGAATTTATTGGCTTTGATATCTTTTTCTAAGCAATGGTATAGAGTGGGCCCAAAGAAGAGGGAAAGAGGAAGGGGAAACAGAAAAATCTGGGACATCCCATTAATTGCCTTTTTTAGAGGTTGTTAAAAGAAAGAAGAGATGCAAATACATATGGTACAGGGCCACTATCCATACACCCGATTTAACTATAACCACAGCATGCAAAACTTCGGATGGTCATCACTTGTCATATCCACTGATGCCAGCTCAAAAGATAGAGCCAAGTAAGAGAGGGGAGGGAAGAAAGGAAAAATCCCTAAAATGTTTTCTGTTCTCAACTAGCCCTATCTATCTGGCTATTTGTCAAATAAGCTTCTGGTTTTATATCTTTACTCCATAATATGTTCGTAATCTGTTCAAACAGCATTCTATAACCTGTGAACAAGTGCATAAGTACCAATGAATGGAGAAACAAGATGGGACAATGAAAGGAATGAGATTCACTCCAAAATATCTTGTCTGAGAGCTTCTTACTGTCTACTCATATGTCACATTTTTTTAACTGAGCATACTCAAGGAATATATATTTATTTAAACTTGATATATAAAACAATAGTTTAATTATGAGTAAGTTTAATTTCAATGTAACAGTTTTAGAAAATATTATTATCCCAATTACACTGGATGTTAACTCCATTATTCATTTTTAGAGTTCTAGAAATACATTGGAAAACAAAATACAGGGAAAGAGAAGTACAAGGTCAACCAAGGATGTACACTTTCTGGTCACTGAGCCCATGAGGGCTTAATTCTCTGTAGACGTGATAAGGATTGCTCTGATGTAGTACTTGGTCAAATAAAGAGCCTACGAATGATTTTTTTTTTTTTAAGGGAGAAGGGCTTTTGTTCATCCACATGGCACAACTGATATCATGTGGATGTATTTTCTATGTAGAATCTGTGTAACAAAATTGATCACTATATGGCCTGTTTTTAAATAAATAAAACATCGTAACAATAACTGTTTTAGTTATAAAATGATTCCCAACTTTCAATTTATCCCCAGTACAGTGCACAGAACCTTCTATTCCAGCCAGAACAGCAGGACCTTTTTCTATATTTGAATGCAAGCTGAAACAAACCATAAAACATTTCCTTTACTGCATAGCTATATCACCATGTGTTCGTAATCAATATAGGTTTTAACTGCTTAAATAAATTTATTTTGAAGCAACTGCCTCTTAATTAATTGGCCTATGTATTTAATGTGGATTCCTCAGTGGGGTATTTTAAGTATATTTTTCATTATTAAACATCTGCTTTTTAAATGTCTGGTGATTAATTTGGCTCAGAAGGGATACAAAGAATTACTCCCACATACCCAACTATTACTACATGCTTCAGGTTGTTTGGAACTTGTTGAAAAAGCAACCAGTTTATACTGTGAAAAAAAGCCATTTTTTTAAAAAATGGAAGAACCCTTCAGAAGGAGGCTGCAACAAGTGACTTTGCTGATATTTTAGATCATCCAGTTTGAAATGTAAATCTGGAATGCTTTTATTTATTTATTTATTTATTTGCTTTATTTCTATACCGCATTTTTCAGCCTAAATTAAGTGACTCAATGCGGTTTACACAATGCAGGTCATCACAACAATAAACAGATAAACACATCAAATACAACAACAAAATCAACAATTATTATCAAATTCATAACACCTCAATAACAGAGCAAATCCATTCTCATGGTCCTTGTGCCATTCCTATGTTCAATTTTACTGTCTTCGTGTGTTCAGTTGCACCGTTTAGCCAAATGCTTGCTCGTAGAGCCAAGTCTTAACTTTCTTCTGAAACGCCAGCAGCGAAGGGGCCTGTCTGATGTCTACAGATAGAGCATTCCATAGCCGAGGGGCCACCACCGAGAAGGCCCTGTCCCTCGTCCCCGCCAACCGTGCCTGTGATGCCGGCGGGACCGAGAGCAGGGCCTCCCCGGACGATCTTAGTGTCCGCGTCGGTTCATAGGTGGAGATGCGTTCGGAGAGGTAAGTGGGGCCGGAACCATTTAGGGCTTTGTAGGCTAACACCAGCACCTTGAATTGTGCCCGGTAGCAAATTGGCAGCCAGTGGAGCTGGCTCAACAGAGGAGTGGTGTGCTCCCTGAGTGCCGCTCCTGTTAACAACCTGGCTGCCGAGTGCTGGACCATCTGAAGCTTCCGGGCAGTCTTCAAGGGCAGCCCCACGTAGAGCGCATTGCAGTAATCTATACGGGATGTAACCAGAGCATGGACTACCGTGGCCAAGTCAGACTTCCCAAGGTACGGGCGCAGCTGGCGCACGAGTTTTAATTGTGCAAATGCTCCCCTGGTTACTGCCGAAACCTGGGGTTCCAGACTCAGCGATGAATCCAGGATCACACCCAAGCTGCGAACCTGTGTCTTCAGGGGGAGTGTGACCCCATCCAACACAGGCTGTAACCCTATACCCTGTTCGGCCTTGCGACTGACCAGGAGTGCCTCTGTCTTGTCTGGATTCAATTTCAATTTGTTAGGCCTCATCCAGTCCAACACAGCAGCCAAGCACCGGTTCAGGACCTGAACAGCCTCCTTAGTAGTAGGTGGAAAGGAGTGACAGAGTTGGACATCATCTGCGTACAGATAACACCGCACCCCGAAACTCCGGATGATCTCTCCCAACGGCTTCATGTAGATGTTAAACAACATGGGGGACAATATTGAACCCTGAGGGACCCCACAAGACAATGGTTGTGAGGACGAGCAGTTGTCCGCCATCAACACCTTCTGGGTACGACCCTCTAGGAAGGACCTGAGCCACTGCAGAACAGTGCTACCAAGGCCCATTCCCGCGAGGCGTCCCAGAAGGATACCGTGGTCAACGGTATCGAAGGCCGCTGAGAGATCCAACAGGACCAACAGTTGAATCCATCCCATCCCATCTGGAAACCACCTCCTTTTTCTTCCCTATTACCAATAAGATAGAACTCTTAAAATCTTTCAAAAAACAGTGAATTTAGAAGGACTTGGAAGGCATCGGGCACATCTACTCTGGCCAATTTGGAACTGGTTTGGGAGGAATCAGTTTTATTGTGTGAGTAATTAGTTTGCCAGGTCTGGAACAGGTTTGAGGTCAGGAAGATGATTTTATTAACCTAGCCACAACCTGCTCTGCATATATCCCACTCATTTCCAGGAAAGATATGAATCAGCACTTCAGAGGCATAAGAGGTTAAAAAAAAGAAAAAGAAAAAAGGAAAGTGAAAGGCACAAAGGTAATCAATTACCACTCCCAGGGGCACAGTTAGAGACTTGCTGCCCAGCCATGCCCACTCCATATTCCAAATTCTAAAAAGCACGTTGGTGAGGAAGGGTGTCCATAATGTGCTCTGCATTTTTCAGAGCCAAAATCACCATATGATCTTCTATATATCAAGATCTGCTGTAGCACATTAAAAGACTTATCTTGTACTTTTCTGAGATTTTTAAAATCCACACCGCAGCATGCATTAGCATTGTCCATTATGTAGCCACCACAGTTTCAAGTCATCTTAGAAGTGCATTAATAGATCAGTGTAGATGGGGCCTGGGGGAAATTAAATTACTCATATTTCTTGTTGTCTGAGATGCTTACATATCAATACACTTGGTCTCAGAAAAAGGAACCAGAATCCTTCAAACAGGAAAGCTTCTTCACTATTGCCCAAATAACCAGTACAGGCAAATATTGCAAATCTGATTAACTGTAAAACGTTCACAATAGTCCATTTTCTGATTCTACCCAAATAATGCAATGTTAGCATTTTTTTTTTTTTTACAAATAAAACACTTAGGGTCATGATGCCAATTTCCTTCCATTGTGAAGTAGTCCTGATCATTGTTATGATTCAGGGAAACTATATGGATTGCATCTCACAAGGGATTGTTAGAAGAATCTATACATATTGTGAAAAAAATGGATATAACATCACACCATTGAAGAAAGGGCAGCACTTAGATAAACAAAATGTGTCAAGCTGTAGGAATTACTTTTGCTGATTACAGTCTCTTCATTGTGTTTTAAAGCTGCATAAATAAATAAAGAACAATAACGTATTCTCCATGTTGAATTTCTAAATTTAATTTTTATTCATTTTAAGTTTAACAAGAGAAGCAACTGGAATTGTAAATATGAGAAGGGACTCTCCACACCAACGCAGTTGGTGGGGAGAGCGATTTGCCCCACCCCCTGAAGGGAGAGAATAGGAGGTTCCGTTAGAACCTCCTGGAAGAGGGGCGGGGGCTGGCTAACCACGTGAGCCAGCCTCCGTCCTTCAGTCTTGCTTGACTTTCCGAGCGGCAAGACGTCTTTTCAGCTGTGCTCCAGGTCGGTGCGGAGCACTTGGGGAAGGAGGGGGCTATTCCTCCTTCCCTGGCCTTCGGAAGGAGTTGGGGCTGGAAGCCCGTGATCGGGACGCTCCGGTTGCGTCCGCTCCGGCTGCAGCCTTAAATCGGGGCTGCACGGCGCGTGGGAGAAGGCGCGCCTTAGTGACGCGCGACGGCGGCGCGTAGTTCGTTTGGGGCGTCGCGCTTTAGTTAGCGACGCGCGATGGCGGCGCACGGAGTGTTAGAGGCGGCGCGCTTTAGTTCCGTGGGTCGGGCCGCGTCTTTAAAGCGGCTCGGCCTGGTTAAGCAGCCCTTAGCCGCGTTCTTGGTGGCGCGCGGGGGGAAGGCGCGTCCGTTTGTTTGCCGGCGCCATTTTGGAGCGCATTTTTTCGGCAGTCGCCGCCATTTTGTTTGCTGCCGTTTCGGCGTCGTTTAGTGCAACGCCCGCCATTTTGGATGCCATTTTCTCTTTTTAATGACGCAGTTCGCGCTGGGCTAGGCCGGGTGGAGGCCGTTGCCTGTGATCGGGGGGGTGCACTATAATAGTTAATGCGCTAATTAATAAGAACAGCCGAGGCTTGGCGGGCGGTTAAGGCCTGGAAGTTGGGGACCTCTCCATGTCAGGGGCTTTTTGTTTGGCGCGGGGGGTTGTTAATTTTGTGAATACATGAGCTATTTTTAACCCCCCCCCCCTTTTTCACTGCATGGGGATCACAGTGGGATGCTAAAATACCACAGCCAACTGAAAGGACTTAAATGAGTAAATAAAATAAAAGATATGTTGCAGCTGGGAGTCTGTGGCTGCAGGATACATAATTCTGGTGGATCATAAAACCAGTGCGCACTCCTGCTGGCTCATAGACATGACACTTGGTGCCCCTTCCAACTTTTTGATTCTCCTGTAAGCAGGAGAGGGTGATGGCACATGGTGCCTCTTCCAACTCTTTGATTCTATAATTCTATTATCCTGTATGCAGGAGAGGCTGTTGGCGCATGGTGCCTCTTCCAACTCTTTGATTCTTCCAACTCTTTGATTCTATAATTCTATTATCCTGTATGCAGGAGAGGCTGTTGGCGCATGGTGCCTCTTGGCGCATGGTGCCTCTTCCAACCCTTTGATTCTATGATTCTATTATTTTGTAAGCATGAGAGGGTGATGGCACACGGTGCCTCCTCCAACTCTGTGATTCTATGATTCTAAGGCACCATAGGCACCATAGGCTTGAGTAGAGGAATGCCACAATAAGAATGCTAGCATTTATAAGGGGGTGCTGAATGGCACAATGTGTCTCTTCCGACTCTTTGATTCTATGTTTATGTGGTGCTTTGGGCGCTTTCGGATTACGGGAGGGGTTGCCATGGGGGCGTTAGCGCTCGGGGTGTGGAGCGGGCTCTCATTGGCATTCTACCCTCTCTTATTTTGTAGGATGCCATCGAAGAAGAACAAGGGGGGCCCTAAGGGGAAGGGTCCCGCGGAGAAGACGGGTCACAAGCGCCCTTTACGTCAGGACGGGTCGTCGTCGGATGAGGATGGGGTGTCCATGGAAGATTTGGAGGCCCTTCTTCAGCGTGTTAACCAAATAGAACAAAATAGGGGGATTGGTTTGGGTGGGGCTGGTTCGGGCTCCACTCGCCGGGCAAGTAAGAAACAGTTGTTCAAATCTCTGTTGTCCCAGGTTTCTATTATAGAATCGACCTCAGCTGTGGGGGCTGAAAGGGCGGTCCGGCTTCCTGAACAACTGGCGGATCCGGGGGCTGCTGGGAGCTCCTCTTTGGTGTCTTCGGCTGTGCAGACCATCACCAGCCCCGAAGTTCATCCGTCTGTGCAGGTTTCATCTGGCTCCTCAGCGGCTGCTGTGGCCGGACCCAGTCAGCCCACGGCATTGGCCTCTATGTCCAGTGCTGTGGCCGGGTCCACTCAGTCGGTCGGGGCGACTGTTGCTGCTGTCGAGGTAGCAGGGCGTGAGCAGTTGGTGACGGCTGTCCCAGCAGGTACTTCCACCACACTCACATCAGCATCTACTTCTGCCTCACTCACTTGGCCATGGGGCCAGGGGCGGGCTCAATCGGTGGTGGGGACGCAGTCACATGTTGCAGTTGGGGTTCAGTCTGAGGGTGGTTTGGGCCCCAAGATAGGGGAAAATACGGATGATGCCAACGCTCAAGCGGTTAAGCCAGTTACTGTCACCTTAGAGTCGGCCAGAACGGGGGAAGCAAACAAATTTTGGGGGACTGCAAAATGGCCTCCACAGGCGACACCTACGGTGAGCCTTTCGGGTTTGGGTTCCCATTTGGCGTCAAAAACAATGGAAAAGATATTAAGAAACGAGTATGTGGATATCTTTTCTTTATACTTTCGGGATATGGATAAGAAAGAGAAGGAGGATTTAGACGAGGACAGTAAAGAGAAGATTAAGAAGCGCAAGGTTGAGCAGAATTGGGAGAATTGGCTCCCTTGTTTCACAATGTACGCGAACCTGCTTTCTGATGCTGCCCCGGAAAGGGCTACGGCTTTGTGGCAGTATCAGAACATCATTAATAAAGCTTACGTCAGTGGCCCTCCTAACGCTTGGCTGGAATATGATAGGCGGTTTAGGACCGAGGCGGCTTCCCATCCGGACAAGCGTTGGGATTTAATTGATGATCAAATTTGGAATGAAGTGATGAATCCATCTAGGGCTTCCTCTGCCTTGAAGGCAGATAGTGGGCACACCATTCAGAATAAGGCAGGGCAGCCCTTTCGGCAGGGGGCTCCCCAGCAGCAGTCTCAGCGACAAAAGCCTTTATGTTGGGAATTTGTTGCTCAGGGAGCCTGTTCACGTAAGGGATGTCGATATTCCCACTCGTGCGCAATTTGTTATGGCATGCACCCGTCCAGAAATTGCCCTAAAGGGAGAGCTGCGAGAGGGAATCCTAGGGACACCCAATTTGTTTAAAAGCCCTCAGGACAGGCCCCAGTTCCAAAAGGGACCCAGCCCAATTAAGTTAGATCAGTTGAAGGTTTGGTTAGATAGGTACCCGAATAGGGGGTCAGCCAAATACCTATGGGAAGGTTTTTCGGAGGGTTTTCGTATTCCGGCGTTGGGTCCCCGGTTTCAAACTTTATCCCCAAATTTGAAATCTGTTATAGGGATGGAGGAGTTAGTTCAGCGTAAAATAGATAAGGAAGTTTTAGAGGGGAGAGTTTTGGGCCCATTTACGGAGCCACCTACGCCGATGTTGCGGGTATCACCTTTGGGGATAGTACCTAAGAAAACCCAGGGTGAATATCGCCTCATTCATCACTTGTCCTATCCCAAGGGCAGGTCGGTGAATGATGCGATCCCAGATGAGCAATGCTCCGTTCATTATGCATCGTTTGATTCGGCCGTGCAGCTAGTTCGTCGGTTTGGGCTTGGGGCAGAGCTGGCGAAATGCGACATTAAGTCGGCATTTCGTTTGCTTCCTGTTCATCCGGCGGACTTTGAGCTGCTGGGGTTTCAATTCGGGGGTTTTTTCTACATGGACAGAGCACTTCCCATGGGGTGCTCCATTTCCTGTGCGGCCTTTGAGCAATTTAGCACCTTTTTGGATTGGGCCGTTAGGACCAAATCCGGAATGTCTGGAGTCACCCACTATTTGGATGATTTCCTTTTTGTGGGGCGTTCCGGGTCGGGCAACTGCAAGGGGTTGCTCGAGTCATTCCAGGGGCTGGCACAGG
Source organism: Anolis sagrei (assembly GCF_037176765.1). NCBI lineage: Eukaryota > Metazoa > Chordata > Lepidosauria > Squamata > Anolidae > Anolis > Anolis sagrei. Next base: position 135,779,970 of record NC_090023.1, read on the forward strand.
AGTTAGGAGTTCCCTTGGCGGAAGAGAAGACAGAGGGCCCAGCAAAGGTTTTGACTTTTTTGGGGATTGAATTGGATACGGTTCAGCAATATTCCAGGTTGCCCCCTTGTAAAGTGGCAGACTTGACGGGCCGGGTTCAACAGTTTTTGGGCCGTAGGAAGGCCACTTTAAAAGAATTTCAGGAGTTAATTGGCCATTTAAATTTTGCTTGTAGGGTGGTTGCCCCGGGGAGAGCTTTTTTGCGTAGGCTTTGTAATGCCATTTCGGGAGTTAAAATGCCCCATCACAGGATTAGGGTTACTCGTTCAGTTAGAGAGGACCTGTCCATTTGGATGGAATTCTTAGATGGTTTTAATGGGGTTTCATTCTGGAGGCAGGAGTTAAGGCTGCAGGACGCTCTTAAAGTGGCGTCCGATGCTTCAGGGGCAGTTGGTTTTGGGGTGTTTTTTCAGGGACACTGGTGCGCCGAAGTCTGGCCGGACAGTTGGCACACGCAGGGGATTACAGCAGATTTAACGTTTTTGGAATTTTTTCCCATACTTGTTGCTGTTACAGTATGGGTTAAGGCCTTTGCCAATTCGACTGTTCACTTTTGGTGCGATAACCTTGCTACCGTTCAGGTTATCAACACGTTGACTTCCAAATCCAACAGGGTGATGGGGGCGCTCAGGCAATTTACGTTACATTGCTTGAGGCATAACATCTTGTTTAAAGCCTTTCACATAGCGGGAATAGACAATTCTTTGGCTGACGCTCTATCTCGTATGCAGATGGAGCGCTTCAGACAACTCGCGCCCAACGCCGACGTTCATCCACAGCGTATGCCAGGCCATCTTTGGCAGGTTGGAGGGACGAGGCGGTAATGGGTATGGCTTTAGCTTTAGCCCCAAGTTCACGGAAGTCTTACCTGAGGGTGGTGGAGGAGTTTCACGATTTTAGACAGTTTTATCAGTTACTGTCTACAGTACCGATTCCTTACGAACATTTGGCGCAATTCTGTGTGTACTCACACAGAAGGGGCCTAGCGCCGCACACTATTAAGTCCCAGCTGTCGGCGTTGGCCTACTGGTCAAAAGCGCAGGGTTTTTCGGATCCCACAAACGATTTCCGCCTCCATAAAATCATTGCGGGTTGGGCACGCCAACGGGGTCCATCGCATGATAAAAGGGAACCTTTGTCTCCCACAATTTTAAAGGGATTGAAGGGAACATGGCCCAGGGTGTGTCAGTCCGAGTATAAGCAGCGGTTATTTCATGCGGCGGCCTTGACGGCCTTTTTCGCTGCTCTTAGGATAAGTGAGTTACTTGCCATGTCAAAGAGGGATGTATCTCAGCGGGCATTGGTGTTGTCAGATATAAAACTTACACATGACACCCTCCAAATTTTGGTACGTTCGTCCAAGACGGACCAGCAAGCCAGGGGCGCTATAGTTACATTAGCCAGATGCAGCGACCCTGAGCTTTGCCCTGTTTCGGCTATGGCACAGTTCTTTCAAGTCAGGGCTCAGGCGGGAGGATATTTGTTTTGTCATCAGGATTCCACCCCCCTCACAAAATATCAGTTTTGGGCCATCACTGACAGGGCGCTGAAGATGCTGGGGTTGGGTTCTCACAAATTTGGCACTCACTCCTTTCGAATTGGAGCAGCATCTTCGGCAGCGCACTTGGGTTTCAATGAGGAGGCCATCAAATCAATAGGCAGGTGGAAATCGGACGCTTATAGGCGTTATGTTCGCTCGGTACTTGTGTGAGTTTGTTGTTTCTCTTTCAGAGTTTGCCAGGCTGGCGCATAGATGGAGAATCCTTGTTTGTGGGCATAGCTATGTCCACTGGGCGGAGAGATACGCCAGGAACTCGTCCTTTGGCCAGCATCTGGGTTGCGCTTCCACTGCATTGGTCGAGTGGAAGGGTGTTCGGGGCCTTCGTTGGGACGGTTTGGTTCCCTTGTTGTTCCAGGACAGGAGCAGGCCCACTCCTGATGTTTTGGTGCTCCATATTGGAGGTAACGATCTTGGCCTGCTTAACGGCAGGGCCTTGTATCTTCAAGCCCGTGCTGACATTTTGAAGATCTGGCAGACATGGCCCCGGGTTCACATCGCTTGGTCGGCCATCATTCCACGCCTTCGGTGGCCAGGAGGTGGTGATGTCAGGAAGCTCGAGAAGGCCAGAAAGTGTGTGAACCGGGCCATGCGCACGGCTTTAGCACGGGGCAGGGGGTCTTACATCCAACATAAGGACATCACACATGACAAAACACAGTTTTATCGTTCGGATGGTGTACATTTAACGGATTTGGGTAACGCACAATTTTTAGCTGATTTGCAGTTAGGCATTCAGGAAGTTTTAAGGGGCTTGGTGGGGGATGGGGGCGAAATAGACATTTGCCCCCAATCTGTGGCATAAATAGTTCAGGAAAACACTGACATGGAGGTATACACATGGCACCCATTACGGGTGGGGGGCACTGTACAACAAACACTCACCTAGAAGTCAACAAATGGGTGAGGGGACATCAATTGGCCCAGTAAAGAGAGAAGCTGATATCAATAAGCGGACACAGGCTTCTCCAGACTTTTACCTTCAGGTTGCCCGGTTGGGGATCCAGGGCACATTGACATCGCACACTCAGTAGCTGGGGACGATGCCTCAGCTTGCCACCAAGTTCCTTGACACTTAGTTTAGTTCAGGTAAAGTTAAATAGGTAACATTCAATAAAAGTTGCCCAATTCGATTCCATACTTTTGTTGTCTGTCTCGTTATTTCAGGGGTTAAGGGGCAAATCCAGTATAAACCAAATCATCTCTTTCAAAGTATATTTAATTCAAGTTTTGCTAAATACTACACATTAACTGTTATAGAAAATGAAGAGAAAAGTTTGTCTAATATGCACAGTGTCTAAGGGCAAGTTTTGATTATTATTATTTTTAAAAAATAGGCATGTATTTGAGAAGTTTAGCATCCTGATTGCATGGGCAAGGGAGACAACCCTCTCCTCACACTACAAAAATAAAGAATCTCACCCATGAAGTTGGTATAACCAAAGGCCACAGCTTGTTTATTTGTTAGAGCTGAAACACAGGGTTGGCAACCATGCATGGGCCCTGGATCAAAGTATCAGACAACCCAAAGTTGAACGGTGAACCAAGGAAAAATGATTGGGGCCACAACGCCCTTTCGCCTGTGTCACTGCACTCCCTAGCAGCCATGCTGCAGATCCTCCCAGGAAAGGGGGGGGGGGGGGTAACTGAACTGGATTTAGGATCCTTACCTGTCACCAAAAAGGGGACTGCTATCTCTAGGGGGTGCATGCTGTCAACCCTAAAATCACTTGCTGCACCAATAAAAACCCACATATCCTCCCATGTCTCACTGCCATGTCTCAGTGACCTGGCATGCTAGCATTAACTGTGCAACTATAGTACTTCTGAAAGCTGGTTCTCTAACCTCAAGGTTAGATCCAAGAATAAACCCATGATACAAACATTTCAAACAGAGTTCAAGGCATCCAGCACAGGCTGTATACCTTTTTCCCTGATCTGCTGTTTTGATGGATCCGAAATCTTGTCTGAACTTTAATGTGCTTATCCTCATCTAGTTCACTGCCAAGAGCAGGTATTTAGATGGAAAAGAGAGAACGAATTGTGTAACCCTGAAATTCTAGGTCAAGTCTTTTGGTATGATTATATTGATGCTGCAGAGCATAAGGGACAAAACTGAACTTTGGATGATTCTGAACTCAAATGAAGTATACATATGAACAACTACATATGGCATGTACATATGATCAAGAACCCAAATCCATTGAGGGATCCTTCAAACCAACATATGGAAATCATGGATAGCTTTGGCCAAGCTAGTACCCCTTTTCTTCATTTGATGTATAGAGGAAAAACTATAGAAACAGAAAGAAATTACTAACACTGTCAAAGTAAACTATGATGAGAATTTCACTGATATTTTTTGCCATTCTTGTTAAAGTATATGTATCTTTCCCAGAACATGGGAAAGTGTTTTAAACCTCATTCACTCCTTAGTTTGCCTATGTTAATGAGGAACAGACTTCATTTGGTTTGAATTACAATGGACTCAACTAATATTTAAGTCCTTTTCCTGAGTCAGAAGCATAATTTGGAGCTAATATGTATCTTTTAAAAGGAAAGCCTGATTAGATTCAATATAACCTGTTCCCAAATAAATGTGGAAAAGTTTATCTGATTTTATCCATGGCTTACTCAATATGGTGCAGAAACTCAGAGCTACATGTAACACCTGCTGAGATGGAATATAAGAAACCTCACTGCACCACCACTATCTCTATCAACTTCAACAGTTAAAAGAAATTAACAGCCCTCTGATTGCTAATTAAAAGCTCTTTGCTTTCTCTCTACATAGCCTGTGCATCTGCTTCCCAACCTCTCATTGTGAAGGAAACACATAAATTCAAAGCCAATGTTGTGAGCAGCACCTGGCACTCATTGAACCTGCTGCGAAGAGACAATATTTCATCCTGTCGGTAAATGAACATTCCTAGGAATAGAAAAGCCTAGTTGTGCCCCCACCCCTTGTGTTCCAGAAACAGTAGCTTGACTTCTGCATTTGATACTCCATGCATCAAAATGTCATTTGTTTCACTTGTGCATTCACCTGCCTCCTGCTGCAGACAACTTGCTTTGGTTTGGTAAGTTTTCCCCAGGGTTTTACTCTCTTTTGTAATATTGTGTCCACAAACATATCTAAAGAAAAGGATTATGAATGTGAACTTGTATCTAAATAAATAAATTGAGCTTTTGAGAGTCAGGTCAAGTATACAAAAATCTAATGGGTCATTTGTAAAGATGATAGGGAATAATCAGGATCATTCTTGGGTTGTTGTAGGGTTTTTTTTGGGCTATATGGCCATGTTCTAGAGCAGTGGTTCTCAACCTGGGGTCCCCAGGTGTTTTGGCCTACAACTCATAGAAATCCCAGCCAGTTTACCAGCTGTTAGGATTTCTGGGAGTTGAATGCCAAAACATCTGGGGACCCACAGGTTGAGAACAACTGTTCTAGAGGCATTCTCTCCTGACGTTTCACCTGCATCTATGACAAGCATCCTCAGAGGTAGTGAGGTCTGTTGGAACTAGGAAAATGGATTTATATATCTGTGGAATGATCAGGGTGGGACAAAGAACTCTTGTCTGTTGGAGTAGGTGTGAATGTTTCAACTGACCACCTTGATTAGCATTTGATGGCCTGTCTGTTATTCTGCTGTTGTAATTTTAGAGTTTTTTAATACTAGTAGCCAGATTTTGTTCGTTTTCATGGTTTCCTCCTTTCTGTTGAAATTGTCCACATGCTTGTGGTTTTCAGTGGCTTCTCTGTGTGGTCTGACATGGTGGTTGTTAGAGTTGTCCAGCATTTCTGTGTTCTCAAATAATATGCTGTGTCCAGGTTGGTTCATCAGATGCTCTGCTATGGCTGACTTCTCTGCTTAAAGTAGTGTGCAGTGCCTTTCATGTTCCTTGATTCGTGTTTGGGCGCTGCATTTGGTGGTCCCTATATAGACTTGTCCACAGCTGTATGGTATACGGTAGACTCCTGCAGAAGTGAGAGGAGCCCTCTTGTCCTTTGCTGAACATAGCATTTGTTGGATTTTCTTGGTGGGTCTGTAGATAGTTTGCATGTTGTTTTCTCATCAGCTTCCCTATGCGGTCAGTGGTTCCCTTGATGTATGGCAAGAACACTTTTCCTCTGGGTGGATCTTTGTCTTTACTCTCGTGGCTTGTTCTTGGTGTTGCAGCTCTTCTGATGTCTGAGGTGGGGTATCCATTGGCCTGTAGAGCCCAATTTAGGTGGTTCAGTTCATCTTGGAGGTGGTGGGGTTCGCAGATTCTTTTAGCACAGTCTGCCAAGGCTTAATGGTACTTCTTTTTTGACTTGGGTGATGGTTGGAGTTTTTATGTAGTTATCTATCTGTGTGTGTGGGTTTTCTGTAAACGGTGTGACCCAATTGTTGATCTGGTTTACAGATTACTAAGACATCTAGAAAAGGCCATTTTCCTTCATTTTCTATTTACAACACAGAAACCCTATCTTCTCTGCTTATAAGGAGGACAAAACTGGGCATGGGGACAAGGATGGACACATATTTCCACTCCATGAAAATTACTTTTCATTTAGCTTTATGAAGACGAAGATCTGTTTGCAGCTGGGTATTAAACTGCTGTAACTGGGAATCCTGAGAAATTTTGTAGCCATATCAAAATGAATGCCATTAATAGGCAACCCCACTCAGACATCAGTTCTCAGCACATGCATTCCCAGAACACCATAACCATGGCATCTCTTCTCCCCTAAGGTAAATGCTGCATAAAACTATATTTATTAGAGTGATATTTGATCTGAATCAAAGAGTAGAAGAAGGGGGTGAGAGCATTTATATTTTTCCTGTTTTGTTATCCTCTCTAAAATATACAGTTAGATGAGTGATGCTGAAAAAAAGATAAACAGATAGATTAAAGTAGCAAAACTTTTCAGAGTGGTTCTACACACCTTAATGCTGGACATTTATCCATAGAAAACACATTACATTTTTGAGTATTTCTGATTAATCATGAGAACTAGAAACTTAGGTTGAAATGATAAATGACATTCTATAATCATTTGAAAAGCATCTGTAAAACTCATAAAAGGCTAGAAGCAGTGCTTTTGGCCATATGTGGCCCACCACAGGTGTATGGATAATTAGGCACCAGTATAATTATAGGGAGGTGAGGGAGGGCATGTGCAACAGCTGGCTATATACTGTAGTGTGACAAGATGTGTATCTGCCATTTATCAAGACATTGTTATTTTTAGTTCATATCTGGTGCATTCACAGCTAGAAACCTTCAGAAGGACAAATTTTCTTCCTTTCAGTCAAAGGCAAATTTGTGCTTATAGTCCAAGAAAGGTAAATTTAAACCCTATTCTGTAACAACATTTTCAGAAATCAATTCATTGGAAATATTAGTGTATATTGCAAAATATGAAGAATAGAGATAGATAATTTAGATAAATGTCTACTATACTGTGTTAATTGGATTTATTTTAAAGAGTTCTGCTTTTTCGATCAGTACGTTTTTGTTTCTTTTTTAAAAAAGGCATTGGAACTGAAACATGTACTAGTTGAAGAAGCACTGCATCAGGCAGATCCAATATTATCCAGGGAGGAAGGCAATATAAGTAACATAAGTTTTCCCCCAATAGTACTGACAGTTCCTGAGGTCATTCTCAAATGTCATTTTTTTTCAGCAGCCCAAGGTAGTTTTGAGAGCTATTAGAAATGTGGTGGTTGCAAATGTCCTTCTTAATGTCCTTATCTGCCTGTTTGAAATCATATATTTAATAGGGGTAAAGTAATAGTACTAATAAACAGGGCCAAAATGTGGGACCTGTCCAAATGATTCCTCAAGTAAACCTGGAAAGATCCAGATGTTAATGTAACAACAACAACAACAAATACAACTTTCTTTGTATACTGAAGGGACTCGGGGCAGTTTCCAACATATAATGCAAACATTCAGTTACTGGAAACAAAACCATACAGAAAATTACATCAAAATAAATATATTTGACAATATAACACAACATAATTTAATTTAAAGCACAAAGTAACAACTAAAAGCATCATAAAATACCAGAATCCTGTAAGGTCCGGAATGTTCCAGGTGTGGGCTCCTGTAATCCCAGGTGTCAATCCCAGATGGTGCCCCTCCCCTCCCATTTACCCCCCGAAATTTATCTGAGGGTTTGGCTGCATGCTCAGGCCCCTCCAGCGAAATCTCCTGGCATATCAAAATGACATGTTGGGAGGTTGTGGGACGAGGAGGAGGCCACTCAGGTAAGTTTTGGGAGTAAGTGGGGGGCTGGCTGGATGACCTCCCAGTTCAACCCCCCCACCCTCCAGGGAAAATCCAGAGTTTGGGGGAGGTATAAACCTTATACTTTCACCAAATTTTTCACAACCCCAATTTTTGGGATTGGGACCTACAGTTTAGAAAGAAGTGATCTAGAGAGGATGTGTTGGTGATAAATGACCATGAGGTCATGGATGAAATGATTGATGGGAACAGGAAAAAAAATTGTTAACTTTCCCTTCTGTCATTCATTAAATGAGTGTATGTTGGCTATTTTAATTCCTTTATACTTGTGGAAGAAAAAAATGACCAGGTTTCTGTGTTCTTTTTTCCTAAGGTAGGGGCTGCCATGAGAGTTCTCTGGTTGCTACTTTAATTTTACACCTGAGAGATAGCTCTGTGGTGGTCTTGTCACAAAATATAGCTTAATTAATGTTTAACTCTGTTCCTATTCTTGGATGATATCTTGAAGTAATAACCATAAGAAGTGTTTTTGTAGGGGACCCAGAGTAGTTACATCTGTTTCTACTATGAGCTAAATTATGGTAGCTCACTTCATTCTCTAAACATAAATATAACTCTTCCTAAATATGCAGGAATACCAAGATGCATGCTTATAAAGCTATTATTCTTCCAATTCTATTATATGCCTGTGGAACATGGACCATCTACAAACAGCACTAAATTTCTGGAAACCCCTGCAATTCTCTAGAGAAGACAGAAGGACAAACATCAGCATTCTAGAAGAAACAAAGACCACCAACATTAAAGGAGCTGGTTTAGCTCGGTTACTCAAGAGGGGGTGTTCTGGAGCGATCGTGTCTATAGCCCTGTTCCCCTCCCTGTCCCAGAGAGAGACCAGAACCTCAACAGGGTTGCTTACCGAGGAAGTGGGAAAATCCCCAAGAGCCGTTAGGCATCCATTTGGATTCATTAGTCCCCTGGGGTGGACCATTTTAGTGGGTCCACCACCCCTGCAGAGGTGGAAAGGTGCAATAAATCTAAACCTAATCAGATGGTAGTCGGTCCATGGCAATGGAGCAATTGTCAGCTCCTCTACCCTGCCACCTTCTTCCTATCCCTGACAGAAAACCAGGTCTAACATGTGTCCTGCACTGTGGGTGGGACCAGATACTTATTGAGACAGGCCCATGGTTGCCCTGGTAGCCATGAAGTCCTGAGCTGCACCTGACAGGGTGGTCTCGGCATGAACGTTGAAGTCCCTCAGCACAACAAGCCATTTAGACTCCAACGCCAGGCCTGAGACCACTCCGGCTAGCTCAGGTAGGGAGATTGTAGTGCAGCGGGGTGGTCAGTATACTAACAGAATCCCTAGCCTTTCCTGGTCACCGACCCTCAGGCTGACACATTCAAACATAGTTAACCATGGGATGGGGCACCTGGTCAGGGGGATGGAATCCTTTTAGACAATTGCGACACCACCTCCTTGTCCTCCAGGTCTCGACTGGTGCTGCAAAGTGTAACCTGTTTTGTTTTCCTTTGATTGAAGAGTTCACTCCTGCATCTCCTCAGAATCCCACCAGTCTTCAAGTCTTGTCCCAACTCCATTTTAGAAACTTCTCCCCACACATTCACTTTCCACGTGGAAATGTACATGTGTGCATTTATTTACATATATGTGCACAGAACATTTCTGTCCTGAAAATGCTATCTCAGTGCCAAAAATATGAAGTCTTTTTTTTCAAACAGCAAATCCTTAACTGGAATTGTGTATAAACGCTTCTCTAAGAGTTTTGTGGAGTAAAAGTATTAACATAACCATTAGCATTATCATGACATGATGACAATTTAGTGGATCTCTGCCAGATTGAAATCAAACCCAGATCATCCTGGTTGAGGTTGACAAAAAGGTACCTGGATTGTTCACATGCACACCTTTCCTTGTGTGCCATAATAGAACCCTATTACCAATAATAATTTTCCGATACTGTTAGTAAGTGAGGGGCTTTAGAAGTCTTGGAAAGGACAGACTTTTGTGATAGTAAAATTCAATATAAAGACTCAGAAAGAAAGACAAAATCCTCAAAAGACAAATAAGAAAGGCAGAACTATAGATACTATAGTGAAGTATATGATGAAGTGTGGTCAAATAATGGTATCAACTTGAAATATTTTTGCTGTATGTACTGCGATATGTCATATCACAGCATAGTGATGAGAAGGTCCAACTTGCTAAAGGTAATTGACCTATTTTGGGATGGTAAAATATGTTTTAAAGAAAATGTATAGAAAGTTACAATGTATTCTAGATTTTTAAAAACTCTGTGATTGAGCACTGAGTTATATACATTGGCATGGATCCTGATTTCATATAAGCAAAATTGTCCTTATTGTTCTGGTACTCAATTCACTCTTACTGTCGTTTTATTGTTTAATATTCTGATTCATTCTCTTTTAGAGAATCTGGCTGATTGACTTCCTTTTAGACAATCCGACAGGCTCCCATTATGTCCAGGGATGCATGCAGAAGTTTCTGTATATGCACATGTGTGAACATTTGGCTAGGTTTTCAGTTGTATAATTCTGTCATTTAACACAAGGGTTATGCAGCTTCATCAAGGCATGATGTAATCTGTGGAGTAATTCATACAAATTTCCCGCTCCTTTCCATTAATGGAAGGACAAGATTGCTGTGGAAGGGACACTTAAGGTCTAAACCATTGTTTCAAATGGCACTGCTATTAGCCATGTGCAAATGAGTAAAAATGTTTCAACAGCCATTACAAAATGAGGGGGCACTGGCACTTCATTTCTAAAGTGTTTCCAAAGTATGTTAGTGAAAAAATGGGTTACTATAACAAGAGTAACAGAACTTTATTACTATTTTGTTATAGTAATTATGCATAATTACTATAATTGGGGAAACTTCAAGGGCACCTTTCTCTCTCATTTTTTCAGCTGTTGGGTAAAACTCATGACAGTGGTAGAACACATTAATCACTCTTAGCCCACTAAATTTCAGAATGTTTCATCAGCCATAATTTTGGGGGAATTTTCAAAGTTTTTATAAACAACATTTTTAATAATCAAGAAAATTTGATCTTAGTTTGAAAGTGTTAATTCCTGTTTAATTATGTAGTCCTTACTTTGAAAGTAGTTCTTCTATTCCAGGAACTATGTTTTTGCACCAAAACTTTGTTAAATGTGTGGATGACGATGTTAAATTGGAAGATTTGAGACTCTCCAAGACACTACAGCAAAATGTGCCATAACATGATTTCCCTTGCACAAAGACAAAGTTTTTGCAGTTTAATAAACTTTTGCCATGTTTTTATGATTTAAACTATTAGGAAATTACATTTATAACCCAGGAACAAAAATTATGGTGTAGAATATTAAATTTATTGGAACTCTGGCTGCCTGGCTGGCTATAGAGGGGTAAATCTCTCTGATGCTGGATGATGCATTCTGGAAAATGTAATTTAGGACAGGCCTTTTTTAAATTCTCTGGCATAGGGGTCCTCGCCTTCCCAAACTTCATTTCCCAGAGTTCTGTGCTTTTCCCAGCAAACACTGTTTTCTCCCTCCTTTTCTGGTCCCTTCTAATGGTGAGAGGTCATTAATTTATAGAGGAAAGACAAGGCAGGCACTAAGGCAGCTTTTTTTGCTTTGCTTCCTTGCACTGAATATCAAAATGACTCTGAAAGCCTTCCAAGCTTTATAAAACTAAAATGAAAAAGTATGGGGTAAGTTTCAATTCTTAAATTCTTGGTGCAGGCCATGCCTATGTATCAGATATCAATTTGGAAGTATGACTTTAATGAATTTGAAATGATTTATGAGGACAAACAGATATTATGCATGTGCCTAACAGCTATCCTTTGTCTGGACATAGCATTATTAAAATGGAAAGGTTTTTTTTCTTTTCTTTTCTGTTTCAGGTTATAATTGTGTAAAAATATTATCTAAAACAACAAAATAGCAAAAAATGAAGACTGCCAAAAAGTGAATCAGAAGGATTTAGCTCAGATAACTCAAAAGCTGCCCAAGTAAACACAAGCTTATCTACTGAAGGAAGAACAGCATTTTGTATATCCTATTTGCTATAGCTGCAGTTTGATCTCTAGAGACCTACCAGATAGGTCAACAAAACCATTTGCAGTAATGGGCAGAGTTGCTGGAACTCAGTGTCAAAAATATGATATAACCTTTTAAAAAAAATGTGGCCTAGAGAAAATGTATAAAGTACATTGATTTTGCAGTGAACCAGTATTGTTAACTAGTATTGTTAAGATCAGTACTTTACCTCAACAAATATGTTTCCTAAAATAACTTTTCCAAAGGGCATTTCTTTGTGGCATAGTGATTCCCCATGGAATTGTCTAAATGGGAATTAATCAGAATGGTAGGTGATGACTCCACGACAGGGTTTATAATGGAGTATCAGACATACTGTGTGATACTCAGAACACCTTTGTTAAAGTCAACATCCATGTATTAGTATAATAATCCAATATGCTAGGTTTGATAGAAAGGTTTGACTCACATTGCCTATCAGATAGTTAGCAGCTAGCTAGATAGCTAGATAGCTAGATAGCTAGATAGCTAGATAGCTAGCTAGCTAGCTAGCTAGCTAGCTAGCTAGCTAGCTAGCTAGATATATGATAGAGATATTCTATCTCAAGAATATATACTGCTAAACATATTTAGATTACATAAGCATGAGAAAATAGTTATCAAAATACAGGCAGTCTCCAAGTTACAAACATCCGACTTACAAATGACTCACAGCTAAGAACAGAGGTGAGAAGAGGAAGTGAGAGAAATCTACCCATAGGAAGAGAAAATCACTCCTAAAGAATTATCATGGGGAAAAGGTATCTCAACTAAAGCTTTATTACCAATCCTTGTTTCCACAACAAGCTGAATTTTTCAAAATCCAGTTATCACAAGGACAGAATGTGAGATGAAATCTTCTGAACAGGGGCATGGGCAGCAAAACAAACACCACAGGAGTGTCAACCCTTCCCCACACTATCCAAAGGTATATATATATATATATATATATAGAGAGAGAGAGAGAGAGAGAGAGAACAATGGAAAAATGTACCTGTTCTGAATTACATACAAATTCAGTTTACAACTACATAACCTATCTTGTTTGTAATTTTGGGACTACTTGTACTGAAGATTTCAGTGAAGTCATCAAGACATGACTTCACTGCAAGTAATGAAAATCAACACTTCAGAAGAAATAAATTTTATATTGCCATGCAGAAGCACTGCCTTAAACATTAAAGGATCCAAGATGCAGTCTGTCATTCACACCACAACAAAATTCTGAATGGGCCTTGTAAAGAATCAAGCTGAAAAACCAACATAAAAGATCAAGAGGAAAGCTCTTTAATTAGTCTATGTGTTTAAATGTTAATCAAGGTTGTTCATCATATCGATCTAAATAAAATATACATACTTCATACTTCTTCCTAAATTAAATAAAAATTTAACTGCTTCACCATTCCACATTATGTTATTTTAATAAAGGTTGAGTACCCCTTATCCAAAATACTTGGAAGCAGAAATGTTTGGAATTCGAATGTTTTGTTGCTGTTTATTTTGGAATACCTCTTATTTATATTGCTGTTGTTGTTAACTGCCTTCAAGTTGGCTTTGACCTATGAATGAAAGACTTCCATGTCCCCCTTGCATCATTCATCCTGTTCATGTTTTGCAAACTCAGAGCATCCATAGCTTTCTTGATTGATTCTATCCATTGGGAATTTGATATTGCTCTTTTCTTGCTCTCTTCTACCTTACTAAGCATTATGCCTTTTCAGTGAATCATGTATTCTCATAATATAGCCATATCATGACTTATTTGCTGACAAACCAGGTAAATAAGAAATCAAACAACAGGGCTGGAATGAAATATCTTTTATGCTATTTCTTGTAGATAGAAAATCACTTGTTTTGGGGAGCAATTTAATACGGAAGTGGCTTAAGTAGTCGGTCAGTCCTGACTTGAGCCCTCAGCCTCCCCTGAGCTAAACACCACAACCCCTAAGAGTAATCCTTGATTTACATGGTTGCTCCAAGTTACAGCTGGTATAATGGATGGCTGATCAAAGGGTGTAAGCCCCCAAAGCTGCTTTGTCTTCTAACTAGGGCAAAAACCCCAAATCAGCCCCAAGGACAGAGGATTAATCTCAACTCCCAGATTGCTTGATTCCCAGGAGAAGTTCAAAGTTCCCATCCAACACAGAAAGTGCCAGTAAGTGGAACACAAATAATAGCTCCCCCCCCCATACCTGCCACAAATAGGGGACCAGTGTCTACTGTGCCCCCTATTCCCCACCAAACCCAAATAACATAAATTGTAGGGCATAAAAGCTTAATACCATAGGGCTAGCAATAATTCAGAACATTTGTAAGTAATTTTGAGGTGAGCAATGCAGAAATCCTCAGACCATTAGACATATAACTATAGAATTCTGGACCCCTCTGGTCAGTAACCTGAATCATTGGTACAGCCATGGTGGTCTGATGAGTTTTTTGTCGTGTCAGGAGTGACTCCTGGTGTGAGAGAATTGGCCTCAGTACAAACACAAAACAGTCTATGTAGAATGTCAAAATATAATGTCAAAAGAGCATATAGTATGCTAATTAACAAAATCCCGAGTATATAGCTCAATTCAGTGGCCCAAAACAAAATCAAAAGGAGCAACCGCTCTCAAATGTAACAGTTCCAGGTCTAAACAAGGGTACCACTGTATATAGGCTTCAGGGATACATACAATGAGGTAAATCATACACAAAGTAAGCATAGAGTCATGAGGCTATATTGAAGATGGAGCACCACTCTCAAAAATCTTCATGGAATAAATCCAAATTAAGTCCAGTGAAAATGGAGCACTGCTTCTCAAAATAAGTCTCTGTAGGAGAAGTCCGAATGGCATTCAACAGGGGTGCCCGGGTATTTTTGTACCCTGTTTCGGGGAAAGAGATCCCCTTCTTCAGGAGTTGAAGTAATCAGCAACTCTAGACTCTTATCTATAACAAGATATAACATAACATAACATAGAGTAACAAGTATTCTCCAGCAAAATTACAGAAGTAAAAATAATCCATACAACAAACATGCATACTCACATCATGCCAGATAGCATTTACAACAAATGACTCTGCTAGTAGTACATTCACACTGCGAGTACTTCTGTAGGTTCATCCACAGGTTTATAAAGGGTAATTTGAAACTTAAAGGAAACAGCTAAAATTAAGTGACTCATTAAGTCCCTGAGGGGAAAAGGTTTTCAACTTAAAGGTCCAATACATTTCCCTTTGGGATAGTAGTTTTTCTAAGTCCATGTGGGGTTTTGGAATGATGCATTCCAGAGCACAAAATTTAAAGGAGTTGGGTGAATGTTTGTATTGTGTAAAGTGTGAATATAGGAGGGACTCAGTAGATAAACATTTTATTCTGGATTTATGTTCAGACATTCTAATTCTCAAAGGTCTGGTTGTTTTTCCAATATACCACAAACCACAGTCACATGTTAGAAGGTAGATAAGGTTACTGCTATTACAATTGGAAAAATGTTTGAGTGTGGTGCCCACTTTGTTCCTATAGTTGTGTACCTCCTTAGTTTTCCATGATTGCTGACAGCATTTACAGCGTCCACAGGGGTAATGGCCTCTCAAAGTGCTTTTAGGTGTAGTAGTAGTAGTAGTTAAATCTGTATGAATTAACAAGTCTCTTATGTTTTTAGTACGCCTATTACCAAAAATGGGTGGTTTTTGGCAACCTGGAATATCTTGAAGAAGATGCCAGTGTTTTTTGATGATTCTGGTAATCTGTTTGGAATAGTGCGATAGTTCTTGTGTCCAAATAATTTGATTTTTTATGGGTTTGGGGCATTCTTTCAGTAAGGTAGTCCTATCTATTTTATCAGCTTTGGTTAATGCTTTCCTTATTACATGTTTGGGGTAGCCTCTATTTCTGAACTCATGGCTTAAAGTGACACTTTCCTGAATAAACTGTTCCTTGGTGCTTGAGTTCTGTTTAAGTCTGAGGAGCTGTGAAAATGGAAGATTGGTTTTTAAACTAAAATGGTGGAAGCTGTTGTAATGAAGATAAGAATTTTTATCTGTGGGTTTTCTAAAGTTCTTGACTAAAAGTTTATTGTGATCTTTATAGACTGTGACATCCAGAAAATTAATATGTGCCAGGTTGAAATGGCTGGTGAACTTAATAGACGTATGTATGGTGTTGATCCAATTAGAGAAACCTACTGCGGCCTCGGTTGATTTAAATACCATGAATATGTCATCAATAAATCGTCCATAATATATAATATTGGTGTGATACATATTTGAAGATGGATTTAATAATACAGTGTTCTCTAAATTTGCCATAAATAAATTGGCAATTGAGGGGGCCAATGGACTGCCCATTGCCACACCAAAGACCTGAAAGTAAAATTGATTTTGAAAACGGAAATAATTTTTCTCTAAAACTATATCCAACAGGTCCATAAGGAAATGTGCGGGTGGATGTAACTTGGTTCTGTTATGGAGGACATTCTCTATGGTGGTACGGGCCTCATCTAATGGAATGTTGGTGTAAAGTGAGGTGACATCAATAGTTACTAAAACACTATCCTCCTCTACTTTGAGGTTTTCTATAATATTAATGAAGTGCTTAGTGTCTTTGATATAGGAATCACAGAGAGGGACAAAGGGTTGGCAGAAAGAGTCCAGATACTTAGCGACTGGTTCCAACACTGAAGAAGAACCTGAAATAATGGGTCGGCCTGGGGGGGGAATAACACCTTTATGAATCTTTGGTAAAGTATAAAAGATTGGTATTCTAGGGAATTCTTTCTGAAGATATTTAAATGTAGAAGAAGAGATAAATCCCAGGGATAATCCCTCTTGGCACACAACCCTAATAAGGGACTGTATGTGTTTAGTGGGGTCTGTAGCAACAGGTTTGTAAAATTTACTATTAGATAACTGGCAGTTGATTTCCTTAATGTAATCTTTTTTGTTGAGTAGCACTATAGCTCCCCCTTTGTCTGCTGGTTTCCAGACTACCTCTTTAAGGTTACTCAGTTTGTTCAAGGTGGTTCTTTCAATGTCAGACAAATTAGAATGGAATGGTTGTCTGTGGGTAATTAACTTATTGAAGTCCCTCTCTACTACTTTTTCAAAGCACTTGATATGTATGCTGTCTGTGGAGGGGCAAAACTTGCTTTTAGGTTTGAAGGGATCTATGGTGGAATTGGGTATGCTGTTTGTGAAAACCTCTCTTAGGCGGATGGTTCTAAACAATTTAAATAAATCTATGCGTGCTCGGAATGCATTAAATTTTGGGGTGGGAACAAATGATAGACCTTTATTTACTACTGACCTTTCTAAATCTGATAACTTGTAATCGGATAGATTGACAATCAAGTCAGGCGTCTTCGATTTTGGCCCCGTCGAAAAAAAGTAGTAGTGGAGGAAGACCTGGAAGATGATCGGTTCATATTTCTTTGTCTGTTAGATCGTCTTAAAGAAGGTGTGTCAGAGGCTTCAGAGCTTTCAGTTGTCCTCCCTGGGTCTTCCTCTGTGGAGGAATCTGCAGACTAAGGATGAAAACTGACTCTTCTCCTAGAGGGGGCTTGCTCTTTGTCCAATAGCCATGGGTAGACTCGATTGGACAGATAATCATTGCGGTCTCTATCAAATTTTTTGATTTTAA
The DNA here is from genome assembly GCF_037176765.1 of Anolis sagrei. Taxonomy (NCBI): domain Eukaryota; kingdom Metazoa; phylum Chordata; class Lepidosauria; order Squamata; family Anolidae; genus Anolis; species Anolis sagrei. The sequence goes on from NC_090023.1 coordinate 135,797,549, forward strand.
ATTCCTTCACCTGGTTATATAAATCACTACATTTTTTGTCAAGAGTCTCAAGCATGGTAGGAGAAGTTGTGTCTTTCATAATGTTTTCCATAAGATTAGTAATTTTAGTTTCTCCTTCCTTAATAGTGGCATTGGATTTCATAATTAGTAGGGCCATCAAATCCAAAGAGCATTTATTTAGAATCTTAACCCATTGTTGTAAGAAATCCTTGTCTTCTTTAAACATGCCAGGTGGTTTATATATCCTTAGTCCTCTAGGGATCATGTTATGTCTTATATAGTCAGCTAACGTGGAGGCATGAAGATCCAAGCGAATATTTCTTTTTTTCAATTTTTCTAAATCATTGAATAAATTGCTGGTCTGGGAAGACTCAGCTACCGGTACATGGTCAATGACTGACCTATTTTTAGTGAGAGACATAATGTCTTCTTTTTCAAAACTCAAAGTACCGAGCCAGTCATCCATATTAATATGGTAGTACAGCTATACAATATCCCAGAGTACTTGTAGGGTATCAGTACAAACACAAAACAGTCTATGTAGAATGTCAAAATATAATGTCAAAAGAGCATATAGTATGCTAATTAACAAAATCCCGAGTATATAGCTCAATTCAGTGGCCCAAAACAAAATCAAAAGGAGCAACCGCTCTCAAATGTAACAGTTCCAGGTCTAAACAAGGGTACCACTGTATATAGGCTTCAGGGATACATACAATGAGGTAAATCATACACAAAGTAAGCATAGAGTCATGAGGCTATATTGAAGATGGAGCACCACTCTCAAAAATCTTCATGGAATAAATCCAAATTAAGTCCAGTGAAAATGGAGCACTGCTTCTCAAAATAAGTCTCTGTAGGAGAAGTCCGAATGGCATTCAATCATGGAAAACTAAGGAGGTACACAACTATAGGAACAAAGTGGGCACCACACTCAAACATTTTTCCAATTGTAATAGCAGTAACCTTATCTACCTTCTAACATGTGACTGTGGTTTGTGGTATATTGGAAAAACAACCAGACCTTTGAGAATTAGAATGTCTGAACATAAATCCAGAATAAAATGTTTATCTACTGAGTCCCTCCTATATTCACACTTTACACAATACAAACATTCACCCAACTCCTTTAAATTTTGTGCTCTGGAATGCATCATTCCAAAACCCCACATGGACTTAGAAAAACTACTATCCCAAAGGGAAATGTATTGGACCTTTAAGTTGAAAACCTTTTCCCCTCAGGGACTTAATGAGTCACTTAATTTTAGCTGTTTCCTTTAAGTTTCAAATTACCCTTTATAAACCTGTGGATGAACCTACAGAAGTACTCGCAGTGTGAATGTACTACTAGCAGAGTCATTTGTTGTAAATGCTATCTGGCATGATGTGAGTATGCATGTTTGTTGTATGGATTATTTTTACTTCTGTAATTTTGCTGGAGAATACTTGTTACTCTATGTTATGTTATGTTATATCTTGTTATAGATAAGAGTCTAGAGTTGCTGATTACTTCAACTCCTGAAGAAGGGGATCTCTTTCCCCGAAACAGGGTACAAAAATACCCGGGCACCCCTGTTGAATGCCATTCGGACTTCTCCTACAGAGACTTATTTTGAGAAGCAGTGCTCCATTTTCACTGGACTTAATTTGGATTTATTCCATGAAGATTTTTGAGAGTGGTGCTCCATCTTCAATATAGCCTCATGACTCTATGCTTACTTTGTGTATGATTTACCTCATTGTATGTATCCCTGAAGCCTATATACAGTGGTACCCTTGTTTAGACCTGGAACTGTTACATTTGAGAGCGGTTGCTCCTTTTGATTTTGTTTTGGGCCACTGAATTGAGCTATATACTCGGGATTTTGTTAATTAGCATACTATATGCTCTTTTGACATTATATTTTGACATTCTACAGAGACTGTTTTGTGTTTGTACTGATACCCTACAAGTACTCTGGGATATTGTATAGTGAGAGAATTGGCCGTCTGCAAGAACGTTGCCCAGGGGACGCCTGGGTTATTTGATGTTTTTATCATCCTTGTGGGAGGCTTTTCTCATGTCCCAGCATGAGGAGCTGGAGCTGATAGAGGGAACTCATCCGCCTCTCCCCAGATTCGAACCTGCGACCTGTCGGTCTTCAGTCCTGCCGGCAGGTCCCACTGCACCACCAGGGGCTCCAATGTAGTGTGCTGATAACCCCTTACTGTGTAAACAAACACAGAACTCTAAAACATAGCTAAGATATTTTATTTTTACCCATACAGTTCACTGCACCAAAAATAAATTCAGTGACAGCCCACCTGTATGTCTTCTTAGTTTTGGGAGGCAAAGTGAGGCTCATAGCCCAAATTTTCTCAGCGTGATAAGATCCCATAGGCCTGCTGGCATCTGTTCCAGATTGTAGGCAGTATCTGGTGACAATTTCCAAAACTCTTGCATCTGAATTCAGAAACATCAGCTACCCCATTGTCCAACTCTGAAACATGTTGGGTATTAAAAAAGATATTAAAATACTAGTTGTATAATGTTAATTCCCTAATTAAAGCCATGACCCTCTTTGAACGAGATAAGGAGTCGATGACACGAACCACAGCCAAACTGGCCTACCAGAAATGAACAGCCGAATTCATGCATTTGACTGTCCATAACTGGAAAGAATTCCAGGACAGTAAGGTCGGTAGTGATCTCCCAGATGTGCAAGGCCTCTGGCCATTGCTGAGGACACCAACTGCCATTGAAAAAATCTCAAAATCCAGAGAGCCTAATATGAGGGCTAGTTGCATCACATAAGTGGCACAAAAAGGTAGAGCCTGGGGCAACCAACCAACAAGCAAAATTTACATGGTCAATAAATTCCTGAAATTCTCATATTGTGGCCTTGCAATGAGACAAAAATACTCTCACCTGGTTTAACAGTCAGCAACCTTAGTCAAGGGAAGCCTAGAGTATTTAATTGTATCTCTCTATGTCCCAAAAGGTAAGTCTAGTGGATGGTAACCTATTGGAGCTGGTGGTTTGATTATAAGTTTTACATCAGTGAAGGAGATAGGAAAAAAGGAAAGGGACACCCAATAGACAAAGAGAAAGAGCCAGGTCTGTTTTGCTAATTAAATAAATTTATGACTTCAAATACATATATCTGTTTGGGAATTTTATTGTTTTATTTTTTTTCTTGAGGTTGAGAGGGTGGGGCTCAGGGGGGTCAGGGAAAAGTCAATAGTCCCAGTCTAATCTTGACTCCAGGGGGTTACTTAGGCCCCTTCTACACTGTCTTATACAATCCAGATTATTTGCTTCGGACTGGATTATATGGCAGTTGAATTGGTTGAGGTTCGAGGAGATATTCATTTAAAAACTATAGCAACATGTGCAGCATGATGTCCAAACAAAAACAGTTTTTGCAGTTTAACAAACCTTTCCCATGTTTTTATGATAGAACCAATTATGAAATGATATTTATAACCTAGGAACAAAAATTGTGTTACTTGCATAGCCTGAAGGTAATGTTATATTTTAAAAACATAATTTATAAAATACATTTTCTGTACATGAACCATAAAAACCCACAAATATGACACTATCTCAGTTACTGATGTGAACATTTTTGGATTTTGAAATATTTCAAATTCTGGATAAGAGATGCTCAACCTGTAGACTGATCACTTACAATGTTTTTGAAATTATATCAATTTCATGATTTGCAGCTGTGTATTTTTTAAAGTATTGGATCTGATTATTTCCTTTCCATGTTATTTGGTGTTTCCAATATGCAATTTGTCAGTAATACCATACCCAGAATTCTGAAATAATCCTGTCAAGAATCAAACCAAAGCATCAACAATGCAACCTTCAAACAATATTATCGTTTTTTTTTATCTTTATCCCTTTTTATTTCTAAATGTGTCCAATTTGCTATTGTTAGAATGCAAAAAGGGTCACTAAAACTTAGCAGACAACTAGGAACCAGGCAGACAACAATGCAGCTTATGCACTGAAATGCATATCCAAATGTAGGTTATAATCTGCACAGCACTATTCACTCCATTTTGATTTTTATTCTAATAATTCTAATATTAGGTTATAATGATGGTTGACATTTTATTTATTTCATTTTTATTAAGGCTGTACCAAAACCAGCCATTTCTCTATAAATTTGACAGAAAAACGTTATTATTTGAAATATTTGATAATTACAAATGTAGGGGAAATTGACAGAAATAGTGGTCCTATACCTCCCTCCCAACTTCCCTGAGTTGAGGGCACTATAATCCTAGAGAGAACCCCAATTTATAAATTGGGTTGCTCCCAGGAAAGCTATCAAAATGGAAGTTTGACCTTCAAAATGTGTGGCCTCATGGAGAGGGCAAAAACCAAAGGCCAGCCCCAAGGACAGTACTTCTTGACATTCAAGAGTTCTAGTTCCCCATTCTTTATCCCCCCCCCCCAAAAGGAAGACAAAGGTGTTCACCAAAGTCATCCCCCCCCCCCCCGAAAAATACTGTCAGTGAGATCCGATTTAAGACACTACCCTAAGCCAATTGTCCATGACACTACAGGATAGACATATCAAATCAAATCAAGCCAAACCAAAACAACAAAAACAATCCTTACAGAGGGCAAAAATTCCTACCTGGCTCCAAAGCAACTAGCTTGTTTAGACTATGAAAGGAGATTTGAGAATGTATCAACAATGGTTAAATAGGCTCAATTCTGCTCACTTCTCTTTACATATGGTGTGGATGGCAGAAAGCTAATTTTTTATGTACCCTCATTCATTTGAGGCCAGCAAAACGATCTCCCACCCAACGCTAGCTAAACAGGAGGAAAATAAAAGTCAATATCTATCAGTATTCAAAAGAGCATGTCATATATACCTGCAGCTGAGAAACCTCCGTGACTGCTCCATTCATGTCCTATGTTCAGACTTCCCAGGGACAAGTCGTTGGTTTCTCTCTGAACAGTTTGGACTCAATGGGCCTTTGGTCTGATGGCTCTTGCTATTTTCTCAGTACTTATGATGAGATTTAACAGTTACCAAAGAAAACCTGGGATCAGTACCATCTCTCTTGGCTAGCACACTTTCAAGCTTTTGAAATATAGATCAAAAAGAATATATTTCCAATAACTGAGAAAAAAAATCTTTGTCTCGCCCTTTCAAGTACTGAAAAAGATAGCATATAGCTGGAAATGTCATCAGTTCCACAGTACAGAATTTTCAATTATAGTATATATTGCCCATTAACAGTCTTTGCAAATATTATGCAGAATCTTAGCAGTATACTAAGCAGTATACTTAGCAGTATTCTGTTTCAATGATAAGATTTTCATCTGTCCAAGATGTTTTGTCACATTTTATCAATACTCAAAAAACAATTTAATTTTTTTATGTTTTCAAAAATCATTTCTATTTCTTTTTAAAATTTCTTCTGGATAATTTTTATTTAGTAAGTAACAGACAGTATACAAACAGGCATAAAAAGCAAGAATACAAACCAAAATACAAAGCCAAAAACAGTAGAAATCTATTTTTCTGACACAAAAAACATACTACCACAACAATCACTAAATACTATGTATAGCTCTGAAGTGCCTAATCTAAGGACTTTCATTATTTGTCCTATGATCATATTTTCCTCATTTTTTCCTCATTAGATGACATCCTTCTAACAACAACAAAAACGACAATTATATATCTATATAAATAAAAATGTAATGTTCATTTGTGGGATTAACAGAACTCAAAAACCACTGGACGAATTGACACTAAATTTGGACACAGGACACCTAACAACCCAATGTATGTCCTTCAGTCAAAAAAATGATTTTGTCATTTGGGAGTTGTAATTGCTGGGATTTATAGTTCACCTACAATCAAAGACCATTCTGAACTCCACCAACGATGGAATTGAACCAAACTTGGCAGACAGAACTCCCACGACCAACAGAAAATACTGGAAAGGTTTGGTGGGCATTGACCTTGAGTTTGGGAGTTGTAGTTCACCTACATCCAGAGAGCACTGTGGACTCAAACAATGATGGATCTAGACCAAACTCTACACAAATACTCAATATGCCCAAATATGAACATTGTTGGAGTTTGGGGAAAATAGAATCTTGACATTTGAGAGTTGCAGTTGCTGGGATTTGTAGTTCACCTACAATCACAGAGCATTCTAAACCCAATCAACAATAGAATTGGGACAAACCTCCCACACAGAACCCCCATGTGGGCCACAGCAATGCATGGCAGGGGACGGCTAGTATCAAACAGCCTATCTACACTGCCATACAATGCAGAGTAATCTGGGATAAACAGTTTAATCCAGTTAAAACTCAATTAAAAAATTCTCAAAGTATGAGATCTGTGGAAACAGACAACTGGCATCTCCATCTATAAGCCCAGGTGTCTATCTCCACAGCCCTGCCTAAAACAATGGCACACCCTCCTTACTAGTTGGAGGCCTCCCTTAGCTCTGTCACAATAAGTGATTATGTGATGGATCTTTGGAAAGGAAAGCCACCCCTCTTCTCTAGGTCATTGTTTTGGGGGCAAAACAGGGGGCAGGAGGAGGAGAGTAACACTTGCCGTGCCAACACCACATTGGATTGTATGATTTTAAATAACTGGTTTTTGTTTATGTTTTTATTATGTGTGTTTTTTGACATTAATTGTTGCCTATATATGCAAGCTGCCTTGAGTCCCCTATGGGGTTGAGAAGGGTAAAGTATAAGTACAGTAAATAAATAATAAAAAAAAATTGGCACAGTGAGTATGTTTGGTCACTCTCCTGCCAATGAGGTGGGGTTTTGCCCCCATGTCTCACTGCAAAATGTATAACAAAGTAGCATTTTTAATGCTGGTTCAAGCTGCATTTTGTCCTGAGTGGAATCAGCCTAAGACATTTGCTTCCATAGGCAAAGGACAAAGACTGCAATCTCCTGTTCATCCAATGTGTGTAACATATACCAATTGTTCTACACAGGGCTGCTGAGAGTTTTTGTCCCAGTGAAATATTTTTGAAGGGGGGGGGGCACAGACAGCCAGTTCCCAGGAAATTATACCAGCTTGCAACCTCATTAGCCCTCTCTGTCCCTTCCCCAGCCTCCCCCTTTCACCTTCCAGTGTAGCTGACTCATACTACTTAATGTTAGGGCTAGTTCTATTGAAAGCTACTGATTATTTAAGAGACACTAATCACTGTAAGCACAGAATAGACAAACATCTGTCTTAGACTGCAAACTGAAGGCATGAGACCTTCGTCATAAGAATACCAAAACAGTATTTGAATCAGCAAAGGCAGCAAAATAGATTTTGCTTTTTAAAATATCTACAGAGTTTGTAAAAGCGAAGTAATTATCAGTAGTCAAATAGCCTGTTCTAAATCACACTTTTCATTATTCAGATATTTCATTTTCTAATCCCTTGGACTGTAATTTGATCAAAAGGTATTTACCTTCAAACTTCATGAGGATATTGATTATCATGGACTTCTGGCTGGCTGTATAATTTCTCTGATCTTTACATAAATTGGAAAAAATTACACTTATACACATTTTGAAGGCATGAGATGTCTATAGTCATTAAAATGGAGTAGTTTACTTGCACCATCTATCTCAAACTCTTCTTTAATATTTCATCAGGGATTCCATCTTTCCCTGATGTCCTGTTTGTAGATAAACTAATTACCAGTTTTTCTTTCCTCAAAGCAAGAAATAGGCGGTCAAAGATCAAGGTTAGCAATTAAGGTTCTGGCACTATTGAATACTGAAAATAGTGTTATTAAAAGAGTCATCCCTAAGCTGTAAAATGTTATGAAGACAAAATGCATATGCATACAAATATATCCTAATGAGACAATATATTAGCATTTTAAACCTTACATCTACTTACTTATAAAATCCTGTAGAGTTTTGCTGGCCAATATTCTACATAAGTTACTTAGTTAACTAAATAGTTTTTCCAACATGATGTTGCAAGACAGACCCGTTAAAGCACCAGACCAGTATTAATTAAAGTACAGTTTATTAGTTAACAATCAAAAAGGAGCCAAAAATAACTCAAAAAGACTCAAAACACCTATTCTTCTGTGTGAAACATAAAATTACCCACAATTGGGACAAAAAACAAGACCTGGAAAATAACTCAGATTAAATTGGAATATAATCCAGTTTAAAATTAAAGTTATGCAAACAGCAAGAAAAAGTACTCAAAACAAATGAAGGTCATCTCAGCACACAAAGGGTTGTCACAGCACACAAGAGTCATCAGAAACACTGAGGTCATCCACCGTGAAGTCAGTCCAAAACGAAGTCGTCGTCCCAAAGAAGCAAGCGTAGTGAATCCAATCCGGGTAGCAGAGGGAGAAGTCAGCATACATGAAAATCCAGTCCAGGTCTTACACAAAGCCAAAATGGAGAACAGCAGCTCAGCAGGCCCACAGAAGTCTTCCCAAACAAGTCTTCCTAAACACAGCTCCCAGGAACAGACACCCATCAACACCTTGCCGACTGCAAGGAGTCCCCATTTCTCAACCCCACTTTTATTTACAAATCTTCCTCAGAGCTGGAACTAGGCAATGCCCTGCCAACGCCCCTTGCAGCTGAAGCCCCTTGCCCGAATTCCTCCTCCGAACTGGAATCAGACACTGCCCCACCGTTTCTCCTTCCACCTGAAGCCCTTTGCCGATCTCTCCAGTCTCTCCATCTTCTATCCAAACCCATAACTCCCCAAGATTCAACCGGATCCTCAGTGTGCCAATCCTCTCCTCCAGAGAAACCCACAAATGTATTGCTACTTGTGGGCTCTTCACAGACAGCCTGAACCTCCCGTACTTTAGTCCAATCCATTTCTTCATCCTCTGAACTTGCCATACCACTCTCCTCAGTCTCAGACCCATTATTCCCTGTGAAGCTCACAAATGATTCATCATCACTGGTTTCCATAAGTATTTCCCGGATCCACTTTCTCTGTTGCTCCTCATTGGAGTCTTGCTCACAACACATGATGGGAAAAATCATTTACCTGTACTTTGCTGGCAGAAGGGACGTTCTGGTGTGTAGAATATTAAATCATGGCAATGGTGTGTGTAGATTGGAATCATGAAGATGGAACAGTTACCTAGATTCATGCATCGATTGCAGTTCCATACTCACAATTATTACTTAGTTACTATCCTAAGTAGTTGACTTAGAATAATGGCCACAGCCTGTAAAAAAGTAATTCCATGATCGAAGTATCCTAGATATGTGTATTTTATTCTTTCTCTAATTCTCTAATTAAATGCAGCTAACTCCGGGCCATTAGATCTGATTTGTAATTTTTCTGATCTACTTTACAAACCACATCCACATAATTAACAACTTCCACAATAGCAAGGCTTCACTCCGGGCCATTAGATCTGATTTGTAATTTTTCTGATCTACTTTATAAACCACATCCACATAATTAACAACTTCCACAATAGCAAGGCTTCATTTATAGATATAGAACAGTGTTTCTGGAACAATACATCTAGACAGCAACAGGTTATTTACCTAAACTTGTGTTGTTGTTTATCTGGAAAAAATGGCAAAATAAATTGCAAATAAATAAAATTGACCCTTTCCCATTAAAAACCTTTGAAAATAAAGACAAGACATTCAGGAATCTAATTAGGGCACTGAAGGAAAATGGTATCAAAAGGGTAGGAGAACCACATGGAACCCAATGGAGAAATAATAAAGTGGGATAAGATAAAAGACAAAGGTGGTCAAGCAAACTGGATAGAATGGTTAGGCCTGTCCAGTAAGGCTCAGGCCTTGAAAAGAAGAGAAGTACCCAAAACCCCAGAATAAATAAAAGGAAAGTAGAAATAGACAAAGGAATTATTGAGCTACTGTATACGGAACTACTCACCTTAACTTACAGCACAAAAACAACCCTTATAGAGAACTGGAAACAAGAAAAACAACTTTAGTGATAAATTAGTTGGGTCTTCGATTGACAGTATTCATAAAATTAAACACATAAGGATCAAAGAAACCCAAAGAAAAATAATCTCTAAATGTTACAGAACCCCTCTTCAATTAGCACACATAATAGGAAATATTTCAAACAATTGTTGGCACAACTGTGGGGGAATAGGTTCATACATGTGGTGGGACTATAGAAAAATCCAGAACTATTATAGTAAAATAAGAAATGTAATGGAAGGAATAATAGGGAAAGAATTAATGCGGGATACAGCCAGATTCATGTCTCTCACAATAAAGGCAAAGGAAGATAGCAATAATTGGACAGAAATCCTAAAATATATGGCAGCCACAATACAGGCCACAATAGCTCGAGGATGAAGAGACAATACAAGATGGGATTTAGAAACTTAGTAGGCTTATCTATCAGACTATATAATCAATGATTTCATCAATCAAAGGGAAAAGAAACAAGTATATAGTAAATAATCATAAAGAACAAGACTGGTTCAGGAAATGGTCTGTGCTATATGACAAAATAGACAGAGATGACAGATATAACATTTTGAACCAGGCTTTCTACATGGTTAAACTGATGCAATAACATCATTTAGAACTGCTGTTCCAGGAGGGTGGGGGAATGTGGTGATAGATATCTAAGGAATGTATAAAGTGCCATTTAAGAAATATTTACTTTTGGAATAATGTATAGTGAAATAAGTCCTATATGGCAAAAAATTGTTAATTTTTGGGATGTATCAAATAAAATTTATAATTAAAAGAAATACCTAAACTTCTGTTTAGAATCCAGGTCCAATCAGTTCAATAACTGCAAAAATACTACAGGATCAGAAAATTATTGTATTTATTCGAGTATAATGTACCATCAATTATAATGTACACTTCAAATTTGTAGAAAAAACATAAAATGTAATATAATAATAAAAAACTTTATTTATATTCCACCCTTTCTCCCCTGTAATACCCCAACAGGCAAGAGGAAGTCATGCCCCTCCATCTGGTGAATGTGCTAGACTCGGCCTGATGGTTGGATGAGCAGTGGTTTTTCAACTAAGGAAGCAAAAATGAAAAGCACACCATAGATATATCCAGAAACAGAAAAAAGTTGATGTAGGCAATGGTTCTCTCCTCCCCCCCCCCCCCGCACACACAGAAGGAACGTGAGCAAGCTCATAGGTTAATATCAGTTTAACTTGAAATTGGCAACACATGGTAAATAGCACAGGATCGGGCCTTTAAATGCCTTATTATATGCTAACAGCTCATTTGAACAGAATATATATGCTAGAGAAAATGAAGTAAAACACACAAGCAGATAGACCAAGGTATGTAATTAGGTGTACATAAATCAATATTGTTGCATGCATACACTTTGTTTTGATATTGTAGGTTGCCAGAAAATAGATTCATATGGTTCCATCATATATAATAGTCCACCTGTGGTTTGACACCTCTTTCTTTACACAATAAATGTCATGGTTAAAAGGAATAAAAATGATACTTAAAACAGTATAAAATGAGAATACTACATTCACAATGCATATGAGCAAGTCCTATCACTGTTCAGATGTTTGAAGAACATCTCTTTTAAACCCTGAATTGGTCCACCCTAGGTAAGGAATTCCTTTTGCTGTAAGTGGCCTTATTGCTTTGTGCTTTATTGCCTGGTTTCCTTAATATTCTTTGGGTTTATATACATTTTGATACATATTATGTATACAATAGATGCTACTTAATACTTTGAAAATTCCTTGTCAATTTGATGGACTGGGGTTGTATACTTGTAATAGTTATTGGAAAACTATTTTAAACTAATGGTAGCTTTTATACTTGAAATGGAAATTGTGTTCAAGCTATGGAAGAACTTAAGAACAAGTATGGCTTCAGAAGTTGACTTGTTTCCAATAAATTATAATTTAAATTAATCCCAGTTTCCACTTCAAAATTTCTCCTCATGATCATACTGAAAGAAAAGGAGTGAAGCAGTGAGCATTTGAATCTAAGACTCTGTCAAGCTTATTTGCCTAGTTGTAAGTTTCCTTTAGCATTATCACTGTGCTGTGTCTTTGTGTCACAATAGCATATATATAAATTTTATAATTATGCATTTATCCAACAGCAAATGAGAAGTATACCCTGTTCATTAGTCATAAAGCTTAGCAGTAGGGGTGTGCATTTTGGGGAAAAATCCTTCCTGAATTTCATGTTGTTTTCTAACACACACACACACACACAATCCATTTTCCAGGAACTTTCATTTTTCAGAATGGGTGATATGCCATTTTTCAGGACAGCAGTCTGATTTCCAGAAGCAATCTGGCCATGAGGTGGCAATGGGAAAGCTTCATGGGCTCCCCTTTCTATCGTTTTTAAGGATATCAGAATGAAAGTGGTCACACACATTTACCACTGCAAGGACACATTTACCACTGCAAGCCCCCCCCCCCCCCCGCATTTCAGAATGTTTGGGTCATCCCACCATTTTAGTGATTTTTAAAAAAAGTTTCATGAAATAAAATATCCTTTAAAAACCCAAAGCTCCTCCTCCTATTCTCTGGAATGTCTCCACAGCGAAGAGCAGCATAAGGGCAGAGAGTATGTGTGAATGAGTTAAAGATGTGAACATTACAATTTCCAAGGGCTTTGTTTATTTTTTTGTTTATTTTTTAAATAAAATTTTGGGACAAGGAAGGCTGCTACTGCAGTGGGGCAGGTAGAAGCCACCCAAGGGGTACACACATACAAAAGCCAGATGAGCTGGGGCAGCAAGAGTACACAAGCCCAAACAGGTAGGGCAGGGGAAGGAAATAAATGAGAGAGTCAATGACGTGTGTGTGTGTGTGTGTATTGGGGAAAAGAAGAAACAGGGCAGAGTACAAGCAGCAATATAGATAGATAGGGCTGGGGAAGAACAGAAAAGAGATTGTAAGAAAGTCTCCAATGGGGACTCAAGGGAGTCAGGCTATCCGCTGAACCCTCTCTTCCCTTTACCACCCCACCACAGAGTCAAGCCTTAAAGAAACATCCCCCAAAAAGCCATTTAACCCCCCCCCCACCACCACCATATGCATGTCCATCCTCCTCAACTCCAAGTGAAATATGCAAAAAGGAGGACTGATATTAAGGAAAAGTTTTGGAACAAAAAACAAGGCAAAAAGTAATCCAAATGAGAGAGATACAACCAATGAACAGCTAGGCAGTAGCAAACCAGAACACTGAAACAAGCAACCTCTCCCTCATGTTGCGATTGGCTCAGGCAGCAAGGCTCCTTTGTGCAACATGGTGTTGCTGAATGAAAGTTAAATCAGCCAGTTTCTGCAGACGCGTAATTAGTTACGAATGGGGAAAAAAGTCATGGCACCCGTGCCATTATGGCTGAAATGGTAAATGAAAATGACAAATCAGCTGGTGCCTGTTTTTTTTAAACGGATCCATGCACAGCCCTACTTAGCAGTATGGATTATTCATGTAACCTAATTCCCTCCATTAAAAAATACAAATTGGTACCATATCTTTAGTTGATACTGATTTCTTTTTCTAATTTTAAACCTTTGCTATTTTACTCCATAAAATTATTCAAGAAAGACAGATGGAAGTGGGCAACTACTACAAGAAAACAGTACTGCCAAGAACACATTGAAAACCAAAAGATGGGGGGGGGGGTGTAAGAAAAACAACAAAAAATGAGGAAAAGAACAGATTTTACAAGCCAGTAGTTTTCAAAAGGTGTACATGGGCTGGAGGTGATTAGAGAGGCATTAAATGAGCAAGAAACTGATGAGCACAATCCAGATCATCAATAAGCAATCCAGATGTGCAGTACAAGTGAATGGAGAGATTGATGAGTCCTTTGAATCAGGTAGGAGAAGCAGTAGGAGTTTGACAGGTTATTTACTGACTGCCATAATCTTTAATGTTGCTCCATGAATCAGACAGTTGAGACCTATTGCAACATCACAACACATTTTAGGGTGCTAGTTTAGGTTTTCCCACAGTGCCCCCATCAGTGTATCAAAGCAATAACATTATACACTTACAAGTTTCATTGTGGTTCTGATCTTTTTATTCTGCAGCATCTCATAACATTTATGACCAGTAGATGTTTCACTCACATTGCCTCCACTTGTCAGCTGTCAGTTTACTCATGTTAGTAAAGTGTACTAGCAGCTTGATTTCTGCTGCTTTGGAGATTTGTAAATTGAACAATGGATTCAAACTGCAAGAAAAGGATTTCACTGAAATATCACCTAGAACTCCCTGACAATTCAACAGTAGAATTTTCTATATAGTCCAAGTCAACCAACCTAAGTTTAAACTGAATGGAAGGTGAGTGGCTGGGCAAAGTATCATCACTGGAAAAGAGGGTTTGAGGAGGGTTGAGGAGGTAAATCTATACTGGCTGGTAAATGTGGGCCAGTTGTGAGCAGACATTCAAGAAGCAGTCACACATAACTTCCCAAACGTCCTGTGGTGGAGTCCACATGGCTCGACTGGGCTGTGTGAGCTTCATTGGGTGGTTTCCTCATTTCCCATGTTGTTGCTGGTGCTCCCATTTTAGTGCAGAAAAAAACATAAATTGAAAGCTGTTTGGTTAAGTTATTGGTTATGTACTAACTTATCAGTAACTTCCAAAAAGAGTAGAAATTCTGAATTTGTTGTTGGAATGTGAGTCAACATGCAGAAAACTATCATTTATATAAAGGTCTACTCTGGTTGAGATTAAGAGGCCAATTGTTTAATAATTTAGGATTCACACCAATTACTTAATATTTTAACAAAGTAGGTAATGTTCCTTAGGCATTTAAAATCCTTGAATGAGTGTGTATGTGTGAGTGTTTTGAGGAATGTGTATGTTCAATTGATATAGAATTTAATTTTAAAAATATAGAAATATATCATTGAATAAACGGGTAAGTCTCTTTTAACTGCTACAATATTTATTTTATTTATCTCACTTTTGGATGATTTTTACATTCTGCAGTCATTAGCAGATCTTAAAGTAAGGGTATAATTTACAGCAGGCCTGCACAACTTGGAAGTAGTAAGGGGATGTACTTAAATAAGATAAACCTCTTTGGGCTACAGATAAGTTTTTGGTGTCTCTCCAGGTTTTTGAGAGAGCCCCTTTCCCTCAGAGCAAGCAGTAAAGCACAGTAATCTCAATTTCCTCCCTCCCCTCAGCACAGCACTGAGTTGTAGTCCTTTTCTGAGAAAAAGAAGAAGTGCCTCAGCTCTTGCCTCAGCTGGTCTTCCTTTCTCTTTGCCTGGGGTTGCTTCCACCGTCTCCTCCTATGGAAGGTAAAACTGCCAACTCTGTGTCATTCATTTCCCTCATTTATGATGGAGAAACTTAGCTTTGCTATGAAAACCTGCTTCTCCCTCAAAAGTGAGGGAAATAAACAGTGGGGAGTTGGTGGGTTTTCCCACCAGAGGAGGAGATGACAAAGGCAACTCAGAGCAAAGAAAAAGGAAGACGGATGTAGCGGGGTTTCTCCCTCATAAGTGAATGATGTAGAGTTGGTGGGTTTTGCCACCAGATGAGAAGGAGATGACAGAGGCAAAGATAAAGGAACAGTGGCAGAGGCAAGATCTGAGGCCCTTCCTCTTTATCACCTCCTTCTTCCTCTAAACAGTTGATTTTATGTTATTTTTTTTCATAACCTGGAGCTCAAAATTTCAACTTTAATGACTAAAGGTCCGATTTCCTGCCCCCTACTCCGACCTGAATCCAACAGCCTTCTTAGGCCATGTTTCCTTTTTTTATTTTTTTTAAATTATTTTATCATGGTTCAATACATTTGTTATACATTCTTTGTTTTACAGCAGATTCATATTATTCAATACAACCTACCATACTTTAACTTTTGGCATCTAGCATTATTTTTCTGCTTATACATATTATCTATCTCTCACCAGTGTGCTCCCCTCTCCCCCTCCCAAGCCATGGCTTTTACATATAATCTGTCCAAAATTTCAATTCTTCTTGTGGAGGTAACTTTCCTTCTTTATTTTTTAATCCTTTTTCAATAAATTTTCTCCATACATCACCAAAATCACTTTGTTTCCATATACCTCTTTTTACTTTTAATATACATGTCAGCTTATCATTTATTGCCAATTTCCATACTTCATATCATGTGATTAAGAGCTTTCCTAGTTTGACACTGAACTCTTTAGGGTCCGGTTGGAGACTTTCATGACAAAAATAAAGTATTTCCTCTATGTACAAATTACAAAGAAAACAAAAATATTTGCACCAAACCTTTGGTGGTATTTAAATCTTTGTAGTCATTCTAATGCAGATCCTGTTAACCAAAAATGTCAACACAAACACATTTGGTCATGCTGGAGGGGTTTTATCACAGAGAAAAAAAAACTTCAGCATTGAAAACAAGAAGAGTTCAGGCTTGAAGATAGACTAGTAATTAAATATTGATTGTTTTATCTGCTGCATGTGTACAATTCTAAACAAATGCTGCATCATTTTTACCCTTCTTTTTATTTTTGTAAACACAAAAATGTATGAAGGCATCCATTTTCCAGATTACAAAATATGAAGTCTGGTTTCTTCCACTGATTTACTGATCTCACTTGGACTTAATCAATACTGCTTATAAATAAAGTCCATTCTAGGAATGTCAGTGAAGGCCTGAAAAAGTGTAGCTTTTATCAGAAAAGAGTAGCAAAACATTAGTAAAAAACTAAAATTCTGTGAGCTGGCAACTCAGGAATAATAAATTTAAAATTCCTTGCTTTTTATAATTGGCATCCTGTTGTTCTAATGTTCTAATGTTGTACCTGAAAGAATATGTCGCGTGAAGCTCTAGTATCCTTGTTTTACTGTAGTTTGTACTTGCTAGCAAAACTCCAGCCTCTATTATGAAATATATTTAACTAGAAAATGTGGATATACTACAGATGGAGATGGCAAATATGTTAGTTCAATTTCTGACACACTCAAATTTTAAGTATTTTGACAAATTTCAATTCATAGAATTGGAACACAAAAGTCCCTTGTGGCAAGCATTCTATATTTGAATTTTGCCAATTTAAATACATAATAAAAATGGGGGGGGGGGGGAATCAATTATGACTTTCCTTGACAAACTAATTTGGATATAATATGGCAATATTAGATTAAACCAATTCAGCATGGACCAAGAAATATCAATCTACATGTATAGAATCAGGAAATCAATTATGAATGGGTGGAGGTCATGGGCTGCATATGACGCTAACGTGTGTATTTTTAGTGCTACCAAGGTATTGTGAGAAAAATAAAATCCTAAATATGGGTGTCATAATGTAGCTCTGAAATTCAATAGCAAACTGTTAATGAAATAACACTGGATTTGATTAATATAATCCCTTAATTCAAGCAGGATTCCTTTTATTTGCAGGGAAACATTGACTTAACAAACACTAAGGAACTGACTAAGATTACATTAATTCAAACTGGAAACCTTGTATTTTTCTCAAAGATCTTAGTTTTGCAAACCATTTTCTGTTAACATTTTTCCTTTGCTGTTTCTGCTGCTATTGCTGCAATCAGTGCTAACAATAGAAATGTAAAGTCCTTGTTGATTTAAAAACTGTGCCAGCAGAATGGATCATCACAGATATAACTATGTGGTTTTTAAATATGTCTCCACATGACCCCAGGCAATGGGGAAGTGGATTGTATATGTAAAGAATGACATTATTAAGTGTGGGAGAAAAGAAATTATGTGCCTAGGTCTGTATGTTAGCTTCATCCAATTTTACTCAAAAGTTTTGCCACTGTAACTGTACTGGTGATGGTCCATTCAGATATGCAACAACTAATGTTGGCTTTGTCAAGTGATAAACACTTAAGTATCAAATAGGCATGATATTTGTTTTGAAACATATCTTTGAACATTGAATAAACCAGACTGCAGGCAAGAAGAATGGCTTCCTAATTTTGCCCTCTGCTCTGCTATTCTGCTATGACTTATAAATTGATATTATAGTTGGACTTGGGATGTAGCACTTCTCATCCGCAAAGGAAGTGTCCTTGTCAGCTTGAATAATTAGGATGGGGGATTGTTGGCAGGTCCAGTGGTGGTGTTGACCAGGAACTTCCAGCAGCCCCCTCCCCATCTTAGTTTAGTTAGTGCAGAAGAGAATCCTTCAGCAGTAGCCACCACTTCCCAGCAGGCAGAGCAAGCAGAAGCCATTACATTGGGACAGGATGAAGGGTTAAGTGTTCTATCCTTTTTAGAATACAGACAAGAGAGTACTCCAACTCATAGGTCTGCCTGATTAGCAGTGAAGCTGACTCTTCACGAGCAAAACCTAAGAACACAGGATAAAAAGTTTTCAAGGTTTCAATATTATTATAGGTGACAACATCTTTGCTTTGTAGTGTAACTCTGGACTATCTGAATTATGGGTCTTGTTGACTGTACCTTGTCTTCTGTATTGTACTGTGGACTGTACCTTGGCTTCTGCGTTTTGCCATCTGCCTTCAACCTCGAACACTTCTATATTCAGACTGCTGGCTTTGTTGACTGTGGACTGGATTTCTGGTTGCTGTTTGTTGCTGCATAGACTTTTTCGGCATAACAATGGCAATTTGGACTCTGAACCTGGAATTTATCTCACTCACAATGGCTAGTGTTTGCTAAAACTATAAGCCTACAGGGACTTTAGCTTTGGGCTGTCTCTGTATTTATATTTGGACTTTGAATCTTGTTTGTTTAACCGGGACTTGGTATAACATCACATGAAGAGACAACCATCCCCACCCATTTGTTGTTGCTATATATGCCATCATTTCCAAATTTACTCATGCCATCTGGATCTGGTGGGAGCTGCAACAGCATCTGGAGTGCCACAGATTTCCCACATCTGTTTAATACTTCCTTCTACTGGGAGGAACGTATTGTGATCAATAGTAAAATGGTTCAAAACTTCACCCATTAGGAAGACATAGCAAAATGGAAGCATATCAACTCAGGTATAAACAAATAAAACTTCATAAATGTTAATACGTTATACTGACTCTTGTCTGAACAATTCAGTTCAACACTACTGGTAATATAATACAGTGTTTTCCCCATCCACACCCCACATTCAACAACTTGAACTATGGACAATGCAAATCTCTTAATTATATTCAGACCATGTCAATTTTTTAAAAAATGTTTATAGTGTTGGTATTAAAATAGTGACTGACTAGCAGTAGATACAATAAATTCATTCATAAGTGGAGTTTTCCAAAGCTACAATTCTGCAGACAATTTAGTTAGACTGCTGAAATCCCATCAGGTACAGGACTGAAGCTAGAAACTTTGATAAGTTGTACACTTGGGGAAAGTTACATTTACCAACTTAAGGTCAGGTATAAAAACAAGGCAGCAGGGAAATAACACATGAGATGTATTTTCTGTCTGTATTTCTCCTATCTGTAATATTTGTGCAAAAGCCTTTTGCCACACTATAATGGCATTTTGTCATAATCTCCAAGGAGTAATAATTTTGCCTGAGGATGAGACTGAATCATTGGTGATCTTCCTGCTGCCACTGACCTATAGATGACATTTTGTACCCAATTAATTAGACATCTTTCTTTTGAAGGAAATGGCACACTGTGCATAATTAGAATAGGCATCAAAGTTAGAATCATTGCCTCGCTACTTGGAAGAAACTAGCCTGTGGCACTTAAAGATGGGTTTTGTATCATTCACTGTGTTAGTGCTACTATAGTTGCGATTAAGACTAGATGAGAAATTGATTCCCCAAATAGATTTGGGACATTTTCCATCACCCAGAAGGTTCCACAACTTATATGAGTTTGAGCTTAATGACACATGATACCAGACAGATATTAAGGGGCTCTCCTACAAAAACAGTCTGGCTCAAAAAGATATGGGGAACTGTTTGGAATAAAATGGAGCTTCTGCATTCAAACTGAATGTAATAAACTCAGATGTGAAGGGGCCCACAGACCAGGGCAATACTTCTGTAAAATTTGCCACATTTCTCCATAATGTTCTACAGAAATGCCAAGGGAGGGAGGGGGAGATAATTTCATTTCCTGAGCTTAAAGAGTCCTTTTCCGAGATGGAGAGCCAAGAGGATGATCCTCCCTGTGGAAAGAAGACAAGAAAAGCAGACAGGATTTTTATTCTACTCTCATGAAACCGTAGCTGCTACCCTTGTTAATTTAAACTCCTTGACTTGCCATTCAATTGTTGGGAAAAGGGAAGATCTCCTATGCACATGCACACTGTACAAAAAAAAAAGTGAAATAAGAATAGGAAAGATGAAGAGGTCATAAAAGAAAGCTTTTATTCTAAGCTAAAATAAAATAAAATTGGCAAGGAAAGGTATCCTTTTCCTGAGGGTAACCACCTTCAGGCATACTTAGGATAAGTTACAACATTTCAAAACAATCTGAATCATATCCAGCCAGAGGTTAAAAGAAATGCAATTTCCCTAATGTGACTGGCAGTCCTTAGATATTCCCGACTGCAGCTGTCCTATAGAAATGGACTGTTCTTGGCAGCTGGGAGCCTAAGGCTGTGTAGATTCATATATGACAGTGTAGATTCATATAATCCAGTTCAGATAATCTGGATTCAGAAATTAGATTATATGATAGTGTATATCTAACCAGAGACTTCTGCCTACCCAGTCTATTATTAACTCCTTCTGGATGGACACCAAGCCCTCCGGTTCTTGGGTTGCTGTGAGTTTTCCAAGCTGTATGGCCATGTTCCAGAAGCATTATCTCCTGATGTTTCACCAACATCTATGGCAGGACTCAGTTGGAAACTAGGCAAGTAGAATGTCTGGGGGTGGGAGAAAGAACTCTTGTCTGCTTTAGGCAAGTGTGAATGTTGCAAATGGCCAACTTGATTAGCATTTAATGGCCTTGCAGCTTCCATGACTAGCTGGTTGCTGCCTGAGGGAATCCTTTGTTAGGAGGTTTTAGCTGGCCCTGTTTTATTCTTGTCTGGATTTCTCCTGCTTTTTGAGTCTTGCTCTTTATTTACTGTCCTGATTTTAGAGTTTTTAAATTCTGGTAGCCAGATTTTGTTTATTTTAATGGTTTCCTTCTTTTTGTTGAAATTGTGCACATGCTTGTGAATTTCAATGGCTTTTCTGTGTAGTTTGGCATGGTGATGGTCGGAGTGGTCCAGCATTTCTGTGTTCTCAAATAATATGCTGTGTCCAAGCTGGTTCATCAGGTGCTCTGCTATAGCTGAGTTCTCAGGCTGAATTAGTCTGCAGTGCCTTTCATGTTCCTTAATTTGTGTTTGGGCACTGCATTTGGTGGTCTCTATGTAGACTTGTGTAGAGCTGCATGGTATATGGTAGGCAGCAACCATCTAGGTGTTATAGAGATCAACCAGGGCTTTGACAGGATCATCAGCTGCCATGACAGGAAGATCCCCAAGAGACATCAGGAATCCATCCGAATCCAGATGTCTCCTGGGGTGGACCATCTTAATCGGTCCACCAACCCTGCAAGGGTTGGAGGCTATGGTTAGTTTAAAACTGATCAGATGGTGATTGGTCCATGACAATGGAAGATTTTTTTGTTCTTTCACACCAACATTTCTTCTCTCCACAATAAAGATTGGATCTAGAGTGTCTCCCACTTCATGAGTGGGTCCAGATATCACTTGGGACAATCCCATGGTCATCATGGTAACTATGAAGTCTTGAGCTGCTCCAGATAAGGTGGACTCTGCATGGATGTTGAAGTCCCCCAGCACTACCAGTCACTGGGACTACAACACCACACTAGAAAGCACCTTGGCAAGCTCTGGCAGAGAGACGGCTGTGCTGCAAGGTTGATCCAGATTAACCCAAAGGAAAGGCACTCCCCCTCCCTCTATCAGTTCTATTCATGAGTCATGGGACCAACTAGAATGCTCATGGACCCCTGGAATTTGGCAGATGTTCTTGTCACAGCTGTAGCAGCCAGCTGTGAAAGGGAGTGCCAAACTATGTTTGGCATAGCTGGGTTGTATGAAGTGTCTAAGGGAGTCACTGTCAGGTCATGAAGTGGACCCAACTTGGCATCCTTGATGCTGGATCAGGCCTTCTTTGACATTCTGTATAGAAGTACCCATAGTGTTTGACTTTAAATCAATAACAAATTCATTGGTAGTGGAAGAGGCAAGAATATATATTAAAATAATGCTGATGCTGTTCTGCCAATGCTGCTTGTTGTGATGTACTAACAATTGGGTACATACTGCCTGGGTGCCTACTCCAAAGGTTTTTTAGAAGAAATATTTAGTAATATCCAGCTACCATCTTAGAACACGTACTCCATACCACTGGAACTATTATTGCTAAGTAAACTGAACTTTCTTACAGACTCTTGTTCATGGAGGTGGAGATCTGAATCTCATACTAATTTCCCCCTTAAACTAGCCTTCTTGTTTTCAAACAATGGCAATAATTAGTGTATGATAAGCAAAATATCAGTGTGGCAATGTGGAATATACCACAGTTTGACCCAGATCCATCCAAAAACCCATCAATAATTTGAAATCAACACAATCCTATAACTTAGGAGATGAGTGAGTAGAACGTGCTGCTGCACATGGTTGTAAATACTTATTTGAATATCTGCTTTTAAATTCTGCTGGGGTTTTTTTCAAAAAGGGAAACTGACACTAGCTTTTTTCATTTCTTGGGAGAAGGGGATGATATTGGAGACTGACCGATTCCAGGGGAATCAAGCCTAGCAGTATTCAGGCAAATAGGTGTAACATGATTCATAAAAACGGGGTATTTAAATTTAAAGGAGGGGGGTCTTCTAGTTATCTCTCTCCCCCCACTTTTCTCCCTGTGTATACATACATGTATGTAAAATTTGTATGCAAATCTCATAGAAGTCTTCCTGTAGAAAAAAACATTTCAGATGCAAGTGAACTATAATGAATGAAAAAAGTTTAAAACGTTTTTTTTAAAAATATGTTCTACTCCATAAAGTTACAAAAAGTGGAATAGGGACGGTGATGCATGTGCATCATACATCAGCAATAGGCCTGGACTGTTTATCAACCAAGCACCCAGAACAAAATCATCCAAGGCCCTGCAAAAAACACTTTTCATTTTGACATTTTTTGATCCTGGAAGAAACAATTTTAGCAATTACCATCAAACACTGTAACTCTATTGTCCTGCAACATATGGCTTCAACTTCCTGTCCATTAAACACTGGGAATCAAAAAGTCCTAAAAAAAAAAAAAACCCTTCCATTGTGATTAGAAGTTAGATCTGTCAATCACATCTCTGTATTACTCATCTGCCCAAACAAAACCATTCAAGTGCAGGAGAACTACCAGGGATGAGTCAAAGCCAGAAACATAAGAATAAGAATGCATTATTTCAGAAGAACACCATCTAGAAGAGCCAGAAGGAACATCACCATTGAGGTCATGTGGTGGAGGAGAACATGCAATCAGTCTTGCTAGCCCAGGGAGAAGCACAATAAAGTTCTTGCAACCGTGAGGAAAGATAGGCCAGATAGCTTACATGACAGACTCCCTGGACTAAAGGTCCTGCTGTTAAACACCAGATCCATAAATGGTAAAACAACAGCCATCCAGGATTTGATACTGGATGAAAAAGCAGATCTGGCTTGCATCACCAAGACCTGGTTAGATGAGCTGGGTGGGGTCAATCTCATCTAGCTGTGTCCACCAGGCTTTGGGTACAACAGCAGGCCAGGCCTCAGGGCAGGGAGGTGGGGTTGCAGTGATCTATTGGGAATCCATCTTGCTGATGAGATGCCCCATTCCACAATCTTCTGGTTCAAATGTGTCCACTTGAAAGTGAGTAACCAGGACAGTCTGGGGATTCTGCTTACATATCAACCACCACGCAGCACAGCGGATGCCCTTTAATATGGATAGATACTCTTTGTTACAAATACACAAATCAACCTCCACAAAATGAATAAAACACCATGTAAAAACAGCTTGACATAAAGTTGTGGACAAGCAACACCAAAAGGTCATAAAGCCTCTCCACCCACCATCACAAAAAATTCTTCCAATCATCTGTGTAACATTTTGCAGTCAGTCACTCAATATGTATTTATCAGCATAAGTAAAAGCATGAGCAATAAGCCTTCGCAACATAAGTAAAAGCATGTTAAATCTATACATTATATCAACAATGACAGATTTGCTAAAAATCAACCAAGAACACATTCGACCTTAGAGATTCTGATATTCTGACAGTCACCCCCACAGTCTGCCACATTCTTGTACTCACAGTCAGTTGTGTTTGAATATACTCATAAAAATAGCAAGCTGGGCTATGATGAAACTCCTTATTAATCCGCCTCATTTAACAAATGTAGGGCTCATCTACACTGCCATATAATGCAGTTTTAAACTGTATTATATAGTCAGTGTGGAATTATATAACTGCATTGAACTGCATTATATGACTCTACATTGATCATATAATGAAGTTTCAAACTCCATTGTATGGCAGTGTAGATTGGGCCCAAGTCCATAATTGCAAACCACTCCTACATTATTCATTCTATCAGTGCCTACATGTTGTGGTGATATCAGCACTATATGTTGTGATGAGGGTCCAGCAGATTGTTCAGGGTCCAAGCCTCAGCAAGATGACCAGGAAGAACCCAAATCCAATTGCTCTGATTTGACATGTTTTAATGACAGTTATTTGCACCAGATTGTTAAGACCACCAAATCCTCACTGAAATATTTATTTTGACATACACACATAAAATGTATTAATACTATCAGCATTGGTTCAGTGAATCCTCAGTATCTGATGGAGTTTGATTTCAAGACACCTCATGAACAAGGTTTTAAAAAATAATTTTGAACCTTGGTTTATTGAAATGCAAAATCTATTGATATGGAGGGCTGAGTATATTAGTATTAGTATCTGATGTGGCTCTATCTATATGGACCAAACATCCCGAATTGGGCCAAAAGTTACTCCTGGACATTCAGGACATGACATTCAAGACTTTTGGTCCCTAATAATGGTTAAACCAATTTTATCTTTTGTTAGAAAAAGTTGGAGAATACTCCAGAACTTCCTTGAAAGTATGGAGCAGCCCCACACTTCAGAGTTGGTATCAAACAGCTGTGCTAAAATCAATCCAGCTAGTCATGCTGACCAGTTCCCCATCCTATTTTCTCTTAGTTCTGTGGTGCAGGGAAATGAACCTTTTTCATTGTTTGTCTCTGTGACAGTGACAATAGAGTTCTGGAGAGCTCCTGGTGTTCAATATCAGCAAAGGCACTTACGTTATCTGACAAAAAATGATAGGAACAGAACGAAGAAAGGAGGTGCCTGTGTAGATGACTTTGTTTCTGTTAGACATACAAAATACAAAGTTTTTTAAAATAAAAAATCAAGGTTTTTTTGTTGTGGGAGTTTGTGTGTGCATGTATGTGTAACTGTGGAAACTGTGAAATTTACTATGACAGCAGATAATTTACTAAAATGTGAAATTGGGACCATGAAGGCTCAGCATGGATAATAGTATGGATTTGAACAGATGTAATACAATGGGAGTGAACTAAACCCAGGAAAGGCTGAACTTGCCAACTTCCAAGTGAAAGTGCCTGGTATTCAGTGGACGACTCCCATCCAAGTCCCAACCACGACTGCCCCTGGTCTGGCAGTCTGGTTTATTTTGGATAGATATATAATCCCTTAATTACCATTGCTGGAAATATAAAATTAGTTGCAATTTAGAGTTCCTGAATCAGCACAGAATAATATTAAAAAGAAAGATGACCTTCATGCTAACAAGGCCAAATATTATTTTAGGTAACCCAGCTAGTTTTACAAATTCAAATGAAACCGGACTGTGCTACTTAGAAGTTAGAAGATGTTGAGGTTTCATTGCAAATGACTTCTTCAGGAAGTAGACATTCACCCATTCTGGGTGTACAAAGATTTGTGGTAACTGGCAACCATCAAAATGGGATAAAGTTATGCATGTGCTATATTATATATAAAAATAATAGAACAAAAAAGAATTCTAAACCACTATTTTTTCTTTTTGGAAATAGGTCTAGTAATTATCTCTCTAAAGTATAATGGTGGAAACTTGCCCACGAGACCTGCCTAGTTAAATAAAGAATTAAACACATTTTAACCAATGGACTTCTCACAATAATATGTAGAATTTCAGGAAGATAAACTGCTGGTGACATTTTTCAAAAACGTGTATCATCCTCAAATTAATTTTGTATCAGTTCATTTAGTTGTGTAGGAAGTATGTTCAACAGCATTCTTCAAGGTAAACATGGAGGAGGCGGAAACTTTTCACAGCTCTTAGATTGCTTTTGCTGCCTGTTGAGTTTTCTCCTTTCGCTGTTCTGAAGGTCAAATTGTTGCTTGGCAACTTCAGTCTTTGAAGAGAAGACCAAGGGACGTAGAACATCCCAGCTTGGTATTGTTGGTTTCCTTTGACCCTATGCACTCTTTAAATGGATGACTCAAAATAGCAACAAAAAACAGTTCACCTCAAACATAAGCAACACATGATGTGTTTCTTGCCTCATATTCCTCATTGTTCGAGAGTGAGCTTACAAGGGATGAATTGAAGTTTCCTCTGAGCTATCGAGGCTCCCAATTTAAAAGGTTAGGGTGACAGACACAGAGTGTGATCCATTGTGAAAGATGACTAGGAAATACAGTTTACTGCACAACATCCTGGTGTGCCATTGTTCTAAAATCTCTTCCCCTGCTGAGAAAGCAGTTGTACCTTACATGCATGAGAAAACTTCCAAATGAATAATGTCATTATGTGTGTCTAGAGATAAGCAAGGCAGGTAGGGCCAACAATATATTTTTAAAAGAGTAAAACCACAGGAAGATATGTTTCTTATGATGTATAGATGTAGTGAAGTACGTGTTTTAGAGAGGAAACCAATAGTGTTTCCACACAAAATAACTGATCCATGTTTCTGTCTGACATATTTGATCTTCAAGTAAGAATGGGACTTATGGATAAAAGAAGGCATCTGGATTAATATGGTTTTGGATTATTCGGTGTTTACTTCCAATGGTGTGACCATGTGCTTTTAAAAATTGATTTAAAAACACAAATGGAAAAAGAAATTGGGGGAGGGGGGATAAAAAGAGAGAGAAATATTAGAATATGGCTGTAAATCAGGCATATATATTACTATGAACTGATTACAACTGAAATCCTCATGGTGGTACACATCTGTTCCAGAGAATGGTAGGGAACAGCTTTGCCGCAGTCAATTGTAATTCCAAAGGTAGATGAAAAGAAAAGACACAATTATCCAATGTTTCTAGAGAGTATATATGAAATATGCTGGAGTAAGGTTGACAGGACACACTCTGGCATTTGATAAATTAACTGCACTGAGACCAAATAAGAAGAGACGGAAGTATTCTGACAAGTGTTATGCTCCATCAATATAACATAGAATAATAGATTGTATGCCTCCCAAAATGTACTTGGATTTAGGACCTCATCACATAAGTCCAATTGATGGGTGATAGTGGGGAGATTTGCCATTCAGCATGATGAATCTGGTGAGCAGCAAGGGAACTCATCATCCCACTCTCCACATCCCCCTCAGAGGAAAGCATCCCTACTTGTGCCCCCCCCCATGCTCACCCCATTCTTTCCTATGAGAAGACAGAATACCTCCCATGTTTTCTGGGAAGTGCGCTAGCATGCTGCCACAACACTCGAAGAACAGACCCCCACCGGGAGTATATGTGCATCGTCTGATGGCATCCAGCAGGTTCCATCCTCTCAACGTCCTCTGTGTATGAGAGATCTGTTAGTAAGTTTTTAATAACAAGGGTCTCTAGACAATTTGTTACTCATTTTATCATAATGGTATCTACTGGTATTGCCATGGTCAGAAAAAGATGCTATTACAGGCTAGGCTGATTTGCGTGTTAACTCTGAGGCCTGGAAATATATATAACATATAGAGCATATAATAAATTATTCAAATCCATGTTTATTAGTAGAGGAGGTGTTCCTGGGAACAAAGAAAATGATGCTAGGCAAAACATGTACTCAAATATGAAAAAAGACAACCATGCCCATATTTATATCAATATTGAGATATAAGCAGATTTGACCACTAGTAAACTTCCTAGCAGATAGATTGGCTGATGCAGTCAGGATGGCAGCCAGCCAAATACATCCGCTTTACCTGCAAAGTTCATCTCTAAGATCTCTGCTTTTTTATATAATATCAACAGATGACAGTATCTTTATTTTCATTGGGTCCAATAAGAAACCTATAGGCTGTGTGTAGATTGGAGGGAGTATAAAAGAAACAGAAGAGAGAGAAAGTAGACTGCTTTGACAGTCTGCAATATATATGAAGAAAAAGCTGCAGCTTAGCCTCCAAGCCTAAACTTTTCAGACATGCTAAAAGAGTCTGCTGGAAAGAAAAATATCTAGGCAAGGCTAAAATAATATATTTCCCATCATGATTGGAACAGATGCCTGTTATGACATTAATGAATATATAATGGATGTTGTTAGATTTAAAAATGTCCACAGATGTTAACCCCTTGAATGCCTATTCAGAGAGGTATAATTTCTTAGTAAAGGTGATAGTATTTCATAATAGAAATATGACTAAACTATAGTAATTAACTTGTTAACACTCATCTCTGTGTTAACTATCAAGGCACTTGCTTAGCAGTCAGAGAGATAGTGGGCAGATATACACAGACCCATTATCTAGGACCGATCCAGTGTGCCCAATGCCAACCTCTGCTAGGTGACCACCCTAACTGTCCATTATTTATGAATGATTTAGCACTGGGTTTCTTGTGAACGTACTTTCCGATACAGGTGAGAGGCAACCCCTTTTCAGCAGTGCTCCTCTTCTGAGATGGATAGCTTTCCACATCACCCTCCTTGTTTCAGCAGTCTCCAGCTGTCACACAGGTCCTGCTGTCAAAAAACTGACCCCTTCTTAAAAAATAAACTTATCATAGGTCTCTAAACCAAATTATGAATTTATTATACATATTTTTGATCCAATCCAAGTTTTGCAATACCTAAAATGCTCCGTTCTAGTAGTCTGTAATAGACAGTGCTGTGAGGTAGCTCATTGAGAAGAGACAATGCTGGCAAGAAGAGCCAAATCCTGTCAACAAAAGCCCCAAGCTCCTGAGGGAATCTGGAGGCCAAGAGCTGGCAGACACAAACAGCACACTGATGAAATCTGTATGTCTTCTATTGAACTGTTCATATTTACATAACAGCCCCATTGTTAATGAAACTCATTTGTCTCTACAGTCACCTACAGACCCACCACCAAGACCTTGGAAGCATAGCCTATGATTATGAAGCTCATCCCTTTGTACAAACTGGACTTAGCCTATAATCCCATAATGAAATGTTTAACTTACAGATTCACCCTCTGAATACCTGCCCACCTCCTTTCTGGGCAGACTCTTCCAAATGACGCTTACTTCAATCCTACCAATGACAAGTGCTTGATTTTTCCATTGCAGAGGAGACTCAGTTCACCCCTGACTTCATGAGGATTCCCCAGCCAATCAAGATTGAGCCAGTTTTTAGCCAATCAGGGGAAGGTGTAGTGACTTTGAATGATGGCTGTAAGAGAGATCAAATGTCTTGCACAGTACTGCTTGTTTATGTCCATTTCCTTTTGAGCAGAGATTCTGTATCAGACATCCTTTTAGGCCCAAAAGCAATAAACTTTGCCTTCAAACCCGGTCTGCATGTATTCACCAGACTGGGATAGTATCGGGGCATGCCAAGCATTGGACCTTCCTTCAGCTCCTTGGAGGGAAGCTCCATTTTGGCTTTAGTTCTACCAGTCTATGGTTGCCTGCTGTGAAAAAAACAGAGTACTGAAGAAGGGAAAAGTGGAGGAAACTACATTACATCATCCCAGGTGAAATTACAGGATGTGATAACAGATAGATAGGACCCATGTTGTAGTCAAAAATTGCTGCAACATGTAGGGCAGGGTAGAAGATGACTGCCATCAAATGTCCCTGGACCATCCGATTCTACAGTTTGCATTCAGTTCTCTTTAATAATTAGGCCAATTATTCTTACTAGTCTCAAGTCAGGGGATAGTCAGACCTGCATCAGAATCCTGTTTTTCTCCTGGTTTAGGCTAATGCAAGCCAAGGCCCTATTACCCAAGAGCAGCACAGTGCCTCATTTGCGGTTGATTCACTTTTACACCAATCTAAGTGGTCAGTATAGATGGGGAGAGAGATTCAATCCATGTGCAAGCATAACATCTGACATGTCATTTCTTGTAAATTAATGAATGGATGATACTTTACATGGAATGTTTGGAGTGCTCTGTGTTTTCCTGCAAGGCATGGAGTTAAACTGGAAGGTCCTTGTGCTCTCCTCTAACTCTATGATTCTGTAATGAAGTTCATGTGCCAAGACATTGATATACCAATATTATATACCTATATTTTCTGCTGTAGAGACTGTATATGTTTGTATATCTATGTGTACAATAGCCTAAAAGAAGATGCCAGCCACAGATGCAGGTGAAATATCAGGATAAGATGCTACTGGAACAGGTCTATACAGCCTGAAAACCCACAGCAACCCAGTAATTCTGGCCATGAAAGCCTTTGTCTGCCAACCCCCGAAGAAAGACACAAGAATAAACGACACAACACAATACTTTGGATACAAATTGGGCAACTTTTATTTAACGTTACCTATTTAACTTCTTAACTTAACTCAAGGGTGCCAGGAACTGGTGAAATCCTAACCCAGGTAGTACCACTACCCGATAACAATAATTTCCGGGCGAAGCACCTGGGTTTTCCGGTAATAAACCAGATCACCATGAAGGGAAATGAATGAGGAGTCTCTTTCAAAGCTGTTGCATCCAGACTCCTTCCCTTCCGAGGCCATTTAACTACACTTCACCCTTTAACTGTGGTGAGTGCTCAACTTAATGGCCTGTCACCCCCTTAAAGGGGGTGACCTAGGTGCACACCGACTAAAAGGAATTTCCCTCACTATTTATGCCTGGCCTATTTAATGTATTGCTCACCCCTCTGTCTAGCCCCTAAACAGTATAGGGTAGGCAAAAAACCCCCCCTAGAAAAAATAAGAAGGAAAAAATTCCTACCCGGCTCCGTAGGCAACCACAGATTATACTGTTAATGGGCGGGAGTGGTGGGCCGGCTTCCAGGCGCTGAATGCGCCCGACTGGGTCCAGCCTGCATGCAGGCCACGCCCCCAACCTTCTGGAGGGTTCCAAACAGGCCCCTCCCTTGCCTCGTGGGAGGCAGACAAATGCTCTTTCTCTCTCCCCATTTCTTGGGGAGAGGAAAGCTATTGTCTGCCAACCCCCGAAGAAAGACACAAGAATAAACGACACAACACAATACTTTGGATACAAATTGGGCAACTTTTATTTAACGTTACCTATTTAACTTCTTAACTTAACTCAAGGGTGCCAGGAACTGGTGAAATCCTAACCCAGGTAGTACCACTACCCGATAACAATAATTTCCGGGCGAAGCACCTGGGTTTTCCGGTAATAAACCAGATCACCATGAAGGGAAATGAATGAGGAGTCTCTTTCAAAGCTGTTGCATCCAGACTCCTTCCCTTCCGAGGCCATTTAACTACACTTCACCCTTTAACTGTGGTGAGTGCTCAACTTAATGGCCTGTCACCCCCTTAAAGGGGGTGACCTAGGTGCACACCGACTAAAAGGAATTTCCCTCACTATTTATGCCACGGATTGGGGTCAAATGTCTATTTCGTCCCCATCCCCCACCAATTCCTCTAACACCCTTCTAATACCTTCCTGCAAATCTAACAAAAACTGTTGGTTGCCCAATTCTGAAAGATGCACCCCATCACTACGATATAAACTCTCATCGTCCCGTGTGATGCTTGGGTGCTCGATATAATGTCCCCTCTGATGGATCATGAAGACCCGCATGGCCCGGTTCACACGCTTTCTGGCTTTTTCTAGCCTACGCACGTCGCCCCCTCCTAGCCACTTGCGACGTGGTATAATAGCGGACCAAACCACGTGAACCCTGGGCCATGCCCACCAAATCTTCCGAATGTCAGCCCGCGCCTGTAAAAAGAGGGCTTTGCCTGTTAACAGGCCCAAATCATTACCACCGAGGTGGATAACCACAACATCAGGAGGGGGCCCGCTCCTGGCATCAAACAGCAAGGGGCGCAAACCGTCCCAACAAAGGCCTCTTACGCCCTTCCATTCCACCGTTGCCTTAGTCGCGAGGCCCAAATGCTGGCCATAGGCAGACTTGAGGGCCTCTCTTCTTGCCCAGAAAACATAACTGTGGCCGCAGACCAGGACCCTCCATCTATGAACCAGCCCAGCGCGACCTGCAACGATAACAATAACTTATGAGGAAGCTGATCGTATATAACCTCGAAACGCACCAGACTTCCAACGGCCCAGGGCTTTTATCTCTTCACTCCTGTATCCCATAGCCGCTGCCGAAGAGGCTGCTCCAATCCTAAAAGAGTGAGTCCCAAATTTAAGGTGACCCAAACCCATGAGATTGAGTGCCTTGGCTGTGACAGCCCAAAACTGGAATTTTGTCAGCGGTTTGCCATCCATATGACAAAACAGGTAGCTACCGCCAGTGCCCCTGAGTGCTGTGAATTGAGTCATGGCAAGCACGGGGCACAGTTCTTCATCCCCGCACTTTTGCAGCCTAAGCACATGGCCCCTCGACCCTTGGTCCGTTTTGGAAGATCTAATTCCAATTTCCATACTCTCTTGGAAAACCCTAACATCCGAAACCAAAAGCGCGCGGTGTGAGGTATCATTTTTGGATAATGCCACCAATTCACTCACCCGAAGAGCTGCGAAAAATGCAGTCAACGCCGCCGCATGAAATAACAGTTGTTCATAATGTGTCGTGCACAGGCTGGGCCATAATTTTTTAAGTCCCTTAAGAATTGCAGGTGTGAAGGGCTGACGATCATCCCTTAGCTGACCACGCTGTCTAGCCCACCCAGTTAAAATTTTTTGGATACGAAAGTCATCGGTGGGGTCGCAAAAACCTTGGGCCTTAAACCAGTAAGCGAGCGCCGACAACTTTGTCCGAATCGATTGGGCTGCCAATCCCCTCCTCTTGTGGTATACACAAAACTGGACCAAGTGTTCATAAGGTGCCGGCATGCTCTCAGGTAAATTGTAGTGTTTCCTAAATTCTACGAACTCCTGTACTGCCCTGGCATATGATTTTTGGGAACTCGTTGCTAATGCCAATCTCATACCTAACGTGGCTTCGTCATTCCAGCCCTCCAGAGATGGTCTGGCGAGATGAACCGCTCCATCTGCATACGAGACAGCGTCAGCCAAGGCGTTGTTAAGACCCGCGACATGGAATGCACGAAACAAAATGTTAGATTTAAGACAATGCAAAACAAACAGGCGGATAGCGCCCATAACCCTGCGTGACTTGGATGTGAGCGTGTTGATGACCTGTACTGTGGCCATGTTGTCACACCAGAAGTGGACCGTGGAATTGGCAAACCTGTCAGCCCAAAGGGTGACTGCAACCAGGATGGGAAAAAATTCTAAAAAAGTTAAATCAGCCGTAATGCCCCACGTATGCCATTCCTCCGGCCACTTCTCGGCGCACCAGTGTCCCTCAAAGTAAACTCCAAATCCAATAGAACCCGAGGCATCAGAAGCGACTTGCAAGGCATTCCGCACCAATAACTCTTGACGCCAAAAAGATATGCCATTAAACTGGCGCAGGAATTGCAGCCAAATGTCCAAGTCCGCTCTTATATCCAATGTCAACCTAATATGATGATGGGGCAGTGCTATGCCGGAGATGGCATCGCACAGTCTTCGGAGGAAAGCCCGACCGGGCGCTACTACCTTACATGCGAAATTTAAATGTCCAATTATTTGCTGGAATTCACGAAGGGTGGCCTTGCGGTGCGACAAAAAGCGTTGTATTCTGTCAATCAACGACTCAACCTTCTCAGCCGGCAGCCTGGAGAATTGATTGACAGTATCAAGCTCTATCCCTAGAAATGTGAGAACTGTAAGGGGACCCTCCGTTTTTTCCTCAGCTAGAGGCACTCCCAGGGAGTGCGCTAGCTGTTGAAAGGCGCGTAGGAGGGTACCACACTCGCCCGAGCGGCCCTCACCTACAAAAAGAAAGTCGTCCAAATAATGTACGACACCTCCGAGACCCGACTGTGATTTTACAGCCCATTCTAGAAAAGTACTGAAGGTTTCAAAAGTGGCGCAGGACACCGCACACCCCATGGGCAGGGCTCGATCTAAATAGAACAAACCCTGAAACTGAAAACCTAAAAGCTCAAAATCGGCCGGGTGTACCGGGAGCAGCCTGAAAGCCGATTTGATATCGCACTTGGCCAATTCGGCTCCCAGCCCGTACCGCCGTACCAATCGTACCGCTGCATCAAATGATGTGTAGTTAACTGAGCATTGTTCATCAGGAATGGCGTCATTCACCGACCACCCTTTGGGGTAGGACAAGTGGTGAATGAGGCGGAATTCTCCGATGGCTTTTTTGGGAACTATTCCCAACGGGGAAACCCTAAATTGCGCCGTGGGGGGTGAGGCAAATGGACCCAAAACCCTGCCTTCTTTAACTTCTTTGTCAATTTTTTCTTTGACCACTGCCTCGAAACCAAGCACCGACTTCAAATTGGGCGATAAACAAGGGGAACGCGGCCCCAGGGCCGGAATTCTAAATCCTTCGCTAAAGCCGCGCAGCAAATACATTGCTGCGGCTCTGTCTGGGTACCTTTCTAACCACCAACTGAGGGGGCCCAACTTAATTGGACTGGGGCCCTTTCGGAAGGTTAGATTGGGTTGGGTTCTTTCGGTTGAACTGGTTATCCCTTGGCGTCGGTCTTGTGGGTTTTCCCTTAAAGCAGCTTTTAGCTGAGTGGTTGCCCTGACAAATAGTGCAGGCGTGTTGGAATTTACAACTCTTGCGTGTGCAGACTCCCTGGGCCGCATATTCCCAGCACATACTTTTTTGTTTCTGAGTCTGTTGTGCTGTGCCCCCTTGACGAAAGGGCTGAATTACCTTAGTATTTTGGATGGTGTGGCCGCTATCGGCCTTCTCACCAGAAACTGCTCTGGTTGCATTCATCACCTCCATCCACAGTTGACTGTCGATGAGGTCCCATCTCTTGTTGGGATTTGTGGCGGCCTCAGCACGAAAGCGGCTGTCGTAGACCAACCACGCCTGACCTGTGTAATTGACGTAAGCCCCGTATATTATGTTCTGATATTTAAACAGGGACTTGGCCCTGTAAGGGTGAGCTTCTACTAACAAGGATGCATAGATAGTGTAGCACGCTATCCAATTTTTCCAGTTTTGCTCCACCCTTCTTTTCTTAAGCTTTTCTTTTCTTTCCTCATCCAAATCATCTTTTTCTTTTTTATCCAACTCTCTAAAATATAGGGAAAAAATGTCGATGTATTCGTTCCTAAGGATTCTATCAATTGTCTTTTGAGACAAATGCGAACCCAAAGAAGCAGAGGCAGCCGTTGTGATCACAGGCAAAACCCATTTATCCGTTCCCCAATATTGGTTTGCATCTCCTGTCCTAGCCATTTCTAATGATATTGGCGCAACACTAGCTTCTTGGAGACCGACCTTTGCGGCCGGAGCTCCGACTGAAGCCAAGGCCAAATCTGCCCGATTTGGTGATATGTTTTGTGTCTGGTCTTGACCCCAGGGCCAGACCAGTGTGGTGTTATTACCTGATGACGTCGAAGGTCCCTCCACAGCCACCGATTGTAAGGATGATTGTCCCGGCGTCACTGTCTCAGCTGTTGACGACGATGTTTCCCGAGTTGCTGCCACCGCATCAACTGGTTTGGGTGCTGCCGAAGGCGGTTGCTGGACTGCCAAAGCCGCTTGAGGCTGAGGTACCACCTGGGCCGGGACTGTCGAGGTAGTGGCCGGACTGACCGATGCCCGATGCTCAACCACAGCTTGCGGCAGCGGTAACTCAGGAACTGCGGAACCCTGATCCTCTTGATTGGGCTCGGGCGGGCCATCGCGCTCTTTTTCCTGCCCGGCAGCTCGTCGGCCAGCTTCTAAAACGGACATACGGGAAAGCAAATTTTTAAAAATTAACTTCCTGCTAGCCCGCCGTGCCGGGCGCGGCCCCGCCTCCCGCATTGTAAGCCCCCTATCTCTCTCGAATTTATCCATCCTAGCTATCAGGGCATCAAGATCTTCAGCCGAAACTCCATCCTCCTCCGATGATGAATCTTGAGGAGGGAGGGGACGCTTTGTCACAGTCTTCTTGGCGGGTCCCTTTCCTTTAGGGCCGCCCACGTTCTTCTTCGGCGCCATCCTGAAAGAAAAATTAACCACGACTTTGTCACATATATAAATATAGCGCAAGTAGGGACTTCACTTGCATAGATCTAATTTTATTCTCCACAGCCTCACCTAATTTCAACCTCTGGCATATATAGGTAATATGTTATGCAAGAGCGTCCGCATCCATAGGACGCAGTACTGTCAACGTGCGCATAGAAGGAAGACCCACACAGGCCGGAGCCTATTGATCTACTCACATTTGCATTTTGTATCGTTGCGAGGTCAGCATCAGCTAGAGCTGACGTCGTGAGCTCACCCCGCACCATGTAAGCAGAGCCGCCCATTAAGGCCTATATCCCCAGCCACCTTTGTTTTTATTCTCCCTTTATGCTAAAGGTTAGAGGCTGATAGCAAGAGCTCGCCCCACAAGCCCAGGCCAAAACACACAACCGGGGCTTGTTGATCTGACCAATTTTTTTTTTTAATATAATATATCCATAAGTATGCAGGCTACAAGTCAACCTATGTATTGAGGCTACAAATGCGAGTAAGCCCGCAGCACTGGCCCGAGCCCACAGCCGGGCCTGCTGTTCTATTCCCCTTTTACCCTTAGCAATGCAAAGTGCAAAAAGTTGAGGCTCATAGCAGGAGCTCGCCAGGTATCCATATATATATATATAGCCCACCTACGGCTAGGGGGTACATTCAATGTCTTAGCTCCCGTTGAAAGCAAAATCAGGTAGAGCTAACAACCGAAGCTCACCCCCAGCGCAACTGGCCTCCATCTCCCTCAAAGGCCTGATGGTCTCCTCAGCTTTGTAATGGAGGCTATAGCACCAAGCAGTGCCGGGGGGGACCCCCGGAGCCCACTTGGCATCGTAGCTCCATGACTTATTATTATCGCCAATGTTTGAGTTGAGCTAACATGGCGGCCGCACTTTTACCCAAGATGGCGGCCGCCCGCGCCAAACGGTCAAGCTGTAAACCCGCCATAATAAGCCCGGCCCCCTAGCGGACCGAATCGCAGCCTAGACGGGGCATGGCTCGCAAACAGTCCGCCAGCCATGCGCCAAGCCCATGCTCCGGCATGCGGCCCATGGTCCACCCTGCCGGCACCGAAACAAAGAAACCCGCACGCCGCCGGGGCCTGGCCGGGCCCGGGCCCCCACCCCTCGCGCATGCTCAGATGGCGCGGCGAGGGAAGGGAGCGCGGGCGGGCGCCATGCAGCTCTGCCATCCCGTCGCACCCGCCAGGGCACCGGGCATGGTGACCGCTCTCAAAACGGACGAACCGGGCAAGCAGCACAACGGGGGGTGGGGGGTGTGTGAAGGCACGCAAAGAACCCCCAGCGGCGGCACCCGCCCTAGCAAGCACCCCGGGAACCACGCTGCCGCACCCGCCGGAAGAAACTTGGGGATGGTGAACAGTAGGAACCAACCGCGTCCCCAAAGCCTCTGGTGAGTGGGCCCGGATTGAAAGGGGGGGGGGTTGGCGAGGCACCCACCCCCGGGGCCCCGTAACCGACCTGAGGGTGCTCTATTCTCCTTGTCACCCTGCAAAACTTCTCCTCTCTCTTCTCTCTTCCCCTCCTCTGGCTGTCTTCTGTCTTGATCTTCTCTCTTCGACTCTCCTCTCCGGCAGTCGAATTCACCGCACGTCTTCTCCTCCCGGCTTCCAGGCGCTGAATGCGCCCGACTGGGTCCAGCCTGCATGCAGGCCACGCCCCCAACCTTCTGGAGGGTTCCAAACAGGCCCCTCCCTTGCCTCGTGGGAGGCAGACAAATGCTCTTTCTCTCTCCCCATTTCTTGGGGAGAGGAAAGCTATTAGCAATAGCCTAAAAGTTTACCAGAGAGTCTGCTCTGCTTTGCATATAAATATCCTGAGATTTCCATAACTAACAATACTTAAGTGTAGTGTTGATGTTACCTCTGTCTATATGGATTTTAACACTATCACAAACTGGACATTTAAGTTACTAGAAGGTGATAATGGAGCCTCAGATAGAATATAAATTAACTGATAAATGTCACCAGTCCTTCAGTCTAAAGAGATAACTGTGGGGAACCACAACTCTTTCAAAACAGTTTGTCCAGTATATAACGACAATATAAATAGGTTGCACTTTGCTTAATCACAATGACACTGCAACAACTTGTTGCACACAAGTGCCAGAGCATCATCCTGAATCAGAAGCAGGCACATGCAGGGGCCGCAGGACAATTTTTCTAATCCTGGGGCCCTTCAGGATGCCTCCCCCCACAATAAAAATGATTGAAAGTTCATTTTTAATTTTGAGGAATGGATACTTCTCAACGTTAAGCAATGTGGAAGGGCTCTATGGCCAGTATAAAGGTAAATTGTTGGCTTTGGAAACTCTCAGGAGAAGCCATTTTCTTTCTATTTTCAAACTAGAAAAATGACAGCTATGAGTCTAAAATTCCATAATGTCTGGGGATTTGTAATTCAGGAAGTCACTAGAGCTCTGCATCAGAAAATTGAGAATACTTCATAAAACCACAAATTTCATTACTCTATAGGATGGAATCAAGTGAATAAAATATTATTAAACTGCTATGATAAAGAGAAGTTGATAGTCTTCATTAACCCTACTGAAGCTTGGGACCCCAATTTGCTTCTTTTGGCATTGCCATCTGCAAAGAAGATAAATTGTGGTATAGAAATAGCGTTTGGTATTGCATATGAGCCAAAGGCAGTGTGTTCTTTATCCTGGCTTAGTGGATCACAAAATCCCAGCTGAGTGCATTTTCACTCTATTATGGTTAATTAGATACATGCTCCTCCTTGTGTGAATTACACTCACTCTAGTAAAAAACTTCAATTAAATAAATTATTCTTTGTAGTTCATTATAAGGAGACTGTTTCAAGTTTATTCAAGAAACCAAAGCCACTGTCTAATGTTTACTTAAATCAATGGTAGCTTTAAAAAAAACTTTCAATGTTCATCTTATGGAGCATGATATTTGCAGCAATGTTTCCAGCGCTGCTATATGTTTTAAATTGCTTTCAAAAAGAAAGCTATAATTGATTTTAGTGGCTTGCTGAAGTCAACTCACACTTATATAACTGGAGCAATTAAAGAAAGCATCCTGCTCATTAGGAAAAGTTATGTGCTTGGAAGTACAGTTATACAAACTGTAGTAAATAATGCAGTTTAGTTAAATGTTAAACCTCTGTTAACAGGCAAAAGCAGTTAGTAAAATAATCTGGCAAAGGGCAAAGACTTATGAAAAAATGCAATTAAGCTATGGAAATGAGAGAGGGGAGTGAAATCTTCAAGCTAACATGAACTATTAGAAGACAGCAAACATCCAAGTACTTTTTGATCAATATTTTCCCTATTCGATTACATTTATTTGTTTCAAACATGATATTAACCCCTTACTTCATGTTAAATGAAGTTTAACATATTTGTAGATGCCAAAGCATTGAAACCAACTGTTGGGGTCCTTTCAATACAAAAACTGTATAAATGCATTCTAGGATCTCATGAGATAGCTTTAGGGCTCTATTTCCATGTGCTGCAGAAACAGAGCCCGATGGGAGTCCCACAAAGGCCATGACATGATGTAAGAGCACTTCTGGTGGGACTCTGTTGGGCTCCATTTTCACAGTGCATGGGGTCATCTCAAAACAAAATCTGTATAAATAAAATCTAGGATCTCATCAGACAGTCCATTTTGGGCTCCATTTCAATGTGCTGTGGAAATAGATCCACATGAGGGTCCCACAGAGGTCATAACTTGACATAAGGCACTTTTGTTGGGATCCTATAGAGCTGGAAATTGAGGCAGTAGTCCATCTTTAGGAGACCAGTGTTACCCAACTCCAAACATGAGAAAGTATGTGTGTGGGGGGGGGGGGGGGGAGCTGTTAGAAGGTGGGGAAGAGACATGGGATGGCTGCCTATCCCAGAAGACAGGAAAAGGTCATAAGGAATGGGTTAAGGCAATCGCCATTGCTTTCCCCCCATCCATCTGATGAGGTCCCTAAACATCATAATCAGTGACATTTTGTGTGTAATATAATCATAATAATAATAAAGCAGCATGCAAATATCTATTACTGAAGCAGCATCCAGTGCATGTTCTGGTTATATTTTGCTTCCAGGGCAGAAACATAAGTTTGTATCTGTTTCATTTGTATTTGTCTTACCTCACAATATTTTATAATACAATAAAAGGATGTCATCAGTGAGTTCAGTTTTCTGTACTAAAATACAACTGACAGTAATATTATAGTATGTACACTAACCATTCAGAATTGCTGTAGACAAATACACTTAAATGAACAAAATGTGTAATATGATTCAAGAGGAAAAAAATCTATTTTGTTCAAAGGACAGAGTTAGCTTGGTGTCTTGTATTTTGGAATATTATAAAGTTCTAGCACCAGGCTCAACCATAACAATGGAAACATACTGAAAAGGTCTAAGGAGACATAAAGTACAATAGCAACAGAACCAATACAGTGAAAAGAAGACTAGAGATTTGGATTCAAATTTCATTGCAACTTGAAAAATAGTTGAAATTATTTTTGGCACAATACAAGACGCAACAAATCCGCTTTGCTGGCAGAAATGTCCCGCTGTTCTCTTCGCTCTGCCTCAGAAATAAGAACTGTACAAAATATTCAGAAGTTTCTTTGAGGTTTTTTTTTTTCAGACGGAACTACTGATTTTATCAGTATAGGGGCTGTCCCCTTAAAAGAAGCAGCAGCAGAAGGAGGTTGTGCCTTTCCTCACAGTAAGCAAAAGGAAGTGAATATGTGTGATGGGGAATATGGCTTTAAATTGTATGGGAGGAAGAAAAGGCAAGCAAGAACTAGGCTTGGTAGAATGGGTGAACTATTGGAGTTTAAATTTGGTTATTTTCTTTAAAGATCAAATGGAGGTTGAGCAGGGAGAATGGGATTGAAATGTCCCTCTTTGTCCTGGCCAGATTTTCAATGTAACAACAGCTTGCTTTTCTCTTTCCCTTACAACCCCATATTCCAATATTCTCTCTTAAACGTAATGATTCTCAGGGTCCTTCCAGACAGGCCCAAAATGCAGGACCACTCACAGGTTTATTTGAGGCATTCAAATGACACCTCATGTAAACCTAAGTTAATCTGGAGTAAAATGGGATTTCCCAGTTTTCTCCAGATTAATTTGAAGTCTGGAAGGATCCGGACTTTAATGTAAGCTCTGGATCTTTCCAGATGTGGGCCCTGTGGGGATCTACAATCCTGGTTTTTCCAAAAGGTGAGGAGCAAGCTGGCAACCACACCTTCCCCTCCCAACTCTCCATTTACCCTCCACAAATTATATGAAGATACTGTCTTCATGCTCTGGCCACTGAAAGCACCTCATGCATGAAAATGGCATGTCAGAAGGTTGGGGAGGGAGGAGGGAACTTTTGCTGAAGGGGTCTTAGCATGCAACCCCATCCCTGACAGAAGTATTTGAGGTAAATAGGGGGCTGGGAGCTAGCCCCATGCTCTCTTGGGTCAACTTCTAGTTAACCTGAGAGGGAATGAAGCCACCCCCACCTAATATGTGACCATGATGTGGGTGTTGCTGGGTTAAGTGGCCAGGCTTTCCGTGGAGTGAAAGCCAGAGGGAAATGGAGAAGTACTACTGATGTTCAATCAGATCCTCCCACAAAATACTTTTTTGGGTTTTTTTAAAAAGAGATTTAAAAAATTCAACAGATTGCTTTTAGGACAATGACTTAAACAAGCAACTGTTTGACTGTTTCAATGTTTTAATACTGTTTTTATATTGTTTTATTTATATTGTATATTTATGCTTTTGGTTGTGGTCACCATGGTGGGCCGGTTGTTAGCCGCCCTGAGTCCCTCTGCGGAGGTCGAGATAGGACGAGATACAAATTTCCATAATAATAATAATAATAATAATAATAATAATTTTATTTCCAGAAAATTAACGAATTTCCTAAAAATCAGTAAATGACCCAAATGTTCTGAAACTTGTTGGGCTTGCAGTGGTAAGTGTGTACTCCACATGTGGCCATTTTCATCCCAATAGCCTTAAAAATATTGCAAAG
This sequence comes from Anolis sagrei, assembly GCF_037176765.1. Taxonomy (NCBI): domain Eukaryota; kingdom Metazoa; phylum Chordata; class Lepidosauria; order Squamata; family Anolidae; genus Anolis; species Anolis sagrei. The sequence goes on from NC_090023.1 coordinate 135,839,941, forward strand.
GGGAGCCTCAAAAATTCCCCCATTGCCACCAATGGGCCTGTTCTTCCTGGAGCATAAATGGATCTTCCAACTGCCAGATCAATAAATGGCATTTTGCCCTCCCAAATTCAGGCAGCTCTGAAAAAAACCCCAAATGGAGGCAGCCAAAAATCAGACACTGAAAACGGCATGGGGTTTATCTGAATTACACACCCTTAATCTTGTCATCTTGAGCAAGGTAGTACATTGGGGGAGAGAGCTTCACAAAGTTCAGGAAAAGGTTTAGGTCAGTGGTTCTCAACCTGTGGGTCCCCAAATGTTTTGGCATTCAACTCCCAGAAATCCTAACAGCTGGTAAACTGGCTGAGATTTCTGTGAGTTGTAGACCAAAAGATCTGGGAACTCACAGGTTGAGAACCACTGGTTTAGATGGATAACATAGTGAACTGAGCATGGTGAGCCAGTATTGGATTTAGTATTGGAAGTCTGGGACACTTTGTTTCTATTTTTTGTTAAAGGAGTTGTAATCCAAGCCAAGCAACGTCAGATACTTAAGGACACAGATGCCAGTCTCTGTTTATAATAAATCCTTGAAGAGTAGCCTTAGTAGGCTTGGTGAGGGGGAAACAAAATACATGACAAAGGAACCCCTAAAGTTAAAAACAAAGGGTTGATCACAACACCGCTCCCTTCTTCTTGTTGCTTTGTTTTTTAGTTGGTTTCTTTGGTCAGAAAGGCTGTCTCGAGTGCCCACATTACATCTGCAACTAACAGACTAGCTGAGTTATTTCGGGTGGTCAGAGAGCTCCTTTATCCTCTGGGGGGGGGGGGGAGAGACTTTCGATCATCCAGCTACTCGATGTAGCGAGTCCACACATTACTTTGCAAACAAAGTCACTTGCATATGCTCTGACTTAGACACCAGCTATAGTTCAGTGCCAGGGGAGGTAACCGAGGCAACTGTCTGTCCATTTTTGTTGGATTCCTTTCAACTTGTGCAGCCTGTTTACATGGACAAGATCTTGGGAGCTGTGAGAGCAACTACATGCACACTAGATCCTTGCCCTTCTTGGCTTATCAAACTTGCCAGTGGAGGATTAGCTGAGTTGTTTCCAAGGATTATGAACAACTCACTGGATTAGGAACAAATTCCATCTTGCCTGAAACAGGTAATAATAAGACGAATCCTGAAGTCATCCCTTGATTCCTCAGTATTGAATAACTACCAGCCCATTTCAAATCTTCCTTTTCTGGGCAAGGTTCTGGAGCAAGTGGTTGCTTCCCAGCTCCAGGGATTCTTGGATGCAACAAGTTTTCTGGACCTATCGTAGTCTGGTTTCAGGTCTGGTCACAGTACCGAAATGGCTATGGTCACCTTGGTGGATCACTTCAGCAGAGAACTTGACAGAGCAAGTGTGTCATTGTTTGTTCTCTTGGACATCTCAGTGGCTTTTGATACAATCAATCATGGTATCCTTCTGGGATGGCTCTCCAGAATAGGGCTTGGGGGCACTGCACTGCAGTAGTTCCACTCCTTCCTGGAGGGCTGCACCCGGTAGGTGAAACCGGCGGATTCCTGCTCAGACCCCTGGCCTTTGACCTGCGGGATCCCACAAGGTTCTATACTATCCCCTATGCTCTTTAACATCTACATGAAACTGCTGGGTGAGGTCATCTGGAGTTTTGAAGTTTGGTAACATCTCTACGCAGATGAGACTCTACTACTCTTTTCAACCACATTTCAAGGAAGCCCCCCAGATCCTGGACCAGTGCCTGGCTGCAGTGATGAGTTGGATGAAGGCTAACAAGCTGAAGCTTAATCCTGATAAGACAGAGGTCCTCCAGGTTACTTGCTCTGTGGATCGAGGTATAGGGTGGCAACCTGTGCTCAACAGGATTACATTCCCTCTGAGGTCCACAGTGTGGAAGTCCTCCTGGACTCAACGCTGATTCTTGATGCTCAGGTGTTGGCGGTGGCTGGGAGGGCCTTTCTGCAATTAAAGCTTGTGCACCAGCTGCAACCGTACCTCAAAAACTCTGACTTGACTGTGGGAGTCGACACCTTAGTTACCTCCAACATGGATTACTGTAATGCACTCTATGTGGGGCTGCCCTTGAAGACAGACTGGAAACTGCAGTAAGTGCAAAGGTCAGCAGCCAGGTTGTGAACCAGAGTGCATTACAAGTTATTGGCAAACAGCTCTGCTGGCTGCCAATAACTTTCCGATCTCAATTCAAGGTGCAGGTTATCACCTATAAAGCCCCAAATGGTTCAGATCCTGCCTAACTTCATGATCGCATCTTTCCCTATGAACCCATGTGATCTCTAAGATCTTCTGGAGGAGCTCCTCTCACTCCCACCTCCGTTACAAGCACAGCTGGTGGGAATAAGGGAGAGGGCCTTCTCAATGGTATTCACTGGCTCTGGAATTCTCTCCCCAGGGAATTCCCGAGCTAGCACCCACTTTGTCCATCTTTTGCAGAGTTAAAAACATATATGTTCCACTCTGCTTTTGACTAGATGATTCTCCAGTTATGACTCCCAGTTATGACTCCCAGTTTTGACTAGATGATTCTCCAGTTATGACTCCAGTTATGACTCCCAAAATTCAATCCCTGCACTTTACTACTGTCCCCTGACCAGAGTCATTGTATTCCACCTCATATTGTCCTTATCCCCAATTTTGTCACCTGTCATTTGCACTTTATCTATCAGCCCTGCCCTCAACTAATTTGTACTGCCCCCCCCCCCCAATCTGAGCTCAGAACTGTTTTGCTATTTCAGGTTTTGGTTGTCTGTTTGATGGTTGTTTTTTATACTATGGTATGCTGTTGTTTATTTTATTTTGTTTTGTTGCTGTTTTATGAATTTTAATGTGTTATATTTTAACAATATTTGCTCAGGTTTGTCTCCATGTAAGCCACCTCTAGTACCTTCGGGGAGATGGAGGCAGGGTACAAAAATAAAGTTGTTGTTGTTGTTGTTGTTGTTTGAAAGCAGTAGGAAGCCTCTTAAAAGGCCACATTTAATATAAATAAATGTCTAGTGCTAGTAGTTTTTCTATCTATTAGTACATTGCTACATCTCATGCTTTACTATCTAGTAGGCATGTACATTTTGCCAAAAGGAATGCCATTTTCTAACTCATTTTCATCTGACTCCTCATTTTGTTTAATGGAAAGTTACTCAAAGGGGGGGGGGTGATACCGTTTTATTTGGCAGAGATTCGGCCTATTGGCTACAATGGGAAAATGTAAAGGCTCAATTTAAGGCCTATCTGCATGAAACCTACCTCAGTTGTAATCCCCATTTACAACTGCAGGCCTGCCAAGTTTCAAAACAATTTACCAATCTACTGATTTTTTAAAGAATTATTTTAAATTTTAACCATAACATTTTTAAAATAATAAATATTGCAAGAGAGGATTCTGGGAACTGTAGTTGCTGGTTGTGTCCATTCTCAGACAATTAGAGCATGGACACCACCAGACTTTTTATTGACCGAGAGACACAGAAAGATGACTTAACCTTTTCCTCTCCACAACCAAACATACTGGCTGTCTTTTCAGCTCACTCTTCCCCCTTCTGCTTTTGGAAATTAAACAAAAACGGCTCACTGAAAACTACAAATCTTTTCATTAACAGTGATTCGGGTCCAAGCCTAGTATCTAGAATTTTGACGAACTGTGGGACTGAGCTCAAGCTACAGGTCTAAGAACTGTTCTGGGATTTCTTAAAAGTTCTTCTGGATCAGACCAAGGTGTTATCTTTTCCAAGAGTCTCTTCCCTGCAATCATCTTCTGTAAGTAGGGCATGAATGAAATAATGCTTTTATAGTTATGCTTCCTTCAGTGGTGTTGCCAGTGAACCAGAAGGTTTCGCACAGCATTCAAAATTTGAGTTTAACTCAAACTTTCTATGCCTACTTTTGAGCAAAGCTTGTGAAATTTCCTTTGTCCGACTAGAACTGCTACAGTTCTTAAGACAGGATGATGGGAATCCTAGGAGCTGTAGTCTTAAAGTGTGATCACTTTTCCTTCAATATATAAACATATTTAAATTAATGTCTTATCACATTCAAAATTATCTTATTTGTACAGAATATAGATGGCTATAGCTGAAAAACTTTGGATAACTGGATTCATTCTTAAAGCTGAATTTAAGCAATATTTTAAAACACCCAATGTTTCAGATTAGTTTTAATATCCTATCCAATAGCACCATCAAGTGGTTAAAAGAATTCAAACACAAAACAAAAACTACTTTAATTTCAAGCTCTACCCAACAGTGCCCATTACTTCATCCTGTTGAATTCCTGTTGCTTTTGCTGCTCTGTAGAAGGCACAAGGATTTTTTCTGGATGAAACGGGTGGTGGCATTTCTGGAATTCCTTTTTATACACTTATACAGTAGCTCTATTTGAACTACAATTTTATGCACATATATGTCAGAATTAATTCCCACTGAACACATTAGAACTCAGTTTTCACTTATCTCAACAGCTGTCTCCACACACTCCACACATATCCCTCACCCTCTTTCTTTGCTTTAAATGGTTTAATAAAGACTTCTTGCCAAACTCGGAGGCTTCTAAGGTCTCTGTGCTGCATTTAAATGAGACTGGAGCCCTGGAAAGGGAATTCATCCCTCCCTTCTCCAGAATTCTATCACATCATTTAAATGCAACATGGAGCCTTTAGAAGCGTCTAGGTTTGGTAAGGAGCCATTGTTTAAACCCCTTATAGCCAGGAAAGAGGATGAGAGAGGGCAAGGGGCCAGTTGTCATACCCCCCCCCCCATGCCAGCAGTGGTTCAGCACATGAGGGAATGTGGTTACCTCCTTCCCAAAAAGGCAAGGCTTTGGCGCCATGTGCGGGCACAAAATGCACAGAGAACATTTGGTTTAAAACTCTCATTCCCTGCACATTTTATTTTGTATAGAAGGGCCCAAAATATGCAAGCAATTTACTTCCAAGACAACTAGGTACCATAGGGTTATCCTGTCATCTGTATTAAATGAATAATTCAGAATTAATTTGCAGAGGGGGAGCCCATCAACAGTATTATGTCCAGGTTAGGAAATTTGCTAGATATGACAACAAAATGCTGAATATGGAAGGAAAAGTGGATTATTTTTCTGAAAGCACATTCTGACAATACATGTGTTCTTAATATTCTAAATATCTAAATTTAGCATACAGATATGAGAATCTGTATGCTATAAGAAACAGACAAAATAATCCATATTAAATATGACTGTTTTGTCTGTTTCTTATAGCATACAGATCCCCATACATACCCACAGAACCCCTATGTTTGGTGTCCTATCTAAAAGGGGTGTAAAAAGCTTCTGACCTCCATTTCATAATTGGAGATCCATACGATTCATTAATACAAATCTCTAAATTTCTAATCAGCAAAGGACCCTCTGAGGCATTTATGAATCAAAACATAAATTTTCAGTGAGTCATAAAGATTTGTTTTTTTGGAGCTAGGCTGACACTGCTGGTAGTGGTTCCTGCTTCTTGGGGCAAGTGGAAGGCCTCACTGCCACCTCCTCCACTTCCATCGGTTCTTTCTCCCAGAGCCGAGGCACCCCCTGAGGTAAAATAGGTGTGACTGAAGCAGTGAATGTGAATGGATGGGTCTGTGAGGGGAAATGATACTTGGTGGGAGGACGGAGGGAGGGCTAGTAGCCCCTTCCTCCTCACTGTCAGCCCCCTGTGTGTCTTACCCCACACTTATATTTTCCAAATTCCTTCCCCTCTCCAAACTTTATGGCCCTTCCCTTCCTCTCAGTTCTCTTTAAAATGCAGCCCCTTTCTTCTGGTACAAGCAAAATTCTGGGAAATGTAGTGTGGGACTACTCACATTAAAGCCCCAGAGTAGGTTAATCACATGTGCTAAAATTGAGAAAATTCTTAAAACTCAGTGGATAGACTGATTGTTTTGCAACTTGGCAGGCTTGCTGCCCTGTCAATGTTGTCTCACTGTACCACCATTTGAGGGGATACCTCTTGTGGTTTTGAAAAATATTTTCAATTGATTTTTTAAAAATCCTAGAAATCAGTAGAAGAATTAATTGTTCAGAAATCTTGCAAGATTGATGCCCTGCTTATGTTATCTCATTGTGCAGAAATTCAAGAAAATTTGTAGTTTTTTAATTATTTCTAAAAACTTTAAAAACTTTTCAAAAATCAGTGGATGGCCAAAACATTTTGAAACTTGTTAGGCTTAAAGTTGTAAATATTGCCAACAAGTTGCCAAGTTTCATCCTGATAGCCATAAAAATGGCAGAGAAACAAGCCTTGCAATTTACCCCATTGCCACTAATTGAATCCTAACAAAGCAATTATGAAGGTTCTGAGATAATAATTAAAATAATAACTTTATTCTTACATTCCATACCCATCTCCACCAAGTGACTTACATGGGGACCAAGCCCAGCAAAAACAGAAATAAGAAATAACACAAATAAAATACATTGCATTTCAATAAGTAAAACAATAAAACTGAGCAACAGATATCATAAAAACATAAGAACATTAATATGCATCAATCAGAAACTGAGAACAGTGTGCATGTTCAGATCTAGGAGGGCAGGTTCAGGCCTAGTGCAATACTAATGTATGGGTGAGGTTGGTAATAAAGTGCTACAGAGCCAGACAATAACTAAGGGTTAGGGGGACCTAGTCAATAGTTGAATTGATTAATCAAAGACACATTGAAACATTCAAGTTTTCAGGTCTTTATGAAAGGTGGACAGGGTGGGCACTAATCTAACCTCCCTGGGGAGAGTATTCCAGAGCCGGGGAGCCACCACTGAGACAGCCCGCTCCCTCATCCCTACCAGCCGTGCTTGTGATGGAGGTGGGAACGAGAGATCGGGATTATGAATTGAAATGGGGCCCCTTCAAATCTTTACTAATCAAAGCAGAGGGCACACAAATATCTGAAATGAATTACTAATCAGATTTCAGCCATTTTGCACTTTTTAATGGGATTAAAAGGAAAACTGTACTAAGAATTGGTAACTCATGTATCAGTTTAATCGGTTAACTCCTGAACAAATTCCTTTTACCAAGGCCTGATGTTATAAACCTCATGTTGATGTGGCACTTGTTCTCATTCCCAATAAGATCGGATTTTGATATGTGGCATTTACTTTAATCATATATAGATTGGATTGCTTTCTTAAATCAAGATTCAATGGCTAGATTATTTTTTATACTAATGTAAAGATTGGCCCAATCTTTATAATGGTATCTTCTATGCTATAATTTAAAGTATGCTTCATGCTCTCCATAATGTAATTTAAACTGATAGGAAATTATGAATTTGAAATCAACCCTAGACTCCCTTCCACCACCTTCAGCTATCATTCTGTAGGGCAGTGAGTGGGAAGGAAGCAGCCAGCAAAGCACAGCTACATTGTATCATATGTATTACATCTCATTTATCTTATGTAGATTGTAAATCTGAAGGCAAATTAACATTGTGTAAGTTGCTCTGAGTGTCTTGGCAGAAGAGGAGACTTAAAATTCTCTAAATAAATACTAATAAATAAGCATCATTAGCGTTTAAGGTACACACATAACCTATTACCGAGAATCATGCAAAGTATGAAACAGGAACACAGAATAGAAGAAAATGGGAAGTAAACATTATGAGGATGGCATGGGTGTATGTTAGATCTGCCTGATGATACGCAAGGACCTGATTTCACCAGCATTCTCACTTCACCAAGCTGCATTTCGTTTGTTCCAGTTCTACAATGGACAGTAAAATTTATTTTTTTACCGTGCATAAGAATTTTGATATGTCAAAATATCCCTAATATTTTCCAAGCTTTCAAATTGGTTTATATTTAGTGAGCACAAATTGAAATGTATAAAAATCATTATACAGCCCTCCTCCCCTAACTCCTCTACAAACTTCAGAAAAGTATGTATTTGGGTTGTCTATTCCTGTTCATGTTCTGCTTAAAAAATTGTAACTGAAGTTTTTTGGAGAAAATAAACATTTTAAATTTTTTTGCTCAATCCTAAATGGAATAGTGGCAAGCCATTCTGAAAGTACTGCAAAGGCAAACAAAGCTCTTTTGTTCCTGTAAGCACTTTGCCAATATCACCAACAGTACATTGCTGTCACAGATTCAATTTGTTGGTGCATTTAGAAATTTATAACTTCCCCTCAAGTTAAAAGCCTTCTTCAATAATAGAAACAAGGATTTGACATGAACAGCTGGGAAACGAAGTTTTCGAGAATCAGTCAAAAGCTTTTGAGATATAGATATTTCTGTCACTTTAACCTTTCACAAAACAAGTTTTCATTTGTAGTGAAAGTCAAGCTGCTCCTTGGGGTGCACAGATGGGTCTGTAAACCATATGGCATGAAACCTCTTTTCTGTATGAGATTGACATGAAAACAGTGAGCCTTCATTTCAAGAAGAGAAGTATTGTGGTTAAGCTCACTTTTTCTAATGTTCTGCTGAGAGAATTCTGTTTGTGTCTGAAACTCACATTGAAACCAGAATTAGATTACAATTGATGATATTTCCTTAGGCAGCTTGTCCACAGAGTGGAAGCAAATTAAAGTATTCGGGATGTTTTGAATTGCATTGAATACAAGCAGCTGACTTTCAGTTCATGAATGAATAAGCAGTAATCACCATCTGGGTGATAATAATCACTTCTTCATGTGTTCAGCTTCTATTTCTCCTCATACATCATTATTATCTTGTCCTAGAAGAGTGAGGGTTGAAGGTTAATCCTCCAATTCAGAATTTTAATGATTCAATTACATAGCTGGATGTTTGCAACATTAGGAAGGCAACAAAACAATGATGGTTGTAGAGAAGCAAGCTAAGATGTTTTGGTAAAGGGCACTTAAAACTTCTAAAGCACCCAGGACCCATCTATTTTTTCTTTATTGATTGGTTTAGCTTCAAGGTCACTGTTAATTTGTTAAAAGAGTATTACAGAGCTACTATTTAAGAAGCATCATCCAGACTAAGCGACACCATCTGAGAATCGTGAATCTATAAAGTCTATTTCCATTGAGAACCCCCATGCTATTGGAGAGTTATTTCTTTTCTTTCTAGCGGGGCAATGGTTGCTTCATTCACAACCATTCATCTCTAGTATTGAATAAGTCACGGAGAGCCAGCACATTGCCCAAAAATCCAGCTTCTTTCCCTTCACCACACAGTGTAGGTGAGGTAGTCCTAGCTGTAAAAATACCAACTTCTTTCTCCCGAGAGAGCCTTGGGGAGTTGGTCTACAATTAGAAAAGCATTATGAGCTGTGTTAGGTTCTTGGGAACCCAATAGGCAAGGTTGGATTCCTAGACTAGAGATCCCACTACCTTAATCTAGGCCCGATCTACACTGCCATATACTGTAATTTAACTGCATTCAACTGCATTATATGGCAGTGTAAATTTATAAAGTCTAATTCTATGCAGATAAACTGCATTATGTGGCAGTGTAGATGGGGTTCTAGTTTGTCATCTCATTCATCCAACACTGAGCAATCATTCCTAGTCATTGCAAATGTCATCATGTATCCTACAAATGCATCAATTTGTACTATATTTATTATTTATTTATTTACAAGATTTCTACCCTCCCTTTCTCCACCCCAGAGGAGACTCAAGGCGGCTATATCTGATTATAGTATCTCCAGATCCATCTTTCTTAGATTGCCACACCTAATCTTACTATTCACTATATCACTGGGATGCTTTCCAGTGCAACTGTAATGCCTGCTTTGATATAACTTGCTTCTAATGGGCCTACGTGTTTGCTTTCTAATTATTCAGAAGAGATGCTTCTGGAGCATCTTGTCTCATTTTAACAAACTCTGCATTGACCTCTGTAATGAATCCATCTGCTTTTAGAGTCTTTGCAAGCTGTCCGGTTTCAGACCAATTTTTATCTTACAGCCACCCCAAAAGACCTTGCAAATGCATTAGGTAGAATTCATCCTTGTTACATTCATTTGTGTCTTGAAATGTCAAAGTCCTGAACAATCGAGATAATTAAAACCAAGTGTCTTGAACCTGAACATGATCTATGGCACCCAATCAAAACATGGTCTTTCTTTGCTGTGATTTTCTTGGATGGCAGCAGCAACAAAGGAAATAGGAAACATCTGTGAAGCAGGAAAAAACATAGGATTAATTATATAAAAGAGTAGACATTAAGACATTAAGCATGAACACTCTCCGGGCATCTTCCTTCCAATCCAGTAAGCAGCTAGTTGCTCTATATTGAGCACATTCTAGATTTGTTCCATGGAATTTAAAACTCAATTCTCAGGCTTCAGTGATGAACTCTGTATAAAGTCACTGAGGAGGAAAATGGTGACATAGTTCAACATGTCAAAATAAGTGGGTTTTGAAAGAACTTCTTGCTAAAGAAACATTCATTTATTTTACCAATTTCTTAAACTCTTTCTATTATTACCTCAACATTCCAGTGCCAAACATGTAAATTTCATTCTCACAGTCAAGAAAAAATAAATTTACTGCTTCTAACTTACTATGGCAAATTGATGGAGCTTTTGAGAACTGTCTGCAATTTGAGAGTCAATCTATGGGGAGGGAGAATCACATTTCCTACAGAGGAAGCAATATGTTTAATGAATGAATTTTGTTTTTTCTGTAGACAAACTAGTTTTCAAACAGAATAACTCCCATTCTATAAATATTTTTACCAATCTATGATTCTTCCTGACACTTAAGAAATCCATTTTGTCAACCATTTCCAGATATTTTTGAATGATCTTCCTTTTTTCTGATTTGAAGCAGCCAAATCTGAAGGATGATTGTGGAGCCAATACAGAGACAGCTTTCTTTAATCACCCAATTGAACAAATTATGTAGTTATTTCCATGACACCCACTTGCTAAACAAATTATGATTTGATTTTGAGATGATAGTATATTCTTGGACTCTTGAACAGTATGATTTTTCTATAGTTCAAATTTTAACTGGCACACAGTATTGCACACAATAATATATGGAGCACAAGTTCATTGCCTCCTATCACACTTCTTCAACTATCCCCCCCCCCCCCAATATATGTAATTCTTGTAGGAATATTTAGTTAAATGTGATTCCTGCAAAGCTCTTTATTTTAAAAGTCAAATATGGCAATAGGATGGAACACTCTCATAAGCAAAAGTGGCATAAAGGGTAGCTGTAATCTTAAATAGCAAACTATGAATTTTATGAAACAACAGCAAATTGTTAATTTGTTTGCTTTTATTATATTTTCACTACTTGAAATGGAAACGGTGGTTTCAGGACTTTTTATAGCATGTCAAAACAGCTTCATAACTATTGATGAAATGTCAGTGCCGATCCCAGGTCAGGTACGTTGGAATTCCATTTGATGCTGGACAATTTCTCTTAAATATATTGTCTGTTCAAGGAGCTGATGGTTTATATTTTTATCTGTGCATTCCTGCTCCCAGTTAAAATACCTAGCCAGCTCCCTTGTTTCATAGTTTTCACATATTTTCAACATTTCTTTTCAAATTATTCAACAGATTTACCATATCTTGCACACACAAAAAACATTCATCTATATATTAGCAATATCCAACTACAATTTTTGTTAGATTATTCAAATCTATATGATACAATTTCCAGTGCGCGTAAAATGTACAGTTATTTTATGATTTTGGAAGAAAAGAAGAAAGCTATCTTTTGTATTATATATTAGATCCCGGATAGCTGACCAAATAAGTCCACTGAAATTAGTTTCCTACAGTGCGGATGAGGAATGTGAGTAAAAAATTTCAAATGAAGGAGAAATGGAAATTAACAGAGTTGCCCATTTGCATTCAGGGCCTTGTATGCTTTGAAACTTGGTATACCCACTCACGTTTATGCTGAATTCGGAATGGCACTTTTTTCTAAAGGATCCTAATCTTTAGTTTCTATATGTCAGGCAGTTACAACAATATGAAGCAAGTTGACTGAATGTACATAAGTCCAGAACATTTTTTTTTGCAACTCCACTGCCTATCACCTACATTGGATGACCACCGTGACTATATAGAACTACAATGTAGAGTTTTGAGCTTAAATTATCTGTCATAGAAAGCTATTTGGAAACTTCTTGCGAACATCTTCCTCCATGATGTATTCTTTCAGCACGACAAGGGTATCATTTATTCATCTCCTTTCTCAAAATCCAAATATGGCAAATATTGTCTGACCAAGTCTTTCTCTTCTCATTTTTGCCCTTAATCCTGCCATGATCTTCAAAGTGAACTTATTTTACTTATTCTGCTCCTGCTGGCAGTAAGATCTAAGACCATTTTCTCCAAAGTTATGTTTCAATATCCTTCAACTAATTCATTAGATCAAAGTGCAACGGAAAAACTCTGCCCTTCCATTACCAATGTCAGTGGTGAGATCAGAGGGGCAAGCAATATTTCCAAGTACTGTCTTTTTTCATGAACATGACTATTTAATATAGTGATTTCCACTTCTGGTCTTTAAAAATATACTATAAAACTAGTGGGGGTTGCATATTCTGATTTTATAATGCTCTACTGACACCTCCTGGAATTGAGGATCTTAAAGCTGGGGCGGGGGAAGGAAACCAAAGGTAATTACAGATATAAAATGTATCAATTTTGTAGTTTTATTTCTTTTCCTTCTTTTGAAGTGATTGTACCTTCTAGAAAAAAACATTATATGAATTTCCCTACCATTTACATCATCTTCCAGTTTATGTTCATTTTCATTTGAACTTTGTTCAGATAATTCCAAAGTCATTGCTTTATACATATAACTAAATGAGATTTTGGATTTAAACATAAATTCATATCATGTTGTATCATAAAACTCAAGGGGGTCTGTATGTAGATAAAAGCAGTGTCTGTTCTCAGTGGCTCCTGTTAAATTAAATTAGTCCAAGTAAAGTGGGAATTTATCTGTGAGACAGTCAAGAAAATGCTAATCCTAATCTATGCTCCAGAGCAAGGCTTACTATTCATTGCCATTCTCTCTATAGGATATAGTAAACTAGTGACCTTGGATTAAATTCAAATTACAAATTATTGGCATGTGAGACAAAACACCTGCTCCTTCTGTTCACATGGCCATCTCAAACACAATGTATGGTTAAAAAAAAGCTAAATTTTGCACAAAATCTAATGTTTTTAAGGCATACATTTTCCCATGTTTTATGAAAGATTTTTTTAGAAATTTTATAAAGCATGCAAGAAAAAAGGAATTCTTTTCATCACTAGCAAGAGGTAAGATTTGCATCCTTACATCTTTCCTTCTGCTGGTGAGGTAAAAGCGTTAATTTTTAAAAAATCAAATCTGCTTTTGATTTCTTAGTTCTTAAGTGGGGATGCAATTCATAATATTTATGGAGCACATCTACATGGATGCTAAACCTAACTGTGGTGAGAAGGTGATCAGCTCTGTGGTATCTACATTATACACAAAGCTGATTTGGGTTAATGCAGGCAAAGTTTAATGCAGGCAACCTTGAGCTGCATTCAGAAAAGTCATTAGCTGCTCTGGAATTTATCCAAGGTTTCAGAGCAAACCTGGACTCTGGGCTCAGGTAAACAGTTGAGCTGGTATCAATACAGAACTGGCTGAAACTGTTTATATATGACCACCCTGTATTCCCTAGCCTTGGGGGATACATCTGATGGCACTGTTCTCATTGTAGTGATGACAACTGACAAAAAACACCTGGTGGCATCACTTGTCAGCAGGAGCAATGTTACCTGGGCTGCAAGGATGATTGGAAAATGGAGCAGGAGGAAGGACAGAATTATTCCTATTTTCCCCTCTCACACAGAGCTCTGGAGTCCTCAGCATTCCTATCAATAAGCCATGGTGGTTGGGTTGCCATGGTGGGGGGGGGGGGCAGTAAGGTTGGACATCTGGTGCTGCCAAACCAGGTTTGGCATCTAGGATAGTCAGAACCTCTTCCCATCATTGCAGCAGCACAAGGACTGTCTGTATGGATATTCCTGAGGCTAATCCAGGGTTCCGTACTCTGGATCATCCTCATGGTAGTGTCCATATAGATATGTCCAAGGAGTAAACCTCAATAGACCCCAATAGGGCTGACTTCCTAGGGCTCATGCATGAGTTAATGATGTTACTTATTCAACATTCTTACATTTTTAACCTTGTGACCTTGCTTACTCTTTCCATATTTGGAATGGAGAGTTTTAGTCAGCTATAATAGAGAGGCAGAAGGCATGGATAGAGCCGTGTCGGATTACTCATTACTCATAATAATTTTGAAGCATTTTAAAAACCCGGAAGACTCTTTTCCCTTCTGAAGCTTTCTCCGCCATTTTTGGTATGACTCAGAAAGTGAGTCGAAATGATTCAGTGTATTTTCAATCCTCTAGCCAGCTGGGAGGCTCCTTGCCTCCCCTCCCAGCCAATCAGGGGGGAAGTTTTGGGGAGAGCAGGGGTTTTGCACTGGCTGCCATTGCTGTATATAAAGAGGAGCACATGGCTCAGAGACTCATTCAGAGCTGGGAAGGGAAGGGAGAACGGTGGGCAAACAAGCAGAAAGGGAGAAGGGCTCTTGCCAGCCATGCTTTGTTTGCTGTGAGTTGCCTAAGACACTCGAAATCCCATAGTTTCTGTTCTGCCTATACTTCCCTAGCTGGTGAAATCTGCTCAAAAGGCCCATAAAGCTCTCAGGGCTGTTTCTTTTTTTCTTTGTTTGTTTGCTGTGAATTGCCTAAGAGTTGCGTACTCCACCATTAATTAAGCAATTCGGAAATTTTGGAAAGTTTGGAAAGTTCTGATTTTTGGGAGGAAAAATTCAGAATTCAATTCCGAATTGGACCACCAGTGCCCCCTACATCCGAAATTAGTTTTGAACCATTTTTTATCAACCAAGCCTAAGAGGCAGTATGGTGGAGTGGTCTGTGCATTGGATTATGACTCCGGAAATCAGAGTTTGAAACCCTGCTTGGCAATGGGAATCCACTGAATAATTTTAAGCAAACCTTGCCAAGAAAGGTTTGTTTTAGACCCCTTCTACACTGCCATATAAAATACAGATTATCTGCTTTGAACTGGATTATATGGCAGTGTAGACTTATATAATCTAATTCAAAGCAGGTAATCTGGATTTTCTGTTTGATAATTTGGATTTTATGGCAGTGTAGAAGGAGCCTTAGTGTTCCTATTAGTTAGAACTAACTTTATGACATACAACAACAACAACAACTACTACTACTACTACTACTACTACTAATAATAATAATAATAATAATAATAATAATAATATGTGTACTCCTTGTCTGAGAGCTTGTGTCTTGAGGATTTAGAACTGTTGTAATACATTGAATTATTATTCTTGGTATATTAATGGCTGGATTTATCTCTTTATATAATAAATTCTAGACATTTTAAAAGAATGCAAGTTCATATTGTGAAACAATCATTGGACATACCATAAATAAAAATGGAGTTAAGCTTAATTACAGATTGGACTTTGTAGGATGGAGGAGAGTGGTTTGGTTTAGAAATAATCAAGATTCCAATGAAAACTAGAAAAAAGCAAAACATTATATGTAATATACAAAACACTGAATCCAATTGAAATTGCCCCTCTTTGAGGCAAAATTCCAAGATACCAGTTCCCAAGGCACTTGAAAAAAAAAGAAATAACCCATAGAAGAAATGAAGAGTGACATGATTTACACAGATTTCCTTGAAAGACAGCAGAGAGTGAAAAATGACAGAATGCAACACATTTTAAATGGTGCAGTGGCTGAGTTTCAAAGTGAGTGGATAAAATTGCATTCATAAATCTCTAAAATTGTCAATAGAAAGCGACTGCAAAGACACCTGTATTTCCAAATCTATCTGATATCATTCCTGTTGTTCATAAAAAAAGTAATTTAAGTGATGTGACACCATGGAGTTGATTTGTCTTTAAGAATGTGCCATAAATTTATCTGCCAAAGCCTGGCTAAATAGCATGTGTTACTAACCAATAAAATAGCTAAGGCTCCTTCTACACTGCCATATAATCCAGATTATCAAATCAGACAATCCACATTATCTGCTTTGAATTATATGAGTCTACAGTGCAATATAATCCAGTTCAAAGCAGAAGCAGTCCCCACAGGGACCTCATCTTTAAAGATCCAGACCTTAGCTTAAGGTCTGTATCTTTATAGCTGCTTTTTAAACCTGGATTAGACTGAGTAAATTTGGTTTTCTCTAGGTTGAAATTGATTAGCCTGATATGTCATCTGGGCAACTCAGGCTAATCTGGCCCTCAGTTTTAGGGCTGTGTAGAAGGGCCCTTCAATAATTATTAGAGTAGTGTTTTTAAAATACTTTATTTTAAAAGAGAATAATAGGAAATGATTATATTTTTATTCAATAGGTTTTTAATTGGAATGTTTCAGTACAAAAACCCACACATTTTAAATTCAGAATTTGAAAAAAAAAATCATTAGCCACGAGGGTTGGAAATGTTGTTTGATTGTTTTGAAAATACAAAGATACATTTTTCTAAAAGGTATGACTTTATTACCAGTTATGTGGAATGCTGTTATGGCTCTATTTAATCTCTGACATGGATTTTTGAAACTAGTTTTACCTGTGTTTTTAATGAGTGTTTTAAAATAGAACACAGAATCATAGAATCATAGAATTTGAAGAGACCTCGTGGGTCATCTAGTCCAACCCCCTGCCAAACAGCAGGAAAATTGCATTCAAAGCACCCCCAACAGATGACCATCAGCCTCTGTTTAAAAGCTTCCAAAGAAGGAGCCTCCACTACACTCTGAGGCAGAGAGTTCCACTGCTGAACAGCTCACACAGTCAGGAAGTTCAACCTAATGTTTAGGTGGAATCTCCTTTCTTGTAGTTTGAAGCCATTGTTCTATGTCCTAGTCTCCATGGCAGCAGAAACCAAGCTTGCTCCCTCCTCCCTATGACATCCCCTCACATATTTATACATGGACATCATGTCTCCTCTCAGCCTTCTCTTCTTCAGACTAAACATGCCCAGCTCTTTAAGCTGCTTCTCATAGGGCTTGTTCTCCAGACCCTTGATCATTCTGGTTGCTCTCCACTGGACACATTTCAGCTTGTCCCTTCCGCTATGGTGCCCAGAACTGGACACAGTATTCCATGGATTTTGATGTGAGCCATGGATTAGCTGAGAGTTATTCTGTAGAGAGGGAAATGGCTAGTCATCCCTGGCTACAGCCCCCAGTGGCACAGTGGGTTAAACCCCTATGCTGGCAGGACTGAAGACCAGCAGGTCACAGGTTCGAATTCAGGGAGAGCACAG
This sequence comes from Anolis sagrei, assembly GCF_037176765.1. Lineage (NCBI taxonomy): Eukaryota > Metazoa > Chordata > Lepidosauria > Squamata > Anolidae > Anolis > Anolis sagrei. The sequence goes on from NC_090023.1 coordinate 135,857,247, forward strand.
ATGAGCTCTATCAGCTCCAGCTCTCCATGCAGGGACATGAGAGAAGCCTCCCACAAGGATGGTAAAACATCAAAAACATCCTGGCATCCCCTGGGCAATGTTCTTGAAGACGGCCAATTCGCTCACACCAGAAGCAACTTGCAGTTTCTCAAGTCGCACCTGACACGACAAAAAAAAATCCCTGGCTACAAAACCATGGTGGTTTTGAGAAAATTTTAACAATTAATTTTAAAGTGGATATAACTGATTTTAGTGTTTGTGTGTAATTATAGTTTGTTTTATGTTCTGGCATTTAATGTTTGCCGTATATATGTTGTGATCCACCCTGAGTCCACTTTAGGGTGAGAAGGGCAGAATATAAATGCTTTAAATAAATAAATAAATAAATTTCCTTCCCAAGCTTTGAAAATAGCTCAAAGTGGTATTTCAATGGAGAAAATGGGTTCTTCCATAAATTTGTTTTTGCCTCTTTACTCAGAGAGAGGGTGACACACACACACACACACGTCCTGTGGATAAGTTAAACCTGGTTTTTGTTGTCAGTGTTTTGATTAAAATATCTAGACTTTTGTATGAGTATATACAGTAAATCTAAGAACCTGGGCTGTTTTTCTTAGATTTTAGTGGCCATCGTCTTATAGTGGTCTCCTTCCAATTTCTTCATTGACCATATCTGGGGATGGCATGCAGGAAATTTCCCGCTGAGCCCAGATTTATAAAGAGACCAACATTTCTACCTACTGAAAATAATCTCATTTTGCAGTGCACCTACTGAACCCTTTCCCCTCATACACTTCTTTATCCTTCAGCAGAATCTTTGAGTAGCTTCATAAAGTGAAGAGACCCAATCAGAAAAGGATCAAAGAGCAAATGATGCATTCCTCACTCCACTTAATTTTGGTATTTTAGTTTCCTCTGCTTATTTTGCAAATTTCTAAGTGAAGCCACAGGATCAAAAAGTTAAATGGTCTCGAACAAAAGATTGTTAAGCTTTTCATGCCATTTGATAGTGAGAAACTACACAATATTCACTTTCTGAGTTGAACTGTTCCCAATGCAATTGAAAGCAGGATGTAATTATAATCAGAGCTGTGAATCCACCACATTAGTGTAATAAAATCCTCTCAGTGGAAATGTTAACTGTGGAGTAATTACAAAATGAAAGGCCTTTACTAGAAAATAGCTATGATAGCAGAACATGTCTGAATGAGGCACAAGTGGTGCAGAACCAGAAGTGCCTTCAACTTTTTTGTCATAACAAAGTCCTAAGAATTTGATCAGTGTTGTACAGAACTATTCAGTGATATGCCTAAATCATAACAATCTAAATTAGATTGAACATAAGAAAAGACACTAGAGTAATTGATAGTACAATCTGAGCAACTGTGTTCAAAAATTAGTTGTAATTAGTTCATAATTACATAACGCTGAATTGTGGATTTTTTACACTATGTCTTGTAATTTGCACTTGTTTCCATGTTGTACACCGCAATGAGTCGCCCTTTGGCTGAGAATTGCGGTCTATAAGCGCAGTAAATAAATAATAAATAATAAATAAATAATTATATGTAGTAAATAGTTATTATGATTTCTTTGTGTACTGTATGTTGGCATTGAATTTTTTGCCATTATATTGTAAACCCCTTTGGGTCCCCCCAGGGGTGAGAAAGGTGATGTATAAATACAGTAAATTAAAAAAAAAACAAACAAACACATAAATAATGTTGCTTAACTTGAGAACAAGATTGAAATGTTGCCTTCCATCTGAGAAAGACTATGGTTTGAAAAAATATATTTGAAAACACTCCAGAAAATAGTTTAAAAATATATTTTGGAATGTCAAGAAACCTAGATGAGAATAATCCTGGAGTGACAGAAAATCTTTAACATTTAGACTTATTATTGTTTGTCTAGAAACAAGATGTGGATGTTTGATCAGGAGATAATACTTTGTGTGCAAAACATCCACAAACACATTTTGTGCAGTATTCATCATGAATGATGAAGCAAAAGTATTTGCTAAAATTGCTCATTGCTTCCTTGGAGAAAAAATGCATCTAAAAAATCCAATATACGTACATCTAAGTGATAAAGAAAAAGAAATATGATATACTGGCATTCTCTCCCCCTCACAGTTAACACTTATATTTTAGTAGGTTTTGCATGTTATTAAAACTAGATAACACAGAAGGATGTCTTGCATCATCAGATGAGTGAGCTGCGACCTTCATTGGAGGAAGGTTCCAGTAAATTGAAAGGGAAATGGGAGCCAGGAAGAGAGTCCAGACAGAGGGGAGGAAAGGAAAAGACATCTTTTCAGGGGATACACAGGCATGGAAAGATGCTTGTTTCTCTGGAGAAATTTGGTTTAAAAGGCACCTTTTTAACATGTTTTCCAGCCTTTAACTCATTTTCTCATTATTCCTTCCACATTTTGATTAAATGCCATTTAACCACTCCCATTTTAACCCAGTGTAACCTGGGTTATAATGTATGTGTAAAATGCTGTGAAACTAACTTTTTTCATTGTTTCCTGTTAATGAATAAATTCAATATGTAAATATATTATTTCACTTCAAACATTAGCTGACATTGCAACCATTGCTTTAAAAGGAATCAAATGTTATGAAATAAATATTCTCAGGCCCCTTCCACACAGCTGTATAAAATCCACATTGAACTGGATTATACGGCAGTGTGGATTCAGATAAACCAGTGCAAAGCAGGTATTGTGGGATTTTTTGCCTTGATAGTCTGGGTTACATGGCTGTGTGAAAGGACCCCCAAACACCTGTAAAACCAAATATTGAAAACATTTTGCCACATTTTAAGGTTAGCTTTAAGTCCATTTTTAAATCTCTTTTGTTGCCTACTGACTTTCTATTTTCTATGCTTGAGCTGAGAATAGCTTTGGGAGACGGTGATCAAGCAACCAGACAGCATAGCCAATCCAGTGAAGTTGATGGTGGAGGATCATCGCTTCAGTGCTGGTGGTCTTTGGTTCTTCCAAAATGTTGTCCACCTGTTTTCTCAAGAGATTTGCAAGATTTAGTCTTTTTCCAGTAGTTGAGAATGATATTTGTAGACAGTACATATTTTTCAGGTGAATAGAATTGGAAGAATAATAGCTTTATGAACAAACATTTTGTTATTCCTACAAATCCTGATTCTTGAACAATCTTTGCTTCATTTGAAAAAAATGCTGCACTCACAGAGCTCAGACAGTGCTGAATTTTGGCATCAACACTAAGGTTTGTGGAGAGGTGGCTGTCTAGGTAGCAGAAACGGTCAAAATTTTCTAGTGCTATACCATTAAGCTTTATAGCCAGCATTGCAGAGGGATTATGAGAGCACTTTGGTTTTCTCGATGTTAAGTGAGAGACCGGGCTTTTCATATGCTTCTGCAAAGGTGCTTAAGGTGGCTTGTAGGTCTTCCTCCGAATGGTCACAAACCACATTATTGTCAGCATATTTGAGCACTAAAATAAAGTTATTGTGAACTTACTTTTGGCTTACAGCCTGCTGAGGTTAAAGAGGTTCCCATCTGTCTGATAAAGTGGAAGCTTCCTGTCAACAAGGTCTAGAATCATAGCTATAAAGATAGAAATTAAGGTGAGGACAATAATACATCCCTTTTGACACCTGATCCCACCTTGAAGAGATCACCTTAGGCTTAAATGGCCTCCATTTATGTTACAGAAGAATCTTATTTAGCACCACAAGCTTTCTTATCGTCATTGTCCTCTGTTTTACAAAGACAGCAGAGATTTTATGTGAGAGAGATTTATTTTGGTTCATAATATGTACAGAATAATGTAACAGAGGCACACTCAAAATAGGAATGTAAACTTAGTTGCAAAATTCCTAGTTATTGCCTATTTAGGCTATTTCAATTCAACTCAAACTGTAAAGGGGGTTTAGAAAACTGCAAGTTTCCGAAACTCAAATGATTGAAAGATAAATAAAGTTATATTTTTCTTGTCAAGGTATTTCTAATTTCTCTGATATAAGTAACACTCTCCTTTTAGATAAAGAGCACAGATAAAACGGGCACAAGAGGATGCAAACCTTTTTGAATGCAAACAACTCATACAGTGATTCTACATCTTATAAGGCCATGAAAGAAAGGTACTTCCTGTTTTGTTTTAGGGGTTTTTTTTTGGAAGAACTATTTTCTATTTTGTGCTTTATCTGATAAATAAATAACAACCCTCCCCCTGCCAAAAAAAAGACCTGTTCCCATTCTCTGTGCCCACAAAAGAAACAATTCTACTCCTTACATTTGAAGATGACACAAACTGTCTCTCCTTCCATCACAAATAGGTTAAATCTACCCAATATTCTCATGTATTAGTCTAGTAACAATGACCTCTGCTACTCTTTCTACTGTATCACCACTTCTGACCTTTTTGAATGTCTAAGTGAGGAAATGGCAGCTGTGGTCACAGGTGACTAATCCTTTGAGTGTATGGGCGTTTCCCCCTTGCCACAGAATGACCCTCAACCTAATCACAAGTCATAGCAAAATCCATAATTTTGTCCCCAAAATCTGCTTTTATTTTATACATAAGGTCGACTTATACTATTTGGAATCTAGTTGGAACCAAATCTATCAGCAGTTGTGCAAGTCTTTCATGACTTCAATTTTTTTAAAAAATCATATTCATTAAAAAAATCCTTATAAGGCAGAGCCAAATGGTTCCCTTTCCTTCTTTGTATCTCATAATTAGGAATCATTTTGAGACCAATGATCCCCCTGTAATGAGCTACAATGAACCATATAAGTAGTGTCTTAGTATCTTGTTTCCCTTTGATTAAAATCTTTTTTATGATGATATTTCCACTTGAGTAATACAGAGGCAATTCTGCTGAGAGATCAGAAAATTAACACTACTGAGAGATCTATGATTATTTCCCCCAGATGTCTTCATTTTTTCCTGAACAGATCGATACAAATAGCTCTGCCAAACAATAGGTAGAGCTATAATGATTAATATGCTGATATTATTATAATTTGATCAGACATACACTAACAGTATGTCTGATCCAATGGAATATTCGATATATTAAACTTACTTTTATCCAAGTGGAAAATGAAAGAAAGACAAATTTAAAATGCTGTAAAATTGTCAGCTATATCTTTACTTCTTTGTCCAAAGAGCTCTCTTCTCAACAGACCCCAGGACAGACCAAAAAGTTCATATAGATCATCTTCTTCATTACAGATGGAGTGTATATTCATTATTACTCATTTTAGGTCAAAAATCTGGGCTTCATAAAGTCAGGAAACACAATAGAGCTTACTTACTAACTTTCTTAGGTGATCCCTTGTAGTCCGAGGATGATAGTCCTCCAAGAGTGGCAACCTGGGGGTGGATCCGTAGGTGGCTGTGGAGCCCTATTCTTGAGGGCTCCAAAGGTGGGAGGTGGTCCCGATTGGGGTTGGCTTGACGTGCCTTCCTCTTGACACGTTTCTGTCTTTCGCCCTCCATTCGTGCCTCTTCAAATTCTGCAGCACTACTGGTCACAGCTGACTGCCAACTGGAGCACTCAAGGGCCAGGGCTTCCCAGTTCTCAGTATCTATGCCAGAATTTTTAAGGTTGGCTTTGAGCCCATCTTTAAATCTCTTTTCCTGTCCTCCAACATTCTGTTTTCTGTTCTTGAGTTCAGAGTAGAGTAACTGCTTTAGGAGACAGTGATCGGTCATGCGAACAACATGGCCAGTCCAGCGGAGTTTATGGCGGAGGACCATCACTTCAATGCTGGTGGTCTTTGCTTCTTCCAGCACGCTGACATTTGTCCGTTTGTCTTCCCAGGAGATTTGCAGGATTTTCTGGAGGCAGCGCTGATGGAATCATTCCAGGAGCTGCATGTGACATCTGTAGACTGTCCATGTCTCACAGGTGTATAGCAGGGTTGGGAGGACAATAACTTTATAAACAAGCACCTTGGTATCTCTACGGATTTCCCGGTCCTCAAATACTCTCTGCTTCATTTGGAAAAATGCTGCACTCACAGACCTCAGGTGGTGTTGAATTTCGGTGTCAATGTTGACTTTGGTGGAGAGGTGGCTGCCAAGGTACCAGAAATGGTCAACATTTTCTAATGTTACACCATTAAGCTGTATCTCTGGCATTGGAGAGGGATTGGCCGGTGACTGCTGGAAGAGCACTTTGGTTTTCTCAATGTTTAATGACAGGTCAAGCTTCTTGTATGCTTCTGCAAAGGTGTTTAGAGTGGCTTGCAGGTCTTCCTCTGAAAGCGAACAGATGATGTTGTCATCAGCATACTGGAGTTCTATAACAGATGTTGTTGTAACCTTGGTTTTGGCTTTTAGTCTGCTGAGGTTGAATAGCTTGCCATCTGTCTGATAGATGATTTCCACTCCGGTGGGAAGCTTCCTGTCAACAAGACAAAGTATCATAGCGATCAAGATGGAAAATAAGGTTGGGGCAATAACACATCCCTGTTTGACACCTGATTCCAACTTAAATGGGTCACTTTGGGAGCCACTGCTGTCCAAGACTGTCGCCATCATGTCATCATGGAGGAGCCGCAGGATGTTCACAAATTTGTTTGGGCACCCAATTTTTGGAGGCTGGTCCAGAGAGTGCTGAATTGCAAGGATTCTTGCAAGGATTTTCCCAGCTGAGGTTAGAAGGGAGATACCTCGATAGTTTCCGCAGTCTGTTCTTTTCCCTTTTTTGAAGAGGGTGATGATGGTGGCATCCTTGAAATCTGCTGGGATTTTCTTGGTCACACACACTTTTTCAATTATTTGGTGGAGTCGGTGTGTCAGCTCAGGTCCACCCTCTTTAAAGATTTCAGCAGGGATCCCATCAGGTCCGCTGGCTTTGTTATTATTTTTTTTGTTGGGCAATAGAGCAGTAATAAACTTACACAATACTCTTAGCATAGTTAAGCATCTTAAAGAGTATCAGATGATTCTGTGGGGAAAAACATATGTTTTATGCAAATAAATGGACAAACAGAATAATTTTTCCACAATATTTGAGAACATTTGACTAAATGGAGAATGTTGTGAATAGATAAATATTTATTTTCTCCCACAAATGGGAGAAAGCTATTGGACTCCAACTAAGGATAGGAAGAATTCAGAATTGGAAATTTGAAAACCCTGTCTGAATTGTTACCAGGGGTATATCATCAATATTTAGGGAGCAGATCACTTTAGCCAAGGCTGCAAATCATGCAACCCTCCAGATATCATTGAATCATATGTCCCCGCATTCTTCATCGTTGGCTGTGTTAGCAAAGGGGCTAATCAATATGTGGAAGTCTGCATGATTCTCACATTTAGGCCCCAACAGAGCAAACTATTTAATGCCATTTGAATATAGCTTCAAATTATGGTGGACAGATAACAAACTCCCATGAAAGCACATTAAAGAAAGCCCTTAATGTGCATTGATACTTGTTGGTTTGTGTTATCACCATTTGGGCTTCAAACTGGTTCCAGGATTTTCTATGCAATCATCTGCACAACAAAATCATCTTCAGTACTGGTTTGAAACTGCATTAAATGGTCCACGCAGATGAGGCCTTATGTCAAGTCTAGCTACTTGACATAACATTCTAGTTACCATCTTCTTCCATATGAAAAGCATCATTGAAAATGATCGCAAGCATTTTACAGAGAAGAATATTGAGGACTCTTCAACACTGACACTATGGACCCTTTATCACATAGGGATATACTCAATTTCTGAGCCTCTTAGAATATGGTTTCAAATGGGTCTTATTGCATTATGTTTACCCATGCTATTCCATCAGTAATCCATTGGAATCTATCTGCAAAATGTTGCTGAAATGAAGTAATTGCACATATGATTCTTGTGGTGTTTATTGATATCCTATAGTTTTATCTATTGCTGATGTGCTCTTTTTATGTGTGATCAGAAAATCAGTATGTATTCCGCCAGCTACAAGAACTTGAGACTTTCAGGCTACATCACTGCTGCACAATATTAATGGGGAGGGAGGCATTTGAATAGATTAGGAGGACCCAGCCTTTTTTGATGTGATGAACCAAAACACAGTATTTTCAGATCATATGGATGGTAGTAATCACGTGTGTTGGGGAGAGTAGGCACTCCTTCTCAATACTATATGTTTCCAGTTTTAAAAGAAATCTATGGGATGCATACTGATACAAACAGGTTATATCTCAATGTCATAAGTTCCTGTAATGCAGCTTATTACCAATTTGGAAGAAACTGATTTAATAATATAATTTAAAAAATCATTTATATACTGCTCCATCTCCCCGAGGGGACTCAGAGTGGTTCCCAAGTAATATCACAAAACATACAGAGTAAAAACAACATAACCATAAGATTAACAAACAAAATATAAACATAAAAATTGTCACCAAAACACACATATATTAAAAGTAATCCTGCCTGTTCAAGGCAGTTAAAAATTTAAAAGGCCAGGCCAAGATTTGTGCAAGCCCAAAAATTCAAGGGGGCCTGGGAATTAAGTGCAATGCTATACAGGCAACAATAATATTAGGTCTGTGGCTGTCCATTCCAGGGCCGATTAGAGGAAAGAATCTGGGTAACTAGTAAGAAGAATAAGGCCATATTAGACAATGTGTGGGGCTGAGTTAGAAATGGTCATTTTCAAAAGCTTGTTGAAACCACCAGGTCTTCAAGCTCTTACAAAAGAAGGGAAGGGATGGGGCCTGTCTTATTTCCTTTGGAAGGGTGTTCCAGAGATGGGGTGCCACCACGGAGAAGGCCCTCTCTCTTGTCCCCACCAACCGCGCTTGAGACGGTAGTGGGACTGATAGGAGGACCTCCCCAGAAGATCTTAGAGCGTGCGCTGGTTCATAGAAGGAGATGCGATCACAGAGATAGGCAGGGACCTAACCGTTTAGGGCTTTATAGGTCATGACCTGCACCTTGAATTTGGCTTGGCAACTTATCGGCAGCCAATGAAGCTGTTTTAAAAGGGGTGTTGTATGCTCCCTATAGTTTGCTCCAGTAAGGAGCCTGGCTGCCGCCCACTGAACCAGATCAAACTTTCGGGCCATCTTCAAGGGCAGCCCCATGTAGAGTGCATTGCAATAGTCCAGTTTGGATGTAACCAATGCGTGGACCACCCTGGCCAAGTCAGACTTCACAAGGTATGGTCGCAGCTGGCGCACAAGTTTGAGTTGTGCAAAGGCCCTCCCAGCCACCGCTGACACCTGAGCATCAAGCGACAGCTTTGAGTCCAGGAGGACCCCCAAGCTACGGACCTGTGCTTTCAGGGGGAGTGTAACCCCGTCGAGCACAAGTTGCCACCAAATACCCCGGTCAGTCCCGCGACTGACCAGGAGGACCTCTGTCTTGTCTGGATTATTTATGATTCGGGACCATTCCCACTGTTCACCTGGGACGGTACCACCATCCCACTTCTGATCTCTGAAGCATGGGGCAAATTGGGAGTCACTTACCTGTCATCACTATAGCTGTGTCCATGGAGTCCCTGGGTACTTTTGCCAATTTAAGCAAAGGTGCCTTCCCCCTTGAAGAAGAGGATAAACCTCCTCACATCCTCCCACACTAAGTCATTGCATTGGCAAATGAGCCTAGGAATGGCCGCAGTGTGCTTATTGAGCAGGACTGAATTGGTTTGGCCCTACTGGATGGTCTATACCAGGGGTCCTCAAACTTTTTAAAGAGAGGGCCAGGTCACAGTCCCTCAAACTGTTGGAGGGCCAGATCATAATTTGAAAAAAAAAGCATGAATGAATTCCTATGCACACTGCACATACCTGAAAAACAATACAATAATTAAAATGAAGAATAATTTTAACAAATATAAACTTATGAGTATTTCAACGAGATGTGTGGGCCTGCTTTTGGCTGATGAGATAGGATTGTTGTTATTGTTGTTGTGTGCTTTCAAGTCATTTCAGACTTAGATTGACCCTGAGCGAGGGCCAGGTAAATGACCTTGCAGGGCCGCATCCGGCCCATGGGCCTTAGTTTGAGGACCCCTGGTCTATATTATCCCATAGCTGAAATGTAGCGGAGGCATGGAGTGTAGCCAAGTACAGGGCCAGATTGGACTACTGCCACTTGCAATAAGTGGCTCATGTCAATTTGTCCCCCAAACTGTAACTTTTTCAAATTCTGCAAAGACCTTTTCCTTCCAGATTTTTCACTGTGTATAAGGATATGTGAGTCTGGAGGTGCTCAGTGTGGTTTTAATTCTCCTCACAAATTGAGAAAGACAAGGGGGCATCTCCACTGTATAATTTATGCAGTTTGACTACACTTTTACTGCAAGGGCACAACTGTATGGAATCCTGGAAGTAGTTTGGCAAGGTACCAGCACTCTTTGACACAAACAGCTAAATAGTTGATAAAACTGTAGCTCCCACATTTCCATAGCACTGGGCCATGAAAATTAAAGTCATGTCAAACTGTATTCATTTCACCCTATGTCTGACCGGGGTTACAAATGTGATGTTCCAACTCTAATTCCTTTGCCTTGAATGTCAGATTTAATGCCAAGATTTTTGGTAGATTTAGCTTTAGCTTTAGCTAAATCTTGTGTACAATACAAGAGTTTTGACATAAAAGTAGTTAAGTTGTTTGGGCTTTTTAAAAGTACATGTGCGCTGAAGCATTCTTGACAAGGAAGAAGTAAGGAAAGTAAGGAAAGGTTTTGTTTTCTATGGCCACAGGGATATACAAAGTCATGCAAAGATGCACATTTTCCAGCCAGAATCACACCTTTTTAACACATGTATTTTACCTCTTAACCTGATTTCTCCCACACTTTGCTTCGCCACCCTCCCCCCTTTAACCCAGTTACTTCCAGGTTTTATAGCATGTGTACAAGGGCCCAGAGTCAAGTTTAAAAATCCTCTAAAACCCACAAGAGGATTGTAGGTAAGTAAAAAAAAATAAAGAATGAATATCACCATCAAGGACGACTTAAACTATCCATCAAGAGAGGGCTTTATATCTTGGAATAGAGAGTAGAGAACCAAATGGCAGTGAGTAACCCATATCACTGACTATAAAAGCTTCAGGAGACTGAACGTTTACATACTTGCCCTTTCAGCAAGATAATTAAAACAAGTCATGTAGATCTTGACTTCTTTCCTAATTAAAATGTTGTTCAATGGATAATACAGGACAGAGCTGATTACAAGCAACTTTCCGACAGATAGCTGCATTAAAAGTGACTTGAGGTCAACTCTGCTCTGTCTGAGCTATTAGACTGATCAGAATGAAGGTTCTATAAAGGGACAAAGTTTTATCATTTATACTAGCAAGCTAAGCAAGACATTTTGCAAACTGGCACCAGTTTGTTTGTAAAAAGATGGTTGTGTTTGTTTGAGTATAAAAAGTATGTTCTGACAACCGTTAATACTAACAGATTTTTTTTTTTCAAGAACTTCATGGAGTAGTCAACTTTCTGAGATGTATTAATGGAGCAAAACATAAAAGATGGCAGCATTTATTATTTTTACGTATTTATTCTTCTCAGTTAAAATCTCCCTGAAGCAACTATATACACTAAATCAGTTTTATGTATCATAAAATCGAAAGTTAAAACTATTATTTCTATCTATTCAGTAGTGTCCAGTGAGCAGTTCTTTAACTGGCTGAACACAAGATGGCACCAGAGTCCATTGGAAGAAAGTGTTAATAAGGAATTCTGCTTTGTTTTCTTTATTCCAAGAACACATTTCCAGAGTAAACTACACAACAAACACCTTAAACTACGGGATAAAAAACCCCAGCTCAACCCAGCTATTACTGTCAATAATATGATCATGGAAGAGCTCATGTATATTAATCAAAGGAAAATTCCCTGGTTTAATTAAACAATATCATTATTAAATGTCACATTTATATTTGATATCTTGCTGTCTTTTCTTCATGATTCGGATATGAAGGGCAACATTTTCTGCAGTTAGAAAAATTCTCGATTAAATCTGAAGAATTTAACATGATTGTCAGATTCTGCATTCAGTCATCTAAGACTAGAAGCTTTCCCCTTTTCAAATCAATTTGAGATTTTTCAATGTTAAATTCTTCAGTCAGTAGCAGCTGTCATGTTTTGTGTAGTTATGGGAGCCCTGGATATAAGTGTATTGAAAAAGTCAATATGCTTTGTTCTGAGGAAGTTACTTTAGGGGAAAAAAAATAATGACAGAGGTCAGAGCAAGGAGAAAGCAGGTCTCTGCTACATGCTGCAACACTTCCACTTCATTATAGCTACTCAATCATGGTGAAAACAAAATAAACCATACATATAGTCTTTTCTTTAACTATTAGGGCTGGCGCCACACTGTAAAATCAATGCGATTTGATATATTTTAAATACAATGCTATGGAATCCTGGGATTTGTAGTTTGGTGAGGATCCAGAATTATTTGCCAAAGAAGGCTAAAGGCCTTGTAAAACTACATGCTTCCATAGAATTGAACTATGTCATTTAAAGTGGTTTGTATTAATTTTACAGTTTAGATGCATCGTTGGGCTTCTTCCATTATATTTGGTATCATATACATGCCCACATACACATTCCATCATGGAAGAAAATGGTCAGCATGTTTTGGGTACACACATAGGCAGTAAGATCCACACCTTCCTGATCCACACAATCCAGCTAAGGAAGCTAGTGAAGTTCCATGTCAAGATTGCCTTAGAAATTAACATTGGTAATTTATAGAAGCTCAGTTAAGATAATCCCCAAACTTATTTCCTTCTGACTGATAATAAAGTGGCAGTAACTCTTTGAAGAAGAAGGAGTTTTCATGTCTGGAGAATATGTCTTCATGTGTGTGTGTGTGTGTGCATGCGCATGTGTGTTTGACAGTTACTCAGGACATCATAGGCCACATCCATGCTGAGCACTTAATCTGGGACTTGTCTAGAATAGTATACTTCAGACTAGACCTAGATTGACTGCCCCATGGTACTGAGCTGAATCTTTCACAATGCAACATTGGTGTACAGCTGATACAGCCAGGCTGAGACTGCATCATCCATCCACTAATTCTTCATGTTCCCACTGCTACTCATGGCTGGCCACAGACCTCCTTACCATTGTGGTAAGTACCATTGTGAGCACTATACCATTGTGAGCCCATTTCCAGAAATAATAGTCAGGAGCCCATGAAATCAGCAAGAGGAATGGCAGTGACTATATGAAGGTTACACAACACAAACAAAACATTATTGGTGTCTTCCTTTTTAGGCCTGTTCCTGGGGCTATTTGGGGCTCTGATTCAGAACATTGCATTGGATAGACAACATCAGCTTTAGTTTCTTAGATATGGTTATGATGATTATTTATGGGTGAGCAGATTATATAGTATATGTTCTGTGTCTCAAAAACTAGAGCTGATAGGAGAAAATGAGTGCTATTTTAGGAATCAGCAGGTCAAATATACCCAGAAACAGGTCTAACATTTGAGGCACCAAAATGTGTGCTGGCCAGTGTTTTCCATTTACTTCAAGGAAATGTGTTAACAATAGTAATCATAGGTACAATGGATCAGATGTAAATGGACAAATTCAGCCGTCCAATTCAGCCACAATCCATGAGGATACTCAAAAATTTCTTGCAAACTCCAGAGTAACCCTGACTGTTCTGAGTGTGAAGCAAATTCAGGTTAAGAGTTGAATACTTGCCAAAAGTTGCCTTATGATGTGAATACTGCCAAATTTGGCTTCAGGGTCACCATGTCCCACCTTCCACCCCAATTAGTGTAGAAGCCATAGATGAAAACCTCTTCTCAAGCACTGCTACTGCAGCTCCAGTTACTGTTTTAAAGGTAAAGAAGAGATGAAACTGTTTTGACTATATATGGACCTCATCACATTAACTATGGATTTGCCACGGATCATGTCTCATGCCCCACATTTCCTGACTTACCCCATCCCACAGAGGGAAATGTACATTGCCTGGCTTCCCCCCATTGTTGCCAATGCAACACTGGAAGCTCCCATGTTGCCATCTTGGCAACATATGTTGCTCCCTCTTCACTTTTACCATGGAGCCCTGCCAGAAGTAGTTTGATGTTGTGGGATGGGAGCCAGTGGTGCAAGTGAAGTAGGATCATCATAAGCTTCCAAATTTAGCCCATCTGATAAAGTCGTAAAATAGTTAAGTAGAGGCCTCTGTTTTAAGGAAGAACTAGTGAGAGAGGAAGGGAAAATAATATTTTCTGAGACTTTGGACTAGTTAAAAAAAATTCACAAGTTTTGGAATTTTTTAAATTAAAAGAGAGAAATTATCTCCAAATTAATCCAAGGCATGTTTTGGATATTTTGCACTTCTCTAATCTTATCTCTTTACAAATCATGAGATAGCCTGAAGCAGGCCCGTAGCCAGGATTTTGGTTTGGGGGGGGGGGATGAGTTTGAGTGAAAGAGGGTCTACCCTAGCAAACCTTTTGTATTATTACCCCAATACCCCCATGCATATGGGATATATTGAGCATGGCGATCAGATCATGATATGAATAAACATAACAGTTTAAATAATGCACCAGTAAGGCCTTTTCACAAACCACCATGAGAATTTGGGGGGGGGGGCTGAAGCCCCTCAAGCCCCCCCCCCCCCCACCCCTGGCTACATGCCTGGCCTGAAGCAAACCAATTTCTCCCAGCCTTCCTCCACTACCACAACCCTATCTGCAGTACACCAATAACAGTATTTTATTTTGCATTATTGTAACACCGAAATCACAAATGTTAAGTATTATATTTGTGTACACAATGCACTATATTGAATTATCATAGTAATAGTGGCATTACTAGTGACACTGACAGCATTTGATAAATTACTTTTGCAGTTATTAGTTGCCACAACAAGGCCAAAAGGTCATTAGTTACGATTGTAGATACGATTTTAAAAGAAGCACTTTACACTCTCATTTCTCAAAAAATAACTTGTAAAATAATGTTAGCTTTATTTAAATAATAATAATAATAATGAAAATGAAACAGGCTACTGGCCTGTGTTACAAAACAAATTATGTTCCATTCATCACATCACATCCGCAGTGACAGGAGAACACGAGACAGCTGGTACACTGAATTAATTGCTAAATGGTAAGTCAACACTATGTAAATCCCATTGTTTCAATAAGTCGTTCATAGTTGGGACTGGCAATTGGATTTAGTTCCAAGTTCCCAATTAGAGAAAGTCTCCTTCCAACAGCATACTTCATGTAATGGGTATTTCCTCTATGTATTAAATTCTGCTTCTTGTTGACCTGGGTGAGAGGCCCTGACTGTACAGCTTGGAAGTTGTGGCTCTGATGAAAAGCATTTATGTTTTATTTTCCTCCCCTTTATCTTCATAGAACAAGTACTTTGGTAGTAGGGTAACGTGATATTGCTTCTCAGAATATCAGTTTTGCCTAATTAGTTGCAATCAGATTCTCTCTCATACCATTAATCAGGATTAACTCATGATATATTAATGCAGCTGGTTATATCCTTTGAAAAAGACTCTCTGAAAATGAATTGTATCTTTGCTTCTATTCAGAGGAGCAGCCTGGAGAAGAGAGATGGGAAGAAATATTTAATGTGCCTATTCTTAACTGAAGGAACGGAATCTGAGAGACACAATGTGCCCAGGGCAAGAACCATCAGGGAATTCTGCCTTTTCCCCCTCCCCGTCAATGCTATTATAGGTTAGTTGCACATTTGATGGAATGATATTTCCCAGCTGTTTAAGATAATCAGGTTTAAGTTGCAAATCTAATAGAAATGAAAAGAATATATTACAATGTTCATAATTTCATTTCAAATCAACCAGTTATTTCTTTGTATTGCTCTCCTCCCCCCCCCCCCAAGCACATGCTTTACTGTACTGTTCAAACATGATAAAAGTGCAAAACTCAGATCTACTATTTAGAAATATAACATTATTTACCTTAAACATTTTTATTTAAAGTATATTTCAGAAACAGGGCCAGACAATTGTTGGCAATAGTAGTGACTTCAGAGGAATGAAACATTCAAAAAGCTTTGAGAGGCGTTGTATAACATTGCTTATAAAAGGACAATATATCAATAGAATAAACTGATATTTTCTTGGGCAAGTTTACTTCCATGAAGTTGACTTTAACCCATGGTGATCTTATGAGTGAGAAACCTTTAAGTCACCTTATTATCAAGAATCTTAGTCAGATCTTGCAAACATGGTGCAGCTTACACCACCACCCTGTTTTTCCTGGGCTCAGGCAGCTTGGAGATGGGGATGGCATTTATCTTTCCATGTTGTTCTTTCCTTAACAGCAACTACTAGGCATGCAAATGTGCTGGTCACATCTTGGTGCCTGCAATGACAATAGCAAAGGCAACAAAGGAGAAGGGAAATTGGGCATTGAACTGGTTGAGATTCTGCTGGGATGTGCAGTTTCCATTCAGCCACCAGGCAAGCTTGAGACTGTGCAGTGTTTCAAGCTTGGGCTAGGACATCCACTAGCCCATATGTGGATTTTGGAAATGCTGATCCTGAGTATCCCATTCCAGATCACATATAGTTGCCATCTCCCATTCTTCTGATTTCTTAATAGAAGTCTGAATTTTAATTAATTTCATTATTATTATTATTATTATTATTATTATTATTATTATTATATATTTTAAATGTTCTTTTTCACTTCTTTCCTTGATTTTCTTCTCCATTTTCTCTCATTTTGTGCCACTATCTTACGCCATGCTGGTTATGTTCAACTTCTCAGCTTGAATTTCCTACTTCTCCTGACTAGGGCAAGGTCTGTAATACCCCGAGGATGTGTTGTTCTATCACATTAGAAGTTTGTAATACTGACATTTTACTTTTTCCATTTTTTTATAATCTTATTTTAAAATCATAAATATATATCACTTTTGAAGCAACATGGATCTGCAGGAACAATTCAGACAGGTTCTTGTAGGTTTTTTCGGGCTATAGGGCCATGTTCTAGAGGCATTTCTCCTGACGTTTCGCCTGCATCTATGGCAAGCATCCTCAGAGGTAGTGAGGTTGAGATTCTGGTTGAGATTCTCAACTACCTCTGAGGATGCTTGCCATAGATGCAGGCGAAACATCAGGAGAAATGCCTCTAGAACATGGCCCTATAGCCCGAAGAAACCTACAAGAACCTAGTGATTCCAGCCATGAAAGCCTTCGACAATACAATTCAGACAGTTTATTTTTTCTTGATATAATTCATGTTCAGTTCCTTTCTTTGACCTGTGGATGTTATGTAAGAACTTGAAAAATTGTTTAGGATTAAACAATTAAGAATTTTTGAAACATACCCAACCTAAGAACTCACAGAGGAATATGTGAATGCTAGAATTGTAAAATTGCAAGTATTGTGTGAAATTATATTTTCTCCCCCTCTTGCTTAGAGGCAGCAATATCAAAAGAGAATATTTTAGGAAGATATGCATAAAATGCTATGGCAAATTGTTGACTTGAAGTGACAGCTACGTATAAAAACTGAGCTGCTATAGAAATGTCAGATGAAAGAACTAGTTCAGGTAAATTCATAGATGCATAAAATTGTTTTTAAGTGCTAGTTTGATTATGGGGTATGGCTAAGTACCATTTTGGCTTAAACTTCTAACCTTAATATCACTGGGTAAGTAGACAACCATAGTATAGTTGATTCCCTGTAAATTATTACCATTCTAGCAAGGATTGATTTGTTCTGCTGAAACAAGTGAGACAGGAACTTCTAACTAGCAGAAACATTATCCATTTACTCATAAATATTAGTAGCAGGAAGACATAGAAACAGAGAGTTTTAGAATGTTGAGACCTGTATATACTGCAAAGGCAACAGAGCTTTGGATTCTTTCTATTATCCATGACTAATCAAATATTAACTTTCTATGAAGAAGAAGAAGAGGAGGAAACCACGAATAACCACCAAAGGAAGAGAGAAATGAATGGACAACTCTAGTAAAATTTAAGAGCCAATCTAATTTTTAATCAAAATTAAGTATGGATAACTTCATCTGGATTTTGACTACAACATGAGGGTGAGACTATTTAACTCTTTGTGATGGTCCTAATCCAGATATGTTTTCCTTACTAGCAATTTACATAGGGTCAGATAGTTCCCACTTAAAGGATATGATCTCGACTGGGTCCAAAATCAGAGTTTCTCTCCTCTCAAGCTAGATAACACTAGACCTACATGGGCCAAAACCAGTGATGCTGGTCCAGGGTGCAGTAATCTGGATCAGCATCGCCATAGTCCTTGCATCCAGCTGCCAAGCCTGTTTAAGGGCTGATAGGTGTCTGCACTGCCTGCCCCCAAGTTGGACCAGTGGCTGGTTAGAATCCAAACATCCGAGCAGTACTGAAAGGAGTTTGGTTCCTCCTTTTACCCTCACTTTTACAATTACCTTGTTGCCCTGGCTATTATCATTACATCATTACAGTGGTGACCAGCACAATTTTCATGTATAGTGAGTACCACAAAGCAAAGAATGACAAGGGCAAGATAAATGCTATCCCCTTTCTCCTGGCTGTATTGATTAAAACATAAAGTTCTAATTTTGACAATACAAAATATTAAGACAGGGATGATTGGGAAAGGTCTGACAGGGTAGCTACAACACCTTGCAACACAGAAAATGAAAAAGAAATAAAGAAAAAAGAAGAAAAGGTCTACAAGAGGTGGATTTGGGGATGGAAAGAAAGGTATGAAAATATTTGACTCCCAATCCATTTTAACAGGATAATAAAAATATCACTAGAAGTCCTTTGTATTTACAATTTAGAGGAATGCAGGAGAAAGCAACAACAAATGTTCAAACACTTGTCTCTCCCATATTTTGCCTCACCTAACTCTGTTATTCTCTACACACTCCCACTATATTTCTTCCTGCTAACCCCTATTTTCCCTCCCTTTCCTTCACTTCACACTCTTGCTACCTCTCTCTCCTTTTTCGCTGCTTTGTCACCTGTACATCTCACCCTCCTTTGCCTTCCTTTCTCACTGTCTTGTGCCATTATACCTCCTTTTTCTTTAGCTTTGTCATCTCTGCTGTGCTTCATTCTTTCCCACAACATGCTTCATGTTGCCCCTCTGCCACACTTTCCTCCCTTCTACCTATAGCTACACCTCCAAGCTTCCTACCTCCTTCACTTTATGCTGCTGTCTGTGTAATCTAAACAAGCTGCTAGCCTTGCTTTAAAGAGACGGCAGGAAAGCATCAGCAGCTGCTGCTTCTGTTACTGAAGACAAATAGCAAGAGAAGAGGCAAATGAAGCAAAGTAAGGTGGGAATTGGTAGCAGTTGTGAGAGGGGAAGCAAGGTGAAATGGAGAAAACACAAGAAAGATGGCACTGGGTAAAATGAAGAATAAAATTGGCAATGGGCCATATGTGAGAGAAATGGTTGCCAAAAGAGATAAAATGTGTTGAGCTTATTAAGAATGATATTTTAAATTTGAAACATTTTTTACATTTTGATTTATCAATCCCTTACAGCCCAGAAATGGTTCAAAGTGACAGCTCCTCTGTAGGGCACACCCTCCAGATTCTGCACTTTCCCATTTTAGCTCACAAAGATTCCAGAGTAACCATTTCATGTTTCCTGCTCCAGGCAAAACATCTATATTCCAGGAAAGAGCCAAGAACATGTGCTTTCCAGATAGTCACACCTACCAACTGCATAAGACTAAATTAGAGCGATGCAGCAAGCCAGACAAATTTCACAGGAATCAAATTTTATCCATACCAGGGGCAAAACAACAACTCAGCTGTATTGCATAAAACAGCCAAGAATACCATTCAGGCAGCAGTCATCATAGAATTCTTTAGCTTTGTAAGATCAGATGGGAGCGATGAAAGAAGCCACAAAAATTATGCAGAAACCATATTCTTGGCTCCTTCTTGGTCATACATTTTTATTCTGGAAAATAGTTCATCCAATTTATCAATCGCATACAACTGGTAGAGAATGATACCAGATACTACTAAAATTCCAAAGAAAAGGTGATTTCCAAGCCAGCGCAGGGAATCAATTTGCCACTTACACTGTAAGAATACCTTATAGTGGAGGGAGAGGGGGGCGATGCTGCCTTAGAGAGCAGCCTGCCCCCTTTGACCTCACTTTGAGTTTTTTTGATTGAACTGCCTTCCTACCACTAACAATATAACATGTTGGTTACTTATAGGGGCCAGGTAGGGATTCCCTCCCCCCATGTCCTGGGGGAGGTTGCCTATAATGTTTTAAAGGGCTGAAAAATGCGGTATAGAAATAAAGCAAATAAATAAATAAATAAATGGGAGTGAGGGTCTTTAAATAGGCCATCCCATGGAAAGTGGCCATAGGTTACATTTGGTGTACGCCTAAGGCACCCTTTGTGGTGTGGATCAGGAACAGAAACCCTCACCAGTATTTACGTAACTGGGTGAGGGTGAACAGAAATGGCCTTGTAATGGGAAGAGTTCTGGCTCTGTAAAATCTTTTCAACTTGGGGCAGAATTCTTCATACATTTTCCTGAACAGTTGCCCTGGAGACATTAAAGATGACCATATCTGGGGGAACCAGGTGTTCTACCCAGCTTAGTCAAGGGTAGGTCAACAAGGGCCACTACCTTGGCTAAAAACACACACCAGGTTCATGCCCCTTTAGTTATATTTCTAAATTCAGAAAAATTAATTCAGGTAACATTTCAAATAAAAGTTGCCCATATTTTATTCCACGTTGTTGTCTGTTCTCTTATTGAGGTGGTGGGATGGCAACAATATTGCAAAGATAGTTTGCTGGAAAATTGTTGCCCATAACTATTTTCTGTAATATAGATATTTGCCAATATCTTTTTGTGGGATATTTCTGGTTTGTTCTTTCACATCCCCTATGGGGGAATCTACACTGTCGATATAATGCAGTTTGGTTCTACTTTAACTGTCATGGAATCATAGGAGTTGTAGTTTTACAAGGTCTTTAGCCTTCTCTGCCAAATAGTGCTGGTGCTTCACCACACTATAACTCTGATGATTTCACATTATTGAGCCACAACAGTTAAAGTAGCATTAAACTTTATATCAACAGTCTGGGTGCACCCCCAGTCTTCTGCAAATCTAGTAAATAAGGCTATATATAGAAAGTTGGTACTCTGAACCATTTTCCAGAACACACATTTTGCTGTACTGGGTAGGAGAAAGCAATTCTTCTAGATTTTTTGTGTAATTTAGTATCATCCCCTTTCAGTCTTGTACTACTCCTGCATTTGGTAGGCATGCTGGCTGAGATGTTTCCAGATGTCTGTTTGCCTCATTTAAGCTCTTGGAACTGTTATAGAGGTGGGTTGTATAATAGCATATTATGAAAATAAGCATGTTAGCCCTGGGCAAGAAGCCAGATTAAAGATAAGATGAAGATAAATATCCAACTTACAGTAATAATAAGTCTGGTAGCATAATACCTGCCTCCTAGTACTCAAAAAGGAAAAACATCAGTAGATTTGTGAGAGATGACAAACCTTGATATAGCAAATAAATGGGACAGACTGGATAGTAACAACAACTATCTTACTGCAAATCCAAATTTTGATCAGGTATGATAATAGCAAGGGCTGAAATCCTTTAGCTGATTAGCTAAACAAAGGCTAGAAGTGATATACAGGGTTAGTCAAAATGCATAGGCCAATAAGCCATTCAATTGACTAACCCTGTACAATAGAAGCCTTCTAAGTAGCAAGGCACCAGATTTTGCTCTCTGCTGCTATTAGGCAATTGCTGATAATTCAAGTCCCTATGCATGGTATAATAGTCTTTCCTTGATGAAGCTATTTATTTAATGCCTAATCTGATCTAATCTAATCTAATATCCAGTGTAGAGGTTCAATATATATGTTAAGAGAGAGTAACAAATTTCCTATAGAATTCTAATCAAAGGGTAATGTCTTGGCCAGCTCTGACAGTAAAAATGAGGGCTTCTTAGAAGAGCCAGTGTTAGAATTGGAGACCAGCAGCTTCCAGAAGCCCTCCCAGCTTACTTTAGTTATTGCAGAAGATGATTTTTCAGTAGAAGCTACCACTTTCCAGCAGGAGAAGAAAGCAGAAGTTAGTACATCAGGGCAGGCCGTTGAAGGGTTAAGTGGTCCATCCCTTTTAGAATACATATGAGAGTGTGCTGCAACCTTTAGGTCTGCTCCATTAGTGAAGAATTGGACTCTTTGCGAGCAACACAGGAAAAAAAATCTCAAGGTTTCAATATTGTTGCAGGTGCCAACATCTTTGCTTTGTGGTGTAACTATAGACTATGTGGATTATTAGTCTTATTGACTGTGGACTGTATCTTGGCTTCTATGTTTTGCCTTCAACCTCAGACCTTGCTATCTTCAGACTGCAGGCTTTGTTGACTGTGTACTGGATTTCTGGCTGTTTGTTGCTGCATAGACTTTGGAACACTTTCAGCATGACAATGGCAATTTGGATTCTGAACTTGGGATTTATCTAACTCTCAGTGGTGTGAACTACAACAGTTTACATCCTTTTCTGGGCCTTAGATAGAGCTTCTTGTGAATTCTCTGAGAATGTTCACCATATACTACCTTTGAGAAACAAACAGGGAAGTTTACATCTGCTGATCGGTTCTACATCTAACCCATCTGTCCCATCTGATCTCAACAAAATACATCTCCTCAATTAAGTTAATTTATTTTAAAAGAAATCCTGATTTATAGAATAGTGAAGCAGTCTTCCCAAATACTACTTCAAAAATGAAAGTGCTCTTTTTCTTCCCTCAAGGTCCACATACAGTATTTTAAAAATATAATTATGAACACTTAAAGTGAGGAGTCTCCCTCTCTACAACTTTTTAATTCTCATGTGGATAATTAGCAGCATGAGAACAGGATTTACATTATGGTCCAGCACAAGGTTTCTTCTCTAATTCTTTCGAAAAATAGCCTCAAAGAAAATAGCCTCAAAATTTTGAATAACCCTTTCTACAATTGCTTCAGGGAAAGGGTGGGAATGTAAGAGGTCAGTCAGCCATATATTTTATGAAGTACTCCTCAGCCAGATGGATAATGTGTACTATTTTTCAAAGTCTACTTGAGGATATGGTTAATTGTAGTTAAGCGGAGTAATCATTAGTAGATGGCTAGTTAAACAGCCACCAGACGGGCATTAGCTAATCAGAGTGTAAGTATACTGTTTTAATCTTTATTTATTAATGTTCATGTTTAATTGTTATATTTGTTATTCTGTATTTTATGATGCGGCATTGAATTATTGCCAATTGTAAGCCACCCTGAGTCCCCCCAGAGGTTGAGAAGGGTGAGGTAAAAATGTTCAAAATAAATAAATATAATAATAATAATAATAATAATAATAATGCTACATCCACCAATCACTGGCTATTAGTTTTCTTGGCAGGTGATTTATAAAATATAGCATTAAAATACTCAATATAGAAGATATTTTCATCCATTTGGTAAAATATGCATAACAATTGAGTGTATCCTCAAGATTTCTGAGTACAAATCAGAAATACCATGAGGCACACACATTCCTTCTCTACGTGTTCATGAATATACAGAACATCAAGTACGGAAGTCAGATTATATTTCCTGGTTCTCTCACGGACATTCCCTTCTTTCTGACTCAGCTCCATGTATTAACATTATATTTATTTATATTATTTAATTACTTTATTTTAATCTCTCCTATGTATGGAGCCAAACATTTGACCAGGTACACATTCTTAGATCGTAAGAGAAAGCAGGACCTACTGGATGTGGTGACTTTGAGGACAGAGTTCACAAGCACACTACCCTTTTCCCAATATGAAGAATGCTCAAAGAGGACTGCAGTAACCAAAATATATATTACATTGAGTTTTCTTTTTGACTATACCTCAAGTCAACAGGGAGAAGTAATCCATTGGAGAGGGACCATTCCCTCTTTCTCCCTGTTTTTTTAAGTTTTAATATTAAAATGATAGTGGGCAATTAATCAAGAAAAGCTTTGTGTAGATTTAATAGTACCACTCCCAGTAGTATAAGCCAATTTCCACTGATGATTCAGTAGAGTAGCTGAAGAAAGAAAGAAAAACACCCAAGGGTCATGGGGAAAATACCCATAGTAATAATGAAAGTCTGTAGTCAGGCCACCCACAACTAGGATCATTATGTACTATACCTACCAGGCTGGGAGAGTTGTATGCCAACAAAATATCAATCATGCCAAATGAAAGGTGGCTTAAACTGACAGTGTTGTTCTGTCCATGCACAATGTATGTTCATACACAAAGTCCAGGCATGTTTATCTACTTCTCGGATCACATTTAAGAGCTGATCCCTCAGGAGCTCTCCTGTAATCTCAGTGGGAACAGGTGTCAGAACTATAGTTCTAGCCACCCTTTATGTCAATGCAGCTAAAATGTAAGCCCTTGCTATTTCATCCCTCCCACAGATGCTTTAATTGCAGACAGTAATTAACAATGTTTAATGGTTTTGAGTTGCAGGTATCCCATAAGTACGACCAGATTAATTAAGAGATTGCAAAAACTTTACAGTTTACTAATATACTTGGTTTCAGAAGCCAGAACAGCCTATTGGACGTAACAGATATAATGTACTGCACACTTAGATGAATCTTCAACAATGTGTAATGACTATTCTATGAAATATGTTACAAATGCATGAGTGTTCCTGATTTTATCTGTGAAATATTGGAAGATATATCTTTACTGACATTTAGTTCATCTCTTGCTAAGGATGGAAAAGAAATTTATTTGATTCACATTTTGATTCCACATGTTCAGACTACTACCTGAACCAGAAGTTAATTATCCTATGCAACTTGTCATTCTTCAAAGGTTTCCATGGCATTTGCCTAGCAAAAATGCATACCATAATCTGAATAATCAAGAGCAGTATTTATATGGGTGAAAAGAACAGACTTTGTGTACATTACTGAAAATTATATTAAAAGTACAATATATTGGGAACATTATTTGCAAAAAACATGTATACCAGGAAGAGAATCCATGCATAAAATGGTGTATGTGGGGTAAGGACCATAAAATTGAGACAAACCAAAGACCAGAAATATAAGAAATGAAAAAAAGTTAAAGCAATTAATAAATAGTGAAATATTAAAATCCAGCAATATATTTTAGAATCTAATAGCATCAGTGGGAACTTTTTTTCTCTCAAATTCCCATTGTAGCCATCATTACAGACACTGGAATGGGCCTCAAGAAAGGAGAGGATATTTATAGTTCTGGTGGAACCAGTGAAATTTCTTTTAAGGTTTCAAATGATGATGGTGATGATGATGATGATGATCATTATTATTATTATTATTATTATTATTATTATTATATTGACCAATCCCCAATTTATATGACTTAAAGTAAAAGCTAAACTGCAAGGACACTCTTCTTCCTAACCCTCTAGCTCTTATGACCTAAGGAGGCAGTTCCAGAGATTTCTCATTCACAAAATGAATGCACAAGTGTTTGCCAAACTCCTCATTTCTTTCCTCTATCTGCCATACATATTATACATCAGGCTGGCCAAAAGGATACTCATTCCCTGTTACAGTCTTCCCAAGAATAACTGATTTCCTACAGAGCTGAAGTCTTTTAATTATTATTTGGAAATGTGGCAAAAAAGATGCCCAACCCCCTTGACAGATCATTCTGAATTTCCATGTTGATCCTCCTTCAGGCTAGACCACACACACACACACATACGTCCAGCATTGTGAGACATGACATCTGTCCATTGGAAGCCAGCAAACATGCCTCTCTCCAGCAAAGCCACACAGTATATGAGTGTTGTTGAGCCAAAAGAAATAAAATCAAACTTTTATCCTTTGGCTGACCAATCAACACATGATTTGCTACAACATTGACATTGCTACAGCATTGACAGTGCTCATCAGTCATCTGCATGTGACTAAGAATCTCATTACATGCAAGTCCTCCCCCCCCCCTTTCACACACTTCTAAAACAATTCATAGATGAAGCAAAACAGATCCCATCATAAAATGCATGGACACTTCTGCCTTTCATCCATGTCTTACACCTGCATGCGTTGGGATGGCCTTGTTCAAGTGGACTACCCTGTTAAATCTTACTTTCAAACATGTTTTGCCTGTCATTATTAGTTATCTCCAATTTCTGCCACAAATTGTCTCAGGAAAGCATATAAAATACAGACTTAAAGTGGATGAAGGCTGTATAAAGGGCTCCCTTGGTCCTAGATGAATATTTATCCATAAGATGGTACAAAACTATGCCATGGTCTCTGGTAGAGCGTCCCAATCTAAAACCTGCCTGCTAATCTTCCCGAAGGTTTTCTTCTCATGAAGAATGCTCATTCTATGAGAGTCCTCAGTAGTTTGCTTCTACTGAGAAGCAAAATGTTCAGCAATTGATGTAAGATAAAGAGAAAGTTGAGGAAGGTGGGAGAAGGAGGGGAAAAGAACATAATATTTTGAAAGTCATTGAAAAACCAGAAGAGTTGGAAGGTATGCATTCATTCTAAGAAAATCAGTTGCGGGGGAGTGGAGCTGAGTAGAAAGCATCTTCTGAGCTACTGCTTCAGGTGAAAATGGGAGAAAGCAAGGGAAAACACATGGGATGCAATCTGTCAAATTTGCCGGTGTTGAATCACTTCAGTGACATGGAGAAATGGATGCTCCTATGGGCGGTCTCCTACTGAGCATGGACATTTCTCTCCCACAATCCTGCTTAATGAGCCTGACATGGTTATTTTTAATTAATTAATTAATTAATTAGGAATACTGCAATTTCAAAATATCACCACTTTGTTTTACTTGTCATTTCTCATTCTTAGTAATCTTAGCTTTTGAAATTGTGCTACTGCTAGCTTTTTAACTTTGTTTTCCTTTTTTACCAACTACAGTATGTTTTAATGTTTAATAGGTTTCAAATTTCTGCAATAAAGAGTATGGAGATTGGGTGGGAAATAAGAGGAGTCCAGATAAGTGATATTTGCCTTAAGAACGATGCTTAAGGCAATCTTACTCCCCTTGCGAGTAAGAGGTTTGGGATGGAAAGGAGAGAAGACCAGAGAAGTGGTGTTTGCCTTAAGAACAATGCCTTCTGTCTCCTCTATTAAGGTTACGCTAGAGGTGGAAGAAGGTGATCCCATGTGATGGGGATCAGTAAATTCTACATCTTTTTAGAAGATGGAATCGCACACAAAGAAGATTATTTCCCCTGCTTTCCCCCATTTTCCCCAGTTCTGTCTGATGAAGTCCTAATTCTACATCATTATGCATTCTTTCTCAAACATACACATGGAACTACATGCATAGTCACTTGAAAAGTTGCAAAAACATATATTTTATTTTGACTGGATTTTGTGCTTGCACACAAACTACAGAAGATAAAGGGTTTGCTATTCCTTTGGACGAGTTGAGCTAATTAGTGGACAGATTTGACAAAGATGGAGGAGAAGGAAATAACATTTGCTACATGAAAAATGAAAATGGTGCTATGGAAATGGGTGAACAGGCAATTAGAGATGCATGCAACAAGGGGAAGCTTAATACAATAATAAGATTTTAGAGACTACAAGTATTAAAAGTATTAAAAATGAAATTACGCTCAATCTGAGATCCTTGGTAGCCATTTCACTAGACTGAATGTTTTACTCATCCTTGACTATCTCTTCCACCAAACAAAACAAAAATGTGTTTATTCAAAATATTGAAACTGGGCCTCAATGGACACTTCATGGGAATAAAGCTTTCTCTCTACTTCCAGATATCATTAGAGCCAGTTTGATATGGTGATTTCAATGTTGGACTAATTCAAATTACCATTTAAACATAGGCACCATCTACACTGCTTTATAATGCAGTTTCAGAATGCGGTTAAACTGTATTACAGTAGTTGCACCATTGCTCTGGAACACTCTGCCACCAGAAGTCCATGCCTTGCGGGACTTATCAGCCTTCCGCAGGGCTTGTAAGACATATTTGTTTCAACAGGCTTTTGACCTTTGATCTGTTGTTTTAATTTGTGTTAGATTCCAGTTTGTTTTGTAAGCCGCTCCGAGCCCTAGAGGAGTGGCGGCATATAAGTTTGAATAATAAATAAATAAAATAAAACTGCATTATTGGCAGTGTAGAACGGATTAATTGAATTTCAATTCATTTCAATGGTGAAATTTGATTTGACATATGAGCAAATTGAGTTATGAGCTTGGTCACAGAGCAAAGTAAACTCATATCATGATATCACTGTACATTGAATTGACAAAGGATTCAAGTTGAACAGTTGATAAAAAGAATCTTTCAACATTATTAAGAACACAATGTGGAGTTGCCTTTATCCATGAATAACAAGTTACCTATTTTTTTTTCCTTTCCTATTTTTTTGTAAATAAAACAATATACTGAAAATAAATAAAATAATATTTTTAAGTCATTTGTTTGTTTTTTTAATTTGAAAACATTATTTTTTTAATCCACGCTACATCTACTACAATGCCATAAGTAACAGAATCAATCATATTTACTCGGCACTGTTTCAAAATAGACAAAGAACTTATAAAGCATTTGGTGGAACAAAATTTGTATCCATCAATGTTCTCATGGCTTGTGAGCCATTCATTTTTATTTTTATATGCTATCAACTTTATTTTTGTATGGGTGACAAAAAATCCAAATTTTGTTCATAATAGTCATCATTTTCAAACAGGCATCACGCTGCTGTCTTTGAATGAATGGTGCAGATGGCTTTCCAAGTGTTGCTGACAGGATTTCAACTTTTAATCCAATCTATCTCCAAAAATATATGCCACTGCATAGTTTTTTTTCAAAATGTGTTTATTCTAGTCAATTCTGCCAGTGTGTGTATGTGCCTTCAAGTCGTATGTTGACTTACAGTGATCCATGAATTTCATAGGGTTTTTTGCCATTTGCTTCCTCTGAAATATAACCTACAAACAACTTTTGTACATTAGGAGTCTCCCATTTATAGTCATCATCATCATCATCATCATCATCATCACCATCATCATCATGTTTCTATACCCCACATTTTCTCTCCACAAGGAGATTCAAAATGGCTTGATCTAAGTATCAAACAGAACTGATGTTGCATGCTTACCGCCCAGTATCAGATAGGATCTGGTGCATTTAGCCTCCTCTAGCGTTCCTAGTTATTATGAAAATATATGTCTATTTTGTCATCACATGTGAAATGATTACTTCCAAAGTTTTCTTCATGCTACAAAAGAATACACACACACAATTTTTAACCTGATGTTCATACATCCTCAAATGTTTCAGGAAACCATTCTTCACAGAATGATTTCCTGAATGTGAGTTTTTATGTGAAACTGCTCGCTTTTTCTGCAAAATTGTACAGGAAGACTGCAGAAATCCATTAATGTTTGCTCCTGGAAATTTTTGTTTGCTCTTTGTTGCTCTTTGTAATGACATACATTCAAACACAAGCACACACATATATATACAAATCTACATCCAGAATAATGTGTCAAAGATTTCATGATATGCACATTCTTGCTTCTTTTCCACAATATTGTGACTTGAAAATTAATAGTGAATAATCTTTCCATCTCTCATTTTTACACTTTATTGTCTATATTTATTTCTACCTGCTTCCTGTTTTAACTGAGGTTGGGGAGAGCCCCCGGGAAGCAAATATCTTTAAGTAAATACGTTTACTTTCTAATCTCTGTTCAAACAATTCTTTTCTTGTTGATTACTGCTCTCTGCTTGATGAAATTAATCAGAGCTAATCGGTACTAATCACATTTGCTGGATTTATGTTTTGGGTAAACAGCTGTTAAGACATTTGGCAAAAGAAAAATATATATGCATTACATATTTGTCTGTGCACATGCATGCATTATTTCACTCCAATCCATTACTAGAATATCAGACATAGATATGGCATAGACAAAACATGAAGATGATAGTGGACCTGGCCCACTTTGGAGATTTTTCTTTGCTGCAATTTTGCCATAAAAAAGAATAAAAGAAAATAAAGAACAGAAGTCAAGATTCAGTGGTGCCTTTCTATATGCAATATCATTGGAAATTAGACTTTTCCCTGAAGCTTTCTCTATGTCCCAAAAACAGACAACAGAGAATTTCCCAGCCCTGAAACAAATTCTTAGAAACTATAAAAAGAAAAGACAATTGTTGATTCTGGGCCCATGAGAAATATTTCATTGCAAATACATTTCACATAATGCAATTTCCCTCACCTTAATGCAATGGTAAATTCATAGGGAAGACACCAGCATTAATTTGTCCTGGCATCAGTAAAAAGTAGGGGTGGGTCTTGGGTGGCAGTTCTACCCCTTTTCTCCCCTTCTTTGCAGATCATTGACCCACCTTCCCACTTCATTTTACAATGCAAGTCTTCTGAGTCAGATTTTCCCCCTTTCATTAAGACCCCCCCCCCCCACTCTACACTGTCACAGAGGACCTTGTAATTGGCAAAGAGTGATGTTGTGAATATGTTTTCCTAAGAGGTGTTAGATGAGGATATGAGCCGGAGAGTACCTTCTGGCACACTATGGTGAAGGATGGGAATTTGGAACTAATTCTGTGTACCATGTGATTTTGGGGTTTGGACATTTTTATCAAGTTCTTTGCCTTTACCAGGAACTACATGACTTAGGGGTTTGCATCCTCTAATCAGTCTTCCAGTTTGCAGGTCACCTGGGAGCAAGCCTGAGTTTCATAAATTCCTCTTAGTGAGGGTGGGGAGGGAAAGTCTCAGTGAGACCTACTACTACTGTTACTCCCACACCAAGTAACCCCCCCCCCTTCATTTTGCTTATCACCAAAAGAACTCAATTAAATTAATTTACAAAGTTGCCCCTATTTCATCTCATATCTTGTGTCTGGTCTTATTGTTCTTGCGATGGGACAACAATACTGTTAAATCTAGAATTTTGAAGAAAATCTTACATGTAATGACATATTTTAACAGACTGAATTCATTCCGAGAGCTCAACACAGGAGAACTATGACTGAAGACTAGTAAGTACAGGAGATCATATTTTAAAAAAAGACCTGCTTTTATGAGATAATTAATTTCAGCTATCTCCTTATGGCTACAGTCTTGCATGTTGAGGTGCTACGTTAAATCACTTACTATGCCTATACTTACCAGACCTGCTAAAGTACTCATGACAATTCCATGTCTATTGGCGAGTGGGATAATTACAAAAACATTTGCCTTCAACTCAAAAAGGCAGACAAAAAGTGGATACATTCTCTGCTGGTGTCTCCTGGTATCCTCTGGAGGACTTCTTGGTTGATCCAATCATTTTGTTCTGGCTACGAGGATATAGTCAGATAATTTTGTGATGACTCTGCCCTGTATGGCATGACCATACAGGAGTTTGGACAGATCTATAGTAGGTTAGATGTTCAGGGAGTTTGGTTGCTACAGAGGAAGAAAGGGAATACCAAGTTCTGCAGTGACTGCTGTTAGGCATATACAGGTATAAGATTAATAGACATAGGTGAATACCATTATCTATCTATTTCAGAGATTATATATGAAATACCTTGTGTTCGACTGTTCTTAACATTACATTAGTAATATGCAATTTTAAAGTTGAAAGGAGAGAAAATTGGGTTTGAAAGGGTTTTAAAGCTTTTTGCAGATAAAATTGCTCTGGCTTGTTAAGGTGTGGGATATTAGAGTTGGTACAGGTTTGGTGGATAAAACTATAGTTTCTACTAGTCCGGTATTAATAAATACTTTTTAGTTTGGGTAGCCTGAGGACATTATCCTTGGAAAGATGCCCACATATGTATATCGGCCAGGGAGAGACTGGGTGGTTAATTAGAGTGAATAATTGTCTCTTTATAGCAAGGCATTGTAAGACATCTATTGAAAAAAAGTAAAATATCTTCTCTGAATTCTTCTAAAAGTTCTTCGTCATTGCCCAGAATATTTCAGAACATATCTAGTGAATCCATATCAGGCCTGGGGGACTTCCGGTAGTGGCAAGATGGCGGCTGCTGCAAGCTTGTGAAGCTCGTCGCGAGCTTGCCCCCTCGAAAGGCCTCAGGGTGAGTTGTACTCCCCCCTGCCCCGTGGAATAAACGGGGCTGCTGAAACCACCTGACTTGCACCCCTGGGGGTGCCCCCCCCGAAGAAGTCTAGGAGGTTGAGGCCAAGAGTGGGAGGACCGGCCGAGGCCAGGCCAAGACGCCGGCCACTATTTTAATTCACAGCACTTAAGAAGATAAATTACAAGGAGGTCTGTGTAGGGAACAAGAAGAGAAGAAAACAGGGGGAAAGAAAGAGGAAAGTACAGACATAATTGAAGTAAGAAAGTAAAAAAAGAAAGAAAGAAAGTAACATAGCAAGTAGAGAGAGGAGAAGGACGAAGAAGGAGAGGAAGGAGAGGAAGAACAAGGAGAAGAACAAGAGGCAGAGGTGCAGAGGTGCGAGGGGTTTAAAGAAGGGGTTTAAAGAAGTGCAGAGGGGAAGAAGGGAAAGAAGACTGAAGAGAGTCGGAGAAAGACGGGGCGGAGAGCAATCCCCCCTGTCCCCCCCTCCGCCACCCACCCACCCCCCCCCGGCCCGTCCCCCTCCTCAGCCGAAAGCATCCGGTGACAACTGAACCTCGCCGCTACTCCCCCAGCCACCGCATAGCTACGCAAAGTAACCCAATCCCCAGCCCGACCCCCCTCCCCAGCCGAAAAGCACTCAGCAACAACTGAACCTCGCCGCTACCTCGCCGCTACTCCCCCAGCCTCCGCATAGCTACGCAGAGCAACCCAAACCTCCCTCATACCTGCACACCTTCTGCCGTCCACGGACCCCTGCAGACCTCGGGGGGTCCTCTGTGCCCACCGCCTGTCCGCCTCCCCGAGTGGAAGGCGGGAGTCGCCCCCCGACGGGCCGAGCGCCAGAGGCGCCCGGCCGCTTGGGAGACCAAGCGGACACTGAGAAAGGCAGAGAGAGGGAAGAGTCGAACCGGGAAGTCTCGCGAGAGGAGCCGAGAGAGGCGAGAAGACGCGAGGGAAGGCGAGATCTCAGTAATCTCGTGAGAAACTAAATAATAACAAGGAAGTGGACTAACCAGAGAAAGATCCAAGGGTAAAGAAGGAACCTTAAGAACAAAATAAAACAAGGAATATAATTACTAAATAAAGGCAGAAGATAGAAGAAAAGAAAGACCCTAAGGAAAGGAGGAGGAGGGGCGCGGAGAGAAGCAGAGGGAGAGTGAAGAAAGAAAGCTGAGGAAAGAGAAGATCCCTAATAGAATAGAGACGGAGAGATGAACATTGAGCAACAACTAACTAGGAAAGAGAAGCCAACAACATAACTACAACAGTAACAAAACACACCCTGAAAGGACTAACAATAATACAATAACTGGAAGAAGATCAAAAGAGAACTCTACCACCTAAAAATGTCAGCACAAAAGAAACCAGAAAGAGATAAAGAAAAAGAAAAAAAAGCGGGCAATAAAAAAGACACACCAACAGAAGAACCCAACATCAAAGATGTCCTAGCAGAAATAACAAAACTACATCTCGTGGTGCAAGCGATGCAAACCAACCAGGATACACAAAATGCAGCGCTGAAAAAAGAACTAAAAGAAGAACTAAAAGAAATGAAAAAAGACATTAAAGAAGAACTGCATGTAGCCCTAAAGAACGAATTGAGGGAAACGAAAGATGGCATTACAAGACTGACACAAGAGAACAACGATCTCCGAAAGGAGAATGAGAATATAAAGGATAAACAATTAGACCTAAGAAAGAAGATGAAGACAATGGAAGAAACAATTGCATCACTAACACAGTATCGGGAGATACAGGAAGGCAGGGAAAAAGAATGTCAACTTAGATTTCGCAACATACAAGAAAGCGACCAGGAAAATATTAGGGAAATTGTAACGGACATAATAGCCAATATTTGTAAGACCTCCATCGAAACAGCGGAAAAAAACTTGGATAGAGTTATGAGAATCAATTCCAACTACGCAAAAAAGAACAAAGTCCCTCGGGATGTGCTAGTTTTCTTCACGAAAAAAGCCGCAAGAGACGAGATTCTCAGAGAAAATGCCAAATCCCCCACAGTGTATAAAGACAACAGAATTGTGATTCTTAAAGAAATACCCATAGCAATACTAGAGAGACGAAGAAAATATCACTTTTTAACAGATGAACTGAAAAGAAGAAACGTCCGATTTAGGTGGGAAAAAACAGAGGGATTGATGGTCACATGGCATAATACAAAACACTGGATAACAACGGAGGAAAAAGCCAAAATCTTCTGGGAGAAAATACTACAGAAAGAACCTCAAAAAGACTCAGGAAAAGGAGAAGAGGAAGGAGAGGCCCCAACAACACCCATGACAGAAGAAATCAGTGAGAACGAGAGCAATGACGAAAGCTCCCCATCAGGGGCCGGACAGAACAAAAAGAAAAGGAAAAGAGCAAGAAAAAAGTCACCAAAACAGCTTAACCAAGAGACGGACCCAGAGAGGACCAACCACAAGACCACAAATAAGGTAATAAAAAACTTTTTTAATGGACTCAAATACTAAGATTAAGATAATATCCCAGAATGTGAATGGAATGAACTCTCCGGGGAAAAGAAAAAGAGTTTGGCATTGCCTGAGGAAAGAACGATGTGAAATAATATGTCTCCAGGAGACACACATTATTAAAAACCATGCACATTACCTAGAACAAAGCAGTCTGGGAAAATTATTCCAAGCAGTTAGCACAGAAAAGAAAAGAGGCCTAGCCACATATGTTAAAGACAACCTAACCTCCAAACTAGCGTTTAAAGATGGGGAAGGGAGAATTTTAGGAGTATTGGTGGACATACAGGGACGAAACGTCTTAATCTGTAACATATACGCCCCCAACGGAGGGAAATCTAAATTCTGTGAGAAACTCCGTAATTTTATATTGGGAACAGAATATGATGAATTAATGATAATTGGAGATTTCAACGGAGTTGTAGATATTAACAAAGATAAATCAAAAAAAGGGGGGAAAAAACCACAGCATTCTTCAACACTCCCGAAAGCCTGCCTTCAAATGTTAGAAGAGTTGGGAACAGTAGATACATGGAGGGACCAACATAGGAATGACACTGATTATACATACTTTTCAAGCCGCCACCAAACATGGTCGCGGATAGATATGGTATGGTGCTCTGCACCATTATCAAAGAAGGTGAGAAAGATAAAAATATTGCCCATCCTGACCTCGGACCATGCCCCAATACTCACGATAATACAAGAAACCATAACCCCAGGAACAACATATATGTGGAGATTAAAGGACTTCTTAATTAAAGGGGAAAAAAAACATAAAAAGATATAGAGAATTAATAGAAGAATTCTTTACACTTAACACAGAAAGTGAGACTCCTATAGAATTAATCTGGGACGCCTCAAAAGCATACGTTAGAGGATTTCTCATAGAACACAATGCCAGACTGAACAAAAAGAGAAAAGAAGAACAGGAAAAACTTAGGAGAGAATTAGAAGGGAAGGAAAAAATAGCGAAATTAAACCCACTCAATAAAAAACTACAATACCAAATCTCAATACTAAGGAAAAAAACAACAACTTTACACCTAGAAGAAATGGAAAGAAAACTAAGATATGTCAGACAAGATTACTTTGAGAACGCGAACAGAGTAAGTAAATGGCTGGCGAGGAAATTGGCGATGAGAAGGCATTCCAGAATTATTACACAAATCGAAGAAAAAGATAAATCTTATTACCAAACACCAGACATAATGGAACAATTTACCAAATATTATAGAAACCTATATGCTGATGATAACATCCCTAAAGAAAAAGTTATGCAGTTCCTAGGTAAACAAAAAATAACAAAAATAACAGAAGCCCAAAGAGAGGTGTTAAATAAAAAGATATCAAAAGAAGAGATGGAAAAAGTTATCAAAAACCTACCACACAATAAAGCGCCCGGACCGGATGGATTCACCGGTATTTACTACAAAACCTTTTTAGATCAGTTAACAACGCCACTTTTAAAAACAATGAACAAAGTAATGGAGGAAGGGAGAATCCCAGATACATGGAGGTATGCGAACGTGACCCTGATACCGAAAGATAATACGGATAAGACCAAAATAAAAAATTATAGACCGATATCCCTCTTGAACCAGGACTACAAAATATTTACCAACATACTAGGAAACAGACTAAAAGAGATCCTAAGTGAGCGAATAGAAGAAGAACAGAAAGGTTTCCTACCAAAGCGCCAATTAAGAGACAACATACGCGTAATAATAGACGCAATAGAATATTACGAGAAGAAAATACAAAAAGAAGTAGCATTTTTATTTCTCGACGCAGAAAAGGCGTTTGATAACGTCAACTGGTTCCTACTCAAAGAGACACTAAAAGAAATGGATACAGGATATAATTTTTTAAATGCAATAGAATCATTATATGACAAACAATTTGCAAATATACTAATAAATGGTCAAAAATCAGAAACAATTAGAATTGAAAAAGGAACAAGGCAGGGTTGCCCTCTATCCCCCCTGATATTTATCCTCACCCTTGAACTACTTTTATGTAATATCAGAAGAAATGAAGAACTGCAAGGGCTGCGAATTGGGAAATACTCATTTAAGATCCGGGCATATGCGGACGACCTCGTCTGCATTGTAGAAGACCCAATAAACACTATAGACAAATGGTGGCAAGAAATAAATCGATATAGTGAGGTAGCAGGCTTTAAAATAAATAGAGACAAAACCCAAATGCTTATCAAAAATATGACAAAGAAGAAGGAAGAAGAATTACAGAAAAGAACATCGATCAAGATTATGAAGAAGGTGAAGTACCTAGGGATTATAATAACAACAAAAAATATACAACTATACAAAAATAATTATGAACAGAGATGGTCCAAAATCAGAGAAAAACTGAAGAGATGGGAAACACTACAACTCTCCCTAATGGGAAGAATCGCGGCGATTCAAATGAACATCTTGCCAGACATACTCCACCTGTTTCAGGCAATACCAATAATAAAGACCAAGCGGATATTCCAAATTTGGCACAAAGATATCACAAATTTTATATGGAAAAGAGGCAGACATAGAATCAGCTTCATCAACCTGTGTGACAACAAGAAGAGAGGAGGCATGGCACTACCAAACCTGCAGTTGTACCACGACTCAGCGGCCATCTGCTGGATAAAAGAATGGATAGGACTTAAGGAAAGAAAATTATTAACTCTGGAAAGTTTTGATCTAATGCAGGGATGGCACAACTACTTGTGGAGAGGGAAAACAAAGGGAGAAAGTAGTTTCAGAAATCATTTTGTTCGAGATCCCCTCATTAGAATCTGGGAAAGATACAAAACAAAACTCTATCAAAAAACACCACTCTGGTTCTCTCCCAACGAAGCCAGCCAAATCAAAGGAACATCCAGAGAACTATGGTTAACATATAAAGAAATATTAAAAAGCTCACCTCAAGGATACACAATCAAAACCCAAGAAGAACTTAGATTGTATGACCCCACTCTTTCCTGGTTCCAATACCACCAAATAAAAGAAAGCTTCAATAGGGACAAACTGATAGGCTTTGAAAAAGAAGATACGATATGCGAGAAAATTTTAAAGATGGACAACAAGCATATTAAAAGAGCATACCAACAATTGTTGACATGGGAAACAGAAAGAGAACAAATAAAAGATAACATGGTCAGATGGGCCAAGGATATAGGCCGCCCCATTAAGTTAGAGGAATGGGAGGAAGTATGGACAAGAAAACTAAAACTCACCTACGCCAATGAAATCAAAGAAAATTGGTACAGGCTTTTCTACAGGTGGTACCTAACACCGGTACAGATAGCCAAATTTAGCAAAGGAAAAATAGAGGGGAAATGTTGGAAGTGCCAAAGAGCGAATGGAAGCTATATACATATGTGGTGGAGCTGCAAGAGAATTAAAACCTACTGGCGCCAGATTTGTATAGAGACAGGAAAAATTCTCCAAATGAAAATAAAACTAAAACCAGAATATTTCTTGTTAGGAATTATAGACTTTAAGATGGAAAAAAATGAAAACAAGATTTTCTTTTATCTTTCCACAGCTGCCCGGATAAAATTAGCACAGTATTGGAAATCCAAGGAGATACCGACTAAGGAAGATTGGATCCTGAAAATATATGATATAATGAATATGGATTTACTAACGAACAAACTCTCAAGCAACTTAGACAAAACTAAAAATACAGAATGGGATAGAGTTCTGAACTACCTCGAGAACATAAAGAACTGAAAGAAAGGAAGATATGTATAAAACAAGGAAAATTGAGGAGATACCAGAAGGATACAGAATATGACAGACTTAGTTCGCATACACAGACCCACATGGAAGTTTTTTCACCCCCCAGCCCTACGTTGTACTTCCCCTTACCCTAACCCCCCTCCTAGCAGAAAGGAAAGGATGAAAAGACAGAGGATGTAGTAGTGAATGAATGTACACCAATTCCCCCCTCCCTTAAGTGTGGATGAAATCCCGCCCCACCCCTTTTTTTCTACCCTCACACTTTTCCCATTCCTCTTATGCACTCCCCGATTTTTATACTGTTTGTATTGAAAAACTTAATAAAAATATTTTTTTAAAAAAAATCCATATCAGGCCTTGCAATTTGGATAAAGCTATAGAAAGAGAGAAAACAGGATCTATTTTGTGCTATATTTCACCCTTCTCACATTTTTCAATAATTTCTTTGAAAAACAGTATGATGCCTGGTATTTCATTCAAGCGTTTTTGCTTCCACCCCTCAAAATCCATTTCTGTTTTCTCCTGCACACGAAGACATGCATTTCATGATATGAGATCTTGTGATATACTATATGATTAAAATGTTTTTTATTTTCCCTCAGAGTCTTAGACAAGCATTTGCTGATCAATAGACTAATAACAACTTATAAGCTTATACACCTTTGAAACTTAAAGGATAAGGTAATATAAAGATAAACCATAATAGTTGGTGTAAACATGCCTTAATTTTAGTGAAAGTACAGGGCAATAACCACCAGCTGGCTATGAGAATGTGGAAAAAGGTGTTACTTTCTTTTGACCTGCCTATGAACTGAGTTTCCTTATCTGATGAGGTTTCTTGGAAAACCTCTTTGAGTTATCCACTTTATTAAAATCACTGCTCTCACAATGTGAAAATAACAATTTACGTTTTGGGGAATTAGCCTTCTCACACCAGATGCTGTGAGCAACAACTCTATATTCAAAGTGTTAATCTGCTAAAGTAAGGAAAGAAGGAAATTTGCTAGAAAGAAACTTATTAGGTAGTTACAGAATATTTTCAAATAGCAGTCAAGGCACTCAATGAAGACAAAATACTGTTATGAGAGCAGTGTGATCGGCATACACTGTTAAATTTATCTACATAATTATTAGTTGTAAAGAAAATGTTTATTGTGAACAGGACTGTGCCAAAAAAAAATGTTGGTGGCCCTAAGAGAACTCAGAAGCCATATTCAGCCATATTCTTTAGTTGAGAGTTCTTGGAATTAAACATAGCCTGTGTATTAGTATACAGAGAATTGGATACTTACATGGATACAAGAATAAGTCAAATTGGGATTTTGGGGGGAGGGGGTTGATTTTTTAAACTAAAATATATTAGGCCAAGCTTCTGCCAACCTAGCAGTTTGAAAAGATGCAAATATTAGTAGGTCAATAGGCACCACCTTAGCCGGAAGGTAGCAGCACTGCATGCAGTCATGCTGGCCACATGACCTTGGAGGTGCCTACGTACAACGCCAGCTCTTAGGCTTAGAAATGGAGATGAGCACCACCCCCCAGTGTCGGACATGTCAGCAGAAACCTTTACCTTTTCTATATGGTATTCCAATGCTGAGTTTAGCATTTATGTCACAAAACACTACTGCCATAGAAATGGCCTCCAGCATCTTATGTGCATAGCTCAGTTCACCTACTGTGAAAAATTCATAACTATGTGGAAGGATTTGGCAATGTGTGCAGTCTTCCTAAACAAATCCTGTCCTCACTGGATGATCTGGCTCCCATGTGAAATTAATTTGCAAATAGCTAACACGTACCACCATCACTAGTGTGAGAATTTCATAAGTCAGAGATCCATTCTACTTTCAACATTTAATGTTATTGGCATTATAATGCAGCCATCGGCAGCTGGTGTAATCATCTTCACAGCAAAACCATTTGCTTCCATACCGATTTGAAACTACATTAAATGGTCGGTGTCAATCAAGCTTTAGACATAAATGTCCACAATACATAATACTATTGCTTTGTCTTTGGCTATCTCAGGCAGAAAGGCAGATTTGAGGTTTTATTCCTCCTTGGCAGCTCATCTGTTTTGCAATACTGAATTGTTCATTAGAAATTGAGGCATAATATTACCCTTCATCGATTTCATGGTTTTGCAGCATTTGGCAGTGCAAAATATGTATTCATATTTTGCTGATGGGCAGCTGGTGACCTCACAGTATCTACATTACAATATAGACAGGTTTGTTTCTTCAATCCAGTCCAAAGCTTCATCAAGCACTTTAGAATTATTAGGATGCATGCCCTGGGCATCTTGTCTAATAGACATTACTAGTCCAGCATTCATTAGTCTTGTCTCAAGCCAATGCAGAACAACAGCAAATGGGCAAGAAATTCTTGGAACAAAAGTCCCACATTCAGTTATTTTAGATATTGGCTGTTATCAGGAAGATGTAAAAGTCCTGAGGAATAATGTCATGACGTGTATATATGCTCCATCATAATACTTATGTTGGGAATGTGTCTATCTTCATTTCATATTGGGTTCTCCCTGTTAAAGAGGCATGTTCTGAAGACCTCAGTGTTAGAGACTCCATAGGATAAAGAGAAAGGGTTTTCACTTTGGGAAGAATACTGTAAGACCCAAAGTGGTCTCATATCTACTACTGAAAAACATCTAGTCTTAAATGATTGTCCAAATAAACAGCATAGAATAGTTCAGTCAAGCACATGGGGTGAAATGTTAATTCTGCCCTCAATGAAATTTTCCATTTGTCTTTAAATTTCTAGCATTGCAGAAAATAAGAGTTTAAAAATCATCCACACTTAGAACTGTTGTATTTTGCTGGGTTTACATTTCCTTTGTATTTTTTGGATGCCTAAACTCTATATGAATAACTGATGTTTTAAGCTGATTCAATGCAGCAGATTTGGGGAGAAAAAATATTGGGGGGGGGGTCAAATTATTATTTTGGGGGCCAATGCCCTACAAATTTCCCAAACTGGTTACATGTTTATGATCCTTCTAAAAGTCAGTTTGTGATTCTGCTTCAATAGGCTTAATACATCGCATCTAAGAATAAAGTCATCTGGTGTGTACTCCTCTTTCCCAAATTCAGCAGTGTACATAATTAGAGATAATTCTTTTTGTAACAATTTGCTGATTGCTAACTCAGGTTTACTGTGATTAGAATAATATACCATGTTAAAAATAATGCTGATAAATGTGTACACAGTACAGGATTTCATGTGTATGCAATGTACTAATTTTGGACTATGGCCAAATTGAAATCTTTGTAGCTAGCTAATGAAAAGGATAGGAAACTATATATACTTTTGCATATATCCTGTGCTACTGATCAGAGGCACACATAAAAAGGGATTACTTATTTCAGAAAAGGCACTATATAGTTTGCAATTATAATGCAGTTTTTAATCTTAGAAATCTTATTAGCACTACCCCAGAGAACTCTTTCCCAATTTTTCACCTTCATGTGTAATACCAGTATTCTGTTTCCCTGACTTTTGACTTTCTGGCTCAGGAATCATAACACTGGTGCCTCAGAAAGCATCCACACATACTTGAGGCCAGCATAAATAAATGTTATTTCAGGATATGTGTATGTGTGTGTGTTCCACAATACATTCTGACAGATCTTTTTTTCTTCCCTTACGAAGTTACTCTTTTTGAATTTTAACATTTTGATTTAAAACTGAGCAGTACAACTTTCATGAAGGTTCATTTTGCTTTTTGGCAGGGAAATAGTGTGAGATATTGGTTAATCCCTAGTTTACAAACATACCCAAGCATCT
The DNA here is from genome assembly GCF_037176765.1 of Anolis sagrei. Lineage (NCBI taxonomy): Eukaryota > Metazoa > Chordata > Lepidosauria > Squamata > Anolidae > Anolis > Anolis sagrei. Next base: position 135,899,356 of record NC_090023.1, read on the forward strand.
CCAGTTAAAGATCTGGAAAAAGCAAGGTGAAATGTCAGCATTTTCTAGCTTCGCTTGTGACTGTCCTTTCTTGAATGCAAAATATCATATTATATGGAGCTTGACATCATCCATCAAAGTAATTCTTGCCTTACTATGAAATTTCAGTCTCACTCAAGCAAAACTACCCACATCTTAAAAACATTCTGTTGGAATGCATTATGAAAAAAAAAAGATAATTGGTTACCTTTTTCTGAAGATATGAGACTTGTGATATTATCACTGATTCTGGCAAAATAGCTGCTCCCTGATCAACTTGCGGCACTGGATTTTTGAATTAATGTCATAGTTCTCAACACCCATATGAATATACAGGTCTTCAGTAGGCAAGAAATCAATCCAAAGATTTCTGCTTCTGTACTGAAATGCATTCCCTTAGCTTAGATTGGAAGTGTCACAGTCAATATATTTACAATACTGAAAATATCATAAATTTAAGAATTTATGTTTTTAGGATGGTACATAAATGACTGGAATTATTCTTATTTATAAAATCTAATAATGTTAGATAACATGTCAAAGAACTAGTACTGAACCAAAATGGAAGAATTCTTTTTGTGAACCTATTATCTCTCCTTCAACTGAAAAGGACCCAAATATTATTATTAAAATAGTATATCTTTTGCCACAATAAGCAGACTTTTGTTTCATTTTGCCAGGATATGTTGCAATTATGATTGTAGCAAAAGAGAAAACATCAGTTTTGAATTAGTCACTTGGTCTATTATGATATCCCTGTGTTTGTGTACAGAAACCCTTACTTTTACATACAATAAGATGTATGTTCTCATTCTTGCCACACACTTGGCTTGTTTGGTAATGAAGGGCACTTCCTTCTCTCCCTCTATTTTAAAGTGTTATTAGTCATTTTCTCTCTTTGGAACAACTTTTGTGTTTCCTTCTCTTTATTAGAGTCTTTTGTTCTCTACACAGACTTTATTATACATACTTAATCTGTTTTTTTACAGGCTCTGCTGGCATATAATATGCCTTAATGCTGATGAAACTAGTTTTGGTAAGGCCAGAATTAATGAAACATGTCTAATAAAGCATAAACTAAAGGATAGGTATATATTGTTAAGATCACAATGTAGGAAAATGTTATTGTTCACAACCCATGTTTCAATTATTATCCTATTTCAAGATAAAATGTGTTTTTAGAACAGTGTGCTTGATGTTTTGCAATATATGTTATGTGAATTAGTTAAAATTATTCGGAGTAAGTGAATGATTGTTAATAAATAGACAAAAATACTTTTAAAAACATTTTCTTCACTATAACTCACCATATTTAAGGGGGGTTACATTGCACTGCCTTTAGGGCAATGCAATAGAATGGTGTCCTGAGATGGTTTTTAAGCAACTAATTTTAATGTGGATATAAGTGATTTTAATGTTTGTATATATTTATGGTTTTATGTCCTGGCATTGAATGTTTGCTGTATATATGTTGTGCTCCGCCCTGAGTTCCCTGCAGGGTGAGAAGGGCGGAATATAAATGTTTCAAATAAATAAACAAATACAAATAACACAAAATGATTAGAGAAAATAAAGTCATGCCTTCATTATTTACATCAAAAGACTGCCTGTTCTTTCATGGACAATCTGCTTCCTGAAAGATTACTGTGGAGTGAACACTTTGAGAACATGTGGAAACAGGCCACTAAGTGGTTTACTGGCTTCTTCAAAGTAAGATGAGACAACAGGTCTGGACTCGGTCCTGATCTGTTCATCTACTCCCTGCAAGTCCTTAAAAATTAACCCTAGAATTAAAAGTGGTTACAAACACACAAATCATAATTTGTGTGTTATATAATTTGGTTCCAGTCTTGTGCTATCACATCAGGAACTAGGACCCTGTCCTCTTCTTACTAAACCCAATACAGCTTCACTCACATCTAAGTCCTCTCTAATGAAGTATAAGTAGGTGCCCAGTTGCACACCATCTAATGGTCACCAGACCTCCATACTATAAGAAGTACTAGCATATCCCTCAAACCCACTAAGTCTTGGTGACCACTAATTGGCAACACCAGTCCTCTCTGGGTTTGCAGTTCTCCCCTAGTTCCAGAGCCTTAATATGCCTGACCAAAACAGTACTTTCTGTTGAAAGTGCTACTGGAATGTCCCACAATCTGCCTTAACTGTTTTTTTTTTTCTGGTCCACTCCTTCACATGAAGAAAGTCATATGCCTTCATTGTGTAATCTGGAAGCCCAGTATGCTCAGCAAGACAGCCAATACAAGTCTGGGTCCTTCTTGCATTCCTCTATGTCCCAGTCAAGTGATCTGAAAGTTTTCTTCCAGTCAGAGATTGAATCCCCATCCTGAGGAAGAAGTATAAATCTTTCAAATATTTTCTATAAAAGTACCATTGGAAATGACCATAACATAGTTTTTAAATTATTTACTTTGATATTAAACCTGGTCGAATCCCAAAAGATTTTGGAAAGTTAGTCATTTGTCTTTTGCTATTGTTTATTTCCTATAAAATGATCCTTATGATGAAACCCATAATGAATCTTCAGATATAACCTTATTTTGTATGGTATTGCAGCTTTTAATTTTCCAAATTCTGCTAGGGAGGTGTGTGTGGGCATGTGTGTGTGTGTGTGTGTGTGGGGGGGGGTGAATTCGAAAGGGCATGTGTATTAAGTATTTATATGTGTGTACACAAACACACACACACACACACATATATATGCTTTTGAAACAAATTGACCAACTTTGCAAAAAGACATATGATCCGCTTTCTTCTGATTGTCTTTGTCAAGGCTAACAGAAGAAAAACCCCACACAGCTGCTCTTTTCAATCACGGAACAGCCAAAGTTTGCAGACAACACCAAATTGGGAAGGATAGCCAATACTCCAGAAGACAGGAGCAGAATTCAAAATTATCTTAACATATTAGAGAGATGATTAGCTAAAATTAACAAAATGAAGTTCAACAGTGACAAATGCAACATACTCCACAGGCAGAAAAAAATGAAATGCAAAGATACAGAATGCGGGGCACATGGCTAGAGAGCAGTACGTGTGAAAAAGATCTTGGAGTCCTCATGGACAAGTTAAACATGAGTCAACAATGTGATGTGGTGGCAAAAAAAAGCCATGAGATTTTGGCCTGCATCAATAGGAGTATAGTGTCTAGGTCCAGGGAAGTCATGCTATTCCTCTATTCTGCATTGGTTAGACAACACCTGGAATATTGTGTCCAATTCTGGGCACCACAATTGAAGAGAGATATTGACAAGCTGGAATGTGTCCAGAGGAGGGCGACTAAAATGATCAAGGGTCTGGAGAACAAGCCCTATGAGGAGTGGCTTAAAGAGCTGGGCATGTTTAGCCTGAAGAAGAGAAGGCTGAGAGGAGACATGATAGCCATGTATAGAGGAAGTCCTAGGGAGGAGGAAGCGAACTTGTTTTCTGTTGCCCAGGAGACTAGGGCGGAATGGAACAATGGCTTCAAACTACAAGAAAGGAGATTCCATCTGAACATTAGGAAGGACTTCCTGACTCTGAGAGCTGTTCAGCAGTGGAACTCTTTGCCCCAGAGTGTGGTAGAGGCTCCTCCTTTGGAAGCTTTTAAACAGAGGCTGGATAGCCATCTGTCAGGGTGCTTTGAACGCAATTTTCCTGCTTCTTGGCAGGGGGTTGGACTGGATGGTCCATGAGGTCTCTTCCAACTCTATGAGTCTATGATTCTGTGAAATGCAGCCGGATGCAGCTGAAGAATTGGCCACCACATAATCCATACCAGCTGAGCCTTCAGCTGCCCCCATCCCCATTCGGTCTGTTTCCCGCAGTCTGGCTGCCAGATTGCCAGATTTCCCCGTATAGCAAAATGGAATTGTGCACACCCCTAATAAATATGCAGGGATTATTGCTTTTAGTTTTTTTTATTGCTTAATGGTACTTTTTTAAAAAGGAGTGCATTAAACAACTCCATAAATTTCTGTATTGGTATATGTATGAACTGTTTTACATAGAATAACACAATCTGTGTGTTTTTGGAGAATATAACTAATTTTGTATCATCCATGATAACATCTTATATTGAATTACAGCTGTATTTTCCAATTTGTCCCCTAACACTGAATGTGTTAGAATTTTAGAACAAATAAAATAAGTGTCAATCTATCAGCATGTGCAGGTCTGTCTCTTGATTTATAACATAAGGTGCTTAACATGTATAATTGATATTATGAGGACTAACTGAGGAGTAAAATGACACAGGAAATGTCAGAGAGTTGTAACTTCATGGCTGCAGTGGCAGACACAAACATATATCATTTTAAAATATCGAATACCGCTGTGGTGTTTTTTTTTTGTTTTTGTTTTTTTGAAACCTAATCAGGAAGAGATTTGCACTTAACAAATGCATACATTTATGCTTCCTTACCATTATGACAAGAATAAATGCACATGCATTTGTCTAAAAAATACATTTTAAGTATCTCACATGTAAAATGACCATTTTGAGTTACCTAGTGATATGAGGTACATTTTCAAGTACTTTCTACTTATTTATCATAGCTGAAAATCTAATAATAAAGAGACAGGGAGATGGAGAAAAGTAATAACAGTTTGGCTGTAAAAGCTATGCTAATGGATATAAGAGTGATATGGATGGCATGTCACAAAACTGCAAAAACAGAAAGGTAATTTGGACTCTGGTGGCATTTGTCATAGTCATTAATGGTATCCTTCCATTTTGTTTTATATTTTAACTGAAATTACAATGATAGAGAAACTGACACCATTATTTATTTATTTATTTATTTACTTTATTTATAGACCGCTGTTCTCAGCCTGAGGGCGACTCACAGCAGTGTACAACATGAAAGCAACAGTATTCAAAGCACAATAAAAACAATTCACAACATTATACAACAAACAGTAACACCATTTCTACAAAAAAACATTCCTCGTTGTCTCATCGTCCAAACCACAATCCAGGATCATTTTCCGTTGTTCCATTCCTGTCGTCATTACCAATTATTGCACTTCTTGTTCAAACGCCTTCTCGAACAGCCAGGTCTTTAATTTCCTGCGGAATACCATCAGGGAGGGAGCCAGTCTGATGTCCACGGGAAGGGTGTTCCACAGCCAAGGAGCCACCACCGAGAAGGCCCTGTCTCTCGTCCCCGCCAGGCGCGCCTGTGAGGCAGGTGGGATCGAGAGCAGGGCCTCCCCGGACGATCTCAAAGTTCTTGTGGGCTCGTAGGCCGAGATGCGGTCAGATAGGTATCTTGGGCCGGAACCATTAGCAGTTTATGTCTTAAGATATCCATAACATCCTGTCTGGCCTAACAATAGTCCTCAACAACAATAGTGTCATTTTCTTTGTTTTACTATATTAATTAGTTCTAATGTGTACACATTTGTCCTTCATTCATTCATTCATTTTAAATCCTACCTTTCTTCTAATTTAGAGCAATTGATATATGAAAAAATAAGTAATTGATCTCATTCCAAAATAAATACATACCTATAATCTGCAGCCCTGCCAAATAATGGAGGACATACACTACCATATAATCCAAATTGTCAAAAGTGATCATCCAGATTAACTATTTTGAATTGTGTTATATGAGTCTACATTGCAGCATAATCAAGTTCGAAGCAGATAATTTGTATTTTATATGGCAGTGTAGATGAGGACTAAAATTTGTCCTCATCAAACCTTTCCACTGTGATTCTAAATTCATTTACTTGAAAGTAAAACCAAGTGAGTATACTGGAATTCACTTTTGAGAAGCATGCAGAACATTGACTGCAGCGAACAGAAAGACATCCAACACAGGGATCAAATTCAAGACCAAAAAGTGCAAAGTGCTTGTCCTGACACAGCTAGCACTAAGAACTTTTTTTAAAATTGTAAAACACAGCTGACAGAAGTTAAACTATTACTCTTCCAGGAGAGGAAACCACATCATTTGCTTTCCACTCCTTTGTGCTCATTTTCTGTGCCCTGTCACAGTCTAGCGCTGATTCTCAGTGGGCATGGTGATGTGCATGAATGCATCTCAGATTAGGTAAAGATTTTTAAAAAAAACATTCCTGGATTTGGATCAGTCTGCAATGAATGTATTGTAGCCACTGTCCCAGCCTTCAACTAGTTCTTGGGGCAATCCTTTAGGTGCTCCGAAGTGAAACTGATTCTGTTCAATCCACTTCCTACAGCAATTTTAGTGTCTGTGTAGAACTGCCCATAAAATCACAAGGGCATTCAGTGCAACCCCTTGGCATCTAAGAATCTATCATCAAATCACTCTGATCAAGCCACTGTTTAAAAACCTCTAGAGGAGACTCTACCACACTCTGAATGGGCATATCCTGTTGAACAGCTCTTACCACCAGGATATTCTTTCTAATGTTTATATTTTATTTATTTATTTATTTACTTTGCTTCTATACCACTGTTCTCAGCCCGAAGGCGACTCACAGCGGTTCACAAGGCACAGAACATAGCAAAATTCAAACACCAATACAAAACAGTCTAATACACGATTAATACACAATTACTAAGATAAACCATTCACTAGCACTACGTCATTAAAAACATGATCCAGATTCGTCATCTATTGTTCCGTTCCTATGTCATTACCAGTATAGCATTGATTAGGTTTAGGTGAAATATCTTTTCCTGAAATTTGAATCTGTTGATTTGTGTCCTACCACTTCATCGCATGCATTAAATTCTACTGAGCAAACAACCTATATTATCTTCTTTGAACTGTATTATATGAGTTCACACTGCCATATGATCAAATCAGATAATCTGGATTTTATATGATAGTGTAGATGGGGCCTAAGACTCTGGAATCCATTTTACTGTGTTCAAGCCAGGCATCATCTATCCTATTTCTGTGTGTAGTACCTTTCATTTCTCACTGTTGAAATTCATTCTGTTAGTTTTTTCCCAGCTGTGTAACCTGTTAAAGATATTATGAATTCTGATTTCATCCTTGCAGGCATTAGCTATCTCTCCAACAGTTAAAACAACCAAAGCTCTCAAAATTAGTTTTTTTCCTCTCTCTCTCTCTCTCTCCTTCCTTCCTTCTTTCTTTCTTTCTTTCTTTCTTTCTTTCTTTCTTTGGAGATGAGAGTAAGATTGTAATCACTTACCGTATAGTCAATGTATTATCCTCTCCTATCCTATTTGTCGTCAATCCACTTTTTTGGGCTTCAAAATAGCCTACCATTTGCCAAAATATATGATCCTGTGCTTTTCTTTTCTGGCCAAATAGCTTAACCATTGGTTCATCCCATTGAATATGAGGTCTGCCCAAGTGCTGTTGGTGGTCTTTTGGTATCCAGTTCATTAGTTGACATGTCTATCGGTTGTCTTTTGTTTGTGCTATATAGCAACAACAATTTATTATAATACTTTATAATTGCAAATTATCCATCAGTACACACAGCAAATGATTTAAAGGCATGTCTAGAGAAAAGGGAATATCATTATGTAATAGCTGTAACATCACTATTGCATTGGAAGGGATGTTTATATTTTGTTTTGTTTTTAGAGCAATGATGCAATCTTCAGATTCTGCTTAAAGCTTTGGAAAAAGATTGCATAGGCAAGCATTTGCCAACTTGCTAATGCTGTGTGTAACGTTAGATTTAATGCCTTAAGAAAGTGCAACATTAAGTCACTTCTGTTTCTCTTACATACCACCACCGTTATATTTTCTTCAGAATGCAATCATGAAACCCAGAGATGAAGGCATACATTTAGAGCATTTCATAACAGTGTATAATCACACTCCTGATGACTCCTGGTGTTATTTAAGTCGTTTGTGTTTTATTTTATTGTTCTTTTAAAATCGGGGATTGCTGGTCCAAATGAATAGATAATGTGATTACAAAAGGTAATTTGAGACAAGCAAGGAATGAATTCAAGATGACAAATACCTTTTAAATAATCTCTTTGAAGTCTTTGGCTAAAAAAAAATGATACAGCTGTTTTTTCTTCTCATTAATTGAGTAAATAAGAAAGTATTTTAAATATGATTCCTATTAAGAGTTCAATTAATCTCTGCTAAAGAAAAAGGATTTAGTGCATATATTTATAAGAAGCTTTCAACTTCAGTGAATATAAATATGCTACGATGTTATTAATTCTGCAAAATATAAGATTACTTGTAATGAGGATGTTTTTTTAGTAATGTTGGGACACAGTATATGGTAAAAGTGTACATTAGGAAATATTTAGCCCAGATGCATGTTATCATAACCAAAAAGTTGTAACATGAAATAATTCATTTTGAACACCAACATAACCTTGCAAATAAAGGCTTTTAAGACTATAAAGCCTACATAAAGGCAATGGCAGCTAGTGGGTCTTTTTTCAGGAGAAGAGAGAATCCACCCTTGGGTTTAGTCTGAACTTCAAAGGTGAAAACCTGAACCTTAGATGGTTCCTTTAAAGTTGAGTGAAGGTTCACCACACTACATAAAAAACAGCCACCAGTCACCACTGAGTGGAACCATACTAAATTGTGATTTAAACATGTAATTTCCTTAGTCAGATCATGAACAATGAAGATTATGGTAACATTTGAAGAGTGAAGACATATGCACATAAGTAAGAATGACATGCCTTTTTGAACACACATTGTTTACAATGAAATCAAAAAATATGCCTCCCCTTTTGTGAATTTGTTTGAACACAAGGATCGAGGGGAAAACCTATACATCCAACCTCTAGTTCATGTGCAAAGTAGAAGGTGTTTGCTTCAGTACTTAGTGATTTCCTCGTAGGATCCCTTTGGAGAATACAAGGCATGTTAGAGTCTCTATATTCCCATGCCTTTGAAGAACAAATGGAGAGAAAGAGAAGAGGAGAAGGAAGAGGAGGAGAAGGAGGAGAGGGTGTCAGATAGAGAAGAAAATAATATTTTAAAATATTTTTATTGTTTGAAAAAAACATTTTTGTTCTCTTTTAGTTCACTGCTTTATTTGGAAATGAAACAAACATAACATGAGTAATAAAAAAAAAGGTAAATGTTACATGGTCTCAAAATAAACACGTTTGTCCAACATTTGATATGGATAATTCTCTCTGAACGGGCCAATGGTGTCCAGGAATGTGTTTAGGTAAAACACAACCAATTTTTTCTATTTTTATTATTTAAATCTTCCACATTTTACTAATAATTCTTCTCAGTGGTGGCCCCTCAGCTGTGGAACTCTCTCCCTAGGGAAATTAGATCAGCCCCCTCCCTCCTGACCTTCCGGAGAAAAGTAAAAACCTGGCTTCTTGAACAAGCCTTTGGGAATACAGTGCAATAGTTAAATATGGATTCATGTGGAACTGAATTATGGAATGGCTCAGACGATTTTTTTTTGGACAATGTGATGAACAGTGAAGATATTGGTTTTTATAATTTTAATTTTAAAAATCATCATCATCGCCTTCATCATAAATATCCTAGATCTTCACAGTGGTTTAGAATATGATTCAGAAAAAGACATATCGGTAAGAAAAAGTGGATAAAATCACATGAAGATTCTTCTTTGAGCATGGGCACTGTGCATGGGCCCATGGGCCACTTGAGAGCCACCCAGAAGACTTCTCCAGCCCCAGATCTAACATTTAAAAATATTTAGGCAATGTTTTTTCCCAAATAGTCCCAAACGGTCTGAACAGTACAATGCTTCCCCAACCAACACTGTAAAACCCCTCAAAGTGCATGAGCGTGCACGCGCGCACACACAAAAGGAAATGGGATAAAAAAGAAAAAGAGACAGAGATCCAACAAGCCAGAATTGATATGAGCCACTAAGGGTATGTACAAAGTACTGGTTCAGTCTGCTGAATAAAAACTAAGAGGTAAAATAGTCCCTAGTTCCATACAACTGATATTCTGTGTGTTTTTGACTGCAGCAAAGTATACTGAGGGCTCCTCATTCCTCATTCTACTCCAATTTGTATGGGCACAAATGATGGTCCTGATCAATCTGAACTGGGGATTCAATAACTATCAATGAAATATAGGCAAATATAACTTACCCTACAGAGCAGTCCTTTGTTTTAAAGCAGAAATAATGTCACCATTGAGCCAAGTGTTATTTTCACATATTTAAATATGTCAAACCCTCTCTAACTGAATGTAATTATGCATAACCCTCATAGAGGTGGTACTTTGGACCTGACAGAAATTCCAGTTTGTTGGAGGGAAATGAACGATCTCATGCTCATGGGTATTTATAGGTACAGAATCAAGAACATCTCATGATATCCAAATAGCCAGAACAAAAGTTGTACCTTCATGTGAGGCAGAATTTATTTCTTGTGTAAATGTCACCCCTGCTTTTTTTAATGCAACCAACACCTTTTCTATGTCTTAAAATTGTGTATTTTTTCACAATTTAAATTATCAAAACTTTGTTTGGACCCCTTCCTCAAAAAGAACCAATATATGTTCTCACACAAAATTTACCCAATCTTAATTGTAATTCATGAGACAATTCTAATATCCTAATCATCCTCATAGAATGTCACTTGTGTCTGAGTATGATTGCCATCCAAATGTAGTCTTGGTGGTGGGTGTATAAGTGTACAGACCTATTCTGGATCCATGTGTTCTTTTATGATGAGGACATCAATTTCCAGGTGGAAGGCAGTCCCATCAAGGTTTGTTTTGATGTGACTTCCTCTTGACATAGTTCTCTCTTTCATCCTCCATTCGTGACTTCTCAAATCCACAGGACTGTTGGTAACAGCTGACCACTAGTTAAAATGCTCTAAGGTTAGGGCTTCCCAGTTCTCAAAGTCAATCCCACAATTTTTAAGGTTAGCTTTAAGACCATCTTTAAATCTCTTTCACTTTTGCTGTCCACTAAAGATGTGCAAAACAACTGAAATTTGGAGATTCAGATGACAACCCCAATTTGATTTGTAAAAATTCAGAGTGATCCCGTTTCAAATTTCTGAAGCTGTGTAATTCTTTTGTTCCTTCAGCAGTAATGTGGAAAATTGTTAGGGTTATTTCTCTGTCATTTTTATGGCTATCAGGACAAAACTTGGCACACTTGTAGTCAACATTTAAGAGTTGCAGTCTGGAAGGTTCGGGAAATCTTTGAAGCAATATTCCCATATGCTGCACCATCAACTGATTTCAAATATCCACTGATTTTTAGGAATGTTACAAAAATCTTTACAAATTTCTTTTAAAAAACTATGAGTGGTATCCCCTTACATTTCTGTAGAGTGAGACAACATAAGCGTGAAATTAATCCTGGAAATGTTCAGAAAGATTTTTTCATCTACTGATTTTTAGGAACTTTTAAAAGTTGTTTCAATTTTAAAAAATACTTTAAAAATCTACTAAGATAACTACTCAAATTGTGGCACAGTGCAACAACATGAGTAGGGTAGCAAGCCTGCTAATTTTAAGAACAGTCAGTCTATCCAATCATTTTAAGAAATTCTCCAATTTAAGAATATGTGAATAACCTACATTGGGGCTTTAATGCAGACAATAGCGGGTTTGTGTGTGTGTGTGTGTGTGTATGTAAGCAGAATTCTGGGAAATATAATCTAGGATGTGGCCTTTTGAACACTGCTACAGAGGTCTTCACCTTCCAAAACTACATTTTCCAGAATTTTCCTCATGCTAGAGGAACAGGGCTGTAATTTCAGTCTGGATATAATTTCAACAGAGGAATGTTATAAATTGAATGAAGAGATAGAAACAAACAGAATTCTAACAAAAACTACTATAAGTTTAAGGTTTCAGAAACACAAAGGAAAAGATTGGTCTTCCAAATAACATATCTTTATCTCTTTCCTGAAAATACCATGCCACACAGAGGAAAAACTGAGGGGATTATATATAAGACCAGCTTTGCAGAAAGCCATATGATTTGGCTTTTTTTTTCCTGATTGGTTGACAAGTTTTAAAAAAGCATGCTGCTGTCCTTGTCAAGCACATCACCCCCAACCCCCATCCTATCCAACCACATACAATTATGGGTGACCAGGAGACAAGAGTATGTTACATTGGGGCAAAAAGCTCCAAAACAACAAATCTTTTATGAATCTCTCAGAAAGTTTTGGAAGCTTGTGTTTTGATTTGTAAATGCTACAGAGTATTCTTTCCGATTAGTAATTCAGAGATTCATATTTATAAATTAATCCAAATAATCCAACTCTCCAAATTACAAAGAGGAGCTCTAAAGCTTTGCACACTCCTATTGCCCATCAACATTCCATTTCGGTTCTTCAGTTGAGAGTATTGCTGTATCACCATACTTTTCTGCTATTTTTCAGCCTTATTTGGCAATGGCATTCAATGGTAGAATGGGTATTCCTTAGCAGATCCCTGCCAAAGCTTTCCAATATATTTGAGAGTTACTCCTTCCTCTAACCCATATTCACTTTTTCCTGACTCCTTGACATAGCAATGTAGGGAACAGTTGTTGTAGTAATGTTACTACTACTGGTAGAAGGGGTAAGAGGGCTGCACAGGTGTTGGAGGAGCAGCAGCAGCGAAAGCAGATTAGAGATATATTCATTGCCCCGACTGATTCCGAGTCCTTCGAGGGTTTCTCAGACTGCGAAATGGGGGAAGGAGAGGAAATCAGGGGAGTCAAGCGGGCTACTCGTGAACAAGAATCTGATGAGGAGATTCAAAGGAAGCGTATCCGTGATATACTTAGCGCCCCAACAGAGGATGAAGACTTTATGGATTTTGAAAGGAGTGATGGGATGGGACTGAGAGTGACATGGGGGAGGAGGATGATCTTGACTGGACCCGTGTACAGGAGATTAGGGATATCAGTACTCAGCCCACCTCCAGTGATAACTTTGAGGGGTTTACAGAAGAGTGGCATTCTGGGAACACTTGGCAAAATCTAAGTCTTGACAGACGCTGGCAAAGGTAGAGAGATGGGGGTCTGGGTTCAGCTGCAGGGAATGGGGAGGCTGAGAGTGATGATGAAAGGGTGGGGAGCAGCTCATCTTCTGTTGAGGAACTTTAGGATATAAGTTGGTTTGGTTTAAATGGGTCTTTGCAGAAGGCAAAGTGTCTTGTCGGGTGTGAATCTTTGTTCCTGCCATTACTCTCGAGCTTGGGTCCTTGGACTACAGATTTCTGTGTTTCCATGATTCCATCTTGAAACTCCATAAGTGATGACTTCTACTCTCCCGTTTTGACTCCAGACCGTGTTTGACAATGACGATGCTTTTTGGACTATTTAATCTTGTTTGGAGTGTGCTTGGACTACGGACTGCCTTTGGACACTGTTTTTGCTCAAACCCAACTTGTTTTTGTACGTTCTTTGGACACTGTGAATTTCAAGCAGATTGCTACATGTTTCTGTTATACCAGATTATATGCCAGGATAATCCGGATTATATTTGAGTTGCTTTTTTCGCTCTGCGTTTGCTACAAACTCTTAGTTCATGCTTGAGACACTGAAGTAAGTGTCTCCAAGCCTTTTTTGTGTTTGGACCTTTTACACTGTGTTTGGCATTCTTGAGGCTTCTGGTCTTGACAACAGTTGAGCTGTTGACTATTTGTTTAAAAGACAATACATAGCTGTAGACTGTGAGGATCATCCTTGCTTGACTAGCCACCATCCTCCTCCTTCTGACCAGTGCCAGAGGGAGTGGAAGATAGGGTAGCCAAGCAAGGATCATCCTTCATTGCCTATGCCACAAAAACATAGCTGGTAGTATTGGTCCTCTTTTCTTAGCTTCCCTGTGCCCCCCTTTGCCTGCCACTATATCACTATGTTAGGAGAGGGGTAAGCCAAGCAGACATTTTTAGCTAGGGGCTAAAACAGAAGAAAGTAAGCAACCTCAGGACAAGATTTCTTGGCTAACTTTATTTTATTCACACCTACATTACAATGTTGGCAGGAGGGGAGTAGAAGTGAAAGAAAAAGGTGAGTCTAAGGGAGACTTTCTCCTCCTGTGAAAACATCTTGAAAACTTCTTCAGTAGGGAAAAATGGAATAAATTATCCATTCTCCCCACAGGGAAACAAATAACAAGTACATCCCTGGTGAACAATAAGTTATTACTGCAGGTGGCAAGGTTTCAGCTTACAGATATATTGAACTTTCTCTGTTTGGGCAGAGTCAGGGAATATTTCTCATCCAACTCACATTAGCTCTTTGCATCATGCTTTGATTGCAAACCCATATGGGACTTTTTTTTTCATTTTTATTTCTTTTTATCTCAACATATTACATGGGAGATAACACAATGACGAAGTGCAGCATATTTGCAAGGGCTGTTTTTTTCTCCAGGTCTTTTTTTTTTTTTGTCTGTTAAAAAACTGGGGGTGGGGGAGACACAGAGGGACAGGACAGAATGCTGTATGTAGTATGTAACCGCAACTTGAAGACTCCAGTTTACAACTTTGCCAATGTTGTGAAATGTCTATTCTATAAGCCTAATGCAGGCTTTTCATATGACTTCTACAACAAATCATGCATTAATATCCAACCTAGTGAAGGTTAATATTATGCATATTTTCATAGTATATAAAGAATGCAGAACTGACTTAGCTAGAATAAAAAACCAGGGGGAAATAGTATATCAATAGGAATTTGTTATGACGTTAAGGGCAAGCAACTTAAATCTATGAACAGGGGTGTGAAAACTATGCCTCTGCAGATGTGTGAAGCCTGTATGATTTTTGTGAACTGCAACCCTTCCAGGCTCTCTGGACCCCCTTTTTTCTGGCAGAAAGAAATTGGGGGGAAGACTTTCTTGAAATTCTCCAAGAAAGACAATTTCCATTTTAAACAGAAGTTATTCTTGAGGATGCTCATGCTGTATATATGAAACATTTGTTGTTTAGTCTTTTAGCTTATTTGGATGGTTCAGTAGCCATCCCTCTCATTACAATTAACTAAATAAAATCCCCTCTTAATCCAGAAGTGGATTTTCTGACTAATTATACATCTCTGTCTTAGAGTGCCTTAAATACACAAATTGTCATAAAATAGAATCTGCCTGGATGCATGATACAGAAATGAACTATCTGTAATGTTTTGGAATTCTCCTTACATATTGGTTTAGGATAATGGTGTGAGTGAATGTGTGTGTGTGTCAACATGAAGAGGTCACTTCATCTAATGCATCAGGAGCACCCCCCCCCCCCACTCCCAAGATTTATAGTTCATCAAGAGACTTCAAGCAAAAATGATTTTTTTTCTTTTTTATATATTAAAACATTTCCTGTGGACCTAGAGTTGTGACATGTTGAAGCACTAGAGGTTCCGGAATGAACTTAGCAACAACTTTACTCTACAAACTCTGTCATACCTAATCCTTTAGTACAATGTAGCACTTTAATGATTTCTGTGTAACTGATATCTTTTATGTACTGCGTCAATCCCTAAAAATATAAATTGTATAAACCATATCAAATGCATGTACCTTTTGAAAACAGTCAACTCTCTCTGTGTCCCTAATTTACATAATCACTTGAGAAAGGAGATAATGGCCATGATCCCTCCAGCTATTTCTCAAGCCAGATAGCTATCAGAGATCTTGTATTTGTATGCAGATAGATAATCCACTTGGCCAACGAAATATACTCAGGGTGTTTGCCCATTTAACTTGAGGCTGAGAATCTGCCATTCCTGTAGAAAAGAGGGCTTAGTAATATGAATTCATTAACTCTCTATGCTAGCAGCCAAGTCCTTGTCTGAAATCACCACCTTTGTCTTTTGGATCTTGCTCCTTTGTCTCACACAGAACTAGACACTTGCGTTTATCAGTAAATCTACACCACCACTTCATCATGGAGTGTGCCCTGCAATGGATTGGCTCTTTGAACTGACCAATCACCAGCTATCATTTTTTCTGCCATGAAAATCTCCTCCTGCAGGCTGTGACATCAAGGGAACCCCCAGCCAATCCGAGCGCAGTTTGTAGTCTGCTTCTTTTTCAACCAATTGAGGGGGGAGGGGTGGGGGTGGGGAATCTAAATAGCTGACAGAACTGTATAAAATATCATGAAGTTCCCTATGAGTTTATGCTTGTACCTTTTGAAGCAAATTGCTTGTACCCACATCCTTTTTGGCCAAATCAGAATAAATCTCTGTGGTTTGATCTTCAACCTGGGGAGCTTGTTTCTTTGTCCTGGCTGATCTGGTTTAGTGGATTTTCACCAGACATGGACCTCTCAACTGCAGTCCTAGCTAAATCACTGCAGAAATACTGGTCTTTTTATTATTATTATTATTATTATTATTATTATTATTATTATTATTATTATTATTTTGGGGGGGGGGAGAACCTCAGATGATTTAGGATGAAAATGTAGATGGGCACCACCGTGAGCTGCAATTTTTTGCATCAATTGCATTACCAATATTTTCCTTTGGAAAAAATTGAAAGGTGAACCAGCCTGCACACCTTTTAAAACTGCACACAGAGATCATAGGACTAGGCAAAGTGCAGCTTCCCACTGAGGTTGGGTTTCAATGTCCAGCAAATAGTGAAGAAAGCTGATAGCAACGGCTGATGGACTCTACTTTTCAACCCATGTTAGAGTGAAAGAGAAATCCCTTACACACAAATATATAATTGAGACATCAATCAATTTGATTAGAAGTTTCTAGACAGACAAATGAATTTCCAAAGTGAAATCTCAGATAGCAAACATCACAGTCTCAAACCACCTGAAAGCAACTTAATTTACTTAACTAATCCAAATTTCCCATAGCTGCCTGTTGCTTCTGCCCTAATCAACATTCAGGGAGATAAAACTCTGAAAAGATCAATCAAAAAAATCATTTCAGGTGCTAGGAGGAAAGGAGAGAATTGATCCAAGTTACTAAGCTGAGAAAAACTTTGATTAGTAGCTCACTTCCAAAGCAAGTGAGAAAGACTGCTTGTTAGTCAATGGAACTGAAAAGATTTCATTCTAAATATGTCATATCAATCTCTTGGCTAATCAATATATAGAAATTCAGTCCAAAGGCATAATTAATGTTCTATTTTTAAAATGTTAGAAAAACAGATAATAAGATCCAGTTAGGAAAAAGCATAGTCAAATTAAATCAACCTCTTCCTGCCAATTATCTTCATGACTGTAACTCTTGTTGAATGCTTCTGGAGAAACATTTCCCTCTGAACTCAATGGGATGCAGTTCTGAATAGACCTATGTAGAACTTGAGCAAATATCATCCATGAATGTGCATACACACACGCATGTACCGTCACTCTGACTGACATAGGATGCCATCAACATTGAAGAATAAATGCAATTTGACACTATTTTAACTTCCATGAGATCAATGCTAGGGAATCATGGGAGTTGCAGTTTGTTGTGGTACAAGCACTATTTTGCAGAGAAGGCTAAAGACCTTGTAAAGGTGCCTAATTTCTTGGCACTGAGCAATGACACTTAAAGTGATGTCAAACGGCATTCCTTCTACTGTGTGTGTCCATAACTATATAGTTTTAAGTGTGGAATCCTTAAGACTTGGTGTACAATGAACAAATTCAAATAGGAAAGGAGGGGGAAAACAAGCACCGAGATGAGAAGGATGAAAGCAATGAAGCAAAGTAGGGATGAACAATCCTGTTGAAAAAGTTAATTTTAAATAATTGGAAAAGTATACTGCCCAAATGCCTGACACAATAGTTGCACTAGTGGGGAGGGAGCTGACAAAATGTTGCTTACTAAGGTGTGATGTGTGTAAATCTTGCTAGCAAAGAAATTGTTTTCTGCTGCTTTTCCTTGCCTTTTCCTTACAGTGATAGTACATACTGTCATTCTGTAACGCACTTGAAGTTTATCCCCAAACAGTTTCCTTCCTCTGGGAACAAGGTCACTTGGGGGCAGAGCAGGAAGCTAGGGGCTGCTAGCCACAGAATATGTCATCTGAGGTCACGTATTCCCTTTGCTTGACAAAGTCGCCACCCTCTTTCTTTGCAGATGGTTGCCCAAGAGGGAAGAAAAACAAGCACATACTTTAAAATAATAAGTCACTAGGTTTACTGTTTTGGAAAGAGATTAAAACTACACATCTTTCTAAGTAAATTTGCAAATGTTGAAGACCTCTTATGATATCACAGGTACAGATCTGAACAAACAACTGTTCTATACAATGTGGCTGAATTTTGAAACATGATTGCCAATGGAGCTAAGTATCTCTAGTTTTAAGGGAATATTTAATTAGTTAAGAAATTAATGAATATCCCTCTTTCCCCACAGCACAAGACCCACGGTATCTTGCACTTACAACAAAGTGAAAATCTATTTTATTCCATTTTGTATGAATTCTGTTACAATACCCGGGGGACAAGTGTGTGCCCTTTTTCTATGGCAACTTTAGCAAACTGCATTGTTTTCTAGTCTTGCAATTTTTCTAAGGTAATCATGGCTGTGAGGAGCTAATTAATACTGAACCCAATGAATACTATTCCCACTACTCTATTCCTATAATTCCTATTCAGTAGGAATAGTAGGAATAATATCTACCTTAAGATTAGAGCAAATGCACTTGAAAAATGTCTAAGAATTTTCATGTGCGAAGGAAAAAAGCAAAGTGTTTCAACCTAACATCATTGAAGAATGAGACAAAAATGCAGGTGGGATTTACAGAAAATCAATGAAATAAAGACTGAGGCCAAGATAATGCACTGAGACAATAGTATGGAACACTGTTTCCTGTAGTCCTGTGTCCTCCCCCACTCCAGTAGTTCCCAGTTCCTAGAAGAGACCATTGCTGATAACATTTTGGATCTAGAAACAAGTGTTTGCTCATGGTGGGAGGATACCTTCCTCTCCTTTTCCTGGAGAGCCCAAAACAACTGCATATTCATCACAATTCAAATTTTCCACAGTTGTTGTTGTTCATTCGTTCAGTCGTCGCCGACTCTTCGTGACCTCATGGTCCAGCCCACACCAGAGCTCCCTGTCGGCCATCACCACCCCCAGCTCCTTCAAGGTCAGTTCAGTCACTTCAAGGATGCCATCCATCCATCTTGCCCTCTTCCTTTACCTTCCACTTTCCCCAGCATAATTGTCTTCTCTAGGTTTTGCTGTCTCCTCATGATATGGCCAAAGTACTTCAACTTTCAGACATATAAACCCCTTTTTTTCCCAATTCCAGCAGACCTCACCTCTGAGGATGCTTGCCATAGATGCAGGCGAAAGGTCAGGAGAAATGCCTCTAGAACATGGCCATATAGCCCAAAAAAAACCACAAGTGATTCCAGCCATGAAAGCCTTCGACAATACTTCAACTTTGTCTCTAGTATCCTTCCCTCCAATGAGCAGTCGGGCTTTGTTTCCTGGAGGATGGACTGGTTGGATCTTCTCGCAGTCCAAGGCACTCTCAGAACTTTCCTCCAACACCACAGCTCAAAAGCATCGATCTTCCTTCGCTCAGCCTTCCCTAAGGTCCAGCTCTCACATCCGTAGGTTACTACAGGGAATACCATGGCTTTGACTAGGCGGATCTTTGTTACCAGTGTGATGTCTCTATTCTTTACTATTTTATCGAGATTGGACATTGGTCTCCTCCCAAGAAGTAAGCATCTTCTGATTTCCTGGCCACAGTCTGCATCTGCAGTAATCTTTGCACCTAGAAATACAAAGTCTGTCACGGCCTCCACGTTTTCTCCCTCTATTTTCCAGTTGTCAATCATTCTTGTTGCCATAATCTAGGTTTTTTTGATGTTTAGCTGCAACCCAGCTTTTGCGCTTTCTTCTTTCACCTTGATTAGAAGGCTCCTCAGCTCCTCCTCGCTTTTGGCCATCAGAGTGGTGTCATCTGCATATCTGAGGTTGTTAATGTTTCTTCCAGCAATTTTCACCCCAGCTACCACAGCTACCACAGTTACCCAGACAGCATTAGCTATGACTATTTTTTAGGATTGATGGCTGCTAGTGGGGAGGGGGGGATCTTGGGACCACATGACATTGAGGTCCTGAAGCCAGGTGACAGTAGGTGAATCCATGGGACAGTGGTGGTGAATCTGTGGGGCAGCAGCCTGAATTGCCTGCATGATCCCATTTCCCTTCACACCAGGGAAGCAAACACTGCCCAGCTTCCCCCCACGTTGTCTCCAGCTTACTCAAACAGAACATGGACAATCACCTGTGTTTTGAATTTTTCTTCCAGCTCAATTTCAACATGGAGCCAGCACAGAGCACCACCAGAAGTAACCCTATATCATGTGGACTCTGGCAGGTTCCTTACCAGGTCCATGTTGAAAACATACTACAATGGGGCAAAAGCCCCATGTTATTAGGTCTTTGGATAATTCTTAAAAAGCTCCTGTTCTTAATTCACAAAGAGATATGTAGACATAGCAGCCACACTTTTGTGAATGTACTAACATTATGTCACATTGCCTCTGCATTTTTCATATACAGGCTGGCATCTTGTTAGTGACATACAATTGTTTCCATTACACCTAAATAGGTCCTTACTTGGGCACTATAAAGGCTGGTATACTCTTCTTCCTTTGGCATTGCCCAAAGACCCACCCAGACTGATAGCTAGACACTTATTTGACGCATGGAACAGTTATGTGAATTGGGAGCTTCAGAAGCTTCATGGTTGAGTACAGAGGGTGATATATAGCTCCATTTGGTATAGGTCCTCAAGCATAAGTGCACTGAAATACAGGATTTAGATTATAATATATTTATATCATGTTAGTTTACTAATAGTACTCAGAATAGCATGCAATCTAACTATAGAACTATAGAAATATAATTAGAAAGTGGAACTACAGTGATTTCTAAACAAAAACCATTAGACCGGTAGTTCTCAACCAGTGGGTCCCCAGGTGTTTTGGCTTACAACTCCCTGAAATCCCAGCCAGTTTACCAGCTGTTAGGATTTCTGGGAGTTGAAGGTCAAAACATCTGGGGACCCACATGTTGAGAACCACTGCATTAGAGAGATGAAAGTCTGTTATTTTTAGTTCTGTGGTGTTACTCAGAATTCTACCAGCTTTTTTGCCCCATTCAAAACTACATGACAGTATGGCAATAATTGATGGGATCAAAACAAGTGTGGAGGGGGAAGTTACTCTTTTTCAAATGGAAACCTGAGATAAATCCCTGACAATAAACAGAGAGGAGAAAGTGGACACAGAGTGAGGGAAAGAGCTTGGGGAAAAGAGATGTTAAAATGTGTATAAATGGCATGCCAGTAAACCTGTGGATTAGAAACTATTTATAAATACGTTAGTTCTGGGATTAAAAGGAAACAATAGAATACCTGGGTATCAAGATGTCATTCAGAGCTCTCTGTCAACTCCTCCCACCCCCATTATTGCCCTAAAATAGAACAAATTATAGTACTTCAGCAACAAAACCTGCTTTTGAGTCAGGGCCTGCCAGTTCTTAGCACTGAAGTGTATTTGTAATGCTGTATCAGCACAGTCCAAGAAATCTGGTTGCTAAGAGTACTTCTCACTACTGAGCAATCATAACCAGTTTCCATATGTCTGGGATTAAAAAGATCATTTTCTAGTTCTGGAGAAGGGGAATGGGTTGCCAGTCAGTGTGACATCCAGACAGGCTTAACACATCACAGTTTTCTTAGCAATTTGCCAGTGAACAGAACCTCAGACAGATCTGCAAGAAAGTGAGCTGCCAAGGCAGTATTTTGCTTACCCTCTTCCCAACAGTGAGAAAGCTCAGCTGGGTTGATGTTTGCAAAAAGAGTGAGTGGATATTATTAGGTCCGCTAAATCCCATTGTTCTTTTATATTTTTAAGTGACCTGACAAGACACTAAGACACTGATATTCCATTAAGTAGCAAAGTAGAACAGTGTAAATTGATATCCATCTCTTCACACTCCATTTAATTAAAGAAAGGATGGAAAAAATAAAGCAAGACATTAGTGAACAGACCTGGAACACAGCTAATGAAAGGCAGAAATGGTTTAATGCAGGCAAATGCACACTTCAGCCCTCCAGGTGTTTTGGACTTCAACTCCCAGAAATCCCAGCAAGCCTACAGGCTGTTAGGAATTGTGGGAGTTGGAGTCCAAAGAACCTGGAGGGCTGAAGTTTTCCCATGTCTGGTCTCATGTATTAGGAAATCATATTCAGTACAAAAATGTACATGCATAAGCCACACAACATGGGAAATACCAAGCAAAATGGTAATGACCCAAATGCAATTCAAAACATGAGAGCATCCTTCTTCAAGAAAGCAGATCCCAATCAGCAGCTGCCAATCCAGGGATGGAAAATCAAGGTGCAGAAGCTAACCTCTTTCATAACACTTTGCAGTGTGTAGAAGAGCTATGAACACTTCATTGCTAATTCCAAGTTAGAATGCTTCATTGTGAAGGTCAGTCTGCAGAATCAATCCTTCACTTAGGCAAAGAGCCAACTCTTCATAACTCTGTAGAAGAGGTATGGAAACTCCATAGCTGTCACAATCATATTCAGTCCTACATAGTTCGTCTCCATACACAAAACTGTCAAATACTGTTAGGAATATCTCGGAATCTCTCTGCTTAAACCATCCAATACAGCCTCTAAATCTCTGTTCTATTAAAATTTTAAGAAATACAAATCCTAGCACCTGATAGTATACATACATTAAAGTATTTCTTGGCAATAGATAATGTACATAGTCTACAAATAAATTGAGAAGCTAACATTATGTGTAAGTTGCTTTTCATCTGCTTTAGACACATACAAAACCATCCAGATTACCTCAAAGGAGTTCATAGGGGCAGGAAAACTGCATGGAAATAATATTGTCTCCAAGAAATGCCCAGACTCTGCAAGGCTATATCAGGTTGAGAAAGGAAATTGTTCTTTTCAATGCATAAATCCCTGCAGGGAAAATATCAAGACTCCGTTAGCACTGGCTTTGCTGCTCTGAGGGGCTTCTAATTTTGTCTCCAGTGTGATTGACTAATATGTCAGGGACTGGCAATTTCTCTTTTGGGTGCACTCTTTCTTTACTGCACTTTGGGAGCAAAATCCAACGAAGTCTCATAATTTTCTTCACTCCTCTGAGATTCAGCTCCTAAAGTCTCTGGAATTTGTTTAGACTTCACCTCTGTCAAATACAAACCATGGGGAAGGACCAACAGATGATCCTTCTCTCTTAACTCAGAGATCTAGCCAGTGATTGAGTTGCTCTTCCTCTGTAAGGCCTAACAAACTAATTCCTCTTGCCCTATATACACCCTGCAGTTCAGGCACACTCAGGCAATTAACAACGTTCTTGAAAATCATTTCATTGCCTGCTTTGATAGACCTGAGCTTCATCAAAAACTGGAAGTGGTGGAGGCTATTTGTCTCAAATGCAACTCATGTAGTTTGCAAGGATGACCTTATGTGACTGCTTCAAGTGTTATAGTGTCAGCTCAACTTTGAAGATCTTGGCAAAATGTGCAATGTCCTGGGTGCTAGGCTGTTTATCACTGTACTGTACTGAAGTCCTGAAGGGGATTATTGAGTGAGTTCTACTCCTTTGTCAATGTCATTTGTTACATGCCCCTGGCTTTTACCCCCAATGTACATAACAATGTAGTATTTCACAATTTCCTCTTCATTTAATCAATTAGTAATCTGGGCTATTTTTTTTTGTCATTGTCTCCAAACATTAGACAATGTTTGAAATATCTTTAGCTTCAGACTTTTTATGTGCAAAAATGTACATTTTTGTATACAAAATGTTTCTTGTTGTTTTCCACACAAATCAATCACATGCTAGTTTTGCTTAGCATAAATCCCAAATTGCAGTCTTCTTAGTCCAGAATTCTTCTCAGCTAGATTTCCTAACTCTTGAGAAACATGTTTAAATCCATTTTAAAATATTTTGAAATATTTCTCCTACCTCTAAGGAAAATTAGAAAACTTATTGGCCTGAATGCAGACAAATTAGCTTGCTAAGTCTTATATTTTACAGGCCTGTCATAACTGATCATCCTCCAAGCCAACCAACATTGGATTCTTCCAAGGCAAATAGCAGCTGCAGAGATTTGCTGATTTGTTTATTCTTTTTTTTGCTGCGATTTCCAACAAAACTTAATCAAATTCATGATTGCAGCTGACCTAGCATTTTGTCTTCCATTTAGATATTTGTCCTAGCTTTATGTTTATTGAAAGACAAACTCAGAGAGATTCCAGTCAAAAAGCTCTGCCATGCATACTATTTAAGTTAGCATCCCTCATTCAAATGCAGCATTTGAGACATTTAAAAATAATGCTGTGCTAAAGCTGCTTTTTCTGGATCTGTTTATTTATACCTTCTTGATTTGGTCCCTGTCTCTATCATTCAAATCAATAAAATGCAAATGATTATTTTCAAATATGCGACTTCACTATGGTATGATAACACAACAGCTTTCCTCATGGAGTTATGAAACCATCTCACTGTATAAGACATGGTATAATAGGCTGACCCAGTGCACCTAGACATGTTTAATTAATGAAGATAGTGACAGACATATCACAGTCCCAACTCTCACAAGGCAACATGATGGAAGGTGATGGAAGATTGTATATGAGGAACAGCAAGGCAGGGACTAATCAAAATAAAATGTCTGTGGCAAACCACTGAAGTATCAAGATAAGAAAAACCTTGTGCCAGGCCAGCACTGATGAATGTGCCAACATTTGAAAAAAAATAGGTAAGTGTTCTGCCAAAATGTTGTGAGTTCTTCTCTCCTCTGGAACAATGAGCCTATTTGAAACTCAAACCCAACTAAAAATGTTTTTAAAACTTCTTTAGTATTTTAAAAATATGGAGAGAAAACATCAAATAAAAATCATTCAGCTGGTAAAAATCTGGGCTGTATAGAATAAAAATTCCTTGAGAATTTCAGGCTTCTGAAAGGCAAAACATATGTAGCCATATACACCACAGAACCATGGTTCTGCCCCCAGCATCCCATCATAAATTCATACATGAATGGCTGCATACAACCACACATTCAGGTTCAAAAATTCTCTTGCAGCTAATTATGTAAGTAAAGTAGCAGATGTTTCCATCGGGGGAAATAGACTTCTGATGCTGTTGCTCTTATTCTGATCTTCAGGACATTCTGTGACAGCAGAATTTTGACTTAAAGAATATTGTTAAAAGATTGCATTCATTTGCGTTTTACAATGTTTGACTTTCAGCAGCATTCTGCAGGTTTGAGGCCTTATTTGCAAACAAGTTGTGTGTGCATCTACATGCACCAGGCATTGCATTCCTTTAACACCACTGAAGCTGTTTTTCCCCATCCCATCATCTTTATAAATGACATGGATGGTGGAATAAAAGTCAAGATCATCAAATTTTCAGATGACACCAAATTGTAGAGAGAAGGAAAGTGTAAAATACAAGAAGACAGGATCAGAACTCAAAATGACCTTGATAGCAATTATTCACTAAGTTTATTTCCAAATATAGTGCCAAGTAATTACAGCTTTTTTTTCACAGAAGCATTCAAAAATCACATTAGCAAAATTTTCATGAGGATCTTTTGCATGTAAAACAGTCTTCTCTGCATAGGAAACAGCATTTCTTCATTGAAAATATTTAATTGCAGAAGTACTACGTCTTGAACATAATTTTTTTTTTCTATGGTCAATTATACTCAGAATAAATCTTTTTAAGAGCATTTTTTATGCAGAAAACATTTTCTTTGCAGAAATTGATATTCCTCTGTTAAAATGTTGTTTTACATACAAAAAATTGTTGTTCTTGTGCAGAAATAGACTTGAACTTTCTAGTCTGTCTAGAATTCTTCCCATCAAAGTTTCTCAATACTTAAAAATGATGTTTTTATGTAAAAAAAAATCTTCAAATATTTTCCTCATCTCTAAGATTGGCCCGCTGGACCGAAATATTTAATAATGTTTCAGCAGAAATAAATTTGAAATACCACATCTAAACAGAAACAAATGGAACATGCCAATATAGTATGGGTGACAACTGTGTTAAAAGCAATACATATGAAAAATTTCTAGAGGTCCTAGCAGACCAAAAGCTAAACATGTACCAACAGGAGTATAGTTTCTCGATCAAGAGAAGTAGTATCTTCTGATGCTCTAGAGACTAGAACATAAACGAATGGATTCAAGTTACAAGAAAAGAGACTCTACAAAGAAGTTTGTAACAATTTTTTTTCATGTTGATGAACGTGTAGGTGTGTATGTGAATAGCCTTAGAAATGCAAACACATGAGTATGGTTATAGGGCAACAGGTTTAGTTTTAGCTATGGCCATTAGGGGTTAAAGACAAAAAAAGACACCTAAACATAGGAACGGCACAATGGCTATGAGAATGGATCTGACTTTAACGGAGGCGTTATATATGTTGTTTGTTGATTTGTCTGTCTGATGTTAATTGTTGTGGAGCGACGTTGTCGTCCCGGTTGTTGTATTGCTGTGTTTTAATTACACTGTAAACCGCATTGAGTCGCCTGTCAAGGGCTGAAATATGCGGTATAAAAGTGAAGCAAATAAATAAATAATAAATAAATAAACACAAGGTGAGCATTGTCGAAGGCTTTCATGGCTGGGATCACTGGGTTGTTGTAGGTTTTTCCGGGCTATATGGCCATGTTCTAGAGGCAATTTTTTTTCTCTCCTGACGTTTCGCCTGCATCTATGGCAAGCATACCTCTGAGGATGCTTGCCATAGATGCAGGCGAAACGTCAGGAGAAAAAAAAATTGCCTCCAGAACATGGCCATATAGCCCGGAAAAACCTACAACAACCCACAAGGTGAGCAGATAACCATATATATTGTGGTGGGATAATTGCTGGGAACCAAAAAGACCATAAAAGCCAAGATAGTAGACATGTGGAATAAGGAGAAGGGGAGCTAATCATTTCTAAAGTGTTTCTAAAATATCATTGGGCATCCAATCAGGCATAAACTTGCCTCAGCCCCCCCTCGCCACCCCCTTTGAGGAAAGAACAGGCCTTCCCCTCCACTCTGGCCTCACTATCGTCCTCAGGGCCCTTTGGGGTAACCAGCCCCAGCCCTTTTTGGAGGAGAAGTGGCACCCATAACAGAGACCCGGAGTCACCTACGAGACTTACATAATTCATCTGAAAGTCATAGGTCAGTGTTCTGAATCTTACGTTTTTGTGTGCACTCTTTTGGGTGCACTCTTTCTTTACTGCACTTTGGGAGCAAAATCCAACGAAGTCTCATAATTTTCTTCACTCCTCTGAGATTTTTGTGTGGGCACTGCCCACCTTTCTAACTATCACTTCATATACAAAATAGATATGACAAACTAATTTTGCACAGCCCTACAAAATAGTCATCATGAGGTTGAAAATGCATTGTAATATGTGTAGTGTACAAGTAAACGATTATGTCTGTTCAACTTCTATCAATTTATGAATATATTCTAATTTTGCTTTTTCTCTTTCTAATCTCTCCTTGAAGGTTTTTGGCCAAGGACTGCTGTTCTGAGGATTTTGTGTATTCCTGTTTCTAATATCTGATTTGTGCTCTTTCCTTATTTGGTGCAGAGACTGGACCATTTTGCCCAATATGAAGTGCTAAAATGTATTGTTAATAGAAGATGACATGTTGCGGATTAGAGGATAAGCAAGTCAAAGTACCTGTAATGTTGTTGGTAATGTAATATTGGTCATTGTGAAAAAAAACCAGGTGCCCATTCTGACCATACATATATTCAGAAAATTGACACCACCAGATCAACAAGTTTTATTATGATTCACACATGACACCTGTTCATCCATGGGCATATACGTCTGTCCACGTATAAGCATTTCATGTATATGCTAAAGCAGACGCACTTTACAAATGCTTAAACTACAAACTTTTTCCCTCAGTCTCACAGGCGCTACCATATGCCTATACATGCTGATTCAGACCAACATGCCTATGTCCTTCAGTTGTACTATCCCTATTGTTTTTCTTACTTTTTATTTATATCCTATCTTTGAAAAATTATGTGTACAAAATGTGAAACAAATGTGAACTATTTTGTCTACATGGGTAAAACAAATAGATAGAAGGATATTACACTGGTGTATATGTTTGTCTCAAACATTGTTTTCTTGTTTTTTTTTTCTTGCTCATGAGACCAGCCTCTAAGTGGTCTTCTTTTACAACACTGAAGTTTTCTCTTCCAGGAATGTACTTGAAAGGATTACTTTAATGATTTGCCTCCAGGGACTGTGGTTCTTATGGTTCAGAATATTCTTTTAGTTCAGCCACTGGCATCCCTCATTATAGATATCTGGTAAATTTCATGAAATGCACACGCCATTTTCCTGTCTAAAATACCTACTTTGTTCTGTTTCAAGATTCAAGGTCATAAAGATAATAATAAGCTGTACATTTATATTTTTAAAAATACTAATATGTGTATGTGTGATGATTTTTGCTTTTTTATATTTCATCCTGTCCCTGGGGCTCAAAAAAAAGTTTCTAGTTTGCCATTTCACATTGTGAAAAGCAC
Organism: Anolis sagrei; assembly: GCF_037176765.1. Lineage (NCBI taxonomy): Eukaryota > Metazoa > Chordata > Lepidosauria > Squamata > Anolidae > Anolis > Anolis sagrei. The sequence continues at coordinate 135,927,812 of NC_090023.1, forward strand.
AATTTTGAAAAAAATAAAATAAAATATTATTTTATTTTTGGTAATTTCATGAAGCACCTTAATAGGAGCCAGAGCCTTGCACAGTAACCCAAGAGATAGTTCTCAGTTCTGATTGCGTTTCTGCTGGAATGGAAAGAGTGCACATTTCCAGTAGCAGTCAGTCCTCTGGACAGTGAGTAGGAACATGATGTCTTTATAGCTTATTAAAAACACTGGTAAATTTAAAACATTTATGTCTCATATCTCCTTGTGCTCAGGTTAGCTTACAGCAGTTGAACATAAAAAACCTCCCACGCATCTTATACGGTTTATATTGCTGAATTGCTGAATAATTCTTACGCTAAATTCCAGTGTGTTGAAGGATATAAGAATGTCCTAGCCGGGAACATGTTTAGGACCAGCCATGTGTAAGAGTAAGATGTATTCATGCTATTGTGCTTTATTGTATAACTCTTCATATAGTTAAGTGGCTGGAATATAGTTGCTAATATGTGTTGGTGTAGTTTTAAGTCTTGCCAGCTTCAACATATTACCTAACCAGAGACAGGTACAGTTTATTGCACTGATGATAAAGCCAGAGATAAGCTATCCTTTGTATTGGGAATGTATTAACACCCATTCTTATATGAACAAGGTATATGGGAAGTTGTGATAATGTTTTGATTAATTGATCAGTGGGAATATAGACCATGAACAAATGGCTTTAACATACATTAAATGTTTAATTGTAAAGTCCACATTAGAAGTGTGTGAAGAAGCTGAAATCTTATTAGTAATTTTTTTTGGAGATTCACATGTCTCTTGCTTCATTTTGTAAAGATGAGAAGAATTGAGGCAAGAAGGGTTAAATATAGGATGGTTCACTTATGAGCAAATTAAACAGAATTGTAAACAAGATCTTCAATATGGCTTTGAAAAAGAAATGACCAAACTGGAAAAAAATATTATGGCTAGAAAGAAACATATTGGAAGAATTTATCAATTTTTATTGAAATATGAGACAAATGAAAAACAAAAGTCTGTATGGTAATTTGGGCAAAAGACTTGAACGTATGGGAAGGAATGCAGAACAACTTTACAAAGGCAAACGAATTGAAAGAAAAAAGTTACAAAATGTAAAACTTATCTTTTTTTTTATTGAGTTTTAATATTACAATGATAAAAAGAAGACAGACAGACATAAGGATTATAACAATAACAAGACCACGCCATACATGAACATACACAGTAGTAGAACACAACACATCCTAACCATTATATAACTAACATAGTACACTAACTACAAATACATTTAAAAACGAGTGCCCACTAGGGCAGTAGACCTCCATCTCTCTCTTCTACAGTATTTCCTTATGTGTTGTCATACCTCTATATTTTTATATACCTTTAAATCTCTTTCTTTTTCCTCTAGTGCCCTATCTTTTAACTCTACTGTTTCATTTTTGACAACATATACATCATTGTTTGTCTACCAAGAGTAGTCCTTATATTTATATGCGTATTCATATTTATCTATACATCTTCTGTTCTTATTCTTTGGCTCTTTTGGCCTATCTTCTTCTTTTATTTGTACCCATTCTTCTGATTACTTATATCGCTCCTGCCGAAGACCTTAAGCTATTCTGTATTACTAGTTTTACAATGACTTTAATCTTCTCTATCCGAGTAAACTGGTGTATTACTTGACCTTATCCTTGGGTGCTATTCTCTCATTTCTACTACTAAAGAATTAAGCTAACATCCATTTTATTTTATTTTCCTTGAGCCATTCTTTGACCGGTGTCCAATTTGTTGGGAGTACAGGCATATTTTTTGAGGCTGACAGGATGTACGTTAGATGGTCCACATTCATCATCTCTATTATTTTCTTGATCCACTCCTCCGCCATTGGTAAGATTTTTTGTTTCCAAACCTTAGCCACTAATAGGCGTGCTGCCGTAATCAGGTATATAAAAAGTTTGTCGGCCTCTTTGTCCCATAACCCTTCCGTTAAGCCTAAGAGAAAGCATTCTGGCTTTAAGGGAATGCTTTTTTAAAGAATTTTTTGGCACTTCTCTTGGATTAATTTCCAGAATGGTCTTATCTTCTTGCAGGACCACCACATATGCTTATATGTCCCCTCCTCTTCCCCGCACTTCCAGCACTTATTGCACACATGTTTAGAAAATTTAGCTATCATGGTCGGTGTTAAGTACCATTGATGGGTCATTTTCACCCAATGTTCTTTAATATAATAGGAGTACGAGTAATTTGTTTTTATGTTCCATATCCTGCTCCACTCCTCTAAAGATATAGATCTCCCTATTAGCCTAGCCCATTTGATCATATATTCTTTGATCCGTTCTTCCTCGGTGGCCCATTCGAGTAGGAGCTTATATGCTTTTGTAATATATTTTCTTGTGCTATCCAGAAGCCTATCCCATGCTGTTGGAGAGTCCATAAAGCCCTTTTTATTGTCTTCCTTGAAATATTCGTTTATCTGCCAATGCTGGAGCCAGGTAATATTGTCATATTGTTCTTTTAATACTTCCTGTGTTTTTATTCTAAATTCCTTTCTTTCCCTGAGCAATAGGTCTTTATACGTTGGCCATGAATTCCAGCCCAGTTCTTTCCTTTGGTGGGCTTCAAGGGGGGAGACCCAGAGTGGTGTTTTGGGGTACATCCTTTCCTTATACAAATCCCATACTTTTAAGAGGGCAGCCCTAATGAAATGGTTTCGAAAATTACTTTCTACCTTAGCCTTATTGTGCCATAAGTAGGCATGCCACCCTGTTCTTAGATCGTGGCCTTCTAATATTAGTAGTTTTTTATTTTTTAGTAATATCCATTCTCTGATCCATTCCATACAACTTGCTTCGAAGTATAGTTTTAAGTTCGGCAAGCCCAAACCTCCTCTTTTTCTTTCGTCTGTCATGTTTGTAAAGTTAATCCTAGGTTTTCTATTATTCCAGACAAATTTCGAGATGTCCCTTTGCCAATCTATAAATAGTTGTTTCTTTCTAATTATAGGGAGGTTTTGAAATAAATATAACATCTTGGGGAGGACATTTGATTTAATTACTGATATTCTACCCAATAGGGAGAGTTTTATGAATTGCCAGTCTTTCAGGTCCTTCTTTATCTCTCTCCATTTTACTTCATAATTATTTTTTAGGAGTTGAGAGTTTTTTGCTGTTATGAAGATACCAAGATATTTGATCTTTGACACTGTTTGTAGTCCCGAAATCTCTGTCAGTTTCTCCTTCCTTTCTTTTGAGATGTTTTTAGTAAGTATGTTGGATTTTGATTTATTAATTTTAAAGCCTGAGACTTTGCCGAATTCCTCGATCTTTTCTATCCACAACTTGATGTTTTTTAGTGGCTCTTGTATAGTGCAAATTAGATCGTCGGCAAATGCTCTAAGTTTATAAGATTCTTTCTGGATAGATACCCCTTTCAATCTACTGTCTTCTCTGATCTCATTTAATAAAATTTCAAGAGACAAAATAAAGATTAAGGGGGACAGGGGGCAGCCCTGTCTCGTGCCCTTCTCTATATCCAATCGTTCTGAGTCTTGCCCATTCACTCTAATCATAGCTCTTTGATCCGCATATATGGCTTCTAGAGCATTCTGGAATTTGAAGCCTACATCTAGTTCTTTAAATATTGATTTGAAGAAGAGCAAATTAAACAGAATTGTAAACAAGATCTTCAATATGGCTTTGAAAAAGAAATGACCAAACTGGAAAAAAATATTATGGCTAGAAAGAAACATATTGGAAGAATTTATCAATTTTTATTGAAATATGAGACAAATGAAAAACAAAAGTCTGTATGGTAATTTGGGCAAAAGACTTGAACGTATGGGAAGGAATGCAGAACAACTTTACAAAGGCAAACAAATTGAAAGAAAAAAGTTACAAAATGTAAAACTTATCAATGTGAATAAAAACAAAAGAATGGATAAATGTTGGAAATGTAAGAAAAAAGAAGGGACTTTTTCCACATGTGGTGGACCTGTCATAAAGTCCATGCATATTAGATAGCTGTTAAAGAAGCAATCCAAATAATTTTACAACAGAATATACCGTTTTCACCAGAAACATTTAAAGACTGGTCTATAATAGTGTTGAGTGATTAAAAATACATAATCAGAAAGATCAAGATTATAATAAATATTGTACAGTTAGGTTACTTTTTTATACTTAATGTAGAATTTATACACACACACTGCTTGATAGGACAAATTATTGTAAGACACTATCTCCGTTTAGGGTCAGAAAGTTTTCTTTCAAATAAGACATATATGTTTTACTATTTTTAGAAAGGGTAACATTGTGTTGGGGTTCAGCCTGGGTTTGAACTTGAACCTGATTCTCTGTTCCTCCTGGTGCTAATGAATATATATTTACTGATGCTAATGAAAATGTACCTCTTGATGCCAATGCTCCTGAAATTAGTGAGGAAGAAACTGCTGTAGGTTTGGAAAATGCCAAAGTTCCTGAAATTAGTGAGGAAGGAACTTCTGTAGATTTGGAAAATGAAAGTACCAGTGTTCATGAGAATGTTTCAGAGGGAAGCCTTGACCTTTCCCTCCCTTCTGCACCTGGTAACTTTAATGACAACAGAAGGGACCAGATTTGGCAAGACAGAAGTAAATCACTCAGCTTGCGAAGGTCTTCCCGAATTAAAGAATTACAAACATTGGCTTCAAAGCAGAGGGGCGTTTCACGGAACCAATTCTTTGGCTTTAATTGCCTTCCGCCGGGCTGACTTTCTCAGTTCAGGCATTGTTTCAGATTAATGAAGACCTTGGCAGTTCTCCCGGTTTCCCCTGGCCATGGTTTTGAAAGATTTCTAGGATATCAAGTACGGTTAGTGGATTGCTAACAGATTCCAGTATTTTACAGTGTGGCTTTGGGTTTTGCTTTGTCCATTTAAATTCATGTTTGCTGATTTTGCTGTGGCTTTTGACTTGCATTTTTCCTTTATTTTGTAATCATTTTTCTTCAATAAAAAAGGATTGTTTTTCACGGTCAAGTGTGGTGGATAGTTATCTTAAGGCCTCGTTCCCTGCTCTGGATTGCAACACATTGCTGCTGTTGATTGATGGCTTTGTATATCAATAGTTGTGTTATAATGTGCACACTTTGGAAATAATCACCATCACCATCACCATTACCATCATTTTTAAAAAAATAATTATTTCTTTAGCAGCAATGAGGAAAATGTTGAGGCTCCTTTCTCTGAAATTTTATGGCTATCAGGATGAAATTTGGCACATTTGTAACATACCATTCCCTATGAGGAGCAGCTTAAAGAGCTGGGTATGTTTAGCCTGAACAAGAGAAGGCTGAGAGGAAACATGTTTAAATATCTGAAAGGCTGTCATAAGAAAGAGGGAGCAGGCTTGTTTTTTTGGTTTTTTTGCTGTGCTTGAAATTAGGATAGAGCAATGGGTTCAAATTACAGGAAAAGGAAATACCTGAACATTACAAAGAACTTTCCAACTCTAAGACTTGTTCAACAGTGGAACATAATGCTTCAGAGTGTAGTGACAGTGCCTTCTTTGGATGGCCATATTTTGGGGGTGCTTTGATTATGCTTTTCCTGTATGGCAGAGGGTTGGACTAGATGGCTCATGTTATCTCGTCTAACTTTATTATTCTATGGTTCTGTAATTCTATGATCAGTTATGTGAGGCTACTCTGCGTAGACAGTGAAACACTAAAATGTGCCTCCAATTTGTTTGAGAACCAGGATTTCCATATTTAAGTTAAGATCAGCCTAATACTGCAGTGTCTAGGTTTCTTTATTCTAGACTTTGAAGGAGTCACCATAGACAAAAAAGTATTTGATGAAAATCTTGCATTATGATTGAATGTTGCTTTATTTTTACACAGTTTTACATATGTTGCTTTTAGATAATACAAAAATGTAATTCTTCAAATCTTCAGTAATGCACTCTTAATTTTATTCACATCCACTAAAATTGCTATTTTATTGATACCATACAATATTATTACAATTGGTATAGTGCATTAACATTTCGAACAATGGGATTTGCAGAGAAGATTGAAGAAAAAGGAAGTATAATCTCTTGCTAATGGATTTTTCGCACACCCACAATTGTACATTCTAAAACATTGTTTCATTCTCAAAGGGGGGGGGGGTGATATTAGAGGACTAAATTTTGTCTGAACCAGAAGTGTTTTCTATACCATGTCCTGAATAATCTACATTTTTTTAAAAAGTCTGAACAAAAGAATTCCTGTGGATTTTTGGACAAAAATTCTAACACAGTATATGCATTTGTGTATTCTTGTAATCTTGTCACACTAGTACCATGTTCAATTCCTACTCCATTTTTATGTATTCTGTGGTCAAAACAAGACTAAATCAGTGTAATTATTTCCCTGTAGCAAGTACAATGTGCATTATACCTTTATTTGGTTCCCCAGATCTCATACTCAGTTTCTTTCTCATTCACATTTCAGAGGATATAGAAGCATAATTTCCTATCGTCCTCCTAGATCCCAAGCAGAGATAAATACAGCATTACATACATTGAAGGAAGGGGGGTAGGGGGAAAAGCACATAATTTGAAGACTGATTCCTGAACTGCCTTAGTTGTCTTTCTTTACTGAGACCCAACATCCATAAAGGATCAGAGAAAGATGGTTTTATCTGTCAGATTCATTCTGAATGTAGATTCTTTATTTAAAAAGTAATATAAAATGCCTGTATAAGTAAAACAAAATCCTCTGGCTTGTTAATGAGTAAAAGACGTTAATCTATAAATTTAATAACTAGACAACTCCAAAGCAAACACAGTCTGTCAGAAGAGAAACCAGTCTGTCACAACACCACAGTATGACAATACAACATTCACTGCAATGTCGGTTTTTCCAACATACTAGTCCAACTAAGGTATAGTTTCACCCTAAAGTTCATAATTTCATCCAAAGAAAGACCTAACTGGTGGACAGTATTGTACCATGCACGAGGGGGGGGGGGGGTTAGATGTTGTTGTTGTTCATTCGTTCAGTCGTCTGCGACTCTTCGTGACCTCATGGACCAGCCCACGCCACAGCTCCCTGTTGGCCGTTACCACCCCCAGCTCCCTCAAGGTCAGTCCAGTCACTTCAAGGATGCTATCCATCCATCTTGCCCTTGGTCGGCCCCTCTTCCTTTTGCCTTCCACTTTCCCCAGCATAATTGTCTTCTCCAGGCTTTCCTGTCTCCTCATGATGTGGCCAAAGTACTTCAACTTTGTCTCTAGTATCCTTCCCTCCAGTGAGCAGTCGGGCTTTATTTCCTGGAGGATGGACTGGTTGGATCTTCTCGCAGTCCAAGGCACTCCCAGAACTTTCCTCCAGCACCACAGCTCAAAAGCATCAATCTTCCTTCGCTCAGCCTTCCCTAAGGTCCAGCTCTCACATCCGTAGGTTACTACAGGGAATACCAAGGCTTTGACTAGGCGGATCTTTGTTGCCAGTCTGATGTCTCTACTCTTTACTATTTTATCGAGATTGGACATTGCTCTCCTCCCAAGAAGTAAGCGTCTTCTGATTTCTGGCCACAGTCTGCATCTGCAGTAATCTTTGCACCTAGAAATACAAAGTCTGTCACGGCCTCCACGGTTTCTCCCTCTATTTTCCAGTTGTCAATCATTCTTGTTGCCATAATCTTGGTTTTTTTGATGTTTAGCTGCAACCCAGCTTTTGCGCTTTCTTCTTTCACCTTGATTAGAAGGCTCCTCAGCTCCTCCTCGCTTTCGGCCATCAGAGTGGTGTCATCTGCATATCTGAGGTTGTTAATGTTTCTTCCAGCAATTTTCACCCCAGCTTTGCATTCATCCAGCCCCGCACATCGCATGATGTGTTCTGCATACAAGTTAAAAAGGTTGGGTGAGAGGATGCAGCCTTGCCGTACGCCTTTCCCAATCTTGAACCAGTCTGTTGTTCCGTGGTCAGTTCTGACTGTTGCTACTTGGTCCTTGTACAGATTCCTCAGGAGAGAGACAAGGTGGCTTGGGATGCCCATCCCACCAAGAACTTGCCACAATTTATTATAATCCACACAGTCAAAGGCTTTAGAATAGTCAATGAAGCAGAAGTAGATGTTTTTCCGAAACTCCCTGCCTTTCTCCATTATCCAGCGGATATTGGCAATTTGGTCTCTCGTTCCTCTACCTTTTCTAAACCCAGCCTGAACATCTGGCAACTCTCGCTCCATGTATTGCTGGAGTCTTCCTTGCAGGATCTTGAGCATTACCTTACTGGCATGAGAAATAAGGGCCACTGTACGGAAGTTTGAGCAGTCTTTCGCATTTCCCTTTTTTTGGTATGGGGATATAAGTTGATTTTTTCCAGTCTGATGGCCATTCTTGTGTTTTCCATATTTGCTGGCAAATGGCATGCATCACCTTGACAGCATCATCTTTTAAGATTTTAAACAGTTCAGCTGGGATCCTGTCGTCTCCTGCTGCCTTGTTGTTAGCAATGCTTCTTAAGGCCCATTCAACCTCACTCCTCAGGATGTCTGGTTCTAATTCATTCACCACACCGTCAAAACTATCCTCAATATTATTATCCTTCCTATACAGATCTTCTGTATAGTCTCGCCACCTTCTCTTGATCTCTTCAGCTTCTGTTAGGTCCCTGCCATCTTTGTTTCTTATCATTCCAATTTTTTCCTGAAATTTACCTCCAATGTTTAGAGGTAAGCAAATCATCTCATGAAGACTCTCACTTTCAGAGAGTTGGGACCATTTTTGCAGTTACAACAAATTCCTTCTTTCCAGTCTTCATGATTAGACCTCTGAACAAACCTCATAGATGCAGATGGAGTGTCAGGAAAGAATGTTACTGGAACATGGCCATACAGGCAGAAAAATTCACAACAATCCAGTCTTGGTGTTTGTTTTTTAAAATCCCTATAAAATTTCTGACATATTGGTGGAATTTCAAAATGTGTTCTGATATTATTTGAGTCAAACCCATTGTTTATCTAAGAGTGTAGACTGATATAATCCAGTTCAAAGCAGATAATCTGGATTAAGAAACTGGATTATATGGCAGTGTATATCCCCTCTTAGTTACTCTTGTCAAAATGAACTTGTCCTACATTAACATCCTTCATATTTCACTTACCAAACTCTCAAATCGGTTTCAAATTTCCCTGTGGAAAAAAAAAACTTACTGGTAACAATTAAGGATGGAAACTCTCAGAGCATAATAGATTCTTTAATATATACACACCAGTTAAGGAGAGAACGCAACATTCTTTTCAAAAGAATAGCTTTAGAAGAAAATATCCATAGCCACTCCAGTCTTGTGCTTTAACTTGTTTCCCAAAAACATCAAGAATGCATGAGTGGAATTTTGAAACAAATTATAATTGTCTTCAGGTTGTGTAAGGAAAACCTATTTACAGTACAGTTCTCCTAACTTCTACCTACTGTCAGTTGATACTGCAGGTGCACACAGGAGGGTAGTATAAGGTTGGTAGCTTTAATGTCAGTGGAGCAGTGAATTTCCCTTGGTTTTAGGATTGTCTAACATATCTGGAATACTCTACAAGGTCTGCCATACTTCTTTGTTTTTTAAAACCAACTTGCAAGAAGCCTCTTTTAACCCAAAATAATTCATAACTTATTTTGTCAATATCATACCTGCTGAAGTTATGTTTTTACATCCTCTCTTTGGCATATATGGTTTTTATCAACTATGGATATTTCCCACAAATGCTCTATAACAATCAATAACCCTCTTATTTTGTGTCTGATGTCTCATAAAACACTAAAGGCTAAAATCAAATGCTTTGCTTCCTGTCGCTCACATACTCTGCTTGAGTTATGCCAAGTGAGCAGAACTATGTAGCACTAGGTGGTAATTTTCTCATCACAGCGATGTAAGCAATTTGAGAAAATGAGTGAGGAATGCATGCTTCCAAATGTTCTTGGAATCTCCATTTACTTCTACAATGTCTTCTAGTATCTGAAGGCTATAATTTCTAAACTGAAGCAATAGGGCATATTGTATAGGCACATCAGTCACCCACAGTTCTGGTTGTTGGAAACATTTTGATATTGAAAGCAGATATAAATAGGGATTAGTAATGAATTATTTGTAATTCACCTGGCTGAATGTATGAATCTCAGTAGTCATATGCTATAGTCATTTGGCAGTTTGGCAATTTCCTGTTTATGTTTATGGCTTATCCAATCTCTGATAGAGATTTGAAAAAAAAAATCTTCATTGACTCTGTTGTGTTTCTTTGAGTCCCAAACACACTTCCACCCTTTGTTTGTATCATTGTAGATTTCAGTAGGTCTCTAACTTGTCAAATAAATGGAGGGGGACTGTATAGCATTGTTATTCTCCTTGTCTTGACTATTCTGGAATATAATGTGTTGCAAGGTCTTGCTTCTTTCTTCCAGCATGAACACTTCTATGCATTTTTCAATATTCCTTTATTCATATATTTGTACAAGGGACTCTTCTTTTTAATGGCTTCTTTTTACATATTTCCAATTGTACACATTGACTGTAGTGACATCTTTCATAATTTACCTTTTAGACCATGCATTTTCACATTTTCACATGACCATGAAAGATGAACAAAGGATATGTCCTCCTCCTTTCTTATAGCTCTATGTGTTTCGACGGGAATCTGCAGCTCCCTCTCTCTTTAGCAAATCAGAAATAGCCATATTTGGATGGAGGTGAACTACTTGAGAGATAGGATTGGGGGAAAAGTTTAGACACTGTGAGGTTAAAGGAATTTTATATCCAGCGAAATTACCATAAATGGGAATTGTGGTAAGGTTGGACAAACTGAGAGCCAGCAAATCATTGAGTAAATATTTACTTGAATATAATGTTCCAATGAATGTAAGGAACATATCAAATTTGAAGGTGCGCATTTCAAAACAAAAAAGGGATTTGTTGTCAAATGTAATGTGAGGCAGTAGTGACCGCGAAAAGGCTGGTTTGAAGCTGGGCCCCTCCATCTGGCCTTCCCATGACCACAATCAGCTTCCCATCAGTCTTCTCATGACCACCACTGCCTCTCCCTCTTCTGTCCTTAACTGATATCTCTTGCTCAACAGTTTAGATGAGTTTAGATACACAATTCTAATGCAGTGTTGAATCTAATACACACCTCAATTTTAGCTATGATATTTAACCAAAAAAGGTGAGGTTAAACTTGAATAAATATGGTAGTAAGTCACAGAGAGCTAGTTCAACTCCCTTGTGCCATGCAGGAAAAACACAAATAAAGCACTCCCAGAGCAGTGGGAGAGAAATCAGAGTTTTCAAACAAAGGTGAGGGGGGAGAGGATCTGAGTGGCAAGAAAAAGTGTGGCAACATGGGAGGTGGGGGAGAAAGGGTCAGTTCCCCGGGAGGGTGTTGGTGTAGCAGCTCCAAACTTTAATTTCACTGCATTTCTCAGGAGGGGGAGGAAAGAGGACAAGGCAGGAAGCAGCATGGCACTGCGGAGCCCCTGGCTATCACTCGTGGAACCCCAAGAGCTCCACAGAGCACAAATGAGAACCCCTGATTTATATTGTTGAATGGCTGTGTGATACTTAGGATACTTAACAATGTGTGAAGATGTTACATTTATACAGTCTTACAATTACAAACAGCACTTTGAAGGCAACCATATGACTGTGGTACCCTCAATGAAAATAAGTTTGACACTCCTGAACTAAACCATATGTCATTTGCCTTGTATATATGCAAATGTCTAAATCAAGGTGTCTTATATTTAACAGTTCTTTGAAGATGCAAAATGGAATTTTGTCAAGCATCTCAATGCCAACAAAATTATTTTCCATTCTTGTCCATGGAATCTCTGTACATAGGTACAGAGCAAACCACTCATTTCATAGGTTTTTCTATATATTTATAAGAGATCCTGAAATATGACCATGATCTTTTGGGCGGAATTACAAAAAAGTGTTACATGCTTGTGATTGTTTTATATCCACGATTATTACATAGTCCCTAGTTTAGAGGATACATAGGGACAGAGAATGATTGTGAAGCAATTGCTGTGAGTGATGGGGGTCTGACTGATCTGTTCTGATCAACAGAGAAACAGTTCTTGCCAATCTTAGCAACTGCTACCCCATAAATGGGGATTGGGATGAGGATGGAAGTAACTGCATAGCAACATAGCTACACATCCATAACATATCAGTAGGATTCAGGCTTATGTTTTCAGCAAATATTTTTCTCAGCTGCCCCTGCTTGAGAGAGTTTGATTCTCCTGTCCAATCTCCACATCCCACAAATTTGTGGCTGGAGGTTTAGCACAGCTGGTAAATCATCAGCAACTATAAGATCTATCAATCAAAAGGTTGCAAGTTCAAAGCCCTGGGTTGGCATGAGCAGCCAACCACTGTTTACCTAAGCAGTTCGAAAACAGCTTTAGCTGTAATTAGAGAAATTGGGTACCACTAAAAGCAGGGGAGGTGTTTTACAACACCATAAAGAAAAAGATCAGAAAATGCTGGAATGAGGAAGTCCCAATGGTTCTTCATCATAGAGGATGGAGCGACAGCACCCCCTGTGGACTCGAGCCCAACCGTCCATGGCATCGAAACAACAGCTCCTTCTGTGCTGTCTGTGTACTGTCAATACAAATGGCATTGAATGTTTTTCATGTATGTGTACTTGTGATCTGCCCTGAGTCCCCTTCGTGGTGAGAAGGGCAGAATATAAGTATTATTATTATTATTATTATTATTATTATTATTATTATTTGAAACACAACAAGATGAATCCACAGCAGACAAGACCACTCTGCTGGCTGTTGAATTGGATCACACTTCCCAAGTGTCTAGGACTGTGTGATGCATCGGCGAATAATACGTGCAGATCCCAGTAAGGTGGCCTTCTGCAGCTGGCAGCTGGTAATTTGGCAGCGCCAATTGTGTTTAAGTGCAGGCCAAGTTTTTAGGCACTGCACCTAGTGTGCCAATCACCACTGGGACCACCTTTACTGGCTAGTGCCAGAGTCTTTGCAGTTCAATCTTTAAATCCTCATATCATGTCAGCTTTTCCAGTTGTTTCTCTTCAATCCTTTTCAAGTTGTTGTTGTTGTTGTTATTTGAAACACAACAAGATGAGTCCACAGCAGACAGTCTGCTGGCTGTTGAATTTGATCACATGTCGGACATTTCCCGAGTGTCTAGGATTGTGTGATGTATCAGCAAATGATGCATGCAGATCCCAGTAAGGTGGCCTTCTGCAGCTGGTAGATGGTAATTTTTTCAGCGCCGATTGTGTTTAAGTGCAGGCCAAGGTCTTTAGGCACTGCACCCAGTGTGCCAATCACCCCTGGGGCCACCTTTACTGGCTTGTGCCAGAGTTTTTACAGTTCGATCTTTAAATCATCATATCGTGTCAGCTTTTCTAGTTGTTTCTCTGCAATCCTGCTGTCACCTGGGATTGCGATATCGATGATCCATACTTTGTTTTTTTTAACACGATTGTGAAGTCAGAAGTATTGTGCTCCAAAACTCTGTCTGACTGAATCTGGAAGTTCCAGAGGAGTTTGGCCTGTTCATTCTCTGTAACTCTTTCCAGCTTGTGATCTCACCAGTTCTTTGTTGCAGGCAGATGGTATTAGTGGCACAAGTTCCAATGAATCATCTGAGCAACGGTGTTGTGCCTCTACTTGTAGTCTGTGTGATCTTCATGCAGCAGCTGAGGATGTGATCTATCATTTCATCTGCTTCCTTGCAGAATCTACATTTGGGATCTGATGATGATGATGATGATGATGATGATGATGATGATTATCCACTTTGGAATTTCATAGAAATGGGCCTCATGTCCTGACATAATTCATTCTGTTGTTTAATCTTATTGACAATTATGATTGAATGACATCAATGGCATAGTAAACAAAAATTGTAAATGACAATGCATTTGGGTATTTTTTCCTGAGCAAAAAGCTGATTGAAAAAATCAGAAAAGTGCACAAATAAAAGGATATCAATCTATTGGAAATATGAAATACTTTAAAAAATGGATGGTGGGTTGATTCATTTAGAAATATGGACTGCATGAAATACTGAAGCATCCTAGCCGATGTCTCATCATGCTAATGTCCATATTGAAACTGGAGCTTTGGGACATAATTAAGACCTTGTGGTTTTCTCTAACCCAGCAAGCTTAACAGAGAATCACCATTTGTGAACATAAGCAAAGCTGCCCTGGGGGCACCAAATATCTTTCAGAAACACATTGCAGCCCCTTATAGACTAAAATTATCAAAGGTCCTTCTTAAGAAGCCTAAATATATCATCTCTGTATAAATAGGAAAACATGTGGCAAATTAGTTGAAAAAGGTAGCTTAAATAAGCTTTAAAGGCAGAATGGTTTAGAGTGCTTATGAATTCTGTGCTGTCCCTCCAGAGAAATCATGAGTGAATGGCTGGATAAGCACAATAGAAGTTGACTTGCTGGAGATTAAGTTGTAGGCTCATTTCATTCCATTCCCTTCCTCCCAAGAGAAAATAGAACTACAACCTACTGATACTCAGAAAAGCAAACAAGTGTGTTTAAATTGTGAGCTGGTGACTGATCCACAGGCAGATAAGAGGTGGCATAAGCACAGTGATTAAGAGACTGAGCTATGAATTGGGAACTCTCCAGTCCAAATCCCATTGCTGCTATTAACTCAGTAGGTAGAGTTAGATGAACCGCACTTGCAAAATTTTACCTACCAATCTGCAATGCAGGGATTACAACAACAACTTTCCTTTCAAGTTGTTGTAAGGCTTACAATTAGAGAGTGCATAGAAAGTTTGTGGACCCTCTGAAAGAGTCTTATAAATATTGTTGTGACATATCATTTCCAGTCATTGAGCAGCTGTGCTTAATCTTAGAAATCAGCTTTCAGCTCTCCCAGGAGACATCCCTCCCACTTCTCTGACAACACTGATAAAACCAATAGGAGTGCTGCCTCATCTTTACATAGATTCATAGCTAGATGAGAGGATTTAAACAATGAATCCAAGAAGGTGGGTGACACACAAGGCATTTTAACATCCACTTTAAATAGCACAGAATGTTGGAAAACTCTTTAGATGCATTTTCAATCTACTAACTGGTGTATCATTATTGTCGCCTTTTTCTGCCCAATATATGTACTTGAAAACTGCTCAACTAGTAAATAAGGTCAATACCAATACTACTTAACCAGCTATGCATGAACATTTTAATCTTCCTTAATATGTATAAAATATGTACCCTGCTATGTAGTTTAGAAACCTTTACATATTATATCACTTGTATGCCATGAACAATATAGCTTAACTCAATGTTTCATTGATTTCTTGCTTTACGAAGGGATGTCATAGAATCATAGAATCATAGAATCAAAGAGTTGGAAGAGACCTCATGGGCCATCCAGTCCAACCCCCTGCCAAGAAGCAGGAATATTGCATTCAAATCACCCCTGACAGATGTCTTCGTTCCCCAGAATCAATTTTCTTGCGGAATTTCACAGTGTCAGCAGCTACGACTCTGAGACCCTCACAGCAACAAATAATGCCACCAAATTACAAGAATTTTCCTTGTACAGTATCCATGATAAACTGCGGGGCGGGGCGGGCGGGACGGGGATGTTCAAACCAACAACCAAGCACCAAGTAAGAACAAAAATACTCAACATGTCCCTTGAGCTTGTTTGGAGGTTCTAGCAGGGGAGCGCAGCTATCGTATATCCGGGACCGAAGACTGGAGACCTCGGTACACTCCTTCTATACCTTCTATACCTTCTATACCTTCTATATCTCCAGTCAAAAGACCCTTCAGAATTTAGGAAAGACTGGGAACCCTTCAAAAGGTTTTTTAGAAGGAAATGCTATTTCAATATGGGGATTCCAAGTCTGACTAATACAAAATCCTAATTTTCATCAAATAGTTTGACTTCCTTCTGAAGAAAGAAATGATGAAGAAACCTTTGTTGCTCTTTTGGCGTGACTTTCTTTTCCATGGTATATGTGTTATGGTGGAACTCTTGAGATGTGAACACTATGTTGATGTTTAGAAAAGGGATTACATATGGTTGTCAGGAGAAGAAAGGGAAGGGAGAAAAAGGAAAAAAAGAAGAGGGAAAGGATTTTTTAAAAAAAAAAGAAATATGTAATACTATGTGGACAAGCTGGAATGCTATAAAATAGAAAAAAGTGATTCCTGGAAAAGCTAAATTTGTTGGCATAATGTGAATGAAACATTTGATTATGATTCTGGACATCTTTCAATTTGCACAAATTGGGTTTTTGCAGTTGTCCATGCCTGTGTATGTAAAATAGTCAGAAAGCTGTAGTCATAAGAGAGTACTTTGTTCCCTGCTCCCATTCTTATGTTTTTTTTTCATTGATGTGATATCAAGATGTATTTGGACATACTCTGAAACTCTCTTGATCATGAAGATATATTTCTTGCCTTGTAAGGATTTTCCAAAAAAAAGATACATTGGGATTTTTTATTTTTTGCATATGATATGGGGGGGGGGGGTAGCTGATGATACTATTGCTGTTATCTAGTTGGTATTAGTTGGTCTAGTTGCTGTTGGTATTGACCTTATGGAAACAGTTCTAGTTAGGAAAAGTTTGCATGGATTTTCCTTTGAAAGTGTCTTAAACTCGAGTGAATGGTAAATTATGTTGTACTTACTTGTACAAGTTGCCATCTGCATACAGATCTAGACATGTTTCACTATTACTGAATGTATATTTTATGATTATATATGAGATTGTGTAAAATAATTAATAAAAAAACATGTAAAAATACGCAACATGCCAATTTATTGCTGCCATTGTATTTGCCATAAACAATGGGATATATTTCCATAATGAATGCCCTATCCTGGCATCCTTTTACTAGTTATGATAGTCCTGGTTCCATTCTGGATTCATCCTATGGAATCCCAGGGCATTAGAAGACTTCTCTGCCTTAGAATCCTATACATCCCTTGGTAAATGGCAAATCCCAGCATTTCAAAAGTGGTTAGCAAACAGTGAAAGTGGAATTAGAGCACCACAACTATGTAATGTAAAACGGCCCCATTTATTTTTTCTTTCTTTCTTTACTAGTGAGCAATGATGCAATGAAACAGAAGTGACATATTCTTGTTACCAGTCGTTTGGCTGCATTAAGGAGAAATTTAAATTCATTTAGAGTTAGAAAATAGTCACCAATGCAAAAGAGCACATTTTATTTTATTTCATGTCATCCTATTTAATTTTACATTGTATTTTTCAGGCTCCGGATGTTTCTGCACTCAGTTCTGCAAATATAAGCAGCTCAATAGATTGGATGTCATTAGTGGGTCAAGAAATTTCACAGCATTAAGTGTTTTTCTTCTAGCGGGAAGAGACTAAGTTGTTTCCCATGATTTACTTTCAGGTATTCACTAGGAAGTTATAAAAAGAACACAAAAAAATTAAAGTAAACATAAAGTTATGTAAAATGTCTTCAAGATGGAATTACTTTTTCAAATAGATAATAATATTTACAAAACAAACAAAATACTTTTTTTTCAAAAAGTAACACCACCAGATATGTGCAGAAAACTTTACTGCATCATTTTGACTAATTTAATATGCAGCCGTCAATCTCTAGACTTTTCAAGTGTTCTGCTACACAATAGCCATAAAAGTATTAAATTAAATCTTCCAGAAAGAAAGAAGCGTGTTCCTCAGTGCAAGAGTGGTTATGAACAGTGGGTCAAAAATCTGGATAGTGTCCAGGGTGATCTCATGTGAGAAAGAGATGAGCATGAAAACAATGTTAACATTATGGACTCTACATCTTCCATTTTACATTTCAAGTTTTGTAAGCATATGTGGGAAGCTATAGAATCAACACATCTCTCTGCCATGGAAACAGATGCTATTTTCTTCTTTAGCTAAACTGAAAGAAATTGTCCAAATCACTTCCCAAATAGCTACAAATATGTGTATTTCTTCATAGGTTCAGTCAACTGAAAGAAAAACACAACTCTATGATAATGAATTCCATAATATAAGTTAGATAAAGCAACTTTTTATGATGTTTGTGAATCCTGAATATTCTGCAAAATTTCCAGAATGATCTCAGGTTCTAAGTTTATAGGGCGGGCATGTACTACTAATCATTCTTATACATTTATTTAAGGGATGTCTATCCTTATCCTGGATGTGGAAGATGTGGAGGTGCAGGAGTACTAAGGTTACAGGTACTCCTGCAAGATATTTTATGTGTTTCTAGAACATCTGGAATTAATATTTTTATCGAAAGGTGGCTGACAACATCTTCCCCCTCCTATTTGGAGCACAACTGACTATTTTCATGCATTATGAGGGCCGTTTGAACTTTAACTGTTTTATACATGAACAGGTAATGATCATCAAGTGAAGAAAAGACATACTTGGGACTGGATGATATTCTCAAGCACAAAAGGTTTTGGATAAATTGTATGTATATGTGTTTTCAGGGATTGATGGTGGGGGAGAATGGTGGTACAGACATTCATATCCCTATGTTGTGACCACTCTGCCCTTAAAGCTGCTCACAACCTTCCACAGTAATCATAGACGAATCTATCTGTTTAGAAATATGTGGACACATAAGACCACTTTCTTTCAGTGAGATTACTATCTGACCATACTGATCATTTTCATTTTTTCATAGGCTTGCTATCTTGGTCTCTACTTGGACTACAAATCAAAACTGACATACTACATTCTCTAACTGAGCCACTCTGGAGTTACATGACGCATTTTCTGATATCTGTCATTTTATTTCCATCTCTTTCATATTAATTTCTAATGTCCTTTTCACTGCCTCAACATACTGAGCTGAATTTCCACCAAGAACTCTTTCCTGAATAATCAAAGCTAATTTAGAATACATTATTGTAGCTCAGTAGTGAAACATTTATTTATATTGTAACACAGTATGAATATGCAAACTACAATATAATTGGTAACATCATGGGATTTTTCTCAGGAACTATATTGGATTTTGTGATATTCAATTTGTTTGATGTGCTTGAGAACTTGGGTTAGTCAGCAGGCTTGTTTAATAAAAAAAAATGGTTCAGAACTCGCTTCAGATGTAGGGGGTGCTGGTGATTCAATTTGGAATTGAATTCTGAAAATTTTTGGAAAAAATCTGAACTTTCCAAAATTTCTGAAACTTCGGAATACTTCATTAATGGCAGACACGCATGCACAGTAGGAAAAATGCAGAGAAGTCGATACACTTGCTGGAGGGCCTGTCACCTTCTCCTCCTGCTCCTCCTCCGCATTAACAGGTGAGGCAGGCCTGGAGTGGAAGAACCCCTCAGTCAGGCTGAATCCCCTCCGGAGTTGCTTTGCTTATCTCCCGCTGCTGAGCTTCAGCCTAACGAGGGCCTCTTCCAGTTCAGGCCTGCATCGCCTGTTAATGTGGACGAGGAGCAGGAGGAGGAGGTGACAGGCCCTTCATCGGCTTTTTCTATGAGGAATCAGGTGTACACCCAACTCCTCAGGGCTCTGTCTCTCAGTGCTGCCACCACACTGCTGGCACAGAGCCCAGTGGAGCCTCACTGGAAGTAGCCCTCCATCACACTGCTGGCACAGAGCCCAGAAGTAGCCCTGCATAATCAGATGGGCTCTGGCAGACCCTGTGCTAGCAATGTGCCAGCAGTGTCAAGAAGTGAGGAGAAGACCCTTCTTGACCTCTATGTGATAAGGTTGGTCGTGTTGGGGTGATGTGTTGAGAATGTCAATGGCATGATAAGATAGAAACTAGAGTTTGAAGGAGGCAGACTGAGAATAAAGAGACAGAGACTGAGTTCAGCAGAGGGTCGAGGGAAATGGGAGAGATTGTTTGTGGGAAGGTTGTTTATACTTTGTTAGGATTGTAAAGTATTAAAGACCAAGGAAAGCTGCAACTATAAATGTTAATGGGCTGAAAGGTGACATGAAGTTATATACATTGTATATTCCTATTTTTTCCAATCACTGTATGATTATTATTAACTATATCTACACTTTATATTTGTTCACAATTACTACAGTATATTGAAGTGGAGCCTAAAAGTGTAGAACAGTTTTTATGCATAAGCAAGAATGAAAATAGTACAGCTGTGGCATCAGCACCCTGAGAAAAGTGTGAGAAGGCATTTGCATTTGTAATTGTTTTGTTTGCATTGTAAGTTCCCAAAGTTCCCACTTACCCAGAAGTGGGATCACCTCAGACTTCACTGAAATATGATAATCTAGACATATGTTGTGTTCTTATTAAAGGTGTAGAAATCTGGTAGCCCTGCTTTGTCCCAAATACAAGTTATTTATTGCCAATTAATGGAAAAAACAGTAATGGCTTTGCTAAAGATTGACTGCATTACTTTCTCATTTATCTGTACAAACCTAATACATTAAGTTCAGCTTGGAAAGGACTTTGTGCACTAGCTTGCCAAGTAGCTCTTAAAGACAAGGATTGGGGAGCCTGTCATAACAGAAGAGGTGGCAAACCCAATTCAGCATAAGAAAATGTTGTTGATTTAAATCCAGAATTCTAAGAACTAAGTATCAAAGGTCTTTGCATGAGTGGATAGATGCCTCATTTTCTCACTCTCCCACATTCAGATTTGTGTAACATCATGCTCTTTACATCCACATATGAAGGCATGTGTGAATTTGAATACAGTTTTTATATAAAACCTGAATAATAATGTCACCCATTCCTGCTACTTTCTTTCAGTGATAAGAATTACCCATATGCAATACTCATACACAACTTAGCTTAAACTTCTCTTCTATATTTGAAGAGGGCAAACATCTCTTGCTTTGTGGTCAGCAAATGATTAATATGGGTAGCTTGATACAAATTTGCCTGCAACCTAGTAAACATGTTTAGAGATAAAATGTAATGCTAAGGGAAATGTTCAAAGTTTAAGGTTTTTTAAAAGAACATTTTCTCATAATCTCAAGTATCCATACTATCTAAAAATACTACACTATCTTACCTGTGTTTTGTAATTATATATGCATTAACTTTTCTGCGGAGCTCATGGTATTATAGTGATAAGATAAAATTAATATATTCAGTACTTTCAGGTACTTCTTAAATTAACGTACACGTTTTTTGCTGCAGGGAATTTAATATAATTTCAGAAAATACCAGCTATGGAAGGCAATATTTCTTAAAATGATGGTCCCCAAGCAAAAGCCATTCATAATTTCAAGGACAATATCTTGCATCTAGGTGCAAGAGTATCTGAAGCAATAATATCTATTCAGTTCACAAGGGGCCTGGAGAGACAGAGTAAAATTACTGTCTTGTGAATGGTAAGCCCTTGGGGTGACAATATTTTAGCAAGAGAGGTTTTGAGTGAATATAAGGACAAAATGACTTTCTTTCAAGTGCAAAAACAACATAGGAAAATTACCAAGTGCATGTTAGCGACATGAAGAGTAAACTGCAAAAATGAGGAATACAGATTTTAAACAAGGCTATAGCAAACTTGGAGAGGGATCTGTCTACTGATCTAACCTGCAGTATACAATATCCAACTATACTCTGTTGTGAGTAAGAAATAGAATGTACATGGGAACAGTACAGATAAAGGTAGAAAAGGGCTGTAAACCCAGCTGTAGAGCAAATCCTTTGCATGAAAAACATTTATTTATTTATTTATTTATTTATTTGATGCACTTATTAACCGCCATTCTCAGCCCATACGGGCGACTCATGGCGGTGTACAGTACACATAAAAGACAATTACAAAAGGCCAGTATCAACAACATATAACTATACAACAATTACAGACTACACAAAAATCCGCTTCGTCTCTTAGTGGAATCATAGCCAGTCTCATCTTCCTTGTACCATTCCAGTTCTCATTACCGTATTGTTTGTTGCTTAGCACTTAATTAAATGCCCTCTCGAACAGCCAGGTCTTAAGGCTTTTTCGAAAGGACATGAGGGAGGGCGCCTGTCTAATGTGTGCCGGGAGAGTGTTCCACAGCCGGGGGGCCACCACCGAGAAGGCCCTCTCCCTTGTCCCCGCCAGCCGTGCCTGTGATGCAGGCGGGATCGAGAGAAGGGCCTCCCCAGACGATCTCAAGGTCCTCGTGGGCTCGTAGGCCAAGATGCGGTCAGAAAGGTATTTTGGGCCGGAACCGTTTAGGGCTTTGTAGGCCAAAACCAGCACCTTGAATTGGGTCCGGTAGCAAATCGGCAGCCAGTGGAGCTGGGACAACAAGGGCGTTGTGTGCTCCCTGCCACCCACTCCAGTTAGTAACATGGCTGCCGCGCGCTAAACCAGCTGAAGCTTCCGGGCCGTCTTCAAGGGCAGCCCCACGTAGAGAGCGTTGCAGTAATCCAGGCGGGATGTGACAAGAGCGTGTACCACCGTGGCCAAGTCAGACTTCCCGAGATACGGGCGCAGCTGGCGCACGAGCCTAAGCTGTGCAAATGCTCCCCTGGTCACCGCTGAAACCTGGGGGTCCAGGCTCAACGATGAGTCCAGGGTCACACCCAAGCTGCGAACCTGCGCCTTCAAGGGGAGTGCGACCCCGTCCAGCACAGGCTGTAACCCTATATCCCGTTCGGCCTTGCGACTGACCAGGAGTACCTCTGTCTTGTCTGGATTTAGTTTCAGTTTGTTCGCCCTCATCCAGACCGTTACAGCGGCCAGGCACCGGTTCAGGACCTCGACAGCCTCCTTAGTAGCAGGTGGGAAGGAGTGACAGAGTTGGACATCATCTGCGTACAGATGACACCGCACCCCGAAACTCCGGATGATCTCACCCAGCGGCTTCATGTAGATATTAAACAGCATGGGGGACAGCATGGAACCCTGTGGCACCCCACAAGTCAAAGGTTGTGGTGCGGAACAGGAGTCCCCCAATAACACCTTCTGGGTGCGACCCTCCAGAAATGACCGGAGCCACTGCAGAGCAATGCCCCCAAGACCCATTTCCGCAAGGCGCCCCAGAAGGATACCGTGGTCGACGGTATCGAAGGCCGCTGAGAGGTCCAGGAGCACCAACAGGGACACACTCCCCCTGTCTAGCTCCCGGCGCAGATCATCCACTAAGGCGACCAAGACCGTCTCGGTACCATGCCCCGGTCTGAAACCAGACTGTGCCGGATCCAGATAATCCGTGTCTCTCAAGAATACCTGGAGTTGTGAGGCCACCACGCTTTCCATGACTTTGCCCAAGAAGGGGAGATTGGAAACAGGCCGAAAGTTGTCCAATTTAGTGGGGTCCAGTGATGGCTTCTTCAACAGCGGCTTTATAATAGCCTGTTTTAGGCTCGCTGGAATCTTGCCTTCCCGAAGGGAGGCATTCACCACCACTGTTACCCACTCAGCCAATCCCCCTCTGGCCTCTCTCAGAAGCCAGGATGGGCAGGGGTCTAGGATGGACGTGGTGGGCCTCATTCCTCCAAGTATCTTGTCCACATCCTCGGGTTTCACAAACTGAAAAGAATCCAACAAAATAGGACAAGCAGGTGCTCTCGTTACATTCTCGGAGTCTGCATCTAACGCGGCGTCCAGCCCAGAACGGATCAAGGCGACTTTGTCTGCGAAGAACCGAGCAAATGCTTCACAGCGTGCGACCGAATTGTCAGGGCTCCCACCTGCAGTGGTGGGAGTTAAAAGACCTCTGACAATCCGAAACAACTCCGCCGGACGGTTCTTTGCAGACGCAATAGTGGCCGCAAAGAAAGTTTTCTTTGCGGTCTTTATTGCCGCGGCATATGCCCTAAGAAAGGACACAAACCGTGCTCGGTTTGACTCGCTCGGTTCCGAACGCCACACGCTCTCTAGTTCCCTCTTCCTTCGCTTCATAGCTGCCAGCTCCTCAGTAAACCAAGGGGCTGGTTTAGCTCGGCTACTTGAGAGGGGACGTTCCGGAGCAATCATGTCAATAGCCCTGGTCATCTCCCCATTCCAGAGAGCCACGAAGGCTTTGACATGGTCACCTACCGAGGTGGTGGGAAAATCCCCAAGAGCCGTCAGGAAACCATTCGGATCCATCAGTCTCCTGGGGCGGACCATCTTAATGGGTCCTCCACCTTTGCAGAGGTTAGGGGGCGCAGTGAGCCTAAATCTGATCAGGAAGTGGTCGGTCCATGGCAACGGAGAGATGGACAACTCCTCTACACCGCCACCCTGTTCCCATCCCTGGCAGAAAACCAAATCCAATGTGTGTCCAGCACAGTGGGTGGGGCCAGATATTTGTTGGGACAGCCCCATGGTTGCCATGGCAGACATGAAGTCCTGAGCCGCGCCTGTGAGGGTCGTCTCGGCATGGACGTTGAAGTCTCCCAGCACAAGGAGCTGTTGAGACTTCAACGCCAGGCTCGAGACCACCCCCGCTAGCTCAGGTAGGGAGACTGTAGTGCAGCGAGGTGGACGGTACACTACCAGAATCCCTATACTGTCCCGGTCACCCACCCTCAGGTAGACGCTTTCAAAGTTTGCGGTCTGCGGGATGGGGCACCTGGTCAGATGGATGGAATCCCTATAGACCACTGCGACCCCGCCTCCCCGCCCTCCGGATCTCGGTTGGTGCTGCACGGAGAAGCCCGGGGGACAAAGCTGGGTCAGATTTAATCCTCCAGCTTCATCCAACCAGGTCTCCGTGATGCACGCCAGATCTGCCCGCTCGTCCAAGATTAGGTCCTGGATCCAGGCCGTTTTTCCGTTGACAGATCTGGCGTTCAACAGCACCACCTTCAGTCCAGAGGGTCCGCTCACCTGGTTACACCAATTTACCTTAGGAGACCGAGTTGGAATTCAAACATCCCAGTTTGAATCTACTATTTTTAGGAAAGGTGTAGGAAAATCTTCTCTGGACCCTTAGACAGTTGTTGCCTGTCCATTCAGTTCTAGAATAGGCAAGATAAAGAGTTCAAATCTATTTTGTGAGCAAACAAGTCTCTGGACATAAACCAGTAAAGAGAGAGAGAATATAATGTCAGAAAGAAAAAATGGTGGTGGAAGTACAGAGATTATGAGAACTTGACAGCTTTGATCCCTAGTCATAACTACTACTGCCTTTAGTAGCATCTACTGACAACACACAGATCCTGACAGATGACCTCTAAGGGAAATCAATCTTTGATAGAAATGTTATCCACATTTGGAATAGGCTATAGTGAGGCCTAGATAAACTAATGTTAAATACTTTTTATTATATGGGATGGAAAGAACAGTCAAAACATTTGGAAAATGATTAAAAATGTGTCTCCTTCAGGAGAGATAAAGCAGGGTAATGATGATGATGATGATGATGTTTTCCAGGAGTTGAGAAACCTGACAAGAAGATTCAGAAGTATTTGCAGTGTGTTACTTATTTTGCACGACATTTTCTCATGATTGTTTTGGCAGAAAATCTGCTGAGAATTTATTCTGAGAAAATTGCATATGATTAATTTACATAAATAACATTTTATGCAGGAAACTACCTTTTTTGTACAGGAAATAATATTATCTTTAGTGGCAGAAAACTCAGCTTCCTGAACAGAAAAAAATATTCCAAGCAAAAGAACCACTTACACATTTTGTGCAGAATAAGTTTCAAATTGTGATTAGGTTGTGTACTTTTCCAAGTCTTTCTCATAGCAGAACAAAAATGTTAAACATATTCACTGATTCCCTCATAAAGGAACTCAGTCAAGAATTACATCCGCATATGAATTTTTTTGCAGAATAAGTTACAAATTGTGAAATGGCTTAAACAAAAACCCTAAGTGGTATTTGAAGACATTTTCACAATGGGAAGAAAATTGTTAAAATTACTTTTTGCATCATTCAATAAAATTAGTGAAAACATATATCCTTTTATGTGTCTATAAATCCTGACTTATGATGACCCACTCATGGGGTTTCTCAGCAACATTCCTTTAGAGCAGTGGTTTTCAACCTGTGGGTCCCCAGATGTTTTGACTTCCAACTCCAAGAAATCCTAACAGCTGGTAAACTGGCTGGGATTTCTGGGAATTGTAGACCAAAACACCTGGGCACCCACAAGTTGAGAACCACTGCTTTAGAGTGTGTTTACTATTGCCTTCCTCTTAGATTAAGAAAGTGCGGCTTATGCAGCAACACTCAGTGGGTTCCTGTGCATGAGTGGGAAGTAGAATCTTGATCAGGGTGGAAAATATATTCCAGTAGTTTTCAGAGCTCACAGCCTTCTTCATCAGGCAAAGATTGCTTTTTAAAAAATTATATTGGGGAAGAAAAGTAACAATATTAGCATCACAATTTTGCATCTTACTTGATATCATTGCTTAATGTGGTGTTTAAGGTGGTCTTGATGCAAAGTCAATACATATGGAAAGCTTAGGTCATATTCATGACAAAAAGCTGACCTGGAAAAAAGCAGACAAGAAATAAAACAAAATTTCCTTTCACTACACATACACATCCAGCTGAATATTCCTTTGGAGGTTAAAAGTAAAGTGCACCAGATAATATGATTATTTTGGAGATATAACAATAATGCTATGCATGGTCTTCAAGACCTCTTCTAAGTGGGAGATTCTAGGAATTGTAATCTAAAATAGTAAACTCCCCAAAATGCCCAAATCTGACCCACAGTAAAAGATAGCCCATGGCAGTACATTTGTATTTCACCTCTCAGGGATTTTTCCACTGTACAAACCGAACTCAAAATGGGGAATGGTTGTGAGCACAATAAAGTATAAAGGAATTCAGGGTGTTTCACAAGAATCATCTCTGTTCATGTTTGATATATGGTTTTGATTGATGACAAAATTCAGATGTGCTTCCTCACCACCCAAGAATGGACTAGATGTAATAATAATAATAATAATAATAATAATAATAATAATAATTTTATAATGCTCATAATTGTCATAATTTTCTGTACCATACCTCTTAAAGACAGAGCGACCAACAATCTCTATAGGTTGCAAAAGAACATCCACTCAGTTTTCAGGACTCTTAACTATCTGATGGATGCGAAAAATGCCTTGAAACAAAATATCAATCAGATTTTGGTTTATTTCTTTATTTATAGTATTTATATTCCGCCCTTCTCACCCCGCATTGGACTCAGGGCGGATTACAATGTACACATATATGGCAAACATTCAATGCCGTTTTGACATATAATGTATACAGGCATACACAGAGGCTATTTAACTTTTTCTGGCTGCCAGGGGAGCTGTTGCTTTCATCGTCCATCTGCGACACTGATGAAGTACTTCCGCATTCCCCATATGCTTTTGCTGGAGTGCTTTGCTGGAGTCTTTTTTATGGCCTCATAAATTAGTTAATTTTGCATCCCCACACAAGGTGGTACCTAATTTTCCTACTTGACAGATGCAACTGTCTTTCGGGTTGCAAAGGTCGTCAACAGGCTACACAATTGGTTGGAAGCCCACTCCAACTCATGACCTATTGGTCAGAGTGATCTTAATGCAGCTGACACTTAGCCAGCTGCGCCACAATCCCGGTGCTATTCCCCCCCCCCCCCCGCAACCAAGCCACCTTTTTGTATTATTGATTACAAATTCCAGGAGCTAATGGAAGTTTATTTATTTATTTATGATTTATCAGTTCATTTCTTTAGGGTGTGGAGTTTTCTCTGAGGGTTTTTAGAAAGACATTGAAAGCATGTGTGCCCTTGCTTTCTTATTTTCCCTTGGGTCTGGATGCCTGAGCCAGACTTGCAAACTGTGTCAGCCGCCAAACCAATTAATTCAACCAGCCATACCTTGCAGCCTGCCAACCCCCTGACAACACCCTTGTTTTCAAAAAACATCCAAGCAGGAAACTTACCAGCAGCCTTTGGCCAATAGATTGCACGTGGTGGGTGAGTGTCAGGCAGATCTGAATTCAGTCCATATCAGAAGAATTAGCAATTGGAAGGAGGAGGAAAATGCATTGCTTTTTAAAATGATGAGTATATAATAAAGATAAGACCATGGAATAAAAGACTTGTAAAGTCTTTATGGCAACAAAGAGATGAGCTAAGGATACTGTTGTAGCAGACTTTCCATTTTAATTTTTAGTCTTCAGTCAACCACACATTCCATATTCCAAGCAACCATGCACAGATACATTTAAAAGAAAAGAAAAGACACAGCTTTGGCATGAATAGACACAGCTTTGGCATGTCTTATTTTGCCATTCTCAAACCTTCTATTGTTATTAATAGCAGTTTCAGTATCTCACCTCTTTGAACAACACCTCAACCCTCATTATAAACTAGCTTCTCTTCACTTGCACTGTACTATAGTGCCCATTGCCACATAACTAAGGTGCAAATAATTGTTGCTATATTTTCTTTGAAATTTGCTACTTTTCCACCTTATGGAACAGTTTTAGCAGTCACAATAAGATAAATGCCAAACCAGTTAGTTAAACATTGAGGTGTCCATTCTGTAACAGTTCTGAAGGTTTCCACAGCTGTGCAGTTAACCTTCCAGCAAGCAGCCTATTTGCTTTTCCTATGAAGATAATTTCCACCTCAGCCATACACAGAGAAATGCGCATGATTGCATGGCTCATCAACAGCAATAAGAAATGCCTCCGGCATAGCAGTCACCACTTGTAATTACCTGGCAGATTCCCATAAGGAGGAAGCTAAGAAAAGATAGGTTGCGTGCAAATAACTTAACAGCATGCTAAATGTCAGTTCATGCTAGGTGTACCATGCTGTTCACCTGCACTCAGCCAACTTTACATGGGCACTTTGGGTGGGGAACAGATGTGTAATTAAGGGGAATGTGTTCCTTCATAAGAATTCTTCCCTTATATGAAATATTTCACAATTCTTAGCATTGCTGAGAATACAGCATGGAAAATAATATACATCTAGAACTTTTGAATCTGCTGTATACATATTCCCCTGGTAACTTTGTCTGTCCCATTCTGTTAGATGCCTGAACATTGGCTGGAACTCTCAATCGGGGTTTTAGATGTGTAACCCAGAGTTACATGTTCACAACTAATTTGTATTCATGATTCCGACATAAACAATAGTGCAGGGAGAATGTTAAATGACATAGGGAGCATAAAAATCTTGCAAAATAGCAGGCCTCACTAAAGTTACACTCAACCATTTGGTCTGAATGATCTTGTAGAATAAATCCAGATCAATGCCACCCAAGTGAATGGCCAGAAAATAGAGGGGTATGTGTGTGTTGGGCACTCCCTAACCAAAAAAGGCAACAATCCATGGCAATGAATGCCTATTTTCTTGAGCTACGCCACAATAGCCTGATCACTCAGTATCAGCTGAGCCCCAAAATGGCTGTTCTGTGTCTGGTGTGTTGCTCTGTAAACTACACTATGGCCACAAATCAGGACTCACCATCTGAATAGGTAAAATCTAGAAACTGGAGAAGATAACAATGTTAATAAACAGAAATATATATATAATTCAACACTGAAGAGGTCAAACATATTTCTTAAATGCTATGGATCTCCAACGCCCAATGCTGAATAGATCTTTTTGGGTCTATAACAAAATCCATTAAAGACACACTGATCTGAAACAAATGGGTCCCAAATTTAATGTTCTGCAGACCCAAATGTCTTGGAAGAAACATTCAAAAACTGGTGATTTGTAAAGAACTAGACTTAAGTGCTGGGTGTAACAAGGCTTTACCTTTACCTCTACTCCTTTCTGATCCAATGAGCCCTGGCATTTCTTAAATGTAGCCTTCCCATAAATTTAGTCACTTTCTCCCTCAAATCCAGAAGCTTCTTCTCAAAGAGCCTACTAAGTGGTGCCATGGTCTCAATCACAATGCTTAAGAATATCAAAACCTGGATGCATCACTCTGTCTTCCACTGCGCTAATTCTGCCACCCAATTCTGACACCAAGGCAAAAAACCCTCCCTCATCAGAAAGGCACAATATTGTTATGTGATTTCAGTAACCACAAGAATCAAAGGTCTGGAAGTCCAGCGTGTCTAGCTAACCCAGAATATCAAATCAGGACACAGATGAGTTAGAAGGCAGAACAGAGGTCTTTAGTATCAATGACCAAAGAGAAGGCCAGCAGAGTAAGCACTCAAAGTACTGGCACACCCCAACTGTGAACACATGTGTTTATTTATGGTACATTTGGCAAAAATGTACAGTACAGAACAATAAAAAAAATTACTGCATTTGTTTCCAATTGGTCCTGGAGAGTGCTGGCTAGGATTCGCAACCTCATTGAAGGAGCCACGAGTCTGCATCTGCCTCTCAGCCAACCAAAGGCAATGCGAGAAATTTAATAAATTGTCAATGCTCAATTTGATGTTTTCTGGCTGTTGTTGGTTCTGCCTTTCATGAGGTGTGTGAAGGAAGAATGTGGGTGGGTTTGAAGTAATGATGCAAATGATGCATGTTCAAGTTGTCAGAGGCCCTTTAAATCCCACCATTCAGGATGGGAGCCCTGACAACTCGGCAGCCCGCTGTGAAGCTTTTGCTCGATTCTTCGCAAAGTCGCTTTGATCCATTCTGGTCTGGACACCATGTTAATTGCAGTCTCTAAGGATGTAACATGAGCATCTGCTTATCCAATTTCGATTGGTGAAACCTGAGGATGTGAACAAGATACTTGGAGGAATGAGGCCAACCACATGCATCCTAGACCCCTGCCCATCCTGGCTTTTAAAGGAAGCCAGAGGAGCATTGGCCGAGTGGGTAAAGGTTGTGGTTAATGTCTCCCTTTGGGAAGGCAATATTCCAGCAAGCTTAAAACAAGCTATAATAAAACCGCTGCTGAAAAAACCATCGATTCGACAACTATCGGCCTGTTTCCAATCTCCCCTTTTTGGGCAAAATCTTGGAACATGTGGTGGCTTCACGACTCCAGGTATTCTTGGAAGACACAGATTATCTGGATCCGGCACAGTCTGGTTTTAGACTAGGACATGGAACCGAGACAGTCTTGGTCGCCTTAGTGGATGATCTACGCCGGGAGCTAGACAGGGGGAGTGAGTCCCTGTTGGTTGTACTGGACCTCTCAGCGGCCTTCGATACCGTCGACCACCAGGGACGCCTCGTGGGAATGGGCCTTGAAGGTACTGTTCTGCAGTGGCTCCGGTCCTTCCTAGAGGGCCGATCTCAGAAGGTGTTATTGGGGGACACCTGTTCAACCCCACAACCATTGTCTTGTGGGGTTCCTCAGGGTTCAATACTGTCTCCCATATTGTTTAACATCTACATGAAGCTGCTGGGGGAGATCATCTGGAGTTTTGGGGTGCAGTGTCACCTGTACGCAAATGACATCCAACTCTGTCACTCCTTCCCACCTTCTACTAAGGAGGCTGTTCAAGTCCTGAACCGGTGCTTGGCCACTGTGATGGTCTGGATGAGGGCGAACAAATTGAAATTGAATCCAGACAAGACAGAGGTATTCCTGGTCAGTCATAAGGCCGAACAGAGCATAGGGTTACAGCCTGTGTTGAACAGAGTTACACTCCCTCTGAAGATGCAGGTTTGCAGCTTGGGTGTGATCCTAGACTCATTGCTGAGCCTGGAACCCCAGGTTTCGGCGGTACCCAAGGGAGCATTCGCACAGTTAAAACTTGTGCACCAGCTGCGCCCGTACCTTGGGAAGTCTGACTTGGCCATGGTAGTCCATGCTCTGGTTACATCCCGTATAGATTACTGCAATGCTCTCTACATGGGGTTGCCTTTGAAGACTGTCCGGAAGCTTCAAATGGTCCAACGGACAGCAACCAGGTTACTAACAGGAGTGGCGCTCAGGGAGCTTACAATCCCTCTCTTGCACCAGCTCCACTGGCCAGTTTGCTACCGGGCACAATTCAAAGTGCTGGCTTTAGCCTATAAAGCCCTAAACGGTTCTGGCCCAACTTACCTGTCCGAACGCATCTCCTCCTATGAACCAGCTAGGATGTTAAGATCATCTGGGGAGGCCCTGCTCTCGATCCTGCCTGCGTCACAAATGCGTTTGTCGGGGATGAGAGACAGGGCTTTCTCAGTGGTGGCCCCTCGGTTATGGAACACCCTTCCTACAGACATTAGAGCACCCCCTATTAGTATTTCGGAGAAAAGTGAAGAGCTGGTTGTTCGAGTAGGTGTTTGAAAAGGCAGTGTAATGAACATAGGAATATGGAACAATTGGATGATGAGATTAGATCTTGATTTTAATTAAGAGATACTAATGAGATGTTTTATTGATTTTATAACGATTGTTTATTATACTATTGTTTTTACTGTTTAAAACTGTTTTATGATGTTTGAGCATTGAATTTTGCTACTGTAAACTGCTTTGAGTTGCCAATGGCTGAGAAAAGCGGTATATAAATATAGTAAATAAATAAATAAATAAATAAATAAATAAATAAATAAATAAATATGTGTTATCAAAGGAACATGGCCATACAGCCCAAAAAATAGCCACTAATGATGGTAGTTTTCTCCACCTGTGGAGGACAATGATCTGTGGTGGTGAAACAATGGATGTTGCCAGCCTGAAATAGTTCCCAGGAGGAAGACAAAAAAAGGACAAATATCTGATATTTGGCTTGGCTCCATTGTTAAGTGTATGGAGGCATTGTTAGGGAATTGTGCTGATTTTCTCTGAGTAAAGGTTAGTTCATGTTCTGGGTAATTTCTGAGGAATTTCATAGAAAGGTTACTTTTTAGGGTGATTATAGATGACTATATATATATATATATATATATATATATATATATGATCTTGAAAGAGCTGGGGGTGGCAACAACCAACAGGGAGCTCTGGCATGGTGTTCCTTGAGATCACGAAGAGTTGGAAGTGACTGAACAAAAAAAACATAGATGATCATGTGAAGCTCATATAGATGACCATGTGAAACTCATATAGAACAAAATGCTTCCCCATTTTTTCCAAACAAAAGATTAAGGGTCTATTCAATAAAATTATATTTTTAACATAACAGAAGTTGATTTTTACTTCCACAAAGATGAAGTTGCATCTTAAGGCCATTTAGATGGGCAAAGGAAAGACTATGTGGCACACATACCTCTGCTTTTTGCCCTTCAATGAGTGTTGCCTAAATTGGCCACCTCATTCTACACAATGGTACAATCAGACTATTGAACATTTTAAAACAGATCTATTGCAATAGTAATCTGTCATGACAATGAAACCCACTTCTTAATTGATAAGGTAGTCCCTTTAATTGAGATTGAATCTACCTTTTTTGTATAGGATCAGAAGATCATATTACTTTTTGTCCAGTAGCACTGAATTACATGCAAATCAGATATCATGACAGATGTATGAGTTTAATAGAAAGAAGAAAAAGGAAAATTATTACATTTAAAAGCCAAAAGGCATAAGTATTAAGCATTTATGGTTATGTCCAATTTTTCTGTTATAATACGTGGGACTTTTAATTGCTTAAAACTGGCTGGATTATTCCCCATATGTTTTTTTTTGTCTATGGAGGAACACTATGATATCCAAAGAGAATAAGAATTCACTTTTAATCTACCACTGTAATTGAGAGATCTCATCTTTTTTCAGCTCCTACACAGCAACATTTTGTAAGTAGAAAAGGGTTATTTCTTTCCTAGCTCAGAACAAACCATGAGCTGTGATTGAAAGTGAAGAGTACATTTTAAAAATTGTCTAAAATGGTTATTTTATTTGGTGAGTTAAGATGAAAAAACAATGAGGGTGAATCTATAAATTAGAAAGAACATGTTGCGACACCATTGAGATTTCTATTTACTGGTGTCATATCCACTTAACTTGAGGCCAGCAAAGCAATTTACCAAGTAAAAGATTGTGTGGTGTTACCATAGAGAAGAAAATCACACCTGTAATTTTTTAGATGTAATACATGGTGACAAGATACCACAGTTAGAATTGGAACAGTATTTAATGAGGTTTAAAATTCTTGAAACCAACCATTTCACACTTCTGCAAAATTCAGTTTGAGACGAAAGTATGCTTTACTTCCAAATATGCATGTCTAGAACACTTGTGGGTGGGTGGGGGGCATGGAGAAATAAAATATGTGCTCAATATTAGGTTTCACAGTTCAAAACCAGGCTATCTGAAGTGACATGTGAATCTGCTTGAATTCTAAGTACTTTGCTCAACCTCATGATCTTCAGAGGCAAGTTTGATGGGAATCCTGAAGAGGACTTTTTACATTGCTGCTTCCAAACACTGAGACTCTTCTAGGCATGCTGATATGGCTCTGTCATTGCTGTCTTTTAGGTAGCAGGTGACAACATATTTTATTGAAGATCAGCTATAAAAATTGATTATATTTCACAAGAGAAGGACTTTTTATGACAATGTTCAGAATTTAAAAATTATTTTAAAGTACAGCTGTCCCCCCATATTCAGTATTCTACTGAAAATGAAAAAACAAAAAACAAAAACAGTTGCCCAAACCCTCAATTCTGTTAAGCATATCAGTCACCCAACTGTGGTGCTTCTGCTCATTCCTTCATAAGCCCAAAGTGTACTCCAAATGGACAGGAATGAAGCTATTAGTCCCCATTAACACAGACCTTACCCACAAAGTCTTTTGTTTCAAATTCCTGTCAAAGTGCTATAAATAAATGTCTATGCCTGCAGTTGATTATGTCAGTCTTTAGAGTGCAGACTCTGTTGGCATCCATGTAAATGCCTCTATTCCTATTGCCATCCATTTCTTATTTGGTCTTTGCTTCTTGGAACATCAGCCCCCACAAACCCAAAGCTGAAATCATTTAACAATTCTATATTTGTCTGCCACAGCAGGGAAAAGGTCCCATTCAGGTATTTATGGCAAGCTTGCAAATAATTAAAGTAATGGAAGTTAAACATGCAAATGCGGAGAGCCAGTTGTAATGTTTTGAATAATTTTAAATAAAAGCTCTATACTTTAAAAAAATTAATTATTTCTACATTGTTCATGTGTTTTTACTGTAATTAAACTATAAATTTATCACTTTTATAAGACATCTTTAGAGCCAGATTGGGGGGAAAGTGTGATATAAACAAAATGATAGCTAGGTGGATGAATTTTAGAAGTACAAACAAAAAGGTAAGCATACAATAAAAAAGATACACTGTAATCTATGAAAAATAAAACATGTAGAAAAATAGATAATTTTTAAAACATGCAGATAAAAGCTACATGGGATGAAAATGCAGCAATCTACAGCAAAGTCAAAAGGGTTTTGCAACATCCATTTATCTGGAACTAGTCTTGTACATATGCAGAAGCATGCTGAGTTTTTCAGAGATGTCTGTCCACTCGACAGCTATCTTCTTGAACAGTCCTGGCTGTTGACCTCCTCTTCTTCTACTGCCATTTTGCAGGAAGAAATGAGTGTGCATCGCCAACTTTTATTGTCATGGCATGGCAGTTGAAAGCTTTCTCCACTAAAATGCATCACCAGCCAAAGCTCCTGCATATTAATGGCTGCTACTGAAAAGAATAGAGGAGAAAAACACAAACCACAGTGAAATCAGAACACATAGTGAGCTGAAACAGACTCTACTGAAGAGGCAGATTCATTATGGGCTAACATTTTCAGTTAGAGACCTATGCTCATTGTGAAGTGTGAGAGAAGGATACTTAATCTCTGCTTCTAGGTATAATCCCAACAACACTTTGAGGCTTTTCCCTCAATGGGGCAATAGCCACACTACGTTTGTCGGCTTTTCATAACATGTTACTGCAATACTGATAAATATTAAAAGTGTTCAATATAATTCCAAGTATTTATACTATGCTGCAAACAGGATAAAGTATTTTAGTGTATTATATACTCCAAGCTCCATCTTTTCAGAGCTGTTTAGTGCTTCACACCAGTGGCTACTTGATTTACTTTTCTTACTTATGGCCCAGCTGCTATAATAGATCAGTGCATTACATTAGCTATTGCTCCACTACTTGCAGGAGGGAAATCTTCTTCTCCCCCTATTCCCAGCTGACTACTCTTCTAACATTTGCATATGGGGACTTGCTGATGTTAAAGATAATGAGACACTATAAACTATCTCTCTGCTTTTAGTGATTTTCCATAATGTAGCTTCCCTTTAAGTCTACTGTTGGCACATTCCTAATTCTGCTTAATAGTTATTCTGATAACGTATGGGAAGGCTGGTCCTTTTTAAGTTGTCTATAAAATGTCGACAAAATTAAGTGAAATCCAAAATGAAACTCTGACCACAATTACATTAATACAAGTGGCCATGCAAAGCTTATGCATTCACCAACAGCCATAGGCTATTAAACCCATTCAAGGTCCATTTTATTAATGACAGCGCACTCAGAAAAGCAAAACAGCCTTGACGATTTTTGAACTTATGTCTCACAGAGGATCTGGCACAAAGTGTGCCATTATATGTTTTTTTTATATAATATAGTATATCTTAAAGAGCTTTTGCCCTCCATTGTGTGAGCTACCATTTGCCCTATGCACACTATAAATATATTTCTAAATTTAACAGCACTTATTGTATTGCTAATGCTTAGATGTAAGTCCCTGTGCCATATTCTGAGGGCCTGCTACACATAAATCCCATTAACTTTTTAAAGCGATTGAAAGTTGTCTCGGTTCCTAATGGGTTTTCAATAATATTTAAATCTTATCCAAAACAACAAAAGTGCAGAGTGATTTCAAAGCTGTAAAAAAATCACTGCAAAAGAACTGAAGGGATAAATGCCTAACAATGTGCCAAGTCTTTCTCTACTGACCTGATATGTCCATTTATGTGTCCATATTGTAAAATTAAAACTCAGTGAAATTGTGATATGTAAATAAAAACTTAGCTGTAAATGTTAAGGTGCAAAGAGACTTTTATAAACAGTGCCCCCTAACACTTTTACAAGACTGGGGCTAGTGAGGTATTTGTGGATGCAAACATGCTTATTTTCATTGCTCAGGAAGCTACAATCCTAGAAGGAAATAGGTACTATATATACCACCTGCCCTCAGTCATGTGCTGTCGAAGTACTTTCAGTGGTGGCTGCTAGGTTAGTGGCATAGTGACAGCATAGTGAATTTTAACCTAAACTTATTATGAAGGTTGAGTTAGCATCATAGATCATTCATTTGACATTTTGACTAAAACATGAGGCAGATTCATTTCCCCACTGACATGGGAACCACCAGCCACTAATGAATGCTTTGTTCTTTTGATAATTTGTCAAGTTGGGCTTCAGGAGAGTGGCAGTCCATCTATAGAGCACATATTAGAAAAACTGAAATACACAATATCTGTCTTTGCCATTTGCTAGCAGTATGGGAACTACTGTCTAACAGTGGATAAAATCCAGATGTTGGATTTCTAGCCTTGCTTATGGAAGAAAGAATAAAGTTCATGGAAGAAACACAGGGGGAGAGACACACGCACACGCACACATACATGCCTGGTAATAGCCTTTCTCATTCCTCACTCCAGCTGCAATAATCCATTGCAGTGGCCTTTAAAGTTGGGCAACATCCATTCCAGGCATCATTCTGACAGTTACTTCCACATCTCTGGCTTTGGCATGATGTCTCTTTCAAAAGAGTTCAGAACATTGGCTTTCAAGAAAATGGATGGAGCAAAGTGTGAAAAGTGACATAATAGAGTGATAGTCATTTTGCCAAATTCAAAATCTGGTGGAAATATTAAATCCATTTGAATATATTTAAGACATTATCACACTAAGTCTTCTAAACTCTTCTTGCCTGAAAAGGGAGCATTCCTGTCTAGCCCCTCTTCTTATCATGCAAAGCATTTTTGAATGCACTTGGAGAAAACTCAAAGTGCATTGATCTTACTAGAGTTTCAGTGATGTAACTTTACCCAGTCTCTGCAATACATGCATTTTTAAAAATGTCAGAGCTGCAAAGCTTCAAGAAACTGTGCACCTCTGAACTTCCCAGATTTACACACTATGGAAGCACTGTCCATATGTGCAGGGCAATTTGCAAATTAAACACTTTTCATATTGTGTTTATTCAGTGAGTGGGAGGTGTAGTTTGAACTTGGACAGCTTTTATAATGAGGCAAAAATATGGACGAGTGGGAAGTTCTGCAAACTTTTATTGCCTTGAAAGAAAAGGAAACATTCAATTAGCAGGATAAATTCATATTTGAGTCTTGGGGCAGCCATGGATGTCACAGTCTCTCTCTCTCTCTCTCTCCCCCCCCCCCCCCCCCCCGCTCTCCCCACCTCTTTCTCTCTCTTCCTTCTCTCTCCCTTTCTCCCTCTCTCCCTCCCTCCTATATATAGGGACAATCAGGGAGATAGAGAAACATTTTTGCTTAGTAGCCTCGAAGGACAGCTCACAACTCCCTCAAAATGTGCCCCACACACCAACAAGCTCAGGGCTGAAGCAAATTCACCTTATTGCACTGCAGAACCAGATATCAAAGGCTCTTTAACCCACATTCAGAAGCTGGTAGATGGGTAAAGATGTGGTGCAGGGGGAAGCATTTTCATTAACTACAATTTCAACATGTTTTGAAGATTTATTGGGATGGACTTAGGATGATGTTGTGTAGTGATATTTTTATTTGAGTCTAGGGAGCTTCCAATGCAACCTTCAGACTTGTGTGATAATTTCCTACATGACTTATGTGTATAACTAAAGGTCAGGAGAACATTTTTTTTCACTTTAAGAATAGGATTCAAAAAGCACCAGGACCCATGAACATATTTTTCATGCCTGTAATTCATCCAAGGTCATCTATATACCATAAATGTTCAAGCATATTCTATCTCATCTCTTATCACTTATTCTTTTAAAAAATGTAGTGAACAGAAAAGAAAAGCAGTTGGAAGTGGCCAGCAGTTAACTTCTAAGAATTTTAAAGTCATTTTGATGTATTAAAAAAGCAACAGATGACTGTACCCTTTTCACAGGAAAATTGTCACTTTCAGAGGCATGAGAAACCAGTATTCTTTTATGGCAAGAAAACAAATGGCCAAAGGACTCATGATCATAGAATCATACAGTTCAAAGAGACCACATGACCTATCCAGCCCAACCCCTTCTCACGTACAAAAAGCACAATCAAAGCACATCTGACAGAAGGCCATTCAGTCTTTGTTTAAAAGCTTCCAAAGAAGGAGCCTCAGCCACACTTTAAAACACTGGATTCTACTGTTGACCTGCTTTTACAGTCAGTAAGTTCTTCCTAATATTCAGGTAGAATCTCCTTTCCTGTAATTTGAACCCCTTGCTCCAAGTCCTAAGACAGGCTTCCCAGGGGACACATGCCATTAGAAGGAGCATACAGATTCTAGGCTGCATGGTTTCTACTCTGCTTTTAAAGATGTAATGTGACAGTATAAAATATGTCATTACATGTGATAAAACAATTCTTTCCTTTTCAAATCATTGTGAAGTATGTTTTCTCAAAGAAGAAAAGAAGCATGATTGGCTTTGATAGCACAACCATTTAGAGTTGGACATTGCTAACTGGTGACTTTTCCTTTAAATGCTATATATTTTTCTGTACAGGACAAGTTGTTCAGTGTGGCAAAGAAAAGTTGCTCAGTTCAATTCAAAATTGGTGACAGGAAAGATGTTACTATTTCTTCTATTTAATTTGCTCTCTTTGCAGTGTTGCATCTGTTGGGTCAAGAACAGGTTTCATTGTGCATAATGCTTTTCTCCCATGAAGATGCTGTAAACTGGTTTAGGTGCATTCATGCAGGCATCATGGTGGACACTAGGGAGCATTCTGGAGCAAATCAGGAAAGCGGGAATTATCCAAAACATTACCTTTCCACTATTATTATGACCTAGAAAAATTACTAATGGTTTATGGAACTGAAATTGTCATATCACAATGGGTCCTTTCTCTATGACATAATAGTAGTGAAAAGGTAATATTTTGTGTATTGATAGCCACTGTTCTTTATTGTACTAGTGCTGAATAAAATATTTGTTTTCCTGAAAAGTGTAATGTGGAAAGTGTGCTCTTGTAGGATGGGGATGAACTTGAAATCATAGATGCTACTTATATTGATGGCTGCAAAGTAACAGCTTTTGCCCCTTGACCCCAGAAATAACGAGACAGACAACAATGATATGGATTCAAATTGGGCAACTTTTATTGAATGTTACCTATTTAAGTTCAACTGAACTAAACTATGTGTCTAGGAACTTGGTGGCTAGCCGAGGCAGCGTCCTCGGCTATTTAGTGTGTAATATCTGTGTGCCCTGGATCCCCAACCAGGCAACCTGAAGGTAAAAGTCTGGAGAAGCCTGTCTCATATTATTGTAATCGGCTTCTCCAATTTCTGTGCCAAGTGATGTCCCCTCACCCATTTGGTGACTTCTAGGTGAGTGATTGTTGTACACTGCCCCCCACCCTTAAGGGGTGCCTTGCGTATACCTCCATGTCTGTGTTTTCCTGATCTATTTATGCCACGGATTGGAGGCAAATGTCTATTTCGCCCCCATCCCCCACCAAGCCCCTCAAACTTCCTGAATGCCTAACTGCAAATCAGCCCAAAATTGTGAGTTACCCAAATCTCAGAGGTGTACCATCATAACTGTAAAACTGTGTTTCGTCATGTATAAT
The DNA here is from genome assembly GCF_037176765.1 of Anolis sagrei. Lineage (NCBI taxonomy): Eukaryota > Metazoa > Chordata > Lepidosauria > Squamata > Anolidae > Anolis > Anolis sagrei. Next base: position 135,968,327 of record NC_090023.1, read on the forward strand.
GTCTCCATGGTGTATGTAAGATCCCCTGCCCCGTGCCAAAGCCGTGCGCATGGCCCGGTTCACACGCTGTCTGGCCTTCTCGAGCTTCCTGACGTCCCCGACTCCTGGCCACCGAAGGCGTGAAATGACGGTCGATCAAGCAATGTGAACCCAGGGCCATGCCTGCCAGATCTTAAGAATGACAGCACGGGCTTGTAGATACAGGGCCCTGCCGTTAAGCAGGCCCAGCTCGTTACCTCCGATATGGAGCACCGGTCCAACGAAGGCCCCGAACACCCTTTCACTCGACCAATGCAGTGGAAGCGCAACCCAGATGCTGGCCAAAGGACGAGTTCCTGGCGTATCTTTCCGCCCAGTGGACATAACTATGCCAGCAAACAAGGATACTCCATCTATGCACCAGCCTGGCAGTCTCTGCAAAATAAACAACAAACAAACAAACGCCGAGCGAACATATCTCCCGTAAGCGTCCTATTTCCCCCCTGCCCATTGATTTAATGGCCACATCATAACCCAAGTGAGCTGCCAAAGATGCCGCCCCTATACGAAAAGAATGAGTGCCAATTTTTTGGGCACTCTAACCCCCGCATCTTCGGCGCCCTATCTGTGATGGCCCAAACTGATAATTTGCATTTTGGAATTATTCCAATATTAGGTACTTAACTGCCCCACTATCTGGGTACTGATCCAGCCAAACCTTCAACTGATTTAACTTAATTGGGCTGGGGCCCCTGTGAAACTGTGGCCTGTCCTGAAGGTTTCTTAACGAATTGGGTGTCCTTAGTATTACTTCTCACGGCCCTCCCCCTGGGGCAATTTTGGGATGGGTGACTCCCATAACAAATAGAGCACGAGTGCGCGTATCGACAATCCTTTCGTGAACAGGCTCCCTGAGCCACAAATTCCCAGCATAAAGGGTAGAAGAAATTTAAATTAACCTTGTGAGCTTTGTGCTTTCCTGTGGTTCATTAATTTAAAGGCAACTGTAGTCCTGTTTCTGAAAACAGAGCTGATAACTTTTAGCAGTAGCTATAAAATGACTATAAACCTGAAATAGTTGATTATTTGGAAAATAATGGCTTTTAGCAAAAAAGTGCTTTTAGAGTCTTCAAATTTTGGCCTTCAAAATGTTTCCTGATTCAACAACTAAGAATTACACATTTAATTTTTTCAGATTGTAAAAGGAAATTTACATGGGCCATAAACACATGTTGTCAAGCCATAGTGAAATACTTGACAAGGGCAAGCTCCAAGGAAATAAAATAATGTTCATCAGAAAATACAGCCATACTGAAGCTCATGCATTAATATGTTGCTTTCTGACAATCTGTGATTTTCTCCTCCTTCAGTTCCAGATTATCCCTTAAACCTAAGTAGATCCACTGCTTAAATTCACTTTTTTATTTAGAAGACACATTGCCAACTTGGGGTGGACTGTCTTGTTTCTAATAACTCTATGTCTCTGTCCCTAATATTGTTTATTGGCATCACATGAGAAGGATTTGGGAGCAAACTCCAGGGACAAAATGAGTAAAGAGTAGCTTATTGCAAACTGAAACAATTGGAGTAGTACTAGAGATATGAGAACAAACAATTTTACAGTATTTTCTCCACTTCAAGAAAGTGCTCAAAAGAAATCCCAACCTATAAACAGTCCTCAAATGCCATGCAGTTTTCACAGTTCAGGATTAATTCAGCAAAGTCTCACATGTTTTTGATTTTGATATGGCACTTGAGACCCTGCACTGGCATTCATATCAACAGTGATGGACCTCTGTGGATGTTGCTATATCTCCTGATGTCACTTCCTCAAACCCACAGATTGTGTAGCACAACCCCCCCCCCCCAAATTATTTCTAATGGAATAGAAAGTGAAACAGCATGTGAAAATGCATTAACAGAATCAACAGCTAGCCACTATATGAACTGTGTCAAAATATAGAGTTTGGAAAACATTTTTGGTTCCTTGAAATGGTGCAACAAGCTTACAATATTGAAAACAGGATACTAGCTAACATTTTATTGGCAAGAAAACTTGATTTTGCACAAACATGGCTTTCTATGGAAAACTGCACAATATGCTTATTGAAACAACAGATAAACTTTGTGCAGAATAAGTCTTCTGGTTCTTGTCTGTCCAGGGTTCTCTTTGACAGCAAACCTATTTTTATTTATTGTATTATGAATTTTTTAAAAATATTCTTTCCACCCTTAACTGTTGTACATTACCATCTAATCAATAAGAAGCCAACACCAGCATTATAACTCTACTACAGAAACTTAGTGTATTGGTCTAATTCTTTTGGAAAGAGGTTTGTTTTGAGTGAGCATATCTACTGCACTGATTTAGCTGATCCAATTAATTAATTAATTACTTTTATATCCTGCTTTTCTACTGGGAAAGAATTTAAGGCAGCCTGCATCCAATTAAGAGCATGTTGCACAAGAACCCACTGAATTATAAGTTTCTCATCCTCACAGTCACCTAACACAATTTATATAAAATTATTATTTAACAAGCTTATAATATATCCCAATAATGAATCAAATAATTTATAGAACAGAGACATGATTTTGTATTGTCAAAGGCTTTCATGGCTGGAATCACTAGGTTGTCTTAGGTTTTTCGGGCTATATGGCCAGTTCTAGAAGCATTCTCTCCTGACTGCATCTATGGCAAGTAGGACCTCGCAACTTGTGAGAATGCTTGCCATAGATGCAGGTGAAATGTCAGGAGAGAATGCTTCTAGAACATGGTCATATAGCCCAAAAACCTACAACAACCAAGAGACATGATTTTTCTATATTTTTTAAAATGCAAGAGCAACTCAAGATGTCTGCTAGAATAATTTTTTTCCAAAGCTTTTTCCAAATAAGCAATAAGATACTAGATGAACCACACTGTGGAAGAAGTTCATTTTCTCATCCTTTCTAAGGAGGGCAAAGCCTGGAGGAAATGTCAAGGAAGTAGATCTAGTTAAAATATTAGATGATTTTGCCCAAGGACGTGTCAGGTAGCCCAACATTACTTCAAGAGATTTGTACTCTCCCGTCTTGCATGCATTTAACCAAATGCGGGAAGGTCATCTGTTAAAATCATGTAGTTTCATATTCTGGCATGGAGTAAAGAAATGAGCTAGATGTCCATTTCAATTCTGTAATTCTGTTAATTTGCCTGCATACAAAATTCATGTGCAATCCCACTAGCATCCTACTTGTCTAGCATCCAACTTGACATTTTTCATACTGCATTTATTTCGTTTGCTTTGAAATACTACATATATTGGCAATACGTTACAGACTACTTTGCAGTTACAAGTATTGCTGTTTCCATATTGTGTCAACACTTCTTTAAATAATATGACCAGGCCAAACCAAAGTCAAAAGCCGAGTAAATTTTGCTTCCAGATTTACTTGATTGGAAATTATGTCACAGTAAAAATGCAACAACATTATTCTGAAACCATGTATATAATCTCCTTAATTTGTGTTTCTTTTAAGTAGGAAACTTCTATGGAAAATGATAACATTAGGCTACTCAGACCCATCTACATGGTGAGAACACAGTCCTGACCAGAGTCCTGAATAGTCACCCTTACCTTTTGCATTGTATGTCACTGCAACTACTATAATCTATCACTCAAGGCTGAGTATGACTATCTTCCAAGGGTAAAGTCTTGGCAGTGGGTCCAAAAGTGACTGTAGAGACCTATTTTGAATCCACATGATCTTTCACACTGATTACATCGATTTCCAGATGGAAGATGGTCCTGACAAGGGTTTGCTTGATGTGCCTTTTTCTTAGCACATTTCTCCCTTTCACCCTGTATTTGTGGCTCTTCAAAATTCACAGCACTATTGTTAATAACTGACCTCCAGTTAGAGCTCAAGGACCAGAGCTTCCCAGTTCTTGGTGTTTATGCCATGTTTTAAATATTTGCTTTAAGCCCATCTTTAAATCTCTTTTGTTGTCCATTGACATTCCATTTTTCATATTGAGCTGAGAGTAAAGAAACTGCTTTGAAAAACAGTGATTGGACATTTGGACAATGTCGTCAGTCTAGTGAAGTTGAAGGAGGAGAATCATTATTTCAATGCTGGTGGTCTTTGCTTCTTCCAGAATGCTGATGTTCGTACACCTGTCTTCCAAAGGGATTTGCAAGATTTTTGGAGGCTGTGCTGATGGAATCATTTCAGAAGTTTAGAGTGACATTTGTAGATGGTCCATGTTTTGCAGGTGCACAATATAGTTGGAAGGAGCCCTCTATGGCTGCTATGGAAAAAGATGTGCCATTCTTTTTACCCTGCACTGTAGAGTGCAGAGAAAATAGGATGGCATCAGTACACCATGTGAATTAGAACATTTCCAACTTCCGCTAACATGTGGTAAAATTTGGTTAACCAGGTTTAACCTTCCTTAGGAGCTAGAAGTCCCCAAGCATTGTGTGAATTTCCAAGAGTGACCTCTGGCCTGATTTGTGATTTGTAGCTCATGTAAATGGGCACCCAGAAAAGTAGATATGGTATTGCATCAACCCGGAAGAGAAGAACAGACATTTATTAATATAGGGTGAAGGATTGTCAGTGTGAGAACTGGAGCACCACAAATTTGCTCATGATTTCTCCTTGAGCTAGTGCAATGCTTCAAATCAGTCTAGTTTTGCTAATATGAAAAACTACTATGTATCTCCTGAATGTGATCTCTTCCAAAATTTAAATAAAGTATAACCGGGCAACTAATTCAGATAACTACTGCATATTGCATTTTCCAAAACGGTGTATCAGAAAGTTTATTCTGAATTAACCAAAGCACAATATATAATCTCAAATCTCCATGGCAACTTAGCAGATATCTAATACAATTAGGTCTTCATCTTCATCCACTTTACTCCTCCAATTAGGTCTTCATCTTTACTACTCCAATTAGATCTTCATCTTCATCCACTTTACTCCTCTAAACTTTATAAATTCAACATAAAGGCAGCTTTCATTTAGGCTAGTATTCCACTTCTCCTTAATATCTTTCTTGGTGAAGAGATTCAGAAAGCGTTAATGCTTTCACACATACAGGGTTGGTCATAATAAAATAATTGCTTGATTTAGATTGGTTTTTACCTGCAATGTATTTTGTTTCAAGGATTAGGTATAACAAAGACATTCAGTTTTATTTGTAAAATGTTGAAGAAGAGGCATTTTTCTGACTACCCAGTTATCTAGGTATCCCACATGGTCTCTGATGAACAAAATTGCTCTGTATTACATTTTCACACTTGAAAGAACTAAAAATAAAACTTTTGAAACCAAATCTCCACAAATACGCACATCATTTTACCATAGCATCTCCAACAATCAACTATTTCAGGTTTATAGTCATTTTATAGCTACTGCTAAAAGTTATCAGCTCTGTTTTCAGAAACAGGACTACAGTTGCCTTTAAATTAATGAACCACAGGAAAGCACAAAGCTCACAAGGTTAATTTAAATTTCTTCTACCCCTGTTTTATTATTTCTTTGAGATTTTCCATTAGACAGATTATACGCAATGCTGTGAACATGCAAAGACCATCACAAGTCATTGAGAATGGTGGACTAGAATATGATGCCAAACTAAAGTCCATTGGCAGTGTCCCATTTGCTCAGACTTCCTTCTGGTATTCTGCAAGACAAAAACACATTTAAAAAAATAATAGATTTGTGAGGGTATTTGTAATGTAAGAGTATTTCCTCCACACACACACACACACAAATCTCTCTGTGGGCCAATGATTACAAGATTTTGATTTAGACACCACTATCATATACTCACAAATGGATATTAGTTTCTGATATTTGACACTTTAGAACAAGACCATGATGTTCAGCAAAAGGATGAAAAAGATAAAGCTAACGGGCACTGGAAATACTTCTTGATCTGTTTTGAGCATACGTGTTCTTCCTCGAGAAGATTCCAAGCAACAATAGTAATCCATTTCATGATCTAATGCACTCTTTTTTTAGCTTCAGAAGAGTGGACGACCTTGTTCAACAAACACTGGAATGATGTATTCAATTTGTTATAACATCCTGAGTATAACACATGCTGTTGTTACTTAAACTTCCCATCACATAAGCAGATGAAACTCTTATCCTCATTTACCAGTAGGTGTGCAATTCAACTAAACCCTGTGCCGTTTTTGGTGTCCAGATTTGGATGTCCCCTGATCCATTTTTCTTCTGAATTTGGGCAGGCAAAATTCCGTTTTTGACCTGAAAGCCAAAAGATTAATTTCTGCTCTGGGAAGATTCGACCAATTGCCGACAGTGGGGGAACTTCCCAGGCTTCCCTTTCCATCATTTTCAGGGCACGAGACTTAAGAAACCACCCTTTCTGAGATCCTTTCTCCATATATCCTTCAATAAGACCTGAGTTTAGGCATCAGACAGAAGAGACCACTTGTTCTGGCATTGTTTCTTCTCAGATCTTTCAATAAGACCTGGGTTTAAGGCATTGCCCAATAGGGATGTGCAATTCGGCTAAACCCCCTGTCATTTTCAGTGTCCAGATTTCAGTGGCCCCGATGGAGCCCCCGGTGGCGCAGTGGGTTAAAGCACTGTGCCAGCAGGACTGAAGACCGACAGGTCGCAGGTTCGAATCCAGGGAGAGGTGGATGAGCTCCCTCTATTAGCTCCAGCTCCTCATGCGGGGACATGAGAGAAGCCTCCCACAAGGATGATAAAACATCAAAAATCATCCAGGCGTCCCCTGGGCAACGTCCTTGCAGACGGCCAATTCTCTCACAACAGGAGCGGTTGCTCCTGACATGACAAAAAAAAAAGTGGCCCCGATCAATTTTTCAGGAGCCTCCCAAATTCAAGTGGGCAAAATTCAATTTTTTCAATCCAGCAGCTGAAAGATCCGTTTTTGCTCTGGGAAGATCTGACTCATTGGCAGCAATAGGGAAACTTCCCAGGCTCCCCTTCCGATGATTTTTAGGGCACGAAACGTAAGAAACCATTGTTTCTCAAATCCATTCTCCTTTTATCGTTTAATGAGACCTGGATATAAAGCATCACACATAAGAAACCACCTTTTCTGGCGTTGTTTCTCCTCAGATCCTTCAATAACCTTTGTTTAAGGCATCAGACTTAAGACACCACCTTTTCTTGCATCATTTATCCTCAGATCCTTCAATAAGACCTGGGTTTAAGGCATCAGAGTTAAGAAACCACCTTTTATGGCACAGTTTCTCCTCAGATCTTTCAATAATACCTGGGCTTAAGGCATCAGACTTAAGAAACCACTTTTCCTACATCATTTCTCCTCAAATCCTTCAATAAGACCTGGGTTTAGGGCATCAGAGTTAAGAAACCATCTTTTATGGCACAGTTTCTCCACAGATCCTTCAATAACACCCGAGCTTACTTAAAGCTTACACTAAGGCATCAAACTTAAGAAACCACCTTTTCTGGTATCATTTCTCCTCAATATGCTTTCAATGAAGCTGAGTTAAGGCACCTTTTAAAACACTTATTTTAGTGGGAGCCACACTTCCTGGAGGAGCATTAGCTATTCTTAAAAAAAGATATACATTACCCTTTCACTTTGTGTTGGCTTTTAAAATGGCAAGATACCTCTATCCCACATTTGAAGCTTGTGTCATGTGAAGGGCACCATCGCTGGCAGTTTCTTAACTGGTAGCTCTCATGCCGTTACAGCTGGCCAAAAGAGCTAAATCAGCTGGAGCCCCTTTTGAAAAACGGATCTGTGCACAGCTGTATTGCCCAGTATTTTGTGACATTTAAATTGACCTTATAATAGTTCTGCTCTTAAAAAGAGTTACCATCCTTGAATTTCTCATATATGTTAACAGGTATATAAAACACCTCTTTATTGGATTCCTAGGTGCTCAGTATCAAAAACAACAATTGTTACCTATTGGATCTGAACTAGTTAAATGTTTTCTTGGTGGGATTTGGTAAGCACTGAATGAAGCAAACTCACACATAAAAATAAGTATTTCACAAGATTATTTGCCAATTGTAGATTATTAGAAACATGTTTGATTCTTTCTCCAATAGTCAATCATTTAAAGTTCACATTAAACTTCTATGATTTTCCCATTTGAGGAAAAATGCTTCTGTATTCCTTTTTGATAAGTTCATGATTCCAGTTCTAGAGTTTTGTTGTTATGTGCCTTCAAATCATTTCTGGTATATGTCAACTCTAAAATAAGGTTCTAAATGTAAGATTTATTTAGCGTTGGTTTGTTTCTCTTGCCCTAATATCCAAGAGGAACAAGCATAAAAGGGGTGGTAGCTAGATGATGCTTACCGAAAATGCACACTGAATCTCATCATTGACTGAAGATCACAGGTTAAAAATATGCACTTAAAATCCAAGATTGGCTGAAAAATGTGCATATTTGCATCACTGTATATCCCTGCACCCACAAAAGACATGGAACTTTGTCGCAGTACACTGGTGTGAATTGCTCCATGTGCACATTCTAAAATTCCAAAACAGCTGATGAGGGATATAAAATGATGGAACCATGAACACACAGGTGGCTAAATGAAAGCACAAATGGAAAGCAATTCCCATGAGAACCCTATGCAAGCATTCCTTTAGTCTCATGTTTATAAAATTAAATAGAACTCAAATTTACACAGTGGGCATAGCAGGCAATTGACCTCAAAGGGAAGCATGGTTCAGGAGGGCAGATGTAAAGGCAGCAAGAGGGTGATAAGAGATAAAGACAAGAAATCTGCTTGTGTGCACATTCATATATTCATTTCAGCATTTATGAGGTGCAGCTCATCTTAGAGAATCTATAAAAAATTAAAAGAAAACTTCTGGCAGATGTCCTGCATCCATTTGAAAAATCTGCTATAACCAAATCTTTCACGACACCAACGGACTATTTACCAAACCTGAGAGCTCTGTGTCTGGACTTTTCTTAAGGTACCATGTTTTTTTTGCCCCACATTTTTGTCTGGAAGGGCTCTTGATGAGGATCATTAGTTGATTTCTAGGACTGAACAGGGATTTAAAGCACACTTTCCCACAGTTTACTATTATACATAAAGCACTACATCACAGAGGTTAAAGATTTTCCTAAAGTCATAGAGTTTCCATTTCTGGTATGTCAGGTGAAAATATTTACATTTCTCAAAGTAATGTTAGAAAGAGCAACATGAAGAGAGTTCCTCCATATCACTGCGTTCAAAGTTAGATTGTCTGATTTTTCCCTTACCCACTAGGTAACTCATCTGGAGACCTATTCACCAAAACACATGAGAGAAGATGAATAGTTTAAAGAACTAGGCTGACAATGAGGAAGAGGAGCCATGGTTGCCAGTCTTTAGGAAAAATGACGTTGCAACCGATCTCACAGGAATTTTACCTTATTTCCTGTAATATTAAGGCACACTTCAAAAATGTGCTGCACATTCAATCAATATAAATTTCACTATTGGATTCAATGAAAATTATTTGACTGCTCATTTTACTCAACTTGATTTGTCTCAAATGTTTTCATTAGTCTTCCAGTAGATGAAATTGTATGGATATAGAAACCTCTTAATCAAAAAGTCTTTTGACTTCCTAAATTTTCTAGCTTCCAGGAAATGTGATCTGCAGATGCTAACGACACTCCAATTTTATCACAGAATGTTTCGCTTAAAAAAATCTTTTCTCTTTTGTATGCCCTTCTTTAAATTTGTGCCAATAAATAGCCCTCACAGTATGTTAACTTTTATTCTTCACATACTCACCATAATCAAGCACTGTCAGACCATAACTCACTGCATTCATTAGGCTTTACGAGGCTGTAGCTTTCTACTGCCAATGGCTTTTTTTATAATCCAAAAAGGGGTGTGTATGGATCTGATAAAATAGGAATGTCTTTTGGAGACATGCCAAGTGCAGTGGAATCTGCCTAATGAAAACTGAAAGCAATTAGTTCCTAGATAGGATGAGTGTGCGAGATGTTTCAAGTCTTCCCCAGAACTTGAGAAGTTAAGTTTTAAAAAGTAATACTTTACTTGACAAAATAGTCATCATCAAAGTTATCATTTACCCTGTTATCATGTACCCAGTGATATTTGGAGGGGAGGAGTGTGGATTGTTGCTGGCCTCTGGTACTAAACATATTCTCCTCCTGTCTACCTTGGTGATTTTTCAGCTATCACAGTGGAGGATGAGAAAGCAGCCTATGATATAACAGAACCAGTAGTTGATATTCTTCCTAAAGAGATTTCAACTCCTTTAATTCTATGTATCTCTGGGGTTAGGATAAGGAGCTAGGCTTGCAAATGTAGATTGCTGTAAGTCTGCTAACTAGAACATTTAATTCAGGGGCCTTCAAACCTTTTAAGCTGAGTGCCGGTTCATGGTCCCTCACACTGTTGGGGGGATGGGACAGACTATAGTTGGGGAAAAATGAATGCATTCCTATGGACACTGCATGTATCTTATTTGTCATGCCAAAAACATGATGAAGAACAATTTTAACCAACAGAAATTTACCAGTGTTTCAATAGAAAGTGTGGGCCTGTTTTTGGCTGATGAGATAGTCAAGTTAATTACAGTTGTTGTTGTCGTGTGCCTTCCAGTCATTTCAGATTTAGGATGACTCTAAGTCTAAAGTTTAAGGCAGGGGGTGGGTAAATGACTTTGGAGGGCTGCATCTGGTCCACAGATCTTAATTTGGCCTGATCTGATTCAAACAGTCACAGAGGCACTTTTGCATCAGACCTCACAATCTCACACATTTTTCACAAAAATATATAGGTGAGGGCTTGGCTTCATATTTCCACTCCAGCCAACCATAGTATGGAGTCCACATGGGCAAGAAGCACAACGCATTAACAATTTGTTTGTTTTGCTTCCAATTAAGAGGATTAGAAGGATACTGATGATGAGGATGATGACAACCAGTGCAGAATACATTATATGGGTATATTTCAATTATATGCAAAAAGAATTGAATGTTGAGCTTTAAAAATTCACCACTGCAGAGAAACTAAACACAACCCATAGGCTGGAGTAAACAATTCCCAACATGCTGAAGCCTAACTGAAGTCCAGAATTTTCTTCCAACTTGTGAAATCTGCCTACTCAATAAACTCTTTTTTTCCCCATTACAAGCCTGGCTGCACTCATTAGGCCTGTGCTAAACAATCATCTAAACAAAATTTGAAGCACTATGCCAGACAACTGATTGGAAATTCAAACTTACTGTCACCAAGGGAACGATTAGAGTGACTGAAATGGAAGCAAATATCAGAATTAGAGTGCCATGTCCCTGTGTCATTCTGAAGCAGCTTAGCAGAAGTGCAATTGGAGGTATCCAAGTTAGAGAGGGCTTCGCTCTAAAAAAAATGCATAAGGACATTAACTGAAAAAAATATAGGGCACTCCCAAATATTAATAGCCAGTGGATGTATGAGTCTGCAATGTTATTTACTAGATTTTATTGTGGAAAGTGGGAAGGATGTTGAGGGAGAAGATATTACACCAGCAGGACTTATTTGTAAGCCATACAATATATGGATGACACAAGAAAATAGTGGGTGCAAAGAAGAAGCAGGAAAAATAATCATATTTGTTGGTTTGTGGTAGTGGAATCAGGGAACAGGCATACTGATAAGGGCTTCCTGTTGCTGCCAAGTTGTGCAATGCACTCACTCCAGAACCACCATCACTTGCTACTGCTAATTGCTTCTAAAATGCAAATAGACATCTCTTCAGTCTGGCTTTTTAGACTGTTTTTATCCTTTTGGGCTACTGTGATAATTTAAAAGATTTTATTGCTCATTCTGTTTGTAGTAATGCTTGCCAGACATCTTAATGAAATCGTCAGCTCAAGATGTAGTTTGTTAATTATTTATTTGGCTTTCTTCCTTTCCCTTCAAACCACAACACGAAAACAGGTATAGGAAAGAATAGACAAAAAGTGTTGAAACAGTTCCTTGCCTACCCTTTCTCACATGATCAGCATTCTATAGAATCTTTACATACATTTCAGGTGATATGGTTGAGGGCCTGATCTACAAACAATTTTTCAAATACATATTTCATTGTTACGAAACAAATTCATGTTTTTATTGTTTCATGTTCTAGCTTTAACAAATTTGTGGACAATGTCCCAGCCTGTGGGTAAGCATTCATATTTTAAGAATAACAAAAAGTATACCTTTATGTTAATCTTGTAGTGCGACGACACAGGGCTTATTTTTTATTATATTATTTCAATAGTTTCTAATCTAATTGACAGTGCAGAGCTCTTGCAAAGTGGTTTTTAAATTTTAATAAGGTCACAGAATTATATAAACAATGTATAAATTGATTTCTCTGATTAAACGAGCAACAAAAAATAGCTCAGAAATGAGCTGAATAAACAAAAACAAAATGAAAAATTCTATACAACTATTTTTTTAAAGTGCCTAATATTCCATTTATTTCTCTCTAAGAATAAAATTCCACAGATGTGGGACCATCAACAAAATTTTCCTGTAATGGTATCCATGACTCAAATCTCGGAGGTTTGATATAGAAGAGAGAAATGGGTTTATGATTATCTATTTTAATTAGAAAATTAATTTAATTAGAGAAATTAATTAATCAGAGTCTTAAATCACACTCTTTTTAAAGGCAAACAGGAAAAATATAGCTTATTGCTGTTTTCTTAGAAGCAGCAGATCTTAATGGTTGTCTAATTTACTTTCCTAATTCATATACATTCAATTAGAAAATCCCACATACTACAAAACTATTATTGTTTTTATTTGTATTTTTCTTGCATGTTTGCAATTAATTGGTTACCTTAAAATAGGACTTCTTGCAAATAACTCTGGTTGTTTTTGTCACTCTGAAATTTGCAAGAGAAAAATTATTCTGACATATCTGCAAACTATTTTCAAGTCATTTGTTATTTGTTGCTGAGAGGGCAGGAAAGATTAAAAGTGGCAAAAACAAAATGATGCCAAGGGGAAAGTCTCTGCAATTAGTTCACCTTTTAGTTCAAGGCCAATGGCTAAGTTAATTACACGAGCCATTCGATTTTTACATCTTGGATGGGTTAAAATTATAGCAGAAGAAACAAGAATGAGCTCTGTAAAGCTCCATCCTCCTCTGAGTCTATGCTTTTCTAACCAGCACTTACCCAAGTATGAAACCTGGAACATATTTAGAGTTGTGACATAATCTTGAAATATAAATTAAATGAAGGTTCATATTACTCAGATTTATAACATTTGTAGCAGAAAACTTCTTTTCACTAGCTTCACCTCTTCTTTGTGACACATGGGAATGGATGCATGAGATGGTAAATATTCTTATATACACTTTCTGCACGAACTAAATTATGAGGAAAACAAACTAGATTAGAATTGTTTCCATTCTTATAACATCTTGCTGCCATTGCAGAGTCATTTGTTTTTGTTGTCTAATGAATATTCTCCTATGTCTATTCACATTGTCAACTACAAGCAGAGTCATCTAGATTCAGGTAGTGAAAATCAGGAAAAGAAAAGCCATGAAAAATTATTTCCCCCTTTTTTGGTAACTATGTGTACAATAATTATGTGAAAGGAAAGGTTAGGAATATGTTATAGGAATGTTTAGTGAAGCACTACATTGTCCTATCTAGAAATTTTGGTCAACACCATGGCAGTTAAATTGATATAAAGAGGAAGGCTTGGTGCATCTCATCAAGATGTTTACATGGATTAGTTATTATGTCATGATCATAACATTCCCAACTGTCTCTATCTGCTAATTTGGAATTTTATTAATGTAAAGTGTATGAGAGGGAAGGGAGAGTTGAACAATTAAAATAATTTCCAGAGCTGCCCTTCAACACTTTCAAAAGCTGCAGCTACTTCAAAATGGAACGCAGATTGCTGTCAGGTGTGCATTTTTGAGACTATCTAACACAAGTCTGCAAGAACCACACTGGCTTCTTCTTGGGTTTGCAACAAGGTGTAATTCTGACCCACAAATCACTATATGAAAGACCACCTGCTCTCATGTGACACTGACTGAAATTTGAGATTGTCAGTGGAGGCCTTCTTGCATGTTCTCACAAGACTAGAGCCAACATATTTATCACATGATACTAAATTCAATAGAACTATACAGGTCAAGCACACAAATACAAATAGCCCTTAGTTGTCTTTAACACTTCTGCCAAAGTGCAGCGAGCAACTCCAATTCATCTTATAACTATACTTTCCGGATCTCAAAAGCGTGCAAATAGAAGAAAAACTCAGGATAATGTGCCCCAGCAATAGATGAATAATATTGTATTTTCTCCTAGGAACTGTCCAAGATAGTTATCTCAAAAAGAGCAGGACAGGCCCTTCCGAAGTGCTTCAAAATGAAGACTCATCCCCAAGAGGACCTATCACATGCACATATCTGGATTTGTCCTCCTAGACCAGTGTCTCACCTGAGGGCTCTTCTTCCAGCTCCAATGGCTTCTGATCACTGTAGCTCTTACCCATTTCGCCTTCTAAGCCTTTCTGCAAATCCCTGCAAGGAAAGTTAAGCTGGCTGTGTCTGTCTTCAACTACCATCAGGGAGTTAAAATATGCTGCTCCTCATGAATTTTTGTGCTTTTAGAACTGCTTTGTATATATAAATTGTTTGTTTTTAAATTATTTAAACTCTATTTTTAATTCTTAGTATTTTAAAAGATTATCTCTGTACTATTTTAGAGGTTAATTACAGTCAAGTTTTAATCCTAGCTATGGGATGGAAAAACCCGAATTGGACCTGGGTAAAGAGGTTGGTTCTGTTGGCCCTCTTGATGGCTTTCATTGCAATCAAGCATGGTATCTTATTTACTATTTGCTTGCTTGGATCACTTTTGGATCACTTCACTGGGATGAGATATGAAGGAATTGCTTACAATGATTCTATTACTCCATCGTGGGACATTTCCAGAAGGTGATACTGGGAGAATACCATTAGACTATAGAATTTCTCAAATTACTGTCTTGTCTCCTGTTCTATTTAGGATCTCCATCAGACATGGGCAAACTTCAGCCCTTCAGGTGTTTTTGACTTCAACTCCCAGAAATCCAGTCAGCTTGCCAGCTGTAAGGAATTGTGGGAGTTGAAGTCCAAAACACCTGGAAAGCCAAAGTTTGCCCATGCCTCATCTACATGAAACTGTTGGGAGAAGTTGTCCAGAGTTTGGTGTGTCAGGTGTCGTCTTTGTGCTAATGATAACCAGATCTGTAACTCCCTTCCACTTAGAATTTTTCTACACAGACACTATAATGTAGTTTGAAGCTTGTTTAAGAGTGGGGTGTCCACAAAACATACATCCCCAATGCACACTACAGCATGCATCAAGCCAGAAATAGAACATTTACAAAACCTCACCAGAAAGTCCACAACAAACTAGATAATGTTTTCTAGACAGTGTAATCAAAGTGCATCCCCTGAAGGGCTCAAAACCAGAATATACTCTGATTGCCTCCAATGCATCAGGGCATGTCAGCAAACTGGCTGAGGAAAAACAAATAATATTTTCTGGTGGCTGTGTCTAGTCATGGATACTGTGGATCCTAGGTCTGGTTCCGATCTGCAACCACTGGATACTGTGGCCACAGTTCCAGCCTAAAACCAGTTCCTGGGATCTTTGTGTAGCACTGCACAGCAAAACTAGTTTGTTTTACTCCACTTCCAAACTGGATTATAGTGTCTGTGTAGACTTGTTCCTAGTTTCAAGAAAGCTGTTTTGAGACTAAACTGATTCTAGTAAAAGCCCAGATGATGCCAAATAAATTGAAGATAGAAATTCTCCTGGGCAGTCAAAAGGTAGATTTGGGAATATGTATAGTCTGTGTTACTTGGGTTTACAAAGGTCCCACATACTCCTGAATTCAGAACAAAACTCCATATTTCACTGCTGACTAGGAACATTTAACTATACAAATTAAACATAATGCATTCTGTGCATCATTTTGGGAGCTCTAGTGGTCTGGGAGGTAATATATAAATACTTATAAGACATTTAATCTTGGAAGCTGAGCAAGGTCAGCCCTTGTTAGGACTTGGATGGGAGACCATTAATGAATACCAGGTACAGTTGGCAATATTTTAGAGGAAGGAACTGGAAAAACCACTTCTGTATTCTTTTCCTAAGCAAACTCTATGAAATTCATGGGGTTGCCATAAGTCGACAGACAACTTAGAGGCACATATTCATACAATTTCAATAAAAGTATTTTCCCTGTAGTTGCTATTTATTTATTTATAGGTGGCAAAGTCTCAGCTGGAAGTGATAAGATTTCACTCAGATCAATCAAGGGGATCCATTTTTGTCTCTGATTTGTAAGTACCATCAGAATTTTACTTTCTGTCCAATGCATGAGAATTGGCATCTTGTTTAGGGTTAGGGCAGGGTAAGTCTTATTGATTCAGCTGTTCCTGGGATCATCTCTTTAAAGTGTTTATTGATTTTTATTGAGAAGCCTGTAGGAGAACACTTCAATCTCTGTGGATACTTTTCATTGACTTTAAAATAGTGGACAAAATAAACATCAAAGGGAGACCAGAGAGATAGAGACCACTTAATTATAATTCTTTAGCAAGATCCAGTCATTCACAAAGGGTTTGAACTGGAATAACATTTTTAGTTAGCAGCACTTGTCAAATTGTAAGCTAGGACCATTGAAATAGTAATACCAATTCTGTAATTGTTACTTTATGAAACAAAGCATTTTTACCTGTTTTCTGAAACTTATGTCATTTTCATATTAGTTCTATTATATATTTTTGATTCTTTCTGCTTTTCTGTTTCATGGAGCTGCACTCTCCCCATCTGAATTTGTACCTGAAAGATCAAGGCAAATTGTGAATTCATGGAGGATAAATTGTGAAGATGCACACTTTGTGTCATTGTTACCATACCATACCAAGTCATGAAGTATGTCAGTTAAGCCTTAGGGCCCTTCCACGCAGCCTTATATTTCAGAATATCAAGGCAGAAAATCCCACAATATCTGCTTTGAACTGGATTATCTGTGTCCACACTCAGATAATGTGGGATTTTCTGCCTTGATATTCTGAAATATAGGGCGGTGTGGGAAACAATTTCCTGGTTTGTGGATTATCACCCACATGAAAGAGATTAAACTCTGATTGTACAGCTAGTGCTTTTTGGGATGTGTTTTGACCACTGAATATAAGTTGTATTTATACTTGAGAAGGAAAAGGAAGAAGACGACTCAATATCTTGGGCTCTTCCACACAGCCCTATATCCCAGAATATCAAGATAGAAAATCCCACTATATCTACTTTGAACTGGGTTATCTGAGTCCACACTCAGATAATGTGGGATTTCCTGCCTTAATATTCTGGGATATAGGGCTGTGTGGAAGGGCCCTTTGTCTTTTCCCAAATATTGGGATTCAACATGTCTTAAATATAATTAAAACATACAGTCTAAATATATATTAATATCTGTAAATTAATCCTTCTCTCTCTATTAAAAGATAAATGATCTGCAGAGTTAAAAACCATTTACCATTAAATTAATTCATTAAAATCAATGAAATAGCACAACATCAAAGCTGTTTGCAATCAAAATCTAACAAAACAGGAAAGTGTTTCACTTGTTGATGGAATAGCAAGGTGGCAGCTATTCTGAAAAAAAAGTCCAAAATCTGAGAGAAGCCACTGAGAAGGTTCTTTCTCTTGTTCCCAAAGTATATGTCTGTGAAGGTAATGGGACAGGATAAAGGACTTCTTAAGATCCTAGGGGAGGGGAGGGGAATTTATGGTCTATATTTGCACCCCCAGGACATCTCAGGGGTCTTTTGAGGGGGAAATTTGTTTTTAAAAAGATTTTTTTGTGCCCAAATACCTCAAATTGGCCTAAAAGGAGCATAGATAGTCCCCTGTACCCCAAGGGGCCAAAACATTTTTTTGCTTTTTTACAAAATTAGTTTTGCTTCTAAATAGCGCAAACAGCACTCTAAAACCACAGGAATGCTCCATGAACATATTGAGAAAATTCCCTTATCCTCACTTAACACAAAGTGCTGGAAAATTAGCTCTGTGGCAGCTATAGGATGCACTGAACTGATCCAGTTTAAAGAAGAGAGGGTAAAAGAAGAGGATCCTCCTCTCCCCCTGTCTCTTCCCCCTTCCATGCTGTTGTGGTGCCTCAGTTGACATCACTCCTGGTGATGAGTGACCAATACTACCATGTTATGCTCATTTGGTGCCATAACAAGAATAGGAGAGGAGGGTAAGAGTGAACGTCAAGTGGCCCTGAATTTGATTGACATCAGGCTAAGTTATGTTAGTGCATCATTCCAAATTATTTCTCTTGTATAACAGCATTATTCAGATATTAATCCTAGTAATACCTACACTCCAGTAATTAAGATAATGGAATGTGAGAAAAGAGTACATGTTGAATAGATGTCTGTCTATATATATATATATATATATATATATATAGCTTAAACCATACCTCATCTTTCTCTCTGGACTATGTTCATAAAAACTGAACACTGGAGGAGCACAAGTTTCTGTTTAAAATTCTCATTTTCCCATAGTTATATATGTTTCATTCCATTTTCATATCCGTTTATGAAGCTAGTTGTAAAAGTCTGCATTAAAACCCATACCTACTGTATTTAATCACATAGTAGTCACATCCCCTTCTGGGGAAGGCAAAATTGGTACCCCTCCCCCCCATCTAATAATCAAACCCTTAGTTTACTCACCAGGGCAAATGAATTATGGGTCTGACTGCCCTTGGTAAAATGGGATTTGATTAGGTTGGGAGCTGAGTCAAGCCCTGCAGCACCAAGGAAAAAGGGCAGGTAGGTGGGGGAGTGAGTTCACCTGCCTGCCCACCTCTCCTCTCTGAGCTATAAAGCATTGCTAGCCTTTTCCTTCTGAGCCACACTGTATCTACTTGCCCGCTCCTCAGCCTGTTTCTTATTTATTTATTTATTTATTTATTTATTTATTTATTTATTTGGGGTTCTATAAGCTACAGCTGGTAGCTTGGAAGAGAAATACTGGGAGAGCTCACTAATATTTCCCTTTCGAATCATGCTGTAGCTCAAAAGAGAGAGGCTAGCCTGCAGGTAAACTCACCTCCCTCAGTCCCTCCCTTCTGAACTATAACACCAAATAGTCACCACAGTATAATAGGCTACCCCCTTTCCCCCCCCAAAAAAAATGGGGGGGGGGAGCTTGACTATTATGCAATAGCATACCATATTTCCTTGCCCTTTTTGAATAAAAACTACATTTTTTGTTTTTAGATTTTTCTAACAGATGCAATATGTTTTTATTTTGCTTTTCTTAATTGGCACTTTCCCCTAATATATAAACTTTGATCTTTTTTTTTTTTTACTGATGAATGGTATCATAAGATTTGAACAAGTTACATATCCATGTATAACAGAAGTGTGAATTGTATATCAAATTAATTTCTTCTCATCACACATTATGATTTTCCCCATATGACTGGGAGAGCTCTAGTTCCTTCTGCATGTATCCTCCTGGGCAATAAATGCAATAAACATCATTTTTAATTATATCATTTTTTGAGTAGCACATAATTGGGAAGAAGACCCCATCATATGAGTGGGGATAGTTGCATCTGTTTTTCAAGGGTAATGAAGCTCTTGAAAACGCTCTAATGCCTAAATCAGGTGGCAATTGTGGACCTGCTTTAAGACCTCACCAAAAAAAGCCCATGGATTCACCCCACAGCAGGGTGAATCCATGGAGTCCTGGCTGGGGGGGGGGGGGGGAGAGCATGGAGAAGCCACCATTCCACACAGCACCTCAATCACCCACCTTACCTTGCCCCTCATCCCATGGGAAGAAGTGTCATCATTCAGCTTCCCCCCATTGCTGGGAAGGAAACCTGAGGTCTCTGTGTTGTCATGGTGGTGGTGTGCACTGATTCCTCTCCTTTTTTTTTGGCATGGAGCCTGATCAGAAGTACATGTACATTATGTGAAGGGCTCCATGCCAAAAATGGAGGGAAAGCAGCATACGATGAGGAAATCGGCCAATCTGATGGGGTAGTGGGTCAAGGTAATACTGTTCCCTCACTAGGGAAAGACGGAAGTCATGCTACCAATGACAAATAATGCTAGGAGTTGTAGTTTAACAACGTTGAATGGCTGCATAATTTTATTGGCTTTGGAGACCAGTGTTCAAATGCCTGCTCCATCATGGAAACCCACTGGATGTCCTTGGTCAACTCAAACTTTCAGTTGTAAAGGAAGGTGAGGATAAGCCTCCCTGAAAAAAATCTTGCTAAAAAAGCTGATGGGTTTGAATTAGGGTCATCATATATCAGAAATGACTAAAAGTCACACAGACACACACACAGAGAGAGAGAGAGAATATCCTTCACCTTGTCGTGGGTAGCTGAGATAATAGGCAAGGAGTGACTTCTTCTTTGATTGGTTTGTCTAAAAGAAGCATTATTTTTGCAGATATTTTGGGGAATTATATATATGTTTTGCATACAGAACACCATTTTGGGTGAGAGGTAGTCTGACTTTGACTTAAAAAGGTCTGCACAATTTTAACCTGATCTAGATAATGAAGCATTTCCAAGAACTTCCTTACCAGTGGTAAAGAAAACGCAGCTATCCTCACCGACATAATGGACTATTCTTGGCTTTCTAGACTACACAGGCTACGGAAACATTTCACATTTTAATAATAACACCATTTCAGAAAGTTTTATAGGGTATTTATGAGTGATAATTTTCATTTTAATTAGTAAACATGTTTTTTGTGTGTGGTGTGCATAAAGTCACAAGTAACAACAACCAATAAAGTTGCCCCATTACTTAAATAGCTTTAAGATGTTTCTCTTGACAATAGCAATTTGCATTTTTATGTGGGCAATTGAAAGTTATTATGATAGATATAACATGATATGAATATCTCCCAACCCCCATTTTATTTTCACAATCCAGGGCCTTAGGAACTAAGTTATGCATAATACAAAGGATAAGAGTTTTCCATAATGCCATGCAACATTCAAAATAAAGCAGTAAAATATGTCATGTTTGAACTTTAACAAAAGACTGAGTATCTTTCACATAAGAATGCCTTGTCCCTTTTAGTCCAGACGGAGTTTTTTACTTAAATGTTAATTACCATGAAATGATACAAAAAATATTTTTGTTCCTCTGTCTCTTTCCATTAGTCTCTCTCCCCATCAACCTCTACTTGTAAACAGTAGTTCACTGTTTGATTTATACTATCATAACTACAATGGCTTCTACACTTGGCAAATGGGACACTGGGTTGTTGTAGGTTTTCCGGGCTATATGGCCAAGTTCTAGAGGCATTTTCTCCTGACATTTCGCCTGCATCTATGGCAAGCATCCTCAGAGGTAGTGAAGTCTGTTGGAAGTAGGAAAATGGGTTTATATATCTGTGGAATGACCAGGGTGAGACAAAGGACTCTTGTCTGTGTGAATGTTTCAACTGACCACCTTGATTAGCATTTAATGGCTTGGAAGTGCCTGGGGGAATCTTTTTTTGAGAGGTGATTTGATGTGCCTGATTGTTTACTCTCTGTTGTTTTGTTGTTGTAATTTTTGAGTTTTTAATACTGGTAGCCAGATTTTGTTCATTTTCATGGTTTCATGAGACACTTTTATCCCACTAAGTAGTTATTTTTTAAGAAAATCCTATTATAAAATTTGATCACCTTCTATCTCTCCCAAGGTCTCTGCATTCTATTGTTTTTGAGTCATGGCACCCCCTCCCCAATGATTTAAAGATCATGAAGACTCTCCAAGCAAGATATATGATGTTTTCTTTATTTATTTAAACATTTTCTGCTGCTCCAAATTTGCAAAATCTCAAAGCTGCTAGAGGTTCCAGGATGGATCTATCAGCAGCTTTACCCCAAAACTCTATCAAATCTAACCCTTCTATAATTGTATCAACTTGATGACTTTTGTGTAACCAACTTGTATCTTTCATATACTGTTCCAATTCCTAAAAATATGAAATGTATAAACTGTATCAAATGAATGTATCAAAATATATCTAGAAGGCAGCTATCTCTCTGTGATCTCAGTTTGCATAGGCCCCGGGGAAAGGAGATCATGGCCAAGGTCCCTCCCACTAGTTCCCAAGCCAGAGTTCCCAAGTCCCTCCCGCTAGTTCCCAAGCCAGAGAAAAACCTTTGTGTGTATATGCAGACAGATGATCCTCTTTGTCATCAAGATGAGCTCAGGGTGTTTGTTCATTCAACTTGAGACTGATAGTATGCTGGTCCCATGGAATTCAGCAAACATGAATTCATTCACTGAATAGGCAGTCAAGCCCTAATTATCAGGAACTACCAGCTTTGTTTTTTGGGTCTTGTGCCATTGGTCTCACATCAAACTGGATACTTGAGATAATCAAAGATTCATCTGCATATCCACATCACCACTTGCCCTAAGTCCATGCCTTCCCAGGCGGTGTCCCTGCAACAGATAAATACATCAAACTAACCAACTACTAACTGTCTTTATTCCCGCCACAGGAATCTCCTTTTGCAGGCTGTGCTGTCAGGGAAACCCCTGACCAATCCCAGCACAGATCCTAGCCTCTTACTCTTTGCAGCCAATCAAGGAAATGAGAGGTTGTTGAATAGCTGCCTTAACTGTTTAAAATCTATTTAAACTGTCATATTTTTCTGTGAAATTGTGATTGTACCTTTTGAAGCGTACTTTGTACTTGCATTCTGTTTGACCAAATTGTAATATACTTCTGTAGCTTGGCCTTCAGTTTGAGTGCTTGTTCTCAATTTGGGCTGATCTGGCTTAGTGAAAGCTCACCAGGCATGAACCTCTTCATCCACAGTCCTAGCTGAAATCATAACATTGTGAGGGCAGGAGATTCTGAAAATCAAAGCATAGCAAATCAAAGGAAATCAAAGTTGGGGCCTGAAATGGACCTTTTCTTGTGGTTCTCATCAGATGGTGCCAGCTGAAGACTTATTTATTTGCCCAGATTTTTTCTGATTCTAACCTGTCTGTTATCCTTAATAGTCATAATTATGTGGTGTCCGTTTGATTTTTTTAATTTTTTTAAAATTGAAATTGAGATCCAAATTGACTTGTCTGATTTTGCTGTTTGGTTTCATCACTATTTCATTGTTTGATCATTTTATTTATTTATCTCTATGTTTTAAACACTGTGTGCTTGCAAATATTTGGGCTTTAAAATATTAAAAATGATATGTGTCAATAATGTCAATGTCAATAGTAATAGTAATAATAAAGTCTGTCCTCGATATTTTGAGGATTTGTCTATTCACGGGTTTGATTAATGATTAAAATATTCACTTTGGGAATATTGGTTAACTGCTATTGAAATGTGGTCGTAGTTGTGCTGGAGGAACTAGAGATTCCTAGAAAGAACATATCTCTGGGATCTGTACATCCTCTGGTATGATCAAATGGAAGTTGACCATAGCATTATCCTCCATAAACTAGATATTCCTGGAGATGTGATCTCTAAGGTTAAAAAAGAAAGAAAACATTTTTATCATTTGCATTTTCCCCCACTTTTGCAGGGGTCATATCCCTCTAACCCCATTGAATAACAAAATTACTTGCTTAGTAGTAGCTTTAGCAGGACAAGTTTTTGGCCTTATTCACTGAGATTATAACAGCTGCATTGGAAAGGAGAGCAAGATATATTTTGTTTCCCAAAAGAAGCAATGAGTAATTATTAGTAATTTACTTATTGCTGAAAAAAAGTCTCCAAAAATTGCACAATTTTTGAAAACCAAAATATTAATAAAACATTGTCCAATTTTATTTTTGCACTTTAACTAAAGGAATGTCTAAGATTAGGGTAACACAAAGGAAATTTGTTGCTTTCCTAATACCAAGATCACATTTAGTTACTAAATTCAAGCTTTTCCTTTAATTTGCCCATTTATGGAAATCGGAGAAGATTGTAAAGAGTTACTGTATTACTTGGAAGGAACATCCTAATGTATCAGTTTAAACCATGCTCCAAAGTTTAAATATTTCTCTATATTTCCATTTAAATAAAAAAAATCCCTTAAGCTATATATAATCATGAGTATGAATTTGCCTTGATAGTGATACAATGGTACTGCTGTAAAGTTAAGAGATTCCCATTAGTTCTATTTTTTTATTTTTAAATCACAAAAACAAAATGAATAAATGCACCTCTGTGTTTTTTCTTATTTCTCCCACTCAGGAAGGAATTTAATGGTTTGCTTTTCTAGAAGCATTTCTATTGTATGTTAGTTGGCAGTAAAAAAAATCATCAGGTAAAATTGAAAAATTTAAAGCACTAAATGTTATGTAAATAGACTCTGCGATGACAGAGTTTGTTTCTTTGGGCCCTGAAGGCAGTGCAATTCCCTTTTAGAACCTGCTAAAACTATGCAGAGAGAGAATGCCTATTTATCCACTTTTCTTCATGGCTGTTGGATTAGTAAAACAAAGTAACAGGCAATCAGACAAGACAGCAGGAAGCTCACACCTAAAATGCATCTCATCATGGGTAAGATGCCTGGGAAGAAATTGCCTGTCAATAAATCATGGTGCTAGGAAAGATAGAATCATTTTTCTGCTCTTCACAACACCAAGATAAGTAATGAAAATAATAAAGCTAGAATGAGTCCAGTCCAAAGGACAGTACAGACTGCTGCCAAATACAGTAAAATCACAAGGGCTCATTTGGAAGTTTTACAAGGGTAGAGACCACTTCCTTCCCTCCTGCCGCAGGCATTTAGAAGAACATGAGTTGAGGAGTAAATAAATGAGCCATATCTTTTTCACTTTTCCCTACCATATTCCCGTTTTCTAGAAAAATCACAATCTTATATTTTAAAATATGTCTTTTTCTCACTTATGTGAAGGCTGTCACTTAAAGCAATCAAATTATTCTCTATGATCATAAGCACCTTTCACCTGTTCCTCATTCTTCACTGTAAGATTGCTGTTAACGGCATAAACATATGTGACATTCCAATGACTATGAAAAAGAAGCCATACCAATTCAATAAAATAGATATACAAAATGGCACTGTATATGCTCAAGAATATCATTCCCCCCACCCTTGGCCCAATGCCCTGGAGCAAATCAAAAACAACCTTTTTCCCACTCCAGACTTCTATTCTATTCTATTCTATTCTATTCTATTCTATTCTATTCTATTCTATTCTATTCTATTCTTCAAAAGTATCTTGATTACCTCCTTTCATTTCAGTATAAAGTACAATATTGCACAATGTGCAATGGATTGGATATGGGAGTGTGTACTGGAGTCAGCTAAATTTATTGTTGATATTGTGCACCTTCAAGTTGTTTCCAGTTTATGGCAACCTTAAGGTGAACCCACCATAGATGTTTCTTGGCAAGATTTGTTCAGAGGGAGGTAGTCTGACAGACTGTGACTTACTCAAGGTTACCTAATAGTTCAATGGCTCTCATTTGAATAAATCCCACATCCCCCCCCCCAAAAAAAAGAAAAAGAAAACCACAGCAAAGAGTGAAAACAGAATTGATAAGATAGATATTAAACGAAGAACATATTATATCAGGGTATCTACAATGAGCTCTACGGGGGAAAGTGTGTGATCCAGATTTTTTAAAGTTACATTTTCTCCTTTTTTTTGGTCTCCCACCCAATGGGTGGGAGGGAAGAAAAGAGGTTAGGAGAACATCTGGTGTTCATTATGAGCTGCTATAATATGTTTTAATTTTCTTGTATCTTTTTACGTTCTTTCTAATTCCCAGATTTAATTCCCTTCCAAATTCCAAAACTCAATCTTTATCTCATTTCCTGCCCCCTCTGTAGAATTTGGAATCCTAATTATCTCTTTATGTTGTTTGTCAGGCTAAAATTTGGCTGCTAGTTTCTTTCCTTATTCCTTCCTTTAGCAAAATGCAATATTTTCATCAATTTCTATCAATATAATGTCATCATCAATGATGAAGCACTTTTGAGCAACAACTACTACAATGACAATCACAGCAACATATAAAGAGAAATGATACAGAACACTTTAATGATAAAGAGCACTTTAATTTTATACTTGTATTATGGTTGGGTAGTTGCCTATGGGAAGCCTATCAGGATATCACAAATATTACTGAGGCTGGATCTACACTGCCATAGAATGCAGTTTTAGAATTCAGATTGACTGCATTGAATTGGATTATATGGCAATGTAGTCTCATATAATCCAGTTCAGTGCAGTTAATCTGCATTCTGAAATTCTATTATATTGTAGTATGGACCTGGTCTGAGTTGCTTGCATGCTTTCAAGTGCCAGAAGCAAGGGAAAGCCATCTGAGGCATAAAGACTGGCCATATCTACTAGTAAACAAAGACTAGTTCAGAAATACTTATGTTCACAGACTCCATAATGGATTTTTGTAGTTGTGTGAAGCCACAATAGTGAAGATAAAATATGGAAGACAGTCACTGGAAACCAGGTGCCAATTGCAGATGGGTGGATAAAGAGTATCTGAAGAAAGGGCAGTAGAAAATTTACCCCAAATAAGATGATATTTCATCACTTAACATCTTTCTGGCTATAAATAAATGAAAATAGGAATCAAGAAAATATTTCTAAAACGTTTTGTGCTAGAAGGCATCAAGGTTTATATTTTATTGTTTCATACTATTATTTTGCCATAGAATAGGAATATGGTTTATGTTAAGTTGAAATCATGTTTTCTTATAAATCAGATTCTACAGTCTCTGATAAGTTGATTAAAATTTGTTTTACCCTATTGCAAAGATTTTGTTTTAATCAAAAATGGAATGATAAATATATGGTATCATGTCTGGACAATCAGGAAAGTCTTTGGATACAAGAATTTCTTGTGAGAGATTAAATAGTTGGGAATGTCTGTGGTGGACAGTTCTCGAGCAAATCCTAGTGGTGCAAGACTACACAAAATGATGAAGTTGGTATAATTCCTTTGCTCAACAAAGCTCAACTGGGTATGCTGCCAAGAAAAGAACAAATAAGATATATGGTCATTTTAATTAAAAGTAATGAGGAAGGGGAAAGTGGATGGTATTCCACATCTGGTTTAACAAATCCTAACTAAGCAATTTTTTCTAGAGATGTGCATACAGAGAGGGGAAAGTGCTAAATATAGTTCAGACAAAAGCTGCTGTTTTGCAAAAAAAAACTAGATAACACAAACTTGATATTGTTACTAGCTATTTGTGATGTGAGGATGTGATGGCGATCTGGCTGCGACATCTGTCATCCCATTGATCGCCAGGGTTGATTCGGCTGATCTGGCTAGCTAGGCGGATGTCCCCTTCCTCCCTCACCACTCCATGTGCGTCCATCCCGAAGCTGCGCGCTCGGTGGAAGAAGACGACGTCCCAGGTATAGAAGGAGTGTACTGAGGTCTCCAGCCTTCGGTCCTGGATTTACTAGCTATTTAAAATGGGCTTTGAAATTCAGCAAATAAGGTTTGTGAATCCATACATGTGTATGATGATCAAACACTATATAAAAGTCCATTTATAGGACACAGAATGGAAAACCAAGGACAAACGGATTTTTTGCCAGATAATCTATGCTTAACCTGCTATCCTTATTTGCCCTGATTTAAAATGATTGCTATGACCATCTAAAATTTTGAACTGTCTGCAAGAGTGGTAGAGATATGACTCTTTTTTATAGCTGGAAATTTGAAATGCTTTAGTTTGCTAAAAATATATGCTTCTTTTTTTTCAAACTAAGATTTAGTGGCCCTCTCATTTCCTTACATGCTAATTATCATCTCTGTTGCTTTGTTTACTATTTCATTCATTATTTCATCATAGCTGGTTTAGACTAGTCATATCATAACTAGTTTAATTGTAACGTTTGTTGCTATTTTATAGTCCTTTTGGAAGTTGTGTCTTAGTTATTGTTTGATATTCTTAGTTTCTTACATTGTTTTGCTGCAACATTTGGGCTTGTACCTTCAGGTCACCTGACTGTTGGCACTTTTGGCACACCATATGGCACTGTTATCGCTTCCTGTTTTATGTTGTTTATTGTTTTATAATTATATATTGCTTTTCACAATCTTGTTTATTATTTCAATACATTTTAAATTGGCTTTATTTTGCAGTGTGCTACTGGTAAAAAGATTATTCTAATTTCTTAATATATCAAGAGTAGTACAGCAAAAATCCAGATTTTCATTCTGCATTCTGTTTAAACTGATCAAGGACAGTGCTTGTTCCATCCTATGCTGAAGATGGTGCTTGCCAATTCTGGGTCAAATAATTTTGCCTCTTTATTTGATTATGCTTCCAGCTTCTGCATTCTTGGAAAACTGTTCCTTGTTGTCATCTTCCACACCAAGATCAATGGAGAGAGATAGACCAGGGAGTGCAGATATCATGATGGCACATACTCTACCTAAAGAATGTGTACAGAGGTTTACTGACATAAACTATTTTTCTCTCTTCAGTTCTGCCTATTCCCCCCATGATGTATTTGCTTTTTCTAGACATACCTGCATAGCTAGTCCTCTGACTCATTGAGGCTGTTACAGTGTTGGCAAGTAAACATCATGACCAAAAATGATGGTAACCATAGCCTAACACCCTAGCAAGACAGCTCCAGTGCTAGGTGATTTCTTGCTTGAATTACAGTCTTTAAAATAACACTTTTGCCTTACTCCAAGAAACTTCATATTCCTTAAGCAGTTGTAGCCTTTTGAAAGAAGGAGTTTTTAAAAACATTTTTATTCCATAAGCTGTCATCCCAGTTCCATAAAGTGAGATGTAACATACACTGTTTCTTCCCTTCAGACATCCTGTTTTGACAAAGCATGAGTAGTTAGAAGGTATGCAAGCTGTTCTGCCTCCAAGCTTATGTGCTGGACTGAGATTTACACAGTTTCAATTCTGGTGGTAGTTTGACCAGAGAAACCAATTTTGCAAAGCCCTGCTATGTTTTTTTCTATCTGTAATCAAAGTTCTTCATACCTTTATCTTTAAAGAACAAAAAGGAAACATTCTACATCAACTACTTAGTTAAGTATATAAGTACTTTCCTGAAAACCTGAAGAACATGTCGTTCATCCAGTTGATGGCAGAATGGACATCCATCTCCCAATACAGCTGATACCTAGTGAAATAGATAGGAGAAGGAGAGAGTTATAATTGTGGTAATAGTTCCATAATCATGTCTATGGACTATTGGTACATGCTTGGCTGTGCACCTTTGATATTGTACCTCTATTCATGCATTAATTTGGCAATTCATGATTGAACTTCCATGCAACCTCATAACTTTGCCTTTGGTACTAGCTTTCTTTTGGTTTTTTATTTTTTGTTTTAGGGTAATTTCACAATTCCAGTCTTGAATGTGTGTATATATATATAAAATGAACAGCTTTGGAATAATGAGGAGGAAGAGAAGGGAACACAGGAGGAAAATCTCACCCCTTGATGACACTTTTCTGCAGCATGCTGGAACAGAAGTGGAAGGGGCCCATTGTACCAAGATATTTGTTGTGGATTTCTTCTGTCCTTTTTGAGGACACGAGATAGTTTAATAATAATAATAATAATAATAATAATAATAATAATAATAAGATTTATTTGTATCCCACCGTATCTCCCCATGGGGACTCAAGGCAGTTTCCAACAAAACAGACAAACATTAAATGCCTATAAAACAAAAACCCTAGAGATAATTTAAACATCAAACAACACTAAACATTATACAACAAATTAAAATATGCAATTTATGTCCAATAAAAACAATTTAAAAACCAGCCTAGGCAGAGTGTCATAACAGTTCTAATTCCATTCTGCTTAGTCTGTACTATGAGTTTTATACCTCCTCCTCATTGTATGCTTATGAGCTTTAAAAGTTTTAAGCTGTTTTTTTAAAGGAGAGTAAGGAGGTGGCTATTTTGATCTCCTTGGGGAGGGAGTTCCAAAGGAGGGGTCAACCACAGAGAAGACCCTCTCTCTCGATTCCACCAGCCATGCTTGAAACAGGAGTGGGACTGAGAGGAGAGTTTCCACTGCTGATCGAAGGGCCCAGGCAGGCTTGTACAAGGAAAGGTGGTTTCTTAGATAATTTGGGCCCAAACTGTTTAGGGCTTTAAAGGTAATGCACAGGATCAATGCATGTGGCAAGCTGTATCACATCACTGCTCTGCTGCATTGTGATTGATATAATTGTGCAACAAAGTTATGCTAGTTTATAAAGCTTGCTTGTGCCATGGTAGCAGCAATATCCATCTAGCTACTTGAAAACATCCAATTTCATCTTATTTCAGACATTAAGCATGGTTAAGCATGTTTAGTATTTTGATGCTGTCCCTCCAGAATATACCAGGGATCTCAAATAAGGGGTTGGGAAGAATACTGCCTGAACATTCAGACAGCTATTCCTGGTAAGACTTGACAACACTTGGCTTTTGTGGATTGAGGCTCTAGGGGCCAGCACAACACTGGAAACCTCCTGTGTAAGTATACAATGACATATCTACCC
Source organism: Anolis sagrei (assembly GCF_037176765.1). Lineage (NCBI taxonomy): Eukaryota > Metazoa > Chordata > Lepidosauria > Squamata > Anolidae > Anolis > Anolis sagrei. Next base: position 135,998,844 of record NC_090023.1, read on the forward strand.
TGGTTGAAGGCGAGACCTCTACCAGAAGTCGCACGACATCATGTAGTGGCTGCTGTAGCACTCCATCCCTAAGACAGGATGGAAACATCGTAGGATGCCGATTTAGATGAGTGTAATTCATTATATGACAACTGCTTATGCATTAGTTGAGGAAGAGAGAGAGGAAGCCAAGGAAGAGAACTCTTGATGACACTTCTCTTCCCTTCTCCTCTAGGCCTCAGATCTTCTCTCACAGGATTTTCTACGTTAGGAAAAGGAGACAAAAATACCAAATGGAAAACAAAACTGGATTACTGCTTTTTATTTATTTATTTACTGTATTTATATAGAATCATAGAATCAAAGAGTTGGAAGATACCTCATGGACCATCCAGTCCAACCCCCTGCCAAGAAGCAGGAATATTGCATTCAAATCACCCCTGACAGATGGCCATCCAGCCTCTGTTTTAAAACTTCCAAAGAAGAAGCCTCCACCACACTCCGGGGCAGAGAGTTCCACTGCTGAACAGCTTTCAAAGTGAGGAAGTCACCTCTCTTGTAGTTTGAAGCCATTGAATCCATATTGCCTTTCTCACCCATGGGGGGACTCAACCTATTAATGGCAAAAATTCAATGCCAACATACAGTAACATAAAGAAATCATAATAATTACTACATATAACTATGACTTAAAATCATTAAAACCATTAAACATAAGACATGAACAAATATTAAACATTTAAATGTTCAGACAAAGCATTAAAATCATCCTTGTATAAATATTGAAATCCCATATTACACAAAAACCCAAAGATGAATGACATCTGGAACCTCTGTAAAAATTAAATAAACATGGCATGACAATTACACCTAAATGCATGTCATCTAGAAGACTTTTCCACATTAAAGCAGGATATGCCAAAATGAACTGCTAACCACCAGGCTGTTGGAGTTAAAAATAAATGTAATATTCCAACTAAATACATAACATTCATTTATTTCTACAAACGTGACTGCATAAGCAAATGGATTAACATTAATTTTAACAGACGCTACAGTCATAATAAAAACAATATTCAGTGGGTGTTAAATGAATTGAAATATAATGAAGCATGAAGACTTTGTAAACCTTAAAGCCATAATGGATTTCTTTCTGAAGTTGTAGATTTGTTCAGGGACCCATTAAAACACAGGGAAATTCTTTTCCTGGCTACAAGCAAGTACTTTTTTTAAAAAAAAAAAAAGTTATTGGTAACCACCGATTATTTGCTCCCGCAGGTAGTAGTCACTTAATGAGAAATATAACATAATAATGCTGTACATGATGTACATCTTACTGCTTTACAAGAAGAATAGTGGAATGTTTGGTTGAGCCTTAAGCTTTCATCTGGACCTGCCCCAATCAGTCTTCTAAAAGAGGGGGACTGGATATAGGGGCGCAAATCTTCATTTAAATACAACTACATTCAATGCAGAAAGTTATCTCCCTCTACTTTGTAGCATTGAAAGATTTCTGTGCATTTTTCAATTGTTTCCAGAACATCTTTTTGTGGAAAAAGTTAGGAGATTATTTTTTGCATACAATGTTTTTTGTTGCACAAAAACCAATTTTGTTCTAAATTCAATTGACAAAAAATCCCAAATGTGAAAAATCTAATGGTTCTTTGGACTGAAATATTTGAGAAAAGTCTACTCACTGCTAGCTAGAGATGAGCATCCAAAAGCCACCTATGTGCAGAGTCCAGAATCAACTCTTTCAAGGTGGCAGAATGAACAAGCTGCCCTCACAGCCTTTGTTCCTCTAATACTTCCATTTAAGAGAACTAAGAAAATACTTACATCCTTTAGCAGTTCAGGGATAATTTTGGCATGGTAGTTATGGGTCCCTTCTTTCTTTACCACCACTTTCACAAATTAAGATATGTTTGGGAATGAAAACATGGTAATTTTTCCCCAGAAGACACTATTTGCAAGCATTTCATGAATCAGAGATGTGCATCAGCGCTCTAGAGGCAAAATGGGGGGGGGGAGAAGTTAGGGTCAGTGAGCCCCCTATTACCCAGCTATGCCCTTCTGAATTTTACAGAGGGCTCCAGGCTGCATCTACAATGCATTTCATATGCTGCAGAGCCAGCTTCATGATGCAATGTGGTTTAGACTTGGGACTCTCTGAAACATATTAAGCTTAACTTTCCTTTATGTACCTTATTGGTCTTAATTCACACTATAGTATTCTTTGCCGCCATGCATTTTCTAGCCACTGAAGTTTGTATTTAGTTAGCTTTAAATTGGATTATATGGTTAGTACACATGTGCTCTAAGTTCCACAGACATATTTGGAATGGTAAACAAAATATATTTTAATCCAACAAAGCTTTCCCTAAAGCATGTTTATGTATGTCAGAGGATGAGGACAAGGACTGAGTGAGATAAGGAGGATGGACAGTAGTGCTGTTCTTTGACTTTGGTTCTGCCACAGCAAGCTTAAGACACAGAGAGACTGTCATCCTTGGCAGGTTCATACACTAGACCCCCAAATTTGGTTCTCCAGAAAAAATCACCAGAAAATTTAGATTATCTTGTGAGACTATTAGTAGTAGTAGTAGTAGTAGTAGTAGTAGTATTTCCCACTTTCCTCAAGGCAGGTAAAAATAATGCAAATTACAATTTAAAATCTACAACATATAAAGGGTTCTAGAACCTATAAGCCCCCTTGAGCTCCCACTGGGGTAGAAAAAGGCAGGATATAAATATAATAAATAAATAAATAAAACCTAGGGGCAGCTATTGAAAAGGCTTCTCTTGAATCCTCACCAACTTGTGATGATGGTGAAAATGAGAGAAGGGCTTCTCCTGATGATTTTAGAGTCCAAACAGGTTTATATAGGAAGATAGCCTGGACCTGAGCCATATAGGGATTTATAGGCCATAACTTGCACTTTGAATTGACTTGGCTCTTTTGCCTGAACATTATACTATTTTCAGAACTGGTAATGTACAAGGTCAATACCAACAAAGAAGTGACATTATTCTTGACTTCTGGCCAGACTATTCCTTCTTGCTCTTTAGGAGAGGGGTAGAAGCTCTGGACCTTCGCTCTGGTCAGAAGTAGTCCTCCCTGTAAAAAAACAACATCAAGTTAAAAATCAGCTTAACATTGCTTTTATTTGCATTAAAGAAAGACTGTTGTCTCTTCAATCCAGTAGTTACTGTGAAATAAGCAGGTTACCAGAAGTGAAAGATATTGGGATACATGACCGAAATACAAATATAACTTCTGGATCCCACATTTTCTCAAGTTGACCTTTATCAGCTTTGTAATATAATTCAATTTCATTTCGAATATTAGCATAAAGGACCACACAATCATATTTTTGGCAGAACACTGTTTGTGTGCTTTGTGTTCCTCTAATGGTAAAATATGCACCTATTAATCACTCATCATAAACTCTCCTGCCAAGATGCAATTATTAAGTTCAAACAAAAATGAATGAGCAAGAGAGAGAGAGCACGCTCTTCATTTTGGAATTTTGGCATTCTCTTTTTCTCTCCAGGTTTCTTTTATCACAAGGGAAAAATTGTGCAAAGGACAAATCAAGGTAGAAGATGGTACTCGTAAAATAACAAGACAATGCCTAAGAGCAAGAGAGGGGAAATCATTTACATAGTAAATGTAACATTTACAATTTGGAAGTTCAGAACTGAAACCCTAAGGAAACTTGGCAGGGATATTTCGTTCTTTTACACTGGTAGCTGTCAAACTTTCAATCTTCCACAAATCTTATCTGCCTTAACTTGTCTTCTGTTGAGCTGGGGGCATCTTTGTAAATGACTGGCAAAGAGGATGCAAATAAGATGGAAAAAACAGAATGGGACTTGGAGTAAATAAACAAAAAATAAATGATTTAATGGATACCAAAGAATTGGTTTGTTGAAGTGACTTGTAGGAAATGCATTTTCAAACCTACACCAACAAAACAAATCAAATACTTGACACTTCCAATGCAAAGTATATGGCAAGAATGGGCAAATGGGTGGTAGAATTTTCTCACATACCCAGCAGGCTACATCTATCCCTCCCATTCCAAAGGTAACTCAATATTTGGCCACAAAGCAATTGGAATTGCAAGCAGATGTGACAAAATACTTCTTGTTGACATGTTGAGTGGTATAAAGTGAAATATACAGGTATTTTGGGAGATTTGGGCATTCTGAGGAAGCTGCATTTTCCTTCCCAGTTATAGGGCTACAGCTACTGCAAGAATAGGAATAATCACTCCTTCCTTTCCTGCATCCCTTCTCAGAACACTTGATTGCTCAAGCTAGTGTCACTACAGACACAGAGTGATGACCACAGGTGCCTTCATGCCTTTTGGTTGCTGTTAAGACCAGATCAATGGGGAACGATAAGAGCCATTGCCTGTCCCCAGGTTGCTCAAGCATGGGGAAATGACTGTGAACAGCTGTGGTCAGTACTAAATAGAAAGTGGTCCTACAGTTCATACTAGCAAAAAAAATATGAGTGTGTTCTGGAGTTTTAGGGAAGCTCGGCAGCATTCTTTGACTTTATTAAAAAATGAGACAGTCCCCAAGTTATGAACAAGATAGGTTCTGTAGGTTTGTTCTTAAGCTGAATTTGTATGTAAATTAGAACAGGTACATTTTAAAGCGTAACTACAGCCAAATATATTAGCTTTGGATAGGGTTAAAATGTTTGTGATGTTTATTTTGCTGTCTGTGCCCCTGTTCAGAAGATTTCACATCATTTTCTGTCCCTGTGATGGATTCTGAAAAATGTGGCTTTTGAGATAAAGCATCAATTGAGACACCTTTTCCCCCATCATGACTCTTTCAGGAGTGAATTTCCCTTTATAGGGGTAGATTTCTCTCACTTTCTGTTGTCTCACCCGCATTCTTAACTACAAGTCATTTGTAAGTCAGATGTTTGTAACTTGGGGACTGTATGTAGTCTCCCCTTGCACTAAGGCGAATGAACTGCCCAAAAAGTCATTCAACTCTTCACCAACCCATTTGACCCATGTAGATTGACTCTGTGTTATTCCTGCTTGTCAGAAATACCAGGGAGAAATAGCCTGTCAGGGAAAACCAGTGACAACCCTAGTTCCCCTCTAACATTATTGAACACAAAGGGATTCAAGTCAAAATATATAAGAGCTAAACATGCAAAGCTTTGGATTTGGATAAACAAATCTTTGGCTTCCTATATATAATTTCTTCCCTGCTATAAAAATGTTCCCATTCCCACTACTATGAAAAGTGCAAAATTAATTAATTTCTCATCAAGGAATAATCTGAAAATGAAAATGTCACCTCACCGCAGACTTTTACCTGACCATTTCTTTACACTGCTTGTTTTAAACTAGCAAGTAAAATGCAGCTTCACTCTTATCCCCCTCCTTAGATCACACAGGGACCAACAGTGCATACAATAGTCTGTTGTTTATTTTCAAGTCCATGGAAATGCTGCTGCTGCTAAGCAAATCCAACCCTTGTTCTGTTTGGTTTTTTTTACTTGTCTTCTAAGCCTTTCTGAATTAGTTTGGCACACACTAGAATAAAATGTACCCCTTCAAAGTGGTCTCTGACTTTTTGAAAATCACCACACAGAGATTAAAAATGAAGCTCTACAGCTTTCAGAACGATAAAGAGTTTTATACTTCTCTTGATGGACAGCAAGAACTGTTGTTCCTTCCTTTTTCAGCTGATGCTGTCTCTCTCACTGACATTTCATGGAACACAAAATCCAAGTTTCTTAACACAAGGACAACTAAGAGGTTGCTGTCAAAATTATTAAGCCGGCCTTCTCAGATCATCGGTATTGGAGGGACATGTGATTCCCCTTGGGACATCATCTTATTTTTCAATGTTAATCGTGAGTTCATATATTTTTTATTTGAGAACACACACACCAATGTATGTATGAGTGCGAGTGTGTGCATACACATACGCACATGCACACACACAGAGAGATTGTTAGCTCTACAAAGAGATACATTTGCCTCAGGCAGATGGATATAGCTATGGTCAATTCAACATTTTTTAATATATTTGTTATTAATATTTTGGAAGTGGATGAAAATTTTGCAGCCTTTCAGATGTTGCTGGACTGCAAGTCCCATCAGTCCTAATCAGTATAGTACATGGTGAGGAATCTGCAGGGCTGCAATCCAGCACCATCTGGTAACTCAACTGGAAGATTCTCATCCATGCATAGAAGAAATAAATAATTTTAGTTTTTGTTATCTACAGTCCGGCTGCTTGATTGCAAGAAGTTTCTCTCTCTCTCTCTCTCTCTCTCTGTGTGTGTGTATGTATATGCTTTGAAGTTGATTATATGACAGTGTAGACTTATATAATCCAGTTCTAAACAGATAGCATGGGATCTTAGAAAGTAAGAGTGTGAAGGCTGTCAGTTTATTCTAACTGTTGTTTGCAAAAATGCACAGTGAATGTCTGTTTTTGAGACAAAAGGCTGATTGGAACAGAGACTTGGCCATTGTCTTGGCCAACGTACAATGGTTACTCCTACTACTGATACATTACTCTTTGTGACAGAACATCATCTTTAATATATGATGATAAAATTTGAAAACAACTCCCTCAAAGAAAAGCAAACTTTCCTCTGCCACCATACAATGTAAATCCTTCCTTAATATAAAAGCTTTTTTTCACAAGTTTAACAAATAAAAGATTTATGCATGAACATAAGTATGCTTATAGTAAGTTTTATTTGCACAACTAGAACTCTGAAGGAGAATAAATAAATAAATAAATAAAGACATAAATAGAGAATATGTATAGTTTGATCATACTATCATTGAGTAGAAGGGATCACAAAAACCATCTAGTTTAACCCCTTGTCAAGCAAGCATAAACAACTGAAGAAGAAGAAGAAGAAGAAGAAGAAGAAGAAGGAGAAGAAGAAGAAGAAGAAGAAGAAGAAGAAGAAGAAGAAGAAGAAGAAGCTTATTTTTCTACCCCATCTCCATCTCGGGGCGGCTTACATGGGGCCAGGCCCAAGGCAACATACAATTAAAAACAGAACAATAACATGTTAAAATAGCGTAAAACAGCATTAAAAATAATAAACAAGCATCATAAGCAATAACAGACTCATTTTTTGAGGGGGAGGAGGCCAATATGCAAAACTAGTTAAAGGATAGGCTGGTCAATAAGGTGAATAGAATGTATAGAAGCATGGGAATAGAGCAATTAAACAGGCTCATTTCACCTTAACTTAAAAATGTAGTAATCAAATATAGGAATTTGGAATCAGGTCATGGTTAGAGACCATCTGTCAAAGGAGTCGTCAGTTGAATGCACAATGAAACATCCACATCTAAAGCACTTCCCACAGGTGTTATCCAACTGCTTTTTAAAAACTTCCAGAAAAAAGCTCACTATTGTCTTTAGACAGTGTCCTCTACTGTTAAAAAAAACATCTTCACAGTGAACATCTTCAAAACATTTGGGTGAAATGTGTTTTAGTCTACAGAGCAACAAAAAGCACTTGCTACATCTTACATGATATCCTTTCATGACTATCTTAGTCATCTTACACTATCTTGAAGGAGACCCCAGTGGCGCAGTGGGACCCTTGTGCCAGCAGGACTGAAGACCGACAGGTCGCAGATTCTCATCTGGAGTGTGGATGAGCTCCTTCTGTCAGCTCCAGCTCCCCCTACGGAGACATGAGAGAAGCCTCCCAAAAGGATGGTAAAACATCAAAAACATCCAGGCATCCCCTGGGCAACATCCTTTCAGATGGCCAATTCTTTCACACCAGAAGTGACTTGCAGTTTCTCAAGTCGTCCCTGACATGAAAAAATGTCTATCTTATCACATCTTGGGGCAGCTATACATGGACCCTTTTTCCTGGACCTGATAGTTTTGAATCCCCCTCCCCCCATTGCTGTGTGATTGCACATAATGGAAAGGATTAGAAAAGTAGACCCATTTTCTAATATCAGTACCAGGAGATTTCAGTAAGAGAAAATGTGTGGCATGTTATGGCTATTTTATTATGATATATGTTGGTGTTAACAGGGTCACTGCAGGGCAAATGTGGGTCAGAAAAATGTAATGCCAGATAGATTATTGTTATCAATATAGCCAAACCCTAAGACAAGTCATGGCATAGCAAGAGGACGAGTTATAGGGATTGCACTGAAAGAATGGATCAAGAAAGTAATAGATGGCAGTTCCAACCAAAGTAGAGAAACATCCTTTTGGACTGCTATTCCCAGAATCCCGTCTGAAGGATTTTAGGATAAAAAAGTAACTATCTTATGCTGTAGCTCCTAGTTGACTGTACAGTTCCCAGATATTGTGAGGAAAGGTGAAATGATCTATCCTGTGAAAAATAAAATAGACTTTGGCCTGTCACTCTTGTGAGGAAAGGTGGAATAAGCTTCCCTGAAAAGAAGAAAATAGCTTTTGGCCCAGCATTCTAAGAGCTACGCTTCTTTTTGGAGAACTGGAGAAAAGGGCTAAAACTATTACATTCCTCCAAAGCTCTGAAGTCTGGCTTCTTATTTTCAGAGTTTCTGCAACATTGATTTGGATTGGTCTTTCATTCTTGCTAGAATATTACCAACAGCTGATATTGTACATCATAATTACCACAGACCAATAAAAACAAAATGTTAACTACTGGTAAATAAGATATTTTGCTTGCCTGGGGAGCTACTTCTTTTCCCCCAGGATAATTCAGACATCTGTTCAGTGACTAAATGACCACTTTTTTTACAGAAGCTATAGTTACCATTTGCAGTCAAGGCCTTGACTACCAAGCTACTCAAAATATATTTCATTAATAGAACAGGTCAAGAAATACAAGTTGATAAAAATATTTAGCATTGTACATCAAATATATATATATATATATATATATATATATATATCTCCATAGAAACCAGCTGATATGGAAATAAGAAATTTTATAAAACATCTGAAAGTGTCAATTCTATAAACATTCAAAGGGGAAAAGATGCAGCGACAGAATTCATGTGAAAAGCAGGAAGCGGTAGGAAGGAAAAGGTTATGTTAACCCAACTTTTCTTTTTCCTTCAATAGAGGTTGAGTGAAAAATTCATTTTTATGTGCCCCATCTTGCTTGCAATATAAGTTAGTGTGCCTTTAAAACGACGATTGTTGAGTGTAAATATTTCATTAACCACCTTGTAGCTGCTTCTGCCATTTACATTTCACTTTCACATCTGAAGAAGTAGAACACTAACCTACAGAATCTGATGTTGAGTTGAAAGCAGGTTGATCTGGAAAAGGTGCTATTAAATCAATACAGAAGTCTTTCATACCAAATGAGAGTGCACTAATACAGTTATGTGTTATAGTAATGAATTGACTTAGATTCAAGTACTGCTGTTTAACAAGGTTGTGAGTCGGAATGAAATCCTCCATTGAGTTGTGTGCACATAATTGCCATTCTTGCAAGATGTGTACACAGTGGTATCTGTGTGTTGAGAAATAAATCATTAGGACAATAGTTATCAAAGCCAAGTAACGTTGTAATAAATATTGTACATACATACTGTAACTGATAGGTTGTACCACTAAAGGGGAAAATTTTCTTTTTAAATGAAAACAAAGAAAGCTATTATATAATATTGTTTTCAAATGTTAATGGGAGAAGGATTCAAAGTACTGCACTGTTATTTCTTTTTATAGGGCACTAGGTTTGAATTCCAATTGCAAATAAGTCCTGCTTCGGTAATGTATATAATAAGCAGAGACTTTAAGTATTTTTCTACTTTTATTATTGCAGTTGCTTTTTTTTTAAATCTCTAAGGTCACAATTCCATTGAAGCTTTAAAAATTTCCCTGTGGGCATGTAGTCAGTTATGTGGGCACAAAATCTCTCTCTGCACAAAAGTAAATAAATAAATTCAGTTCATAAAAAGAGTGAAAGAAAAAAGTTAAAAACACATTAGGTTTCTGATGGGGCCTCTGCATTTAATGGATTGAGAAGGGACTATGTTTTAAAATTCTTATCATCGAATCATAGAGTTGGAAGACACCACATGGGTCATCTAGTCCAACCCTCTTCCATGCAGGTAAAGCACAACCAAAGCACCCCCGACAGATGGCCATCCAGCCTCTGTTTAAAAGACTCCAAGAAAGGAGCTTCCACCACACTCTGAGGCAAAACTTCTACCTTTGAATAGTTCATATGGTTAGGAAGTCCTTTCTAATGTTCAGATGGAATCTCCTTTCCTGTAATTTGAATCCATTGTCCTAAGTCTTAGTTTTCAGGGCAGCAAAAAACAAGCCTGCTCCTTCTTCCTTACAACACCTTTTCCCATATTCACATATTTATACATGGCTATAATGTCTCCTGTCAACCTTCTTATTTGCAGGCTAAACATACCCTACCCAGCTCTTTAAGCTGCTCCTCAAAGGGCATGGTCTCCAGACATTCCAGCTTGTCAATGTCTATTTTAAGCTGTGGTGCCCAGAAGTATATACAGAAATCCAGGTGAGGTCTGACCAAATCAGAATAGAAAGGTACCATGACTTCCCTTGATCTAGACACTATACTCCTTTTGATGCAGCCCAAAATCCCATTGGCTTTTTTTTTTTTTTTGCTGCTGCTGCTGCTGCTGCATCACACTGTTGGCTCATGTACAACTTGTTATCCACTAAGACTCCAAGATCTTTTTCAGAAGTACTATTGTTGAGCCAGGTGTCACCCATCCTGTATCTGTGCATTTCTCCAAAATCTGAAATAGGCTGAGATAGTGACAACTTTATTTCCTACTGATTCAATGCACACAAAAAATACTACATATATAATATATAAAAATACCCCCAGGCTATGTGTATAAGGTTTATATGAAACATGAATGAATTTCATGTTAAGACTTGGGTCAATATCCAAGATATCTTCTTATTTATGTGACACACGGGGATATGTTTTTGAACTTACCACTAAAACAGGAAACCACATATCCTATTGAATCCTATATAATCCGACTGAAGTGAACTACTTCTGCTGAATTTACTGTGCCTTGGAGGACCTAGAAAATTCCTAATGTTCTCTCTTGGAATTTGCTTCAAGGCAACTTCATGGTAATTTATGGCAGAAACATACCATAGACCCACCTGTAGGACTTATTCTTACATTCAGGAAAAAGTAATGTTAAATTCATAGTCAAACCCTTGCTTCAACCTCATTTTTCATGTACTGCCATGAGCTTTGTCTCACTTGTTATTGGATATTGCTATCTTGAATTTTGAAGGGAATTTGAATTACATAATTCTATCCACTGTGGCTGTGTCATGAAAGGAAAGCCACCCCCGCCCCCGCCCCACCTCAGAAACATTAATGAAAGAATACTCGCAGGTAGCTTAGAAAAAAAAATAAACCTCATTATATTTTCCTGGATTGCAGTTCATTTTTTCACCTTCACATATTTGGATTTATTAGATTAAACCAGTATAGTGTGTGCTTGAATGCATACATTCAGAACTCAAATTTCCATCTTCTTGGTTCAAAGCCATGTCATCCACTGAGGTGATCTATAAAAGCAACCATTTGGAAGAATATGCATATTTCACAAGGCATTCTGTAATCAACAACAACAACAAACATCTTTAGAGGAATGATGTAAATGGAAGTAGAATTTCTCTCTCATACAGATATTAATATAATACAGGATTAAGAAAAGATTTTCTTCCAGTAACTTTATTCATCTTTTTCAAAAATTCAGAATTATTTGTTCCATCAACCACTTACTTAAACATGACTCTGCTTTTACATTCATTATACAGCAAGGCTTCTTGTCACATCTAAAATTTTATCTCTTATTAATTGCATAGCTCATCCTGTTCATCACACCACTGATAATAATAGTAAACTAGGGACATAGTGTTCCTAAAACACTTAGAGAGATTATCTTCTTAGGTTCAATGTAATAATTAGAGTAAAGCTATTTTATGGTAGATTAGCAAGGGGAAAAGGCAAGGTCTACCTGAGTAAGAGAAAATTGTGTAGAAAAAGGGAGCTTTGGGGCTTGTCTACATTGGCCTAATAATCTGTATTTGCTGAGCATTGTATCCTAGCTATCACTATGACGTTCTGCCACTTATGATGGATAACCTGGGGTAAACAGGCTTAACCCAGTTTAGCTTTGCATTAAGTTTCCTGAAATTCAGGAACAACCACCTTGCTTTTGCATAGGGTGCACAGCAGAATCGGGTCTAATTCAGATTGGTTCTCAGTCCATATAGGTCACTGCTACCATCCCCTTTTTCCTGTCATAAAACAGCTGCAGAGCTCCATATGAACAATCCCTCATGGTTGCATAGACACCTCTGATGGTTGGCAATGGGTGCCCACAATGGCCAAGAGCTCACACAGGCTATCTTGGAGTGACAATGGGGACACAGATGGTAAAATGACAGTCCAGTAGAATAGATGCAGTCTTGGTCTGGCTGAACTATATGGACCCCATCCCACCATTGCCACGGGTTTAGCATAAGATCACATCCTGGATCGAAGGCGATGAGGCCTTTACAAATTAAAAAATATCTTGCTTCATATGCAGTACTAAGTTGATCTATGTTATAATGGAGAGCAATGGATATTTTCTGAAATTTTGGAGTTTGATGCCATCTGTACGCAAACACACACAACTCTACTACTCCTTTCCACCAAATTCCTCCCAGATCCTGAACTAGTGCCTGGCTGCCATGATGGACTGGATAAGGGCTAACAAGTTGAAGCTTAATCCAAAAAAGAAAGAGATCCTCCAGGTCAGTCATGAGGCTGATTGGGGTATTGGGTGGCAACCAATGCTTCATGGGGTTGCATTCCCCTGCGGTCAGAGGTCTGCAGTTTTCTGCTATCTGTGACCGTACTTCAAGAAGCCAGACTTTACCATCATGGTCCATGCCTTGGTTACATCCAGACTGGACTATTGCAATACACTCTACATAGGGCTGCCTTTAAAGACAGCCCAAAACCCACAATTGGTACAAAGGTCTGCAGCCAGGCTTCTAACTGGAGCTAATTATAGGGACTGTACAACACCCTTATTAAAGCAGCTCCACTGGCTGCCGATAGGTTTCTGATTCAAATACAAGTTGCAGTTTATGACCTACAAAGCCCTAAACAAAGGAGTCCAGAGGGCCTTCTTGGTGGTGGCCGCCCCACTTTGGTACTCCCTCTACAAGGAGATTAGGCAGGTCCCCACACTCCTCCTTTCACAGGGTTTTGAAAACCTGAATGTTTCAGTAAGTTTTCAAGAATGATTTGTCTCTAGGCCCAATTCCTAGATAGCCAGATAGCACTCTGTCCTGCACTTCATCCATTTCCCTGGGAATATGATTTGCTGTTTGCTTTATCCCATGCCCATCCCTCTTATAGTTGACCACATCAATTTGTAACCCTGGCCATTGGTTTTGTTGAACCTCTACTGATGGAGCTAAATTAAATGGGTTGTTAATATTTTTATCTTTGAGTTTTAATAGATTTTTTTGTATTTGATGATGTTTTAAGTTGTTATGCATTTTTTATTAAGTTTAATTAGACTGTGCTATATTGTCGAATGTGCTTATCTTAATTTATTTCTCTGTATGGTTTCTTTCTGGCAATTGAATGTTTGCCTTACATGTTAGAAACTGCCCTTGGTCCCTTTGGGGAGATAGGGTGGTATACAAATAAAGTTGTTATTGTTATTGTTGTTGTTGTTGTTGTTGTTGTTATTGTTATTGTTCCTCAATGAAGGAAATAGCATGCAATAACTATAGAGGAAATACCAGCTTCAGCCAGTGCCAGGACTGAGGGCACCTGGATGAAATATTCTTTTGTAATACTACTCCTTCTCTACCAATTGTTTTACTGGTGTGGCAGCAAGCAACATTTGTGCTGCCAGCAAAGCAAGATGGCTTCATCTAATCTAGCCATTGTTTTAGTTTTCCATAATTCCCCATAATAACACTACATCTGATGCAACACATATGTGGATATCATTTTATTTCAGTCCATTTTTATCAGAACTGCCCAGATTATCAGACTTCTACATATATGGGACTGAATGATTGCAGAAAAAATTGAATGTTGAAGAAACTGGCCTAAGAGTGCTTAAAATTCTTGCCGGGACAAGAAACAGTAAAGTTTTGTAAGTTATTCTTGTGTAGAAAATGTGTTATCTGCTCAAAAGAGATGATGGTTTTGTGCAGAACAATAATATGCAAAATGATCTCCCATAACAATCAGCAAAGAATGCATTCCAAAACAATACTGTATTAAAATCTTTGCTGTTCATCTATGTCAGTGGTTCCCAATCTTTTTTTGACCAGGGACCACTCTGATTTTTTTTTTTTTTTTGTAGTTAGCAGGGACCACAAGGTTGTTAGTAGGGACCACAATCCTGGGGCTAATATTATTGCTCAAAGGTACACACATATCATCACTTCCTTTCAATCAATTCCTGGACTTGTTTTTAATTACTAGCAAAGCAGAAAACCCCTTGTGGAGAAGAGCATAAAATAGTGCAAGGGAATTCCTTTAACTTATTATAAAAATTGCTCTTTTTTACACCAAAACTCCTCAAGAGAATCAGATTCAAATGTGTCCTTGCAGTTTCTGTCATTTTGAAATTCAATGAGCTCTTCCTGGATTTCTTCTGTAACCTGTCCAATTTCAATCATCATTAAATAAGTCTAAAATTAATATGAATATTGAGGACTCACAGTCAGTAAAACTACCGGAGCAGTTAAATCACTAAACAGCCAAATAGAATCACTGACACAGCCAAGTAAGATAAAAGAACATGTGTGACCAACTGATGCTGGGTGGCGTGAGTATGTGACACGTGACATTGATCGCTTGTCCTCTCCCTGGCCTCCTGCACTCACCTGACATCCTACTCACTGGCACAACCCACGTAGCAACTGATACATTAAAATGAATAAAGGTTTAAAATTTTAAATGTTTTGCGGACCATATTTTCGTTCTTGCGGACCACTGGTGGTCTACAGACCATTGGTTGGGAACCACTGCTCTAAGTGAATGGAGGGTGAGAGTGGAAATATTTCTTCGTGCACATGTGATTGGCATAGCAAAAACTACATCCTTACCAAAAATCATATATTCTTACAGCTACTTCTCTAGGCCGAACCTTAAGCTAACAAATTCAGTCACAGTATTTCAGCAATTTTCTCAAGCAACATATAGGCAACAAAGAGAAGTCCCTAACACATCTAACCAGAATTGACTCTTCATGTCCTCTCATATAGTGATGTCTTCAGCCCCCTCCAGTACCATCATATGTAGTACCATCATATGTGGCAATTTCTCAGTTCACACTTCCTTTTTAGGTAAAGACAAAGAACCAGAAACATTTGAAGGGTTAGTTAGCAATTTAATTTTTTCTTGCCTGATTGGGTTCTTCACTTACATGACTACATGGACCTCACTGAATATCTATTTTACATCAAGCTGTTAATCCCCTGCACTTATGACAATGAACCAAACATGCAATCCTAATGTCTGCCACCTTACAGTGGTGTTATTGAGTATAAAAATAGTGACAGCTATCAATATCACAGGACCAACACCAATTTTTCAAGAATTTCTCATAGACAGCCCTGCATAGAGTGGATTTCAGAGATCTGAACAGAGTATCATTGCAAAATTTGCATATCAATTTTTATGGCTCAACATCCCAAGTATTAAATAACAGCAATAATGCAGAAACATTGATGTAAACTTTAGGAAAAGCTATGTGTACTTTAGAAATGCTAAGATTGATATATAAGTACTGCTATATCTGATCCATTATGTGAGTTTCCCACATCCAGTTTATGAAAACCAATTGTCACAGGTGAACCTCTGTGCATTTCTCATCCTTATCTCATTTGTGCTCATGCATTCATCTAATCTTTCCACTCATCTGACTATCTATTGTAAACTCCTTGAGGCAAAAGACATCATGATACCAACCTAGCAATGCTGTAATGTTCTTGTAAGTTAATGAAAACTGAAACAATAAATTGGCAATTGTTTTACAAAGTATATAAATCCAAGCTGTTTTAGAAATAGAACCAATCTATGTGTTTTGATTATTAGCCAAGGAGTGGCAAGTGTCTGTCTCAGTATGACATTAGGTCTGGTTCACATTTATCAATAATCCAGATCCTGTAACTTATTTCCACCTATAAAACCAATATAGGATGCATACTATCCTAAATACCTATGTGCTCAGTTGTCTGATCTCTCCTTTGTGTTATATATGTTTTCATTCACATTTACATTAGGTAGTGATCCAATACAAATTATGGGAAATAGGCACATCTATATATTATCTAAAGCAGCATCACAGGGATGTCCCATGTTGATATCTAGTTGAACTTTAGCTTAATTTACACTAGGAATGAAATGTATATTTGTAAATCTTTGAAAAAGGGAGAGGTGTGTTTCTCCACTGTTGATGAACTCTGAATGGACAAATCTTGAACTAAGGAATATATTTGTAGCTCAGTATGTATTATGCATAAAATTCACACACAATGTGATAGAAAATAATATTTGTGTTTCAAAAATGCTGTTTTCTCTAGGAATGGTGTCATGTACACATTTTGTTCAAAATAGTTCTTAAACTGTCTCCAAAAACTGCACTATGAGAAGAAGTTTCCTAGATTATTTCTTTCTTATTTCAAGAAGTACATTAGGAAAGAAATATAATGCCAAACCTTTACACAGCCTTTCTTCTCTGCTTGAATCATACTTCTACAAGGATGTGGATACAACACATCTTACATTAGTGATTGCAATCCTGAGGCATTCCACATGCTGTTAGTTTGGGATTTCCATCGTCACTAGATAGCATGTCCAATGAGGAACAATATTGGGAGGTTCAACCTGGAACTACTTGGAGGACTCCATGATTCCTTCCTTAATTTACATTATCATAGTAGACACAGCTAAGCATGGGTCGGTGGGATTGACCTATGTAAGATGTGCCACATTTAGAAAGTCCATCATGGATGGTTTGACAAGTCAACTTAATCTAAATTTTTAAGTAAGAGAAGCAAATGCTTGCTTCACAAATTTCACTCTGGTCATGCATAGAGGGCACTGCTCTTTATAAGTATGGCATTAGTAGATCAAAACTGACCTTGACCTAAATCCTGCTACTGTACAATTCCATTCTATTGCTATACAATTGAAATAATGAAATCTTTTTACTGGACCTAGTTGGGAAGGGCTTAGATTGACCACTTTCTATGTGTATCAGGAAAGCAAGAATATATGAGCATTTTTGTAAGTTTTGCATCAGCACAGTGGTTAAAAGGAAGTATGTGTGTGGGGAGGCATCAGTTGCCTCAACAGCTCATGATTTATGATGTGCATTAACAGGGGAGTTGTGGTTTTCATTGTTACCTAAACACATTTCCAGAAATACAGAACCAACATATTGATTTGTGTGAGTCATTTTTTTCCACAAAGATTTCACAATTATAGACCCTTGGGCAAACCAGGGTGAGATTAAGCATTACAATGTGTGTGCTGTGGAACAGAGACCCAATTAAACTGGCATCCCTACAGCTCTGTTACTAGCCTGTGGGCACACATGCATTCTTATCCTTGCGAAGTACTGGCTTTTAAATAACTCACATCTCTAATGCATCCTTTTTTCAACATGGGCACATATCAAATGTTCAGATGAGTGCTTCAAGCAAAATGCATTCAGAATCTAATTAAGGTTGATCACTTGCCCCATCCAGAAAGCAGATGGGACTACAGAAAATCACTGTGTACTGCTTTCTCCAGATGATCTATAATACAATTGAAACAAAGGATTCATAGTACATAGCTTCTGATTTGGATCCCACACTACCAAAGCTACAGGGTAGGGTATCAAAAATGAGAATTTCTATGATTTGTACAGGGCATTGCATTTTACCAATATGGGTTCAGCTGACCAGAAGTAGAATACCTGATTCTGTATGTTTCTGTGGGTGCAGAAAGAGTAGAAAGCAAAATATATTATACTGCAGATCACAAGTTCTATCTACTTACTTTACTTAGGTGATCCCTCATTATCCAAGTATGATGGCCTTCCAAGTGTAGTGTCTTGGCAGTGGATATGTGGATGACTGTGGAGCCCTATTCTTGATCTGCATGTTCTTCCATAGTGAAAGCATCGGTTTCCAGGTGGAAAGCAGTCCCGAACAGGATTGGCTTGATGCACTTTCCCTTTGTGCATCTTCAAATTCTGCAGCACTGCTAGTCACAGCTGACCTCTAGTTAGAGCGCTCAAGGACCAAGGTTTCCCAGTTCTTGGTGCCTATGCACCAAGAAGGTTTAAGGTTAGCTTTAAGCCCATATTTAAATCCCTTTTCCATTTTCCATTCTTGAGTTGGGAGTACAGTAACTGATTTGGGAGAAGGTGATCAGGAATTTGGACGACGTGGTCAGTCCAGCAGAGTTGATGGTGTAGGAGTATTGCTTCAATGCTAATGGTTTTTGTTTCTTCCACCATGCTGACATATGTCTGCCTGTCTTCCCAAGAAGTTTGCAAGATTTTTGGAGGCAATGCTGATGGAATCATTCTAGGAATTAGCAAGCGTATAACAGGGTTGATAGGACAATAGCTTTATAAACAAGCACCTTGGCATCCCTATGGATGTCCCAATCCTCAAATACATTCTGCTTCATTCAGTGTCAATGTTGATTTTTGTGGAGAAGTGGTTGCCAAGGTAGCAACACATACCGTGTTGTCATCAGCATATTGGAGTTCTATAACATATGTTGTTGTGACCTTGGTTTTGGCTTTCAGTCTGCTGAAGTTAAATAGCTTGCTATCTGTCTACAGACTAAATGAAATGAGCAGGCAATGAATGGACTCTGTGGTCTCCATATGATGCATTGGCCTGACGTAATGTGGCCTTCCCCCATGTTAACAAATGTTGGGGAATACCCCAGAGATTTCCTGCTCTTTAGACACATTTAAACAGTTGGACTAACTCAAATCTGGAACCAGGCACACATTCTTCACAACACCTTCCTGCTTTCCCTAAGCTTGAGTGGCCTGGAGACAGATGGTGGTACTCACTGTCACTGTCCAGAGTACAAAATTGCTCCTGCTCATCATTTGTCACCATTGCTGACACTTGCCAAATCACAACACAAAGAGGGAAGGGTGGAAAGGAGGGTATCTCTCCTCTCTCACCTCCCTTCTCTGCTTCATGCTCTTTGACAAACACCAGCAATGGTGAAAAGCAATAACAAGGAGTGATTTTGCACTATGAGGTCTTTACTACAAAGGGAACAAGATGATAAGGGTGACTGAGCAGCAGTGCTGAAATGGGTTCAGCATCATTGGACAGTCTGGGCTCCCTCCCACCATCAGTGTGTCATGGAACCTCACCATGTGGATATCCTCCCACAGCCACACCAGTTTGGATGCTGACTGTGCACACTTCCTGATCTAGAGTACTCCACTCTGAATCAGCCCTGGGGTAAATGGTCCATTTAAATGCACCCATAGAGATGCTAATGAAATACTTTAGCCTCTGAAAAGATAATTTCTACTGTTTTTGTTTAAGAGGTGTGCAGTATTTCCATACAACCTATGTGAAAACAGAAGAATCCAGAAGAAACAAATGAGAAGTTACACGTACAGAGCAATGTTGTCTGGAGGAATGCCTATAAACTTCCGTAAATGAGGCTGTGCAGTTTCATAGCAAAAACCTCACCTGGAAAAGTTGATGGAACATTTTGAATTAGAACTCTTACTCAGCAGCAATGAACCTTCCTAATGTTTATAGAATATTTTATTTTAGAGGTTCTATTGGCAGTAGTGCTGGTGTCATTCTGGCCTTTTGCTTGAGCCTTTGGGGCCAGTTGATTTAATTTAAACTGTTTGTTTTAACTTGTCAGATGTTTTAAATCCAGTTGAATGACTCTGACCGCTTGAAATTGTTTTAAACAGTTACAGTTGACTTTATTGTTTAAAATACTTGGCTGTAGAGTGCAATATAAATCGTCTGACAGACACACAAAGAAATGGTATAATTACTGTGGGCAGATCTATCTGCTTTATTCATGCCAGTATTTTATTTTATTGTAAATTCTGATTGTACAATTTCAGCTGAAATGTATTTCATTTCCATCTCTAAGTGCAATACAATCAGAATGAGGAACAAATTTGTCATGGAGAGAAATATATATCCTATGACCCTTATTTAAGGCCCTAGTAGTAGATTTGACTCCTCAGTCTGAATAAGAGTTATTTTTGAAGAAAAGTAAGTTGTGGTCTGAAAATGTTTAAGTTCCTTCCCCACCCCCAATCTCCTGGAATAAAGTACCTGCCATGCCATCACTATTTTCTTGAATTGAATGTTTGCTGTTGGCCTAAGGATGGGAAACAAACAAACAAACACACCAACCACAGCACAGTTAACCCTGCAGACAAGAAGTGCACACATAGTGATCAGCTGGGGTTTTCAAAAATAGTACTTCAAAGTGAAAATTTGAATCCAAGTGGTGAAGGAAAAGTCTGTTTATGCATGCACAGGGAGGAAACGTATCAGCTGCTGCTAGACCCATGACTCGATTTATGAGCCATGCACCAACTGTCCTGAAGCACGGTGCAAAACAACAAAAAGAGGGGATATATACTATGTTTTAAAGAAAAAAACCCCAGTTGTTTTCACCTAATAATTTCTTTAATTAGCAGAGGGACAGAAATGCAAGACAATTGGGGGGGGGGCACACATTACAGTCCAAGTAACTGTACTTGTATGTATGTAAGACTGTATATGTGCAGTGGAACAAGGGGAGGAGTGTAGAAGAACCATTACAAAACCAGATATTAAGCATGGCTACTTGCTGTAAAGCAAAGCTCAGCAAAGGGAGCTATGGCTCCATTTGCCTCCTAAGCCAAAAGGCTCTTTCAGAGTTCCACTCCAGTTACACTGCTGCTTCTTACTTGAAGATTTTGCGTATTGGTTTTGGTGCTGGTAGTGCTGCCACCTCTTCCATGCTGTCTCCCTTCTCTCGTTTCTTTTCTCTTTGCTTCTTCATGTCAGTGCTGCCCATTCCACACTATCTCCTACACAATCTTCACTTGTCGTTCTCCACTGACCGCTGCCTGCTTCTTTTATTCCTGCTCCCATGAAATGTACGTATGTATGTGAGAACAGGGAATATCCCCCCCCCCCCACACACACACACACACATCTAATTTGAAGCCAACTGTGGCTTCAAATATCAATTTAAAGCAATTTCACTGGTTCCCATTTCCTCCTGGACCATGGAGGAGCCACTGATCTGCCATGCAAGAAAGGCAACCTTAGCCATATGGTGAATTATGCACCTCTTATAATGAGAAAACATTTGTATGTTTTGATGAGAACTCAAACAGGTCAGAGCCTTGTATTGTCTTCCACCCGTTTGATTTCTCATTAAAATATGCAAAACTAGTAACTGATCTATGCTAGGATGTCTATTCTTCTGCTCAGTTGTTCTTTGTTAATCCCAGTTACAATAACAATGAATGTTTGCAATTTTTAAATTTTCATTCCTTCTTATCTCACTACATCTTCCTACACCAAACACACATATAAATTTTTGCCAACTGAGGCAACAATCTTTGCAGCCAGTGAAGCAGTCTGTAGTACAAAAAAGAATATGCCAAATAAAACTAGTTATGAGTGGATACCAGGTCCCAAAGCTTTTTCTGAAAAAGACTCAATGTAGTTAACTCATTTGAAAACTTCAAAATATATCCTTTGGCATAAGAGAAGAAATGTTTCAAACTAAGAGTCACTCTGATGTGAGTGTGTTCCTACCCATTAAGCCATGTTTATACGAGCTTATCCCCAACATGTCTCTTTTCTGCATCCTTAAACTTTGTAACCCTTGTTCCCGTGAGGACTTTTTACCATTGTACAGGTAAATAGTGTTAATCTCTTATCTCTATTGACTAAATAGGATATATTTGTGAATAAACAGTTCAAGTGCCCATATAATAGTCTGCCTGTGCAAAGTTATATAACAAATATTATAGAGAAAGTATGGGAGAAAAGTCATAAGACATAAATTATTTGTTGAAGGAAAAGGGGGGCTCAATGTCTCATTTGATTCTTTATTTAAAGAGTAAACATATGTGATTTGATTAGCAACCTTCATCAGTAGCCAGTGTAAATCTTATATTGCCCACTAGTTCCTCTGGACCAAAGTCTGAAGTGTTGGTAAAAAATCATAATAATACATTATTGATGCACTATGGGCTTTCTATCATATTATTATTTATAGCATTGACTATGCAGAGTTAATCTGAATATTTGATTATTATAGTAATTTATTATATATGCACATACATACACAATCCAAATTCATATTCTAACTCTTTCACAGACTACCCTCTGTTGCTTCTTCTTCTGTTCACACTCCTCACTCTCCCATCTTTCCTATTCCCTATCTTCACCCAGCTTATACTACCCTAGTGCACCCTTCAATTATTTCTTACCCTCTAATACTCTCCTGCCTTTCCTCATCTTGTGCTATCATCCGGCACTCCCACCTTCCCACCTGCTTCTTGCAGATTACTTGCTCTCTTGTTTCTCATCCCCCCCCCCCACCTCAAACCCTCACAGTGCTCTTTCATTTACTTCTTGTCCTCCACTGTTCTCCTTTCCATTACTTACACATTGTGATTGTTATGGAAAGTCCACCACTCACAACACTTTCCCTTTTCTCCTGTTCTTGTTCTTACCTCACTTCATGATGTACCAATGCACTTCTTGCTTCCTTCTTGTGCTCTACTGCTCCCCCCCCCCCCGCTTCTCCTTGTTTCCTTCCAGTGTATCCTTCATTCGCTTCATATACTCTTTCACATGAAAGACTTGTTCTGTCATTTCTTCTGCTCCAACCTCACAACCTCAATTGCTTCTTGTGCCCCATCACTCACACTGTTTTTTCCCCTTATTTCTTGCAACTCCTTAGTACACTTCCTTCTTGCACAGGAATGTCTCTATATGTTGGCCCACATCTTGGTTTTTACAAAGGTGAGAGACTTACTTTTAAACAAAGTATAGAGTCTGGATCAAATAGTCACCAGGTGGCATGACAAAAATCCAGGTAAAAACTGATTATCCAAAATATGCTAGCATGGTTCTTAGATACATAATGTGGTTTAACTTTTTCTAAAAGATTTAACAAGACTGGGGAACTTTGAAAGTGTGTAGGGAGAGCCACATGTTTTGCTAAAAACTAACAGCTACTGAAAGTAACCCAAAGTAAACCCCAGCATTTGAAACTCCTGTCTTAGATACAGTAGAAATTTCAGAGGGGAGATAGGAGTCTTTGATTTCTTTCTGTGTTCCTTTAAAAAGAGTGGTTGAGAGAAATATTGATTCCACCTTGAAGATGTCCTGATCTTGAGGCTGGCAGGTACTATTGTAAGAATAAGGCAAATTTCTTAGACCTGTTCTATGGAATAAGCATTCCGTCAATTGTTATTTCAGGATCATTTTCTTATTTTCTCACTTTTCTTAAGAAAAATCAGAATTCTTCCAAGCATTCTGAGAGAGTAGCTACAGGAAGAAGTAAATGAGGGCATTTCCTCTCCCAAATAATAGTTTTGCCCTTGAACTCAACATTTCCTTCAGTCACCAAAATTTAGGCACTGCAGTAACTTCAAACTTCACTCAAGCATTTGGTAATGCTGTTCAGACATCCTAAAGAAAAGGGAGACACAGTTATCCAGGGAATGCAAACACCATTTCCCACCCTGCCCATTATGAGAACATTTGGGGAATGAAGGGAAATTTAATTACAGAACAGAATTTTTATCAAGGCAGCAATGCACACATTTTGCATTTCACCTTTAAAGCAGCACCCTTGAACTTGTTACAAGAGAGACAACAAATGCCTCATTTTCACAGTACTTAGGATGTATGCAAAATGCTGTTTCCAGTGGTTTCCAGTTCACTACTCAATACTCAAGAACATACAGTTTTGATTATGATTTAATTATGAACCTACTTGCAAAGTGCTGGCCTGTTGTACCTGAATAAAGCACTTTGTGGCATTTAAACAGTTAATGTGTTTATTATAAAATAGGTGTTTGTTGATATATGTCAAGGTAGGGGTTATTTGTTTTTCGTTTCATTTCTGTCTGGTATTTCCATCTTTAGATATTTATCTTTTTTTAAAAAAAGTGTAAAACAAATGAAAAGCAAGTTAAAAGCAAATAATTTCAGCACTAATTCAATACTTCTTTCAACACATTTTCTTTGGAAGGATGACAAATAACATAATCTTGTTGGTACATCACACTAGGAGCTGCACTTTTTTTGGGATCCTGCAGTTGGAGAAGGCAGAAAAAAATCTGGCTATAATGTGTCTTATTTCATGATTGTTGCACTGGTGATGCTTTCTTCTTGAAATGAGGTTGCCAGATGTCCCTTTATTATAAAGGATGTTTCTTATTTGAGAGTGGTAAACTCTTCCTTTCATGTAGACTGAACAAGATGATGTGTTATGGGTGTCAACTCTTCATAAAAATATAAATATATCTATTGTGTAGGTTATTAATGTGGATTATATGGTAATTTTACAGGGAAATCCATGTAAATGAGATCAATGCTTTCATTTGGTATTTCAGGAGGACACAAACCTGTTAATAGCTACTTCTTGATTGTCAAGTCTCTATATCATGATTTTGGCTGTCCCTTGTTGCTGCTTTGAAAACTCAGCAAAACTATCTTGACATAGGACTTTATCACACCAAGACTATTGAATTGCTGCAATCATGCTGGTTAAGAAAACAGAAACATCTCAGGAAAGTTATATTCATTATATCACATCTCCACAATAGTTCTATGGCGGTGGCTTGGTGAGCTATGGTCTCATGTTCTTTTTTTCTATGCTACCTCCATAATGTGGTCTTTCTGCCATAAGCATTATACAATGTGTTTTGCAGTTTATATACTTTTTATTGCAGTTTATAAATGTGTTTTCTTTAATTTTTGTTTCAGTATCACTATTAGAATAATATAGGAAAATGTAAAAGAATTGAAAAGAAACAGGTGGGGAAGGAAAAATATTGACATGGGGGGGGGGGAATGGAAGAAGAGAAGAATTGTGCCTACTGATGACATGTGACTACCAGTATATTGGACAGAAGTGGAAGTAATGGAAAGTCAGTGCTATAAGGAGGCATTGACAGGTTTTACTTGGCAATAAAAGGAGCTCAATTCAAGGAGAAAGGGTAAATTGACAACAGAGTAGCACAATGTTTTGTGATAGATAAAAGCCACAGTTGAGGTTATCCTACTGCAAATTTGGTTTGCAAGCTTTATGTGATAATATCAATAGTTCATAGAGGTATTCTCATAAAAAATATTAAGATGTGTACATGTAAATACACACACACACAAAGACATGCACAATGCAGAACTAATTTTGGAATAGAACTTATTCCAAATGACAGAAAGCAGAGATGTTGGTATAGCCACTGTGTACATGAGAAAAGTCAGTCAAATCCCCTGCCTCTTCTTCGGTGAGAGGGTCAATATTAAATTTAATCTGAAGAAGTTACCCCCTACAGATGTTGCCTTCTCTTATAAAAGGAAGAAGAAAACCAGATATGAGACTCTTAGACAAGCCTAAAGCAATGAAATATTGATCTCTGAAGGTTCAACCACAGAGCTGTCCAATCACTGGCTAATATGATTGAACTGAAATTGAATTTTCTCTCAGATTGAAACAGAATGGCATCTCTACCTACACAGAGTATTCTGAATTAAACTCCAGGTGACTTAATATGACAACCCTTTTGTTTTTCCCTAGCTGCTCTGTGAACAACTACAATTTGAGAATCCTTACAACATTTTGCAAAAAACACCCCAAAATTAAACAAATAAAAATACAAGATATTTGGACATCTATAGCTGTTTCGTTACATTTTAGTGGGTCAAGTAAATAGAACCCAATATATAGCACTGCATTCAAATAGTGTTGGTTTCTATAGGCCAGTGGTTCTCAATCTGTGGGTCCCCAGATGTTTTGGCCTTCAACTCCCAGAAATCCTAACAGCTGGAAAACTGGCTGGGATTTCTGTGAGTTGTAGGCCAAAACACTGGGGACCTACAGGTTGAGAACCACTCCTATAGGCAGAGAGGAAAATTAATTTCCATTCCACCGTGGTTTAGCAATCATAAATGAGGGAAAGTGCTGAATCTGGGTAGTTTGTATCCGTATGCATAGGCTCATCTAACTCTGTTTGCTCAGTGTTCCCTGGAATAGCAGATTCTTTTATCAGCAGCATTCACTCTGCTATGAAAGACTTTGTGTGCTGGTTCTTGCCTGTCCTAAATCAGATCTACATTGCCCTATAATTTGGAGCTAATCAAGCATGTCCAACACTAGATCAGTCCTGCACATGAGCCACACAGGAACTCCCACAGCCACTGTGGAGACAGCAGTGAATCCCCACAATCCAGGGTGCTGATCAAAGTTTGGTGCTACTGATCAACCTACCAAATTACCCCTCACACACACACTCACACACACCTCTCACTCTTTGGCCACCATGTGGGTCTTACCTGCCCGCCATAATGTTCAGCAATGTCAGCAGGTGTGATGGCACCTCAAGGGAGATACGATAGGGGGAGGAAGAACTCCCCTCCTTCTCTTTCTATCACTTCTTAGTGCCCTGGGTGACATTACTGCAGACTACAGACAGCTAGGACCCATATCATAACCACTAACCACCATGATATGGGGGGAGGAGACTGCCACTCTATGTTCCCAGGTCTCCTAAGCCTGGGAAACATGTAATGGTAGTAAAGACAATTGGGGACAGTTCCATTTCAGAACCAGCCCAACTGTTACAACAGACCCAGAAATTTCCCCCAGTTTTGGCTAACATGGCAAACATGCCACATTAACTTTGGGCTACCATCAAGCAAATCTACCTTTACACGGACATAAATGGTCAGTGAAGAGGGAGTCCTACAACAGAAATAGGAAATGTGCTGTGTCCTAGATATTACTGAATTGCAAATTCCAGCAGCCCTAGCCAACATAACTTCTGGAATCTGTAACTCATCAACATCTGTAGCCCTCCCCTCATGATCCCCACCCCTGTGTTAGTGGTACATGAATATTGGCAGTACAAGCTGGAAAAAAAGACTTTTATGACCCTTATGAGATAGCACTTCCAATCCTCCTCCATCCCCTCTTTTGAACCTAAACTTTCCTGTATTCACAGCTATGTCTTCCTTGCCAACTGAAACAA
Source organism: Anolis sagrei (assembly GCF_037176765.1). Classification (NCBI taxonomy): domain Eukaryota; kingdom Metazoa; phylum Chordata; class Lepidosauria; order Squamata; family Anolidae; genus Anolis; species Anolis sagrei. The sequence continues at coordinate 136,026,122 of NC_090023.1, forward strand.
AAACTAATCATATGGAACTATAGTGGCATGCATCCCTCTATTGTTATATTGTTTTGCTCTTCTTTTCTTTCTTATTATATCCCCACAGTCAAATGTAGGTTTTAATCATTTCTGGGTGAGGAGCCATCAATTTTGTTGTTGCTGTTTACTATGTGAATGATAAAACTCTGGATACAGTGGTTGCAAAGTATTACTAACTGAGAGTAATAATGATGGTGATAATGATAAATTAGAGAGCGGGTACATCAAAAGGTAGAACCAAGTTATAAAAAGTGTGTGCACATACAAGCAGTAAAGCATTTTAGCTATTTCATTGGCTGCTTGATACTGATGCTACTTTGCATTATAAATATATGCTTGAACTGGCTTCAATGAATGTGAAATATTTATATAATCTGAAGAGAAACTAGAGTTTAGCAAGTGCAAGCATCATGATTTATTGGAACAAACCTGTCAATACTGACAAAAGGAACAGTTTTTAACAAGCCAGATGATTTTTATAGGTAAAGAAAGAAATAACTAATAATAACAGGTATATCAATCATTTTTGTCATTCTGTCTATCATTAGTGCAATGCCCAATGCTTTAAAGAAAACCCAGTTTCCCATTCATATTTTCAGGGGAGGGAATAAACATTATTAGCATGAGGAAAAATGTATTGTGTTATCTTGCTGTGAAAAGATGATGAAAATTACAAAAGCAGCTGCAAATCTGCTCATTAAAGCAGACTAGGGGTGATTTCAAGCAATCAATGGAAACGTGTGTCTTTTCTTTTGGATTCCATATAGGTCTTTAAGTGGTTAAGGGATTCTCCAACAATTAATTCAAGGGATATTTGATTGAAGTTTCCTTCATGAAACAATTGTATTCATTGTTTACAGCAGCCTTTTGTAATTTATTTATTTAGAGTGTTTATACCCCACTCTTCAGCCACAAAGGCTCTCAGTGCAGCTTACAAATCATGACTTTACCCACAGGCTTACAATCTAAATAAGATGTGATAGAGAAGGAAAAATGAATGGCAGTAAGGAAGGAAGTTGCTGCTTCATTTCTCCCTCCCAGGCCAGAACCATGGTAGTTGGGATGGAGAGAGGGTCTTTCATCTGCTTTTTAAGAGTACTCGGATTATCTCCCTTCCTCTCCATCATTTCCTCCTTAGAGGCACCTTTAGGACCTCATGATATGTGCCTCCAGAATCACCATGGATTGTGGAGAATCTGGCAGTGTCTGACGGGGGGCATGCAGAACCCATCACCCCACATCGCTCAACTTACCCCAGACCCCATCCAACAAGGAGAAACATCCACTGCAGGGCTTCCTCCTATTGATCTCAATGTAACATGGGCAACAGATGCCAATTCCTCTTCAATTTTGCTATGGAGCCTCATCAGAAGTAGATGTACCTCATGGGGTGGGAACCGATGGACTCTGTCTCAAAACTGAAGAGAAATCAGTGTATGCCACTGATTTTTGCCCCATTTGAGGAGGTTGTCATTCTCTCTTCAATCCAAGGTAGTTCTTCCATTTTTGTTTCAGTGTGAAAACAACAAATTATATGATTCTTTTATTTATAGACTTGTGGATCCTGACAATCTGTACTTCCTAATCTATGTTGTCTACTATCATTACATGATACATAGTACAAGGAGAACCATTTTCTGTAATGCATTACTTGGTAGTGGTGGGTAACCAAAGTATTACAATGTACTTTTTTGAATGCTAACATATACAGCGTATACAGTGTATATTAACTATGCTGTATTAGTTCATTGGTCCACAATTATGATGAGTATTTACATGTTACACCATGTTGAGGTAGGAATCAACAATAACCTATTAGTAACAGTAATATGTAACTTATGTTGACAGACTATGCTATTGCTTTATTCTGGGATGCTTACAGATTGGAATCAAATTGTTGCACAGAATTGTAGATACATATAGTTCTTTGGTTTACCACACTTTCATTGATATCCATTCAGTGTCAAAACAGAGATAAAACAGTTATCAGCTGCATTATAAAATTCTATAGAATATACACATTATCTAAATAATATGCAAGCTTTACTGTAGAGGTGTGTGAAATGACAAAATCTATTTCAATTTCATTTTGAATTTTGGATCCCCCCCCCCTTTTTTTTTTCCATTTCAGGTAGATCATTTCAGGTGGCGGGGAGGGTTCAATTTGTAATTTGAAATCTGGAGTTTCATTATTATTTTGGTAAAATTTGTTTTCATTAGTTATTTATTTCTCGTGTCAGGGCAGCCAGTCAATTATATTACATTTCTAACAGAACAAAGCAAACAAACAGAGAAAATACAAAATGTGTGAGTTTGGTAGTTGATTAAATATCCTTTGACCAGTATCTGGCCACTTGGAGTGCTTCTAGTGTTGCTGCAAGAAGGTCCCCCATTGTGCATGTGGCTGGGCTCAGGTTGGATTGCAGTAGGTGGTCAGTGGTTTGCTCTTCTCCACACTCGCATGTCGAGGATTCCACTTTGTAGCCCCATTTCTGAAGGTTGGCTCTGCATCTTGTGGTGCCAGAGCGCAGTCTGTTCAATGCCTTCCAAGTTGCCCAGTCCTCTGTGTGCCCAGGGGGGAGTCTCTCATTTGGTATCAGCCATTGGGGAAATGTGCGATGCTTGTTTTTCTGTCATTTTTATGGCTATAAGGATGAAACTTGCCACACTTGTAAACTACATTTATGACTAAAAGCCTGAAAAAAATTCAGAAGGTTTCAGTCATCCACTGATTTTGAAGACTGGTTTTTACAGTTTCTACAAATAAAAGTATTTGGAAAAAAAGCAAAAGAGGTATCCCCTTAAATTTCTCTAGAGTGACATAACATGAATAGGGCATCATTACTGCCAAGTTTCAGAATGTTTTAGTCTCACACTGCTTTTAAGGAAAATTTTAACGTTTTTAGAAAGACAAAACAAAAAACAAAACAAAACAAAACAAAACAAAACAAAACAAAAGAAGTATTCCCTTGATTTTCTCCATGGTTGGCAGAACATGCATAGGGTTGCTGCAAGGTTTCAGAAATATAGGGTCATCCACTACTTTTTAGGAAATTTTACGAATTTAAACACTTTGGTTGAGTCACACTCTCTTAGCCTCAGAGGCTTGAAATTTTTTTTCTGGATATCAGGATGAAACCCACCACACCTGTAGGTCACATTTATGACTGTAAGCCTGCCAAGTTTCAGAACGTTTTAGTCATCCACTGATTTTAGGAAAGTTATGAAATAGTTGCTAGCTAGTGCTCCTATAAGTTTAAGAAACAGAATGAAACAGGCAGAAACCAAACAGAGCTAAAAGGCATGTTCCCTCTCCTACAAACACCACTCCGCCACAGAAAATGGAGGAGTTGTGCGTGGCTATATATAGACCAGCTTTGCAGAAAACCATGTGAACGGCTTTCTTCTTCTGATTGGCTAACAAGGAAAAAAACCTGCATGCAGCTGCCCTTGTCAATTGAGTCAACTTTTAGTTAAAGATTGGGATGTACAACATAAATCCAGTCCACTGTTCACAGACCACAAGTTTAGAACTCAATCCAGACTAAGATATTGATTCAAAGTCTGACTACCTTGCTCCTCTATTGCTGAAATGGTGTGGATTTTACTTTTGGTAATTTAATAATACTGTTCCCCAACTTTTCCGTAAAAGTCAAAAAAAGTATTTCCCTTTTTTATTTGGTCTTGTTGATTGTATGTGTATGCTATCAAATGTCTAACAAAGGAAGGCAAATGCAGGTTATAATTACCTAGCCAGTAGATGTCACTTCCTTTTTATAGTAGCATAAGATTTACCAAGACCACTTACACATTCTCTAGACATTGGTCATAGTGTTTATAATTGTATCACTGGGATATATGTATTGCATTGCAGTCTTGCTTTATATCAAGCAACTAGAAAGTGATATATAGTCCAATGGGAATGCTACAGTAGGAGCAAAAGGCTCACCCTGATATCTATAGCAACAGTCTTTTGCTAGAGAGGCCCTACTTTATGCGTGTTCCTCCACTATGGACTTTCCCCTCTGCTTTCCTTTGCCTCTTTGTTCTATCAAAATATATGAAAAATCCCATTTTGAAACTTCATTAAACATAATCTGTAATAAAGTAAGATGTAGCGGTCCTATCTCAAAAAAATACCTTACCAAATTATGCATTAGGGAATCTTGTTTTTTTCTGCTCTGCAAGTTTACTTATATATGTCAGTCAACTTCTGCTTTCTTTACATGAATTTTATTTAATTTTTTTTAAAAAAAATTATATTGTCTATCCCAATTACTCTTTACAAACAGATTTATTTTGGATTTATGCCACCAGATTTTGTTTGGATTCCCCCCCCCCCCCCCCCCCAGATATCAGTGCTTTTTCCTTTGACGCTTTTAATATGATTTAGCTGAAAAATCCCTCTGGAGACTATTTTTATGCTGTTGCTATGTAATTTGGAAAGGAAAATTAGCTAGGAAGGCTGGGAAATTAGGCCCCTTCTACACTGCCATATTTTCTGCTTTGAACTGGATTATATGGCAGTGTAGACTCATATAATCAAATTTAAAGTAAATAATGTGGATTATTTGATTTGACAATCTGGATTATATGGCAGTGTAGAATGAAGCCTAGAAGCTTGTGTTGTGTTATTTTATGGAGTTAAATTGAACTGGCAGTTAACACAGAATTGATAAAAACTACACACAATTCCCACACTTAGGGATGTGAAATATATCTAACTCACCATGCATTTGTTTACATTTGCATCTTTGATGAAAAAATGTCTATGCCTATTCTTTCTTTGTTTTCTTCTAAGTCTAAGAGAAAATAATATTTCTGTGTACATTTCACTCTAAACTCTAATGTGGGAAATTATTCTGGACAGAAATACATAGTATGTACCCCCCCTCCCCCTCCTGCAAAAGAAGAAGCTTTTAGATGCATACTTTTTTGTGAAAATATTGCTTTTTTGTATAAAACCCCCAAAATATTATTTCTGGAAATAATATTATGTTCAGTATTTTTGCACAGAAACTCATTTCGTTTTTTTTTTTTTTTTTGTGCAGAATGATTTTCTACAACACTTAAGGGTGCATAGTGGGAGAAAAGTGCACAATCCTCAACTTTGTGCTATTCTCCCAGAGTGGACTTCCTGGGGATCAGGAAACACATTTTTGATCAAGGAAAGAATAATGGTGGATATTCTATCCAGCCTAGCCATGGAAAATTGGTTCATGTGCGTAACTGTTTAAACTTCAAGATATGAACATTATGGCTCAGCACTGTTGTGGTACTTTTGTTGTATTTAACTGCCCTGGCTGCATTCCATAGAATTCTGGGGTTTGTAGTTTAATGAGATCCAAGAACTCTCTGGCTATGAATCCTAAATGCCTTCCATAAATTTAAGCCTTAATAGTTTAGTAGTGCAATAACAATATGGAACTTTATTACTATCCCACAGCATTCCGATAATGAGGGATAGTGGGACTATCAGCATAGTCACCTTTTTCATCACATCACTGTTGATGCCACACAACTATGATGCCTTACCAGTATGAAGTCCTTCCACCACATGTGTAGGTTGCCAACATAATTCTACCCTCCAATTGTGCCAGTTCCTCTATTTTATTTTTTAAAACACATTGCAATTACAAGAAGTTTTGATTTTTTTTTAAAAAAAGAGAGAAATCCTTTTTCAACAAGAGAGGAGTGTGAGAGAATGACAATCTGACATCACTAGCATGACACCACAGAAGTGTCAATGTATAAGGGAAAATTCATTTGTCCAAAGACACATTGTTTTCCTGCTTAGAAAGTGTGCCAAATACACTGGATCCTGTAAAAAAAATGGTACTGAGGATCATCTTAATTAGAAAGTTTTTCTAATTAGGACAATCCAGCTTGGAGATTTGATGGTCTTGATTAAGGTAGGGTAAATATAACATCCATTTTTCAAAGTGCACATCTGGTCATTCTTCCCTAAATCTGTGTATCATCATTTCTTAATTCTCTGAAGGATGGATACAGCTTTTCTACATACCTTTCTGTTTTTGCAGCCAACACAGGGTTTAGTGTACTTGAGGATGTATTTTGCAAATAGATCATCAGCTTAGACCAGGGGTCCTCAAACTAAGGCCAGATACGGCCCTCCAAGGTCATATACCCAGTCCTCACTCAGGGTCAACCTAAGTCTGAAGCAACTTGAAAGCACACAACAACAACAACAACAACAACAATCTTATCTCATCAGCCAAAAGCAGGCTCATTGAAAGTTTATATTTGTTAAAATTGTTCTTCAATTTAATTATTGTATTGTTTTTAAGTGTTTTTCCCACTAAAAATAAAATATGTGCAGTGTGCATAGGAATTCATTCATGGGTTTTTTTCCAGATTACAATCCAGACCTAGCCCTCTGTTTAAAAAGTTTGAGGACCCCTGTCTTATTCTATTCCTTGTGGTCAAGTATAGTTTCCTTCCAAGTGTATTGACTTAGTGTTGGGTCCATCGGTGACTTTAGAGACCTATTCTGAATCAGAATATCCTTTCACAGTGAGGACATTGATTTCCAGTTGGAATGCAGTCCCAACAAGAGTTGTCTTGATGTGCCTTCTTCTTGACACATTTCTCCCTTTCACCTTCCATGTGTGCCTCTTTGAATTCCACAGCACTGTTGGTGAGAGCTGACCAGTTAGAACGCACAAGGGCCAGGGCTTCCAATTTCTCAATGTCTATGCCATAGTTTTTAAGATTAGCTTTAAGCACATCTTTAAATTTCTTTTCCTGTCCACCAACATTCTGTTTTCTGTTCTTGAGCTGAGAGTATAGTAATTGCTTTGGGAGATGGTGATTGGTCATTGGGACAACATGGCCAGTCCAGTGAAGCTGCTGGTGGGGGATCAATGCTGGTGGTCTTTGCTTCTTCTAGAATACTGATATTTGTACACCTGTCTTCCCAAGAGATTTGAAGGGTTTTTTTGGAGGCAATGCTGATGGAATCATTCCAGAAGTTGAGACTGACATCTGTAGATAGTTCACATTTTGCAGGCATATAACAGGGTTGGGAGGACAATAGCTTTATAAACAAGCATCTTGGTATCCCTACGAATGTCCCGATCCTCAAACACTTTCTGTTTCATTTGAAAAAATGCTGCACTCTCAGAGCTCAGACAGTGTTTTATTTCAATGTTGATGTTGACTTTTGTGGAGAAGTGGCTGCCAAAGTACCAGAAACAGTCAACATTTTCTAATGTTTCACAATTAAGTTGTATTTCTGGCATTACAGAGGGATTGGCTGGTGCCTGCTTAAAGAACTTTGGTTTTCCTAATGTGCAGTGAAAGGCCAAGCTTTTCATATGCTTCTGCAAATGTGTGAAGAGTGGCTTGTAGATCTTCTGAATGATAGATAGTGTCATTACAAAGGTGTTTGTGGTCCTTCACACTTTTTTGTTGTTATCACACATGACAACACTCCATGAAACCCTGTTTGTTGCAGCACTCCCATTATTTTCATCATTATGAGGGGGTGATGACATATACTTCCAAATACTAATATGTGGAATTTTTGTTTACTCTTTTTACTAGCAAGAGGGAAATGAGGAAGCAGGAAAAGGATTAAGAGAAACCATCATGGTAGTGTTATGCAGATAATTCACCTGTTAACAATATTTGATCAATGTAATGGTTTGAAAAAATGATTGCACTGTGGCTTTTTATTTGAAAATACAACAAGCACGGAAGCCACATACTTTCATTTTGAAGCAGAAACCTATGGTTCCATATAGTGTAGCTCTTTTTTAAAGTGCATCAATCACCAAGAAGCCTGTGACCGGAGAGAAAAATCCAATAAATCACTCATGAGCACAAATGATAAAGCTAAATTCTTCTGTACTTGCTGTACACACAAAGCTCAGGAAAGAGGGGGTCATTGCAACACTGATGCAGCTTTGAAAAGTATGGCTTCAGAAGGCAAAATTGTGTGAATACCTCTTAGTACTTTTCCTCCCTTCTTTAAATGAAGTCAGTGACAACTGCCACCAGTCAAAACTATCTCTCCCCCAATTCTCCCATTTCCACCTTCAAATTTATCAGTCTTCTCACAATCGTTGTTTCAGGGAAGAGTCTTTGAAATGTTCAGCCAGAGAAGTCCTGGGCCTCACTAAACTACAAGCCCCAAAACTCTGCAGGAGGCAGCCACAAAATTTCAGATGGGATGCATATTTTTTGCCTATTCTTTCAGCCGTGGTGTGATAAGGAAGTCTGTTTAAATATTGGATGACACTTGAGACCATGGTTTGAGTCTTGGGAAACTCACACTCTCTCAACACAACCACTATAAATTGGAAATTACTAAAAGGCACATAACAAAAAGTTGGATCCCCAGCCTTGATGTAAACTGAACCTCAAAAATGTACCAGCGACATAAAGAAGCATTAAAAAAAACAATCGAAAGTCACACAAACTGGTTCAGTGACATAATCCAGTGTGTGTATATGTGTGTGTGTGTGTATCAGGTAACACTTTGACTCTATTGTTTGTGGAAAACTAAATTCAAAAAAAGAAAATTTGAACTAATTTGTCCTGAGCTGAGATAATGAGAAATATGCATGTATTCAGTTCTAATTTTAGAGACAATGTTTGATTTCTTTTCAAACAGATTAAGAGAACAAAGTTAATAATTAATCAGTTTAAATTGCCTGCAGTATAATAGCAGCATTAATACATGGCCACCAACCCTTTCTCCAAGCCATTCCTGTTATCCTGCTGAAATGGCTAAGAAATGGTGGTGATCCTTGAAGCAAGACTGAGATCTGGGCTGCAGGCCAAAGAGGGATTGTTCTGTGAGAAAAAGCTGAAAGTGCTGCACTGGGAACAGTACCTACACAGAATGTTGATCATGCGGAAATAGCTTTTCCCTGTTCAAAACACCTACTATTCATGTCTTCTATGCTATGGGCCTTAGCAAAAGGTCATGGTTTTATATTATTATATCCATGAAATAGCATTTTATTTCTTCAGTCCAAAGACTGAAGAGCTGTACCTTCATTCATCTGATATCCCTCTCCTCCATTTACTGTTTTTCTTCAGAGGAAGTTGTATTTGAGGGACAGATCCTATATCTTTGCATGGGATCTCCCTGCATCCAGTATCTCTTGCCACTTCATCACACTAGAGAACTCATCCACTTTAAATCCTGTTGCTGCCTCCTGCAGAATTCTGGGATTTGTAGTTTTGGGAGGAGCGTTTTATAGCCTCACTAAACTATAAACCCCAGAATTCTTCAGGCAGCAGAAACCAGATTTAAAGTGGATGAGTTCTCTAGTGTAATGAAGGATTTGGTAAAGAAAAGACCCGGGTTTGGAGTGTGTTTCCAGAATTTCCCAGGTAGCCTGTTAGCCAGGAGAATTTGAATATAGTCTCTCAATTCAAAAGATCTAAACTTCACCTCTGGAATATTGATGGGAAATCAGATATAGACTGATACTTATAGTGTTAGATATCACCGCCTCCCCCCCCCCTCCCCCTCGGTACCATCCCCACTACCTCCCTTTAGACTGCCTTCGGATGATCTCGTGGGTTGAGTTGGGTTTTACTAACTACTTGAATGTGGTTTTTTGCCTAGATTTTAAAATTGGTTGAAATCTGAAACATATAATCTCTTGGGTTTGACTTGGATGTGCGGTACTGAGTCCCCCTGTTATGATCTGGTCATCAATCGTAATAAAGTTTACTTACTTACTGAATATAGTCTAGATTTCCAGATTATGAAGGTGATCTTAGAAAACACTGCCAAACTAAGACAATAACACTGAGCAGGATTAAATTAGCAGCTTTATGGCTTTGCATGGTTTTTCTACTGACAACATTTTGGCATTTTTCTTACTCAGCTGGAAGTATATACTCAGAGGCTGATGTAGTCAGGGAACCCAGACTGCCAAATGGTTGAAAAATGTGTGCAAGTTACAAATGGGAAACACTCTAGACTATTACATGATTTTTTCTTTAGTGAAATCCAGGTTGAGCTGACCTTTTGGAATGCAATAATTAAAAATGTTACTTTATCTCACTTGCTTTAGTGAGAGCTGTAGATAGCTGTAGTTTCTCAGGGAGCGCTTCCTTGAAATTATCTTTTCTCAAAGCCACAGATCAAGAGAGAAAATGCTCCCAGAGGGGGGAAACAACAAACTGTCTCCAAGAGGAATTGTTCTCTTTCTATTAATGGAAATTGCACTGTCCCTCACCACCTCCCCCCTCACACACTTCAACAATTGATAGGTTATTTCAGAAAGGCTGTGAAATTGGAATAAGACAAATCAAGTAGAGCTGAACATGTCTTGTCTTTTACATGGCAAAAGGTCTGTGGAACCAGAACATAAAAATCAGCTCCCAATTTTCAAAGTACCCCAGAGTACATGAGAATAAAATGTAAATGGTCCATAGCAACAGAGAGCTCAGATACACATCTTATCAGAGATTAAGAGTAACAATATTCAAAAGCTTCTACATGATATTATTTAGCTTCAGAAGACTCTCATTCTGGTGACAGGACTAATGCAGAGTGTTTGCTTAGATGTGAGGTGGCACATAAATCAAAAGAGTAGGAAGATGAGTGTATATACATACTTTTAAAAATCCTTTCCAGTGAAGAATTTCAGAATAGCTGGACTACCTAGTGGGAAGAATAACCGGCATTATATTAGAAAAGAGGAACTGGTTCAACATCTGTAGGTTTTTTCTTTGTGAACTAATCTTTTGTTTTAAATAAAATAGAATATTACCAGAGATTCAGTTTCAGTTTCAACAACCCTGACAAGAAGGGATAAGAGATTTCAATACATGGACAAAATTCACAGCTAGAACGCCCAAGCTTACCTATAATCAAAAGAAAATGTGAGCATTTTAACAAATTTTTGGGGTTTTGTGCATTTATTTCTTAGTAACAGGAAATAGAAGGGTTCCCATTAGCTATACCTGTAACTTCAGTAAAGTAAAGGATTTGCAGTTTAACCATCAAATAAATAAAATGGGGCCACTCTTTATAGACAACCCACATAATTCTCTCTATCATTCAGCTTTTGCCTCTTCTCTTTAGACTTTCCAGATTTTTTTACATGACCCATCTTACTGTTGAGAGAGCCTCCAGTTCTATCTAAAAGAGCAAAGAAGGCTGGTAAATAAACAGGTTTTCCAATTAGCTGAACCTTATCTTTGGAACTAGTCACTAGAAGGCTGTCAATTTATTTTCAGACTTAAATCTGTCTCCACATATTTTTCTTCACCCAACAGAAAAGTTTGAATGGTTAAAATCAATGGCCCATCTGTTCCCCTGGAATAGTTTGCTTTTGACAGGATATGTTGTCAGATGGTGCAAGGCTTGAAAGCACAGGACAGGTCTCGTATCTCAGTCACAGAGTGCTACATTATGAATTCCTTACATAAAGTTCACCTAAGATTTTTTTTTAGGATGAAATAAGAAAAACACTGCTTTTTTCAGACTTGTTTTCTTGGTATATCAACCATCAAGAGATGTACTTGAAAGCGAACTGACAATTTAATTGAAAACATAACACTGATGGTGTATTTTCTCATCTAATCAACAAAGAACAATGCAATAATAATGACAAGTTTGTTATTAAGCAGTGAAACTTTTGTCTCTCTATTAGGTTTACTGGTGTGAATTGCTTTACGGTGTTATACTGTGTCGATAATAAAGCAAGAATATATACATTCAGAATGTTTCATTCCCTATAAAGCTTAGAGAGGAATTTTGACTGAATTAATTTATTGTGATACATATCTTATGAGATTCAGTATGCCCTTTATTTTTATCTCATATTTCTGTCAACCTACATACTATGAAGTTGCAGGTAGGATCAGTAACAAGAATGTTGCAAAATGGAATGTAGAGATGTATTTATTATAAAGTGTTATTTATAATGTGTTTAAACTGTATTTATAATGTTTATTATAAAGTGTTATTTATACTGTGTTTAATCTGTATTTATGTATTACATTGGTTGCCAGGGCCTAGCTGAGAGAGATAGGTTGCCATGGTGACAAGGCCGAAGAGGAGGTGGGCGGAGCTTAAGGAGAAAAAGGTTTGAAAGTGGCAGTTAAGCTTCAGTCAGGAGGAAGAGACCCTGAGAAGAAGAGCAGAGCCAGTTAAGGGCTCTGGGGAAATAGCAGAGTCGGGAAAGGACTCTGGGAAAAGTTGTTTAGTCAGGAGGAAGAGACCCTGAGAAGAAGAGCAGAGCCAGTTAAGGGCTCTGGGGAAATAGCAGAGTCAGGAGAGGACTCGGGGAAAAGTAGTTTAGTCAGGAGGAAGAGACCCTGAGAAGAGGGCAGAGTCAGTTAGGGCTCTGTGGTGGGAAGCTTTATAGATTCAGTTAGTTTTAGTGATTGTGAATATTTCTTCAGCAAGGTAGCTGAAGGAAAACCTCGTTAGATTGCTTGAGTAAAAAGAATCTAACAGAGGGGGTTTTAGGATCGCCAGTAGTGGAAGACTGGGGATTCAGTGGTTTGATCCGGTATAGGACAAACAGTGTGAATGTTCACAATTAGGAACACTGAAATAATAAAGCACTTCACTGTAGAAGGAGTTTATAAGAATTGTAACATCCAAAGCCTGAATGTATCACAGCCAAGCCATATTGTAACCAACAAGCATGTGCCAAGTTCAACATCTCAATATTGCAACAATTACGCTTTGTTAATAATAAACTTGTTCTCTTTGTTATTTTAAACCTGCCTCCTCCATTGATTTTATGTTCGGTGTATTCCACTCTACCAAAGTTACCTCACAACGCAAATAGGAGTAAATAGAGACTTTAAGACCAGCGTCTTTACATTTTATTGGTGGCAGTTTAATTTAATAGCAGGCTAGGGACTTCCTTATATTTTTGGTAATCCCATTTGGTGGGATAAAGACTTCTTCACATATTTTTGTTGACAAGCGGTGGCATTAACGCTTCCTCACAGGAATGTATTTATTTGGGTCTCTAAGTGTGATACTCCACTTCCCACTTTTCCTTTTTAAACTTCCTCACACTTCAGGTCCTTATTGAGCTTGTTCAGTCCTATCTTCCATTTTGGGTCGGGGGAGATACATATGTCTAGTTCTAATTACGTTAAAATCTTAGTGCTCTTCATTAATTTCAGTGAGCTGTTACCATAGATGACCTCAGAGCACATGAATGAACTCATACATATTCTGTCTGCAATAGCTTTTGTGATCTTGGTTACTAGCACATCTTAGGCAAATTGGAATCAAAAGCTCACATTCACATAGGAATCTCTAAAAGTTCCCACAAAAGCATGCAAAAGAAAGTCTTTAATGTGCATCCGTGCTCCCTGGGTTGTGTGATCACCATCTGGGTCTCAATCTGGCTCAAGGATTTCCCATGTAATCATCAGCACAGTGAAACCACTTTCTCCTACACCTGCTTGAAACTGACCTAAGTGGACAGTGTAGATGTGCCCCATGAAGGATAGATTTCAGAGATGACAATACCGTACTTAGCTTTCCTTTGGGTCTGTTGGGATTTTCCTAGGAACACCTTGGGATCACTTCTACCTGTGACCCCGTAAAAACAAAAATAACAGGCTAACCAATATCCTCTGCCAGAGCCAAGGCTATGAGAAAGAGAAAGAGCCAATCAGAAGATTGTCTGGCCACAGTTCTGGATTTTGACAGTCTGAAACATTGAATTCAACTAAAAAGCTAGCATAGGCAGTTATTTCAATAAAATAGAAGCAAAGCTTGGCAAGTCATTTCAGCAAGAGGTCTACAGAAGCTTTCTCATGTAGTTCTTCATTGGTGCTTCAAGTACAGCCTCCTAAAAGAACCTACTATTAAATTTAGTAAAAGCCATGTAATGTTCTGGAGTATCCTACGGCTTCAGGACAGTGTGAACCATTGAATTGGGTCCAATTTGGATGCGTCCACTATCCACATGGGGCATCACCACAATAACCTCTTCCCTCTTTTCAGCAGGGCAAAGAGGTTGGATTATGTGCATGTTACTCCTATCAAGCTGTCATCCTCTATGAGAGCTCTTAGCCATTGTGGACACCCTGTCCTGACATCAACAGAGGCACTCATATGACCAGGAAGAAAGTAGTGAAATTGGATCTCTCTTTCTTTCACATGAAGCTTTGTGGCCAGCTGGGAGATGTGGCACAGAAGGTTAAGCTCATTGTTCATGGTGACCAATATGGTATACCATGCAGATTTCAACCTGCTACCATTGAAAGTTTTGGAGGGTGCATGTGGAGCCAGTCTTGAGCATTTTCTGCCTTAGATAACAGACTAACATGAAAAAGACATACATAGATTCATTTTATTTATGGGATTTTTATCCCTACACTCAGCAAGCTCCTGAAGTCACTTAATCGGCTCAACCTCCAAACAGATGACTAACACTGTCAGAGCTGACAATGCCAACCATCTGTTTAGATGATGCTTCTGTGCTCATGATGCACAGGGCTACAAACCAGCACACTTGAAATAAAGGGACTTAAGCTCATTTGACTCTGCTTTAGTCCCTGACGCAGTTGCTGGATTTTGTGGATTCTTAGTGTCTACTGTGTGTTTGTCTTTATTTTGTTCATTTGGACTCAACCACAAATCTGCAGTGTAAGTAACAATATATTCATTATATCCTTTCCTTGCTCTCCCTGGCTGGCACAAACTGGTTTGAATAATAAAAAAAAGGTCTAACTCATCTTTGAGAGGATGCACAGTCTCTGGCTTTGAAGAACCTCCAGGGCAATCAAATTTTAAAGCTGAGGTGCAGCCTTTGAGGAAGAATCATCCATGTGTGGTCCTCGCTTTCCATACTCAAATTGCCCTCATAGTATCAGGGTGAATAATTTCATTTATTTACTAAAGAATGGAACAGCAACTATGACACAGATTTTGTTATTTTATACCATGTTTTTGTTAAATGTTTTAAAGAAAAGCAACAAGCTAATCCAATCCTTATCATACTTGATTATTGGAGCCGCTGAGTTCAATGAGACTTATTCCCAGATCAGTGTGCATAGGATTGCATCCTAAAACAACTTTCAAATGTTTGATGGCTTAGACTATTGTTGTCATAAAACACCTAGTGCGCCAAGAGCTATAAAAATAAATGTACTCTTGTTGTGTGCTGCAGAACAAGGTACTGAGCAAGCGACAGAAATGACTTTGCTCAAACTATTCTGGTGCCTGTGGTTAAAAAATGATTAAAAAGTAATAAGCAAAATTAATTTAGATCAAGATCTCAGAGCAGCAGGGATGATTATATATTCTCCATTCTTTTGCTGCCTATATTTTTCACAAATGAGAACTGGTGCTCAGGAACACTTTGGAACTATGTAGATTCTTTTGTGCACAGAGTTTAACGTTTCATTCAATAACGATAATGAAGGGCTGGCATTTGATTACTGCTTTTCAGGGTAGCATGCCTAAGGGAGGGCTTCCATATTAATCACTCACTTAAAACATATGTACCTGTTTATCCTTACCTTTTTATTCTAGGAGACTCCACCTGCTTGGGAACATAATTGATTCTGAATAACAGGATAGTATTTAAATAAGAGTATACATAAATAAACAAGAATTGATTAAATTATTGTCTACACCTTTCCGTGGAGCCTCTGGTGGCAAAGCAGTTTAAACCACTGTGCTGCTGAACTTGCTGACTGAAAGCTTGGTGATTCAAATCCAGGGAGCGAGGTGAGCTCCCATGGTTAGCCCAGTTTCTGCCAACCTCTCAGTTGAAAAACATGCAAATGTGAGTAGATCAATAAGTACCACTCTGGTAGGAAGGCAACAGTACTCCATGCAGTCATGCTGGCCACATGACCTTGGAGGTGTCTGCGAACAACACCAGCTCTTCGGCTTAGAAATGGAGATGAGCAGCACCCCCGACAGTCAGACACAACTAGTCTTAATGTCAAGGGGAAACCTTTACTTTTTACCTACACCTTTCTGCCTAAACCACTTGAAAATAGAGATTGGGTCAGCAATAGTCCCCCATGACAAGCATGTATTCCAGTGGATCTCTTGTATTTATGTGAAATCATTGGTTTAATTGTAGATTCTTTTAAGATATGAAAGCATTGGAATAGTATACTGTGTTTCAAATATTAACTAACACATTAAAGCTCAAAGACACAGAGCACATTACAGAAAATATATTTGATAGAGTTGTTTAGGCAATATAAAATCCCCAAAAAGTGTACCACTATTGGTCAACCAAAATGCATTCTGCAAATTTGCAAAGACTCATTAGCTTTTTCATAAGACAGAAATGTAAAAAAATCATACAGGAGAAAAAGAAGTGAAGATGTCAGAGTCACAGGCATACATACATCTCGGTTAAGATTTTTTTTTTGTCGTGTCAGGAGCGACCTGAGAAACTGCAAACTGCTTCTGGTGTGAGAGAATTGGCCGTCTGCAAGGATGTTGCCCAGGGGACGCCCGGATGATTTGATGTTTTATCATCCTTCTGGGAGGCTTCTCTCATGTCCCCGCATGAGGAGCTGGAGCTGATAGAGGGAGCTCATCCGCCTCTCCCCGGATTCGAACCTGCGACCTGTCGGTCTTCAGTCCTGCCGGCACAGGGGTTTAACCCACTGCGCCACCAGGGGCTCCCTCAGTTAAGATGATATGGAGGGATTTCAGTGCAGGCAGTCCCAATTCTTCTTGGTCACTTGAGGACCAGAGGCAAAGGGCAATGAAAGACAGATTTAAAAATTCTACTCTTTTAGCAAAAGAAAAGTAACTTCCTTTAAGAACCAGCGGTCTCCATCCTGTGTGAGACTAATTGTTCCTTTCCTAGACATAGAACATTGAATTTCTTAAGGTCTCTGTATTGTTACAACTGGAAAAACTCTTAGGTGCTTCATAGATAAAACGTATCAATTGTGCTCCAATTAAGGCATTTTTTAGTAGTTGCACTTTCCTCTCTCTCATACTTTGCAGAAATATCTCTTCTTTTAAGATGACAACAATTATCCATCACCAAATATTTTTGTTCTCTTTCTCCTTAAATCATCCTCCTCATTACATGAAAATATAGATGCATTATATAATCTTGCAAGGATCAATTTAGGGTTCTCTTCTTTTTTCAACACACATTCTTGGATTTTTAATTTCATTTTGGGCTTTACAGTTATGCAGATGATACAGATTTATGCAGATGATGAAGACCTTTTAAAATTAATTCATGCTTCTGTGTGGAAGTCCACACAGAAATTACCTGTCAAGTATTTCTTTGTGGATGACCATTTACTGTCATAAACTGAAAAATTGAGCAAAACTGAGATCTTGGTGTTTGAGCCTGACTGTCAAGTAACACCTCTCATGCCTTACACTATATTTATAGGAACTTCAGACCCCTACTGGAAGATAGTGCATCCCTGAACTTTTTTTATTAGGGATACAACAAAAGCATCTCTTGAACATCTGTGGGATCTGTATAGTCCTGACCACTGAGATTGCCCATCTGCTTGTTCAGGTTATTTCATGCCTGAATTAGTGTTATAGCCTACTGGCATATTTGTCTTCTTGTTCTCCTCTTTCTCTGGCTTTAATTCAAAACAGTTCCATACAATTTGTTTTAAATCTCCCTAAATATTCATATTTCTCCCTCATTCTCCTATATTCCTTCATTGGCAATTTGGCCCAGGGCCTGTTTAGTTCCTGTATTTAAAGTACCTGGTAGCTTGGGTAGCTTGGCATTTAAGATTCACAGGCAAATGACTATTGTCTGTTCCATTGACACAAACAACTCTGCCAAGGCTACTACTCTTTGAGACCTGGTTCCACAACTATAGAATGAGTTTACTTTTAATGTATTGTCGAAGGCTTTCATGGCCAGAATCACTGGGTTGTTGTAGGTTTGTAGTAAAGACAAAGATCCACCAGAGGAAAAGTATTCTTGCCATACATCAAGGGAACCACTGACCGCATAGGGAAGCTGATGAGGAAACACAAAATACAAACTATCTACAGACCCACCAAGAAAATCCAACAAATGCTACATTCAGCAAAAGACAAGAGGGATCCTCTCACTTCTGCAGGAGTCTACCGTTTACCATGCAGCTGTGGACAAGTCTACATAGGGACCACCAAACGCAGCATTCCCCAAACACGAATCAAGGAACATGAAAGGCACTGCAGACTACTTCAACCAGAGAAGTCAGCCATAGCAGAGCACCTGATGAACCAACCTAGACACAGCATTTTATTTGAGAACACAGAAATGCTGGACCACTCTAACAACTACCATGTCAGACTACACAAGGAAGCCATTGAAATCCACAAGCATGTGGACAATTTCAACAGAAAAGAAGAAACCATGAAAATGAACAAAATCTGGCTATCAATATTTTTAAAAAACTCTAAAATTAAAACAGCACAAAAGAGAGGAAATAAACAAGGATATCTAATCACCTCTCAACAAAAGATTGCTCCAGGCACTGCCATGCAATCAAATGCTAATCAAGGTGGTCAGTTGAAACATTCACACCTAGCTCCAACAGACAGGAGTTCTTTGTACCACCCTGGTCATTCCACAGATATAGAAACCCCTTTTCCTTGTTCCAACAGACCTCACTACCTCTGAGGATGCTTGCCATAGATGCAGGGGAAACGTCAGGAGAAAATGCCTCTAGAACATGGCCATATAGCCCGAAAAAACCTACAACAACCCAGTTTACTTTTAATCTCTGTGTTCAATTTTATAAAATGTTGAATACCTTTCATTTACATTATTAAACTGCTGGGTTGTGCCAAGGTTACTAATGTTATCAACAATTGGACCCCAAAAATATGACCACAGTCACAGAACTGAAAATAAGTACAATGACATATCATTGGAGCTTTAAATATTTTTAACTACACACCATAAACATTAATATGAATTAATTGTATGTCTCCATCTATTAGAATTTAATTTAAAAGAAAATAAAGGCTCATCTATAACTAACACAAATCCAGAGCCAATCCTGGAGGCTGTGGAAGTTTTCAGACAATATGCCCCCAACTTGTGATCCTCCCTCCTTTTCTGAGATACTCTGCCATGACCTGGAATCTGTTCCCCTTCTCCCTATTCAGGAGTTTTAGTGAAACTCTGGAGCATTCCCCGATTTTGCTTAATGCAGGGCTAAAACAGTTTAGCCCGCATTAAGGACTGAAGCTTCTGGACTCCTTCGGGTTTGGGGTCAGGTGTAAACAACCCCTATGAAATGAATTAAAGACTAGGAAAATATTCAGTATTCAAGGAACAATATCCACTATAAATCCAGAAAGAAACATGATTAATTAATGGTACAATCTTATGCAGATTTATGAAGCACAGTGAAGTTTTCTCCTTGTTGCACTGATATATGAGTACAGTGGAAACCATTTGAGGTATAATCTGTCCCGAATCAAACACTTTACATCCCATTTATTTCAGTTGGAAACTGTGCTTTTTCTAATTCTTGATATAAAAGGGCATTGAAACAGTTTGATTTAGACTCAGCTATGACTGTGGTTATAATGTAAAGGGGAGGATAGATATTAGTTTAATTTGCTTAGAACTGGACATTGGATTATTTTCTTACACACATACCAATTTTCTACAACAACTGTCATTGTAATACTTGATATAAGCACAAATAATAATTTGCATTTATGTCATCAAACCATATTGGCATTTTTTGGCAAATTCATTTGACAGGAAAAATAAACCGTAATTGTTACTATAATTACTAATTGGATACACAGTTATTTTTAATGCACTATTTCTAATTTTATATCATTTCTGGAAGTTCCATAAAATGAATTGTTTTTATTAAAATAATCATTCAACTCAAAACATTAACAGCTAAAACAATGGGGGAAACAGAGTTATTTGCTGAGGAGTCATATTTGACTGAGATAAACTGACAGAGATAAAGGATTATAGAAAATTAAAAAATCAAGGCTACAGCATGATGAATCTGACCTAATATCTGATAATGATGCAAGGGTTTCATGGATGAAAATTATGTTAATTTATGCTAGGATGTTTTTTTCCCCACAATAATAGCCCAGGGGGGTGGATTGGGGGTGTGGGTGCTATATATAGCAAGCTACTAAAAGAATATGCATGTTCCTAGCGTTTTCTGAAATTACTGTTAAATGGTGAGAATGAAAATACTTCCAAAGACAATAACATAACACCTGCATCAACTCTAATTGCTCCAGTGTGAATATACAGCCTAAGACTGTATTGCCTGAATGTTAATGCATAAGAAAATGATCTGACTCAGACAATTCCAGATTTATAAGCAATTTTTTTCTCAAATTGCTATCCCAACCAAACTTCTGAGGTTGTTCAACCTGTCAATGAACTAAGTAGCAGTAGGATTTAGCTCTTTTTATGTTATGTATCTTAAATTATGTTCAGAAAGGGTTTTTTTCCTAGACTTTTTGAACCCTACCTGTCTTACTCCCTTTCAGGAATTAGTTCTCTATTGTAGCACTGATGGGCAGAATATAATTTTTGTCATCTGTGAAGTATAATGGTTTCCTTTTGGAACAGAGTTTGAAAAAAAAATACTTTGAACAGCAATAAAGTATTGTCATAGTTCCAAGAAAAAAAGCAGTTGGGTCCTGTTATAATCTTTAAAGCAAGAGTTACCTTTCAAATATGTGAATTGAACCTAAGGCATTTTATCTATGATGATGTGGCCCACCAGGAAAGAAAGCAGATACATGTAGCATGGGGCTTCTACATTAATGATATAATGAAGCTCAAGCCAACTCAAGGCCTTGGTGGCTCCAAAACTCACACTGCCAATGTGCCATTCAGTATACATCTACACATATATCACACACTAAAAAAGTCCCAAGAATGTCCAAGTTCTGTTAACAAAATGTACTATAGCAGATACTAGTGTAGCCCAGATCCAAAACAAAGTTAGCTCTACTAAATGTGAAGTGCATTGTAAACATATGCCCCTCCTAAATCACATTATAGACTCACTGTGTACATCTTTGGTGCCCTGATGCAATCTGTCCCCAGAAATGAGGATAAAACCTGCAAAGTAGTTTGAAGCCAGGTTCCAGGAGAACCTAGTGCTTGTCAAGGAAATAAATCAGTGATTGCCTGGGCAAGAAGGCATATCTGAAGGGGAAGGAGCTTCCCCACATCTTATAAGGATTGGTCTTGAAAGCAATCCAATCAAGCCCAGTGACCACAGCATGGCTAATGTCAGGTCTCCTTAGGGAAGTGGTTCTCAACCTGTGGGTCCCCAGGTGTTTTGGCATTTGACTCCCAGAAATCCCAGCTAGTTTGCCAGTTAGTAGGATTTCTGGGAGTTGAAGGTCGAAACATCTGGGGACCCACATATTGAGAACCACTGCTTTAGGGCCTCAGATTCTCTCACATTTCTTTATCACTCTGGCAGGGTAGGCTGATGGAGAGTACTATGCAATTGTGTGGGAGGGGGGCTTCTCCAGTGGTGGGAGTTCTAGAAAATTTCTTTGTACCATACTCAGCATTCACATTGGGGAAGCAAACTCTTCCCCTTGGTGACCACTTCCTCCCAGTGATGAATAAAATGATATGTCAGACTGCTCATATTTCTCTGTAGGAAATAGGAGGGAAAATGGCAGGAAGAGATTAATGCTTTAGAGAAGGAGAAAGTGAGGGGATAGTGAGGGGATCACAAATTCCTTTAGCCAGTTGTACCAATTACAATGGCTAAATGGCTTTGTGAGCTATGCCACATTTTAGTAAGGGAGGCTGCAACTCTGACAACTTCTTCCTTTTATACTTTACCATTATTCATCAGGGATATAACAGAGCATGGCTTCATATCAAGCACTTTTGTATTCAATAGGCCACCAATCCTTTCCTGAGATGGTACCACTTGCAATCACAACTGTGTGGACAATTAATGGCATCAGCTAAGACCACACCAAGTGAGAGGTTCCATTACGGGCACATGGCCCAGAAGGGGACTTCCTTTTTGCAAAAAAAAATCACAGGGATAGACATTCTAGGAGATTCAGTATAACCTTCCAAGTATTAGCTGGACATTTATGTCTAGCAATCTATTATAATTTATCAATGGACTAGGCATCATAGGGTGATGGGTGTTTTAAAAAAAGGTTTACGGGGTAGGGTTGTTATCCTTTTTTCTGTGGACAATTGGAGTTTTCACTAAAAAGGTCCTTAGTGAATTTTGTTTTATTCATCGTGTGTCCTACTCTAAGAAGGAGCCTGTGAATGATGCCAACACTGAGAATTTGTTTACAATACATTATATATTATTTGACACTGCCACACATATGAAGCTCTTACTTGGTGTCAGTGTGGAGGTCTTGAAAAATAATATTAAATCTGCCTTTTGTCTTCTGCTCATCTACACTGAGATTCTCCTCTGCATCATGTTTTATATGGACCAGGCCCTTCCAATGAGGTCCTTTGTGTCATGTGGTACATTTAAAGAAATGTATTACATGTGTTGAATGGGCTTTACATGCATTGAATGGGCATTAAAATGGCTTTCTGGGATCAGAACAATTCCATTATCAATAACAAGTTCTCCTTGTTTTGTTTTTTTTAATCAGGATAAATTATGGATTTGACTAATGTGAACAATCTATGACTGCTTTCTTTGAGATTTCTGAATACCTGGAAGTACTTTTTGCTGATGAAAAGATTGAAACCCCCCTCTCTCAGCTGTCCTTTGAGATCAAAATTGACATACAGCAAAAATCATGTAGACTTCTCAGGGAAAGGGTGACCTTCAGTCTAAAGTTAGGGCGTTTTTCAGTAGAAGATTGCAAGAGTTTGTGGGAGATCTCAATTACACATGCTGGGTGATTGCTCCAAGCAGAGTATTCCTCCATGGATTGTAAGATGTGACGGCAGGCTATGTCCTTCCTCCTAATAAACTGTGCATAATGGGAGAGATTAGATATGACCTACAGGTCTGGGTTGATTTCCTCGAATAGCATAATGGATTATTCTTTTAAAGGAATTCCCTCAAGTTTTTAATGCCTTTTAGGTTACCTTTGATGTTGTTTGGTTCACTGGAGTTTACTGCAGAGATTGGTAGTGTACAGACATTCAGCTTAGTTTTGGGTAGCAAAATGAAATCACCATCAATCTCATTTTCCTATCTTTCTCACTGTAATAACAATAAGAATGTGGTCTGAAGATTTTTTTTAATTCCTCTGTTGGCGATCAAAGTACAGTTTACATGATTAATTCACTTACTTCTAGGTGACCAGTTCCCAAGGCTGCAGGGATTTATCTCCACTGGAGGCTTGTAGGGAATTCAACACAGAGCACCAGGGTTTTTTGTTTTGTTTTGTTTGTTTGTTTGTTTTTGTTTTTGAGGCTAAAGCTAGAATTTTCCCAGATGTCACCTATGATTTAGAACCTGAAAGATGTTGTGGGTAGGGGATGTCACCTAGCAAAATCAAGCCCCTGAGAGTTCAGGGACTATGGCAAAGGTTATTCCACTCACCTTATCAGGCCACATTGCCAATTAGAGGCATCCAAGCAAAGAGATGATTCCAAATTTTATTTTAGTTTAGTAACATTCAGCTGCTAAGGGACCAAGTAGCTATCACAATTAAGAAATCTAAGACTAATCAGAGGAAAAAAAGAGACAATTCTCCTACTGCAGCAAAGCTTTGCATAGATTTCTCGCCATGCAGTCCTTTGCTAGATTTCTCGCCATTTTGTGCGGCCATTTTTATATTAGTGATTCTGCATGTTAACAATCTGTTTGTTTTTTCAAGTTTGAGAAGGGATCTGGATTACAGTATGGTGCTTATCTGTGGTCACAGACTATTTAATGTACTCTGCAAAAGGCACAGAAGTCACACTTTGGATTCCTGCTGGGCCTGAGCAAATAGACAATGACAGAATGGACCTATAATGGCATGGGTTATTCCTTCTGCTTTTTGAGCAATGTGTGGATCTCCAGCTCTAGATATTGGTCATTCATTTGGGCAGAAATGACATTGGCATACTGAAGGGTAGACTCTGACTTCCAAGTCATACAAGCCCAGTAGCTTGAAGTAAAATGTCTATGGTTAGCTGCCAGATGAAAGCCGTCTCCACTATTTGTATAGAGTCCAAAGTAAGGTGAACAGTGGAATACAAATGATTTTGTGAAAGGGCCTAGGGAAATTTTGAGCCCTTCTTGATATTGTTTTCAAGAGACCAGAGGTCGACAGAGCTCATGACACACATAGCAAGATAAACATTTTTAAGTAATTTAAAACATGTTGACTGACTTGGTGAAAATTAAACTAAGGAAATGCTTGCCCCTTATTTATTCCAGCTATTGGAGGAAGAAATTTATGAGTCATGGGTTTTGAGGGAAGGATGTCCTTGGGTGGGACCAGCAAGATATTAGGCTTGAAGGCTAGGTGTCTCATGCAAGGACAGCTGAGGAAAAGCTCAAAAAAAGGAGCGAGAAATTTCACACAGCTTCTCCTATTGCAGCTCATGTTTAATTGTTCAAAATTAAATTATTAATAGAAGTGGTTATATTTAATCCAAAAGCCTGATGTCTGGTCTTATTTCCTGAATGGGTCAACAACGGAGATTTTCACGTAGTTCTAATCACAAGGAAAACTCATCAAACTGTTACTAATGAGAATTGCTCATAAGTCAGTACACAGTCTACCCCATTTAGGTATTCACTGTAGACTTAAATATTCATACAGGTTCTGTTCCAGATGAAGCCAATTGTGCTTGTCCTGTTATGAAATCAAATATTGTTATTCGTTGTAAAGAGAATCTAAATCCCAATCATCCCAGAGCTGTGTATACTGTTAGAATACAGATACAATAGATCCTCAATGCACTGCAGACTAGAGACTCAGGCTTCTCCTTTTGCATAAGGAGTATTTCTATTTAAAATAGCTGTCATATCCATGACCACCTCCATGTGGTTTCAGTTAGCTAAAGCAAAGATGTTAAAGTAACTGCAGAGTGTTTGTTTTGGGTTTCCAGTCCACCCCCAAAATACTATATCAAAATTGATATGAAAGACGTTCAAGCAGGGCACTTCCTTTCCTAGAAAGGAACATCCTTTCTAGGATGTTCTCCACACTCAAAGAGTATCAGTAAACCCCATTTACTCATACTGCATTTCTATGCTCATACAAACAATTGCTAACACTGTATATATGCTACTTTATATAAATTGCCCACTTGGATGCCCCTGGAGAGCATGTAAATGTCTAGAGTTACAAATTCATCATGTATTATCACACAATGCATCCCAGAAATTATTGAAATACATGCTGGAAAAATGCTTCACTAAATTTCAGTCCCTTTCTGCATAATCTTGTCTAAATCAGAAATAAGGGAAAATCGCTCTACAAAGAATAACACTGTTATTTGTGATTGAAGAAAATTGTAGCAAGATAGGAGATTAAAAGAAATGAGACATACTTGATGCATACTATTTACAAACATTACCCTTGGGAAAAGGTGAAGATATTTTTGTGATAAAGTTTAATGAAGTCACAATCCAATTTTCTACTAATATTTACAATTAGCTAGATGAATAACAACAGAACATTCTTAAAGGAAAAAAAAGATAGACAATTGTCATGATTATAAAGGCTCACCTTGAAGGAAAAAAAGAGGTTTGATGTCTGATTGAAAAGGGTCATTCTCACAGTTCTGTCACACCCAGATACGAGATCATGTATTTCAGGACATAGCTCCATGACTGAGAAAGTTGTTCCATAAGAGACAATCAGTTTGATAGCCGGTGAGGTTATTATTCTCATTGATGGGCAAATAATATATTACAAGTGCATGTGCTCTCACACAATTATCCTGTGCCCAGACTAAACTGGGATTTCAAAGTAAAGATCACACTGTGAATTTAACATGAAACTAATAAATAAATAAATAAATAAATAAATAGTGATCACACAGGTTTTATGACTCCCAGTTAGTAATGGCCAGTAATAACATTAGCTTATCCCTGTTTATAAAATTTGTTTGTACACTGCAGATGCAGTGGGTTAAAGTGCTGAGGTGCTGAACTTGTTGACTGAAAGGTTGCAGGTTTGAATCCGGGGAGTGGTGTGAGCTCCCGCTGTCAGCCCCAGCTTTTACCAAACTAGCAGTTTGAAAACATGCAAATGTGAGTAGATCAATAGGTACCACTTCTGCGGGAAGGTAATGGCGCTCCATGTAGTCATACTGGCCACATGAACTTGTGAGGTGTCTATGGACAATGCCGACTCTTGGAATTAGAAATGGAGATGAGTACCAACCCCCAGAGTCAGACACGACTGGACTTAATGTCAGGGGATAACCTTTACCTTTACCTCTGCAGACACAGTAATAAGAAATTTAATGATCAGATAAGAAGTCCTCCAATGGCAATAAAATGCTCACCTCAAACTTCCTGGGAATTGTTTTTGACTGCCTGTTATAATCCTCAGTCTCTATGACAAATAAGGAGGAATTCCAAGGATTGTAAACCAAAATTTCACGTATCACCCATTTCCACATGAGAAAAGCTGCTACAATAAGGGGAAAGTTTAATCTACTGATGGGAAAGATCACATGTTTCGTGTGTGATATATATTACGTACATATTTCTACAAAGATAAAGGTGCAATGAAATAAATCTTTGTTTGGAACAATTGCCTTTGAGTTTTTGAATGGCTAGAATAAGGTCAGTTGTGTTTCTCAGGTTTAATTAAAAGCAACCTTGAACATGGATCAACAGAAGCTGGTCTGTCAGAGGAATTTCAATCTTTTCTCCTTAGTATTCTGTTTACATTAGTCTTCACTACATTGATGCTGCTGCAAGTTCATGGCATTTCTCAATCTCACATCCTAATTATCTCACCTAGTATTTAATAATTTTTTCACAGATGCCATACAATGCATTAGGAACTGCTTATTTATGGACAGCCAATAATGCACTAATACACTCCCCTGAGTGAAATATCATCTTAATTAACAGGTCACAAGCTGATGCACTGATGTGTACAATTAAGAATATATTTATAAATATTAAAAATGATGAACAAGTCTAGATAGATGGGCAGAGCAGCAAATTATTTGCATTACCAACAATGGGTCATTACTTAGTGGCATACCATTCCAAACTCTTGAAAGCTGTGGCCTTATACTCATACCTGAATGCACCTCAGTATCATACAGGGTTCTTATGTCATTCTATTATCCAGTATCCCTGACCTATTTCACTTCTTTTCAATACTTCTTCCTCTTGTATACTCAGCATGCCTCTGCCATACTGTTTATGTTGGGACTTCAAGCTGAGGTCCATGTGCTCCTTAAACATGAAGTTGAACCCAGGGGCTATACCACTCTGCTTAATTTAACCTAGATGAATTCAATTGCCAAGCATTTTACTATATTTTATCTTCCACACTGAGCACCCAGGATCATACAGCAGGAGATCACACATAGACACACTGTATTCATCTCTACTTCTAAAAGCCACAGTGAATTGAACACATTTATGATAACAAACTATCACAAAAGATATGATACGCCAGCTCATGCAGTGAAGCTATGCTGGGATGTCTGTTTACCTAGATTGTATCTCACCTGCAGATTTAAACTGATCTAATATTCATGTTTTCTTCACAGGAAACCCTGGAAAATATTCTTCCTTGAGAAGGAAGGCTAAACTTCTCTAAGAGAATTGCCAATGCCCTTAATAAAAATAAATAAATAAATCCTGGTTTCTTCTATTGATTAAATAGCACTCTTAAAATAATATATTGTTTATAGTGTATTTATTCCCCTGGATTATAACATAATAATGAATTTATGCAGAAGTGTAATTGCATATAAAAATAAAACTTTACATGCAAAAGTCAGTAATACAAGTTGAACATTATTTATCTGGAATTCTGAAATCTAAAATATCGGTACTCCAAAATCATCCACATGGGTGGTTAATATGTATAAGGATCCCTTTGGTTTCTGGTGGTTCAAGTTATGTAGGTTGTTTCATGCACATAAAATTATCTTCAGGATGTGTGTATAAAATGTATATAAAGCATAAATGATTTTCATGTTAAGACTTGGAACTCATCTGTAAGATAGCTCATTATGTACTTATGCGTAAATACAACTATTTCAAAACAACAACAACAACAACAACAACAACAACAACAAAAACAAAAACACACTTCTGGTCCCACTTCTGGCATTTTGGATAAGGGATACTCAACCTATATTGGCAGCATTTTGTTTTCAGCCTAAGATCTGTCCATTTTGTTCTGGTCCAGTTGTGGAACATAAGGAAAAGTATATTCCTGTTCTTGTGCCTTATGTCTACATTCTAAGAATCCTTGCATTCCCATTGGATTGAAATGTATATGTCCCTAGTCGATATGACAGAGTACAAAATCTTAAAAATGCAGTGATTGAATGAAAAAAAATAGCAGCCAGTGGTAATGGGGAATGAAAAATATGTCAGGCAGGATGTATCTAGCTTCAGGGATACAGTTAATAGATTGGGAGATATTATTTATATCAAGAAATCTGGAATAAAAGTTCTTATGATATTTCTTCCAAGACTGGGAGTACAAATTAGTTGATCTTATTTCTAAAGTGGCTTTTAATCCACCAAATATCTGTCATTGTGTCTTTTTTTAATTTAAAAAATCCCATGCTGTTCCCATGCCTGCTTGGTTTATTACAATTGCAATCATGCTGTGATTTAATCAATGTGTGTACATCTATAACCTGGAAAAAGAGGGAAAGGCACAACTTGAAAACTGCTGCAAAATGTATATACATCCATTCTGGTACTCATGTTAGACATTCATCAAGATAAACCACAAATAGAAGGGGGAAAGACTGTGGGACATGGTAACCCTGCTGAAAAACTAAACAAATAACACAGTAGGAAGAAATCTATTCATCTAGCTTAGACCAATTAATGACAATTTATTTAAAACTGCTCTCTGTTTTTAGAATGGGAAGAGACAAAAGCAGAGCAAATAATTGCATGCATATAGCAAATTTACTTTTCAATAGCTGTCATTTGTATCCATTATCACTGGACATTAAGGTACCTTAATGGTAGATATAACACATAATGTACTACTATATCACTCTTAAATGTAGCAAATTGCCTCAATCCTCACAGATTTTAAATGTGCACTTCATTCCATCTTAAAATGTTGCTGGAAAACCATCTGTTGCATTAATCAACAACATTATAGTACACTATATTGTATCGTAATGTACGCTGAACTATGTTAGCATTGGCAGTTTATAGGTGGAACTTTTGTTACAAAAAATGCATAAAAATGCAATGAAATAAAATAATAAAAAGCATTAATCTGCATTAATATGTAAATAATTGTGGTATGATGGTGTTAAAAGTTCTAGAACAATTATATCAAAAACTGTACCTTTGAGTAAAGACAGAAAAGAAGCTTGGTAATTTATAACATTCCAAATATTGATACAACATGGTGGGAAACCTTATAAAAGTTGCCTAGATTTGTCTCATGATTGATGGGCATCATTGAAACGCAGGTTATGTTCACTTATAGCACCAATAATAGTTGTTGTTGTTGTTGTTGTTGTTGTTGTTGTTATCATAATCATCATTATTGCAGTGATAGCCTATACATAAACCTATATTATTTAATTGCTGTATTATAAAATATCAGTAGATATGATCAAGTAGACACTTGAAAGAATAACATGTTTTTATGTTTCCCTTCAGGCCATAAAGCCTGTGCAGAACTGAAATGCTGGAGTTCTTTCAGTTCAGTTGTCATTAATGATTTACAGAATTTCTCATGTACTCATCCAACCCAATATTTTCTTCTCCCCATTAAGACACAAAATGGAGAAAGGAAACGGAAGTAAAGAAATAATGGTAGGACAGATATAAACCCACTTTATCGAAGCCAAATATCCTAGTCATCTTCCTTTTTAATAAATACAGTCAACAGGATCATGCCAGAGATAATATAGCACTGGCTGATAGCCAACCTAGTGTGGTGGCTTATAATCGGATTTTATGGGAATCATGGGGAGAATGTGTACAACATGTTCCTTTTAGAAGTCTAAAGTGATAAAATAAAAGTGAATGTAAATTTATGTTGCATATGTTTTGTACACTGTAAAATATGTATAGATGGCCTGGGGATGAGGAAACAAATTTGCTAACTTAGTACTTCTGTATTTTTAAAATGCATAGGATTGTTTACAGAATTGGGGCATGTTCTAATTAGTCCTGAACCAGCTACAAAGTGGAGAATGTGAATATCTGATTGGGAAACTGGGAAAAGTTGCTTGTTTGTTTGGGCAATTTAGAATTAGGATGGTTATATCCTTGAAAGAGGACTTCTCTCTCTTTAAGTTAACAACAGACCAGCAGGTAAGCAATTCACACATCTTCTACCTACAATTTAAGATCAGTTATCCTGGAGCACATTTCAAACAATACCTGCAATGCCTGAAAAACCTCTGATATTTTGAAGTCCTTCCCTGTGAAGACATTCCCTGCTACTGTTTCTTATTCCTCTGGAATCCTCATCAGATTTGAATTGAACTGTAAGGCCTGATTAATGGCAGTCAAGGATCTGCAAACTTGATGAAGACTGTAATGTTCAGGGAACTTGTGCAATGAGCAGATGTTTTAGATGCACAGCATATGTAAAGAAGCGACTGTTTTGTAGTTGTTGCAGATGTTCCTCTTCCAACTAATAAGCAATATGCCATGTGGGGTGGAAAGGAGAATCTAGGATAGGTAGAAATGGGAAAAGACTACTGGAACCAGCATATTTTCTGATAGTGCCTTAAGGCACATACGCCTCAATGACACATCTGATTCTAAAGTTTGGTTTTTTATATATATATAAAAAGAAACATTCTAAGTCTCCCTCCCTTATGTTTTGCCTAAGAATCAGTGCTTAGAAAGCTAATTGTGTGTAAACCTATCTTAGCTCTATTATTTCAAGACCATGTATGAATGGGACACTGTAGGTAATACACAGGTTTGTGAATTCAGCTACAAGCCATCAAAACATAGTCAAATGACGTATATACATGAAATTAACTGATTCTTTAAGAAGAATTAGACCAGTGGACATCAGAGATTGGATCTTTACAGGAGTGATAGCACTTGTGGCAGAAGTTGGACGCAGAACAATGGCTTCAAACTACAGGAAAGGAGATTCCACCTGAACATTAGAAAGAGCTTTCTGACTGTGAGAGCTGTTCAACAGTGAAAGTCTCTGCCCCAGAGTGTGGTGGAGGCTCCTTCTTTGAAGGATTTTAAATAGAGGCTGGATGGCCATCTGTCTGGATGGGCAGTAGAAAACATCAGCAAAGTGGAGGCTGGTAAAAGGTTAAAAAAACGCATCCCTGG
This sequence comes from Anolis sagrei, assembly GCF_037176765.1. Taxonomy (NCBI): domain Eukaryota; kingdom Metazoa; phylum Chordata; class Lepidosauria; order Squamata; family Anolidae; genus Anolis; species Anolis sagrei. The sequence continues at coordinate 136,057,520 of NC_090023.1, forward strand.
ATACATTTCGAAAAGCAGTTAAAGTGGGGTTTTGAATGTTTAAAATGCTTTTCTTAACTCTTTGCAAGGCTTACCTGACCTCAGGCATGTAGCCGGGGGGGGGGGGGGGCTCGGGGGGCTTCAGCCCCCCCCCCCCCCGAAATTTTCATGGTGGTTCGCGAAAAGGCCTTATCGGTGCATTATTTAAACTGTTATGTTTATTCATATCATGATCTGATCACCATACTCAATATATCCCATATGCATGGGGGTATTGGGGTAATGATACAAAAGGTTTGCTAGGCTAGACCCTCTTTCACTCAGACTCAGCCCCCCCCCCCCCCCCAAAACTCAGCCCCCTGCTGAATGAAACGATCTGGGGAGGCCAACTACAAAGAGTGAAAATGAATTAATTTGTTAAAGATTATGCTATAAGACCCATGGGCATTAAAATTGTTTAACATTCTTAAGAACACAATCACCATAACACTTTGGGACTGCATGGAATCTCATGGAAGTAACCACAGAGAGGAACCATAGAGATGAACCATAGACATAAAACTATAGAGGAAATTATAGGAAAAAACCATAAAGTTTGAAATACAGCTTGAAATACAGAAAGCAAGGAAACAACTACAAGGGCTGTAAGCAACTGTGTACTAAAAATGAAAGTGGCCAAAGGAGGGTTTTGTTTTTTGATTTGTTAAAATGATAGCTTGACTACAGAAATGACTACAATGTCAACAAGATCAAGATTCAAAGATCAGAAAGACCAGAAAGAAGCTTCCAGGTTTTGCAAACTCATAATAATAATAATAATAATAATAATAATAATAATAATAATAATAATTAGGCCTGTCGATTTTAGTTCGTTAATTCGTTTTTCGGAATTTATTCTTTATTTTTAGCATATCCGACGCGATTTCAAAACATTTTTTCAAACCCGAAAGGGTTTAAAAATATCGAAACAGCAGCCCCATTTTTTTTACGAGCTTCAGCTCGTCTCGTTAATGGGATGGAGGCTGCTGAGTGCTGCTGGTGCCTGGGAGCCCTTTCCCTTTCCCTGCTTCACCTACGGAAAGCCTGAAGGGACATACTTTCTTCCTCAAAAAAAAATACGTATTTGAATACTTGCTTGGTCTGTGAAGCTTGGTTGGCAGGTTGAGGGCGGCGTGTGTGGGGAGGGAAACTGATGGTCAAGGCGAAGGCACGGGAGAAGGGCGCGCGCGAAAGGGAGGGAGATGTGATTGGCCGGCGGGGCAGATGATTGACAGAAACAGGAGAAGGTCGTTGCAGCCAAGCGAAGAGAGAGAGAGGAGGGCGCCCTCCTCCTCCTCCTCCTCCTCCTCCTCCAGCTGGGAAGAGAGCAAGCGAAGAGAGAGAGAGAGGAGGGCGCCCTCCTCCTCCTCCTCCTCCTCCAGCTGGGAAGAGAGCAAGCGAAGAGAGAGAGAGAGGAGGGCGCAGCAGCCCGAGCCGATCGGATGGCGCGCGCGCTCCTGCGCCCTCCTCCTCCTCCTCCCCCTCCAGCTGGGAAGAGAGCAAGCGAAAAGAGAGAGAGAGAGAGGAGGAGGAGGGGGGCGCAGGAGCGCGCGCGCCATCCGATCGGCTCGGGCTGCTGCGCCCTCCTCTCTCTCTTCGCTTGCTCTCTTCCCAGCTGGAGGAGGAGGAGGAGGAGGAGGGCGCCCTCCCCTCTCTCTCTCTTCGCTTGCTCTCTTCCCAGCTGGAGGAGGAGGAGGAGGAGGAGGGCGCCCTCCTCTCTCTCTCTCTTCGCTTGCTCTCTTCCCAGCTGGAGGAGGAGGAGGAGGAGGAGGGCGCCCTCCTCTCTCTCTCTCTTCGCTTGCTCTCTTCCCAGCTGGAGGAGGAGGAGGAGGAGGAGGGCGCCCTCCTCTCTCTCTCTCTTCGCTTGCTCTCTTCCCAGCTGGAGGAGGAGGAGGAGGAGGAGGGCGCCCTCCTCTCTCTCTCTTCGCTTGGCTGCAACGACCTTCTCCTGTTTCTGTCAATCATCTGCCCCGCCGGCCAATCACATCTCCCTCCCTTTCGCGCGCGCCCTTCTCCCGTGCCTTCGCCTTGACCATCAGTTTCCCTCCCCACACACGCCGCCCTCAACCTGCCAACCAAGCTTCACAGACCAAGCAAGTATTCAAATACGTATTTTTTTTTTGAGGAAGAAAGTATGTCCCTTCAGGCTTTCCGTAGGTGAAGCAGGGAAAGGGATTGCTCACGCCGTAGAGCAGTAAAGATGGCGGCGCCCAGGAGAGCAAAGTGATAGCGTTCTGGAGGGGGATCTTTTGGCCAAGCAGGTAGGTGGCTCCTCATAGTTACTCAGGCTATTTATTATAATAATAAATAATAAAGGTGGAAAAGAGAGAGAGAAATCTAGGCCTGTTTGATCAAGAAAAAAATTGTTTCTAAAATGTTTTGTAAATATTTACGAAATTTCGTAAATAACAAAACATTTTTTTGGAAAGTTTTGTAAATATTTTAAATATCGAAACAAAAAAACACCCCAATTACGAATTGATTTTAGAAACAAATTTTTTCTTGATCAAACAGGCCTAATAATAATAATAATAATAATAATAATAATAATAATAATAATAACCTTTATTTATACCCCACTACTATCTCCCGCAGTACTCGGTACTGCTTACAAGAGGCCGAGCCCAAATACATCAATAAAACAACAACAACAATACAACAATAAATAAACTCATAAACAAAGCAAAAACAATAACAATAATATCATGATGCATTAAAAACCTGAGGCAGGGCCAAATGTAATGGTTAAAATTTTAAAAATTCTAGGCATGTCCAAGTGAAATAGGATAGATATTTTAGGGATAGGTGGGCGAGCAGACAATCCTAAATCTCTTGTAAAGTGCATTTAGGACACATTGCTTGGATTTCCTTATTCTGGGAAGGCACACTCATGCAAAAGATCCAATTAAAATAGGAAATACCAAGATTGCAGTATTAAGAGAACATCCACCCCAGACAATAAAGAAGAGATTACTTTTTCTTGATAAATTTAAGAAGAAAGGCTATAGAAAACTTAGAAAGAATGATGGTAACTTACAAAGAACAAAGATATTGGCTAACATCAGTCAAGAAGTCCCAGGATTTTTATGAGAAATTTTAAAAAGACCTAGATTCAGAAGAAAGATCAAAAGACCAAGGAGAAAGAAATATTCAAGAATACAAGAAGAGATGGCAACTTCAAGATCCTGGATCTTGCCTACAGCAGCAGCAGGCTATCTATTTGATGAAGAATAATATTACTATCTCAGGAACAAGGACCCTAAAGATACTTTCTTTTAAAAAAATGATGGATTAAATTAGCTAAACAAGAGGAGAAGAGCTCAAGATTTATGGATTACAAAAATGATGGATAGGGCAGAAACCGACAAATTGATCAATGTTATACAATCATCAGACCTTTAAAATTGGAAGATGAAATCTTGTATTGTAATAATTAAAAATGAACAAACTGACTAGGTATATACAATTGCCAGATCCTTCTGAATTTGAAGAATAGCAGGCTTTTATTGACCATTTAAAAGAAAGTGAAAATATCGTGTTTTCTATAGCATCAAGTGAAAATTTGTAATACAGGGATTTAGAAATAACAAGAAAAGAAAAAAAATAGAGAAGTTAAAGATAAGAATAACAGGATCCCCAATGATAGCCAAGTGATCCTGGAAAGTTTATCTACCAGAGGAAGTTATATGACAAAAATAATAGATTTTTGATTATGAAGAAGAAAGCAGAGATGAAGTAGGAAGCATTAGTTAGGGCTAATGTTTTCCATTTCTCAACTTTTCTATTTCCTTTGTTTCAAAACACTGTATACCTGCTTTTCTATTTTAGATTAGCAAATAAATTTTCTTTTTCCCCTCTTTTCTTTTTTAACATAATGTAAACCTTTTTTTTATATTAGATAACAATGGTAGAAGATGAAGATGTAAGATGTTAAAAATGCACCTGTTCTATATCCACTCTTGTACCCCTCCCCAATCCTCATATGTTTGCAATAAAAATTATATGAAAAAAATTAATTGTGTATTATTGTTTTAATGTGATTTTAAAATAATTGATATCATTGGCCACCTTAATGATTCCTAAATACATCTCCGGAAGTCTATCAGTGAGATACATTGACCAAGTGAACACCAGCTTTTAAAAAAGACATTGTGTTCTGGTAAGACATTTAGAGAACTTGGAACAGTGCAATTAAAATACTTTAAATTACTACTTAGCAAATCTATTCCAGAGTTTGTATGCATATTTTTAATATCTTAACACCTGGGTAACCTATTCCTTGCATCCAAGGGTAGAAACTGCCATGCAAAACAGAATGATTCATATAAAAAGGGAGGGTTCAAAGAAGGCACAAATAAAATATATCTCTCCTGTCTGATGAAGTCGCATCTCCTGCCTGTACAAGTCTTTATTTGCATTTAAAGTCACTTCTCAGCTTGTAAGGAGGTAACAAGGGAGTGTACATAATCACCCAAATTATTTAACAGAAGGATAACATGTTGTTCACATCTAGAGGCAGTTATTGTAATAATAATACTCCTCTCTAATTGCCTCAGTGCTTGAGTCAGAGACGATTATCTTCTCCTTTCTTCTATGCTGTTATTTTTTTTCCCAACCAATTCTATGATTACCTAAAAAAACACGAATTAGTGGGCTTTCTTGTCCATTTTTGTTTGATTTTTGTCCCAAAGCTTTTCTATCTAGCTGCTGGGATTCAGAGAACAGAGCAGAAAGTACTTGATTGGAATATGTAAACCATATTGGTCTCCATGTCCCTCTCCTTCTCTCTTGCAAAGATACATACATTATGAAGCTTCATCCAAATGCACTGCTAATGAAGTGAGCGGCATTTTATGGGTCGCCTCTTTCTTGCACTAGTAAATGAAACTTGCTTTCAGTAAAAATGAATACCCAGTCCTTACTGCTAACAGAAATCCCAAAGTGTTTGACTTAAGTATCTTGAGGACAGAGCTTAAAAAATTATGTTTTAGATTCCCAGAAAACACCAGCAACCATGCTGGGCTTGTAGTTCAAAAAAATCAACTATTGGATTTTCAAACTTCTGGCCAAGCAACAATAAGGCTCCCAGAACCCAATATCCACTTCTATATACTGTTTCCTCTATGCCAAAGTGTGGCCTTCCCTTGTAAAGTTAATATCATTACTTTGAATTGTTAACTCTAAAATTGGCTCTCTACACCCGAATCTTTTAGTAATTGAGGAACACCAAACTGCTTCTTACCATGCTTCCAGTAGAGGACAAGGCAAGGTTTAGAAGCAGGTGAAACATTTTAACAATAGAGATATTGAATTTGGGAGACACAAACTGTCATGTGTGCATCTAACCAATCAATAGCTGAAACAGAGAATAAGACTAATCCACACTGATTGGTAAGAATAATCTGTATAGCCAACGCATAATTAAAACAGATGATTATTTTTTTCTACTTCTTCCTTCAAGAACTTGTCATCTCATAATCACCATCTATGAATGGAAAATATGCATTTTCACACAATTTGATCCATTGAAGACTTTGATCACAATAACTCTGCCATCAAGTTGGACACACAGTGAACACCTTGTCTCAATGAAAACACAATTTGTTCTCCAACCGGCTAAATCAAAAGACAACACCATGTTTTGGATTAACTTTTATGATATGTTACCAATCAATCTGTGTGTGACTTACCAATCCAGTTTACAATTCAACATGAACTTGAACATGAATTAGAAATTTAATCAGATGAGGTGGTGGCCTCCCATGACCACGTCATCCTCCAACAAGGGCGAGCCACCATGGTTCCCGGGTGCAACCCACATATTGCTCCCATGGGAACTCTTCAGGTAATGGGTAGAGACTTTAGAGCACTCCCTCCTCCTGTGGTGCACACCAGTATATACATGTGCCTGCCATATGTTGATGCCTATTTAAGATCCCCTCAACCCAATTTGCCTAAATTGCCCAGTGTAGGGTAGGTGAAAAAGTCTCAAAGAACATAGGTGGGGGAAAAATCCTACCCAGCCCCTAATGGTGACCCTTGTAAAGTACACTGTAGTGGTGGTGAGTGGGTGGGTGGGTCAACTTCTTTGGGCCAAGTGAGGTGAGCTAGGCTCATCTCTCTTTGGCTGTGCCCAAAATGAATCTTGGCCAGGATTCTTTTGTCTTTCCCTTCACCAGAAGGGAGCAAAGCGCTTCCCTGCCCCTATGCTGGGTGTGGGAAAGGTGTTGTATTCCTAAATTAAAGAGATTCAGAGACACTCCCATGCTTCAGTGGAGTGGCTCCTGAACACAATACTCTGGATTATTTTGGTATCAATTCAACCTTATGTACCAGGATAATCTTTTAATTTTAGTATTTTCATTTTAGTTTTGAAGACACTTTGTAAAAGTGTCCTTATAGAACTATGCAAGATTGACATTCTGTGGCAGTTTCATTTGGACAGTTGTAACCATTATTCCAAATTTCAGATATTTGCCAAGTATTTTTAACAACAAAACACAAACTGGGACAAAAATAAAATGCCCTAGAAAAACCATCAGTTATTCCTGCCAATGCAATGTGTTGAAACAAAAGAATGACCATTCTGTTTCAGTGAATCATGAAGTGGCAAAATAGAAGTGGCATGTTTTGGTTTGCAGTAAGTAGACTCCATTGAAGAGGAGTATTAATTATCATTGACATCAGGAAATTGAAATCCTCAATATACTGGAATTTTCATGGGAGGAGTCCTATATCTCATTCATTGCCATTCCCCTCCAAAGAGAAAATAATACATCAGCTCTTGATTTCAATAAATTCTATGCTCTTGAGATTATAATATTTATATGATAGGGATAAATCCTACATGCAAATTATAGATTGAAGTCATTACATGGGCCACAAGTGCAATTAAAATAAGATATTCAAAAAGCAAACAAGTGGAGGGGGTGAAAAAGATGTTATTTAGTTTAGTGCTTCCTCTACTAAGAGAAACTGCCTAGACAATTTTAATGACCACAGGAGTTAGAATTAGAAACAAAAGGAATACACATAAAATGTGATAACTCCAGATACAAATTATATGGAAGTGCGGGAATCTTTTAGTCTTTATGAGAGAAATTCACAGGTTGGCCTGTGCATAAGGAATAGCAATTGCTGATTCAAAGTACTCTGACTCTCCAGTTTAGTTTATTCCCAATTTTTAAAAATGCATATCATTTCAAACAGGGCTTTGTTGAACATAATTGGTATACTAGGAAATTTTCATAAGATAATGAACACCATATAAAATTTGTATGGAAAAATAAGAAAAGCTCAGACGAGGATAAAATCCACTAAGAAACTAATTTTGCGGCAAAATGTAATATGCTTCCTGCTCAATTGGACCTTCAATCTTTACCAGGCCATTGCTGTTTTTTTTTAAGTATGACCGTAATGGAAGTTAGTGATATATCTTACAGTGCCCCCAAATCCCTAGACTAAACTGTACTTTACACACCATGTGACAATAATTTGTCTTTTGTAGACCCAGAGTGGGGCTTCCATTAAAGAAGAATACGCAATGAACACGACTTGTGGGGATGATAAACCTTGGCTCAAAGAATAAAACTGGATTCAGAAATTTGCCAGCCATTGCAACCTTTTCATTAGGTGATCTACGTGCTATGTAATGCTGGAATTACACATGGACATTAACTTGGGGCAGAATCCCTGCCACCTGGAAGTCAGGTAGAGCCATTTTCCCCTGAGTTCTCCATCACCTAGATGCCCAAACTCCTAGAAACCTTAAGGGGATCCCCATAATGAATTGTTTAGGGTGACCCCTCCCCCCCCCACACACACACACAAACACATATACTGCTAATATTGACAATCAGTAGTAGCTTTGTGACATTGGTAATAGACGAGCCCGGATTCCTTTTTAGCCGTTTCCTTCAGACAGTTTGGCTTGGTTGGCTTAGTCGGGTGGCCATAACAGCAAGGGCCCAGCCATCAGGGATTCCCATCTGTAACAGGACCATGTAGTAGCCGATCACGGCTCCTCCTCCCCTATTCGGCATCACAGTTGAATCTATTTGATTTTTCTTTATTTTCTTGATTCTTTTTATTTAGTAGGACTGACTGGGAGTTGGGAACATGCTGGATGGGTGGGTGGGGTGTATGCATGCACATTTCGGGGGTATAGCTCCAGGCCATCGTTCTTCCTTCCCTTAGTCTCCTTAAAATATCTTGGAAAGCTGTGTGGCACATGCTCCTGCCTGTTCCTGAAACATCTCTCCTCTAGAGTAGAAACAGCTTTAATGAAGCATTAATCCCAGTTTCCTCTACAGAGAGAAGGGAAAGGATTGCAGAAAGAGTGGATTGCCACCAATGGGTTGGATCTAGCCATATTTTTGCCTACAGACCAACCACTAACTGCCCTATTTCGGGAGGTGTGCAAAAACAGATACTGGGGTTTACTAGTATCTGACCAACAGTAATGGATCAAGGTTTAGCCAAAATGCACTACTTTAATTGGTAACAAACAATCAATGTGAAATCCCCCAAAACTGAGGAAGGGTGACTAAGGACAATGGGCAAAGCTGATTGACTGGTGTTGTGGTGAGGGAAGCTGCTTATATGAGCCAGGAGCCGACCAGTGAAATCTCCACTTGTTCCCACCTGCTTGCCAAAGAGACTACATTTGATTGGTTGGCCTTCTACTCCACACCAGACTTTGGGAAAATTGTGTAAAATTTTAGTAAACAGTCCCAGTTCATGAAATATACTACCTACCCTCATTTCATTCACAGTCAGAATGTGCAAACTGACACTCCCTCTGAGTGGGTGAACACACTTACAACTTGATAATAAAGGCCACCAGAATCTCCATGCATCATGGTGGTGGAGCAACTAGGAAGACAGAAATACATATATTCCATTCTTACAACAGAATCAAACAGACTTTTGGCCTAATATAGAGGCCAAAAGTAAGAGTGTGGGTTTAATGAATGAATTTTAGTTTGAACCTTGGTCTTCTAGGTGAATGTGATAATGTATGCTGTGGCAGGAAGGATGATAAGCCTTTTATTCTAAGAATTATGGGGACGATCTTGTTGTTTTTCAAGTGTTTTATCAAGGAAAATACACCAGTTATTTAGAAGACTCCATTGGCTTGGTATTTACTGTAGCCAGTCATTCTTCATTATACTCACTTAGTTGCAATTACAGATACAATCATTTAATTTAATAAGAGCCACAAAAAAACTAAGAGTAAGTTATTCATAAGCCAGTCTCTTCCTTCTGGGGCTTCATGCAGTATTGAATAGCCATTTGCTGCATATTTGGATTAGTATTGAAGAAGATAAAATAAGGGAGATGCATTTGCAGCCAACAAAATTGACCATGATGGATGTCAACTGATGTTTTCCTTTTATTTTAGCTGTGAATTTCATTCCCCACCTTAGCCCCTGGAAAGATTTATACAGAGGATTTTACATCATTGTCTCATTGGACGTTTCGACATAATTGGGATAATTTCTATTTCCCTCAACCAATTAAAGTAGGTATAATTAATTTCCTGACTGTCGTCAAAGCATATTTGATCTTAAGGAAAAGAACTATTAATCATTTCTAGCAAGGGTTGAAGATATTTTCCATTTGGGAAAACTGCATAATGGCATTTCACATCACAAACTTTAAGTGTAATCCTCCAAAATTACATTCCACAAGGATGGAATAGACACTAGAACAATCTGTGGTGCATTTAGAATATAAAATGAATGCAGTTTGGCACTACTTTAACTGTCATATCCAAATACTTTGGCGCCCTGTGAATTGTAGCCCTGAACCATGGCAGTTTAAATAGTATCAATCTGTATTAGTTCTACAATGCAGACACACATCCAGTCAACAGATTCCTTCATATTTTCAAAAGCTGTGAGTACAACACAAAAATAGTAAGAGGAAGAAATTGGCATTTCTGTGTCTGCTCACATTGGTAAATTCAGATTTCCATATCAACATGATTCATATGGAAGGCTCTGAATGAAATAAGGTAGGAGCTTGGGTTGTGAGGAAAATTGTACATCGTTCCTTCACTTTTCAGCAGTTCAGTTCCTATTTGTGTGGCCCAACTTTTAACAGAACTTGGAATTAAGTACCTCAGTTGTGTATCCTCTCATATTTATATCCTAACCCAACTATAAACTATATATAATTTCAGCAGCAGTATCTTAGACCATCTAAATTCTGAATCAATTTACACATGGCATTAAGAACATTATCTTTTTCAAATTAAAACCTAAAGATGGTTATTATTATTTCAGAGTCATAGTAGCTTCCCTTGAATTCTGGAGCTCCTTTTCCAGGGCACAAAAATTTTTGCTTCCCTATAGTCCTTCCAATGGTTGACTAAAATCTTTTAAATCAGATAGGCTTTTAAAACAGAAAGGTTTTAAAAAATAACGGGCCAGAGAGACCTGCTTTGGGTTAGTGAATTGTTTATGAAAGCGTATTTATTTATTTATTTAAATTCTAGTTTAATTGGTTTTAATAATTGTGTAAGTGTAATTATATTTTACTATTTACCTTTTGCAGATTTTAAATTACATTTTTGAAAGTATGAGTTGCTTTGGGTCTCAATCTGGAGGAAAAAAGTGGAATAATAGTAACATCTACAGCAACAAACAAGTAGCTCTGAATCATTTTTAAGGACAACTGTCTATTCTTAATAACATTAATATTTAATTCTATTTTAATGTTTGTATATTTTGGGGTGTTAAATTGTATTGAATTGGTTGCACTACAAACTGCTTTCAGTCTCATTTGTAGAGGGAAAAAGTAAACATAAATATAAACATAATATAATCATAATATGCCCTTTCTCTCTCTCTTTTTCATCTTTCCTTTTTTTACTTTTGATTGCATGTTACTTTTATATTTATTTAGATTGTAATGAAAATTAATATAAAAAACAATTCAAAAGCACAAAAAAACCAAACACACATGTTGGTCAAATAAGATGTCAGTGTCTGTGTTCATATATATGTGTAAATGGGCTTATCTAAATAATTTAATTTTGGGATTTGTTTCTGTGTTGGATATTCTGTGTCAGCAAATCAGCTATTCCACTTTATTTTGTAAGCAATTTTATTTTGTCAAATTGATGGCCCTAGGCTAGCTGATAAAATGGTGTGTAAAATTAAAACCAGGTGTAAGGAGGTTTGCCAGAAAAAACAACAGCACTCAAGGAGGTTCTAACAAAAGCCTTCATGTCTCAGCTGTGATCTTGGAAAAACTCCCATATGTCAGATAGCATCAGGGGAAATTTTTTCAGTAAACAAGACAGTCTGGGGAGAGCAGCCTATCCTTACTCCTGGCTGTGGTTGTACTAACAGTCTCTCTCACACACATGTATTCATAGAGTCGTACAAACATTTGTAGTATGAAATAGCTTGAAACGCATGACATGATTGCTAATCATGTTATTAATATCATGAGTTTTTTGGCTCTCACAATGTTGACTTCATTAGGACTAACATAAATCTGTTCACTTCATCAGTCTAACAAGAAATAAAATAAAACTTTACTAAATGATTAAAACTGAATTGTTTTTCTGTGCCAAAAACAATTTTTTATTTAAAAATTGATTTTTTTTGTTTATACAAAGTCCATAATTTGGGGCAATTAGATCTTCAGGTGCTTCTGGAAAGAGTGTTTGCATGAAAAAGTGTGTTTTATAAATTGTGAAAAGCACTGTTTCCAGGATATATATGTTTTTATCCAAATTGGTATTTTTGTGGGGAGAAACATGCAAAAAGAGTCTCCAGAAATTTATTACATTTTACATCACAAACATACACACACACACAAATCATGCTTATGATGTAAAATAATATTTTTAGCAAAAAAATTGATTTCTGGAAATATAAATTTCTGTGCCAAAAATGCCTGTTTTGAGCACAAAATACTAATTTTGAACCAAATATATTTGTTTCTATAAAAAATCTCTCTTTTTTGTTATTTTGCACACAAAAATCACACACAATTAATGAAAACCCCTATATTATTGCACAGAGTAATTTTGAAAACTCCTTGAGATGCATGATTCCTGCATGGGAACTACTCATAAATATTTGTTTTCTCCCATACTAGGGAGAGGACTATGCAAAATGTTAAGCATTACATCATGGAATAAAATCGCTGCTACCTCAATCCTGACAACTAGGGTCAACTGGACTTGACATATTAAATTAATAGTATTCCCTGATATACAATGTGTTACACTCTAGTTGAGGAAATCAACGGGATTAAAGCTTTACATCCCTAATTTGGACTACAATAAGTAAAGGCAAAGGTTTCCCCTGACATTAACTCTAGTCATTTCCAACTCTGGAGGGTGGTGCTCATTCATAGACCGCTCCAAGGTCATGTGGCTGACATGACTGCATGGAGCATTACTTTCCCATGACCTTGCAATTACCTTCCCTATTTATCTACATGTATTCGAACTGCTAGATTGGCAGGAGCTGGGCTAATGGTAGGAGCTTGCCCTGCTCCCCAGATTTAAACTGCCAAACTTTCGATCAGCATGTTCAGCAGTTCAGCAGTTCAGCAGTTTAACCCACTGTGCCACCAGGGGATTATAATACTAACCAGTTAAAAAAGACTTTGTAAGTAATGTACTGAAATCATGGACTGGGAGGAATGCACCACATCTATTAGTGGTATGGTGGGGCAAGAAAAGAAAGGCACAAGAAAAGCCCAATTTCAGATACTTACAAAATCATTGACCTCTTTTGGTGCAGCAATAGCCACTTGTTTCATTTGGGTAGTGAGGAGTGTGAATATTTTGTATTTAACTCATACAAAATAACCGAGGACTTACCCTGATTTAAAAAAAAATCGGTAGCACAAGGTCCTTTCATGAAAGCAATTCTCTTTGGCCATCAAATTGCTTATTCTCAAGTTGGTAACACTTTTTTTGTAAGATTTGAGAGTCAGTGGTGTGATGTCATTGTTCAAAGAATGAGAAAGATAAAGGTCAATCAGCTTTGCATGCTAACATTTTATATATATGTTTGTATCCTTTGAAATAGCTAGCTCTGCTTTCAATTCTGTTCAACTTTCTACCTTTCTGTTGTGTTCAACTTTCTACCTTTCTGATATCTTACAGAGATTGCAAAGGGTTTAAAATATACTTTCATTATGATGTACAATACAGATAGCTCTGCTCTGCTGATGCTCCCTTATTTTCTATTGGTCTATTTTGCTTATAAAGTTAGAAGCCTGAAATTTAAATTGCATTTTTTTAAAGTCCAAACTTTGTACCCTTGCCTGTTTCTGATTTTGACATTATCATTCCAAAGTAAACCAGGGCATTTCAATGTTTCCAGTCAAAGAGCTTTGCCAGCCCATTTTGTGTTCATTAAATATTCTTTGCACATATGTATATTCTAAAATACTACCCGTGAAATCTTCCTGGAAATCTACAGGCTTAATAACTCATTCTTCAGAATACTATGTTGATTGCAATGAACTGAACTCCGGGGTAATATTTTTCTGTTTCCTTGCAAAACCAGGGAAAGAAGAGGCATGCACACGCACACACACACACAAAGATTATTTATGCTACAACATACAAGACCTACCTCTATTTGAAAGTTCTGGTAGCTTCAACATAAACATTCCACCCATGTACAATACAGCAACCTGTATTTTCTGTATCATGCTGCACTTGTGTCACATCTTTCTCATTGTCCATGATGAGGGTCAAAACAGGTCTTCTAATCTCTTCTGGGCTGATTGCTATCTTTAAATTTTATGAGATGTAGGTCATGAATGGGGTCGTCATTATATCAGCATTATAGGTCTTCTTTGACTCATCCTGAATCATTTTTTAAAATCCAGATGACCCACAAAACCTGTAGATAGTTGATCAAGAATTGGTATAATATAATTGTTGTTTTTTTAAAAAAAAAATAAAGCAAAAGTAACTGGTTGAGTGAAATCAGAGCCTTGGGATTGAGCAACAAGAACACAATGAAGGGTAAGTAAAATGGGTTTGCATCTACACATTTCTGTTATTGCTATCACAGCTGTTCTTGTGTTTTTTAAATGATCGATTTTAAAATACCCACATTAATTGGAACAAGTAAATGTATTTTTAATGTTTAATTTTCTGCAAAAATCATGAACACCAGCTTAACAGATCTTATCCTGATCCCGTGAACATTTATTCAGAATTAAGTCACACTAATTCAATGGTAGATGCTTCTATGTAAGCACAACACTGAATCCTGTGAGAAAGTTATCTGAACTCCCACTATGAAAGATACAGGGAAAAAATGATCAAAAGGGTCATTTCCTGACCTATTTATCAAATGAACTTGGAATAACTTGTAAAAGGAAAGAAACGTGTGTAGGGGAATCAATCTGTTAAACATAACTTATGGGTTATTAGCCACCTAGTAAGCCTTGTCCCTGGGCCAGGAGTTACTCCCTCTGACCACCTCCAAGGGCCTGCATGCACCAAGGATTCCAAAGGCCTACCAAAATTATTTGGCTGCATCTCTTGGCCAATAATAGTTGGAAGGCAATCCTGCGATTGCTCTCTCCCAAACATCAGAGTTTTTAAAGAGTGAGAAATCTCATTCCAGCCCCAAGGGAAGCTCCCATTTTATGAAAACTTATAGGAACTGTTGTGAGAGTCAACCCTTTACCCCCTAAAATTGGGGTGGGAGAGTGTGCCACGGTGCTTACCATGACTAATTTACCATGATCATGCCACTAAAAGGGGCAGGCATCTTTCTAGTCCCTTTTCCCCACTAGGCTGGCTAAAACTTTCTTTATCCCCTCTTTTAAATATTTCACAAACATTGGCCCTGTACACTTCTTTCCGTTTGAACACAATTTCTCTGTGTGGGACCCAGTCCCCACTCTGCATCATGGCAGTTCTCATTTCCCGATTGACTTTCTTTCTGGCCAAATCAAGCTTTTTGGGATTATTGCTGACCAGGTAATTTGAACTCCAGGCAACATCACCTAATATAACCTATATCTCTTAGGGCTTTCACAGTCAGTGCATTTACCTGTAGCAAGCCCAATTCATTGCCTCCAAATGAACCATCAACATATTTAGAGGAGGTCCCACCTCTCCTTAAATAATATTGGTAACAGTCATCCCCCTTTCCAAAATCAGGGCCCCTTCTACCCCATCATTCAATTACAAGCTGGTCATCACCACCATAAATGGGATAATATTGCCAACCGGGCAATTATGATATTCCCTTTTGTGTTGATGGGGGTTGACAACAATCGCTTATGGCAGATGGCAAAGCATTCCCCATGCTCTATCGTCTTGCGATTGCCATCACTGCATCACCATAAGTGGTATATTGCCAACCAGGCACTTATAACTCCAGCCAATTCTAAAAAGACTCCTTCTGTTGTCTCGGGTTGATGGAGGTTTACAATGATTGCTTACTGCAGATGGCAAAGCATTCCCCATACTTCTATTGTCTTGGGATTGCCATCACTGCACCAGTGTAAATAGGATGTTGCCAACCAGGCACTTCAGCCAAATGTGGAAGCACTCCCCACCTTCTCTCTCTGGGGTTGGTGGAGACTCACAATGAGTACTTGGCAGATGGCAAAGCATTCCCCACGCTCTATCAACCTGGTATTGCGATCACTGCAACATTATAAATGGGATAATATTGCCCATCAGGAATTTAAATGGGATAATATTGCCAAACAGGCACGTATAGCTCCTGCCCAAAGCAGAAGCACTATTGCTGGAGGCTCTGGGTTTGGCAGTGGCTTGCAATGGGTGCATGTGTAAGATGGTGAAGGACTCTCCACCAACAAAAGGTACCAATAACCTTGATCCTGTTAACATTTATACAGAATGAAGTCACATTACATTCAATGGCAAATGCTTCTATGCAAGCACAACATTGTATCCTGTGAGAAAGATATTAATAAAACTGAAGGAATTTTATCTTCTAAGACAGTGTTAAAGAAACTATCTGAGTTCAACTGTTGAATTTGCATTATTCTTTTTCAGTGGCGGGGGGAGATGTCAGCAAAGGTGTAATATTAGCAAGACCCATTGAAGTTTGTGGAAAGATGCTACTTTACAAAGCATTGGTTCAAACAACTTCATTATTTATCAATATCAATAAGAGCATCATGGAATATGTAGTCACCTGTTCTCTGAGGAGAACAGAGGTTGCAACGTGATTCCCTCAAGTGGTACTATTATTTATTTATTTATTTATTTACGACATTTATATGCCGCCCTTCTCACCCTGAAGGGGACTCAGAGCGGCTTACAAGGTATATATACATACAATATATTATATTATTAGCATAGTACAATATAAGTTTTAAATATTGCTATATTGTACTATACCAATTATATTGTAATATTATTAGTAATATTACATGTTATATAAATATATAATTATAATATCATGTTATTATTAGTATTATATTGCATTACATTATAATATTATAATGTACTAATCAGAACTCTGAAAGGAAGATATCACTAGGGTCAAGGAATGAGCGTATTTTTCATCTTGAGCTATTCTCTCATTACAGGACTTCCCCTAGATGAGTTCCTGCACCCTGTCAAATTTAACAAGAATAAAAGCCAATAATATATTAAAAGTAAAGAAATATAATTAAACAAAATAAGAAACATCATATTGCATGGAATGGGAGAAAAATGTTTGACACATAATTGAAGCACTATCAAAAATCTCTACACAGGAGCAAAAGTGACAGTAGTTAGTAAACTCATGTTATATTAACAGGTGATGATTGCCAGCATGGAAAAAACCCATCCTTACATAGATAAGGGTAAGGTGGAAAAAACATCATCACTGCCTCACCAAGGCCATCTCTAGCCAGGAAGGCAAAAGTCATTACTGATTAAAGATGGGGGGTGTTATATGTCTGTTACATCTTGAAAAATTATACCAGCTAAAATGTTAGTGGAAAAAAGGTCACAACATGGAATCTGCAACACAACAGTGTCATGGAATGTGCAGGGAATGCTCTCTATAGAGAGGAATAGCCCCAATTGAGTATCCACAGGGAGTTTTAGCTGGTTTTCTTAAAAGTGGACAATCACTATAAACTAAGAATGACCCACTTTCTCCTTAAGTCTGTTGACAATGAGAGGCCTGTAAGCCATAAAGGACCAAGGCAGTAACATCTCCGGTTCATCATTTGTTTGGATATCAGTCAGCATGCCAATGCCTTAAATAAAAAAAAAAAACAGTTTCCTAAGACCAAGAGAGATACTTGTAGGAATACCTCAGCAAGTGAGAATCCAAAAGTGACAAGTTAAAACCCAGCACCTTAATCAGTGGCTGAGACTGGATGCGAGACTTCCTCCTGGGCACATAGATGACTGGGAAACTTGGAAGGTGCTGAACAGACTGCTCTCTGGCAATATGGGGCTACAAGGTGGAGTCCATGACATGCGAGTGTGGAGAAGAGCAAAACCACAGACCACCTACTACAATGCAACCTGAGCCCTACCACATGCACAATGGAGGACCTTCTCACAGTGACACCAGAGGCATCTGAAGTGGCCAGCTTCTCATCAAAGGACATTTAGCATAATGCCAAGTTTTAAAACTTTATGTTTTTAAATACATGTTAACTGTACCCTCAACTCACTTCTGACACAATAAATAAATAAATACCATCCAGTGTCTCAGGGAGCATCTGAAAGGAGCATATCATTCTTCAGAGAAACAAGATAGAATAACTGGCATTACTTTTTCCATCTACTCACCTCTCATGTGAAATGTAATGAAGCACAATGTTGCCTTCCCTTACGTGAGGTACAATGAGACAGAGCACCGCCCTACTCTTCTCCAAATTCTAATTACTCTTTTTTTTGCTGGGGAGGGGTGAGAGTAAACACTAAAGACGTTATAGTATAGGGATGTGAGATTATCTTATTTAAAGTTAATCCATTGGCTGCAAATAAGAGAAACTACCCACTTGTTTTGTCTGCTGTTTGTTTTTTTCATTGCAAGAGGAGAATCACTTGCAGACAGGTACCAAATTTCAAGGCCATCAGTCAGAAGTGTATGTGTATGTTTTAGGCTTCCCAGGTCAGGTCTCTTCCAGGCACTAAAATTTCAGGTCCAAAACCCGAGACCTAACTTTGACCCTTTGTTATATCACAACAGTTTAGGTCTAGATGCTTTTACAAGGGCAATGTCACAAGGGACAATCCCTGACAATATCAGTAAGCATCAAACATAGTTGCAGAGAGCATGCCCTTTAAATAAAAAAAATAAGTATAACAAATAAGGAACACACATAGAGAGGGTGAGCATTTTAAACAGTGCTGTCATGATGAGATCCCCGTCTCAAACAAAAGAGGGGAGAAAGGGGGTCAGGCTTGGAGCTGTGGACACAAAAGGAGGCTACACTAGGATTTCTGTGCCATATGCTGACCAAAGGAGCTTCTTGCAGGGCCCTGGAATGTCTGAGGGATGTTTTCCTATTTGCTTTCATTATTGCAAAATTATCCAAGCATCCTAAATACAAAACCATAAGTAATCAGAAAATGAATTCCAGTTTTGTACAACTGACAGAATGTAGCCACCAATGAAATCCAGGACCTAGAAGTCTGTCAGCTCCAGACTAATGAGTTTCTGGGGGCCCTTCCACGCAGCCCTATATCCCAGAATATCAAAGCAGAAAATCCCACAATATCTGCTTTGAACTGGGTTATCTGAGTCCACACTCAGATAATGTAGAAATCTCTGCCTTGATATTCTGGGATATAGGGGTGTGTGGAAGGACCCTGGGACTTAGTCTGTGTTTCAGTTAATGGAGAGGCTGCAAATCCAGCAACTTCTTTCAATGGTTAATCTGGACCTATTTTATCCCCCTAATATATATTTCCAAATCACACACATATATTGGACATTTATGCTATGAATTGCCATCAGTTCTAGTGGAAGATGATTATAGTAACATACTATTCCTCCCCATAGAAAACATGCAAAGAAACAGATACAGAGAGAGAAATGATAGGGTTTTTGCTCATATTTACATAATTCAAGAAGCACATAACTTAATAAAAAATGTTGAGAGACATGTGAGAGGAGAATTGTTTGGGGCTTTAAAAAGCAAGTGGCAACATTTTGATTTGTTTCCAGACGCTAATTGGCATTTAGTTAGGCAGCAACTCATAAAAGAGTAAGAAGCTGTTGACAATATAGCCAAACAACATCAGACCAAACCACAATTTACAAAATAATTCTAATTCTCTTTGTCATACACTATGTCTCCTGCAGCTTTTGAAATGAAGATCACAAGATAATATTTGTACAGTGATTTGTTGTATGTAAATGTGTTACATTCCTAAAAAGCTAGGCATGGAATAAATCTTTCATTGGAAATCTGATTTATCTGCATCCAAACTGAGTTGCATCCCAATGCCACCTAGACTAATGGTGTGGGAAGAAGCATATACATGTTCACCCGTGTATCTTGGAATAAAGACAGCAAGCAGCAATATGGGATCACATCAAACCACTCAAAGCTTAAATTTAAAATTTAAAAAATCAATGTGTCTTTCTCATCTGGCCTCAATTTCTAAAAAGTACTCACAAATCTTTGCTGTTTTAGATATTAAGAAATATGTAGCTATTGGTATAGCATTTATGTGAGAGCTGAAATGAAATAATTCTCCATTTGCATTAACCTGATTCAGTCAGGACAGCTATACTCTCAACATACCCTGACTCTCAAGGGAGAAAAGGGGCAAGTGGGTGGGGAGAAACAGAGGGCAACGCTAATTCTGCACTAAAATCAATGCATCATACAGAGGAATTCAAACACAGCTTTTTAAGTGTTAAATACATAGAGCCCAGGGCTTAGACATACAACTCGGAGTTACTTTAATGTTCATTTAAAATAAAACAATAAAGTAAAAGAAAACAAAACAGTTAAATAAAATAAAATTTGATATTTTTGATATTTTTAGTTTAGCTGGTAAGATGCAATTATAGAAATAAAAATAAAATAAAAATAAAATTATTCAAATATATTGGGAAGAATGGGTTTTCACTTTCAAGATGGAAATTAATGCTTATTTGGCTGCAGTGATTATGGACTGGATAGAGGAGGCATTAATAACTGGCTTTTACATTTCCCTAAAGGAACATTGAGGCTTCTAGGGCTATAGGAATCATTGAATGGGGAAGAGATTTGCTTTCTTTCCATGAGAGGGATTGAAAAACAAAATGAAAGGAAATGAGAGGACACATACAGGCTTCACAGGCATGCCCAGACTGATGGTGAGCACCCTCAGCTAACTGGATGGCAGGGGAGAAGTATCAAGTGCCTCACTGCCAATCGCACTGCATGTTGGAAAACAGATGTGCATGGGTGCAGGAACTCACACAACTGTCATGGTTGTGCTGTGGAAAGTGCTGAATGAAGTCAGTCAAAATTACTCCCACCACCTCCTCAGAAAGTATAGAATAAGCCCAGATGGTAACATCAAACATGTGCATGCCCTCTCAATTTCCCTCAACTGTTCCAGCGCATATCAGTGCTTAGTCAAAATTCTCCCTTACAGACAAAGAAATTAGATATATTTAAAATAGTATCCAGCCCAGTCAAAAGGAAAGGAAAACAAAGGATGTTTTCCTACCAGAATTATAGAATGAAGGCCAATCATCCAATCTGCTCCTGCAAAATTCTGGAAAATGTAGTCTAGGGAAACAGAGAACCGCTAGCTGATAATTCCAAAAACTCCACCATAAACACAGTTTCCCAGAATTCTGCAGGAGCAACTTGGACAATTGGCAGGCAATAAGACTGGTGCGAAAATGCCAAAAGCAATCTAAGCTTTTTGGGGAATAGGAGAGGGAGAAAGAGGAGAGGAGAATGATCATGTTCACTCATGATGCATAACTGCCAGTATTGGAACTTCAGTGAGAAGGAGCTATTACTCCAAAGGCAGAAAGGGAAAAATAGTAATGCTGAGAGTCATTGATGGTTTTCCCCCAATGAAACGTCTCCACCAGTGATTGCAATATGAACAAGTAACCTCTTAATATCACATTTTGTATTCCAGTATATTAATTACTATATTTTTAAAAAGTTATTGGGCCAATTATTTGAATTTGCAGCTGAATTGTAAGAATCAATTTCTTTGTCAAAGCTTAGCCGCTTATTCCTTCCCTGTTGTAACAGTTTTTAATTCCTAATTTTACTATGCATTTCGGTTATTTTAAGAAAAGAAATAGGTTTGGATTCTGTAGCTAAAATTGACTTATGTAAATGATGGGATTTAAGCAAGTGATGATTTGTTGACCCAGTAACTGATTTATCCAATCTCTTTTCTTTGGGAAGGTTTTAGAAACTTGATTTAACCCTCTAACTGGACCTACAAGCAAAGGGAATTAGCACACATGTCACACATTTCAACTGTTCTTAGCATTTTATGCATATTCCGCAAAGTTTACAACAGCTCTGTAAGGCAGAACAGCATTAGCATTTTCATAGTACAAATGATAACTTTATAGATTGTCCAAGGGCTGGTAACAGTATCCTGCCCAAGGCGAGGTGCAGAGCAATATGAACCATGTTTATTTAGAAAAAGATGCATCTGCATTCATTAGAAGAAGTTTCTTGTAAGTGTTTGTAGCTGTAGTCAATTTGTAAATGTAGTGTTAAAACCAGGGGCTTCACTGCTTATATTCAAAACTGGCAGGCTACAATACCTCATTATCTCTTAAAATTTCATTTCATCTATCTTCATTTTTATCATACTAGAGTCAAGAGTACTGCTCTAGATTGTCACAACAATTGTACCGATAAATTCACCGATTAATGCTGTTTTGGCTGCAAGTAAGCTAGGATGGCATTTGCTTTCATTTTTTAGTCACACAGTTATTTTTTTAGGCATGACACTTAGAACTCAGAACACAAAATGAAATCTGTAAAGACATAGAGGTTATGCATTTCTGCCTGTAGGGATCAACAAATATCAATGGCTGGAAGCAGTTAGAACAAATCTTTAAAGCACTAAAAGCATAAACATCTCATATGCATTTCATTCCCAAGTGTAAATATTTTCATGCTGAAAGTTGTCCTCTGTCCCTGTTGAAAAAGGTCAGCTGTTCAGACCTCTCAAGCTGTCACAGCTTTGTAGAGGGACATCATAAAATATGAAAAAAGCAGGGCTTCCTTCATACTTCATGGAAAACATATTCTCATAGAGTAGATACTTGTTGGGAAGAGAAAGAGTAAATATGAGGTTAACATTTTTAAAATAAAAAAGACTAGCAATTAAACCACATTTCATGAATGTATACATCACCTCAACCTGACAACATTACATTTGAACTATGAGGTCTCATACATAAACATATGCAAAGGTTGCACCAATTGATGATTCTTCCTTTCAGCGCATTAGAGTGCAAGGATAATATAACTATAGTTTCAATTCTTTCCAGGTCAACAGAAATTGAAATGGCAAAGGCTGACCCAAAAGCAAATAATGACTACTTCAGTATTGAATTCTAGTCAATAAATTCACCAAAGCAATGAGAAATGTAATATTTGAGGAACCAAAAATCATCTAAAGACTCAGCTCAACTCTAAAGGTTGGAGTATTCACAAAGAGACTGAGAGAAACGCTGGAATGTATACAGGATATGACAATAACCCAAGTTATGGCTGGAATTCTTGGTAAGCCAGAGCAAGTGATTGAGACTCAAATCAACAGGACCATTAGTGTCCAATCATAATATGCAATATGGAATAAACTTCCAAGAGATTAGGCTGTGTTCTTTACAAGAAAGAAAGTAAGAGACCAAGTTTACAAGCTCATACCAAAGATCCAACTGGAATAGGAAATACCAGAGTTGCGGTATAAGAGAACTTGCTCTGTCACATCCTCTCCCCAGCCCATCAGGACTGAGGGAGAGGGAAAGAGAGGAGACAGAGTCCTGGCTGCTGGTGTTTCTCCATTGAAGCCATAGCCAGCGAGCCAGCCACCATGCTGCCTTCTCTTTTGTCATTCTGAGATAGAGATTGATTGTGGTTTCAGGAGCTCATTTTTGGTCCATTCTCCAAAGCTTTTGCATGCAACCACCAGTTTAGTAGCCACAGCCATGTACCCTACAGATTAGGAGCCCTTTAAGAACATTTCCTTTGTGTGTATGCGGGTTTTCCATTTACTAGGATTTATTTACAGCAGAAGTTTTCAAACTTTTAAAGCCACAGAGCCCTTTTTGAAGAAAAAGTTTCTTGTGGAACCTATTCACCGATACATCACAGAATCCTAGACCCTTGAAAAGTGTCTGACATGTGATCAAATACAATTGCCAACATAGTTATCTTGTTTGCTGTGTACCAATCTTGTTGTGTAATAATAATAATAACAACAACAACAACAACAACAACAACAACAACAACAACAACAATAGAAGCAACCTTAGTGGCCAACCAATCCAACGTGTTTCTGCCATGCAGTAAAAGCACAAATCAAAGCACCTCCAACAGAAGACCATTTTAATAATAATAATAATAACAACAACAACAACTCCAGGGGCCACCCAGTCCAACCTGATTCTGTCATGCTGCAAAAGCACAGTCAAAGTAGTGGTGGGCAAGCCCTGCAGTCTACACCACCAATGGGAAGGCTTCACAGGCTGTGCCAATGGCAGGAAGGCCTTCCAGGTGGCAGGAAAATCCCAAAGGCCACACTAGCAGTGGGAAAGTTCCACAGCCCACACTGGTGGCAGAGAGGCTCGAAAGGCCATGCTCCACAAAGCACAGTTTGAAAGTTTAGAGAGTGACTAGCCAAGGTGCTTTTTAAAAAAAAATCCCTATAAATAAGTGGATGTGCAAATCTTTCTGAAACTTTGGAGCAATTATGCCCAGGTTATGTTGCATCATTATACAAAAGTTCAAGAAAATGCCTCTTGTAGTTTTTTTTAGAAAATGTTTGGAAACTTTGAGTTTCAGCTTTTAGCACCATATTAATGTACAGCCATAGTTAGTGTATTCTGTAAATATGAATATTGAGACATGCTGACCAACCAATTATTATTATGCAATCACACAGTTATGAGTTGAGATATTGACTTTATTATTTCTCACTTATTTAAGTGTTTTTAGTAGTCTGCAAAAACTAAAGCTGGTATGGAAACAGCTGAGGGAGTAGGTCTCACGTAGCCCGCTCCCCACCTTCTCTTGGGCAAAGACATCATAGCCAAACAAATCCAACTTGAATCCAAGTTGCTCCCAAGCAACTATCTAATATGGAAGTCTGACTGTGGAATATCACAACTTCAAGCTGCATGGCCTATGGAAAAGGTGAAAACTCTGGGACAAGCCCTAAGAATAGGAACTTTCTCAATCTCTTGCTTGCCTAATTCAGGATTGTTCCAGATTCCCATCCATCACTATGTGTGTTCCGTGTTCCATAGGTGTTCATCAAAGTTTTCCTTTCTCCCCCACTACCTGCCATGGATAAGGGACAAATGCCTGACACATTCCCATATCTCACCAGGCTGACTAAAACATTCTTTATCCCTTCTTTAGAAAATCACTAAGAAATATCCGGTTATAGTACTCTAAAAGGTGGTTCCATCTTGGACAGGTGAGGCATGAAGCCAAGTTGAATAAAAACAGTCCTTATCCCATGAGGAAAAAGGGGCTGAACTAGAGAGCCTGATTAAAACTGACCTTGAGTTCGCCAGTCACTGACGGACCAGGATTAATGATAATCTCAAAGAGACAGCATGGTGGGAGGGATGTTAGATCTAGAAATGTCATATTGAAGCCAGAGACAACAGATACTAAAGGACATAGCTAATCACATAGCAATCTCCACTTACCTTGAAGAGTGGTAAACTAGTAGCACAGATGTTTAATGAATAACAGGTTTATATTATAAAGAAATTCACCTGATGTGTACAACTAATTATAACATGATTTTGGAACTCTTTGCATGGCCCCTGGGGCCATGTAGTTTTGTTACCAGTTGCCATTGAAACAGCATGTGTGTAGGGCGCCTCATTGCACCCTATGTGCCCTCCTTCCTTCCCCCATCACATGGTGGGGGTGCACATTGCTGCATTGCCCTTTCCCCCAGCAGATGGGGGAAAACATTCAGGTAGCTCCATTGGAGCTACCTAAAATGCAATTTCCTCTCTGCCATGGCAAAGGAAGCATCTTGCACCGCTTTCCCTCCACTTGAGGAGGAATGGGGGCAGGGCCAAGCCAGCGTAGTTTGATGGCTCTTGACAGGTTCATCCAGAAGAGGAAAAGGAGGCCATAAAAAAACCAAGGTGTTGAGGTTGTTTGAGGTGTCTAGATCACCAATAGGATGAGTGCCAAGGCATTGAGATTTTCCTGTAAAGCATGTGGCCAGTTTATCTGAAACATAATACCTTAAAAGTAAATATTATTGTCCATAAGATCTCGAACTTATTTTGTTATTGTTCTTGATGTTTTAATCAGTGAATCCTTTGACTCAAATACATTGTTTATTTCTGTATGGCAAATCCTTCCTGTTTCATTCTAAACCAATGTAGGCCTTCTGCCCAAATAAGCTGCCTCTCTTTTAATCTTTTTCCTCCCACTGCACTTCTATATTCAACTATGCTCCCAATGGAAGACTTAAAGTCCTATCCCAATTCAAGTCCATACATCAGCACAGAATTAGCTTTCTGTGAAAGAGACAGGAGAAGAGGATAACTTAAAGGAAAAGAAGCAGTCTGTGACCTTGCATATTAGATCTCCAAAGTATTGCTGTGATTTAAAATGTCACTTTAGTTAGCCATTCCTGCAGAGCTGCATGAAACCAGGACAATAAAATGTTATTTAAAGGTACTGAAATAAAAGACTTAGGAGTACTAGGGAGGGGGAGAAGGTGATATTTCCATAAAGGTTTCATTTTAGCCCACCACCATGAGATAAATAATGTATATGGATTACCGTCTCTCCCTTTATGTACTTTCGTTCTGGGAAATAGCAAATATGCATGAACAATCAAAAGTGCTTTGACAATTCAGTAGGCGAAAATAGAAAAAAATAGCTATCATTTTCTGTTTTTACATGTGCTCAATAGCCTATTTGTTAACCACAAAGTCCGGATAATTATGACATTTTATCCATAGATTTTCTATTAACATGAAATAGGGAAGGTATGTGTGCTAAAGTTACATCCAACATATCAGCATGGAACTCACTAATGACAGGAGGACTGAAAAAAATAACACACATTAATTAGAGTCGACATCTTATCCCCATTCAAATTGTAATTGGGTCACTAATTGCAAGTGCCATTTGCATGCACCAAAATATACATGTTTTCTTCAAAAAATTTAAATTTGTATGGGGGTCAGAAAGAGAAGGAGACGGATTGAGACAAAGAATAGATGTGAATATGTTTCTACATCATTGCCTAGGAACCATAGAGTTACAAAGGTGAAGAACAGTATCCCAGTAGGGTTGGAGTAAAGGACACAAAATAAGTGATTCAATTAAAATAAAAAAAATGTTTGGCTGATTATTTATTCATGAATTAAAGTTGTTTTTCTCACCTCCAACCATTCAAAGCTTTTGATTTCTAAACAGTCTGACCCAAGTGATATACATTTATACAGGTCATGTGTCTACCCCTTGGAACACATATGATGGGACCATGAAAACAGAGAACAGGAATGTATGCTTAATG
Source organism: Anolis sagrei (assembly GCF_037176765.1). NCBI lineage: Eukaryota > Metazoa > Chordata > Lepidosauria > Squamata > Anolidae > Anolis > Anolis sagrei. The sequence goes on from NC_090023.1 coordinate 136,084,245, forward strand.
AGAGCAAGTATAGTGGTTTGAGTATTGAACTATTGGCTTTGTTGGCATGGATATTAATGGTACCACAACATTAAAGTGGATGCAAATATTAATTGTTTTGTTAGGCAATAGGCATGCTTTATTGAGAATTTAAAATAGACATAAATCTAGGTTACATCAGAGGAGGTCTTTGTGGGTGTCATCATAAGAAAGATGACTAACTATCCAGGATTTACAGGGTTCAAATCCCTTCTCAATCATGGAAACCCATTTGGTGACCTTGGGCAAGTCACACTCTCCTGGCCTCAGAAAGAGACAAAAAAAACCCCTATTGACAAATTTTGCTAATATAATTACTGAACGTTTTGTCTTAGGGTCCCCATAGGGATTGTGGCGCAGCTGGCTGAGTGTCAGCTGCATTAAGATTACTCTGACCAAAAGGTCATGAGTTCGAAGCCAGCCCAGGCTGGAGTGGGTGTCCAGCCATTGTGTAGCCCGTTGTCGACCTTTGCAACCCGAAAGACAGTTGCATCTGTCAAGTAGGAAAATAAGGTACCACCTTGTGTGGGAGGCTAAATTTAACTAATTTATGAGGCCATAAAGAAAAAAGACTCCGGGGAATGTGAATGCGGAAGAACTTCATCGGTGTCACTGATGGATGATGAAAAGCAGCAGCTCCCCTGGCGGCCAGAAAAAAAAAAGTTAAATAGCCTCGGTGTATTTGTGTGTTAAACGTCGTTTGTCAAACTGGCATTGAATGTTTGCCATATATGTGTTGACTGTAATCCGCCCTGAGTCCCCTGCGGGGTGAGAAGGGCGGAATATAAGAACTGTAAATAAATAAATAAATAAATAGGTCAGAAATGACTTAAAGGCACACAACAACAATCAGAACAGTAGCAGCAACAAAATTCTTGTAAAATTCCCATGAAGAATTTCTACTGCAAAAGGACCTTGTGGTGTAGCCTATGAACAAGATAAATTTAGATTGAGAATAGGAAATGACTGAACTGTTGTTATCCAGATATTAGCTGGGCAGTTTCTCAGCTAATTGGGAGTGGTGTGGATTTTTCTGAATAGCTGTCAAAATGAATAAAAATGCTTTTTTTTTTTTTTACATTGTGTTATGTCAGTACTTTGGGGTCCATTTGGACATCATGTTTGCCCATCCACTCATCCTTGTACACAAAATATAACAGCTAAGACATAAGATATAATCACATTATAGAGGGTTTTGTCACCATCCTTATTAATAATGGAATATTCCACCAACCCCATTCTGAACTGCAGAGTGCTCTAGAACAAATGTGCCACTGTTTGTCTGCAAGGAAATTATATGTACTGTGTTCATGCACATGTATACTTTAACCAACCACTAGATTATCTCTTGCTCGACTTACTTTGGTAGGCTGTGTGTGTGCTGAACAAACAGGTTTTATTATGCCCTTGAGTCTGGATCTTCTTTTGCAATAAAGAAGAATTCCAATTGAGCTTTGGGGATTCGTAATAAGCAAGGAGCCCTTTATATCACCCCTTTTCTTTTAAAGAAACTGATGAAGAAATACTTCCCCACTCTAAAGCACATTATATGACCCCTTATAAAACCGCATCATGTTTCATTCAAGTCTAACAACATTTGCGTTAATATTAAAATACTGAAAAAATACATTTCCAAGAGTCCTTTATACAGGAAATGCCATGTATTTCTATTTAAATCTGTGACTGTATCAATCAAAAGGCATCCATACAGTTCTACACAAAGCACTAATCAAGGATACCACTAAATAAATGAGGCAACAAAAAAGAGAGTTGATTGGCTCCCTACTGATAAGCCAATTTTGTCTGGTAAACCTACTGGCAGAAATTATTACTTTACCCTGCCTTTGTGTTGTACTATGTGAAATGATTTAGAGACTGAAGAATTCAGAGACAAGAATTATGACTTATAATTTGGGAGAAATTGAAAAAGTTTAGTCTTTGTGCTCTACCTCATCTTTTTACTCTCACAAGGCCAACCCAACTAGGTACACAAACTATGTTGACTGATATCCTGTTAATAAGTTATAATGACATAAATCCACCATCACGAGGATTTGGGATGAATGACTTATAAGGTTGAGAACATGAAGACCTGATTCCAGCGGGAGAAGAGGAATCTCAGACTAATGGTATACATGTCAGTCTATGGTAGCTGTTGCTGTGTAGTCTTGCACCATTGTTCCCTGGATCATACTAGCACACCAGTTTTTGGAAACACCTTTGCAAGGCCTGAATCACATCATTCTTAACGCCTGTTTTGTTTTCTTTTTTCTAAGCAAGATTTGTCTACAGAACCTGGTTCATTGGCTTTCGGGAAGAATGGTACAAACATATCAAAGCACTTTGTCAGGGCAATAGCAACATTCTCTGTCTTGACCTGACCTTTTGCCCATTCTTCAACTATGTGCCTTTTGTGTATCACATTGGATTTGGCCTATGATCTCCGGCTTTTGACCTTGGACAAACTCTGATGAACTATTCAATTACATTTTCAGATCTTGTGGCTTTACCCCAGTGATGTTAACATGTACAAGATTGTCTTACACCTCACATCTTCCAACCTAGATATTGATCAGTATTACCACTGACTTGCTTCATCATTGGCTCAGTATAATAACCTTCCTTTAAAAAAACATAATACAGATATTATGTAGTCATAAGCTATATGGCTCAGCAGAGGGCTGGTGTATTTCCTTCTGGCAAGCAAGTTTGTGAATCAGCTTATTTTGAAATGTAAGATATTCTGTTATTCAAAATATCGATGTTTGCTTTTTTCTTTTAAGTAACTCCATCAGAAGTTGCTTTCCAAAAGGTGGATTTCACTGGTTTTGTTATATGTACTAGCAGAGATGGTAAACTCTCTTCAGATATCCACCCGTCACTGGCATTTCCCAAAATGATTGATGCCAATATCCAGTAAAAGCTATAAATTAATGATGATAAAATTCAGAAGCCATAGCACAACATGAATGTATTTGTGCTCTGGAAATGGTTGAAGATGATTATTGGATCAAGTTCACACTGAAACATGGCATTTGTAGCATTTAAAGTGCTTAGAGATCAAAGTTGTGCATGGATACACAAATAAATCTTTCAGAATCAAAGAAAAACTGTAACATTGTAAGTAAAGTGTAGAAAAAGATGGTTTCAGGAAAATATTTGAACAAAATAGTGTACAATACTGCTATCATGACAAAACAGAAGTTTCAGCAGCAGGAAAGCATGCTTTTGGATCCATGTGCACAGTAGTTTTGATGAAAGCATGAAAGTAAAGTTGCCTATAACTGAGTAATTATTTCTGCTGTTGAAACCTTTGTACTCGGCAGGTGTTCCAGTGAGTGCAGACAAATGATTATTGCTGACAGTGATCATTTGACAAAGGGAAATGTTTCCTCCTGTAAGCCTGTGTGTATTGCAGAAAGTTCTCACTTTCTAAAAGTCAAGTTCTCGAGTTCTCACTTTCTAAAATAAATAAGACTGCATATCATGTATTGTGATATCGGGAATAATGATGAGGGATGGAAAGGGGAATATAATATAGGGCTGTCATAACCAAGGCAAGTGATCCAAAATACCATGGCACTGGCGAGGGTGAGGTTGTCAGAACTTGGAAGCCCTTGGAACGGAAGCACGCTCACAAAGGAAATCTTTGGGTACAGCTTTATTCCGTCTTACCACAGACATAAGAAAGACAGTTCTAAAGGTTTCCCGCCACCCCTCCCCATGTATACGTATCATTCCTCAGTCACATCCCCCTCTCCTGGCTACATTCCATCCCTACAGTTGCTATCCTACAATTCTGTTTTCTCATAAGACCAGGTGGCCTTATCTGTAATGTGTTCCTATCCATCCTTTCAACCTACCCCTCTTCACATCATGTCACCGGGGGCAGGGGGGATGACGATGACAGAACAGCTAGTTCCAAACTGATACCGATATCTTGATGGATGTAAGGTATATCCACATTATACAAATTAATACATCAATACTCCTTTAACTCCAACAATTTCATCTTATAGATGCTTGGCATTTGTATTTGGGTGAAGTATGCTCAATAATAACTTGTAGAAAACACATGCACTACTTTGAAGTTCAGCACTAGAACTCTGTAAGAAAGAATTACTTGTAAGATAATATCATGCCACTCAAGGTGGTATCAACCTGCATTTTCACATAATGTGTGTTTTTTTAATTATTTATTTATTTACTTTACTTGTATACCGCAGTTTCTCAGCCCAACAGGCGACTCAACACAGTTTACAACAAGGATAAGAATCAATCAACGATATACAATTTAAAACCATAAAAGCATAATATACAATACTGACACAACAATAGACAACACAATGCATCTCATAACTAGAGTCGTGATCCAATCCGTCGTCCAAATTTCCATTCCTGTAATCATCACATTCATTGCACTGTTTAACCGAATGCCCGTTCAAACATCCAAGTTTTTAATCTTCTTCGGAACATCATTAGCGAGGGGGCTGATCTTACCTCCATAGGAAGGACGTTCCACAGCCGGGGGGCCACCACAGAAAAGGCCCTGTCTCTCGTCCCCGCCAGCCGCACCTGTGAAGCAGGCGGGATAGAGAGCAGGGCCTCCTCAGAAGATCTTACCATGTAAAAGCACAGGTAAGGAAAGTCTCTACAATCCAGTTATGCTTAAGCCCATTTTTCAATCAGTATTTAAATAGGAAAATAAATACAGACAGAACTGTGGGAAAGAAAGGGACATTCTTTTATCATTTCCTCAAATACAGCAAATACATTCCCATTCTAACCATCTTGCTTTGTTTAAAAAATATCCACTGGACCAAAGAATATGCAAGTATGAAGACAGGTGTAAGGTATCCTAAAAACACTTAATATCTATATTTTAGTATTTCATACACAGACGTTGTAAAGTACATGCAAAAACATCAGATATGCTAGTGCTAATTGAAAGAGCCTTGGCCTACAGCCAATAGGAACACAGCTGGAATCTGGCCTAGCTGCCACTAGTAAAGATAAGGAATGCAGAGGAGACAAACTATCTTAGGCTAAATAGAGGTTCATGCAATAATCTTTTGTGAAAACTATTTTGCATTGCCCTCGTGAAGAAAAGCCTAAAAATGAAAGTGCAAAATAAAATTGAGGCTAACTGGAAAAATGTGACCTGATTAGGTACGATCTCTGGAGAACGAAGAGTTTGTGTGTACAAACAGGTAGCATTTGATGAAAATTGTGTCTTGTTTCTACTAACTCGTATGCAAGTGCCAATGTTCTTCCATGGGAACTGATGCTATAAGGGCCCTTCTACACTGCCTCTTTATCCCAGGATGTGATCCCAGATTATCTGTTTACCCCAGGTTACCTGGCAGTGGGGACTCATATATTCCAGTGAAAATCAGATAATCTGGGATCAGATATGCCTTGTATTAAGACATTTATCTCTCAAGGCAAGTACTTATTCATAGTTCAGTTAACAATGACTCTGATGCAGACCACATCTACACTTACCATTTAATTTGAGGTGAAACCAGCATAGAATAAAGCGGTTTCACTATATGGATGATTACATTGCAAAAGCTGGGATCAATTCTTTGGCTGCATAGTGCAGTGCCCATAGCTTGAAAACCACAGCAAATGTGGTTTTTTTACAAACTCCTCTTGCTGAAATGCACATATTCACATCAGAAGAGAGCTTTGCGTGACCACACAACTATTCGTATTCTATGGAGAAGCTTTCATTGTATGATGTGATTTACATTAGAATGCACCAAAATGCATAACAGGGTCTATGTCAGTGTATCCCCTGATTTTGCTTATGTTTGTTTAAAGGCTTTAAAGTGTGATAAAACTTACATTCAGGTTGTGCATTTTGTGAACACCACACTCTCAAGCTGCCTTCAAACTTCATTAGTATAAATTTGCCCTAAAAAGCTCATTTTAATAAAGTCTTTTTTATTCCTTTCTCTTTATTTCTTGTCCCCAATCTATCTGCAAGCTTTTTAGCAATATAAGCATTGGGAATATGGTGAAAGGAGGATAAAAAACCCCACAAATCTTGGGTTCCAAGTTACAAAAAAACAAACACACACACAAAACCTGAACTGAGAAACAATAGGGTTCTATTCTACCTTATCCTGTTATAGACACGTGTCTGTTTTCCACAGGCAAGGTAAGTTTCAGTTGCCACCACAATCTTTTACTTACTGAAGATATGTGAACAGCAAAACAAAGAGTAACTTTTCTTCTTCTATATTTCAATCTAGAGCTTCATCTCTACCCCATGTTCCTACCCAACACATGTATAACTGGCGCAGATACAAGTGGTTTGGGATTTTAAAAAAATCTCAGATAGGATGGATTTATGGGAATATTGTCACCAAAGCCATGCTATTGTTTTTCAAGCTACTAAAGCAAATCACACTCCTGGTAGCTACATGATGATGTTTTCTTGGCTTCTGCATATCTGGACACACACAGTGAATGGCACTAGAGGGGAAGGAATATGTCTGATGGCCTATAGGGGCAGAGGTCTGAGATTTTTGCATGTGGCACTGTATGTCAAAACACAGAATGTGATATGGGCAAAGTCAGAGACCATTTAAGGTCTGATGAGACTATACAGAAGATCTGTATAGGAAGGATAATAATATCGAGGATAGTTTTGACATTGTGGTGAGTGAATTAGAACCAGACATCCTGAGGAGTGAGGTTGAATGGGCATTAAGAAGCATTACTAACAACAAGGCACCAGGAGAAGATGGGATCCCAGCTGAACTGTTTAAAATCTTGAAAGATGATGCTGTCAAGATGATGCATGCCATATGCCAGTAAATATGGAAAACACAAGAATGGCCATAAGGCTGGAAAAAATCAACTTATATCCCCATACCAAAAAAAGGGAATGCTAAAGACTGCTCAAACTTTTGTACAGTGGCTCTTATTTCTCATGCCAATAAGGTAATGCTCAAGATCCTGCAAGGAATATTACAGCAATACATGGAGAGAGAGTTGCCAGATGTACAAGCTAGGTTCAGAAAAGGCAGAGGAATGAGAGACCAAATTGCCAATATCCGCTGGATAATGGAAAAAGGCAGGGAGTTTCAGAAAAACATCTATTTCTGTTTTATTGACTACTAGCTGTGCCCTGCCACGCGTTGCTGTGGCCTATAGTAAAACTTATCAAAGTTGAGGTAGATATCTGGACTATTACGAAAGAGAGGTCCCTACCTATTCCTTCCCCATTTTCCTCCCCCTTTCTCTACTTTCTTCCTTCTCTACCTCTTTCTTTCTTTCCTTCTTTCACTACTTGGTTTCATCCTTCTCTCTTTCCTTCATTCCCTCCCCCTTTCTTCATTTTCCTTTCTTCCCTCCCTGTTTGCTTCCTTCTTTCACTTTTTATTTCCTTTTATTTCACCACCATCATAACAATAACAATAATGCAATGCATTGCCTCTGGGACCTGACACCTCTCCCATTCCTCCTAAAAGGGTCTCAGAGGAACAATAGCATAATAATAATAATAGAAATAACAACCTTTACCCGCCACGTGTTGCTGTGGCCAATCTTCCCTCTTTCTCTCCTTCTTTCCCTCCCTCCCTCCCTCCCTCCCTCCTTCCTTCCTTCCTTCCTTCCTTCCTTCCTTCCTTCCTTCCTTCCCATCTTTCCTTCTCCTCTTCTTTCTCTATCTCTTTCCTTCCTTCCCCCTTTTTCTTTCTCTTCTGCTGTCTCTCTTTTCTTTCCTTCCATCTTTCCTTTTCTTTCCTTTTCTTCTTCCTCTAACTTTCCTTCCTTCCCCCTTTTTCTTTACCTCCCTTTCTCTTTCTTCCTTCTTTCCTTCCTTCCTGTCTTTCCTAGATTTTGACAGGGCGGGAAGGGGCGGGGTGGGCTTTGGAGGTGGCCTGAAGTAAAAGGAGGTAAGATTGGGGCAGGGGAGTGATGGAGCATGGGGTTGCGTGTGTGTGTGCGGCAGGGTGTGTGTGTGTGCGGGAAGCGGCGCGGCGGGGCTTGGAGTGGGCACGGTTTCCGCAGAGGGAACGTTGGCCGGAAGGCCATGTGCGCGCGCGATGGAACTTGCGGCTGGGCGCCAATGCGCATGCTCAGTTGTTTTGCTGTTTTGTGAGTGTGTTGTGTTGTTTTTCATTTTGAGTAGATATGTTTGTACCTTGTGGGTTGTGTTATGGGCATGGGAATTTTGGTTAAGTTTTGTTGGGGTTTTTTTGAGTTTTGTTCTTTTGCCGTTTTGTGAGTGTGTTGCTGTGTTGTTTTTCATTTTGAGTAGATATGTTTATACCTTGTGGGTTGTGTTATGGGTACGGGGATTTTGGTTAAGTTTCGTTGGGGGATTTTTGAGTTTTGTTGTTTTGCCGTTTTGTGAGTGTGTTGTTGTGTTGTTTTTCATTTTGAGTAGGTATGTTTGTACCTTGTGGGTTATGTTATGGGCACAGGGATTTTAGTTAAGTTTCATTGGGGGATTTTTGAGTTTTGTTGTTTTGCCGTTTTGTGAGTGTGTTGTTGTGTTGTTTTTCATTTTGAGTAGGTATGTTTGTACCTTGTGGGTTGTGTTATGGGCACGGGGATTTTGGTTAAGTTTCGTTGGGGGATTTTTGAGTTTTGTTGTTTTGCCGTTTTGTGAGTGTGTTGTTGTGTTGTTTTTCATTTTGAGTAGATATGTTTGTACCTTGTGGGTTGTGTTATGGGCATGGGAATTTTGGTTAAGTTTCGTTGGGAGGTTTTTGAGTTTTGTTTCCTTGTTGGATGCCCCTAACAAATTTATATATATAGATTCTAAAGCCTTTGACTGTGTAGATCATAACAAATTGTGGCAAGTTCTTGGTGGTATGGGGGTACCAAATCACCTTGTCTGTCTTTGGAGGAATCTGTATAAGGACCAAGTAGCAACAGTAAAAACTGACCATGGAACAACAGACTGGTTCAAGATTGGGAAAGGCATACAGCAGGGTTGTATACTCTCATCCAACCTATTCAACTTGTATACAGAACACATTATGCAATGTGAGGGGCTTGACGAGGTTAGGGTAATCCAAGGTTAGGGTAAAAATTTCTGGAAGAAACATTAACAACAGTAGATATGCAGATGACACCACTTTGATGGCCGAAAGTGAGGAGGAGCTGAGGAGCCTTCTAATCAAGGTGAAAGAAGAAAGCGCAAAAGCTGGGTTGCAGCTAAACATAAAAAACCAAGATTATGGCAACAAGAATGATTGATAACTGGGAAATAGAGGGAGAAAACATGGAGGCAGTGACAGACTTTGTATTTTTAGGTGCAAAGATTACTGCAGATGCAGACTGCAGCCAGGAAATCAGGAGATGCTTACTTCTTGGGAGGCGAGTAATATCCAATCTCGATAAAATAGTGAAGAGTAGAGACATCACACTGGCAACCAAGATCTGCATAGTTAAAGCAATGGTATTCCCCATAGTCACCTATGGATGTGAGAGCTGGACCATAGGGAAGGCTGAGCAAAGGAAGACAGATGCTTTTGAACTGTGGTGTTAGAGGAAACTTATAAGAGTGCCTTGGACCGCAAGAAGATCCAACCAGTCCATACTTGAGGAAATAAAGCCCAACATCTCATTGGAGGGAAGGATAGTAGAGGCAAAGATGAAGTACTTTGGCCACATCATGAGAAGACAGGAAAGCTTAGAGAGGGCAATGATGCTGGGTAAAATGGAAGGAAAAAGGAAGAGGGACAGACCAAGAGCAAGATGGATGGATGGCACCCTTGAAGTGACTGGATTGACCTTGAAGGAACTGGGGGTGGTGACAGCTGACAGGGAGCTCTAGCATGGTCTGGTCCATGAGGTTACGAAGAGCCAGGAAAGAATGAACAACAACAACAAAAATCTTAACTTACTTTCTCTGCATTTTTGCATAACTCAGCTTGCTTTCAGGTTATGTAGGAATTTTGTCCTCTTTATCTGTTTTTTCACTTCCCCATACTGCATCTAGGGGATTTTGATTATTGTTAGGCTTGGTACCTGTAATTGGTTGACAATGACAAGTAGCAAGGGAAGAATATATTATTTCAATGTATGCTTTGAGACCCATTTGTAGAAGGGTAGGCATCTGGAACTCTTTGGTTCCTGGGAATGGAGAAAGAGTCTACCATGGAGGCTGACGTGAGTGTTAGCTCTCATTTATAATGCCCTGGTCTTGGGTTGCAGGTTCCCTGGGTTTACTTGATTAAATAAATAGCCAGACAAAGAGCAAGCCAATTGTTGGACTGTCTTAGAGCTTAGATATTTTACTAAAGGCTGAGAATGTTGTCAAGAATTGAGGCCTGTCCCCAGATGAACCCACATCAGATTACTCCCACACATTTAACACCTTCCCAGATACAACACAAATCAATAGATTACAGATCAAAAAAGGTGGGCTTTATTTAATTCATCTTTCTGTATCTAGCTTCATTATTCTATGGTTGGTTATTAATCCCTTTTACTCACTAGATTCCATTGTGGGGGTAGGGCACACTATTCTCACTTGGCAAATAATGGTTAAAATGGCCTTGAGAAGTACCAAGGGACACATAAATCAACAGTTGATTGATGTCATACTTTACCTATCCCCAATGCTAGGGCCCCCAGAACAGCAGAAATGCCCTTAGTTTTTTGGTGTGTAAATGGATGGGCAAGAGGGAAGACATTCTTTCTTTGTTATTCTTACCTCTTGCATTTCCCTCTCTGTTTCACTGTCATTCCACTGACAAAACATTGATTATTAACTGACACAATTTTCAAAGCTAAGAGTAAGCATTTTTCTTCCTAAACAATCTTATATTTTGGTTAGAAGTAGACATATATTGGTGAGGGGGGGAAGCAAGGCTGCAATTTATTACATTCTTAAAATAACTATTCCACTGCAAGTAGGACTAAAATGTTGTGTATATACAACTGGCAATAAATCCCATTGACAACAGAGGGATTTACCTCTGAGTAATGATACATAATATAGGGCTGGAACAGGAATATTTATATTTTCTATCTCCCATAGAGCACTTTTCAGGATGAATCTTTAAAATCAAAGTCACAATTACAATATAGATGAGGCAACTCAGCCAATATTACTTCAAAACCGCATACTTTGCCCTTTGTTACTATGCCAGCTTTGCCTTGTTTTATGAGCATACAAATATCATCATGTTCAGGCTGCCGTTGTTGGTTGTTTTGTGCCTCCAAGCCATTTCTGACTTACAGGAACCCTACAGTGACCTTTTCACAGAGCTTTCTTGACAATATTGATTCGGAGGAAGTTTGCCTTTGCTTTCCTCTACAATAGAAGAGTGCAACCTGTCGAAGGTCTAGTGGTATCCCATGGCTGAGTAAGAATTAGGTGCTATGGATCAATGCTATGGAATCCTGGTATTTGTAAGTTGATGAGGCACCTGCAGTCTTTGGCAAAGAAGACCAAAAATTTTGTAAAATTACAACTCCTATTGAGTCAGGGGAGACCACTGATGTCAATTTGCATTAATTTTACAATGTAGATTCATTATTTCTGTATAATAAAATTATTATAACAAACTGGTTCATGGTGTTCAGGCTATGACATACCAGAAATCTTGTTTGTGATGCATGTGAGAGAGGAAGAGTGACTAAGAGAGAAAGAGAGGAATTATTTGTCTGCCAACCCCCGAAGTAAAGACTCACGAATAAAGACACAACAACCAAGTCAATGGGTTCAAATTGGGCAACTTTTATTTAACGTTACCTATTTAAGTGCTTAACCTAACTCAAAGGGGTGTCGGGAACTGGTATAACAAACCCAGGTAGAATCACTACCCAATCTTAAGACAACAATTTTCGGGCGAAGCACCTGGGTTTCCTGGTAATAACCCCGGACCGCCAAGCAAGGGAAATGAGTGAGGAGTCTCTTCTAAAGATCTTGCAGCCTGACTCCTCTCATTTCACGGCCATTTGACTTCACTTCACCTTTTAACTAAACAGTAGGTGAGTGTTTAACTTAATGGCCTATCACCCCTTAAGGGGGTGGCTTAGGTGCACACCGACTAAAGGATTTCCCTAACTATTTTATGCTAGCCTATTTAGCGATAGTCCACCATTCTATCTAGCCCCTAAACAGTATAGGGTAGGCAAAAAACCCTCCCCTTGAAACAAGAAGGGAAAAAATTCCTACCCGGTTCCATAGGCAACCTAAATTATACTGTTGATGGGCGGGAGTGGTGGGCAGCTTCCTGGCTCAGAATAAGCCTGGGTGGGGGCTGGCTTGTACAAACAGGCCATGCCCCCTAGTCCTCTGGAAGGTTCCATTTGAACCCATCCCTGCCTCGTGGGAGGCAGACAAACCATTTTCTCTCTCCCCATTTCACGGGGAGAGGAAATTTATTGTCAATGCAGCGTGGACAGGAAAATATATTCTACTGTATCACAATTGGATTCCTTTGAGAAAGCTGAAAAGTTCCGTGTGTTTTAAAGTGCATTTTTATAGAGAATTATGAAGCATAATAAGCACTGCATAACATGCACATAACTATTGATACACTAGAATGTCTGAAATGGTGTTTTAATGAGATATCTTATGAAATAGAATAGCATTTATCTCCAAATTAGAACTTACAGGTGTATAAGGAAAGAAAACAGAACTGGGTAAGAAGTGAAAATATGACCTATCAGGGTTGGAAGGTCTCAGGGTACTGCCTGAAATCCCAGGGTAGAGCTATGCTCCATAGGTATACTGCCAGGAAAACAAATCTTAACATAAGCAGAGCTGAGTAAAGAGAACATCTGCTTTTACTTTATGAGGTAGCAGTGGATATTTGGGACATATTTCCTCCACACTCCCAATTAGAGACAGACCTCAGTGGTTCCAGCAACTGTTGCTTCTCTACCACCACCTTTTCCTTCCCCCTTTTCTCACAATATTGGGACTCAGAATGACTTATAAACTACTGAACCTAATATATATAAGAACATACAAAAATCAGGAAAATATGCATATAAAAGATATTTCAAAACAATCTTTATAGCGAAAATCATGAAAAAAAACCCATAAAAGTCAAAATATTAAGTCGACAAAATGGCATAATATTAAAAGCTCAGAGCAGTCAGTTCCTAAAAGCCTGACAGGATAAATAAAAATGGCTCTTGCTATAGAGTCATCCAAACCTAATTGGGGGTTCCAAACCTGAGAGCAACCACCAAGAAAGCTCTCACCAAATGTACACAAGGAAGTAATGGAACTGGTGGACCTTCTACACAAGACCTAAAATGCCAAAGAAACCAGAATAAAAGGGATGTTACTAGATGACATTTGCCCAAAATGCACACTGGACCACATTAACGGTTTGAAAACACGTGTTAAAAAGCTTAAAATCCTTATTCAGTTGAAAAATGTGCATATTTGCATCATTATATAACCCTGCAGTCAAGGAAAACACATGACTTCATTCCTATATGCTGGTGTGAACTGCTCCAGCACATGTGCACATTTTAAAAGCTTGAAAAGCTGATGAGGGCTGTAAATAAATAGATCCATGGGCACACAAGTGGCTAAATGGAATCACCATTAGAAAGCAATTCCCATGAGAACTCTCTTCACCCATTTTTTGTTCTCGTGTTTATGAAATTATACAGAGCTTGCACTTACACAGTGAGCACCAGCATGACAGGCAAGTGCCCCAAAGGGAAACAGGATTCAAGAGGAGAAAAGTAAAGACTGTAGGAGGATGAAGAGAGATAATGACAAAAAAATCTGCTTGTGTTCACATTCATATATCTGCATCAGCTCTTATGAGGTCCAGTGTATCCCAGAGCATTAATAAAAATTAAAATAAAACTTCTGGTGGATGAACCCATCCATTTTGTGGATTTTTAAAATCCACTACAACCTGTCAAGAAGCCAGGGGAGAGAGTTTACCAGAACTGATAGCTCCGTGTTTGGACTCTCCTTGAGGTACCACGATTTTTAAACCCACTTTTTTGTCCTGTATTATGAGGCTGTCTGGAAGGGCCCTGGGAGAAAGGTTCCTTTTTGGTTCTCTCTCCATCTTGTCTGAAGGCTAGAAAATTAAATGTTTTATTTTATGCATTTCAGCATCAATTATTTTTCATTTTCTACTTTGGCCTACTTTGTTTGCTATAAATGCCGTAAATAAAGTGTGGCATTTATATATGTGTGTCTGAGTGTAAATTTATGGGAGAAAGCTCCCTCTAGGGCTAAAGAAGCATTGAGTGAGGAGAGAATTGCACAAGGTTGGCTAACACACACACACACAGAGAGAGAGAGAGAGAGAGAGAGAGAGAGAGAGAGAGAGAGAGATTGCGAGCTGCAAGCTGAGAAGAAGAAAAAAACCTTGCTGATTTTAGAAAGCTTAATTTTTTTTAAAAAACAAACATTGATTTGTTAACAGTTCCCAAAATACAATATGATGAAAATGATGATGATTGTGATGATGAACGAATAAGCAAGTCATACTGAAAAAACATACTGTTGCCTTTAAGCTAGCATGGTTAACAATAAGACCTTTTTAATGTTTATCTCCAAGAATGATCTCCAAATATATTCAAAAGCACATGAAAGCTGCAGGAACTGACTAAAATGTTTATATCCAAGAATGATCTCCAAATATATTCAAAAGCACATGAAAGCTGCAGGAACTGACTAAAACCCACTCCTCCATCTCATTCATGACATTAACTATGATTACTTTTCAAATCATTTTTTTTAGGGACAAATGAATTTAAAATCAGTCTCCACGTTACAAACATTCAATTTACAAATGACTCATATGACTTTATCACATGGACAAAATTGCCTGTCCTAGGACAGCTCAACCTCACTTCAGGAACTGAGACCACCGGATCCCATGATGCGACGTTGATCTACTTTCAATGGGGATCTATGCCTGAAGTAAGGTCACACTGAGTTTGCTGAGAAAAGCACAGAACTTTGGGAACCAGTAAAAGGGAAGGCACACGGGGTGGCTTGTGGTACCCCATGTACCCTCCCCCTTCCCTCATTATACAGTGGGGACAAGACAGGGTGCATTGGCATCTTTTGGCATCTCCCCTTCACTTTGGGTGGGATGTGGGCAGGGCCTGTCATGATGGTGTACAACAGGCCCTGTCTAAATTGCAATTAAAAGTGGAAAAATAGGACTAAAATGCCCCATGTGCAGAAGTCCGAGATTCAGATCAGACAAGTCTTGTATCTGCAAAGTATACTAGAGCCAGAACCAAAGAGACTTAGTATCCTTAACCCAATCTTGTAAAGTAATGAGAGGTGAAAATAGCATGGCTACAAAGCAGGAAAGAACATCCTTTAGAACCAGAATCTAGTTTTCTTACTGCATAGAAGGATAATGGTGATGGAAAGTTATGATGTGCTCCTTCATCACCAACAACAAAAGAAAGAAATAGTCATAGCTCTTCCATGTCCCAATGCCGTAGTTTTGCTACTATATCAGTATCTCTCTAAAATCCTAAAATATGATGTCTTGAACATTATTGATGCTGTTGTAGAATGCATGTTTAATATTTAGAAATATGAAGACACAAATATGATATTCTGGAGGAGTTTCTCTAAATTAAAAAGCAATTGAAACAACAGGCACACCCAGTGCCTAAATTTTCTAGATTTTCAAAGAATTTAGAAAATGCAAAATTATGTAATGTCACTTCAGAGAGAAATAAAGGCTATAATATTTGACTGTGGCCTTTTCTTTATCATACAGATTCATGGTTTGTTTGCTTTAGGGCCTACCTATACAGAAAACACCATATGAAGTGAAGATTATGGTGTTACTAGGCAAAGCCAAGCATATACAAGCCATATTCTAGAAAGAAGTATCTGCAAAACAAGCAGAACAAAAGCTTGGCTTTTCTAATTTACTGCAGTTTAATTTTCCTCCACACCCCAGAAGCAACCAATATAATATTTATAAAATAGTAGGTCACCTCAGACAACATGCCAAGGTTAATACTAGGTAAATCTTCATAAATTCCATTCTCTCAGGCAAGAACAAATAATTTTACCATTTTTCTCCTTGCTGCAAAACGGTAATTGAAAACCGAAGTTTGAGGACTGTTAACACTCAAGGACTTGTTCTTTGCTTAAATATATAAATAAATAAAAGAAAATAGGGGATCATGTTATATTTTTGCATAGGAAAAAGAGGTTTCTGCATAGATATGGCTGTTTACCAGTCAGCAAATTGTTCAGAAATGCTATATTTGTGCCCAGGAGCCCTGCTTTCTATGCAGGAAACTATTATCTGTTCAGAAAATGGCTAAAGAAAGTACATCCTAAAAAAATTGAGCATGTTTTATTTTGAACAAATCCCAGACTTTGAAGGTTCTCACCTGTCCAAAATACTCCTTGCTGGAGCTTTTCAAATCTTGATTTCATTTATTTTCAACCATTTTCCTATGTCAAAAAAATATACTGTTAGTATACTTCCCTCTTGAAAGTAATGAAAAACAGTGGGTAAGAGAGCAACACCAGTAAATGCTGTTACAAGGCCTAATATAAAATGGCAGTTGACTAGAAAGAGAAAGTAAAGAAAGTTTAGTAAGAATTATGCAGAAATGTGAGTTAGAAACATTGACAGTTGTGTTACTGATATCTTTGGAGATTAAAGAGAAGACACACAAAGCTGGGTCTACACTGCCATATATGACTCATATAATTCAGTTAAATGTAGTGGAGCCCTCGGTGGTGCAATGGGATTAAACCCTTGTGCTGACAGGACTGAACTTGAGCGTGTGGGTTGAGCTCTCTGTCAGCTCCAGCTCCCCATGTGGGGACATGAGAGAAGACTCCTACAAGGATGGCAAAACCTCAAACAGTCAGCTGTCCCCTAGGCAACATCCTTGCAAGCAGCCAATTCTCTCACACCATAAGTGACTTGCAGTTTCTCAAGTTGCTCCTGACACAAAAAAAAATTCAATGCATTCTGAAAATGCATTAGATCCAGCCTAAGGGAAAATCAACCTCTTCAAAATGGATAGTGATAATGCAGCCTATGAGCTGATTGACACTGGAAATAATTCATTTCTTGTTGTTCTGACTGATTTTGCAGGACACCATTCAGCTTGACCTGGGGATCATGAGTATGAGGTATGGGTTCATTGCACACTCAGAAGTTTTGACTGGGGGATCAGAGATACGAATACTACACAGCATAGTCTTCTCAACTCTAGAAACGAAATTATTCAGGGGAACCAATCTGATGCCAGCAGAACACATGGGTGAGAGTAGTTCTGCAGCAGAGCCCATTCTTTACCATCTCTCCACTTTCCTTGCTGATTCCCTTCATTTTCTGTCCATCTTCAATCTCCCTCCAAAAGAAAGATGCATTCTATTCAAATATTATGGATACAGACAGAAATACAAGTTTTTCCATTACCATCAAAGAGAAGACTACAGTAACAGAAATACTTTCCATTACCATAAAAGAGAGGGCTACCATGACTTTCATATAATTTGTCATTAGGCTGTACTGTTGCTTCCCACTGATTTCTGCTTCTTTTAGAATATTACACATATTTAGAATCAACGCAATGAGTTTCGTCTGTCAGCCTCTAGGAAAAATCACAAAGAATATATGGCTTGCAGTGATGTAATAGACTTGGGTTCACCAGGTCAGTATCATGTCTCTTGCATCCTTGCTGAAGCTTCCCAGTTCCCTCTGAGCTAGAAGCCACACAAGCAGCTGAAAGGAGACATGTTGTAAGATGTATTGGAGAAACAATACTCTTTGGAGAGGCCTAAAAACAGTAAAGCTAGGTCCCTTTGAAACATTTTCAGTCTCTTTCTCACTTTTTCTCTTTTTTAAAAAAAAAAAGTCACAGAAATACTTTTGAACAAAACCATCCCAGATTCATTGTGTTTCTCATGTGGCCCAAAATTGTTCCATTTTCTGCTTCAGATGAAATAACGTACAAAATGTCTGAAAACCTTCCATTTTTCTAACGGCTGTGCAAGACAAAACGGGATTTCAGAATTAGAGAGTATTCTGACACTGGTTTTGATTAAAGAAATAAAATTGACTTATTCAAGGATATATTATTTTCTGGGATGGCAACAGGACAGAAATAGCTATATGTTCAGGATAGCTAATTTTGTCTACTGTTACTGTGACACTTACTCTGGATGAGGATGAAATACTGCCGAAGAGTTCAATATTATTATGAAGTTTAACGGAATATCCACATTTATTGCTCCACTATAATTGCATTATAGAAATGTTTCTTTCCTTAACATTTCTCTTTTAAAATAGAGTTCTATCTGTTCTTCAATGCTAATGCAAAAGGCTGCATGCTGTTTTTAACTCCAGGTAAAAAAAAATACACTTTCTTTTTCCATATGATTACTTCACTGCTCAATATTTTATTTTTTTCTTATTTTTCCGACCAGCAAAATTCATTGTCAGCTTAGTTTTCACTGGGTCCAGCAGATCAATCATTACATCTTGTTATATTTGTAATTCAGCATTTTTTGAAACATAAACTTTCATATTATACTTTTCAAAAATGGTACGTTTTGTTTCATGTGCTAAATTATACATAAATGTGCCTGTGTCTTCAATTTGCCTTTTGACTTATAGCAACACCATGAATTTTATAGGGATTTCTTAGGAAAGGAATGCTTGGCATGGTTTTGACAGTTCCTTCCTTTAAAATATCACCTATAGTACTAGCTATATTCATTGGCAGTCTGCCATCAAATAACTAACTTAGATTGGTCTTTCTTAGCTTCTATAACCACATGGGATCGGGTGCCTTCAGGATATTTTGAATCCCTAAACATAAATGTCCCAGCCCATACAGAAGATTAGTAAACATGTACCTTTACCACAATCTAGATTGCCATGGACAAATACTGGATAAAGGATGTCAATTTCAAAATCATATCTCCACCAGCAATTGATCACCCATAAATAACGTTTCTGCATGTGGCTAGACTTAATGTCATGTAAAATATTCATATTGAAAAGAACATTTGATAAGAAATTAATAATTACATATATTCCACACCTCTGTCCAACATGTGCTATTTCTTTTAACACTGGAGCCCCATCTACAGTGCCATATATTGTCAGTGTAGATGCAGTTTAACTGCATGGAACTGTGTTAAGACATCTACACTGACAATATAATAGAGTTTCAAACTGCATTATATGGCACTGTAGATGGGGCTCCAGTGTTATACTGACCATTTAATGCAGTTTCAAACTGCATTACATGACAGTGTAGATGGGGGGCTTTATATGGCATCAAATATGAAATATATAAACTTTTCATGTGTTTGCTGAAGAGATGACTGTGAACTTTATTACACAAGGCTGCCCAATTGACGGAGGAACTTACCATGCAACTTCAGTGCCCTCCCATAGTGGATTTGTGTTTATATCATTATTACAGTGCTTTTCCACATTCTTGTGTGTGTGTGTTTCGGGAAGCATCAATAGGCCAAATAATGTGACTGCTGAGCTTCCGAACCTGTGAATTATGGCTTTTTCTGTTACCGTCATGACCTTCTAAGGGCCCTTCCAAACAGACATATAACCCAGAATATCAAGGCAGATAATCCACAATATCTGCTTTGAATTGGGTTATCTGAGTCCACACTGCCATATAATCCAGTTAAATCTGTATTTTATACAGCTGTGTGGAAGGGGCCTAAATAGCCATGTGGTGTGATTCTCCTCACCCAATAGTAAACAAAATAGCATCAAAGTGCTAATGAAAAAGAATTGAGATAGTGAATGTTTCAGTACTAGTATGTCCCTGTTTGTTTTAAAAAACATGAAGATTACAACAAAACAGCATCTTGTGATAAAGTCCTATGTGGAAGAACAAGATCAACGTGATTCTTGCCGTGTCCTTTTCTCTGGAGCAGGAATGCCTTTGGTTTCAATGGAAGTATTATTTGGAGTCTGTATTTCACGACAGACTCTTGGATACTATCTTCAGCTTCTTGGTTACTGAATGTTATCTATTTATACACTACACAAGATAATCCTTAACAAATGGAATTCTTGAAGATAAAGCAACCCAAACACAAGCTTTTGATCTTCCAATTGCTCTAAATTTTCCTAGCTTTCTTGATATGTCATTGGTACATGCTCTTGTTTAATGTTCAGCTGGAAGTCTACATCAAACATTCTTAATCACGATTTCCTTGTCCTTTGTTGAATTAGTATCTTGTTAGCTATTGATCTTTTATACTGCAGACATCTGTGTAAAACTGAAATCATTGGGAAATTTTGCATCCATAACTATCCACTCCCTCAAGAATAGACCTCTGACTGTGAATTCTTCTATGCATATAACTTTTATTTACCTTTAAAAAAAAACAAGTAGATTTCAAAAGTGTCAGTGGGATAAAAAGGCAGATGAAAATGAAAAACGCACTTGAATCAGAATAGTTGCCTTGTGCAAAGGCAATTCCATCGTTCACAAGCTAAAAATGTGGGATAACCATGATTTTTAATTGTCTAAATTACATGTATTTTCCTATTAGCCAATTGAAAACTGAGTATCAGCTAGGAATAGGAGTTAAGAGCCACAAACCATGAGATTATATATTATTTCAATTATAGAATGGTCCCCTCTCAGCCTCAGCTCCCCAACTGCATAATAAACTGTTGGCTTACCTTATCAGGACATTGCAAAACAACATCTTAATAAACCTCTGAAGATGTCAGCCAGAGATGTGGGTGAAACATCAGGAGGGAATGCTACAGCCAGAAAAACTCACAGCCACCCAGTGATTTCAACCATGTAAGTCTTCAACAACACATTGAACATCTTAATAGTTCTTGCCTACTTGAAAGCTGCCTTGAGTCCCCTTCAAGGTGAGAAAGACAGAGTATAAACATAGTAAATAAATAAAATCTTAATAATACTTTACTATTTCTTCCTCATCCTTTATCACTCAATTTATCTAAATGAGGAGAAATTTCACCAGCGTCTGCCATGTTACTGATACCTTGGATGCAGCTGTTGTTTTTTTCTGGTTTTGTTTCTTTGGTTTGCTTTTGGCCAGGGAGAGGGTTAGAATTGGAGGGACATTTC
Organism: Anolis sagrei; assembly: GCF_037176765.1. Lineage (NCBI taxonomy): Eukaryota > Metazoa > Chordata > Lepidosauria > Squamata > Anolidae > Anolis > Anolis sagrei. Next base: position 136,105,320 of record NC_090023.1, read on the forward strand.
AAATTCAGATATATTCACAATAGGTTTTGGAACAGTGTAAAATCATCCTCCATATAACTATGGGATGTTTGTCCATGCCTTCTCCTCCCCCTTCCTACATTTTACAAAATAAAGGAAGTACTTTTTCTACCACAAAATCTTGCAGTGATCACCAAATTAAATAATATATTGTCAAATCAGACAAGTTTATAGCTTTTAGTGGCAACTTGGATCATACATGACTGCTAGGAAAGAGCAGCTGAATAGTGCTCTGAAAGAGATATTCTACTTGTGGACTTTCCATATGCATCGGGTTGACCACCATGAAAACAGACTGCTGGATTAGTTCAGCTTTCATACTAATTATATGTTTGTTGTTAAATTCCTTCAAGTTGTTTCTGATTTATAATCATTTGTTCAAACAGGATGCACCTGTGCTTTTCTTTGAGGCTGAGTGAGTTTATTCAGTGGGTTTCCATTAATGATCTGCCTCCAGAGTTGTAGTCCAGTTGCTCAAGCCATCCTCATGGTGGATCTCTCTGATCATAAGAAGCTCTTATGTCGCTGTCTGTATCAGAAAAAAGAGGATACTCAATGTTATAGGGGTATGCCCATTGTGAGATACCTATAGGATGACTTCATTTCTCAGGGCATATATCAGCATGTGTGCAATGGCCAAGCTTGAGAAACAACAGATCATGCTATGTATTACAACTCCCACATCAAGTAACACTGCAGAATTGACATCCCTTAATCTCAGAAAGCCAAGCTGGCTTTGTTAGATAATTCTTGTCATCCCTATTCCTAAATTTGATTGGAATATTACTAATTTTCAGTCAGATAAACGAGTAGGAGAAAATTGTCTCTGTGAGACCGGAGAGAGTTAAGGGGTAAAATGAAAAAGTGAAAGCACAGAATATGAGAACTCATTTCAAGGATCAAAATTGATTTTTTCCAGTTTTTCAACATAAAGTTATTAGGGAAGATTTTACTGCTTTTCCATGATCTCTGTCATCAAAACTAATTGCTTTCTCATTACCATTGAAGCATAACTACATCTTCAGATCACGATCAAATAGAAAATGTTATCAAGCAATGTCCATGCTCAAAGATTAAATGGACATAATATTAAACAATGGCTGGCTTAAGATAAAATGATTGGTATTTCCATTTTTAGAACATATCCCTGATATAATAAACATGCTGTCTGGATTTTGTAATGAGAGCCATTCCACCTACTTTACTACATTAGGCTATAGAATCCAGAATCACTATGCAGTGTTTGATTCAACATCAATTGGTCTTTTTTTCATCTTAAAGAATCTTGGGATTTCTTTTATGGAACTGTGAGTGCTTGCTCAAACTATAAATCCCACAATGACATGGGGTGCAGTTTTAGTAAGTACACAAGAATCAAAGTGCTAGAAATGTCTAGTGAGAATGAGATACAAGTTTCTTTCGCATTAACTGGGGCCCACTCATCTGATAAGTACCTGAAACCATATTACACTGAATTAGAATTTAGATTTATTGACATTATTACCATTGACTCAGATACTTTCCCTCTTTGGTCTCAAGAAAGAATATTTTTGCAGCTCTGCTATGAGAGCCCCCGGTAGTGCAGCAGGTTGAATCGCTAAGCTGCTGAACCTACTGACTGAAAGGTTGGCAGTTAGAATCTTTGGAGCAAAGTGATCTCCTGCTGTTAGCATCTGCTTCTGCCAACCTAGCAGTTTGAAAATAATAATAATAATAATAATAATAATAATAATAATAATAATCTTTATTTATATCCCACCATCATCTCCCCAAAGGGACTAGGAGTGGCTTACAAAGCACACCAGGGTGCATATATAACATACAACCAGTAAAAATGGTACAAAAGTATAAAGCAAGTCACATAAAATTATAACAGCAACCCCCCCCCCCCACATCAACACATGTTAGCATAAAATCAAAACAATACAATTTTAAAACAACAGATAAAACTAACTGCTGTCAATTCACAGGTGCTTCATATGGGCCCATTCAGTCTACTCAAGATCAAAGGCCTGTCTGAACATCCATGTTTACAGGTTGGAACGGAAGGATTGAAGGATGGGGGCTAATGTAATCTCTTTTGGGAGATAAAAATGTGAGTAGATCTATAGGTAGCGCTTCAGGAGGAGGTTCAGAGGAAGTTTTGCTTTCTCTTTATCTAAGACTGAGAGAATGTGACTTGCCCAAGGTCATCCAATAGGTTTCCATGAACAGGGATTTGAAATTTGATCTCCACAATGCATACCTTCCAACTGTCCAACTGGAGCACCACTACGGCACACTGGTGCTCCAGTTGGATAGTTACAAGAATATCTCTTAGATATTCTTGCATGGAGATATTACTTTAAATTGTGTGGTTACAAAACTGTGCAGCTTTAACTTCAAAGAGTATGCTTAGTTTTAGGTTCCACTTAACTATCATTTCATCTGGGTACTGTGCCTCCAATATATATATAATTGATTCACTGTGATCAGAGCTTGGAAAAAGTTGTTGTTGTTTACCTCAACTCACAGAAACTTGCTTTCATCATAACCACTGGTTTCTGGAAACTGTGGTACAAAGTAAGATTTCCAAGCTCTGGGTCTGACCATTCAAAGGGAGGGTACACCCACCCCAGCCCCCACATTTCTCTTTTAAAGGAAATAAAAGTTTGGATGTGTAGTCAAACTTTTCTGAAGATAAACTTTTTCATGTCTCTCTCATGAAAAAAACTCAAAATTGACAATGCAATCATGTCTACTCTGATGCAGGAGTCACAGACCACAACCGTGCACATTATGAAGCAAGTGGATACTTTGAGATATAAAACCTGATGTTTACTGGTAAAGGGAGGAAATGGCTTTCCTGTTTCTATGGAGAGACCTTGAAAAACAATTTTGGGGTAGGTGGTGAAAGAGAGAAGCATGTGTCTTCAATTTTGGAGAAAAATTCAATCTTCACTTTGTAAGCCAACTCCTGTTGGTCTCAACCCACAATACCTGGAAAAGCAAAATGACTCAAACACTCAAGGATAAATCTGAGGAAAGAAGGGGGGAATCTGCTGTGGGGGATTTGTAAGATATTTTTCATGCCTCATGGCAAGCACACCAGGGAGATTGGAATGAAATTCCCCACAAACAGTTATATCTTCTAACTACTGTATCTATACATTTACTTGTTAGAGAAACATCAAAATGGCACTTGTAGTTTGGCAAATGGTTCCCTTTTCCACCATTTAGCCCTACACTATATCTTGATGTGTGGTCTCATGTGACGAAATCAGAAATATAATCACGCTACTTTTAATTTATCCCCTTTAAACACATTTTACATAACAGTTTACTTGTCTGTAGTTGGAAAGAAACATTTCACTCAGAAAAGAGCTTTGACTGTCTTTAACATGTCTCCAACTTGGCAGGGATTATTTTTTATGTCTCTAGAGCTACATCTGTCAGCATAGCAGATAAATCTCCATTCTCTCCATCTCATGTCTGTAACTGTCAAGGAACATGGAATGAAACAAAATAAAATCAAAGACAAGTATTTTTCCAGTACTGGTTTAAGGGCTTTGTTAAAGACTTTTTAAAAAAAAATGGATTGCAATAATGTATGTGCACTAGCATGGTTACTGCAGCTTTTACCTCTTTTTTATAGTTAGCAGACAAACATCGCAGTGGGTTTTAGTATTCCAAATCAAGGTAAAAACAGAGTCAGGAAATAATAAAGCTTGCACTGTAATTTAGAAGGAAGTGGATGATTCATACAAATAGATGTGCCTTCATCTCAAATTACATAAGAACAAATGTGACAGCCTAACTTTCCTTAAATAATCCTTAAGTGCTTGCTAGTCTCTTTTCAACCAAAACACTGAAGACAAACAGTAAAATCCTCGGGTGAAATTCATTGGGGTTCAAGCCAGATGCAATGAGAGATGAGGAGCTGCCACTTTCCAAGTGTCTTCCACAGAACATTTAGTTGTATAAGACACACAGCATACCAATATTTAGACCTAGAGCAAATTGTTAGTCAAAGCTAGAATTAATGGGAATTTGTTAAGTCAACATTTATGTAAATTGATTCAGTTGTCTGTAGCAGAAGTAGTAGGGAGGAGAAACAATATTTCTGCAAATGATGCTTGACACTATAATAATGGTGATAATAACAACCGAATAATAAATAAATTCTTTATTTATAGACCGCCCTCTCTCCCCAAGGGGACTCAGGGTGGTTTACACACAAAAAGGCAAACATCAATGCCATGGACAAATTCACACACATCAAAATAATACTAATAACATTAGTAAACTTATAACTAAAGAAAAACATAAAATTAAAAGAAAAATAAAACATAATTACACTAATTATAACTTCCAAATTTTGATTTCTAAAGCCTTTATATTTCCTACCCTTTCTCAATACTGGCATAGTTTCAAAATTGCCAAGTTTCAAAACAATCCTCTGAGTCACTTGTAAAACTCTCTCTGCCCTGTACATTTGTAATTCTAATTGTGGAAGAGGAGTGATCTCACCCAGCTTTTACGTACTTAATGCTATGGGGTGCCATATCATTATGAGCTCATATTTTATTATTCATGGTTCTGAAGATAACCACTTATTGTATTGCAATTTAGGTAGTGCTCAGATCATTTGAGACTCACTGTTGGTCCACTGGTCCACTGCCATTTTTAGAAATGTGTAAAATAGTTGTTCATAAAATTGTAAGTTAACTTATATGCCAAATGAAGCATCTGTATTTCAGTTTGACTAATAGGCACATTCATTTAAACTGACATTATAAATCAGGTTTTCCAAACCTGTTGCTCTCCATATTAACACTAACAAATTGAATATTTGTCTGCTAGAACCTTATCGGAAAACTGGACCACCACCAGTATCAGGATTATAAACAAGCCCATAAAGAGCTCTTTGGCTGACCCCAGAAATGTGTATCTAAGATTTTAATTATAAGTTAGAGAGACATGCTACCTTTAAAGCCATTTTAATATAGGAAGCTGAAAAACTGCCAGACTGGTTAAAAAAATCAGTATGCATGTTTTTAAAAATAATTCTCAATATGTGTGTGTGCATGTTTTGAAGGTTGAAGACTGAAGCATAAACTGAAAATACAAAATTGGACTCAGAAAAAATATGGCATTTGTTCTATGCTATTGGCTGTTTCACAATGATGTATTTATAGATTTTATTTTAAAATGTTCTAAATGTACCAATTAGAACTGAACAGTAGCCAAGGAACCTGCCCCAAAGCCTGGCCACTGAATAGACTCACTTTGGATTTTATTTTTTAAAGCTGTAATAAACACATCAAGAGTATGTCAAGCCAGATTGGTTGCTTGAAATCCCAGTGTAGTCAATGGAATGTGGTCAATCTAACTATGCATAGATTTTCTGCCATTGTCAATTACTATAAAATAGAAGAAAATAATGGTTAAATGTATTCCAACAATAGCCTACTTGTAAACATAGGCTTGTATTCAATATTACAATTACAAATTCATTACTTAGAGTTACTGATCTGTAACTGCTTTATACTACTAACACTATGTAGTCTATCTGTAACAAAATGTAAATGCCATTCCAGCCCACTTTTAGCAGCTAGACTGAATGAAGGATGTCTTTCAGTTCTTGATTGAGATGCAAGGAGGATAACGTTTCTATTCCGATCCTTCCTCCAAGAAAGTCTTTGAACAGAATCAGGACCTCTATCACAAGTCATTGATGTAGCTTCACTCACTCATTAAGGAGACTAAAAACATCAACTTTCTTGAACCCCAATCAGAAGCTGGACCTACCTGCTTTAACAAATCTGGCACTTAAGTTGGGCAGGGATTCAGTTTGAGCCAGGAGGTGCTACTTAGGTAACATCTACATTGATTGCTTAGGTCATTGTGGATTAGGATCAGCTCTGGACAGCCAAACACCACACAGAGTTTATCTGTGAAATGCAGGGGAAGGCCACCTTAACTGTCCTCACTAAGCCCAGTGGGAACAGTTGGATCAGGTCCCAAATGGAGGCAGCTGCAACTGTCCCCACTGCCATCCCACGTTCCTTGACCTCAAGTGGCCTGAGGACATGGGATGGCAGTCCCCTCTCAGAGCCCCCATGCCATGGTGTTCTCCAGCCATCACATCAAACCTACCTGTTCCTCATTGCTTGCTCTGACATCAACTAGGGCAATGATGTCCTCCCCTCCCTCCTTCCCTACGCCTTTGCTTTAAGTGAAATCAGTGCAAGCAATGGGAAATAGGTAGGTCATGTGTCATGGTCAGAGATCAAATTAGGCATATGAAACTAAATAGCCAATATAAATGATCAGATATAGTCAATATCAATCCATCAAGATCCTGTAAGATTTTGTATGTGAACTTCTCAATACAAGCTTCACCTTTCCTGCTAAGCTACTCCCACCAGAATAATTTCACAGAAAACTACCTGTTTATAGCAGATATAGGATTTTCCCATTTGCATACAAGTCCCCTGCCAAGATATATGGAGTCCCTACAGGATAAGAGACTAAAGACTGAGCCAGATACTCTGAACTTGCATCCTCTACATCAATAACAAAACATATTTAGAATATATGCAAATATATCTATCAGCATGTGTCCGATCTAATGTGACAAATTGTAAAATAAATACTTTAAAAGTTGAAAATGGCTCTGGTCATCATTTATAGCAACAGTGAAAGATTGTAACAAGAAAACTTGCCCACACCGGAAGGCTTAATTGGCTAGAGGTGGCAACTGGTTTGAATTGTTAAAATATAAACACATCCCATCTGCCCAAAAGCAACAGAAATGCAAAAATAAATATTAAAAGTGCTGGTCCCTGATTAGGTTTGCTTTAATCCAATTCTTTTTGGCAAGCAGATTGTTTTAGAAAGGGACTACTCCATATGTTCAGTGGGTAAACATTTGAGAGAATTAACTATGAAAAATGCCAAGAGCAATTATTTTCATCCATTAAGGAAAAAAAATCTTTACAGTACTTGTGATGTTATTATTATTCATGTGGGCAAGGGCACATTCCTTTTAGAAGTAGATTTTTGGATTTGTTTTCTATTTGTCTGGCTGTCTTGTGGGGAAAAGGTTGCCTTGCACAATTTCACAAACACAAATGTTCCTAGGAACCTTAGTCTCTTTGGAAAGTTATAATCTATTTCTTAAGAAAGTGAGGAGTCCAGGGCAAGGTTCTGTAGAAGACAACTTTATCAGTGACCTCTATTTTCCTCATCTCATCTAAACAAGATTTTTGATGTTTTCCATGTTCCCCTTACAATCACATATGGAGTGACTGTAAAATCTAAGTTATATTTCAAAACTATACACACAGAGAGAGATGGCCAAAGGGCTGCAAAACAAAAGAAAGAGCAAAATGGTGATACCCAAACCTTGCTACCTACCAAATCCGACTCAAGGTTGTAGGAATAGCATCAAATTGCATTACCAACCTATCACATCAACCTGGCTTGAAGTGTCAGATTAATCAACCCACCGACCATAACCACTTCGGGATTAAGGCTCACTATAAATATAAAGGCAGCTTAGAAGGTCTGAGACTAAGCTCGGCATTTATCTGAGTAGTTAAATGTTGTCAGTTGATGGTCTATTTTAATGTGGTCAGAAATTGTCATATATTCCAGCAATGCCTTTGTGCAGATGGCAGTTTACTGTTTTAAAAATTCATCATGGTGTCATTTTTTAGCAATGGAAGGCATGTGGGAAGCTTTCCCTTTAGCCCTCCAGCAATCAGAGGCAAATGCTGCAGTACAGCAACCTTTCTCTCATTGGTTACATAAGAGAACTGCAGATATCTACAAGCAGACACAGAGAAAGTTGCTACCACAATTAAAATATTACATACATCATGTGGACTCAGAGAAAAACTCTTCCACCTAGCATGGTTATGATGGATACAAAAAGATTCTTATTTCCACCAAGGGGGCTGTGAAACCTGCTGCAGTAGGATAAGCAAAAGAAAAGAGCAAGGAAAGAATAGTTTTGCAGTCCAACACCTACATCCAGCCCTTTCCTTGTATAGACTGTACCTTGTTCTCAGTACTTTTCAGCTGTTTGGCAGAAAGAGAAGATCTCAGTTCTTGTTCTGCCTCTGAATGTGGAAGTTAGGATTTTATTGCACAAACCACCATTCCATTATAGTCACATTATTACTGATAGCAGAAACTTTTCAGTGTGAACCCCTTTGATGTTACATCTTTCTTCACTGGCACAGGTGCTAATATGCCTTATGTGTTCCCTCAGAACCCACCTTCCTGTATGACCCCACCATCCTCCTCTGCCTTTTTCTTCTTCTTCTGTTTAGCATAAGTGTGTAATTCCAGCTTTTTGGCATTGTTTTTTATTGAAAAACAATGAAAGGAAAATATAAATAAAATTTATCAAATATTAATTAAAAGGAAAACAGTCAGCTTGGGAATAGCAAGGGGCACGGGGAGAACAACACTTCAGTCTGATGTCACTTTACTGCCAGCATACTGGCACAGAAGTGGAAAGAATGGGAATGTTGCAGGATTTGGAGCTATTGACAAATTTTAACCATTAATAGTTAAGTATGGAAGAATTACATAAAAGATATTAGCAATTAGGTATACACAGTTTCGTTTAACAGGGACTGTCACCAAAAGTAATAATATGACTGCAATGCCGGCTTACCTGCCTCCTGCAAAAAGGCCAGCTGTAATACCAGCTTGACTGTTTTGTGTAATAGTCCATAGCCTGATCAAATCTCTCTCAAGTTTCCCTGCAGGGGGAATAAATTGTTCCTTCAACAGTAACATACACATTTTGTCATCAGCAGGAACACAAAAATCAAGTCTCAGTCTTGCCAAAGTACAAACCTCTTTACTGGAATATCTGCAGTAGCTAGTTACCTTTCTGTGTTAGGCAAGGACAAAAAATGTTAAAAGCCCAGAAACCTCTGGATGTCCCTGATGAGGAACCTATTGTCTAAGCGTTTAATTCAAAAACAAAATTGCAACACTGTCTGGAGGATTATACATTCCGACACTTTAGTTTGCCAGCCTCTTCAGCAGAAAAGGCATCATGCCACAAAAACCCTGAAACACAATACAAGCACATGGCCTCATCCAAAGCACAGAAAGCCAAGAGACGGTTTTGTTCTCCCTTTGGCTCAATAAACAATGCCTGTTTCTGAGCATTATTAACAAAAATTCTACCCATAGGAGATGTAGGTTGGTTGTATTCACTTCATTTGAATAGATTTTTTTGCCAGGCAGAAGGTAGAGACAAGCAGAGCCAACCTCTCTCCCAAATTACATTTTCTGCGGCTTTGCAGAGAGTAGCATTATGTCCATATTTTGTTTTTCAAAATGAAAACCTGGATGCTGAAATAAAACATTTAACAGAAAGTGTCTTTTATCATGAGCACAACAAAAACTTAGCCTGACTTGCTATTAGGGTTGTGTACAGATCCCTTTTTCAAAATGGTCTCCAGCGGTTTCAGCCAGCCATAACAGTCCAACCACATCAGACCACATGGCTGCTGGAAATGACTGCTTTCAGTTTCTTTCAGCTACAAGTGGAGCATAGAGAAGCAGCCATAAGCACACGGGTTTCCCTGTGAGCCCTGCCTGTTGAGCCAATCAGAACAGAAGAAAACCATGACATATCTTTTAGCCAAGCTGGGCTTCCATTTTTCTGCTGCAAGCAGACTTCTGAGAGAGACAGATCAGTAACCTAAATTCTCACTACAGTTCACAGCTCTGCATGACTTGGCTTGCTTTTTGATTCAAATAGCAATAAATAAGCAGTTTACTTTCTACACAATTAAAAAAAACTGCCACCGATGGGGCCCTTTACACAAGGCAAGCTTCAAATGTGGAGTAGAAATATCTTACAATTTCTAAAGCCACCATAAAATGAGGAGATAATTTATATCTTTTAAAAATAATAGTTAATGTTCCTTCAGGTGGTATGGCTCCCATTGAAGTAAGTGTTTTAAAAGGGTTCCTTAACTCAGCTTCATTGAAAGCGTATTGAGGGGGAACAATTCCAGAAAGAGTGGTTTCTTAAAATTGATGCCCTAAAAATGACAGAAAGGGGAGTCTCGTTAGGTCCCCACTGCCGCCAATGGGCCAGATCATCCTGGATGTTTTGATTGCCAGATCAAAAAAAATATTTTTCCCTCTCGAATTCAGGAGGTTTCCAAAAAACAGATCTGGATACCGAAAGTAGAATGGGGTTTAACCAAATTGCATATCCCTGCTTGCTATCAAGTTCAAGTTCACTTTATTACTGTCAATTACCAGCTCAAGAGAAGAGGGACACAGTCCTACACAAACACATTAGGTCTAAGGGTTGAGAAATTTAAAACTTTAAAATAACCGCATAATTGCCAGACATCATGACAATTAACCCAAGGATCTAAGCCAAAAGGATTATATCATATCGCCAGTTATCTATTTATCAGACTTTTATTTATTTATTTATTTATTTATTATTCGAACTTATATGCCGCCACTCCCCGGGGCTCGGAGCGGCTTACAAGAATGGCTAAAATCTAACACAATTTAAAAACAATTTAAAACAATTTAAAAACAGCAATATCAAAAGTCAAAGGCCTGTCAAAACAGGTATGTCTTACATGCCCTGCGGAAAGCTGATAAGTCCCGCAAGGCACGGACTTGCTACCATACCGCCAGTTATCTATTTATCAGACTTGCTATTATATCACCAGTTATCTATTTATCATCTATCTATGTCTATTCTAATCTTGATAAAATAGTCAAGAATAGAGACATCACACTGGCAACGCATAGTTAAAGCAATGGTATTTCCCGTAGTAGCCTACGGATGTGAGAGCTGGACCATAAGGAATGCTGAGCGAAGGAAGATAGAAGCTTTTGAACTGTGGTGCTGGAGGAAAATTCTGAGAGTGCCTTGAACCATGATAATATCCAGTCAGTCCATACTTCAGAAAATAAAGCCCGACCACTCACTGGAGGGAAGGATATTAGAGATAAAGATGAAGTACTTTGGACACATCATGAAAAGACAGGAAAGCTTAGAGAAGACAGTGATGCTGGGGAAAATGGAGGGAAAAAGGAATAGGGGCAGATCAAGGGCAAGATGGATGGATAGATCCTTGAAGTGACTGACTTGACTCTGAAGGAGCTGGGGGTGGTGACGACTGATAGGGAGCTCTGGCGTGGGCTGGTCCATGACGTCACAAAGAGTCGAAAGAGACTGAATGAATAAACAACAACAACACCATGTCTATTCTAAGTTTTTGGTGAGGATGGGGAGAGTTTGAATAAGGAATTATTTAAACTTTCTTCAAGAAATACTTTGTCCCTTCATCCTGGATGTAGTTATTATGTTTGCAATGTGTGTGACCATGGCTTTTTGGGAAAAGAATAGGAATTTGATGAGAGTTTTTGTTGTAATGTTTTGATGTTCCCACAGTTTACTATCAACACAATTTGGCTTCTTTCCATTCGATTATTTAACTATGATTCAAACAGGCAGGGGAATGATCAATGTCAGTGCTCTTTTCCCAACAAACATCTCCTTCTTCCCCTTCAACTTCTTACTCAAGCCCTCCATCTACCCTCATCCTGTTCATTTTCCAGCTTATGTATTGATAAAGATAAAGGTGTTTGGGGAGAAAGTATAAGCAGTGGGGGGAAAGAATAAACAGAGAGTTATGAGATAGGAAATATACTATCATTGTCATCTCCTCAATTCTTTATTCTGAAGTAATGGCATGGGACCACAAGTTACTTGAACATTCAATATCCTCTGAGAGAGAAGTTGGAGGTGTTGGAAATGGGAGGTGGTTGAAGGGGAGAAAAACTACATCATATTCTTTTCCCATTGCTTCCATATGGTACTGCATTTAATTTTAATAATTTGTGGCAGTTGCAGTGGAGTTATCTGTGTTTCTCATATCATGATGCCTTCATTTCTACCTTTGATTTTCTGGATGAACAGCTGTCACAAAATGAATTGGTTCAGGAAACTGATTTCTTCTTGCTTTACATTGTATTCCCTGCTTTCAGTGTATTATGCATACAATACTATGCATTGAAGATGCAGTGAACTGTGAATCACCATCTTACCAGAGTAAAGCTGAATAGATAATCCCTTTTATGCTACTGGAGTTTATAATATTCAAAGGAAGAAACAAAACCAGTTGAAGAGAGGACACACAGTTACTACAGCCTTATCACATGGGACAAAATAAGCATCCAAGAAGGCTTCTGACCCCAGTTTACCCATGGAGCCACACACCACCCATTAGACAATGTAGGGTGACTTATGATGTGACTCCATGGGTGAACTGGGGAGGCAGCATGGAAGGACGCTGCCAACACAGAAGCCTCCCTGTGTCCCATAAGGGAGGTTTTAGCTTCTGGCCGATGTGCCAGAATTGTCCGTAAGATGCCCAGATTTTTCATGGTGGCTGGCAAATCACTACACTAAACCTCACCCATGTGATGAGGTCCTTAGTCACCTAATGCAACATCACACAGACAGACCACAATATTTTGCAACTAGAGGAAACAAATTAATGAACATCATCATAACATTGCCAACTTTATTGTGGTCTAAAAATGCTTCCGCTGAAGTTGGATGATGAGGCTACATGAAACAAACTGTGCTTCAGCTAGACTAATAGAAGAAAGTCAATGTCCAATTTACAAGCAATCATCTAGAATCAGATAGCACCTGAGTCTTATATCTTTCAAAGACAAAAAGACAGATTATTGCTTTAAGGTTTCTAGTATTTCTAGATTTGCAGGTCAGGTCAGAAAGAAATGCATTCTAATTGGATCAAGAAGGTTCAAACTCTGATTTGCTGAAGATTCCAACTGTGTTGGGTTTTTTTTTCTGAAACATTACTTATGTTCTGATAGTTTAAACAAGTTAAACAAGACAGGGTGTTGTCATTTCTTCTGCAAAGGAGCAATGTAATATTAACGTTGTTTTCCCATTGTAAGAAAGTCTTCAAATATTGCAATTTTCAAATATTACTCAATTTGGCACTTATTATTCAGAAAATGTATATTCTTTGTATAGAAAATGCTGTTTTACTACAGAAAAACTTCAAATGTTTTGCAGAATAATTTCTAAACCATACAGATTCTCATCAGTCCAGAATTTTCCACATTAAGGTTTCCTGACACCTAAAAAATTCCCAAATATTCTTTCCACCACTAGAAGTGCATAAGTGGACAGATATAAGGATAGCAGGAAACAAGTAAGTGTGATCAATAGCATTCACTGTAGTTTATAATTAAATCTGAATTCCACAGGGTTGACATTAAGTTGTTTGAATACAATAGAAATGTCCTTGTGAGTACTGCAAGAGCAGTAGAGATTTTTCAGCTTTCAGAAATGATCACTAAGTAGCAATACATGAAATAATGTTAATTCTAGGTTAAATTAGAGTATGCCCACTGAATCAGTGGAACTTAAATAGGGTAAGCAATTCTGGCATTCTCACATTTTCTATATAACACTACTAGCGTATATGCCTCATGCTGCCCAGGTTTGCATTTTCTTTGTAGCTATTTATTTCCTTCCTCCATTCACATCATATACTTTGTCCCTCTCTCTTTTTCTTTCTTTCCTTCTCTGCTTGTTTTGTTTCATATACATTGCCCCTCTTATTTTCTTTTCATTCTCTGACTTCTTTTCCCTTCTCTTTTTGTTCATTTCTTCCCTTCTTTTGTCTCCTTTCTTTCTTTCTTTCTTTCTTTCTTTCTTTCTTTCCTTCCTTCCTTCTTTTCCCTTCATACATTTTTCCTATTTTATTTGTCTTACTTTTTCCCTTCCATTCTTCCTTTTCTCTCTTCCCTCCCTTCCTGTTTCTTCTCCTTTGTTTCCAATTTTTTTCCTTTCCAAATGGCTGACATGAAACAACATATTTTCCCTGTAATTTGGTACAGAGTATAGAGCCCCCTGTGCCAGGCTCCTCCTGGAATTTAGGTGTGATCTGCCTCCCTATTCATCATCCAACCCCTTGTTATTAGAGACAATATTCTTTGTTTGTCACAAATTAAGGACATTGTGATATGGAACAAGATCTCATTTTAGGTGAAAAAAGTCTCAAGGGAGTAAGAGCCCATTAAGAACATCACATTGATGAGGTTCCTCCATGCTGACTCACCAGCATCCATGACAAATCAGCAGGGCAGCTGGTCAAACCCAGTACTCTACACACCACTGGGCTGGCAGCAACACTTCCCCATCATACATGGGGAAGTGTTGCTGCATGGCTTGTACCCGTGGTAATAATAATAATAATAAAACTTTATTTATATCCCACTACTATCTCCCAAGGGACTTGGTGCGGCTTACATGAGGCTGAGCCCACAATACATCAGTAATAAAAACAATAACAACAGTAATACAAACAATAAATTAAAACTCATAACAAAAAATAAGCAATAAACATTAACAGTAACACAACGACGTTTAAAAAACCTATGGCTGGGCCAAATGTAATAATTAAAATTTTAAAGATAATGCTGAGCATGAACAGGTGAAATATGATTAGGATAGAGTTTTCGGAGAGGGATGGGGTGTGCAGACAATCCTAGATCATTAATAAAGTGCATTTAAGGACATCTTGCTGGGAGTTTCCTTATTCTGGGAAGGAACACTGGAACAACCACGTTTTCAGGCTCCTCCTAAAGACTGCCAGAGTTGGGGCATGCCTGATGTCTTTGTGGAGTGAGTTCCAGAGTTGAGGGGCCACCACTGAGAAAGCCCTCGTGGTAGCTCCATAGTTCCAAATGGAACGCAGAAAGGATTTCATGTTGGCACCACAGTGTCCTTCCATGATGGCACCCCAGTTGAGCAATAGATCCCTGCCAGAAGTGAGGCTATATCATGTGATAGGTAGTGTGAAGCTTCAGAATTCAACTGTGGTGGCAACATCCTAGGATTATGTGATGAGGTTATAAGAGACATGGGGATGGATGGATGCATACATGCATGCATGCAGGCTTTAAGCATTGATTTGCCTCATCTTTTGGTGGCAGAGGACATCACAAGGGCTTAGCTTCAGGGCACAACACAATAGCAGTGCGCCTCATCTGCCATCCTGTTATCTCCTGGCACTGGGACAAGATATTAGTTTTCTATCAAATGGCTGCCAGGTAATTCAATCAATTGTTTCAATGTATCTATGACTCACATCTTTTCAACCTGCACAGCTATAAACCAATAAAAGCTGTGAATTTCCATGTTCCCCTTCCATGTGTGTTTTGTATGGCAGGTATGTTCCCTTTCACACCAAATTACTTTTTGTGTTGCCAAAACACTGCAGACAGAGAACTAGAAGTCCTTTTATAATTTTTGACGTCTGAATAATTTAAGCACGTGCAAAAACACACCAAATTTTCATGAATACAAGCAAAAAGAAAAACCCAACAAAAACAGTAAAGTGAAAACAAACCTTTCTCCATCACTGATTCCTCAAAGAAGCTTTTGAAAGGAAGGGAAATGAACCTCTGCCTACCCTCTGAAGTATTTTGCCCCAAAGCTAGTTGGGGGAAAATATATCTCATTTTATGTTAGTTTACAAATGTTCATTCAGCAAAGCAGTAGGTAGTAGACTCAGCTATAAAAACAAGACTAGCTGGAAGAGAAAAACAATTAGCATACTGTGCCATTGTTTAGAATGGAGAAACCTGGAGATTTATGAATGTCATGAAGGAGAGAAAGCTATTCATGCCTTAGCAAAGCCAGTACAATTGAGATATATCAAAATAACTTTGACACCACTGGTTTTCATAACAGTTAACCCATGCCAATAGAAAAATACAGTAATTATCACTTAGTAGGCGGCTTATAGATGTGCTGCTTCCCACCACCCTTTGTCAGTTAATATCTGTTACTGGTCTGCTCACTTCTCAAAATCTAAAAAAAAAAATATGCTTGTCTCTTGACACAGTTTAAATAAGCTTTAGGAGCATTGTCATTTGCATAGTGGGATGACTGACTATGAATTGCTTCTAAAGCTAAAGATTCAGATGCCCATATAGTACATTGAAAGAGATATCATATATTTGTACAAGTCCTTTGGAAAGTGTGTGTGTGGGGGGGGGGGGGGTTGGGGGGGGAGACTACAATTTGAGAGACAGCATAGTCAAAGCTCATGCTAACTGGCTGGAGGGATTCTGGGAGCTGTGTTCCAAAATTTAACTTTCACAAATGTTGCTTTCTTGCACACAAACTCTCTGAAAGAAAGGAAAAGGCCTCTCTGAAAATGCAATTTATGTTTTTTTTACCACAAACATTAATTACAGGGCACACAGGCATGTGTTTAATTTTCATGTAGAAACCACATTAGCATTATATCTCTTCAATATAATGCATTATTTATTTATTTATTTATTTATTTATTTATTTATTTATTTATTGTGGTATTTGTATACAGCCCTTATGAATCCCGAAGGAGACTCTGGGCAATTCACAGTATTGGCAACAATTCAATGCCATCAATAAAAAACAGTATAAAACATCAAAATTGAACCTTCCCTGATAAAACATTAAGCATTATTAAACACAGCACATAAAATCCCATATCACACAAAGACACAGTCTTGGGTCACTGCACTTCAACTTTCACTTTAAATATTCCTAAGATGGGCTGAATGCTTGGTTCCACAGCCAGGTCTTTAGCTGTCTCCTAAAGTTCAGGAGGGAGGGGGCCGAGCTGATCTCACTAAGGAGGGAGTTCCACAGCCGTGGGGTCACCACCGAGAAGGCCCTGTCCCGCATCCCCACCAGCAGGACTTCCCCGGAAGATCTTAATCTATGAGCTGGTTCATAGAGGGAGATATGTTCAGAAAGGCCCAGTCCTGTTAAGCATCTTTATTAATGACTTAGATGAAGGGTTAGAAGGCATTATCATCAAGTTTGCAGATTACACCAAATTGGGAGGGATAGCCAATACTCCAGAAGACAGGAGCAGAATTCAAAACCATCTTAACAGATTAGAGAGATGGGCCAAAACTAACAAAATGAAGTTCAACAGTGACAAATGCAAGATACTGCGCTTAGGCAGAAAAAATGAAATGCAAAGTTACAGAATAGGGGACACGTAGCTTGTGAAAAAGATCTTGGAGTTCTCATGGACAACAAGTTAAACATGAGCCAACAATGTGATGTAGAGGCAAAAAAAGCCAATGGAATTTTGGCCTACATCTATAGGAGTATAATGTCTACATCCAGGGAAGTCATGCTACCCCTCTATTCTGCCTTGGTTAGACCACACCTGGAATATTGTGTCCAATTCTGGGCACCACAATTCAAGAGAGATATTGACAAGCTGGAAGGTGTCTAGAGGAGGGCGACTAAAATTATCAAGGGTCTGGAGAACAAGCCCTATGAGGAGCGGCTTAAAGAGCTGGGCATGTTTAGCCTGAAGAAGAGAAGGCTGAGAGGAGACACGATAGCCATAAATATGTGAGAGGAAGTCATAGGGAAGAGGGAGCTAACTTGTTTTCTGCTACCCTGGAGACTAGGATGCAGAACAATGACTTCAAATTACAAGAAAGGAGATTCCATCTGAACATTAGGAAGAACTTCCTGACTATGAGAGCCGTTCAGCAGTGGAACTCTCTGTTCCAGAGTGTGGTAGAAGCTCCTTCTTTGGAAGCTTTTAAACAGAGGCTGGATGGCCGTCTCTCAGGGGTGCTTTGAATGCAATTTTCTTGCTTCTTGGCAGGGGGTTGGACTGGATGGCCCATGAGGTCTCTTCCAACTCTATGATTCTATGATTCTAGGTAAGTTGGACCAGAGCCATTTAAGGCTTTATAGGCTAAAACCAGCACTTTGAATTGTGCTCGGTAGCTAATAGGCAGCCAGAAGATTTGCTGCAAAGCAGGGTTGTATGTTCTCTGTGAGATATCCCAGTTAACAACATGGCTGCAATGCATTGGACTATTTGCAGCTTCTGAACAGTCTTCGAAGCTAACCCCACGTAGAGCACATTGCAGTAGTCTAAATGGGATGTAACAAGAGCATGGACTACGTAGCCAAGTCAGATTTCCTATGTTATGCATGTAGTTGGCGCACAAGACTTAGTTGTGGGAATGCCCCCCTGGTCACCGCCAACACCTGGGGTTCCAGACTCAGCAATGAGTCCAGGAGGACTCCCAAACTGTGACCCTGCACCTTCAGGGGGAGTATAACCCCATCCAGCACAGGCTGTAAACTTAAACCATTTCTGGCCTTGCATACAGATGACACCAAACTCCAAAGCTCCAGATGATCTCACACAACGGCTTCATGTAGATGTTAAACAGCATGGGGGGACAGTACTGAAGCCTGCAGGACTCCACTGGACAATGGCTTTAGAGCCGAGCAGCTATCCCCCAACACCACCTTCTGAGTACAATCCTCAAGGAAGGACTGGAACCACTGCAGCACAGTGCCCCCAAGGCCCATTCCCATGAAGCGTTTCAGAATGATACCATGGTCTACAGTATCAAAGGATGCTGAAAGGTCCAGGAGAGCCAACAAGGACACACTCCCCTTGTTGAGCTCTCTGCAAAGATCATCCACTAAGGAGACCAAGGGTATTTCAGTTCCTTGACCCAGTCTGAAGCCTGACTGTGCCAAATTTAGATAATCAATGTCTTCCAAGACCCCTGGAGCTGCAATGCAAACACATGTTCCATGACTTTGTCCAAGTAGAGGAGATTGGACACTGGCTAAAAGTTATTCGAATTAGTGGGGTACAGTGATAGTTTTTTCAACAGGAGTTTGATCACAGCTTGTTTTAAGCTTGCTGGAATTTTGCCTTCCTGAAGAGAGGCATTAACTCACTCAGCCAAACCACCTCTGGCCTTCTTTATCAACCAGGGGTCTAGGATGCATGTGGTCGCTCTCACCTTTCCAAGGATCTTGTCAACATCCTCAGGTTGCACAAATTGAAATGTATACAATAAAACTAGACAAGCAGATACTCTTGATATCTCCTCATAGACTGCATAAACGGTGGTATCCAGGTCAGAGTGAATCAAAGCAACTTTATCTGAGAAAAATTAGTATTATATTGAAAAGTGAGCATTCATAGATATGGTCTTTCCAGAACATTTTTCTGACATTAATCACATTTACTGAGAATCTTCTGATATGAATCCAAGGATTTCATAGAACATAGTTTAATGGTTATTAGTCCACCATTTATTCTGTTTCTAAAGGATATATACAAGACAGAGATGAACAACATGAACCTCACATCACCATTCAAATATGTGGTCCACCATGCTATCAATACACTACCAAAGTTCAATGTTGCCATTGCACACACTTCTTTTCCCATTGATTCTTTCTCACAGCAGGGAAGGAGATTATCTGTAGTTGCCCCTGAATTTCAAGATCAAACATGGTAGGTTGATGAACTTCAAGGGCAGTCATGAACTCAACCCAGTGAATTGAAAATTCCAATGTGGTTCACTTGGAATCAGACTATTTTGTATAATTTTTACTATTGTGAGGGAGTTTGAGCTGCGTTTTTGGTTTCAGCACAACAATATGGATTCATTTTCTGAACTGAGATTCAATTCACTAACAACTCTGTGGTGGATGTTTTGGAATAGTAGCCAAAGTTAAACTCAAAAGCTATTTCAATGAGGCATTTAAAAACATGATTAGATATCTTCTACTGAAATTGGGCTTTTAATTCAATTAACTATTATTATTATTATTATTATTATTATTATTATTATTATTTCCTTCAAAAACAAAACTAACATCATCAAAAACAAACACATTACAACCACATGAAAAGTCATCTAAGAATAAATTTTATATAATAAACTATATATTAATTCAAAATACCAAGTTATGAGGACATGCCATTAAAAGGGATGAAAAGATGTTTGAGCCAGTAGAGCCAAAAGAAGACCAAACACGCACCAATGACCTATCATCAATGCAAACATGGGTGATTAATCAGAAAATATAATCAGAAAAAACAATACTAATTCATATGTATTGTCGAAGGCTTTCATGGCCGGGATCACTCAGTTCTTGTGGGTTTTTTCGGGCTATATGGCCATGTTCTAGAGGCATTTCTCCTGACGTTTCGCCTGCATCTATGGCAAGCTTCCTCGGACCTCACCCTCTGAGGAAGCTTGCCAAGATGCAGGCGAAACGTCAGGAGAAATGCCTCTAGAACATGGCCATATAGCCCGAAAAAACCCACAAGAACTGAATACTAATTCATGTTTTAGTACGAGAATAGTTCAAGATCAAAAAAAAGAAGCATACACAGAAATGGTGAAGAGGGAAAGAAACACGACAGTTCAGCTGAGGGTCATAAATGAACTTAAAAGAAGAATTGGACAATTTTGCAACAAGGCAAGCTTTGTGAAGTTTTTTAAAAAATGCTAATAGCAAATGTAACAACAACAAAAAGCACATGTGTCTTCTCTGAGTCAGTTGCTTTCTCTAAGCCACATTCATGGTATTCTGCCTGAGTATCATAGTGTTTTAGAGCAGATGTGTTGATTCTGGCTGAATTCACAGCATGTTATTTTCATCTTTGAAAAGGAGTTCATGTTTATGAATGTCCTCAGATATCCCACCAAATCCTTTGCTGTGCCTGTGAAAACACTGTAAAGAAACTGCCATCAAGATTCTGGCTCGGGGACTCTGAGATCACTGCACAAACTGGTGAAGCTATTTTGAGCAAGCTCCATTAATACATCTACAGCTGTATTAATATATCTACAGCTGTATTCATGACATTTGAGGTAATTCACTAGGGTCCTAGTTCAGTCACCACTTGGATATCAAAATCCAATAATTACCTCAACTCTGTTGTATTCAGTTTCAGGAAGGGCAAAGGCAGAAAAAAATAGCCTGAGTTAAAATTGTTTTCAGCAGATGGGCACTTTGGTGTGGAGTTCAAACAGAAAATAGAATGAGATGATCACCCTTTCCTTTGAAAAGTCCCTAGTAAAAGAATGAGATCTGTGCCTAAGTTCTGCCACAATGAGATCACATCTCTGTCCCAAAGAGAGCTTTATAAATACTCTTTCTCACTACTATTTCTGTGCAACTAGGCAGTGATAAAGTAATTTCATTTAGACTGCTTTGAGCTACAGTCTCTCCAGTAGAGTTGCTACCATCATGTACTGCCTTAGACAAAAATATTGAAATCAGCACAGGGAATTTTCTACAAAAATTTTGTTCTATATTCCATGTTATTCAAAATTAAACCATTGAGAGCAATCAGCCAGAGATTTTGT
Source organism: Anolis sagrei (assembly GCF_037176765.1). NCBI lineage: Eukaryota > Metazoa > Chordata > Lepidosauria > Squamata > Anolidae > Anolis > Anolis sagrei. Next base: position 136,126,596 of record NC_090023.1, read on the forward strand.
GCAAGGTTTCATCAATATGCAGATGACATTCAATTCTAACCCAATTAAAGCAGGTGTCAGGGGCTGAAATGGTATGTGTGGATGAAAATTGTTGAAGCTGAATCCCAGTATGACAAAGGCACTCTCAAAACAAGGTTCTCATGCCTGACTACTAACCAGATGACCTGTTGTATTTGAGATAGCACTTCAAAAAAGCAACAGACATACAGCTTAGCGATATTCCTGGATTCCACTTGACTGCTGAAGGGTGAAGTTGGTGGCTACAGTAGCAGGATTCACATGCTATGAGATTTCATGACTGTCATAACCAACCCTGAGGGATAGAACAGTGAGGATTCAGATCTGGACGGGCCTCTGATGCCAGAGGATGATGCCTTCTCAGAACTTGGTATACATTATCATGTGTTATTAGCATACTGCTATCTCTGACCCCTAGACTGGATTTAAATTATAAATTTTGACATCTTCTTCCTTTGGCTACACATGCATAACTGCAGGCTTGTTGATACCTCATTACCGGATCATCTCTCCTTTTTGGATAAGGTTTAAGATTAGGTGTTTATGGCCTGGACTGGCTCATGTGTGATAGCCTTACTCTAGGAAAGCCCAACTCTACAAGCCTTTGCTACTTCTACAAAGAGGACAGCAGCAAGGTTCACATGCCAATTTGCCTGTCATAGCTGCTTATGTTATGATAACATATTGAATATATTATCCCAAAAAGTGCAATAATGTATTAAATATATTAAATATTTTAATATATTAATATATTTGCCTAAGACTTTTTGTCATCCCACACCCTCCACCCCACATTTACAGTAATTCAAACAAGCAAGGCATTTCATTAAAGCAATCCAGAAGCTGTAAATAGTACAGAATGCCATGGCCCAATTGCTGGAACAAACAGCTAGGAGGAATCACATTACACCTGTCCTGAAAGCACCTCACTGAATCCCAGCAAGCTGCTGAGTGCAATTTAAGGTCTTGCTATTAGCATGCAATGCCCTTAGTGTTTTGAGATTCAAGCACCTTAGGTAGCACCCCCCCCCACACACACACACACTGTTATTAGCCAACAAGAGATGTTTCATGTGCAAGAGATGTTCTGCACAGTACTCACACCTTCCACCTCCCACCCCACATCCACATCCATACTTATTGAATAGAGATGTTAGATGTGGTGGTCTCAATGGTTGTCATACATTTATGGCATACCTTTCCAGGAGAGGGGCAATTACTCACAAATGCGATTTTTAAAAGAGAAAATCTAAATGGAGAACCTTTTCATTTATACAAGTATCTGCACTTCTCTGATAACATTATTTTTGTCATGTTTTAACTGTTTTACATGATTTATTGAATTTTTATTGATGCTTTTATCATTAATAATTGCAAAGCTCTCTATCGTCCTTTGGAAGAGAAATATGTTATGAGAACTGAAAATAACTGAAGCCTAATGAAATGCCTGTCATCAATCTGGATTGCTAGGTAAGATATTTTCAATTCTTTAACAAAATTTGCCTAAGCTCAATTTGAAGGTGAATATAAAGGAGAAAGTAAGAACAAGACTGTTTATAAGACTTTTTGTCATCCCCCACCCTCCACCCCACATCTGCAGTAGTCCTTTGTCTCTGGTCAATACTTTTCAATTTTACTGCTCTTCAGTCCCTTTGCATTTTTTCCTTTGTGATTTCTCTTCACATTTACTGGAAGTGAGCCTTATTTAACTCTGTAGGGCTTAATTTATGGAGTTATTCCACCTTATCCCCCCCCCCCCCCCATTTTTAGCATCTTTGTACATTGGCAAAACAGAGCCTTACAAAGACCATCCTATGATGCACATCCACTTCTGGTAGCTGCCCGTGGCAATCCATATTGCCAGCATATATATCCCACCTATGGGATAACATTTTTAGACAAGAATTGGATTGCATTCTAAGAAAACTGACCATTTTTGTTACTATTACTGTTATGTGACTTCATTCTCTCTGTGCTATACCTGAGGGACACCAGAAAGAATTAAGTCTGATTCTAACTTTCTTTCATCTTCCTTTCAGATGACTGATTACTCTTTAAGGGTAACCTCCATGCTTGCATGCATACTCACTTCTCCTATATGATAATTAATGTCACACAGTTAGTGGAGAGCAAATCACTAATATAAAGCATGTCTTAACAATGTTTAGCATGCAGGCTGGTCTGTGAACAACTTCTGAGACCATCTTGATGAAGACATGAACTTCAAAAATGCCTTTTATTCTATTCATTCTAATGACTACTGCTGATAATGAAGAGTCCACATCCCCATTTCTGAGTAGTGAAGCCACCTTTCCAAATTAAGAGCGGTTTAAAGCAGAGATAGGCTTAAGCAAAGTGACACTTGCCACTTTAACATATGATGCAGAATGATCATGTGTATAAAAAAAAAGGTAGGCAGAAGCTCTGGCTGGAATCTCCTGATGCACAACATCAGCAGATGATCTTTCCCCATGCAGTGGTAATAAGGTATGATAGACAAAATTTGCAAATTCTAAGTAACCCAGTGTCTTAATTCCTTCACAGCATTTTCATCTCAGCTGCCACTAGTGTCAGGATCTCATCACATGAGGAATTTGTGTCCTATGATGCTGCCACCCCAGTTGAGTAACAGAGCCCCTTGTCCATCACATGATGTAGCTTCACTTCTGGCAGGGCTTCACTGCTCAACTGGGGTGGCAGCATGGTAGGATGCTGTGCTGCCAACATGGAAGTTTCCCCATGTTCCATTTGGAACAACAAGGCTACTGCAGGGGAAAGCCATGCAACCTCATGTATGATGAGAAAGCAGTACTGCTGGCTGGAAGGGGTATGGGTTGCCAGGATTGCCCCGTCACCCTGCCTATAACTCATGGAGACTGGCAAATCAACACAGAAGACCTCATCAATGTGAAGAGGTCCTAATTTCTCTTTGAGCCAGAGCCAATAATAGGCAGAAATTGAGTAGACTGATTCACAGACATTAGTAGACAGAGTAGGACCCAAGTCATCCTAGTTTTGTCTCCCCATTACAACAACACTACTTAGACACTACAATACATGCATCAAATTGAACTTGAGAATAGCCTTGCCTTGCTTATGACAGGATTCTTCCTCCTTGGTTCTCAAACACGGAACCTAGGAATTTTATGACTTTCCCTGGAAAGATAGCAATCTTTAAGCAGGCACCAAAATGGCATGGCAATACATTACAGTGAAATGTTTTCATTTCATTTATGTAATTCAAAGACTTCTCACAATGACAAGTGTCTGGATTTAATGATAACAGAAGAAATGCAAGCCTGCTTAATTCTGTGTGTGTGGGTTTTTTTTTACTCTTTCCCAGATGCCAAACCTAATTCTACCCAGAAAAAAAATTATGTTAGATATTTATGCACCAGAAGACTGAAAAACAAAGGGTTCATTTTAGGCTTACTTCCTAATATGTTGCCCCATCACACATAAAATAGGCCAGATTGGTGAAGCATATTGCCAAGCTGCATTAAAAAAAAAACAACCTCAGAAACAAGCCAGATTGCAAACCACAAAAATAAGCAAACTAGAGGATCAAAACATAAATAAATGAACACTGTAAAATAATGAAATAGGACCATACAGCACTATCTCATCTCCTTTCTGCTCTTGTGGCCTTCTCTGGACAGCATGCCAAGTAGAATGGCCAGTTACACGTTGCCAGAAAAGAGGGCAAGCAGAATCAATTTATGTGCTAATTTAGGTTCTGATGATTTACAACAGAATTGCATGCAGGGACATATTGTATGTCATTTCCATTCAGCCTGGGTTTCACTTGTGTTTCCTGCTGAGAGAAAGTTCAATTTTATTGGGAGACGAAAGAAACCAAACTACCTCTCCCTGAAGCAGATCTTATAGAGCAATCCCAAGCATGCTGAGCTCAGTGGGACTTATTCGCAGGAAAGTGTACATAAGATTACAACCTAGTTTTCTCATGGAAGAGCTTTTACCACTTGTTAAGTTCTTTAAGTTCTTGGCTGTGTCTACATGCCCCCCCCCCCCCAAAAAAAAAAAATACTCATCCCAAATCCAGCACTGACAGTCTTTACAATGAATTCCAGAGTATTCTTGGGCTTTGCAGCCAACTTATTAACTGGATTAAGTTTGTTTCAGCTTGATATGCACAGCCACCACCATCAAACTTTACCTGCACTGATCAATACAGGAAATAAGATGTGCTGTCCCCATGTTGCTGCCACCACTCTTTGATCCTTGCTTGCAAGTGCCTAACCATTGGAATTACATCTGTTGAGGTCGGAATGGGGCACCTGCAAGAGTGAGGAGTCATTCTACCATTCCTTACTGAGTTTGTGGATGTCTCCTTATGATCTCAAAAGATTGTGATTATGGTGGCCAGGTGTAATAGACTGGCCTACCCTGAAGGGTTGGTGTGATAGGGTTGCTGTATAAAAGGTTGGTTTTAAAGGCTGAAGCAAGACCCCAGCTTGCTGAAGCCAAGCATAGCTAGGGGGTGGAGCATGTCATCCATCATATGATGTAGCCTCACTTCTGGCCAATCAGGCAGTCTCAAAGGCCTGATTGGCTGTTAAAAATTGGAGGGGAAAAAGCTCAGTGAAGGAAGATGGGCAGAGCCGGAGCTGAAGCAAGAAAACAGAAGCCATTTTAAGTTAGTTAGGGTTGTGGAGAGTAAAGAGGAAGGACATGTAGTGGTGAAGGGAATGGCTTGTGGTTTTAATAGTTGCCTCTATAGTTAATCAGACTCTAAGTTTGGAGTGCTATGTTAAAAGGGGACATTTAAGAAGGATATTAAAAGATTCCTGTTTAAAGTTTATGTGTGGAACCTGTTCTATTATTTATTTATTTATTTATTTATGACATTTATATGCCGCCCTTCTCACCTCGAAGGGGACTCAGAGCGGCTTAGAAGATATATATACATGCAATATATTATACTATTAGCATAGTGCAATATCAGTATTAAATATTACTATATTGTACTATACCATTATATTGTAATATTATTAGTAATATTACATGTAATATAAATATATAATTATAATATCATATTATTAGTAGTATTATATTGCATTACATTATAATATTATAAATACTACATGTATATACAATATATTACATTACATTATGTAATATTAAAATAGCATAGGAGACAAGGTAAAACTGTCTTCTGCCCCCCTCTCTCTTCACTCTGGCCCAGAGTGGAAGTTGGCGCTGCAATTCAACTTTGAATTACCATCTCTGCAACCAAGTAGAGCCTAACATGTTACTGTAACCATTAAACTTATTTTGCCTGTTTAAGAAAACAAACATTTTCCTGTTTTGAACCAACTGATGTCTTTATGTGCCTTTCATACAGTTCAGTAAAGGAAGTGACCTGTGGAAGTAAAATAATTGGTAGCAGCGAGTAGAACTTTTAATCAATATAAAGGAGCCAGCATCCTCTACATTTTTGTGGTATCTGGCGGGATATCCATGATTGGTGGGATATCTCAAATAGTTGGCCAGAGAGTGTGTACTCTGCTTACACCAGGCATCTGCAAAGAGTTGTGTGGTGAGCAATGAGCAGCAGCAGTGATGTGAATAACAAGAGAATGTGGTCTTACCTCCCTGGACTATCTAGACACCAGGTGTGATGCCACAGAGATTCAATCCATCATGGTTGATCTGGGGCTAGTTTGGAGCATAATGCTCTGGGCTAGGCCCAGATTAAGCAGCCAATATAGATTAAGTCCTCAAATCCAAAATTGAGAAGCACTGAAAGAGGGAGAAAGTTTTAAGAAACAAGGGAATCTAGGTTAGTGAGAACAGCTTTCTGATTCCATATTGGCCTTATAATTGGTTACCTTTGGGGTTGGTGCTAGGTCCTTCGAACTGCGAAGTATATATGTAGAGGGAGATGTGTGTGTGTGTGTTATAAAAAGTATTTAAAAGTTTTTGAGAGGGATCGGCTGACGCTATTCATCACAGGGGGTCACGGGGACCTCATGGAAAGGGAAAAGGCAATATATTAATCTCTTTTGGGTTAGGTGTCCTTGGGGTGGGGGTGCCATGTTCAACAACATTATTACTCACAAGAATGAGAATTTACTTACAGATGGTTTGTGTGCTTATCCCTTTTGAATGTCCATCATATCAACCTATTATTCCATTATACCTGAGGATGTTAAGAACCAACCCACAATTAAGAAATGAAGCTTCTGCCTCAAAAGTAAGTTAATTTATAAAACCTTTCCAAAAGGAATTAACTGGGTTTCCCGCTGTGAGGAGACAGAAGTATGACATGATAAATAACACCTCAGCTCCCCAGTTCCCACAACAGCATTTAAACAATGAAACTGTGGCTAGCATTATTTTGGGAATTTATGACTTCATAAACCAATTTGCAATTCTCCAATTTAGAACAATGGTGTTATGCAATGGCGGGATTCCCAAGTGGGAAGCATTGTTGTGGTTGTGCAATTGGGAAGATTGCTGTGGATGCTGGTAATCGCAGACATGGACATGAAGGCAGGCAAGATACTATCCCTGGATTCAATTATGAAACATGATAAACTTATGATGCCTTTGGCAGTTAGCCATTTGATAAAATGCAAAACCATTTTACACTTGATTGGTAATTTTTGGAACTTAGAAAATCATTGCAAGATTTCTGAGTGATATGTATACCTCATACATTGTTGGAAATTATCCGTGAAGAGAGTTTCACAAATAAATCTCAAAACCAATGATACAAGTCTGTCTTCAAAAAATATTAACCTGCTACATATTTAGAATAGTATTTTCTTTTAATTTCTACACACTTTGAATTCTTCAGATTTCTCATGGGACAAAAGAGACTTGCTGTTCTGAATAAAATATAAATGTAGGATCCAAAGGAAAGAGGACTAATTGGCAATCCACAGATTTCCAGTGTTCCTTTAGGATTTCTGACTTTCATAATGTACACCCGCTATCCTAGTCTGAAGATATTAGATAATAATGAAATGCTTCAAAAGACTCTGTCATAGGTAGCTTATATGAATGAATCTCATTGCAACTGTTCAAGAATCTTACGAAGTCCTATTATTTAAAGCAATTATATCACATTAACTTGCATATCTGACAACAGAAGTTAAAATGAGGAAGGCCTATTGGTACAAAGTTGTGCTGAAGAATTGTTGTTTCTCCCCCTAATTTTATCCTCAGTAGTAAAAATGCAAAACTTAATGATTTTTTCACCTTAGTAAACACCAAATCATTACAGAATTGGAAGTTATCCACTATAAAACTGGAAAGTTACTTTTTATATACAGTAAAGCTAGCATATATATACCCAATGCTGCCCAGGTGTTGGAGGGGCTACCCTCCCCCACCCCCCGCTTTCTCCCTTCTCCAGCTCTGAGAAGGCCTACCTCACAATGTCTTCCTGGCAACACTCTGCCAACTCTATTTGGGCAGGTTCTCTCTGAGGCCCTTTCTTTTCTTCCTCTCTATTTCCTTCATCCATCTTCTCCTCCTCCCTTTTCTTCCTTTCTTTTCTTCTTCCATTTCTTTCCCTCATACACCTTCCCCCTCATCTTTCTTTCTTTCTCTTTCTTTCATCCTTTTGTTTGTTCATTCTTTCCTTCCTTCCTTCCCTTTCCTTTCTCTTCCTTCCTTTTCTTCCCATCCCTTCCCTTATACCCTTTCCCCTTTTCCTTCTCTTCTTTCCTTCATTCCTTCTCTCCTTTTTCTTTCTTCTGCCCTATCCTTTCTTTTCCTTCCCTCCCTCCCTCCCTCCCTCCTTCCTTTCCTTTCTTCTTTCTTTTCTCCCTCTGTTCTCCTAATCTACATTTAAACGAATAAACATGATTATCAAACTTCATAGGCCCACCTTTTGGGTGGGTTATTTCTTTGTTTGATTCACAGTCTTATACATTTCACTCAAAAAGTAAGCAATTTCAGAAGAGGTATGATCTGAAGATGCAAGACAAACAGCTGAGGAACTGCTGCTATGACTCCTTCACTTCTGCCTCTTTAGCCAGATGCCCCATTCTGATTAATAGGAGGGCCAGTCCTAAATAATAGACAACACAGGTCATCATTCAGTTAGAGAATGGAATGGAAATGATTGGTGTTCCCATTTTTTTGTGTTCCTGTGTTCAGCTAAACACAGCTCTTCACATTTAGCAAAATAACATCCATCACTATAAGAGAATACAGGATTAAAGTTTTTGAGAAGGCACACCATGCAATTGTCCAGACTATTATTCTACATTTCAATTTGTAATAGCAGATCATAAGCCTAGTGTCATATTATTATTTTTCTCCAAACTAATTTTCCAGGATTATTTTTTACTAGGCTTGTTCAATAAAAAATAGAAACAAGGAAGGAAGGAAGGAAGGAAGGAAGGAAGGAAGGAAGGAAGGAAGGAAGGAAGGAAGGAAGGAAGGAAGGAAGGAAGGAAGGGGTGGATGCTATATGATCACTTAAGAAAGTGGACACTGTTTACTTTACTGCTGGAAAAGGCAAAGATCAGTCTTTCACTCCTGATCTAAGTGAACTATAACTCCATAGTCCTTCAGCAGTGGTTATACTAGCTAGTATTGGTAGCAATTCTTGTCCAAAAGCAATACATTTCCAAGCTCCCAACCCCCATAGATAGTACCTACTACTCCTATCTAGGCTTGGAGAAATGAAGACATTAACAATGTATCTGTGCATTTCTCTGAATTTTATCTCTTCTTATTGCCATGGGCTACCCCCAAAGATATTTTATTTGAACCATTTACCTTCAGTCAAAGTATAAGCCCAAAGCAACCAATATGTGCTCAGTGAAAGAAATCCCAAAGAGGACCATATGTGTTCAGTGGAAGAAGTTAATTCTGATCCACAGCATACAAACAAATATAAAGATCTCACTGCACTTGCTCTTTCCCAGCCAAGTGGTGAACCTTGGTTCTCCTTCAAAAATGGAAATAGGTCATTTACATGAAAGTGAATCAGTCTCTGGCTCAGTGACTACCAGTCTCCCTGCTCTCCCAGTAATTCTTATGAAGGTGTGAACACTGATCCATTCATGCACTACCTTTTTGATATTGTTCAGAGGTTTTTATAAATGTAAAAAGCTGCCCAATTCTTAATGAGAAGTGTTTTGTTTGGGAGGAAATTGTAATGAATCAGCTGATCATACTTATGCACACTCATTTTCTGCTTTAAAGAAGCAAAATCTTTCTCAGAATAGAAAGAAAAATCAAACACACATGCCCCCAGAGAGCAGGATTTAACACTGATATACAGATTAAGAATCCCCTATCTGAAATCTAAAATCTAAAATTGAAAACTGCCCACAGGAGTGGCTCAGATAGTGACAGTTTTGTTTTCTGATAGTTCAATTTACAGCAACTTTGCGTCATGCACAAAAATATTACAATATTGTATGGAATTATGTCACACTATTTTATTAGGTTCATATGAAGTAAGCAGGCTTCTGAGAGAGGCATGGCTTGGCTTGCTTTTTGACTTAAACAGCAAAAAAAAAGATGGCAAGGACCTAACAGATGCTGAAGAGATCAAGAAAAGGTGGCGAGACTATGCAGAAGATCTGTATCGGAAGGATAATAACGTTGAGGATAGTTTTGATGGTGTGGTGAGTGAATTAGAACCAGGCATCCTGAGAAGTGAGTTTGAATGGGTCTTAAGAAGCATTGCTAATAACAAAGCAAGAGGACATGGCGGGATTCCATCTGAACTGTTTAAAGTCTTGAAAGAGGATGCTGTCAAGGTGATGGATGCCATATTTCAGCAAATATGGAAAACACAAGAATGGCCATCAGATTGGGAAAAATCCACTTATATCCCTATACCAAAAAAGGGAAATGCTAAAGAATGCCAGTGAGGTAATACTCAAGATCCTGCAAGGAAGACTCCAGCAATACATGGAGTGAGAGTTGTCAGATGTACAAGCAAGGTTAAGAAAAGGCAGATGAACGAGAGACCAAATTGCCAATGTCCACTGGATAATGGAAAAAGGCAGGGAGTTTCAGAAAAAAAAAACCCACATATATTTCTGTTCTATTGACTAATATAAAGCCTTTGACTGTGGATCATAATAAATGGTGCCAAGTTCTTGGTGGTATGGGGATACCAAATCGCCCTGTCTCTCTCCTGAGGAATCTATATAATGACTAAGTAGCAACAGTAAGAACTGACCATGGAACAACAGACTGGTTCAAGATTTGGAAAGGCATACAGCAGGGTTGTATACTCTCACCCAACCCATTCAATTTATATACAGAACACATTGTTCAATGTGCGGGGCTTGACGAATCCAAGGCTGGGGTTAAAATTTCTGGAAGAAACATTAACAACCTTAGATATGCAGATGATACCACTTTAATGGCTGGAAGCAAGGAGAAGCTGAGGAGTCTTCTAACCAAGGTGAAATAAGAAAGTGCAAAAGCTGGGTTGCAGTTAAACATTAAAAAAAAAACCAAGATTATGGCAACCGGACTGATTGATAAGTGGCAAATAGAGGGAGAAAATGTGGGGGAAGTAACAGACTTTGTATTTCTAGGTGCAAAGATTACTGCAGATGCAGACTGCGGCCAGGAACTCAGGAGACGCTTACTTCTTGGGAGAAGAGCAATGACCAATCTCGATAAAATAGTAAAGAGTAAAGACATCACACTGGCAACCAAGATCCGCATAGTTAAAGCAATGGTATTCCCCATAGTCACCTATGGATGTGAGAGCTGGACCATAAGGAAGTCTGAGTGAAGGAAGATAGATGCTTTTAAACTTTGGTGTTGGAGGAAAATTCTGAGAGTGCCTTGGACTGCAAGAAGATCCAACCAGTCCATCCTCCAGGAAATAAAGCCCGGCTGCTCATTGGAGGGAAGGATACTAGAGACAAAAACGAAGTACTTTGGCCACATAATGAGAAGACAGGAAAGCTTAGAGGACAGTGATGCTGGGGATAATGGAAGGAAAAAGGAATTGGGGCCAACCAAGGGCAAGATGGATGGATGGTATCCTTGAAGTGACTGGCTTGACTTTGAAAGAGCTGGGGGTGGTGACAGCCAACAGGGAGCTCTGGCGTGGGCTGGTCCATGAGGTCACAAAGAGTTGGAAGCTACTGAACAAATAAACAACAATAAATAATAAATACACATTCTACACATTTCAGAAACTGCCACATATGGTGCCCTTCACATGGGGCAAGGTTCGAATGTGGGGTAGAGGACATATCTTACCATTTCTAAAGTCACCATAAAATGAAGAGGTAATTTATATCTTTTTTAAGGAATGGCTAATACATCTTCAGGTGGTGTGGCTCCTTCTGAAATAAGTGTTTAAAATAGGCTGCCTCCCTTAAGTCAACTTCATTGAAAGGCATGGAGGGGAAACAATGCCAAAATCTGTGGTTCATTACACAGGCTTAAAGAGGCTTCCACCATGTGATGAGGGGGAAGTTGGGATGGTGCGGGCTGCCTCTGGCAACATGAAACCCAGGCTGAGGAAAGAAATCTGAGTGGAGGGGGAAATAGTCAAGTCTCCCTTAAAATCTGAACCCAGCCAGCTTGAGCTTGAAGAAGCAGCTTAGGAAATAAGGGTGAGAGAAGGAAAAATAGCCGGGTCTCCCTTTTTAGACCCTGAATCCAGCCTTAGACTTCCCTCCTTGGGATGAGTGGGATGAGGGGGAAGCTTGGATGGTGCAGAGTGCAGGGCCGGTGCCACCAGCGGCACGTGTAAAGAGGCCCAGGGAGAAAGGGGAGCATCATCATTTTCCCATTGAGGCTAATGGGTCAAATCATCCTGGATTTTTTGGTTGCTGGGTCAAAATTTGATTTTTTTTTTCCTGTTTGAATTCAAGAGGCTTCCGAAAAATGGATCTGTGGGTCCACCAAAATCTGGATACCAAATACAGAATGGGGTTTAACCAATTGCACACCTCTAGAGGTCAGTTAGAGGCCAAAGTGGAGCAGCGGATTAAACTGCTGAGCTGTGGAACTTTCTGACCAAAAGGTCAGTGGTTCAAATTTGTAGAGCAGGCTAAGCTCACATCATTAGCCCCATCTTCTGCCAACCTAGCAGTTTGAAAACAATGCAAATGTGAGCAGATCAATAGATACCGCTCTGGCAGGAAGGTAATAGCGCCCTGTGCAGTCATGCCAGCCACATGACTTAGGAGATGTCTTTGAACAATGCCAGCTCTTCAGCTTAGAAATGGAGATGAGCACCACCCACCCCCTCAGAGTCAGACTTGACTAGAACTAATGTCAAGGGGAATCCTTAATTTTTACTAGTGGTCGGTTGTCCCTGGTCAGCACTTTCACCATGTTTCCATACAGGCATTCAAAAAAGCCTTTTTTCTTCCATACCTGGAGAAGGAGGTGGCTTCTTTTTAGATAAAAGATAAAACACAGCACTAACTCTTATCTATTAAAAAAGAAACCATCCCCTTATCTGAGTGCAGTGGTAAAAGGCAAGAACTTAGGACTTCATCAGATGGAGCAAGAGGAAGCAGGGGAAAGGGGAGGGAACCGTCATACCCCATTCCCTCCCACCTTTCCCTGACTTGAGGGATTGCCAGCCATCCCACATCCTTACCCATCATTTTTCCTGCTTTCTCCCATCTTAAGGCTGTTTGGAGTCAGGTAACATCACAGAGTCTCACTAGAAGTGTCATTGTGTCATGTGATGGCCTTTGTGCAGTGCTTCTCAACCTGGGGGTCAGGGTATCTGGGGGTTCATGAGGGGGGTTCCGGAGGGGTTGCCAAAGACCATCAGATAACACAAATTCTGATGGTCTTAGGGACCTCTTTGGCAGAGAAAGCTGAAGATCTCTCTGGCTCTCCTTCTTTTTGATGAACTACAATTCCCAGAACTCAAAAACAGCCCCCCCCCCAACCCCATGGCTGGTAGGTAGGAGTTATTTGTTTCACCATTTGAGAGGATTTATGAACCCCTGTAACATTGCTGGGTAACTTGGTTTCGTTTCCTGCCCTTGAATGGCATTTTGGCTTGGGAGTTGAGGACAATGCTGGGTTTTTCCAGAGCTTAGAATAAGAACTGCTTGCAGGATGCAATGCTTCAGCCCCACCTCCCCCCCCCCCCAACCCTGCAGTATTAAATGTTGGCCATATAAGTAGTGTATTAAGTTTGGTGCAGATCCATTGTGTGCTGGGTTCAGAGTGCCCTTTGATTGTAGGTTAGCTATAAATCCCAGCAATTACAACTCTCAAATGTCAAGGTTTATTTTTCCCAAACTCCACCAGTGTTCAAATTTGGGCATATTGAATATTTGATCCAGATCCATCATTATTGGAATCCACAATGCTCTCTGGATGTAGGTGAATTACAACTCCAAAACTCAAGGTCAATGGCCACCAAACCCTTTCAGTATTTTTTGTTGGTCATGGGAGTTCTGTGTGCCAAATTTGGTTCAATTCCATCATTGGTAGTGTTCATAATGCTCTGTGATTGTAGGCTACAGGCATGTAGCCGGGGGGGGGGGGGGGGGGCTTGAGGGGCTTCAGCCCCCCCCCCCCCCAAATTCTCATGGTGGTTCGCGAAAAGGCCCTTACTGGTGCATTATTTAAACTGTTATGTTTATTCATATCATGATCTGATCACCATACTCAATATATCCCATATGCATGGGGGTATTGGGGTAATGATACAAAAGGTTTGCTAGGCTAGACCCTCTTTCACTCAGACTCAGCCCCCCCCCCGAACCCCCCCCCTGAAAAATGTTTCCCCCCCCCCCAAAAAAAAAATGAAATCCTGGCTTACGGGCCTGGTAGGCTAACTAAAAGTACCTGCAACTACAACTCCCAAATGACAAAATCAATACCCCCCCCCCCCCGCAAAAAAAACAACCCACCAGTATTCAAATTTTAGCATATGAGCTATTTGTGAGTAATTTGGTCCAGTGAATGAAAATACATCCTGCATATCAGATATTTACATTACGATTCATAAGAGTAGCAAAATTACAATTATGAAGTAGCCACAAAAATAATGTTATGTTTGGGGTCACCACAACATGAGGAACTGTATTAAAGGGTCACAGCATTAGGAAGGTTGAGAAACATTGGCTTAGTGGGACATTCTGCAGCTCATGGGAATGGAGCCCAACACCCATCTGATGAGGTTCTTACTCTATTCTAGAAGAACAGTGGTTCCCAACCTTTGGTCCTCCAAGTGTTTTGGACTTCAACTCCCAGAAATCCCAGCCAGTTTACCAGCTGTTAGGAACTGTGGGAGCTGAAGTACAAAACACCTGGATGCTCAAAGCTTGGGAACCACTGTAGAAGAACCTAAAAGAAGCATCAGCCCCTTATTTTCTCTCTGCCAGAGTACTACTTCTTGCCTTTTAGAAAACAGGGGATGGTTCATTTTTATATAAGAGTTAAGGTACAGTACATATATTTTGACCCATGGGTAAACCAATCCAGATTTTTGGAGTCTAATTTTGACAGTTGTAACTACATGAGTATATAGTTACCTTCATTTCTTCTTATTTCACCTTTTACATAGTACAATCAACAGAAATATGCACTTAATGTTACACTACCGATGTGTCATGCCCAAATGTTGTTTTTGGCTATCAGTACCTGGTTACAAAAAGTTGATTGAAAAGCTACCCCAAGATCTCTAACATGACAGAATATTTGGACGCAGTAATGATCCCACCAGAAAGCAAGCAAAATGAATGGGTCACTGCACTTTGACTCCAGAACACATAGCATTTAATTTTATGCTTACTGAATCAGCGGCATGGCTCCTGCTGACTTTTGTACAGCAAGATCATCGCCAGGAAGAAAAATGTTTTTTAAAAGGCATTCACAGCAGGTTTCATTTCACTGACCCATTACAGACACAGGCATTTTAACCATTTCAAAAGTCACTGAATCTGTCACCCGCCCTGTATTAAATGTGGTTTGTCTCCTCAAAATAAATCTATCACATCGATTGCAGGGAAAGAGGACATTATACTTTAGAAAACCAATGGCACCAAACAATAGGACTTATTCAGATATTCCAGAATTGTTCTTTCTAAGCTTGCAGAATTTCCCACCATGATTCTAAACACTGAATCTTGGAAATCTAATCCTAATCAAGAAAATCCTAACAATATTGCAGTGTCGGCTATTCTTTATATAGAAAAAAGGTATGGTTGGAGTTTCCGATAGTCAGAATATCAGTGTCTCTCCATCATGTCAAATACTTATAAAACAAAATGCACTGATAATTGATATTAACTGAAAATGAAACACTGAATCAAACTTATGAAATCTTATTGTGTGTGTGTGTGTGTGTGTGTGTGTGTGTGCACACCTTCAAATTAACTCTGGTGTTTGGAAAGTCTATCATAGGCTTTTCGTGGCAAGGCTTATTTGAAAGAGAACCTGTCTGAGATAATCCAGTAAATTCATACTGGATTTTGAATCCTGGTCTCCCAGATTTCTAAGGCTACACTGATGAAAATAAATCAAACTCACTTTGGAAACACTGCCATCAGTCATGCAATATTCTTGACTATTTGCTTGGAATGAGGTTCCTTGTCTTTTTAAATCCAGTTTAAAACAATGTTCCTTTGACTCCACCATTTTCCTAAAAATCCAGAATATTTGGTATGTAGTCATCCCTTTGAGGTGGCATCACTGTGGAGTTGGGGTTGTGTGTGAAATTAGTGGTGGGCAAAATAGGATAATGCAAGTTGGTCTCAACCAAGCCATTACCTGATCATTTCCAACAGGAAGTGGTAAACTTAAATTTTAAGTTTACTACCATGATCAACATTTTTAAGGTGCATGTTTGCAGATTCTTGCATATCAGTATAAGCAAAGATGCATGATACAAGAAATATGATTGCCTCCTGACAAAGTTGGAATACATATAGTTTATCTGCATACATGGTGAGGGAAGCAGAGTGGTTAGAATTGTGTGGCTGAAAATAATACAAATTACTAGAGATGTAGACCATCTCCTTTACGCCAAAGTAAGTACACCAAGGTAAAATACGTGGTTGGTTATGTGCGTATGTGATGTGTATGAAGTCACTACAGGCTCACTGTGGACTGGTAAAATGCAGTATGGAACAATTTTTTTTGTCATCAGTGTAGACATGTCCATAGTCCAATACTCAAACTAGGTTATAAAATAAAATTACATCATACATTACAACAATAAAGCCAGAAATAACCTGCCAAATACAACAATAAAGCCAGAAATTATCACATTAGACACAAACCAGCTACCTACAGAGCCACAACGTTTGGCACTCCAATGCTTCTTCTGTGGTTTAAATAGCAATCTTTTCAACAGCAAAGAAGAATTCAATACCAGCGAAAATCCTTCAGCAGTCTTCACTGAATGATCCAATAGACCTTTGCAAGCTAATTCCAAATCAATGCAGACAGGACACAGCGACAAATCCAAAAGGCCTTAACAAATAACAACTGGGCTTAATAATGTTTTGACCATTTGCAACTGTCTCACTGTAAGAAAGAACTATTAGGTTACATAACATACAAGAGCAATGGAGTGTGAGAAAAGAAAAAGGGGAATTTTCTCTTCTGCTTCTACTGCTCCAGGCGTTCAAAAGGCTGTTGGGATGAGAGGGCATCATTTTTTTCTGAACCTCAGAATTCTGGTGTTCACAACAGAAATGTAAATGCAAAAATAACCCAAAAATGTATATGGAGAACATTTGCTTTTTATGGTGCCTCACAACATGTTCCAAGTGAGTCCTGCATGCAGATTAAAGATGGACAATATGTGGCCCTGAGGATGTTATTTGACTGTATCTTCTGTCCATCCTAGAGAGCATAGCCAATAGGGTAATTTAATTATTCCCTGGTAACATAGATGTTTAACATTACAGTTTCTGATTTCATGTTCTCACACATTGGCCAACTTATTCTTAGTTGTCTACTAGAGCAAGGGGGGGGGGGGGACTACATTTGTTTCTCAAAGAAGCAACTGTAAACTATTGCCTACCCCATGTCCCCTTATACAGTTCTAAATATTTTTAAATTAATTTTTAAAACCTTTCATACAATAAAGATCACTCGGGAAATTTTTATTAGGTTTATCTCCCAGAATTGTTTAGCTTTGGACGTACTGAACAGGCTTGAGGGACAAATCTCTGTTGAACTGACCTCTGTGGTCTCTAACGGATGAAGGTGCTTCAAAAATATGAAAATGGGGAGCAGGACATGTGGTCTTCCATTGTCGCATGTATGCAGCTTCCAACTCTCAGATAGGATATTCAGCAAAGATTCTTTGGAAATATATATTGAGATATAAATAGTGATCACAAAAATGGAGCCATACAATTTTACTTATGAATACTCTACTGAGTCTTGCCTGCTCCATCTGGGATGTCAGACACTAAGTCATAATACAAGCTGAAGATGGAATAGGAATTTTTAGTGCCTAATTGTCACTAAGCATCTGCATTAAAATGTTGAATCTCACTGAGAAATTTGTTTTCCTGTTTTACTAATAATGTTATGTCCTAGAAATGGGCTGGAATCTCAAAGTGCTAGAGTTATCCTAAACGGGTAAACAGTTAGATAGGAAACTCATGAATAAATGTAAACATCTAGTCCCTTAGAGCATACTTCACATGAGGAAACCTGCATAAATCAGCTTGCACAATATCCTTCAGATTTTTTTAGCTACCACTGATTTTTTTACATTATTGAAGTATCCATACCAAAATTATTTGATTCCATGTAGCACCAGTTGATTTTTATCAAAGTCTGTCCAAAGTGGGTTTCTGGGAGCAAGCTGTCATTTTCCATGGACTGAATTTTAATGTTCTATTTCAGAATAAGTACATCAATGCTCATCACTATGGAAAGAACCCTGGTTGTGTTATTGTTAGTGCTATTGCAAGTTTAACTTTAATATTACACAGTGTACTATATGTCACCTATAATATATTGTATATATCTGGTCTTATACATTTAATTACCACCTAATTATCTCCTCCACCCTGCCCAAAACAAATGACCTCCCTTTTTCCAACTCAAAGACATAAACATGTAAAATTAACTTTCATAGTATTATATTGAACCCCCATTTGTATCCTCTAACTTCAAATCGCACAAGTTTCTTCACATTTTCTTTCTTTTTCATAGAATCATAGAGTTGGAAGAGACCTCATGGGCCATCCAGTCCAATCCCCTGCCAAGAAGCAGGAAAATTGCATTCAAAGCAATCTCGACAGATGCTCATCAAGCCTCTGTTTAAAAGGTTCCAAAGAAGGAGCCTCCACCACAGTCCGGGGCAAAGAGTTCCACTGCTGAACAGCTCTCACAGTCAGGATGTTCTTCCTAATGTTCAGATGGAATCTCCTTTCTTGTAGTTTGAAGCCATTGTTCAGCGTCCTAGACACTATGCTCCTATTGATGCAGGCCAAAATCCCATTGGCTTTTTTTGCCGTTGCGTGACATTGTTGGCTCATGGTTAACTTGTTGTCTACAAGGACCCAAAGAACTTTTTCACACGTACTGCTCTCGAGCCATGCGTCCCCCATTCTGTATCTTTGCATTTCATTTTTTTCCTGCCTAAGTGGAGTATCTTGCATTTGACACTGTTGAACTTCATTTTGTTAGTTTTGGCCCATCTCTCTAATCTGTTAAGATCGTTTTGAATTCCGCTCCTGTCTTCTGGAGAATTGGCTATCCCTCCCAATTTGGTGTCATCTGCAAATGTGATGATCATGACTTCTTACCCTTCATTTACGTCATTAATAAAGATGTTGTTTTTTTTAAAAAAAAATAATCTTGTAACAACTTCTGAATCATCTTCCAGGTTTTGGCTTTGTATCATGTCCACTACAAGTTCTGATTATATTTTAAGAAAAATCAGTACAGAATTTTTGAAGCAACCTAAGTTTCATAGTTATTAGCATGCTGGACTAGGACTTTAAATGTAAAGGGTTCAAATACCCAATCAGTCAAGGAAATTTTCTGGGTGGATTTGGACAAATCATACTGTCTTGGCATCATAGCAAAATAATCCCTAATGTTGCATCCCAGCTTTGTAGATTAGGTTGTAACTTCTAGGAATGCATTGTAGTTGGGTTTTTAAAAAAGATAAGTCTTTAATTATTTTATGAAATAGATTTTCTCCACTTTCACAGAGTTTGGGGGTTCAGGAACTCTGTGAAAGTGAGAAAAAAGATAAATATCTCTAGGGTCCACAAATCCCAACTCTCAATACTGTTGACCATATTTAACACATAGAAAAATGCAATACATATTTTTATGCTTTTGTGGATTCAAAATATTAACTCAATAAAAATTCAATCTAGAGGTCCAGTTGTACATGATCTATGTATTATCTATGTTACACTGGATGTTGTATCAACATAGATGATAATGATAACATTACTTGCAAAAATATGGTATTACTTAGGCCTAAATTTAATTGGTTTTCCTGATCAGAAAATAAACAATTATTGATGCAATGATCCAATGGGTCTCTTTTAATTGAGATTTATAATTATGTTTTGACTGTAGTTTATTTCATTGAACTTTAAATGTTTCATATATGTTTTTGTAGGATTTCCACTGATGACTGTTCTTGGACCATATATAATCCTTTGGTGTTGTGCTCTTGCATATTCACGACCATTTAGATACTTTACATATTTATTGTAACTAGGGCAGCTCTCAGGTAAGCAGAAAGGATACTAGAGACAGAAAGGATACTGGAGACAAGCAGTGGTTGGTTTTTAGCTGGGTATGCATAGGTCAAAGTTCAAACCACTTGGACATGACATTGTTGTGCTTGCTTCTTTTTTCAATTTTGTCATTTTTTTAAAAAAATACCTTTCAATTTTGATTTTTAATATAAAGAGTAAATACATGCAAACTGTTCTTCAAAAAAATTGCAAGTAGTTATCATCTTCCATACTCCCAGTATCATTTTATTTACAGACTTAAAAAGAAATATGTGCTTCTCTGCTTTATAGGTGATTCAATGTATGGTAGTGTAACAGAACCATTATTTCATTTTTATGCTACTATAAGTATAGGTTTTGCCAGTGTTTTGGGGGATGAGATTTAGTTTTAACTCTATTTTTTAAAGCAGGGTCAGAAGATAAACTTAGTATTACATTAATCTTTTAAAGTAAAATAAAATAATAACATTCAAATTTAAAATCCACTTCAGAATTATTTTTATTGGTGGATTGGTTAATAATTGTAAAATAATCATTGAACAGTGGAAAATCAGCTTTGAACATGCCTTGCCAAGTAAATGCTATGATATAGTCACTGAAACTTTAAGCTGCTTGAAGGCACATAACAACATATGTAGTGCTCTTCTGAAATAATTTCTGCACTAATTTCTGGTCTTTCAGATAACAATATGACTAGAACTTTCAATCAGTATAGCACAAATGGGGTGCTTTGCTCAATTTGTTGACATCAAACTATTAAGAATGCTAAGAATGAAAACCGATTTGTACAGCTCCAAAATGAATTTTCCAAATTGAGAAAATGTAAGGGGAAAAGGCTGTTATACTGTGGAACTAAATGTTGCAAGATGGAGAGCAAAGCTTCATCTTGTATAGGCTTTAAATGTGAGTGGACAAATTTATGGAAATAAGTCTACCAGTAGAGATTAGTAATATCATATAAGACAACTTTCTAAACCAGGAAAATCATCTCAAAAGTGGGGAGTCATCTTGTATGCTGGGTTAGACCATTGCTTTCCTGGTAGAGATCACCATTTGTCACTCCATCAACTGAATCTGCTGACAGTCCCACCTCGCCGTTCTCCAGAATGTTGTAGCTCTCATTGTTCCCTCACCAGGGAAGGAGGAGCGGCAGGCCACACTACCAGACTGGCCGAGGTTGGTGGCCCACTGGGCTGTCCTCACTGTCGCCAGCCTAGTGCTGGCTTTGCCTCCACCCTCAAGCCCGGAGCACTCACTGCAGGAGTTGAAGGTGAAGCAGGAGGCACTGGGAGGGGGAGGGCCCTCCATGGGGGGCATGGAGGGAGCAGCTGGAGGCGACTTCTCCCGCTGCCCCCCTGCTCCGGCTTCGGCTCCTGTGGCTGTTGCTCTGGGCTTGACAGCAGAGGTAGAACCAGCACCAGGCAGGCAGCAGCGAGGACAGCCCAGTGGGCCACCACCTCTGGCCGGTCTGGTAGCGTGGCCTGCTGCTCTTCCTCCTTGCCCCTTCCTCCCTCCACCCTCCTCCTACTCCCTCCCTCCATCCTCCTAAGGCCACGCTGCTCAAGGATGCCAAGGGTGAGGAAGGTGAGGAAACAATGAGGGCTACAACATCTTGGAGATGTTGATAACATCCTATTATTATAAAGCAGAGCTGGATGGCCACTGTTGAGTGGTTTGGATGGTGTCTTTCTGCCTGGCAGGAATGAGTGGGGTTGGACTGAACCAATAATAATAATAATAATAATAATAATAATAATAATAATAATAATGGAACTCTTGAGTTGGAAGGGTCCAACTCAAGGGTTCCATTATTATTATTATTATTATTATTATTATTATTATCAAGCAGAGCTGGATAGCCACCTGTTGGGAGGGTTTGGATGTGTGTTCCTCCCTGGCAGAATTGGAGTTGGATTGGAGGGCAATTGGAGTCCCTTCCAATTCTAGGGTTCTGTTGTTGTTGTTGTTGGGGAACGGATGTTTGACCCAGTCCTGGGCTCACTATAGGAAAGGTAAAGGTTTTCCCCTGACATTAAGTCCAGTCGTGTTCTACTCTGAGGTTGGTGCTCATCTCCAATTCTAAGCCTAAGAGCCGGCTACCACTCTGATAGTCTTGGATTTTAAATCAAATCTGATGTTTTTACATTTTTATTTGGTGTGCATTGGAAGAGGAGTAGTCTTATATGGTGAGTATATCCCAAATTCTATATTTTAACTGGAAAAGTTGGGGGTTGTCTTATACGTCCAGTCATCTTATACGCCAGAAAATAAAGTAGTTTCCCTCCAGTGAAACAGAAAGAAGATTCCTCAGTGGCAGTTGAAAGGAATCCTGAGAACCCATGTCCTATTTGTGGATTTCCCATAAGCAATTCAGTATGACCAGATTGCTGGACTACATAGGTCTTTAGACTGCTGTAGACCAACAGTTTTTTACATTAAATTATACAATTTTCTGTGTCAACTTTACATTATTTATTCTTGGTAGTAGATAGTAAGACTCCAGGATCTCGGGCTTAGATTGTCCCTATTGTTTGTTAAACTTTGGATTTGCTAGCTGATAGAAGAAGAGACAGTGGAGGAGGAGATAGCACGATGGCAGAGGCCAGGGGGTAAGGGTCATAGCCATATTTTAAAGGAAGATGGCAACAAAAGTAAGTGAAGAAATCCAGCTGCCCTGCTGCTCCCAAACAGCTAAGGCCCCTTCTATACTGCCATATATTTGAATTTGATTATATGGCAGTGTAGTCTCAAATAGTCCAGTTCAAAGCAGATAATGTGGATTATATGGCAGTCTGGATTATATGACAGTGTAGAAGGGGGCAGAGTCACTAACAGAAATTTTCCTGCAACTTCTTATCTTGCTTAAAGAAATGCTGTGGTTGAACCTATCTGTCTGGTTCTCTTTTACAGGGTTATGTAATACAGTAGACCAACTATTGGGATCATGAAGTCAGCATCTATATTTGGCCATATAACTTGATCTTACCTATCTGACATCCAGATGTTAAAGAACTTGTGTGAAATATTCTCATTTCAACCCCATATAACTCATATTATCCTCCTTGGAGCATTAGTCACATTAATTCCACTTTTGGCTTCAGACACTATCATCGTTTCTGCCTCCCACCTGATTTCTATAATCTTTTATTGCAAATAATATCATTCTTATAAACTGACTAGATCAAAATGTCTTCTTGGAATATTGCAATCCCATACTTTTCTCTTTGACTTTGCTTCTCATTTAGAGACACATATTTTACTTAACTCTGTTTTTCAACCAGATTTATTTACTCTACTGTTTGTTACACATCATTAAATCTTTTAAAGTAGCTATATGCAGATGGTTATTTTCTCTGTTTTCTTATAATATTAACAATTAAGTAGAAATCACATCCCAATGAACCCAAACTCAAAGAGCTCAACCTTGAGTAAATTACTTCTGCACTATTGCTCCCCATGAAAAATCAATTTTTCCTCAGTGATAATCTTCAACAGTGAGGTATCGTTTACCTAATTTATTGGGAAGCATACACTAAGCAAAGTTCACCTATTTATTGTTTGAATATTCATGTCTATGGAGAATGTGCTTATATTTATAAATTCTGCAAGCAAACGATGGCACTTGGCAGTAAACACCAATGATCCACAAGACTGCTAAGTGCAAGTCATCTTACTTTCAGTTGAAATAAAAGCCATGTTGTAACAAGGTTTTGTGCACAGAGTGTTTGATGTATAACATAAATGGCAAAGCTGGTTTTGAATTGAACTCTTTATTCTCTCGCCTCACATAAAGCATTTGTTTCCAAAGGTAGTTATAAGCAGCTTAGCTTTCCCACTGGAGGAGTGCTTTGCCTGGATGAATTGCAACAAGAAGTGTCAGTGTTCTTGGGGGTCAGAAAGCAAGATTGGTTGCCACTCTTTTGAAATATTGAGCCAATTCATAACATATTCAGTTCAGGGAGCAATTTGCGATGGTAGGTCCAGCAATTTGCGATGGTAGGTCCAGCATCACTTCACATTGCTGACATCTGTCCTGGCCATGCCTCAGGTATTTAGGCAGATGGCATTTCAAATTCCCTCAAGTGCCTGTAGAATTATATATGGGGCACTATATTAAAATACAGTGTTGACTATGTAGAACAAGGGCCATCAAAATGTTATCTTTTTGAGAGATTATTTAGTTATTGGTGAGACTACCTGAAAAGCAACTATGAAGGACTGGACTTGCATTGATACTTGAATGTAGTGGTTGACCTGTGGGCCAGAAAATCTACAAAAAAGCATGATTTTTTTTTGGTAACCAGTGATCACATTTATTGAACACCACTGCAAATCATTCTGATTGCTTGGCTTTGTGTGTGTGTGTGTTCCTTTAAACTGTCTGTACATATGAATACCTTGGTGCTAGCCCTGTTCTAAACAAACTATTCCTCATAAATAAAACTCTTCCTGGACCATGATCATTAGGACAGTATTTGGGGCTTGCCAGTTTAATTGCATCTGGAAGTAGAAGGGAAAGCCTGCAAAAAAAATGCTATCAAGAAATCAGATCTCTGAACAATATGAATTATATAAAATATATGAATTGTAAGATGTGACTTGATTGTAAAATATAGCCAGTCACATGGTCATTTCTAATAGCCCTAAAAAAGAACCTTTCTATGAAATTCCCCAGAATGTGTACTCACCTCGCCCTCACCTAAACCTCACCCAGAGAAAATCACCATAATCCCCTAACAATGGCTCAACACACCTAACAATGGAGCCAAACTGGAGGTCAGGAAATCACCCAATCCCTCCTCCTCCTCTTGAGAAATCATTCAGGCTGACTAACGTCCATTGTTTTACCAGAACAAACAATTGTCCTTCCTCAGGTTGGGGAAACTACCATCATTATCATCCATTACCTCAAACTCACCTACATTCTTCATTTACACACCCATGAGAGGCAGAACCAGCAGTAGCCAGAAAACTTCAAACTGAAATTTATCAAAAAATTTTTGCTTTGCCTTTGGTTGACTCAGAGGCAGAAGCTGACTCGTATTTCTTCCAATGACCCAGCACCCTCCAAGACTATTGGGAAACCAGTGCAGCATTTTTCAAATGTTCTGTGCTGCTGCTTCTTTCTGCCAAATGTACTATAAATAAACCCATGTGTTCACATTTGGGGTATTTCAGTACTTCGAGTGCTTACTCTTCTGGCATCTTCTCTGGCTATTGAGAGTAAACACCTGTTTTGCCTTCTACCTGTCCATATCCCGATCTGGACTTCTGGAATAGCTGAGGTACACCAGGCTTCCAAACCCCATGATTTGAGGGAGCTGAAATCACATAACAACAATATGAGAGGGAGATCTCAATTCTTGGCAATTTAGTCATATTGAAATACCATGGAAAATGACAAAATGCATAAGTGCCCATGTGGCTGAGGTAATATCACCAGAAACTTACAGAAACAAGATCAGGCTAGAGTGTTTAGTTGGAATCTAAAATGATGGTGCTGTTTGATAGGGAATAGCACCTAACAATTCATGTTCTATATTATGCAAATGATAGAACAAAAACAACCATTAACCACTTTCTAATAAACATGGGAAATGGATTTGGTTCTGTTAGCTGCAACTCATATTTATAGCTTATATTTATAATATTTAAATATATAATTACATTGTCTAGCTCTGAGAAAATCCTGTTGTGAAAGGCCACAAGGTGTTAATTGCAGGGAGAAAAACATTATCTTCATTTTAGTTTGATCTCTGGTATCAGTTGACATAGTATCAGATGCATTATGTCTTGTCTGATCTTTGATCTTGGTTAGCACTTGGAGAAAAGATTATCCACAAATGCCAGTATTGTAGGTTATGTTTCAGAGGAAGGAAGTGGCAAACCACCTCTAAGTATTCCTTTCCTTTAAAAAAATAAACTTATATGAATACATTATAATATAATTTATTTTAAAATATTGCAATATCTATATATAACATTTACATTGTAAAATGGTTTTACTAATTTAAAGGCACTGTTTAAAGTTAACACATATTTACTATTTGAACATGCAGGGCTGTTTGTCATAATTGTGAAAATAATATATTTACCTTTTTAAAAAAAATCAATTCACTTTGAATCTATTTCAGTTTGATGGTCTAATTATGTCTATGACAGTTCATATTCTAAAGCCAAGATGACTTCACCCTCACTATTCAATGAGTCTGCAGTTCTCCACAGTAAGATCTTTTGATCTAATGTTCATAAGCATCAATTATTTGCAATTAAAATATATGCTTCTATCATCTACAAACATATGATTGTGGGATTCATTTCAAAGCCTTCTTTGTCTTCAAGGAAATAGTGATTCCTTTTTAGCCATGATACACAAAATAGCTAAAGAATGATACCAGTGGTTATCCTATTGATATTTGATATAAATAATGAATGCTATTGTACATGTAATGTTGGATTATATTGTGTCCAACACAAAGTTCTTCAATAGAGTACATGGCACTTTGAACTCAATTAGTAGTATAGCAGAATACACAAAAGTAATGATTTGAGGATTAGATTGGTGTTCAAAAGTAATTTGTGGTCAAGCTCAAAGTTATAATTTTGAAGTCAATTTTCCATACAGCACCAATAAAAATAATCTATGTAAAACATTTCTCCAGTTTTAATGAAGTTTTCCATCTCTTTATCACTCTCTGAGGGTGTATGTGGAGGAGTGGTGAGACTGAAAACATGCATTAGATCTTACCTGAAAATCACTACTATTATTAAGACTTCAGCAAAACATAACACTTCCTTAAAAGTCCTTGATGGTAAGAGTTTGTCTGATAAACCTCAAATTAACTCTATTAACTTTTCAATCATTTCCTCTCTGAGGTACAGAGAGAGACCAGAGGAAAATACAATTGCTTCACACAGATTTCAAGATAACCTACTTTTTTTCTAGATGTTTTATATATAATTAGAATGTGACATTGCCGGAATAGTTTGGTCCCTACTTCAGAGATTTGATAAGATGGTAGCTGGATCACATCAAATAACCGACTGAGTAGATGAGCCAATTTCACCCTATATCTAGAAAACACTGGAATCTGCTGCAGTGCATTATTTAGCTTAATGTGAACTTTCCTGTTACTTTTTAAAATATTCTCTTAAATGTGCACTGCAGCACACATGTGTTTTGTTGCTAGCACAGTTTTGAGTTGTCTGGAGCTGCGTTATAGTGTAAGTGGGATCTGAAGGCCCTTCCAGACAGAGCCAAATCCTGGGAGGAACTGCGATATTTAATCCTAGTTCCTCCTGGGATTGAGGCCCCACATCTGGGTCACCGTGTTTCCCTGGGGGGTGGCTACATGACCTCTGCTTGCTGTGGAAGGGAAATCCCTCCTTCCTGCCCCAACCCCCTGACGTGTCATTTCAACACATCAGGCACTATCTTTGAGGGCCTGCACATGCAGCCAGGTGCCTCCTGTACATTTTTGTAAAAAGGGGAAACTTGGCTGGGAAGGGAGGATGAGGGTGCTACTCCACTCCTTTGGGCTCTGAGAGCTCAAAGAACTGTATGGCAATGGGGATTGTCTCCCTGGGCCACTGGGAGTATCCACAGGCTGACACCTAGAAAGATCCAGATCTTACTCTGGGTTAATTTGGGTGGGCCTGTGTGGAATAGCCCTGAGATACAGCTATTTGATATTGGGACATAGAGCTGTGGTATCATATTTCACCCAAACTGATATTACAAACAGACAGACATGCTAAGGATAGATCAGAAAACAAAACAAATAATATGAAATAAATGAATTTAGTTCATTTCCAAAGCCTGCAATAGGACAAATAGTGACATTTCATGATTGTGCACTTTCTAGAATGGCATTAATACTTACCCACATGCTGCTATGTCCATTATTGTATCTTTCAAGGAAGCAAGATTATTTCATGGAGGCTAGCTTTGCTGTAGAAGGACATTCCTCTCACATTTTTTGTTAGAGACATGTAGAAACTAGAAATACATAGCTTGTGGGGATAATTGTATGGCATGACAAGCCATTTCTACATTTCTAAGTAAGAAAAGATTTAGGATGCACTTTTCCATCATGCCACCTAGTAACTGTTTGAAAAAAAGAAGAATTTCATATACTCAGAGCATATCACATGTGACAGCTATACTTGCTGAGCCAAGAGAACTGCAACAATTAGAGTGCTTTGAATTAAGCATAGGTCCCAGTCCTTATTGCTGAAGGAATGGAAAGTGGCCCTCTTCACTTCTCAGAGATATATTCTTCTTTCTCTTTCCTCTATTTTTCATTTTTTTCAGTTCTCCCTATACTTCTCCTACTAAAAAAAATAATAATGTTGAAATTGTGGCAGAGACATGTTATATTCATTGCATGTTAAAGTTATGTTTCTTTCAGACCAATAGAACTTCCTTTGGAGTAGACAGACATAGATAGGATTGTTCTGTTAATCTAACATATTCACTATTACCATCACCCCCCCCCTCCCCACACACACACACACCCCAGGATGCTTGCTAATGGTGTCATTTTGGTTAATAATTATGATTATTTAGGACCCTTCTCTCGGTTGACCTGGGATATTAAATCCCACCCAAACCTCAGGCTTTCCCTCGGGGCATGGCTGGATGCCCTCCTGGGTCAACCCTTGGTTGACCCGGGAAGGCATGCAGCCATCCCCAACCCCCAATTTTCCCCCTTAAATAAACCTTCTCTGCGGGCCCCTCCAGAGAACTGTCCTGATGCGTGAAAATGACACATCAAGAGGTCTGTCAATAAAGAATTTTAATTAGTCAAAAAAAGAGGTGGGGGAGGAGGGAAAATGTGCTGCTGGCAACCCCCCTCCCCCCCTCAGGTTAGCTTTCTTGGGGGGAAATGGAGGACTGGGGCAGATAATACCATCCTGCTCCTTTGGGCTCTTTGAGCCCACAAAACCAAGATCACTGGGGGGATTGACCCCAAGTACTGTGGAAGCAGTCCCTCACCTGCAAAAATCTGGATCTTATCCTAAAGTCCAGATCTTTCCAGGTGTTTAATTAATCTGGAGAAAACGGATATTCCAGTTTTCTCCAGACTAATTCAGTTTTACCTGAATCATCATGTGGGTACCTTGTGTAAAACCAAGACAGGTCCCACATTTTGGACCTGTCTAGAAGGGCCCTTACTTGATGGTGAGAAAGTTTTCCACAATCTAACCATAGTAAATAAAGAAATAAAATGGGGAATGTAAGTTGCTAAGAGAACTCAATTAAAAACAAAATTCAGAAATATGTTTTTTGTTTCAATGAGGTTGACTCTATACTGCCATTTAAAATCCAGATTATCTGTTTTGAACTGGATTATATGGAAGTGTAGACTCATATAACTGAGTCCAAAGATCATAATCTGCTTTGATAATCTGGATTCTATAGCAGTGTAGATGCAACCTGAGTTTGTTAGTTCAGTTGCAACTCACATGCTGTTCAAAGCAGTACTTAGAAGAGTGTAAAAACAGAACTGTGAAATGTTTCATTTTCTATTCAATATACAGTTTATAGGATTGTATTTCTAACTGTAGGAATGTTTTCTCTTTTCATAGATCATATGCTTTTACTTGAACAGTAATTTCATAGTACCTGTGGTCGCTGCATAATAGCATACCAATTTATATATCACTGTGACATTAGCGGTAGTCATCCATAAGTGTCACGTTTAGGTTCTCAGTTCTCAGGTTCTTAATGTTCCTGGTGTGCATGGTCTATGTACAGTTCCTTTAGAAAAAGGAAAACAGAAAGGCATAGACCCCAAAAACGGAGGCTGTTATACATAATAAGCCTGTTCCAGACTGTAGTCATACAAACTGGGAGAACTCCCATATTATTACTGTATTAAGTTCAACTAGTACTATCACCACAATCACATTTTCCATCTCAAATTAAAGAGGATGTTAAACTGGAATGTCTCTCCTTCCTGAAATAGGTGCTTCTACACTAACCAAACTAATCCAGCTATAATTCAGATTATTCAGCCCTAGAGTTTCACCCTGTTAATAGCATACTTATCTGTAATTCTATTGCACTGAAATTCTATTGCTGTCCCACATGCCAAATTTGAATTGGCACTATTTTTATTTCTTTTTTTCCTCCAAAGTGATTAGCCATTACTTCCCTTTTCTTCTCAGGCAAGCAGCTTCCTTGCAAGTAAGAAAATGAAGGGTCACCTTACTCAGACTAGCTTCTGTCTCACTTACTGGCATGCATCGCTCCTCAGTTCTTGGACTGCTGGATGGCCTGTAGGGCTACTATAGAGCTGCCACTGCTGCTATGGGACACAACCACAGTCACCAATCCTTGGGGCCATGATCATCCTGTCATTTGGAAGTCAGAATAAAGAGTGTGCTGCTGTCAGATCTGATCAAGGAGTAAAAATAGAAATAGGCATGAGGCTTCACCTGGAAAAGTGGGGGAGGGGTAATGGCAGGGGGTGAGATAGGACCTAGCCTACATAGAGGAGAGGAAGACTGATCCCCCACTTGGGTTTTGTTGTCTGGGTTTACATTGCCATATAATCCAGGTTATCAAAGCAGATAACCCACATTATCTGAGCAAAGATTTGGGGATTTACAAAATATTACTGGGATCTGTAATGTTGCAAAACTCACACCCCAACAAGTTGTCCAACCTGCCTCCTCTGGTGCCACCCCAATCTAGCCAAATTGGATTTTCCTAGAAATTGCTTTCTAAATATTTATTTACTACATTCGATCCTAAAAGAAGTGCTTTTTTGTTTTGATAAAGGGGTCATATCTCAATTGTCAGACTCGAGGCTGATATGAGCTGGGTTTTTTAAAATCAATGTTGACAAGCTCACAATCAAACAGCTTTTGAAGACACTTTGCATAAGAACCAAATATTTATTCTGTAAATTTCTTCTTTGCAAATATTATAATTGTGTTGCTTTAAAGCCTGAAATAATTATAGAATATTTCTCGATTTGGTTTTCCTTATTTTTTTCCCCTCCCTCCTGTCTTCTCCCACTAACACACATACACAGTAGAAAACAAATTTAAAGTAATGCCAAGTAATCTGTCAAAGCCCAAGCAGCTGACTCACAAAAAATCTCAGAGTTTTCAGGAGGAATAGATGGCTTTTATTAACCCTTTCAAATATAAAAGAAATGGGATAAAAAGCCTTTCCGTATCAGGAGATGTGCATTTTCATTAATGTAGTCATGATTCACAACTGTTGTAAATTATGCACACAATTACCTCTATTTCTGATATTTTGACTGTAAGTGTAGATCATTATGCAGTCAAAACTCTACTACTGACACAAAAGAGGCATTAGCAAGCTTGAGACAACCCCTCAATATGCAGAAGTGCAGAAAGCTTTATGAAAGCAGGGAGAATGAGTCAGGAAAACTAAAGCAGCACAATGAAAATGTATTGCTGAAGGCTTTCATAGCCAGAATCACTGGGTTGCTGTGAGTTTTCCAGGCTGTATGGTCATGTTCCAGAAGTATTCTCTCCTGACGTTTTGCCCACATGTATGGCAGGCATCCTCACAACCTCTGAGGATGCCTGCCATAGATATGGGTAAAACGTCAGGAGAGAATGCTTCTAGAACATGGCCATACAGCCCGGAAAACTCACAGCAACCCAGCAAAATTGAAAATTGGTCAGTCTCAGTTATGATGAAATGCTAACTGAATGGTGGAAAATACAACAATAACAGGGCAAGGGGAGCATATAACTCATTTATTGAAACAACTGCTGTGCACCTATCTATTTTTGGTCACCTAAAAGGAGATGTAGTGTAACTCTCATCTCAAATTTTGCACAAAGACTCATTGAATGCCATTGAATGCTTTGATGATCATGGGTGGTGTACAGGTCTTGTGCTGTCAATGCTGTTGTACTTCTGCTTGACAAAAACCCTGCTAGCTTTGCTCTTGGGCTCACTTTCTTCAGATTCAGAAATGGTGTAATGCAAATTATCCTCAATCTGCTGCTGCCAATGGGCAGTCAGTTGCCAAGAGACCAGACGTAGCCTCTGGCAAGAGTCACTCACACTGATGAAATTGCCAGAGGATTCAAAATAGTTGCTGGCAAGTGGCAGCATTGCAGCTCTGCCTGCTTTGCAATCAAATGCCCCCTAAGCCAGTATCTTTACTGGATACTAACCCTTCATGTGGTGGTATGAGCTTACCAGTGACATTATATGAAAATACCATCCCACAAGGTGCACAGAAGAATGGGGAGGAAAGGGGGTCTTACTCAATCTGCTGGTGTGGGGCATCACAGCAGCAGTGGCTGAAGAGGCTGGTTTCCCAAATGTTGTTTCTCCTCTCCAGACAACAACTGCATTGGTAAGTGTAAAATGACTTTTCCCCTCACTGTCTCATTCCCCAAAATCTACACCTTTTCCTTCTAAACCACTCTTCTCAACACTATCAATATAGGTCTATGCCATTGCCAATGAGGGTAATCACCTACCTGCCACCAAGGAATACATTTGGAAGGTTGGCAGTGAACGATTAGGGAATTAGAGCAGTTTAAATATCATAAGGTTGGGAGAAACTTGATCAATTCCCACCGCACCCTATGCAATACCAGTACTGATTCCGATCTTTCCTGGTGTGAGCCATCTTGCTGATTGGCCTTTCCTCCACCTTTTTTGCATATTCCTTCCACAAAGCCAATCATCGTCTGCCCTGCTTTTCTTTTCATAGGGTGGGTGACACAAATTCTTTTAATGTTTAATTTTGCATAATTAATGTGTTAATTGGTTTAAAGCTTTTAATTTTTGTACTCTGTATTGTTTTAAGTGTTCTGTTTTAATTTATATTGTAAGTCACTTTAAATCCTATTTAGGAAAAAAAAGCGGGAATGATAGATGGATGGATAAATACATAGATAGAGTGACAGGAATGTTGGAGATGGAACACTCCATACAACAGCATTATGTTTGCAGGTCCCACTTGTGCTAATATACATTACACCTTGGAGAATGTCAACTGGCAACTGCTCTAGATGTTGCTGGAATGGCAATCCCTGAAGCGCTAACTAAATTATCCATGATAAGGCATGCTGGGAACTTGTCTAGTGTGTGCCATTTACACTATCCATGTAAAAAAAAATAGAGCACATCGAAGTAGAAAATCAATTTATTTTCAACCTTAACGGACAACTGAGGCTTCCACACTTCTTAATGGGAATCAATCGTTGCTTCAATACAGAGGCACACAAACATTTATTTATCTATTTATTTTGATGCATTTATACCCTCCCCAGCTACCATAGCATCAAGAGAACTTCTATTATCCTTTAAAAGCAATAAAACAAACATGAATTACAAACCTAGCAGATGACATCAAAACGCTCATTAAAAAGAAACATTAACAGTAAAGCATCCACCATAGACAATTAATGGTAAACAGAAATAAATCAACTTTCCAAAGGGAAAACTAAATAACATTGGTTGAGAGATAAAGACTATGGGGAGGTGGGGTGCAATACATATCTCCTGGTGGAAGGGGAGAGTTTCAATATTGGGAGTAGTCACAGAAAAAAAATGCCTGAGATATCAACAGAACCCAATTAGGACCCATCTCCTTCAGTTATTACAAGTTAGCAATGTAAGAAGCAATGATCCTGTCAGATCAAATCCAACAGATCAAAAGCTGAGGAAAGATTTAAAGTCTGTATGTGCTCATCAAAGCAGAGCTTTTAGCATTATTTTTAAGACAAGTAAATAAAATGGTGAGAGTCAGCATGCTGTCGGGTTTGATTATTTAAGTCTTGTATTAGGAGTATATACCTGAGGAGCCAGGGAAAACTTTTGGATGGCTTGGACTAGCCACACTCTTTCAACCTCAGGGCCCTTCCACACAGCCATATAACCCAGAATATCAAGGCAGGAAATTCCACAATATCTACTTTGAACTGGGTTATCTGAGTCCACACTGCTATATATCCCAGTTCAAAGCAGAAAATGTGGTATTTTATTCAGCTGTGTGGAAGGGGCTTCAGATGAAGGCAATGGCAAATCTGATCTGAACAAATCTTGCAAATTAAAACCAGCTTGGCATCAATGTAAGTAGGAGTCCTTCCACACAGCCATATAACCCAGAATATCAAGGCAGGAAACCCCACAATATCTGCTTTGAACTGGAATGTATGGTAGTGTGGACTCAGATAACCCAATTCAAAGCAGATATTGTAGGAGCCCCTGGTGGCGCAGTGGGTTAAACCCCTATGTTGGCAGGACTGAAGACCGACAGGTTGCAGGTTTGAATCCAGGGAGAGCGTGGATGAGCTCCCTCTATCAGCTCCAGCTCCCCATTGCAGGGACATGAGAGGAGCTTCCCACAAGGATGGTAAAACATCAAAAACATCCAGGCGTCCCCTGGGCAACGTCCTTGCAAACAGCCAATTCTTTCACACCAGAAGCGACTTGCAGTTTCTCAAGTCACTCCTGACATGACAAAAAAAGCAGATATTGTGGGTTTTCCTGCCTTGATATTCTGGATTTTATGGCTTTGTGGAAGGGCCCTAGGAGATTTATTTATTTATTTACCGCATTTGTATACTGCCTTTCTCAGCCCAGATGTGACTCAGGGCGGTTCACAGTTAGCAACAATTTGATGCCTCAACAATTATAAAGAAATAAAACAATAATAAAATACTGTTAAAAACATTTAGCATAAAATATAAATATATAAAAAACTGTACAAAGCCATAAAAACATTGTCATGAGCATCTCCTTGTCAAAGTCTTACCTACCTACAATGGTATGTTCATAAGGATAAAAATTCTGCCTCAGGAAAATACATCACTTTAAAATGAAAGCAATCCCACCATTCCCACCACCTGTATGCTGCATGACTTTTCCATTATCCAACAAACACAGATAACTTGCTTTAAACTGTTGAAGTCTAATTCCTCTTTTTAGTAACAAGTTAAACAATGTCTGAATTACTGCAGTGAGGTTATTTGGCAGCTGTTAAACTATGCATTAGAAAATGCTTTTGGCACCCTCGAACACTAATGGGATATGGTAGGGATCTCAAACAATTAAAGAATTGTTAGCTGATTGTCCATCTGCATTTTAAGTCATTAATTAGTTTTGTTTTAATTGGGTCATTAATAAATGTTCAGGATTGGTGGCTTTTTAGGATACTGAAGTAACTGAAGATAACACACAATTAAATAAACAAATTCTGTCACTAGATGTTACAGAAAGTCCAATTGTAATTCTAATTTTTTCCCTGTTGTGTGATTTTTAAAAAAAAAAAACTTGCAGGCTTCCCCCACTTTTTGATGACTCACTTTTTGAATGACTCAGTATTTCAGTACTTGTAAATTAGCTTCATTAATTTGATAATGGGCCCTTTCTTCAGCCAGGCCCTTTCTACACTGCTATATAATCCAGTTCAAAGCAGACAATCTGGATTTTATACGGCAGTGTACAAGGAGCCTCGGTTCTGCATGCCCATGAAACCTCCTTACATGTATGTGGTCCCATAACTAGACAATGAGCAGATGTTTGAATGTGTAGAAAAGCACTTTTGGCTTCATCATGTGTGACAAATTGCCAACCTTTAGATGAGAATAAGCTCAGAAATTGGGCCCAGGTTTTCTTTTGGCAGCCATTTTGTGTAGTGGTGCCTGGAGGCAGCCATCTTAGGTTAGTCATTTACTAGTGGAGGTGGGGCTTAGAAGCAGCCTGGGGGGAAATGTGGAGAACTCTTGTGATTGGCTGGGAGAAGGTGGGTGGAGCTTGGTTGAAGTGCAGAAAAAAATGAGCTTTGAAGAGAGCTTTTTGAAATCTGACAGATAGGAGAGAGTTAGGAGAAGGAGAGTGGAAGTCAGTGAAGCCAAAGAAGTTAGAGAGTTCAGAGAGCTATTAGGGAAGAATAGCTGGTATAGAAATTATAAACAGATCCCAGGAATAGGACTGTTTGGAGTAAAAGGATTCTAGTTAGGAAGAAGTCTGCTAGTTTCCTGAGGGAGTTAAGAGTTGTTATTGGAAACCAAATACTGAACTGCTTTAAAGTAACAAAATAAGCTTCATCTCATTCTTGCAACCATTGTGTTTAAGTGCCTGTGTTTTTGAAAACCACACAAATAAACATCTTTGTTCTTTGTTAACAAACAACTGTCTCAGTGTGCCTCTGTGTGAAGAAGTTCCATAGCAAGTTAGGGAAACAAAGTTTCCAGATTGGTGGCAGCAAATACTTAGAAGAATCTCAATAATATACACCTCAGTGTTCTGCGCCATGAGTTCGAATTCAGCACAATCCAGCTTACTTTCAATGCATTGATTAAACAAAAACTGAAAAACCCCTTTTGACTTTGGTGGTAGCCTGATTCCATAGGAAAAACTCCTCAGAATATTACTATATTGGTGGCAGAGTATCTCCTCCAAATAAGTAATTAATTAATTAAACAAATAAACACATAGTTCCTTCACATATATTGGTGGCACAGCATTAGGGACTGTTAGAAGAAGAAAAATCTTTCTTTACACCAAGCATCCAAAATTGATGTATAGTGTGACCTACTCATATTTACAATTTTTAGTAGTTTAGATGCTTTACCAAACTAAAGAAATGTGAGTTCCACTTTTTAACCTTGTGAAGTATTTGCCACAAGCAAAATACTTATTGTCTAAACTGAGATGGTGCCCTATATTATAGGATCTTGCCAGAAGCAAATACCATCCTCAATGAGCGTCACTGCCATTCAGAAATTGACCTTCAGAAAGTAATTGGCTGAAAAGTTAGTCAATGGACCTAGGCAATACATTTTACCATCCTAATGCATACAGGAATTTCATAAATCAGCTTTCTCTGCTTGTGCATGCTCATGTTTCTATTCATCTATCTATCCATCCATCAATCTCTCTGTCTATCATCTATACTTCCATCCTTCCTGTCTTTTCACTAGTTGTCCTTTAACTGCAGGTGCAATGGAATTCCAAATCTATGGGCATGTATTGACACACCATTTAATCCAGAGAGCCATTTTAGGGGCTTGAAGGATAGTTACGCTCAGTGCCAAACTAAAGTATCCTACTCCAGATTAGCATTGGCATAACTACCCTGTCAGGATGCACCCTATGAGTCATGTTCAAAAGAAAGCCAGGTTTTAGTATCAGGAGGAAGCACTATTAGGAACAAGAGTTAAAACCAGTGCTTTAGAAATACTGTAAATAAATAAATAAATAAACAATGATGCTACATTGCCATATAATCCAGTTCAAAGCATATAATGTTGATTTTATATGGCACTGTAGAACAGGTCTTAGCTGCTTGGGACCAGCAGAGTAGCTGGATTTCTTGACTTTTGTTGCCATCTCCCTTTAAAATATGGCTATGACCCTTACACCCTTTCCTCTGCCATCATGCTACAGCCTCCTCCTAATCTGGATTTTATATGGCATTGTAGAAGGGACTATGATTTTCTTAAACCTTAGTAGTGGTCTTACATTCGATCTGAGGAGAAGATGCTGAGGCTGGAACTTGACTGCCCTATATCCCAGAATCTGATCTCAGCAGTGTAGACCCATGCAATCCAGATCAAAACAGGCAACTTCAGAACCTTATCCTGGAACTGGGAAGCCTTTCCTCTGATCCTGAGCTGACCTGTGGAACAGAAAGGGAACTTGGTTGATATTTGCTCATTGGATGAGTCCTTTTGACTGAATGACAAGGTAAATCTGTTTTGTGTTCAGAAATAGTTATTTTGTGGTAGAGGGTGTCACACAAGTGCATGGTACAAGGCAGAAGATAACACAAACAATTTGTAACAGGTAATTGCTGAAAACCAATTAAGTATAATATTTTAAAAACAATTAAATATCATGTCAAATAACACTTAATTGACAAAGTGGACTTGGCACAGTTTTAACTGTTCAAACTGCACATCTCGCTATCACAGGAACCTGGGCATCCAACTGTTTAGATAATAACAAAATGACTCTAGCAGTAACTGTATTCAGCACCCTACAATATAAATTGTTAACCCTTCCTTTCCCAATTGTAACTATAATAGGCTTCAACCAAGTCTTTAAAAAGCACAAATGGAAGGAACAAAGGGGAAGATCACAAGTTGGCTTCGACATAATCAGTGCTGCACTGGGTCTGTCAGCTGCCACCTCACCACCCAGTTTAGTTGTTTGTGGTCAACAAGGGAGCAGTCACAGATTTGAGATTAAACTTCAAGGATCAAATGCAGATCAGTTCAAGCCCCATCTATGTTTTACATGCATATTTTTACAGTTTCCCTGTCGTGATTCAGTGAAAAAGGGCATGCCTATGTATGTAAAATGTCTTAGGTTCAAGTTCTTGGATTATCACTTTAAAAAGACAAAAGAAAGCAACAGAATTTGGAAAGCATTTTTAAAGATGTGTGTGAAGACCACAACTGCACAATAGTTGGTTACTGCTCTGAATCACAAAATATCATCATACTCTTCCCACCTTTGCATGGTAAGAATAGGATGAATCTATACAGTATAAAATTCATGGAATTTGGCATCACTTTAACCACCATTGATCAATGTAATGGAATCATGGGAATTCTTATTTTATAAGGTCTTTAGCCTTCAATGCCAAAGATTGCTGGTGCCTCACCAAACTAAAACTCCCATAACCCTGTAGCATTGAGACATTGCAGTGCTCTCAAACTGCATTAATTCTACAGTAGACATGCACCTTAGAAATAGCCCCAGTCCAGATGGCAGCAGGGAAATCTGGACTGGAAGGAAGAAAGGTCTGAATCATTACCAAGCAGATTCATTTGTTATTGAGCCTGATCAGAATTGTGGGAGTTGAAATCCAAGATATCTGGAGGGTGGATGTTTACCCAGACCTAGTCTAGAAAAATTAAACATATGTTCCTTGATTTCCCTTTTATCTCAAAGTATGGAGTCTTTGCATATCGTGTTTTCTATTTTTCTTGATTGATCTATTAATTGATGCTGAATAGGTTGAGGAAAAGTCACCACCTATATAGACAGGTTGGGCAATAAGAGCTCTGGGAGATCTCTTCCAAGCACACAAGAATAAGGATGTTAAAAGAAAATGTCAAAACAGACTGCTTTGACGGGGTTGAATTCTATGATTTTCTTTCCCTGTTTTTCTTTCTCCTGTTGCCAAAACAGACTCAGATTTCTCATTCATTTCTCTAACAAGTGTAAGTCCTCTTTGATTTTAATGCCAGCAAATGGAAGCGCTTAGCGTCTGCATGTCCCCATCTGCCTCCTGGACTTGCTCTGAAGTACGTTGATTTGATGCTATTGATTCTCCTATGAATGATGCATTATTACATTCTGTCATGAACAGTCATTCATTTCTCCCACATACACAGTGCTCAGAGACAGCCTAAGACACTTTTGTGCTCCAGGCGGAAAATCCAAATGGCAACGCACAACGACAGGTAAACATAATTTTATTTTGTCAGAGGTTTGGAGCACGACAGTGGTAATTGCTTCTGAAACACTCCCAGCTGCTGATGTGTGTTATTTTAGCTCAGTTTTAAGTTAATCGTCAATTGATTTTTAAACTCTTACTGAACAGGGTTGGTATAGTATAAAAATATTTTTATTAGAGCTATATTGTTGTAAAAGGCTTTGTTAAGCAAATTGAACCATTTTAAAGTGTTTAAAATACTTTAATGGTTATACTACTACAAGATAATAATAAAAATGTAGTAATAAGTCTAATTAGAGAAATAACAATGTCCTCTTTCTAAGAGCATTCCATGAAGCAGTGTACCCAAACTCTGCTTTAATAATAGAACTAAATTTTCCATGGCAAGAGTAGGGGAGATTATTAGAATATGTCACTGCGAGAAAGCTGATGTTGCAAACAATGGTATAGCAAACATATATCATTGTCATGGTTGTGGTGATGATGATTATGATTATGGAGAAGATTATATATCTCATTTTTCCCCTCGAAATTTTGGATTCTTGGTGAATTATATATTTTAAAATCCAATATAATTAGAAAATATAAAAAGTTAACATTAAGGTGTGATTTAATGATAGCATTAATGTTCATTTAAATCATGCAAATAAAACTAATAATATCAGTAGTATTAAAAATAGTACTGCCCTATCAATAGACATAAAAAGAACCATTGTGTTTTCAAATGCCTGTTGGGTTTAAAAAAAATCTCTTAGCCTGCCAACAGAAATATAGCAAGGAAGGTCACATTCTACAAGGTACGGCAGAAAAGTAATGAGACTGGCAACATTGTGCACAATCCGACAACACTGCGACCTCCCTCTTCATATGACAGTTCAGTTAACCCCCGCCATAAATTCAGTACAAGTTTGAACTTGCTACAGTTGTTATACAATTGTTGAGAATGTCTGATGTGGAGTCGTGTTTATGAGGTGCATTTCAAAATGATCAGTAGAAATGAAATGGTTCCAAATAACCTCACAACTGAGCAGAAAGCCAGTCAGAGGGATGTGTGTGTTGATCTTATGAACTGTCTTGAAAGGGAGCCAGAAGTCTTCAGTCGCGTGATCACAGGTGATGAATTATGGATTTTTAGTACAACCCAGAGACCAAATGCCAAAGTTGGCACACAAATTCTCCCTGTCCCAAGAAAGCAAGAATGAGCAAATCAAAAATCAAATTAATGCTCATTTGGTTTTCTGACAGTCAGGGGATCACCCATAAGGAATTTGTGCCTCCAAGACAAAGTGTCAATCAAACGTTTTGTTGGGAAGCTCTTAAAGGCTCAGGAAGAGAGTGGTACATGTGTGACCAGACATTACACATACTTGGATGCTGCACCACAAAATGCCTCATTTCACATAGCAGTCTTCATCAATGAATTGTTGGTGCTTCAAACATGCAGTAACAATTCTCAGAATATAAACACTAGTGTTGTGCATTTGGGGTAAACCTTACTTACTTACTTACTTACTTACTTACTTACGACATTTACATGCTGCCCTTCTCACCCCGAAGGGGACTTGGAGTGGCTTACAAGGTAAATATACATACAATATATTATATTATTAGCATAGTACAATATCAGTTTTAAACATTGCTATATTGTACTATACCAATTATATTGTATTATTAGTAATATTACATGTAATATAGTAGTAATAGTATATAGCATTACATTATAATATTATAAATAACCAGTTTTGTGTCCCAGCTTTTGATGAGGGCCACAATCCATTTTTGGGAGCCTCCTGAAATGGGAAAATCATACAGATAAAACTAAGAAAAGCAGTAGTATTCTGCAGCTACCTGTTTTCGTTCTGGGATGCCAAAAGATCCATTTTCTATCGGCCCAATATTGGTGGGGGGGGGGGCTTTCCAGACTCGCCATCATTTTAGGCATTTAAGCTGATTTACTCTAGAGGAGAGGCATGCAGCTGCAGACAGGTGCACACTTTAAGGAGGCTTCTTACCTGTTTCTTACTCTAGAGGAGGCATTCAGCTGCAGGCAGACACATACATTTTCTGGGCCTGCATGCCATATACAGTTTCCAATGCAAGGAGGTAAGTTTACTCCAGAGGAAGCACTCAGCTGCAGGAATGTCACATGCATTTTCCAAGGCAAGGAGGAGTTCTCTTACTCCAGAGGAAGCACTTGGCTATAGGTAGGCACACACACTTTCTGGGCCTGCATGCCACACATGCACTCTTTCCAAGGCAAGGATGCATGGAGTGCCATGTGCTCACAAAAAGCAGATGAGAACCCAGGATTGACTCCCACTTGCTTTTGTGTCAAGCTGATTTTCATACTGGGAGGGGCCTTCCTGTTATGTACTCCAAAATTAACAAAAGTAATGAAAAAACAAATGAAATGAGGGGAAATTGTTCTGTGCACACCCCTAATAGACACATTAGTTAAGTGCACAAAAACAACAATTGTTTTTATGATTCCATGGGCTATCTAGGTTGCATGTTCTGGAATTTGGTTTTTAAAAAACTTTTAAAAGTTTGTTTGTGCATGTGCTTTCAAAGAGCCAGGTCAAATGATATGGAAATGCAAACTGTAATTTACCTAATTCAATTCAGTTCACTCATTTGCAACCAATACTTGTAGTCATGTCAATTCAAAAAGCACCTGCTCTTCTTTATAAGTAAATTGTCCTTGTAAAATTCTTGCTTCTCAGTTCCCTAATGTCTGGTAAAATACAGAGTACAAAGCAGTTTTGGCTTCATAAATATTATTGTGTCATCACATATGTAGAATTATGATGCTACAGTTTCACAAATTTTAGCAGCCACAGTTGAGACAAAAAAATGTGAAGTGCTAAATATTTCAAGGCATTGAACATGTCACACTACCTAACAGTATCATCATTTCCAAGTCATCTCTCGGCGATATAGATTTTCGGAAAATTGAATAATAATAATCATCATCTTCATCATCTGTATTTATAAACTGCCCTATCTCCCCGGAGGGACTTGGGGCGGTTTCCAACACATATGGCAAACATTCAATGCCAACAAAAAGACAAATAACATCAAAACATGATACATCATAAGAAGTAGAATAGGCATTACAATACCTAGATCATTTGGGAAAAACCTGATTCTTCCTAACAACTTGACTTCTGTAAGCAGAACAGGACAGGACAGATCCCTGCACAGTGAACAAAACACATACCACCCACGTTTCATTTTCTAAGAAGGTAAATATGCAAAAATAGATACTGGTGAATTGTGTGGAACATCTCTTGCAATTTAGAAAAGTGACTACTGCCTTTTGATCTCATCTAACAGGAACTTTGAAACACAAATGAAGAATGTGCACACATACACACATGTGTGTACATGTGTGTGTGTGTAAAAGGAAAAGTAAGAAGGCAATAAAAGAATAGCTCTGTCATCATACTGGTAAGCAGTCTTCAAATCTGGGTACAACAAGACTTGTATATTTATGTTTATATACTTCTATCTTTATATATAACTGCAAATTAACAAAGGTGCTGTTGCATATAGCCTTACTGTTGTTCCTCTTCATGCTTGCCAGAACAGATAAGTAAACTAAGGACTGGCTACCCATTGTTTCTTCCAAGATAACATTAAACCATGATCACTGGCTTGTTTGACATTTTGAACTATGGTTTCGAATTATGATTTTGACTTGTTGAGAAAGCAATGCATTACAGATCACAGTTTAGACATTAGGTGAAACAAATCACCAGATAAGTACATTCTCCTGGTATTGTAGCAACCAAAAATAAATGGTCAAGCAGGAGATGCCAGCACACTTGCTCATTTACAGAAAACCAGTTTAATAAATAAATAAATAAATAAGAAGCACAAACACATAATTGCCTCATCAACTAAAATGTAGGCATTGTCTGTAAAGGAGCATGAAATTTGAGATTGTAGCACCAATTTTGTGAAATCCCCCTCCCCCCAAAAATCAGTCTAGTCTACATGTTAATATATTCAAGGCAAATATAATAAGTTTTAATTTTAAACAGATGCTTTCGGTCAATCTGTGGATGCCATTGATTATATATTTTGCCCAACCTGGTCTAGGTTTATGAAGGGCAATTTCTTTCTGTATTTTTCTACTGTGTTGTTTTCACCGAACCAACATATTTCTGTTGATATTTTGTTTTCATCATCATTTATAGATTGATTTTATCGTTGTAATTTGTTTTTAATCTATTTAGTGAACCACTCTGGTTTCTATCAGAAGATGAACAGGGAAGAAATTGTTTATGTTTGAGATGGGGAAATAACATTTGCAAGGCAAAAAAAACATTAAAAATAATTTCTTGCATGCAGCATCTAAAGTACAAATTCACATCTTGTGACTTACCAAGAAACACAACAGTCACCTTAAAATTCCAAGCAGGTAAGACAGGTAGCAAAATTGGATGTTAACTTCACTGGATCTGTGTAAAACTTTTATATGTGCTGGCATGAACTGTGCACACACAATAATACACCAAGATCTCAGTAAGGTACCTAGTGTTTGCTTAGATTTTCAGAAACAAGAAATTTGTTAAACTATTTATTTATTTATTTAAAACATTTATATTCCGTCCTTCTCAGCCTGTAGGGGACTCAGGGTGGAGCAAAACATATATACAGCAAGCATTCAATGCCAGAACATAAAACCATAAATAGACACAAACATTAAAATCACTTATATCCATTTTAAAATCTGTTGCTTAAAAACCACCTCAGGATACCATTCTATTATTGCCTCATTGCACTCCTGCAACGGCTTGGCCCCACAGCCAGGTCTTCACCATCCTTCTAAAGAACAGGAGGGAGGGAGCTGATCTAATATTGCCAGTAAAGGAGTTCCATAGTCGGGGGGCAATCACTAGGAAGGCATGTCTGTGATGGTAGCAGGACCAAGAGCATGGCCTCCCCAGAAGATTTTAATCTTCATGGTGGTTAGTAAAGGGAGATGGATTGACATACATGCCAGGTAACCTAGTGGTAAAGGATTAACTGGCTGGATCCTGATCTGAATGGAACTAAAACCACTTTGGAAGTATGAAACTGTCATCAAAGTTTTCTTCTCTGCTTCCTCTTTCTTCTTCATTTCAAAACTGAGAGTCCAGGTGGCTTATAAAAATAAAACGAAATACAGACAAAAGCATGAAAATACATCTGTTAATACGTACAAAATACTATTATTAAAATGCAAATAAACTATCTAATGGATTAGGGCCTTTTAAGACAAATCAACTAGCAAGACAAAAGTTATTAACATTGCACATTATTAAAAGCCCTTTCCAGTCATTTCCTGAAAATGTGTTGGAACATAAAAGTTTTAATTACTGATTAAGGAACAACAAGGAGGGAGTCATCCTAGAAAACTAAGTTGGAAGTTCGAAAATATAGAAGCAGCCACCAAGAAGGTTCTCTGTCATGTTCCTGCCAGATATGTCTATAATGATGAGAGAAAGACTTTTCACAAATAGCTTAGAGCCCATGCAGACTCATATACTGCAGGAAAATACAATCCATGAGATAGAATGGATCCAAATTATGTAACATGTTATAAGGCTATAATTTCTCCC
This sequence comes from Anolis sagrei, assembly GCF_037176765.1. Taxonomy (NCBI): domain Eukaryota; kingdom Metazoa; phylum Chordata; class Lepidosauria; order Squamata; family Anolidae; genus Anolis; species Anolis sagrei. Next base: position 136,171,326 of record NC_090023.1, read on the forward strand.
ATAGTAAGTTTAGATAAAAATATGTTGTGAAGTCACAAACAATCAGGGAAATAGCCACACTACAACACAATTATATCAGCTTTGTACCATCTTAAATATCCTAGCTAATTCTATGAAATCCTGAGATTTTAATTTTATGAGAGACTTAAATCCTGAAGTGTCAATGTTCCAGACTGCCCTCAGAATAAACTGTGATGACAGCTGCATGCACCAAGTTGAACCTTTTTCAACACTGTATTGGTGCCCTGATGGGTTAAGACCAAATGAGTCCTTCAGGGTTACTTCCTTGTCCAAGATTTGTCGCCATCACTCTTTGCCAGCCAAGGAGATCCCTGAGATTTCTTAGCAGGTCTCATCTGGTAGGACAATGATAAGGCACTCAAGCAATCAGCAAGGAGTTGATAAAGCATATTGCTTTATCATTGGGATCATCTTGCTGATTATGAGGGCACCTCATTTTGATATCAGGAGACATGACCATGATGGTCAGATGCTTACAGCAAGCTCCACAGCTAGCAAGGAGTAGTGGCTTTGATACATGGATTGGATAACCCATTCCTTCTCCTCATCGTATCAGGGAAAGGGTGATAGTCACAGTGTGCATGTGCACAATAAATCAGGCCCAAACAGAGCCAATCTAACATCCAGATGGCCACAAAGCCCAAAAATGCTCCAGAGTTTCCTGCAAATTCTAGATTATCCTATGACTTTTCTTAGGGTAGAACAAAGTAAGGTTAAAGGCTAAAATTTCTGGATACTTACCTGAAGTTCCTATGCATTGTGAAATCTGCCTTCATTAGATTCTAGTTTATTTGGTGTTTGAGAGTATGTGTGTTAACAGTGTAGATGAGCCCTAAGTATTCTAAACCATGGCGATCCAAACCCTAAGTCATCCAAATCAGGGGGAAAATTCCAGGGGGGAAATACCATGGACATCATGCCAGAACTCTGTGGTATATCTTCAGCATTATTTCCCAGTATTATCAATATAAAACCTTATCATGTTAATTATGAGTTTGTACTGGGATTAGCAAAACTCCTCATGGCTTTTATACTGCTCACATTCTTCTTTTCCTCTGAACACTTGTTTGAAATTACATTTCAACTCCCCAAAGCATGTAAACAAGACTGTGTGTTCCTGATAATTAATCTTTTACATTCAATGAAAATCATGTAGGATTCACCTTTAGTGGGCTGCATGTTGTACATTGGAGTTTAAGACTATTAGTGCCGACTCACCATAATAGCAATATAAAAACTTCAGATTTAATAGTATTTCTGTGATGATAGGATTGTGTGTTCATGTAAGGCTACTGGTAGGGTCCTTCATATCAGAAAATATTTTCCTGAGGAGCCAGAATGAATGTGCCAAACATTTACTGAGCAACAGTAATAGTTAGGAAGGGGTGTGTGAGAATGGCAGAGGATTTCTCAGCGCCAACAGAAGTATGACATAGTTAACACTTATTAATATTGTGCAGAAGAAGGCACAGTAAACCTCTTTTGATGTCTTGCACTATTAAAAAACTTACCATGAGACAATCCAAAATGAAACAAGAGATAATGCCAGATATGAAGCTCCCAGGTCATGTGGCCTTCAATGAGTTACTAAGGTAGAGCAAAGGACAACTATTTGTAGTTCTGTGGCTAATGACACAACTGAAAATAAAATAAACTACTCTACCAAAGGAAGAGGATTAAGAAGCTCTCTAAAAAAACAAAACCAGGATCAAATTGTGACACAAACCATCAATTATATCAGAGTATATCTGAAGAAGAACATTCCAGAAGAATCTCAAAATACTTAAAAACAAATTTGTAAGATTAAGCCTTAATAACCAAGAGTCAGAAAACTCAGGTCTGAAGACAGGGACACTCTTAGGGAGGAATGCATAGGGCTCTATCTGCGGTCAAGGGAGGGAAGCCGGGAAGCCTCAGTGAATGTCAAATGAAACTCTCCAAGCAGTTGAAAACAGACGAGAAGCAAAAGTAAAAACAAATGACAAAAATAAAAAGATTCCAAAAACAATATATTGAAGATATATATAGAAAATATATGAAATGATGATAGATTCTTTCAAGGAAAATCATTTAGAAATCTTAATATATAAAAATGCTCATGTAGTCGTTAGTTGCCTAAAAACAAACAAACTATGGGGCCAACTGACATCAAATCTGGCCTCCAAACTTCTCATACCGCAAGGTATGACCAAAAATTACAAAAAAAACCCAAAACCGTGAAAATACCTTCACCATTCTTAAAAAAATAAAAAACTTTACCATGCATGTGCAAAACCTAGCCCCCGCCACCTCTTGTGCGAGAGGGGGAAACAAACAGCCATCTCTAGCAAAGCAGCTGGCCGTCCCTCCTTCGGAAGCAAACTAAGAAGCCAGAACAGCCCAGCAAAGCTGCTCTGAAAAGCAGCCTTTACAGAGTCTTCTCAGAGAGAGAGAGAGAGAGAGAGAGAGAGAGAGAGAGGAGGGAGAGGGAGAGGGGGAGGTGGAGGGAGGGAGGGAGAGGGAGAAGGACAGATGGAGCAAAGAAGCAAGCAAGCCTTTTGCATCAGTCAGGCAAGGAAGGCAAGAGGGAAAGGGGAGGGAGGGAGGGAGGAGGAGCCATGCCAGGAGGAGGCTACACAGGCCTCCAAAGACACACAGGGTTCACTAACAAATCTAATATTCCAGGCCTGGGCCTACTTGGGCCCTCCAGGCATTTGGGACTTCAACTTCCACAATTCCTAACAGCCATGCTGTTCTGGCTGTTAGGAATTGTGGGAACTGAAGTCCAAAATGTCTGGAGAGCCCAAGTAAGCCCAGGCCTACACACATATACAAACAACACACACATGCACATATCTACACAAACACATATCCACTCATATATACATACACACATAAATACATATATATACACATACACATACATAACACATATATACACATGCACACACATATACATATGTACATACATAAACATACACACACACACACACATATACACACACACACATGCAAACCACACATATACACATATACACATGCACACATAGATACACATATACACATACATTGCCTACTGTCATAACCTTTGAAAAGCCTTGCAGCTTAAAAGCCTGGCTTCTTCCTGCCTACAGGAAATCTTTGTGGGGAGGTGTTCCCTAGCCCAGGTTGTTTTATGCCCGCAATTCCTGTTTTCTGAGGCCACGGCAATGCGTGGCCAGGGTAAAGCTAGTGAATCTATAATTTTAGAAAACGAAATTGAAGCTGCACTGAGAGAAACTGGGATATATACATTAACAGGATCATTAATATTAAAGTTATTGTGATCCCTGCCATTACATTTCTCTTTTCTACGTATTGTTGTGAAAGATGGACAGTGAAGAAAGCTGTTTGTTTATTTACCATACTTATGTCCCACCTTTCTCAATCCCGAGGGGATTCCAGGTGGCCTTACAAAGGCAACAATTCAATGCCACACGTACATACATCAATGGATAACAAAACATTAAAACCATCCAATTAAAACATAACATTAAAATAACAACATTGTGTAGTCAATCACAAATTGAATCATTTGAAATGTATTGCTGGATAAGAGTTCTAGGTCTATCATGGATTGATAAGTAGACCACAGAGCAAATCAAGCCAGAACCTTCTTTAGCAGTTAAGATGACTAAATTAAGACTGTCATACTTTGTACATTGGTGGAAGAACATCACTCTACAAAATACAATAATACTTGATAAGGTAGGTGGCAATAGGGAAAGCGGAAGAGTGCATTACAGATTGATAGAGTTTGTTAAGGAAGACATTTTCTTACTCTGTAAGATTTGAGCTGGGCCACAGATGATAGGGTCATTTGGAGGGCTTGCATTCATGGGGCTGCCATAAGTTGAAGTTGACCTGATGACAGTTAGAAACAAGGACAAGCCATAAATAATAGTTGTGCTACTATGGTGGCATTCTGCTTGAGGGCCTCCCATAAGCATCTGACTGCCTGCTGTGAAAGCAGAATGTTGGAGTAGATTACTGTTTTATGTGCTCCACCAGAGCTCTTCCAATCTTCAATTCAGTAGTTAGAAATATACTGCATTGTGTAATATACATTCAGATAATTGGAGGATTAGGTATAAAGGGAAGAAATATAAATCATACAGGGTAAAGATGAAAACAAGAGAAATGAAGTGTGAGTGAGCACCCTAGAAAAGATGGATGGACGAACCGAATGATGAATGTGAAGCTGACAGGCATTTCAGAACTTCTAAAGTGCCTGAGTAATTAATGAGGGGTGGGGCTGAAAGAAAAAAACGAATAGCTAAATAGCTAACATTGAATGGGAAGACACGCCATGGCAAGATGAATTATCTGGAAAGGAAAATTTAAAAATGAGAGCAAAGACTGACTTCGGGTAAAATGTTAGCGAGTGAGAACAAAGCCATGGGGAAAGAGGTAAACAGTGGAAGGGGGCAACAAACTCCATTGCTTCCCATCATGTGTCTGTCTCAAAAAAAAAGCCCCACTTTTGTTCTGACAGCTAGACATGATTCTTGTGTGTGTCTCCCAGAACTGGTGTGCTTTCATTCCCCACCAATGGCCTCAAGAGAGCACAGTGCACCATTTCTCCTGAAGCAGGGAACCTGCCATAGAAGTAGGCAATTCCAGGGAATTGCTTGGGCTGTTTTGGTGCTTTTGGTCCTACCATGAGCTTCCCCAACCCTGAATTGTTTCAACATTTTGTTGGTAAAATATCCATGAGCCGGATCCATCACTGAGGATGTTCAGCGTGGCAAAGTGTGTGTGTATGGGGAGGGGTGTGGTGAGCTGTGTTCTATCACTGCTCTAAGAAACAGTACTAGCTGTTTACTCATGGCATGGCTGTTCGCTTGCTAAATACAGAATTTGCTACACTACAGAATCCCCTTGTACATGGCCAAGGAGAGCTATTGCAACCATAATTCATCAGCAATAATAATAATAATAATAATAATAATAATAATAATATACCCTACCCTAATATACCCTGCACACATTATTCACCAGTACATCACACAGTCCTAGACACTTGGAAAGCCTTCGATGTATGATTGAATACAAAAGCAAACACAGTGATCTAGTTTGCTGTGTAGTAATCTTGTTGTGTATCTTGTTGTTGTTGTTGTTGTTGTTGTTGTTGTTATTATTATTATTATTATTATTACTATTTCTTACCTGCCTCTCCCTGTGGCTTGAAGTAGGTTACAACACAATAAAAAACATGAACATTGCAAAAATGCAACAAATATACATACTTGTATAAAAGATCCACTTTAACGGGCCAGTAACTTTCCATCTGGTCCTCTAACATCTGTGCTAGCTTTATCAACTCTGAGCAAATTGTCACTTGAGTGGAAGCAGGCAGCAATGCTTCTCCCCACTCCATCTCTCCCAGTGTGACCAAAGTGATGGTAAAACCATGGGTAAAATCATATCACTCAGAAGATTCAGTGTCTCTGAATACTGTTTTTGTCAGCCGCAATACAAAATTTTAATCTTACAGGCCCATCATGAAAAGAATAGGAGTGTAGATCATTGAAATCCACAGAGAACTTTCTACTCCTTCTCTGGAAAAAAAAGGCATGTTGCCTGAGGCCGACTGTAAAATATACACTGCTAACAAAATATTTGAGCTATTAGAAGGGTAGGGCATTAAAGTCATTAGCAGTGAAAACACAATTTGTGTTCAACATACTCTGTGAAGTTGAAATCATTTCCGTGTAATCTCACACAGAGCTTGGTAGTCACAACAAGTTGTCCGTAATTAATTCATTCCCCCACGAACAAAGATATCATTATGTTCCATTATGATTCAATGAAAAGATGGATAGCTTCCCTCCTTTCTGTTATATAACAGTAACTTTAAAGGTTATTTTGTATATTCATGGGGTAATGGTGGAGGGGGAAGGGTTCAAAGTTTGACTCATGCTCTGCCTCATGTTTTGCTGTGAGTGTTGAGGTGACAAAGAGGTGGACAAGAGGAAAGTGTGTTTTGTACCAAAGAGCACAAGCTTTTAGCATTCATATTATAGAGAAGTATCACATCAACACCCACAACCGAGAAGATGACAGCATCACAAGTTACAGTTCAAACCATCATACAACTTTGCTACTTATTTTAAAAATGCAAGATTTTTTTTAAAAAAAAAATCTTTAAAAAAATAGCAAGAAAGGAAAACAATACACTGTTTTCAGAGATCTGGGACCACTATCTCTCTCTCTCTCTCTCTCTCTCTCTCTCTCTCTCTCTTTTTTTTTTTTTTTTTTTTTGAAAAAATGAAAGTTTCTAACTTTTCCTATTACAAATATTGTTTGGCACATCAAGAAAATGCTACATCTTTGACGCGCAAATGTTTTAAATATATTTCTTATCCTCACTCTTATTGAACAATAATATGATACTAAAAACGGGTTCTTACACTGGATATATGCTAATGTATTCTAGCACATGCCTGTCATTCATAATTTATTGTAAACTCTACCAGTTATTATGCTGCAGCTGTGTGTAGTAAGCCCATCATGGCCATTTCCACTTCCTAGACAGACACCTCTCCACAAGAGTCAACATTGACATCGAAATACAACACTGTCTGAGCTCTGCAGGTGCAGCATGTTTTCAAATGAAACAGAGTGTTGCAAATATTTTTAGAAGACATGTGAACAAATGTCAGTGTTGTGGAAGAAGCAAAGATCACCAGTATCAATGCAATGATTCTCTTCCATCAACTTTGCTGTACTGGCCACTTTGTCCAAATGCTCAATCATCATCTTCCAAAGCAGTTACTTTTCTCCTCACTTCAAGAACAGAAAACAGAATGTCAGTGGACAGCAAAAGAGATTTAAAGATGGGCTTAAAGCTAACTTTTAAAAATGTGGCATGAACATCGAGATCTGGGAAACCTTGACACTTGAGCTTTCTGATTGGTAGTCATCTGTTACCAATGCTACTAAGGATTTTGAAGAGGTACAAATAGAGGGTAAAATGGAGAAATCTGCCAAAGGAAGGGCACATCAACCAAACCCTTGTCATGACCAGCTTCCATCTGGAAATATATGTCCTCACTATGAAAGACCATGTGGACCAGCATAGCTCTCTGCAGTCATTCATGGACCCACCACCAAGACTCTACCTTTGGAAGGCAATCATTCTTGACAATGAATTATAGCCTATGATGTTTTAAAGGCAACTCAAGATTTTGAGATGACCTATAACAATGCAGTTTCTTTTGCTAACATGGTATTGTTTAAAAAACATACACACACTCAGCAACATTTTATAATTTTGGAAAGGCAGTTAAAAAGATGCAATATGATAACAGCACAGTAGCAACATGTTTGGTGGCAAAGTTGCTACTCCATTTCATGTGCTCCCCTGAGAAAATGGAGAAAGAACTTTAAATTTTTCAAGGTGAGCATGATAACTTCTAAGGGATAAAAGGATGTGATATATGGGCCTTCCTTTCCAAAGTGGAGACAATCTTTTAAACACTTAAAAAAATAAAATAAAAGGCTCACAAGCTAAAATCAGTGGTTAGCAAGCCTTACTATCCAAGTTCTTCTTCTTGTGTAAGATTGCAATAACATTATACCAGTCAATGACAACTGGAAACACTTTCTAACCCTCATCTGGATGGACAACAGACAGTCAGACAGACAGATAACAGATAAACAGAAAAAGCAAAGTGATTTTTTTTCTGGGGTATTTGATCTATGAGAATGCCAGTGTATTTCAGAAAATGAAAACTACACAATTTCTGAAGTAATGTATATGGGGGCAAAATGAAGGATAATCCACAGTACTAAAGTACCCACAGCCAGAAAATAGATGCCTTCAAAATATTATTTTCAGGAAGTGACAGATCTATTTTTCTAATTTTTATCTCTTTTTTGTTTGTTATTCAAATGTTGTCACTTTTATACACAAAAAATAGACACATACACAAAAAACAGGAAATAGATATAGATCCTGAAAGAAAGCAACTGTTTTTATTTTTTTGTAGGAAGAGCTAGTTTTAATGAGGTGGAGAAAATATTCAAAGACAAGAGAGAGGGAAATAGGAAAGGGGCTTATCAATTATCTCAAGGAGATCTCAAGTCCCTTTCTTGTTTTTCTTTCCCCAGTGTTCTAATAGGCTCGGGGGATATTGTCTACCCCATTGTACATATTCACCTATTTCTTGTTCCCTTGAACAGAATGGAAACAGAAGGAGAATTATGGTATGCCATGTGCTCTGAGAACACAGATGACAAGGATTGTCCCAACTGTAACTTAGGTTGAATCTACACTGCCATATAATGGATTTTGTAACTGCATTAAACAGCAGTTTAGAAAATTCTGGCTGAGCAATTCGGAAAGTTGTAGCCTAAAGAGGACCTTTCCCACAAGTCCTAGGACCCTGAAAGAAAATTTCCCATAAGGAATTAACTGTCCACTTGTTTTCTCAATTAGCCTTATACAGGTGGCCTGTGAAAACTCACCTCCCACTGCAGGAGAAGGTTCATGTTGAAAGTAATGGGGCTTAGTAAAACACATTTCCCATTGGTTGATAAGAAAGGCTAATAGCAATCACTCCTGATAGTTGGAGGTAAAACCATGGATTAACTAAGGAAAGAATGAAAGCTACATCCAGAGACATGAAAGTTATGCTTCCAACAGGGTCAGACCTAACTCTTTATGCTACTGATGTTTCCAGAGGACAACTGTTCTTTAAAAAGCTGGTAATAGAAGATCTCTGTCCTCAACATCTAATATGCTGCATTATAGGGGATAAACAGATAGTTGTTTAAGTTCCTCTTTGAAAGAATGGAAGGATGATTGCAAGAGGTAGAGCAGATCATATGAGGCATTACTGATGAATGCAAATCTCTGAGGATTAGATAGCAGTGTTATAAAAGATGTTAATTCCTTACATGTAAAGCCTTTATGACTCATTTATATATTGCCCCAAGAGTTGATATGGAATGCTAAGCTATGTGCTTTCACAATGTGATGTCTTTGTTCCTCTCGGAGGGGAATAGTGTGTGTGAGTGTGCATGTTTGCCCATTTTAATAGAATTGGCTAAAAGATTGTTAAGCTGCCTACTTATTCTCCCAAGATAAAAATCCTAAATAGTCCAACACTTGGGAGTTCAGTGTAGTATGTGTATATATGTATTAAAAACTTTCATATGTTCACAAGCATATAATGATAAGATCAGATAAAATATTCAGCGCAGCTTGGAACATGGAAATGGCTGCTACCGTGGTTTTATGTCCTTTAAATTTTAATGTTTTTTCAAAATTTTACTTTTTTAAAAAGTTGAGTTAAAATGTAATTTTAGTGAGCTGTCTAACTTGGTGGCAATGTCTCATTATTGTTTGATGTCAATGTTTAACATGTTCTTTAAATTTGTTGTATGTCTTGTTTATTAGTTGGTTGTATAATACGGCATTGAATATTTGCTGTTATATGTTGTTGGCCACCCTGAGTCCCCATTGGGGAGATAGAGTGGGCTGTAAATAAAGATTATTATTATTATTTGATACACAACAAGATTAGTACACAGCAAACAAGATCACGATGCTGGCTTTTGTATTCAATCAAACATCGACTCTTTCCAAGTATCTAAGACTGTGTGATATATTGACAAATAATGCACGTAGATCTGAGTAGAGTGGCCTTTTGCAGCTGACAGATGATAATTTTGTCAGTGCCAATTGTGTTTAAGTGCAGGCCAAGAGAGTTACAGATTAGCTAACAAACAGCAAAAAAAAAAAATCCTTCAGTTCATCAGTCAAAATAAATAGGGCTGGGAAATGATGTTTGTTCAGTTTTTACCATTGCCCCCCACCCCCCATTTACAACATTCTTTAAGCCTTCAATTTGTCTATGATGGAAAGATGTGGCCATTGTTTACAGATTTTTAGGTGACAATGTTTTAACATACCTAATTTGTCTGTCCACCTCTATGTTAATTCTTTACTACCATTTCTCTCTTTTTTTCCTGTCAGGAGTGACTTGAGAAACTGCAAGTCGCTTCTGATGTGAGAGAATTGGCCGTCTGCAAGGACATTACCCAGGGGATGCCTGGATATTTTACCATTCTGTGGGAGGCTTCTCTCATGTTTCCGCATGAGAAGCTGGAGCTGACAAACAGGAGCTCACCCCACTCCCAGATGTGAACCACCAATCTTTTGGTCAGCAGTCCTGCTGCCATAAGGGTTTAACCCAAATTAACAGTTACAAATATTTTAAGAGAAAGCAAAAAGCTCTCCTTGAGCCTTTAACCTCACTTCTGAAAATTCTGGAATGTGTCTTATCAGCTTCCTACTGTTCAACATGTGATTTTACCCACAATAACGACATGTACTACAAACTGAAATGAAAAAGAAGATAAAAGAGCACATAGCTCTAGTTGAGACAATGAAGAAAAAAATAGCACGCCAGCTTTAGGTATGGCCAAATGATTTAGAAGCAGAATATTATCTAGGAAAATTGCAGTATGTTATCCTAAAGTGTCATCTTAGAAAATTATAATGTGTTATCATATTTGACCTCATCAGCGACAGCATCTTGATTCTAAATGTTACCGAATCCACCTCCTTGATCGCAAGCATCACTGTGCACTCAGAATGATAAAGGCTGGAGGGAATCATTGTCAGTGTGATGAAGAGGACATTCTGCACTCAATTTTACCAGTAGAGCAGAGATCCCATGGTAGCAGGAGTGGGGGAAGGTCATAACTAAAGCTGTATAACTCTACAGGAGCCATTGATTTTCAATCATAGAACAAGAAAGTGGAAACTATTTCCTCCTGAAGTGGATCTGTTTGCAGGGCAGTAATGATATGTTGGAGAAGATAGCCCTTAATGAACACAGTATAAAACAGACTTCTTTTGTCATCTGCACTTCAATTTTAGATGGCACTATGGATGACTAAGTGAGCATTACTTAGGCCACGCAAGGCCAAGGCATACAAAAATCGTTTTTGAACTTTGCATTTGCATAACAAGTGGGAGAATTTATTATGCATTTTAGGATGAATTTTCAAATCAATATGTGAATGAAAGGAAAGGTCAGTTATCTTACTGTGACGCTAAATTTTATAGCAAAGTTTGTCAACCAGAAAATATGAAAAAAATGTACATTGGGGAGAGTCATGCAAAACCTAATAAAAACTATAGCTAAAATGCATTATAGTAGAAAACCCCCCTTTTTTTCAAAAAGTATACAGATTCAGCATTCTTATCCAAAATTCTAGATTCCAAAATATACCAAAATCCACATATGTGGCTAAGATGATTGCTTTCTGATGGTTCAGTGTATATAAACTTTGTTTCATGCATAAAAGTATTTGAGATATTGTAGAAAATTACCTTCAGGCTTATTGTTTAAAGTGTATATGAAGCATAAATTAATTGTATGTTTGTATTCAGGTCCCATCTCCAAGATAGCTCATTGTGTGTGTGTGTATCTTCTGATCTCAAGCACTTTAGAGAAGTGATATGCAACCATTTTAGTCTGGTTTGAAGCCTGGTTATGGGACAGAGGCAGCTTTGATCGCCTTGGTGGATGACCTACACAGAGAACTAAATAGAGGGAGTGTATCCCTGTTGTTTTCATGGACCTTTCAGAAGCTTTTGATACCATCGACCATGGTATCCTTCTGGGTCACCTTTCTGGGATGGGGCTTGGAAGTATTGCTCTTCAGTGGCTTTGTTCCTTCCTGGAGGGATGTTCTCAGAAGGTGCTGGGGGACTTCTGTTTGACTCCTTGGCCACTGGCCTGTAAGGTTCCTCAGCGCTCCGTGTTGTCCCCATGTTGTTCAACATATACATGAAACTGCTGGGAGAGGTCATCCAGAGTTTTGGTGCACGGTGCCATCTACAGCCAGATGACACCGAACTCTACCAGTCCTTTCCACTTTATTCCAAGGAAGTGGTTCCTGTACTAAACTGGTGCCTGGCAGCTGTAATGGACTGGATGAGGGCAAACAAATTGAAACTTAATCCAGACAAGACAGAGGTGCTCCTAGTCAGTCATAAGACAGATCTGCAAATAGGGAGTCAGCCTGTTAGATGGGGTTATACTCCCCCTGAAAATACAAGTTCACTTTTTGGAAGTACTCCTGGATTAGAGTCCGAACCTGGAGGCCCAGGTATCAGCTGTGATCATGAGTGTTTTTGCACAGTTAAAGCTAGTGTGCCAACTGTGCCAATTCCTGGAGAAATCAGATTTGGCCATGGTGGTACATGCCTTGGTTACATCCCAGTTGGACTACTGTAATGCACTCAACATTGAGCTGCCTTAGAAAAGTGCTCATAAACTTTGGTTCATCCAAAGAACGGCAGCCAAACTGCTAATTGGGACTGGCTATGGAGAGTGTACAACTCCTCTGTTGAAACAACTCTGCTGGCTGCCAAGACATTTCTGAGTACTGGCTTTGACCTACAAAGTGCTGGCTTTGACCTACAAAGCCCTATATGGCTCCAGTACAGGTTATCTGAAGGACCTTATCTCTTTCTAGGTACTAGGGAGACATCTACTAGGGAAGGCCTTCTCTCAGTCCCCCCAGCTGCTCAAGCACACTTGGTGGGAACACAAGAGAGGGCCTTTTCAGTGGGTGGACCCAGACTGTGGAACTCCCTTCCAAGAGAGACCAAAATGGCCCCATCACTGCTGGCCTTCTGCAAGCAAATAAAGACTTTCTTCTGCCATCAAGAAAGTGGTTAAGGGCAAGGGGCAGGGGGTGAGTGGGTGGGTGGGAGGATATGAGTTGTAATGGCCATTTTTTGTATTTATTGCATTTTAATTCTGCTTTTACCATACTGTTAATTTTTTTTAACTTTTGTATTACTTGTCTAGTGTGGATTGTTAGCCACCTTGAGTTCTCATGGGGAAAAAGGCAGAGTATAAACAAAGTTTTTAATAATAATAATAACCTGAATTAGACAAAATTGTGTATTTTCTGTATTGTATTAATACATATTGGTAAAATCATTTTAAAATTTAACATTTTTTAAATGTTCAGGATGTTCCTGGTTTAAAATTAGGAAAACAAATTAAAATTTTAATAGAACTAAATTTGGGGAAATAATAAACAGAAAAAAGCCAAAGTCAACAAATTTGTCCATTGCTTTTTATAGTCTTCAAGCAACAGGCAAATGAATGGTATACACTAAAGAACTAAATTGCAGCTCTTAACATAATTATGCCCTGGATAAATACAGTCATCTGCTTAGAAGGCCAGCTCTACCATTAGACAGAGTGAGATGGCTGCCTGAGGCAGAGGACAGCGTGAGTCACGGTATGGCAGCAAAGTTTTGGAGAACAGAATTGTCATGCTGTACTAGCCTGCTGTCTCACTGATATTCAATTAAAATTAAAAATGGAATTTAAAACACATGAATAAACAAATTTAACACCCACCAAGTTGAAAAGCTCCTTCCTCAGCAGTCAGTTAGTTACAAAGATCCAGCCTAATTAGAAGGTGTTTGCCTTCCAGCAGGAGAGATCTCAGCCTAGATATTCCCAGTTACATGAAATAACCTTAGGTATCTAAACCTTGGAGAGCCCAGACAATACTGACAAGGTAGAGGTATGGTCTGACTCACTATAAGGCAACTTCCTATTGTCCCTGTTGACCTCCTTTACTACCTTAAATCTCCAATTTTGCAGGAGTCAGGCCAGGCAAAGAACTTAAGAAAGAGTCTTTAATATACCACTAAAGAGATCGTGGTATAGAAGTGCCCACAAAGTGTCACTGGTGATCCAAAAACCATCATTACCTTTATTTGGGTCTCGTTTCTAAAAAATGGAACTATAAATTGTGAGGTTGGTTTGCTTATTTTTTATTAAGGAGAACATGATGGATTGCCCTTGCCCTACCCTCTTTCACCCCCAACAGTTGGAACAGTTGTATAAATCATGCTGGAACCCAGTCAATCACTTATTCAAATGAAATAAGCAATTTGGATTTAATCCTAATGCTGATTTTATTCAGTACTTGATTAGAAAAATGTTTTGACAAGTAGAGGATTATGCTGAGCAAGCATTTCTAGATTTGGCTTACTTGTATTTCTTCAGGAGAGAAATAGGCTTAGAGGTTTTCGACCTACACAGAGCTCATGGGTTTTGATTCTGAGTGGAGTGGATAGTGGAGAAATAATGCATCATTTTCTCAGAATTACCAGGTTGTCCTTTTCTATGTTTACCTTTCCTATTTTTAGATACTTAAACCACAGTGTACAAGATCTGTCACAGGCCTTTTGCTGGAACGTCAGTGAGTCTCAATCTGCCTTTCACTCTAATTATTGATTTAAAATATATCAAAACTCTAAGGTAAAGAATCTGCTTGTTTCTCTATAACAGTGGTTCTCAGTCTGTGGGTCCCCGGGTGTTTTAGCCTACAACTCCCAGAAATCCCAGCCAGTTTACCAGCTGTTAGGATTTCTGGGAGTTGAAGGGCAAAACATCTGTCGACCCACAGGTTGAGACCCACTGCTCTATAAGATCACATGGAGTAATTTGAAAGTATTGCTTTGTTATATTTGTTATATTGTAGCACAAATAGAGACCAAAATCATGTCTCATGCACTTAAGACTAACACAGTTATGACCAGTAATATTTTTACATGTGTATGTGTATTATCTTAGTGACTTTTATTATAACTCAGAAAGGTGTTTTCTTTCTGATGGTGAATGAAAGAGGAAAATAGCATACTTATAGGCAATCATCGGGTTTTTGCCAGAGGAAAGATGTGAATTAGAGGATTCCTAATGTCATCATTTTTTTCTTATCCCCCAAATGTCACAGGGCATGATGTAGGGAAGGAAGGGATGAGGATACCAGGAAGAAAACCTATAGACATATTGAAAAATTGTCAGATTGCACAATTGTCCTTGAATGCCTACACATCCACTGACAAGAGTGGATTATAAGCATTCTTTCATCCGAATCTCTCTAAACACTGTCTATTGTTAATACCACCTTTTTTCTAGTTTGCAGGCCCCAAAGCAAGCTGGAGTTGGATACTGGTGGGATTTAATAAACAGCAACAAATATCAAGCATCTTAAAGGTTTCTTATCTTTTACAAAAACTGAGTGTCCAATAGGTAATAAGAGACTGCTCATTGAGGAAATCTGATTTCTTGCCTCACAAGGCTGCAACTTGAGCTCCAGAGTCAGGGATTAATGTCAATGAAAGCTTTATTCACAAACATTTCCATATTCATGAGTCTCTGACACTTGCAGGCAATGTGTTAAGAAAAGAGAACTAAGCTAACTTGATAACAGGCACACAGGAAGCCATAGAAAATTAACTGTTTTCTTACTGAGTTGCATTTACCTTCTCTTGTAGAGTATGTGAGTTCACTTTATAAAACATATTTGTGATTATGTTCTAACACTGCTTGTACTCAGCATGTTCTTCATTTCCTTGGGTGTGCATTCTGATTTTTTTCTGATGCTTCCTCCTTGACTAGGGCAAATGTATATGTACTGTAGTATATGCATGAATGCAAATGAATTCACATAGCTCTTAACATGTTTCTTTGTTTTTCTTACTAAAGCCAATTGAAACAACAAGCTGTATCCACCAGACACAATCTAAGATTAAACATTTTTTTTTAAAAAAAAATTCTTTTCTTCAAAGAAAATACTTAGGAACAGTTTAACACACAGCAGGTAGACTCGAAACGCCAGTCAGTGACAGATGTTGGGGAAACAATGAGTCCACTGATGGTTTCACTTCAGTCATTAAATGAGCTTTTCAAAGTGCTGAACTCCATTGATAACTACATTCAGCACCTTGGAGAACTCCTTCAAAGCTAGCCAAAATTTGGAATGGATTCTCTGCCCCACTAACAGGTGAGCCACCAGATGCTGCTGCAAGCTGCAAGGTATAATGTAGACAGTTATCCTTTCTGCGAGTATATGGATGTTATATGCACATCAAAAGTGACCACTTTTCAGCATAAGTGCAATATATTGGAAGATGTGGAACACTTATGAATGTTTTAATTTGCCAAGCTTGAAAGATAGAAAGAGCATCCTAACAGTTACTTAATGTCTTTTCATATAGGTTTGAACAAGAATTTATTATTTATTTATTTATGTATTTAGAGTTTTTATAACTCGGTCTTCTCGACCTCCGAAGAGGGACTCAGGCCGGCTAACAGCAGAAAATTCAACACAAATATAGTAAACATAATAGCATCATAATACATTAATACAAATTACATTAAAATACAGATCATACAATATCATACAATTACAAAGACCATGTCGTCAGAATAAAATCACAAATTCATCACCATCCGCCGGTGTGGTCAGTTGTTATTGACTCGATCATCATTCTGCAAATGCTATATTCCAAAGCCAGGTTTTTACCAGCTTTCTGAAAGTCAGGAGGGAAGAGGCCGATCTAATCTCCAATGGGAGAGAGTTCCAGAGCCGAGGGGCCACCACCGAGAAGGCCCTGTCCCTTGTCCCCACCAGACGCGATTGCGAAGGTGGTGGGACCGAGAGCAGGGCCCCTCCAGAAGATCTTAACAACCTTGATGGTTCATAGGGGAGAATCCTTTCAGTCAGGTAAACAGGGTATTTATCAGGCTACCGCATATGGGCAGCAAAATGTATTTGTCTCAATGTCTCAGAAGTGCTTGGCTTGATGAGTTTGCTATAATATTAACTGAAAACCATTGAAATTTCTCAGACAAAACAATGTTCTTCTTTCCTTTGCATTAGATTAAGTTTGCCTTATCAATTAAATAGCATTATTAGATGTTCCTTTTCCTCCCGAAGAACCACTAGAAAGTAATGAATTTCTTTATCCCATGTACAGTTCTAAAATCAAAGTGATCCACTAAATGGACTAATACTTGAACATGGAGTGAAAGCTGAGTTAAAAGTCATGTTCCTAGTGAATAGAGTCTGAGCCATAGTGCTGAAAATGCATCACGTTACTTTAAAAAAGGCATACCATTTGTGCTAATCCATGGCTAACATCATAATACTGAAGATACTGAAGCAAAGTCCCATTGCTTGCATTCATAGCATAGTTCTTAAATTAGATGAAAATGACATTTTTAAGGGACACACTTGCTTGCCATGATAAAAACTGCTGTTGGAAAGAGTCCGGGAATTTCTAGCTATGTATAAGTGGTACATCAGTTGATTTCAAAAGGTCAAGACATGCCAGAAGACTTAGAACATTAAATGGCTTTCCTTTTCAAAGAGTAAACTTGGAAGGATGCAATCTGACAAGCATCACATAGATGTTCTGGATTTTAAAATTAGGGGGGGGGGGGTGTTAAAGACAATGCCAGATCATTTGAGATGTGATGTGGTTATTTGCAACATTACAGTGCGATTTTCTACATGTGTACTCAAAAGTAAGTCTCACTGTGTTTAATGGGATTTTCGGATTTGGCACTAAATTAGAAAGTATGAGATTGGAACCAGAATCCATGCATTTGATAAAATTATTGCAGGGAGTTTGTGGGAGCTGTCACTTGAAATTATAACTTTATTATAAAATTGTGCACTTTTTATTGCATTCCAAACTGAAAAATGTAACACTTTATAAATTAATAAAATTATCTCTATCAGAATTCTCATACATATCTGAAGATAAACACTTGATTAAATGCCAATGAAAGAAAGGATCCAAACATGGGTTTGGAAATTACAGGCATGGACTATCCAAAAATAATAAGTTAACAAGAAGTAATGGTGATGCCTCCATACCATTCTTTCATCAGTTGTATTGTTTTCTACACATGAAAGGTATTGCTTTCCAAAGAAAACAGGAAGCTATCCCTTCATACTGTCAGGTTCTTGGAGTGTAGCCCAAAAAGTAGCTTTTCTGATCACCACACCTTCCTTGAGTAGAAGATAATAGAACAAGTGACAGAATGTGCAGTGCTAACTTGCTGTCATTCATGCATTTACAGAACACAGAATACACAACAAAAAGAGCTTTATTGGGCTTACCATATGTCCTTCCTTTTCAGAGATGAAATTTCTGTCCAGGTGGATGGTCTGAAATAATCAAATGGTGAATGTGTCTTTGTTTTTGCTTTGGTTACCCTAGCTTTGTTGTCTCTTACAAAGTAGTACTTGTGTACATTAATTCACTCATTTTCTCATATCTCCAGGGATGTGCATGAACCATAACAATGCATCTATGTCCCAATTAAATGTAGAATATTAATCATCATTCAACGTGTACTTTAAATTTACTGAACCCAATACATCAAATTGTTTGGGGGCTATAGTTTGGCTTTTAGCTATAGGACATGGAGCTTGAAAATGTGTTGTGGAAAACTTGGAGGGTCTTTGGAGGCTCATAAGTGGTCCTCAGTATCATTTTAAAAAGTCAAGCTCTCTTTAAAGATAGATTATCCATAGGTTTGATTCTGTAATCTGTTGCAGCAGAACTTTACTATAGTCTACACGAGGTTCCCAGTTCTAGCAGAGATGCAATAGTAATCTAATCCTCTCTGAGAAATAGTTTTTACTGAAGCTCAAAGGGACCTAATTTTTAACAGTGATGCAATTCAAAGTGATATCTTATATTAGTGTGGCTGCAATGCCTGTGTCCAAAGACTCCTTCTGTTCACAGAGTGCATAGTAGTCTTGTAAATTCTTCAAAGATCCAGGTTTGGGCAGGGCTCAACTTTAACTCTTTCACCAGGCTTTGGCAAAGACCTGCATAAGAGTATATGCAATGTGCAGGGAGCATAAGCTTTTGTGGAATTCTGTCTCTCTTGCAGAAGCATGGTGTGAACCTTCAGTACTCGGAGAAATATACAAATGTATATATTTCAGACAGGAACTTCAGCATCAGAAATGTGCCTGGTTAGCTACACATCAGTCTACAATCGAAGAAGAGCATGTATACATTTGTACGCATCTCTGTTCTCACAGGATTTATGGAAAATAGCAGATGTTGACATGAGGTTGGGATCACCAGTAGGCAATACTTGAAACCACAAAGAAGTATAGATAAAGCACAGATAAGCAAGCAAACAAGCATAGATAAAGGGGTAAACATATGTATCAAAGGCAGAAAATAGTACATTTTGAAAATAATACTGCATTGGAAGTGGCAGCAAAAGGGGAAACATGAGTCTGATTGCCATAGAAAAACAAATACTTTTCCTTGGAAAGGTTAATTTCTGTACATACAAGCATAATGAAAATCACTATATTAATGAATTCAATGTACTAAAATATATGATATCTGTTCAGACTTTTGCAGATATATCAGAAATTACTGGAAGTTTCCTAAACCATGAATTTCTTTTTCAATTTCTTTCTTTGTTTCCGCAAGTGTCAACTTGAAATTAATCATAGAGGTCCTGGGAACCAAATTTTTGACAGGAAAAAGCAATCAGAAAAGTATTTTTCAAAATGCAATTAAAATTTGATACATCAACAGTGGTGTATGACAACCCATTGTAGAATGTGGAGATGGTAGAAGGGCCTAAAGTAAACTTTCATGGACAGTACAAAGAAGCTCCTATTCACAAGATGACAGTACCTATGATGTTGGAAGTATATATGAATGCACAAAGCTCACTGCATCTCAAAAATGGATAACATCTTCTTAGATGGGCTACGGGTCTTTAAAGAGAAAGATTTTTTTTTGTAAATAATGACATAGGTTTTTACAGAAGATCACATTGTATAGAAGTGTTAAGGTTTTCTGTCTTCCTTCATCCTGTGGACAGAGGATGCAAACAGGACAAGGCTGTATTCTAAAGTAGAAGTTCCTTCCTGGGTCCCCTGGGGAGATGGGGTGGGATATAAATAAAGTTTTTTTTATTATTGTTGTTTTTGAACAGTTAGCAAATTCTGCAGGCATCACACCTTTCTCTGCTATGGTTCTGTCCCATTGGTTTTCAACCCATCTAAAGGGTTTCTGGAAAAATGAGTACATGAGACCTGGCGTTATCTTCATCTTTGCTGGATGGAGATATCACCTAGTACAGGTAATTCCTGGGTTACAAACAATATAGGTTCTAAAATTTTGTCTTTAAGTTGAATTTATATGTAAGTAGGAACAGATACACTTTTAAGTGTAACTCTAGTAAAAAAAAATCTTATTTTCAGTTTTGGATAGGATAGGGAAGAGTTAATTTTTTTTTTTTTGCTGTCTGTGCCCATTCAGAAGATTTCACTTCAATTTTTGTCCCTGTGACAATTGGATTTTGAAAATTTTGATCTATCATGGAAACAAGGATTGGTGACAAAGCTTCAATGGATGAATCCCTTTCCCATGATAACTCTTATATGAGTGAATTTCCCTTCCCAGAGGTAGATTTCCTCTCACCTCTTATTGTCTCACCCATTTGTAATTAGGAGATGTATGTATGTTGGATGTTTGTAACTCAGGAACTGTCTATACTGCAGACTATAGACAAATGCAAATTTCTAAAATTAATTAACCATTTTAAAAAAGCCAAATACATTGAAGAGCATATCCTTGGGGTTCCCTTATTAGTCATGCTTAATTTTCAGGTATCTAGGTTTCATGGAATTATGGTGGAGATGTGCATAAACATATAGACAAAAAGTCACATAATTCTAAACCCCATTTAAGCATTACATACTATGGTGCAGAAATTATTAGAATTTGTGTACTTCTCTTCAGACTCACTGGTTCTTGTGTGAACAAAGCAATCACAGAGAAAATAAGAATAACATACTCCCTTTCTTGCATGTTGACTCAAGAAGCTGAATAACACTTGTCTAGCACTGTATTTTTCTTTATTAGAATAGATGTTTCTCAGCAAACTATATGAGGAAATGGAGGCTAACAACCAAATTGTTGGATCAATATTTGCCATCCTCTTCCAAATAGGAAGTTCCCAGGGGGAGGTCAAGGGCATAAATATAGGTACCATTACAACTATGTTGATGAATATATAACAGTTTTCCAACATTATGAATCCCAAAGCTGCTGTATATAATTCCATGTATTTTTACAAGTTGGAAATTTGTTAGGTATGTGATGGGTGCATTGAACAATATCCTTTCTTAAGCAAATGAAAACTTTCCACAAGCTATCAATATTGAACATAGAGCAAAATATATGTGGTTATTCTCACATTTGATGATCTCTATTTTAACACAGTCAAGAAAAATCCTTAGTTGTAATGCATGGGATAGAGTGATTTTACAATTGACCCGAGTGCCACAAAATCCAAATGAATCAGGATTGGTTTAGGGAAATACAACTTGACCATTACTAATCTTTGGTATGCTGAAGTTAAAAGAACATATATTCCAAGTGACTATTTATGCATTTATCAAGTTTTTGAAAGAGGAAAAAAATTACATTGGGAAACAGTTCCATAAGGAAAACCTGACAGCACCATCATCCTGCCTTTTCCCAGTCTGTGACTCAAAACAATTCTATTAAAATAAAAGTTGAAACAGACATGAGCAAGACAAAATAAAAATTAAAATGTAATTATCTGTAAAAATTAAAACAAGCCAAAAGCCATTTAAAACAACAACAAGCAATTCAGTCTTCAAAAGTCTGCCAAAACAAAATATGTTTCACCTGCCTGCAGAAAAATAGCAAGAATGTGCCAGTTTAACCAATCTAGGAAGGAAGTCCCAGAATCCAGGAAAAATCTTATGCTCCCACACAATATGCATGTAAAAATGATGGGACAAAGCAAAGAAGATCTCAAAACATGAACAGAATCAAATGGGAGAATATCATCTTGTTAACTGGGACCTGAACAACATGGTTTTAAAGGCCATGACCACCACTATGAATTGTACACAGAAATGGACCTACAGCCACTGTTGGTACATGTTAATTATGACATGATTTCACAGAGCTTCAGAATATAGCTTATTCATTCTGAGGACTTTGCCTACATTTATGGAAATGTACTCTATGTGTTTCTCATGTTGCAAAATGACACTTTGCTTAGCCTGCCCCAGGAAAGTTTAATCCTTTAGAAGTGTGACAATGTCATAATAATTGTGTTCCTCCTTGTTAGTATGAACAATTACTGCAAGGTTATTAGTTGCTAGGGAAAAAAAATCCTGTGTTCTTGCAAATAACTTTTGTGTTTGAGAGATCAGAGAAATATCACTGAACCCTGAATAATATAAAAAGAGAAAGCACTGCCACAGTGTTACCAATGTCTGGTCCAACAAAGGGACGGCACCCAAGCAGAAGAAATCATCAGTGAGTGCAAAGTCTGCGACATTAAGTTGTGAGCTAAAAAGAGGTCTCCTTCAGGGAAAATTTGGGCAAGAGATTTAAATTGTTTCAGATGAAATGGTGTCTCTAACACAGTGACCTCGGTCACCCATATGTATTCCATCACTTAATGGCTGTAATATCAACTGATGACTTACATGGATGATTGGGCCATCACAGATCTCCTCCAATGGCCACAAATGCAATGCTTTGCTAGGCAGTCAGCCAGTTCAGATATTCAGCTGCCAGGCATCAAGAGGATGCTAAGTAGGCATAGAAGTATGTATAAATTAGGCTACATTCCCCCTTCTCACTGTCACTAAGTATTTATGTCAGCATCTCTGTAGATTCTAGACCCCAGACAAAACATAGAGAAGCAATCTTCTTCTCTCTTGTGGCCCAGCTGTGTGTGTTTCTGTGTTTTCTTCTGTGTGTACAAGTGTCCCCCTACATTTCATATAATTATAGATCTAATCACTTCTGAGCTTAGCATTTTTTTATTTGTCGACCTGACAATCACATGTGGGGTAGAATATTGGTTTGTGTGTCATCCGATTTTAGTAACTCATTTAGCAGAAGGTAAAGAAAGAAGAGTGCAGGAAAGATCACATATTCAAGACAACAGTGTATTCACTGCTGACGCCCCTTTATCACTATCATCAATTCCCTAGCCCTTGTGGTTGTGGTGGTCCCATATAGTGCTTGTCCACATCACAAATAAAACATTGAAGCTCTGGGGGAACAGTGAAGCAGGAGGACTTTTCTCACTGAAATGTGAGACCAGGAGAACTGGCAGTTTTACATCACTTCTGGTCATGGTGCCAAATCTCCATCTCAGTCAGTTCCACATCTAAGGTTTGCTGCAGATTTGATCTGTTCAGGTGTAAATAAAGTTTTGATTCTACTTCAGTCCAGAACTTGTGTCATGGATCATCCTGTCTCATACATGAAAATGTATGAGACAGAATGCCCTTTCTACTTCAACTTCTATGCCCTTTCCACTTCACTATTTTTTTTTTATTTCTCCAGCTGCCTCACCATACTCATCTGTGTTTCTAGTCTACTTGAGAACTATCATGATGTCTTGTAGCATGTGTATGAAAATAGTGAAAAACCACTACATTTCATATAATTATATTTCAAGTTTTGGAGGGGGGGACTCAACAGAAAAAGATGTGGAGATCTGAAAATATTCAACAGTAATCCATATGAGCAATAGCATAGTAAATAAAATGCATCCAACTGAAGTAACTAAATTTTGCATTTCTGCCTCATTTTTAGAAAGGTTCTCTCCCCATACCTGACTAATCAGAAGAGTAGGCTTTAAAAAAATCTTCTGTACTTGAAGGCTTCTGAATTCTGAAAAATAGCTATTGCCCTCATGTTGAACTCTACAACATCTTGTGATTTGGGCCGATTTTTTGACCTTTGCTGAACTTTTTTATTTTATAGCTAAGACAGTTGAAGAAACATTAATTCTTTCTCCCTTACCACAAACCCAAAGACAAAACATGATATTCTCTATGCCCCTTTCTGTTCTGTCTATATGGAACATGCAGTCTGTCATATAGACAGAACAGAAAGGGGCATTTTACAAGTTCTGCCAAACAAGGTTCACTAAAATCCCATTGCTTCTATATAGTTTTCATGTGGCTACCGTGGACAGAAATTTAACACAAAAAACCCAAAAAGGCCTTTAAGACAGGGTGGCAATTGTGAAAGGCTAGTGGACAATTCTGTCCAGGACACCAATGTGCTCCACACACACTTCCAATATCACTGTTTACCTCTTTATTATTATTATTATTATTATTATTATTATTATTATTATTATTATAACTTTATTTGTACCCCGCTAGCATCTCCCGAGGGACTCGATGCGGCTTACACAGGCCGAAGCCTCAAAAAACACAATACAACAATACAATACCCAAGCAAATTAAAAACAGTTAAGCAGGAAAACAATAACAGTGACAATACAACAAAACACTATTAAAACTGGGCCGGCCGAAGTAGGGGTACAGGGTTAAAAGTGCTGATGTGGCAGGAGGGATGTGGGATTAAATATAAGTGCAGTGTGCAATGATCTTGGTTCTACTAAGGTGCTTCTAGGATTTGGTACTGGAGGTTCCTAATCTAAAAAGGCACATCGGAACAGCCAGGTTTTCAATTCCTTCCTGTAGACTGCCAGTGTAGGGGCTTGTCTAAGATCTTTCGGGAGGGCGTTCCAGAGTCGGGGGGCCACCACAGAGAAGGCCCTGTCTCGTGTCCCCACCAAGCGCGCTTGCAACGCGGGCGGGATCACGAGCAGGGCCTCTCCAGATGACCGTAGTGAGCGTGTGGGTTCGTAGACAGCGATACGATCACACAGGTAGGGTGGTCCCAAACCGTTCAGGGCTTTGTAGGTGAGCACCTGCACCTTAAATTGGGCTCGGAAAATAAATGGCAGCCAGTGGAGCTCCTTAAACAGGAGGGTTGACCTCTCTCTGTAATGAGCCCCGGTTAACATCCTGACTGCTGCCCGTTGGACCAGCTGGAATTTCCGAGCCGTTTTCAAGGGCAGCCCCACGTAGAGCGCATTGCAGTAATCCAGTCTGGAGGTGACCAAGGCATGGACCACCCCGGCCAGATCAGCCTTCGCGAGGTATGGATGCAGCTGGCGCACAAGTCTCAATTGTGCAAAAGCCCTCCCGGACACCGCCGACGCCTGAGCCTCAAGCGTAAGAGATGAGTCCAAGAGGACACCCAAGCTACGGACCTGTGGCTTCAGGGGGAGTGTAACCCCGTCCAACACAGGCAACCACCCTATACCCCGGTCCAGTTTGCGATCGACCAGGAGGACCTCTGTCTTGTCGGGATTGATCTTCAGCTTGTTCCTCCTCATCCAGATAGACACAGCGGCCAGGCACTCATCCAGTCTTTTCTTACAATGGCTACAGATAACGATGTACTACAGGGTTCATTCTTATTTGTGCTCAAACATTTGGAGAGGGCACACTTTGGAGCACAATTTGCCTGAAAGCTGTGCATATGTGAGATTCAGGAACCACATGTAGCCCATGGTCGACTTTATGTCCGCATTTGCTTGAAAAAATGGTATTGACTAAGGTTTAGCAAGAGACTCACATCTTTGCAGGTGGACTTACATATGCAAGGAATACAATTGAATAGTTTCACAATGTCTATATTCAACTGGAGGCTGATATGACATTACAAAGTACAGGTGTCTATTTCACAATGATAGCCATTGGACTGACTGATACGTCAAGATTCCAATATATAATGAGTACACATGCCCATTAAAATATTCCTGACTTCAGTCCAGACACTGGCTAGAAAGTGCCCTATTTGTACAGCAGGTGCCCAATTAGCATGCAAATATTTAATGCATATTGGAAATGCCCATTGCTCATCAGGAGTTCCTAGTACTCACAGAAGTACATCTAAACACTCTTGCTGCTGGATATCTTTACAATTAACTATCAAGTATCTGTTGCATTTCTGCAATGAAGGTGTGAATATTTCGTTATTAAACACAGGCCATTATGTAGAAGCTTGACCTATATTAACTATATGCTGCACGTAAAACAGAAGTAGAGGTCTCTTGTCTGCCGAGAGAATGATGCTAGAGAAAAGATAGTTGATCCCTGCACCACTTCTGCCACATAAAATATGGCAAATCCTTAGATACTATAAGACAAAATGCTAAAGCGGGAAAGAAGTAATGTTTATTACACCATGCCATGTCTGGCATTCATAAACTAGCAAATTTAATAGACGATGTCCAATATTCTTATTAAGTAAAATACACAATACATAAAAATCCTGTGGCTTCGAATAGACAGATATATAGAACCAGGCTATTGCTTTTCTAAATTTAAAAGGTTTATTTTATAAAAGTTCAAGGTACCCTACAAATATCTCTATTATATGAGCCATCCTAAAACAGCTTTTGGACTTCTTGAGGCGAAACTGGTTGGCATCCAGTGTTACAGACTAAAATAAATAACATACATTTATTAATGACTTTAATGTGGCTTTCCAGTGTCACTGCTACATTAAAATGACTATTAGCAGCACTTTCAATCAAACACACGCGTTTAGAGATGTTTAATAGTCAGGCTCAGTCTGAAGCTAATTAAATTTTATCAGCTCTAAACTGAAGTATGCAGTCCAGTCCACAGTCAGTTAGGACAGAATATCAGGATGTGAGACCAGTTTGAAATTCCCTAAGTTCCAATCAAATTAAAATTAAAAATGCATCATCCGTGATGTTTTGTTTACTTGGCCCATATGCTCAGTGTCACCAAAATGTTTCTGATATTAATATTTCTCCAACAAATGTTCTGTGTATGTTACTAATGAACTGACAGAAAGAGAACCATAGGTCTGCCTAGAGGAGGAAATACAAAGCAAATGAATCCCTCCAGAAAGAAGCCTCTCTACACGTTAGGTCAGAGGTAGATGCGGTGCCAACATTTCTGCATTCCAGTGTCTTCAAGCTATTGCTGCCCACTGTCATGTCTCAAGATCCTGACCCAAACAGGCAGCAGAAGAGCAAAAAAACAAAACAAAACAAAACAAAACAAAAAACAGCCCAGTTCTCATTTGAGGCAGATGGCAATCACCTTAGATCAAACCAAAATGCACTAACCAATATCAATACTGGGCAATGAATTTGGAGGGATCTAAGATACCTGCCATCTGCCTCATTCCACTACAAACGTCCTGCTGCTTCTTATCTTATAGTCAAGTTTTTAAGGGGAAGAAAGGCATAGTAATAATACAAAAGGAATGGAAGAAAATCAAGTGAAATGGCCTGGCAAAAGAAGGAAAAGGAAGAATACTACCTCCCTTCCACATACACGCACAAGTTTGTGTCCCTAGATTGTACAAATCACCAATTAAGCAATTTCTGGTGCAGCCATAATAGAAAAAAATGGATATCCACCAATTCTTATGATTTTATAATGAATCCCTCACAAATCACCACATAAACCCTGTTCCATCACCATCAAATCATAGGTCGCCCTCTGTATCTATTTTGCAGACAGAGTGTACTTATAGGAAGGATACTTGTGGAGAAATCTAATTTCATAATAAAAATTCCTGTCAGACATCAGTCACTGAGAAAGACAGGATAAAGCAGATTACCACCACCAAAAAACACTGAAACGAAGACTTGAATTTGCGTGAAAAATATACCGGAAAACGTTGAAGGGAAAATGGTTGAGAAGAGGAGGACAGAGTCAACAACAAGAATGATCATGCATGGAAAAGGCTTCCAAAAATGACAGAGTGCACAACTCCTCTTTTTCACAACATCGCTAGTTTTTTTTTGTGTTTTTTATAAAATGAAAACAACATTACTAAATTTAGGACTAAAAATGAAAGTAGTTGTTCACATGATCCACATGTTTACCACCGGGTATGGTGGTGTCCATGAACTTAAAGTAAAGGCACTTTGTGTAGTCATGTCGGTCACATGACCTTGGAGGTGTCTACGGGCAACAGCAGCCCTTCGGCTTAGAAATTGAGATGAGCACCAACCCCAAGAGTCAGACACGACTGGACTTAATGTCAGAAGAAAATCTTTATCCTTACTATAGAAATGATATGAAACAGAGAATCTGTGTTCAGAAACAGCATACCACTAAATAGCAATATGCCACTAAATAACAAATATTTGGGGACAATTAGGAAAGGGAGAGAGTTTTTTTTAAGTTTGACTTCCTGATTTTGTGATGTTTTCTTGGGCCACCTGGCTAGACACTGTTGGACACATAAAAGTGTTCTCTTTAGATGCATGGAACAATGCTCTTCTGCTGTTCAGTCCTGAGTCATAGAATTGCATCTCTACAAAAATGCTCTTTGGATTACAATTGACAAGCAATGTATGCTTGCACAATCGATTCCAACACAACCCTCAAAATAGGCAGACATAACGGAAGTGACTTCCTTTGAAGTGCAATGTGAATCAAATTGCCCAACTTTAGTAGCATTGATCTACTGTGACCTGGTTAAAGAGAAACATTTGGAGGGAAACCAATTTAGGCCACCAGAGAAGTCAAGCCAGGCACT
This sequence comes from Anolis sagrei, assembly GCF_037176765.1. Taxonomy (NCBI): domain Eukaryota; kingdom Metazoa; phylum Chordata; class Lepidosauria; order Squamata; family Anolidae; genus Anolis; species Anolis sagrei. Next base: position 136,199,653 of record NC_090023.1, read on the forward strand.
TCAGCTCCAGTGGATTATGGATCAAGCTTTAGATCAGCATGAGCAGTGACGACTATTTAGTTTTAAGCTTTTTTGCTACATTAAGTCTTGAACATTGACTGGAGAAGGCAGCTGCTATGAGGCTGCGGGGAAGAAATCCACTATCTTCTAATCCTTGTATTAATTGGTTGGGGTGTAGTTATATTGAAGAGAAACAGAAAGAGGGATAATGGGGCCTAAATTTACTATGAATCTATAAGAACTTTTAACTGGAAACTTTCCCCTTTAATCCCCTGTATGCAAGAACAAAGTGTGGCTCTTTGGGAGTAGGAAATAAACCGAGCACTTTCATATTGTCCTTTTCAGAAATACAACAGGATAAAACACTTCTTGTCTCAGAAATTAGGTTTTATTCAAAGTTTATGATGCATTACAATGAATGAAAGAATATGTGCACAATGATGTGCATGCTTGAAAACTTGGTTTGACTACAATGTTTAAGTTTGGAAAATGTGTGGCACCTAAATATATATGCTTAAAGGGAGCATGCAGGAATGTGCTTTCAGCCATGGGAAGAAGAAAAATATGTTGCATTAGGAATAATGTGTACTAAAATAGACAATAATTTCTGTGCAAAAAGAAAAAAGAGGTTATACAGCCCAGTATAGAACTAGGCTAGGAAATGCCATAAAACAAAACTGACAGATTTGCACACCCACTTGCATATTACAATTTGGGGAGCTCCGAGTGGGGGTCTGTTTCCTTCTGACTCTCTGGTAAGCAAGGCACAAAATGTATGTTTTGAGATGAAACTGGATAATCATGCCTAAAGCAGCAAATGGGGGAAAGCAATGTTTGACAGCAATGTGGCCTGCAAGTGGGCACAGCCTTAACCAGTGCTTCCCATAGTAGGTGATATTAGAGTTGTGCACTAAATTTGTTTCTCCCATTTAATTCATTTCTTTCATTACTTCCCTTTTTTCAGAAGCATGAAACAGTAAAGCCCCTCCCACTAGAGAAACCAGCTTGACCTGAAAGCAAGCAAGAGTGGGTCCCAGCTCCTGGCTTGCTTTTTGGCATCACAGAGTAAGAGGCACTCAGCTGCAGGCCCTGGCAGGCATGGGTGCTCCTGCACACCACACATGCAGTGTCTTTGAAAAGAGTGTGTGTGTGTGTGGCTTGCAGGAGTGTCTGCCAAAGCCAGCAGCTGAGCATGGAGTCCAGATTAGACTCCATACTTGGCTGCAGGCCCTTGGAAAGAGTGTGTGTGTGTGGTGCACAAGCCTGCCCACACCTGCCAGGGCCTGCAGCTGAATGCGGAGTCCAGATAAGAAACAACAGGTAAGAAGCCTCTTCAAAGCATGCATCAGGAAGGGGAGCCTGAGTGGGAAGTCGTCCTGCCAACCCACCCATAATGGGCTGATAGTTTTCGCACCAGAGATGTTTTTACACCGGAGAGTGAAAACAGATATCTGCCCTCTCGATTTTGGGAGGCTCCCATAAAATGGATCAGGCCCCCCACCAAAGCCGGAATATGAAACAGGTCAGGGTTTACCCCATAATTTAACTAATTTATGTGGCCATAAAAAAGACTCCAGCAAAGCACTCCAGCAAAAGCATGCAGGGAATGCGGAAGTACTTCATCAGTGTTGTAGATGGACGATGAAAGTGACAGCTCCCCTGGCGGCCAGATGAGTTAAATAGCCTCTGACATCTGTCTGTATCTGTTGTGTGTCTTTGGCATTGAATGTTTGCCATATATGTGTACATTGTAATCCGCCCTGAGTCCCCTGCAGGGTGAGAAGGGTGGAATATAAATACTGCAAGTAAATAAATAAATAAATCTGTGTGATATTGCCCCCTGGAGGAGCATTGGAATAATCTAGGGGAGAACTAGTAACCTGTGCTGAATTGGGGGGCGGGGCGGGTAAAGGTAAAGGGGAGAGGAAAATATTAAGAAAGAATAAAATAAAATTTGGAAAAAATATTTCATCTATCATGTAAAATAGACTTAAAGACAAAGTGATTACTTTCTTTTTCAAATGATCATAGAATCATAGAGTTGGAAGAGACTACATGGGCCATCCAGTTTAATCCCCTGCCTTGCAAAATGCAGAAAATGCAAGTTATTATAACCAATCAGTGGTCACGTCTACCAAAAAATCTTAACAAGCAACTGTTGGCAAGTGAGCTTATCATGCATTGTCAGAAATTCCAGCATGCATCAACAGGGATATGAGCATGTAATGACTAATTTTACAATACAATACTATAAAGAAATGACATGTATGAAATCTAATTTATTTGTGAGACAAGCCACTAACAATCGTGTAAATGCAATACTTTTTTAAAAAATTATTCATGATGCTGACAAAAATAGAGCTGAACATTAATCAATTGGTAGCAGTACACCAACTTCATCTTTCTCATTTAGGGTCATTGTAATGTTGTTTGTAATTTTTATTTTAATATTATCCTCTGTTATTTTAATTTTGTGGGTGTAATGAAAATGTTGCCATGGTTGATTTTAATAAATAACATAATTTCAAGCATCAAGGGGTCTTATTTACAACTTTATCATGTTGTAGGATCTAGGTAAAAACATAAATACATAAAAGGATGTGAATTTGTCACTATATGTTTCTCCTTGTTCACTTACAGAAAGTAGATTTCCATGGAGGCACTGAGTAATTTTGTTTTCCTGAAAAGGGAGTAGTTGGCCAAACAAGTTTTGGAATCTCTGATCTAAATGCCATCCCAGCTGGCTGTTCTCTTCCCCTCCATCTCATGCCCACAGCTCAAACACACAGAGAGCCTTCTTCCAATGTGGAAATTAATTCTATGAGAGAAGCAGCTTCTGATATTGAAGTCAGTAGAAACTGTTCTCAGCTCTTACGCATCCCTCGGGCACTTTAAATCATCCCACCTCTAACAACTAGAAGAGACCTGGTTTGCTACTATCACTTCCAGCGGAGGCTTCACTGATAAAACACACAGGCTGGATCAACACCACTATATAATGCAGTTTCAGAATTCAGATTGCCTGCAATTAAATGCCTTACCTGACTTACCAGGCGAGGGCCGTTATGGTGGGGGGCTTCTTCTTCCAGAAGCCCCCTGCACGGCGGGAAGTTTCCTGCCACCCAGCCGGCTAGCCAATCGGCGGCCTGGCTACTCCCCATCCCTGGATTGCCCAGGGCTGGATCCTTATTAAGGCTGTCCTGGGCCCCTTACAGGCACCATGCCTGTGCTGCTTGGTCTCCCACCTGCCCTGCATCCTTTTCATGTTTTTGATTAGGGTTACATTTGTTTGTTATTCATAGCTCATCACAACTTCTGTTGGCATGTGGCATGAGCCCTGGATCCGCCTCCCTTCCCCCCTTTAGCGAAAAGGGACATCCTGTTGTCTAGGGGTGCCATAAAGTTAGCCTGGTATTGTGCCAGCAGCACCCCTGATTTGTATTTGGTATTGGGCAGAGCGGGCTGACCAATTTTGATCCAGAACCCATGCATGGCAGCCAACCCATGTTCCTGTAATCAATAAACAAGTTGTGACCATTTTCTTCCCAACTCTGTGTTCGCATCATCATTGTGCTGTTGATGGGAGCTGTGTTGCCCATCACATGCAACAGGATTATATGAGTCTACATACAGTCATATAATCCAATCTAATGCTGTTAATCTGCATTCTGAAACTACATTATATGGCAATGTAGATTCAGTAAAAAAAAGCTTTAACTGTGGTTAGACAAGTCCAGTGGTGGTTTCTATGCCAGTGAAGCCAAGTGTTAGCTCTCCATGGTGCTAGAACCTACTCTTAAATAGGTTCAGCAGGGTGGGCTGTAAAGGTAGGGAATACTTAGCATGGATTTACTCATGATACTAGAAGCAAACACTATCCTAGGAGAAATTTATGCCTGACAAGGTTCTCTATAGATGCTGGTTCCAATGGCCATATCTTAATTCCAATGTCAGGGATAGTCCTGCCCTCATGTTCTGCATTTGAGCTTCCCAACAACATCAAGTTGGCCACATAACCAGTTTGATTCAGGACAACTCTTCTGCCGGATACTTCCAGATTTCTTCCATTCTTACAAAGAGTGCACTTGTAGACCTCAGCCTCCAGCGGAGGAGGTTATATAGTGGTGAGCAGACACCCTGCACACTACAGACTGCATTGTGGTGCATCTCTACAGTGTAGAATGAATGGAGTTTGACACCACTGGAACCATCCTGGCTCAATGCTAAGGCATCATGAGAGTCAAGAGAATTACAAGTTCTTGAGCCTTCTCTGCCAGAGTATGCAGATGCCTCACCAAACTACAAATTCCAAGTTCCATAGCACTGAGCAGATAAAGTGGTGTCAAACTGTGCAGATTAGGGGTGTCAAACTGATTTTCATCTAGGGCCACATACGCCTTATTGTTGCTTTCAATGGGCCATTGAATCAATGGATGGAGACCCCATGACTACAGAGGGCTACCTATAATTTCTCTACATAATTAAACATATTCTTTCATTTTTACTGAATTTGGGTCCCTGGAGGTGATGCTTGTGTCTGGGGATTTGCAGCCCAACAGCCCTTGTGGCTCTGAGGTTGAGGAACGGTGAAAGGACATTTTAAAGTCAAACCTCATGTCCACAAACCATGTATCTAAATTTAGCCCACTCTCTTGACTTAACAGAAGAAACAGCAGACTTCTAGATGTGACTGTATTGCAACTCCCATCAGTGTTAGTCATGTCTAATGATGAGGAAAACAGGAGTTGTAGTCCAGCAACTGGGGGGCCACATAAAAGGGATGCAGGCCTTGAGTTTAACAAGAAGAACTTTTGCAAATACATTCTTCTTTTTTTAAGAGTTTAAAAATCAAAAAACAGATGTGTTGATTTTTATTATTATTAAACTCAATTACAACCCAGGATAGAAATGAAGTAGCCCTCCAGATGATCCAATATACCAGTGGTATTTACATTAGCATCACATTGCTAGCAAATGAAATGGCAGTCTTGGTGTAGATGCACTTCTGGTTTACCCTTTTCTCAGAGGACTATTTCATGGGTCACTTGGAGGCTGGAAAAGGAAACCTACGGCAGTGTGCCCTGATAATGGCTATAGGCGAGGGAAAGTTGTACACAAAAAGTGCAAAAGAGAAACAAAATAATGATGATATGGGGCTCCAGACTCATTCTCTGTAGGTAAGAAGGATAAGGAGAGGAAAAGGAAGAGGAGGGAGAGGAAGAGCAAGGAGAGAGAGGAGGGAGAGGGATAGGGAGGAGAGGGGGAGGAAGGAGAAGAAGGAGGAGAGGAAAAAGAAGAGGGAGAGGAAGGCGAGGGAGAGAGAGGAGAGGGAGAGGAAAGAAAGAGAGAGTAAGGAGAGGGAGAAGGAGAGGGAGCGGATGAGGGAGCAGAAGGAGAAGGAGAGGAAGGAGAGGAGAAGGGAGAGGAAGAGGGAGGAGAGAGAGTAAGGAGAAGGAGATGAAGAGGGGGAGAGGGGCAGGGAGGAGAGGGAGAGGAAGGAGAGAAATGAAGGAGAGGGAGAGGAAGAGGAGAGAGAGGGAGGAGAGGGACAGGAAGAAGAGGGAGAGGAAGGTGAAGGAGCAGAAGGGAGAGGAAGGAGAGGGGGAGGGACAGGAAGAAGAGGGGGAGGGAGAAGAAGGACAGTGAGAGGGACAGTAAGGAGAGAGGGGAGGGACAGGGAGAAGATGGACATGGGGAGGGAGGACAGGGAAAGAAAAAAGGGGAGGAAGAGAAAGGAGAGGGAGAGAGAGGAGAGGTAGAGGAAGGAGAGAGATGGAGAGGAAGAGGAAGGAGAGGGAAGAGAGGAAGAGGAAGGAGAGGGGGAGGAACCAGAGGGAAGAGGAGAGAGGGAGAGAAATGCGAAGAAGAGGGAGAGAAAGACAGCTGTTCAGCAGTGGAACTCTCTGCCCTAGAGTGTGATGGAGGTGCCTTCTTTGGGGGCTTTTAAACAGAGGCTGGATGGCCATCTGCCAGGGGTGTTTTGAATGTGATTTCCTGCTTCTTGGCAGGGGATTGGGCTCTTCCAACTCTAGGATTCTATGAGGAAGGAAGGGAGAGGAAAAAGAGGGAGCGAGAGAGCAAGAAAAGGTGAAGGAAGGAGAGGGAGGGGAAGAAAAAAGGCAAGGCTGCAAGAGAAGTCCAACATGAGCAAATAACGTTCTTCTTTCTTCTCTCTCTCTTTGGAGGCGAATCTCCCCAAAGCAAGGCGCAGCCAATGGCGTGGTCGGATTCCGCCAGAGCAGGCAGCACTTTCCTGCTCCTTGGTTTGCGCGCCTGCTGCTGCTGCGCCAGCCTCTCTTCTCTTCTCTGCTCTTCTCTTCAGCCTCGCACCCGCGGGGTCCCGTCGGGGAAGGCTGAAGGAGGGCTGGAGTGTGCGTCAAGCGCTCGCCTCACAGCATCCGTTTTCCATTCCAAAGGAGCGCGCGCGAGAGAGAGAGAGGCAGGGAAAGGATCGGAAGAGTTCGGCGCGGCCACTCTTGGGAGGGCGCCTCGTGCCCGTGCCGCGCACCTCCTTGCACAGGAAGCGGGCGCTGCTCTCCAAACTCGGCACGAGGGAGCCAAAGCAGCGGGCGAGGAGGCGAAGGAGGCGGAAGGGGGAAAGAGAGCTCGCACCTGAACTGAATCCTTGCCCCCCCCCCTTCCCCTCTGCCGTTGTTAATTGGACGTCCTGCGAGGCGATTGGCTGGAGTTCTGGGGGTCATTTGCATGAGGCCAGGCGCCTCCCGTGCCTCCTCGGCGGAGCCCCTCCTCCTCCTCCCCTTCCTCCCTTGGCACGGGGACCCTCCGCGGCCGCATTTGGGGATGCGCCGCCGAGGGAATGAGACGCCGCGGCGCCGCTGCTTGCCCCCCGCCTTAGCCTCCCGCCGCCTCCTGGGCAAGAGGCACCCGGTGGCGCCGGCGGCTATGGGGCAGCCACCTAGCCCGGGGAGCAGCACCACCGCCGGCCAGAGGAACCTCCCGGTACGATCCCGCGTTAGGAGGGAGGCAGGGAGGGAGGCTTGGGAGCCACGCGCTTGGCTGGGGAGCTTGGGAAGTTGGAGGGCAAGAGAGCGAGCCAAACTCCTGTCCACACGCGCGACAGGATCCACGAAATCGTGGGAAGAGGGGAAGGGGAGGGGGCGGGGGTGAAGCAACAGTTCCAGGAAGCAAGCTTGCCAGGGTTTGATACTGACGATCCTGTTGAAATCCCCCAACTTGCATCACAGCAGCAACCCCAAGCATGACTTTGGGAAGAGGGGATGTTGAAGCCCACCATTGACTTCAAGGTGGATGGAATTGCCAGTCCTGAGTGGGCCTTCCTTTGGAGCAAACACAGATTGGATGTGTACTTTGGACAGAATTCATGGAGCACCTCTATTATTATTATTATTATTATTATTACTATTTTCTTATGTTATTATATTATTATTTTAGTTTTATATTATTCTTATATTCTTACGTTATTATTATATCATATTAGTATCATTTTAGTCTTATATCATTATATTATATTAATATTTATTATTATTATTTTAGTCCTATATTATTATGTTTATATTATATAATTATTATTTTAGTCTTATATTATTCTTATATTATTTTATTCTTATATTGTTATGTTATTATTATATTATGTTCATCTTATATTATTATGTTATTATATTATTTTATTATTGTTTTATTTTATTTTATTATGTTTATATTCTATTATTATTATAGTCTTATATTATTATTTTATTCTTATATTATCATCACCATCCCCCTTTTTCTTTCCAAAAAGAGACTCACAATGAAACTGAGGCAAAACAATTCAAAACATACCAACACTAAAATGGAATTGAGCAATCAACTTGAAACACTTTTTGAGTTAACCTTCTCCAAGAGATCTATACATCCATGATGGGGGCTGCATGGGAATAAAAGGGGATGGGTTAGGGTTAGGGTTTATTAATTTTTAATAAATTTATGCCAGCCTTAACAGTTGGAAGAATCAAGTGCAGCCCTAGCAACGTTTATGTAATGTTCTGCATTGGGTTCCAACAAAAACTGTGAAAACTTCAGGGAAAGAGTGTTCCCAATGTCTACACAGAGTATGATTTCCATAAGTGTGATGGCTTGTATCATTTGGCTTCCTGTGGTTCTTCAGCCATGGGGGGGGGGGGGGGGTGAAAGGGTTAACCCATGGTAAAAGCAGCCTTTCAGGGATTCAAAGAAGTGGCACAAGGGGCAGGTGGCATCAGTTTTGTCAGAACAGATCTGAATATAAGACAGTGGCACCTCAGTGCCCCTTTGCCCAATTTTATGAATCTTTTGGGAAAACAAGAGTACAATCTTATCAATGTTTATATAAACGTTATCCTTTCGGTTGGAGCCAAGACTGTAAAAACTTCAGGGAAAGAGGGCCCCAAGAGTAGGAACACAGTACGATTTCCACAAACGTGATGATGGTTTGTGAGATTTGGCTTCCTGTAGAGAGGGGTGAAAGGGTTAATTCATGGCAAAGGAGGCCTTTCAGGGATTCAAAGAAATCGGCACAAGGGGCAGGTGGCATCTGTTTTGTCAGATCTGAATACTAGAGAATGGCATCTCTCTGGGTGCTCTTTTTCATGATTGTAATGAATCTGTTAGAGGTTAGCTGCGTTCTTGGTTATTTTTCTTCCAAGTTGAAATAGCAAAAGGCATCAGTGATGCGTCTCATGCAGATGGCGATTGTGTATGCTGCTGTTCCTGGGATGGCTGACCAGTGTCTCGTGTCTGTGGTGATCTGCTTACAGTTTGACAAAGATAGTGATAAATCTGGGAAGGGAAAGACCGAAAAATAACTTTAAACATCAGTGTGTTTCTTTCTCCTTCTTATTCCTTTGCATTGCATACTTTTACAGAGTGCAGTGGGAGAATTAACACAAACATCCCCTGCATGCACATGACAAATGGATATACACCTGTTTAGTGAGTTCTTAATGAATTTATGTTCAGAAAATCTGTCATAAGAGTCAAATATGGGTGCATTTATGTGCATAGCATGCATATAGGAACTTGATGTTTTAGGAGCACGTGAGTCTATGCAACAGAAGGATATGTTGGTCTGATTAGATCATAGGTTGATAAGGTAGAGGTCAGAGATATGACATTTGAATGCAGTTTTCCTGCTTCTTGGTAGGGGATTGGACTGGATGGCCCACAAGGTCTCTTCCAACTCAATGATTCTATGATGTATTATATCTGTGGAGGGTGACACACTCAGATGGAAGTTTTGGGTGGGCAGGACTGTTTCTTTCCATGGAGGCCAAAAGATGTTCTCTAGTAACAGGATTTATGCAGAAAGGAAGATCTTTCCTTAGGGACAGTAGAAGAAAGGGAAGAGGCAATAATATCATGACTGACGCTGCTATAGGGTTGCATCTTTTAGTAACATCCTTTTGTGCCTCTCTTTTCCCAGAACCTGCTCATTTTCCTGCTCTTCCTTGGACCTTTCAACTGCTTTGCAAGCTACAGCCGTGCCACCGAACTTTTCTACAGCATCAATGAAGGGCTACCTGCCGGGTTCCTCATCGGGAATCTAGCCCAGGATTTACAGCTACCAGGGGCAGCAGAGAAAGAGAGGGAGACAGCTGTGGAGGGAGGCTGGCAACAGCCCGAACAATGGGGGAAAATCCCTCTCTCCTTCAATCTTGCCTCCCAGGGATTGGGAGGTCAGTATGTCAACCTAAACAACCGGACAGGAGAATTGTACACCTCTGCCCAAGAGATTGATCGGGAGACATTATGCACAGAGGATAATGTTGGTTCCAGTTTGGTTGCCTCTTCCTCCTCCTCTCCACTGCTCTCTTCTGAGTCCTGTTTGTTGTTGCTGGATGTTCTGGTGTTGCCTCAGGAGTATTTCCGCCTTGTCAAGGTGAAGATTGCCATCCATGATATCAATGACAATGCACCATGTTTTCCCATGCCACAGATACGCCTCTTTGTGCCTGAGAATTCACCGATCAACACCCGTTTAGCGATAGAGCACCCAGCTGTAGACCCAGACATGGGTACTAATGGGGTCCAGATATACCAACTGCAAGATGACTATGGAGTATTCACATTGGATGTGGAGGAGAATGAAAGTGGGGAAAGAACGCCTTACCTGATTGTCATGGGTGCCTTGGACAGGGAGGCTCGAGATGAATATGTTACACTCATAACAGCAGAGGATGGAGGAGTTCCACCACTGGTGGGCACTGCCACCCTCACCATTGGCATCAGCGACATCAATGACAACTGTCCCCAATTCAATGAGACCCAGATAAATGTCACTGTCTTTGGGAACTCTAGTATTGGTTTAGACATAGCCTCTGTCCATGCTGTAGATGTGGATGAGGGCATCAATGCAGAGATCACCTATTCGTACAGCCAGAAGGTGGCACAATCATCTCGCACTTTGTTCCATCTTGATGAAAGCACAGGCACCATCAAACTCTCCAAGAGGATTAATGGTGACACTCCTCGTCTTCATCGGCTGAGCGTCTTGGCAAATGGTCCTGGTTGTATACCAGCTGTGATCACTGTGTCAGTATCTATCATTAAAGTTATGATGCGACCTCCTGAAGTGATCCCTCGTTTCATAGCCAATGAAGCTGAAGGGGTTGTTTACCTGAGGGAATTAGAACCTGTTAACACACCAATTGCATTTTTTACCATTAAGGACCCAGATGAAAAATACAAAGTGGATTGCTATTTGGATGGTGATGGCCCATTCAGGTTGTCACCGTACAAACCATATCACAATGAGTACTTACTGGAGACTACAAAACCATTGGATTATGAGACTCAACAGCTCTATGAAATATCAGTGGTTGCATGGAACACTGAAGGATTCCATGTAAACAAAATAGTTAAAGTTCAGGTTCTGGATGATAATGACAATTCGCCTGTTTTCTCTCAATCACTAATAGAATTAACAATTGAGGAAAATAATGCTCCCCATGCTTTTTTGACCAAGTTGTATGCAACAGACGCTGACAGTGGAGAAAGAGGCCAAGTGTCTTACTTCCTAGGACCTGAAGCACCATCATATTTTTCTTTAGATAAAGACACGGGAGTCCTGACAGTTTCCACCCAACTGGACAGAGAAGAAAGAGAAAAATATCGCTATACAGTAAAAGCGGTAGATTCTGGAATGCCACCCAGGGAATCAATAGCCACAGTTACAATTTTAGTTCTGGATAAGAACGACAACAGTCCGAGATTCATCAATAAGGATTTTAGCTTTTTTGTGCCAGAGAATTTCCCAGGCTTTGGTGAAATTGGAGTTTTAAGCGTCACCGATGCAGATATAGGACAAAATGGATGGGTTGCACTTTCAGTTGTAAATGGAAGTGATATCTTTGTTATAGACACTGGTAAAGGAGTTTTAAGAGCAAAGGTCTCTCTAGATAGGGAACAACAGAGCTCCTACACCATATGGGTTGAAGCGGTGGATGGAGGTGATCCTGCCTTGTCCTCAACTGCGAAAATAACCATCCTTTTGCTGGACATAAATGACAACCCACCACTTGTCTTGTTTCCTCAGTCTAATATGTCTTACCTCCTGGTCCTTCCTTCTACACTGCCTGGCTCACCAATCACAGAGGTCTATGCAGTAGATAATGACACAGGCATGAATGCGGTCATAGCATACAGCATCATAGGAAGAAGAGGCCCCCGGCCGGACTCCTTTAAGATTGACCCCAAGACAGGCAACATCACTCTGGAAGAGTCACTCATGCAGAACGACTATGGCCTCTATCGACTTCTTGTTAAAGTTAGCGATCATGGCTACCCAGAACCTCTCCATTCCACAGTCATGGTGAACCTCTTTGTCAATGACACAGTCAGCAATGAAAGCTACATTGAAAGCCTTCTGAGGAAAGAGCCTGACATTAATATTGAGGAAAAGGAACCACAAATCTCTATAGAACCCACACACAAAAGAGTGGAAGTGGCATCTTGCATGCCTACCTTAGTAGCCCTGTCAATAATAAGTTTGGGTTCAATAACACTGGTAACTGGGATGGGTATTTATATCTGCCTAAGGAAAGGGAGAAAATACCATACAGATGATGAACATTTGGAAGTACAGATCCCATTAAATGCAAGAATCGATCTGCATATGCTAGAGAAGAAACCAGTGGAAATTTCCAACATCTGAATGGTTTCACACAGACAGTCTCAACCAAAACATTCTTGAGAGTGACTCACTCCCAAGTGGGAGATTGCCAGCAGGACCTACAGTGAAGGACTACTGATTTATAACTTATTATAATTGTAAATAGCTGTTTACAGGTTTTTATGAAAAAGAAAAAAGGGAAAAAATCAAATTCAATGTACAGCCTTTTAAAAAGTTGAAACCTTAGTGCTAACAGCTAGTAATCTGTCTGTGCAGACGTGGCCCTCAAAAGACCCATCTATAGAACAAGTCAGTATTCATAAAGTGAAAAGGTAAGACGATGACATATTCATTGTTACGTTCTTCAATGCTCAAAGTCATTTTTGACCACAAGAGGGCATCATCAACTATTCCTATGAATGAAACTGTTTAAAAGAAAATGAAAAGTATATTTTGAAATGTTTGAGGATTTTTATATAAAGGGGAAAGAGAAAAAAAGTATGGGTTTGAGGTAAAGCAAATATGTCTTCTATTGTATATATGTGAAGATGACAAGAAAATATGCACTGGTAAATAAAAACAGAATGTTTTATTACCTCAGATGTTAATATATATATATAGGAAAGGCATTAACAAGAAGTGCAATTTCTTGAGGGTGCACACCATCCCATGTGTGATTGTGAACAGAAAGGAGATGTTCACTTTTCACTCAATATAGACAAACACTGTCAATTATTTCAGCAGTTCCCTTTTCATTTTGAAATAACAGGATTCCTTGAAACAAATGAAGGCATGCCATGTGGGATCTAAAACAGTCCATGTCTCAGAAAGATAAGGGTTTGACTGGTGTTACTGTCATCCCTATATAATAGTAGCTTCTAAAGCCTCATCAAATGCATCTCTGGAAGGTTTCTCAAGCCTTGCAAGCATTTTCTCAGGAGGCTTGAGGACCAATCACTGGAATCCTAGACATCCTGTTTTTGAAGACATCGCAGCCTGATCTTGTCATACTGATTCCAATTGGGCTTTCTTCTGTAGATCAGGGCACCTGATATTTTGATCTTCAGTTTCTATAACTGCTGACTGTCTTAAGTGGGACCCATGGGAGTTGAAGTCTAAAACCTTTGGAAGGCCATAGTCTTGTTATAAGTGAAGGTATATGGGAGTGTTGTCTAAATGCAACAAATCACAGAATTGATGAAAGGCCAATTATTTCCACAAGAGCAGCAAAGCCTGATAAAATCCATCTCCAATCCAGCAAGGGAAGGCATATTTAGAAGCAGAGTTCCATATATCAATTTGGTCTTTTGGCTCTGATCCACAGGTACAAAACGATGAAAGTCTAAGGCCCCTTCCACACAGCTGAATAAAATCCCACATTTTCTGCTTTGAACTGGAATATATGGCAGTGTGGACTCAAATAACCCAGTTCAAAGCAGGTATTGTGGGACTTTCTGCCTTGATATTCTGGGTTATTTGTCTGTGTGGAAGGGCCTTAAGTCTTATTCATAAACCAGCAGACAGAGAATTCTTTTCCCCCTTTCTGCCCCATCCAAGTTACAAACACTGGTAGTACTTAAAATATCCTTTGTTGAGGGTGTTCCTACATGTAATCCCTTACTACATGAGTTTTTGAACGGGGGCCCATAATTACGTTTCCTTCATTGCAGGATATTGCAGCTGTATCTACCAACAACTATTTACCATGGTATACATACTTCTCTCTGTTTATGATTCTTCATTGGTGACTCCCATGTCAATTGGATACTGAACTCAGTCTGGATTTTACTCTGAACTTTAAAAATGCATGCATGGTGCTGAAATTAAGCCCCCAAATATTTCGGCACGATGGATAGCTCTAGGCTGTATCCACACTGCAGAATCATAGCAGTTTGGCACCACATTAACTGCTTTGCCTTAATATTATGTATTTTTGTGTATTTGGGTTGTATTTTTGTGAGATATTTGCCCATCTCTGTCAGAGAACTCTGTTGCCACAAAAAACTACAACTCCCACAATTCCATAGATGGGGCTATAGTTGTTAAAGAGGTGTCAGACTGCTATTATTTTGCAATGTGGTTGGGACATAAAAATCAGATTATATTAACTGCTCCACTGTATCTGTTTTCTGTAAGTAGCAGTTGATATATTCCTTTCAGTGGGATGGTGAATCTGTCCAGATTCTAGTTTCCATGTCATTATTCATTCCGGCTTTTATTATAAACTTTAGAGTAGCCAATTCAAATGGCAAACCTACTTTGGGGATTTAGAATCCACAGTAAAACCCAGAGGGGATTCGCTATCCTACAGACATCGAAGTCATCAGCCACCATAGATCGATCCAAAAATAGATGGATGTGATAATCCTGAGTTAAAGCCTGAGTTGTTGTCAATAATGTTTTGTAGCTTCAGCAATCTGTCAGTAGCATTCTATCATTTTGGATGTGGAACATTTATTTTTAAATGCTATGTTTCTAAAGGAAAGCTTTCGAAATGATACAAAAACTGCTTCTCATTCTTGGTAAATGTAAAAAGTTTAATTTTATAATGTTGACTCTTGCTCCTTTCCGGATGGGAATTTGTGTGGAGGAACAGCAGCTAATTGCTAGCTCCTTGGCTCCCTTCCTTTTCATTTGCTCAGTTTCCTGGACCAAGTCCAGAGTTCCCTTCTTCAAACTGGTGACATATCTTCGCAGACATGTAGACACCTGCCTGCCTCTGCAGCTACAGACAGAGGGGTTATCAGCAATGCACACCTTTCACATTGATTAGAAGAGCTGGAAAACTCTCGTGTCAGAGGCCTGCATCAAATTCATTTGTTTGAAACAAGGCAAATTGAGTGTTTTGCTTAAGACGGACACTTTTCTTGAGTTCTGACAATATGTCTGTACTGTACCAAAAGTGTTTATATGTCTGCAAATAAAGACTCTATATTTTCATAACCTTTCGATTTGTTAGCATTTTGTCAAGCACAGGTGTCCTCTCCTTTTAAAAATAGTATATACATTGATCTTAGCCAAAAGACCAAGAAGTGATAAGAATAGGGAACTGGACCAGACAGCCCTAGTATATAAGGTATCAGTGAGTCTATTGTGCATCAGCCACCATAGGTAGATAAAAAATAGAGGGATATGATACTCCAGAGTTTGTAAAATCAGAGCTTATTTATCTTATCAGGCACAAACCAATGTATTTGAAAAAACACAAAGTTTAAAAAACTTGGTACTATAACTAAATATCTTTTGACCAGTAGCTGGCCACTTGGAGTGCCTCTGGTGTTGCTATAAGAAGATACTCTATTGTGCATGTGACAGGTTCCATTGCATTAGGTTGTCTGTGGTTTGCTCCTCCCCACACCCGCATGTCTGGACTGCACCATTTCTTAAGGTTGGCCCTGCATCTTGTGATGCCAGACTACAGTCTGTTCAGCGCCTTCCAAGTTGCCCAGTCTTCCGTGTGCCCAGGAGGGAGTCTCCCATTTGGTATCAGCCATGGGTTGAGGTTCCAGGTGTTAGCCTGCCAGTTTTGGACTCTCACTTGCTGAGGTGTTCCTGTGAGTATCTCTGTAGATAATACAAAAATATTTCTTGATTTAAGGCATTGGTGTGCTGGCTGATATCTAAACAGGGGATGGGCCAGAAATGTCACTGCCTTGGTCCTTTCAGAATCAGAGTTGAATCTGAATAAAAACCCAAGATCAGACCATAGGCCTGTTTGGTCTAGTTCCCTATTTTTAAAGTAGCCAACCTGATGTCTATAGGAGTAGTTCTCAACCTGTGGGTCCCCAGATGTTTTGGCCTTCAACTCCCAGAAATCCTAACAGCTGGTAAACTGGCTGGGATTTCTGAGAATTGTAGGCTAAAACACCTGGGGCCTCACAGGTTGGGAACCACTGGTCTATTGGAGCCATCCAGCAGGAGGACTGTGTAGTTTTGATGGTTTGCATGTGTACGCAAAGATATTTTAAAATAATGTTAATGAGGGGAGGGAGGCTTTTAGGGTCCAAGCCATTTATTAACTAGTCTTTGTAGTGGGGAAAATAGTCCTGTTTGCATAGTACAAACTTCTATCATATTTTTGTACAAATATTTGTAGTGCATATTTTTGAAAGTGCATATTTTTTCCAGAAGTCTCTATGATAGTCTTTATTTCATTAGGGTTTGTTACTATCTGTGATTTCAGATATTGACTGTGTTGTTATTCTTTTGAAAACTTGGCAACATTTGTCAAAAGGGGTGGTTAGGAAATGTTTAAAACATGTCCCTCTGAATGGCCTCTTTCAGGGATAGGCCAAGTATAGACTTCCAAGTATTGACCTTAAGATCTCACTAAGCCTATGTTCTTTAACCGGCGGAGGATAATGCCTGAAGCTGTAGTTAAATGATATCCAGAAACCCACTTTGCCTTCCCTGTATCTATTGCTTTTCCTTATCTGCATTTCTTATTTCATATTCAGAAAACCACATGTTGCCTTCCCTCTATTATTTTTCCTTCTCTTCATTTCTTAAGATGGGAGTGGGAATTTCAGCCTAACAAGGTTTGGCTGGGCACACATTCACCATCCCTGCCATGTCTGCCAGCCACCATAATAATAATAATAATAATAATAATAATAATAATAATAATAATAATGGCAGCTGGTAAACATGGCAGGGATGGTGAATGCGTGCCCAGCCAAACCTTGTTAGACTGAAATTTCCACTCCCATCATCGTAGATTATGATAACTAAGGGTGATGGAAATTGCAGTCCAACAAAATCTGGGCCACCACACATTCCCCATCTTGGAATTCCAGTGTAACAGCGCAAATTCTGATAATTGTTTGTGGTATGCAGTAAGCCCTTTATTAAAGATCTTTCTCTGACAAGGAAACTGTGCACAAGGTCACTTCTTAAATAACATTTTATTTCAGATAAGATGATGCCAAATCTGTGTCAGATAAGATGATGCCAAATCTGTGTCAATGCTAAACAACTAGTTTCAGCTCCAGTGCTTATGGCCTTTGTACTTGACACTTATCTCATTGTTGTCATTGTCTTACAGGTTCCTGCATGCGTATGTGTCCCTTCAATTTGCCTGTTGATTTATAGCTCCATGAATTTGTTACTGTTATTAAGGAATACTCAGAAGTGATTAGACATTTCCTTCCTCTGAAATGTCATCTATAGCAAAAGCATATTGAGAATACAGTTATAATGTATTAAAAAACCATAAACAAAAGTTAAAAACTTGGCTTTATGCTACATTTCCTTTGAGCAGAAGCTGGCCACCTGGAGTGCCTCTGGTGTCACTGTAAGAAGGTCCTCCATTGTGCATGTGGCAGGGCTCAGACGGCATTGTAATAAATGGTCTGTGGTTTGCTCTTCTCTACACTCACATGTCGTTGACTCCACTTTGTAGCCCCATTTCCCAAGAGGGAATTTCTCTTCCGGTATCAGCCATGGGTTGAGGTTTTGGGCTTTAGCCTGCCACTTTTGGACTCTCGCTTGCTGAGGTATTCCTGGGAGTATCTGTGTAGATCATAGGAAGCTATTTCTTGATTTAAGTCATTAGCATGCTGGCTAATATCTGAACAAAGGATGGGCTGGAGATCTATAGCACCTAGTATTCATTGATGGTCTCCCATCCAAGTACTTACCAGGTGATTAGTTTCCAAGATCAGATGCAACTATACATTTGCAGCATGTTTAGATAGTCCCCACAAGTGCAATGGTCTTCTTATTTTCTCCTCCTACCAAAAACTGAAAGTCATACAGCTTCATATAGTAGCCAATCTCTCTACCTGTATTCTGGGTTTCCTTATTGCATAGAAATCCATACCAGGTAAAGACCATTCTATTTAGATAGGCTTTTAGCAACTGAATTATTGCTAGCAGAGTTTTTTAGTTTTTTTTACTGTGTGAATGCTTTATATTCTTTTTCTTTTTTAATTGATGTTTTAAATTGTATTTTAATAGATAATGTCATTCAATCATACTGTGAATTGCCTTAAACCCCCAGTTTAAGTTGAAAATATAAACCCAGTAAAAAGTGCACAAATTATATACACACACATATATACACATATACATACATACACACATACACAAAATAATCAGCCTAAATTTCTAGGACAGAGAGTTGCTATTTGAAAGATACTCCCCACTAAAATTACTGCTCCCCACTCCTTTCTTAAAATTCAAATTCATTCTCAATTCTGTGTGAAAAGCAATCTTAAAGGCTACATGTTTCTGGACCCTTGATAAAGCCCATTAAATCCTTCTCACAAATTATTTCAAAATGAGCACGAATGCAATACATTACTTGGAAAGTCTTCTCCTTCCCATTCTTTTAAACACCTTATGCAAGCACATTTACCAAAATGAATGCTAATCTTGTTAGCTGGGCTGGCATGAAAACAAACACACTGCTCATTAGATATCACAATATCCAGTTAGCAATCTGAGTGCAAGCAAGCATGCTTCTTTGTCTCATTTAATAAAAAATGAGATTGACCCAATCTTTGCACTGCAAAACACACTACAGCACTCCTGCGCAAAATATATCCAAATCAGAATCTATAATTAAATAAGAAAGGCTACAGGCAGTAGGCTGTAAACCAAGTAATGAGGAGAAGAACATTAGTTCATATCCACTGGGTTCCTCCAACATAAACACAGAGAGGTAGGCTGAAGGTTTTCATTACAGAAGAGCATTTTATTGAAAACTATTAGATACTCATCACATGGGTGTATCTATACGCAAGCAAGTATAAAATGTGCTTGTATATTAGAAGGGGCTCTGGTTCAGAAAACAATGGTATTTCTTTTCTATATGACATCCCCATAGACAAGTGGAAGTTACAAGGCATGCAGCACATACTGACTCCACAGTGGGAAATAGCCAATCAGCCAGACTACATGCTGGTTCAACATTGCCTGATATAATTCAAGGGAATCCTTAAAAAGCTGGTGTAATTCTAGGCTGCATCAATATAAGTGTAGTATCTAGATCAGGGAAGTAATAGTCCCACTCCATTCTGTTTTGCTCAAATTTTATTTGGAATACTTTATCCAGTTTGTAGCATCACAATTCTAGAAAGATGTTGGCAACCTAGAACATGTCCAGAGATGGGAAACCAAAATGATCAAAGTTTTTGAAGCCAAACCCGATGAGGAGTGGCTTAGGGAGCTGGGTATGTTTAACTTCGAGCAAAAATAGATAGCCATGTTTAAATATTTGAAAGGATGTCATACTGAGGAGGGAGCAGACTTGTTTTCTACTGCTCTGGAGATTAGGACATGGAGCAATAGGTTCAAATTACAGGGGGAAAGATTACATCTAAACATTAGGAAGAATTTTTTTGAAGATAACAGCTGTTTAATAATGGTATGTTGCCTCAGATTGTAGTCTAGTCTTTGGAAGTTTTTAAGCAGAGGCAGGGTGGCTATCTTTTGAGAGTGGGATGGTTGTGTGTTCTTTATTGCAGGGGGTTGGACAGGATGGCACTTGTGGTCTCTTCCAAATCTATGGATTTATGAATCCCAAATGTCATTTTCTCACCACCTATCATGATCCAGCAATATCAAGTTGAAAACCCTTAGTCAGACTTACTCAAGCTACATATTAATGCAGATTGAAAGGCATTAAAGGCTACAGTAAGAAGACAACCCCCCCCCCCCCCCCAGCACACTCTATGTTCCTAATGGGACAAGGTCCTTAGTTAAATAGACAGAAGTCCAACAACAACGAAATCAAAACCATTGAAAAGTTTTTCTAACACCAATTTAAAGGTAGCATTGTTGCAAAAGAAAAAAAAGTATGACTAAATTGCTATTTTTTTGAGTGGGGGGGAACAGGCCCGAGGAAGAGTGGGTTAAGTTACAACTAGCACTTCAACTCCGGACACTCAAGATTCAGAGTGATTCAAAGGAAAATGGTTTACTCACATTTCATGGTAGCAGTCGCTGGCCAATGTCACTAATGGCTTAACATTTAGATATAATGTAGCATAAGCCATATTTTGTATATGAGTAAATATCTTCTAATGACTAATATTGCAATTGTAGTGCTCGGGTGCTGAGAGCATGACATGGTTTTGGTTTCAATGCTATTTGAATTATTCAAAATCAGAGTTCCGGTGTTTGTTAATATTTTAATCACTCTGCCCAAGCCACATTGTTCAGACTTCAATCATGCTAAAGCAAAGTATGGAAGGTGTACACTTGAATTCAGCTTTCCTATTACACAGAGTGAGATGGTTGTTTCAGGTGGCATGTGCTGGGAGAGCACCCCACCTGTAAGATGTTGAAAGAAAGAGCTGGGTGCCATTCAGCCTGAGAAATAAGATAGATTCGATTGCCAGTTCAGACAGGTTTTGTACATGAAATTAGAGGGGTGGGCTTTTTGCCTCAAAGGGCAAAATGTCTCAGGCTGTCCACAACTGTTGTTTCCTACTGTCATGTGTTCTATGTCCATATCTCCTCCGAACATAGAAGGTTTACTGAGTTAACTTGCAAACACTGAGTTAATATTGCCCAGGCATAATCTGCTTGTTTTTGTTTGTTTGTTTTTAAATACCTTGCCTTTCTTGCAAACTAGAATTAATTGCCTATGATATTAAAGTATAATTACGTGAATTGCTATTTAAAAGGAATTGAAAGTACAATTATATTAATCTGCTTCAAGTCTCATTTGAGAAGATATTTATTTATTTATTTATTTATTTATTTACAACATTTGTATACTGCCTTTCTCAGCCCATAGGCAAGAAAGACGGAAAAGTGGGATAAATATCAAATAAACCGACAAACAAGTGTAACTCTGGACCCAAACATTTTTCCAACACCTGCCGGGATGGTGATGATCAAGATGGGGGTGGTGGTGGTGATTTGCAAGAGAGGGGCAACCTAGCCTATCAGAAAGGAGCTATATCATCTGGGATTACTAGGTCAAGTTAAGG
The DNA here is from genome assembly GCF_037176765.1 of Anolis sagrei. Lineage (NCBI taxonomy): Eukaryota > Metazoa > Chordata > Lepidosauria > Squamata > Anolidae > Anolis > Anolis sagrei. The sequence goes on from NC_090023.1 coordinate 136,220,701, forward strand.
GTAACTCAACTGTGATTGACATATAAATGGCATTGGCAATTAGATATTTAACTTAGTAAGGAGAAAAGTATAGGATTTTTTAGAGTGATTTACTAATTTAATGGTGACACTTCATAATTGTTATGTTTTAATATCCATGTTGTTAGTGTTAAAGGTTAGGTAGAGTCTCCTTCCAGCCTTTGTCATCTCACTCTGCCTAATTATTGCACTCTGCCTAATACAAGAGGTGCATACTTTGCAAACATTGCTTAGGATACATTTTGGACCAGTATTATTACTGGTTCCTTGCTCTGAATTGGAGAAGATAGTTGGAGATTCAAGACAGGATGTGCACTTTTATGTGATTCATCATCCCACTCGGTTTTTATACCAAGGTCAGTTTCTTTTCAAAGATAGGGAAAGAAAGGACAGAACTGTAATACACAGGAAGGAGGATAAAGTTTCATAATGAGCCTTTCCCAGCTACTTTCCTACCTGAAGAATCTTGCTGTTGAGTGATCTGATTAGTAACTTGTGGACACATCCTATATGTCTGAGCAGAAGCTTAAGGAAAATTTGGAAAATTTGAATGTGGTCAACAAAGGGGGAAAATAGCCTCAGTTTTAGGGCCCTTCCACACTGCCCCTACACCCAAGGATCTGATCCCAGATTATCTGCTCATCCCAGAATATCTGGCAGTGGAGACTTGGGCCCCTTCCACACAGCTGTATAAACTCCCACATTAATTGCTTTGAACTGAATTATATGGCAGTGTGGATTCAGATAGCCCAGTTTAAAGCAAATATTGTGGATTATCTACCTTGATATTCTGGGTTATATGGCTGTATGGAGGGGCCCTCATATATTCCAGTTTAAAGCAGATACCCAGGGAACAGATCCTGGGACATAACGCAGTGTGGAAGGGCCCTGAGAAGTCTTACAGCCTTGTCACATAGCTGCTGAAAAGGGCTCACCTCAATTAGCTTAACCATGGGGCGTGGGGAAGCCACCACCCCTCACCCCAATACACTAGGCTCTTGCAGCTGTTGATCCCATGGAGGGAAGTGTGGTGCATGAATGGACTGCACAGCTTCCCCCATTAAAGTAAATGGCAATATGAGAAGCATCCTGTGTTGCCGTGGCAGGGACAGTGCGCCAGCTCTGCCCTCCTTCACCCATAGAACTAGCATGACATCATCTGATGTCAGTTCCATGGGTGACTGAGGCTAGATCGGCACATGCCACCAATATTAGCCCTGTGTGATGAGGTCTTTAATAGATGAGAGATCTTTTGGGTTTGTTCATTCACTTTTTTCAGGGTGGAGGTTGAGTCGCTTCCTGCCTGTAGATATGCTTTCTTCTTCTATGATGCTGAACTTGTATAGCAAAGTGCCCCATAAGAGTATAAAACTTGTTTGTTGGGATACTCCCTTTAAACTGCTACCTCAAAGCGTTATTTTTCAGCAAAGCAGTGTTTCTATAATGTTGTGAATAATAAAAGTTATTAAGGTGGCTGTAGAATACTGAAAGCCAAAATGTTGCAAACTGTATAGATTTTCTTTCTGATCCCAGCGGAGTATTTAATGCTTAAATGACCTAAAGGGACAAAGTCCTATCTAAACTCAGAAGCTAAGGAGGATAAGATCTGGTTCTTGAAAGAGAAGCCACTAGGGAATACCAGGTGCCACAGGCTATATTTGAGAGCAAGGCAATAACAAATCATCTCTCAGCATTAATTACCCAAGAAAACCCTATGACATTCATGGTCATCATAAATCAATAGACAAAGGCATATACTTTACTTAGCTGTAGTTATCACCTCACTCCTTAAAATCCACACGTTTCTTTTTGTTCTAGGGAAAAATAAACTCAAATGCCATCCCTTGGGTGCCACTGAGAGATAAATAAAAGCATTCTCATCTGTCTCCCAATCCATTCACCAGGCCTATCTCACCTATGATGCCACCAAGTCAATGGATCTACACAGTAGAATTAATGCATTTTAACACCACCTTAACTGTTATAGCTGAATTCTATGGAACCATGTGAGTGTTAATTTTCCATGACCTCTAGACTTATCTGCTAAAGTGTGCTTGTGTCTCACCAAACAACAAATTCCATGATTCCATAGCATTGAGCCATGGCAAATCAGGGGTGTCAAACTGCATTAATTCTATCGTGTAGATTCACTCAGTGTGGGTAGGGAACATTTGAATGTCACTCTGTATAAATACAGTGTGCATAAGGCTAAGATCACCTGAGGATCTCCTAAATTTTATCTGATAGTGACTGGGTCTTCATGTGTTTGATTTTGCATACAGCAGACACTCTGGATTTGTGGGTTCCAGACCCACAGTTCCACTAATCATGGATCATCTCCTCCTGTACCTAAAATGGTAGCAACATGAATGTGGGCATGCTGAAGTGACCATACATACATCAACACCACTTATTAATATGGGATGTAATCATCAACCTTTTTTTTTGCATCTGCAGATGGTCCTAGAACTGAATGCCCACAGATTTAGAGATCACTGTACAGAAACCACTATTTGAATTGTATGTGTTAATTATTACTATTACATAAACAGCAATGAAATTCACTATCATAAAAAAGACTGTGGCTATAGTAACTGTGATGTCTGCTCATTGTACTGTACAGATACCAAGTGATAGTACTGCTATAGTCTTGTTTGCTTTCCTTTATTATGGTTTAGCACATGGACTGCACAGCTATTATACCCACCAATATGCCATAGATGAAAACTAGACATGTGTGGCCAGACATGGCCAGAAGGTGGTCAAGATGACAAAAGTTATCAGTGAAGAAGAGCAATCAAGCTAGGAGAGGCTACAATATGCAGCTTTTTTCTGAGCCTACTAGGGAAGGCAAGATTCCACCTTCTCCTCATCTTTTCCCTTTGCTGAGTTAATCAAGTGCAAGTGACTTTGGCATATTGGATTCAATTTATAGATGTAAATTGATAATACACAAGAAAAAGTGAGGAGGAGGGTGTAACTCCAATATTTTAAAAGAGGCGAAAGAGTGGGATAAATGAGTGGGATAAATCTAGAAATAGTTTTCTAAGATCTACAGAGACACTCACTGGAACACCTCAGCAAGCGAGAGTCCAAAAGTGGCAGGCTCAAACCCAGCACCTCAACCAATGGCTAATACCAAATAAGAGACTCCCTCCTGGGCCCACAGAAGACTGGGCGACTTGGAAGGCTCTGGGCGACTTGGAAGGCTGCGCTCTGGCACCACGAGATGCAGAGCCAACCTTCAGAAATGGGGCTACAAAGTGGAATCCTCGACATGCGAGTGTGGAGAAGAGCAAACCACTGACCATCTGCTGCAATGCAACCTGAGCCCTGCTACATGCACAATGGAGGACCTTCTTGCAGCAACACCGGAAGCACTCCAAGTGGCCAGATACTGCTCAAAGGACATTTAACCAACTACCAAACTCACAAGTTTTGTATTTGTCTGTTTGTTTGCTTTGTTCTGTTAGAAATGTAATATAATGGACTGGCTGCTCTGACACGACAAATATATATGGGCAGTTGGAAGGTATGTGCCTTTCAAACAGAGATGGGCAAGTTTGGAAGACTTAGGAGTCACCATTTGCTCTTTAGGAGACTTTGGGAGACCACAGTACCTCACTGCACTTCTTACAATGAGAAGACCTTAACTATAATGCAGTTATATTTTTGAGATGGTTCATTAAGAAGAGAATGTCATCTAGTGGCTGGTTTCCTTGTTAGGTTTCCCTACTTAAGGCCCACTAGTCTTCTCTCACAAATGGACTATCTAGTACAAGGACTGGGAAGCACCTGAAACAGAAAGGCATCCAAATGCAGCAGCAGGCCCGCCTGGGAGTCAGTAACATAATGGCACAGAATGGCTTTCTGTGGTCATCTGCTTCCCCGAAATAAGATGATTGTGTGTTACAGTTCCTAACTCAACCCATATTGATGGCACAAGCTTCCAAGAACCAGTGCCAGAACCACATAGCTTTTGGATCAAGCTGTTCAGTTTCTGATACTCCAAAATCCTTCCTGGCTCTCTCTCATACCCCGATTTTTATTCCACTTCTGCTACTTGTATAATTTGAAAATGAAATTAAGTGAACTCGCACAATTCATTTTCCATCCAGCTGAGCCCTTAGGAATAGAATCTCTGTAATGAGAGGATACTGTTTGGAAGCAGGAAAGAAAAATACTTTTAATTCCATTGCAGCACATCATTATTTCTCTGTCTCCACTCCAAAACCACAAAACAATACACCCCTTATTAGGGCATTTTGGGGGGAAAAACTTTACACCCCATAGTCCTAGATCTATCCCCCCCTCCCAACTAAAAAGAAGAAACCAAAAGACAGTTGCCTAGTAGCAGATCAAGTTGAAATAGCTTGAAGATTGCCAAGATCTTCAAAATCCTGCTCTTATGCCTTTCTGGTTTCAAAATATCTAAGGCATTTGCTAAGAAAAGAAATCTATAGGGTGTTGAATGTACTGTTTGCCATAACTAAACCGTGGTTGTTTCATCCTCCAGAAATTCTCATCATATTTTCATACCAACTTCTTCTAAACCAATATAAAACCTTTGGGAAATGTTTGAATCATCTCAGGAAAACTCTGAACCAATGTCAGATTCCAAAGAAGCTACAGAATTTAAATATATATATAATTAAGAGTATCAACCTCCCATATACCCTAAGCCCAAGAGAATCATCCTATCCCAATTTATAAACATTATAAAAGAATAAGTGTTGGCTCATTGCTTTTATAGTAGCAAATAAAGATGAACTTTTCTCTGCCCTAATACACCATATATCTCTCCAAATCTTCACATGGGTTCCACTTAACAAAAGCCTCTTAACTTTCTTCCTTTTATTTTTCTCATGGGAACAAACTGTAGAGTATCCAATAGTTTGTTACTATATATACCTGTAGATGTAACTTATGTTCCCCTGAAGTTGTAGAAGGTTTGAAAAGTTTAAAAGGGGTCACCAATATATTTTGAAACAGGGGTCAGCTGAGACAAATGTGTCATGTCAGGAAAATGTCTTTCTTGTTTGTTGCTGAGAGTTGAAGGTCCTTTTTAAGAACGTTGAAAAATTAAACATAAATAAAACAGCCCACAGTTTAACCTTTTTTGTGTCTTCTGAAATAATATCCTGTAAAATCAGATACACCGTGAATGCTTCTATTCTATGCAGTCTTCACTGTCATTTTAAAAGCTAAAGTAAAGGTAAAGTCTAGTCATGTCTGACTCTTGAGGATACTGCTCATCTTCATTTCTAAGCTAAAGGGCCGGTGTTGTCCGTAGACAGCTCCTAGGTCACGTGGTCGGCATGACTGCATGGAGAACTGTTACCTTCCTGCAGAAGTGGTACCTATTGATTTACTCATATTTGCATGTTTTTGAACTGCTAGATTGGCAGAAGCTGGGGCTAACAGTGGGAGCTCACCCCACTCCCTGGATTTGAACTGCTGACCTTTCAGTCAGCAAGTTCAAAAGCTCAGCAGTTTAACCCACTGTGTCACCAGGGGCTCCTTTTAAATGCTCATCATGTTTAAAGATTTAATTATTACAACAGGATTCTTGTAAGGAGAAAACAAAATATTAGGCAGAAAATTTTATTTGTATCCTTGCAGATCCCCTCCCCCCAAAAAAGAAACTGTTATCAAAATATAAAAGAAATGAAAATTCTACATTAAATGCTTGCAGAAAAACACTTTTGTATAAATATTTATCTTTTTACTGATTCCATTACTGGTTTTTCATTCCTTCTTTTAGGGCTTCATCTTCCTCCAGTAACAGCCTATTAGTAACTAACTTAATCTGGACTCATGGGAAATTATATGACATCATCATGTGATGTAGGCAATCCAATTCCATCTTTATGATGTCATGATGGGTAAATCAATTGAGACAGGCAACAATAGATGCTAAGGCAGAACTTTTGTTTTGCAGAATAAGCCAAAATTCCTTACCAAAAATATTTGAGAAAATCTGTACACATTCTGAACAGATGACTACAGAACAGAACATGTTATTTAAGTAGCAGCCCTAAAGATATATTTGGAATAACTCACAATCAATCAGGCTGAGATCAATTGTGTTAAATGAGAATGTTCAGAACACAAGAAAATGCAGCCTCTATCCTATATACTCTCCCTCCATGCTCTCTGCCCCCATCCTCCCCACTCCCCATCTATTTGTGTGTTCAGTCACTGCACAAATAAGCTTTACACATATTGTATTGAATTGGTAGAGAAGCTCCACAAAATTTGTGGGACAACATGATTGGACCCTGCTTCTGCCTTGCATGGATATACATCAGACAGGGAAGACCTTTTCACATGTTGATGAAACATGCAGTTTTCAGGGAAAGGAAAGTGAGTAGGAAAGAGTTAATACACTTTCATGGTACAATTCACCATGTATAGGTTAATTCAGAGACTTAGTATAATCTCCAGGAAAAGAAGCCGGGCCCTCCCCAGAAATGGGGCAATCAGGGGCAGTTATGACTGAGACTGATGTTTTGGATAAGAAACCAATTCAGCCAGAACAAACGAATCCTTAAGAAATACTTCCCTGGAAAGCCAAGCAGGAGTATAGAAAGAGCCATCTGCAAGGGTTCGATTAAGAGATGCCAACCAATTAGTCACCTGGCTCTTGTAGTTAAGAGGCTACAAATCTTTTAGCGTGTCAGGACAGTTCTTGCTTAAGGAAATAGTTTAAGACTCTGATGGATGTGCTTGAATGCTTTCAGATTGCTTGGATTTCTGATCCTTTTGGCCAGTTAAAAATTATACATGCTCCCACTCCTCAAGACTGCATGTGCGTGACTTTGACAGGCCTGAATTTCCTGTGACTCTATTTTGCTATTGGCCTTTGACTTCCCTAGTACTTGCTGCTTTGAGGTAAATGACAAATAAATTATAAAAACTAATTTCATTAAACTTATGTTAGGATCTGGAAAAATAACTGTTGTGCTTATTAAGTTGCACTCTATATTTTAAGTAAAAACATTAAAAGCTTTACTGGACTGATGTAGTAAAATGCCACACTTTATTTTAATCCCAAACAAGATACAAATATGAATGCACACACATGCATACTTATTGTCCTTCGTTTGTGAGAACAGGAAACTGCTATATTCTTTTTATCCCACTATTTTTATTTACCCAGCCACAAATTGTCTTGCTTTCCCTTTCTCCTTTTATTATAATCTTAGCTATATATTTGCATCCATCCCCTCATTTAATTTTTTTTCCATTTGGACCCCAGGAAAACAGTCTGCTATAAAAATGCTGATAATAATTTTCCTGTGACAAATATTGTGTCTGGTTGGTGCAGAACAGAATAGAATTTTGTTTTGCGCGAAGAATACCACTCCATCCAAAATGACTATTTTTACTGGTTTTAAATGAACAAATCTTGGAACTACATAATCAATATCCTCTGTTCATAAATGAAAAGAAGTGGATTTGACCTAAACACTGTAACTTCCCAGCTCTGCAGGACTAAGAGAAAGCAAGAACTAGTTTTGTAAAAAAAAAACAAAAAAAAACCAGTCAAATTAGGTTTTGAGTTTAAAAAAAAACCTGTAGGGGAATGTAAGATGTGTTTATTCCTTAGCACTTTGTCTCATTGAATTAACTGGTAATTTAATTAAATAAATGCTGATATTTCAGTTTAAGTCAACCAATTAAGCTGAGAAATAATTTTAATTGGTTTGTCATTTTTGTTAGAAAATTTCCAACCTAATTGATTTTCACTAGTTCACTTCTATTCCCAGCAAATGGGGCAGTGGGGGGGGGGGCATTTTTTGGATGTGTGTGTGTTTATATCTGTGTGTGTGTGTGTGTGTGTGTGTTCATTCCTTGCTTCAATCATCCCTACAAAAAAAATTCACAGCACCAGTGAAATACTGTAGCAATTACACTATCTTGTTTCTTCTGACAATCTATTACTTATTGTGGATGCTATATTTGAATTACAGCAAAAACATATGGTCATTTTCTCTCTGTTTTGTGTCATCATGTGGAAGTAGTATTGAATTTTCAGACAGACAGCAATATTGAATCCAGTTTGCTATTCAATCTAGATGAAGAGATCAATGCTATGAAGAATTTGGCATTTGGTGGGGCAGTGTGGGGGGGGAGGCATTTTTTGGATTTGTGTGCGTTTATATCTGTGTGTGTGTGTGTGTTCATTCCTTGCTTCAAGTGTGGTTACCATTTTTAAAACACAAAGGCAAGGACCTGTCCTGTTGCTGTTCAGGGAGAAAACGGTTTTTTGAAACACTTACTTGTAATCTGCCTGAGTTTTCTTAAAATAATAGAGAGATGCTGGATCTCAGGTGTTAGAAGGACAAAGAAAGAGATGCAGAAAGAAGAGACAATTACATGGTAACAGGATTATGGTGTGACTTCCCTTCAAACTGTATTCCATCTCAAACAACTGTGGATAGCTTTGGTAAAAGTCACTTTGGATTGAAAATGCTGCTGATGAATGCCAGCATCTTCTGATTCTGCACATTCTCACTTCTCATGTATCACAGAGAAGTGGTTGGATGAGATGGAAGTAGGGTAATCTCTCTTAGCTTTTATCTACCTGGGTTCTTTGTAGAGCAGCTGACAAGACTTGGGTGACAAAGTGATGGAACTGCAGTAGTCTGTTATGATAATATCTCCCTGGTCAGATACTTTATGCCTCAGCTTGCAAATTTTAACTATATTTCCTTGAAAGTAGGTGGTTGGGACAGATTACAGATTCTATTGGGATCCCACTTCACCGCTCAGCAATCTCCCTTCCTAGGCTGGTAAGGGTGGCCTTGGGACTGATGCTGAAGCCCGTGTATTGTGCAGGACTGAAATATCAGCCTTCCTTTCAGATGGAACTGTGTCTAGTCAGAGGTCTTTTACATGTGATACTTGAAGGCACTGTTTTATATTGCTTTTGTAGGATGAAAGAAGTGCTTCACTGATTCCTGTTTGATCCCTTGGCTATTGGCCTCAGGGCACAATTCTGTTCCTGTGCTATTTAACATATTCATGCAATTTCTAGGAGGGCTAGTCCGGAGTTTTGGGCTTTCATTCTATCAGTACAGAGAAGACACCCAACTTTGTAAACCTTTCCACATCAATCCAAATAAATGTTTTTGGGCCTAAATTGGTGTCTGTTAACAGTTAGGGTCTGTATGAAGGGAACAAATAGAAAATCTGTCAAGACAAGACAGTGGTATACACCAGATGGTCATCTGAAAGGCAGGTCAGGGAACAGGGATGCAGCCTATTCTGCAAGAGGTTACACTTTCTCTAAAGATTAAGGCCCACAGCTTTGTTGTGCTACTGAAATCAATCCTGATCCTGCAAGCTTGGGTCTTGGCAGTAGCTTGGAGCGCATATGAAGAGTTAAAGCTTCAACACTAGCTGTGTCCATTCCTTGATATTTCAAAGCAAGCCACCCACTTCATATTATATAATGTGTGGACCAGGATGGATACAGTTTACTGTTTGGCCTAACTAATTAGGCATTGCTTTCATGCCATAACTGGAAAATGCAAGTACTTAATTTTAATGGGATATCTTTGAAGGTTCTGAGTGGCATATAAGGTGAAGTAATTACCTTGAAGGGAGATGTGTGATTGATTCAGGTCCTAAGATGATTTTTCTCTAGAAAGAATGCCAAGCTGGCAAGATGGGCCATCCTCTGATCCCCTGTGTAAGATCTGGCTTCACCAGGTTTCTGTGGCTGTCACACTTTGGATTCTTGAAGTTAATAAAAATGTGTTCTTATAGTATCTGCCATTATCATTTGGGTGGGACAAAAAGTTCCTTTTGTTTTTAGTTAATTAGAACAAATTGCGTATCCATAATAGGCACCCATGTAAGTAAAAACTCTCATATACAGTATCAGCACTTGCAATCTCATCAGATAGGGCTTGCTTTGATGGCATACACTGGTTCAGCCCTAGTTGACCCATGGAGCCCACTTGCTCCCATCTCACTATGCAAAGGAACTTTCAGTGGGACTCAGTGGGTCAACTAGTGAGGAACCAGTGTCTACCACCATAGCAGCACATGGGAGGCTTCCCATGTTGCACCAGAAGGAATGGGGGATGGGGAGCCATGCAATTGACATTCCCCATGAGATCGGCTTAAAGGTAAGCTGGGTGTGCGCAACAGATTCCCCATGCTCCCAATGGCAGTCACTGAATTTGTAATGATATGTGGCAATTCTTGCAGCCCACGTGAAGAGGTTGTAAGATGTTATAGAAAAGTCAGCAATGGAATTACTTAGCAGTGGAACCTTAAGAAATATTCTACAATAGTTTCAACACTGTTTTTTACTTATGCTGATACATTCATATTATTAGAAAAATGCCATGGAAATATTCTGTATCTTTTTAAAAGCTTATAAATACAGATAAATATGTCATAGACCTAATGTCTGTTCTGTATATTTTAAGCAGAAGATAGAATAAATTAGGTCATCAGTGTAAAACTAATCTAATGAAATGTTCAAGAAGAATTTTTACTACAAATTAAGTAGTAAAAGGGAATATATTTTATATTGTACCAGGCCAGTTGCCTGCAAGTCCTGTTCTTTAAATATTTATCTTATTTCTCTGATACCATCATGCTTTAGCCTGTGGACAAAAATGCCATTTCTAACATTTTCTGCCTAAGGAAGGCATCTTACACTCCCTCCGACAGGACTAGGCATCTAATAATGTGCTTGCAAACATGTTAAATGTTCAGCAAGAAGGTTCAGTATGGTTGTAGGCTAATGTTTGAATATCTGTAACCAAAGTGAGAGGTCAATTTGGCTGGCAAGATGTAGCAATGCTTTATAGCAGATATCACCCACTCTGTGTAGCTGGCAGGCGGCCAAGGGGTCACAGGCAGGAGTTGAAAGGAAAACAGAGTGACTCTGGGTTTAAAGGATGAAGGAAGACATACTTGAAGATTTAATGAAGTTCATACAGAAATATACTCTTTTGGACTAAAACTTTCAGGATGCACTAGCAAGGTCTCAGCATAAAAGCTAGGGGTTTCTAGCCTGTAAAGTGTGGTCTTTCTCTGTGGGATCCATGTTTCTCCTCTACTGTTGGCCAAGTTGCAAAATGTAGAAACAGAAGACTTGCTCTGAGGCTCGTGAGAGAAGTCTACACAACCCATTTTACCCATGCATTTACAAAGATGTAGCACATCTGTGTATGACTATAGATAGAATCAAATGGTGTGAACAGAAAATCTGGTTAGGTTACTTGGCATCCTATCCATGTTGTTGCAACTGGATTTTTGTCTTCCACTCACGAGAGGCAATTCTTCAAGATTACAAAGCTAAAAGCCATGCATAATTCCATAATTCAAAACTCAAAAACACACCGATGCACACAGACACAACAGGAATTGAAACAACATTGAGCACCAGCATACTGTCATGTTACACAACTCCACAGGCTCCTATGTAGAATTTTCTTTTGGGATTGCATGCCTCCAGATAAAGATTATCTTTAATTGATTGTACATAAAACACTCCGTGAGCCTTCTTTGGCTGAGAAGGATAAAATGCTTGGAGGAATAAATGAAAAGGGGCTAAAATGAAGGCTGTCTGAAACTAGAGAAACAGTATAGGCAACTGGGAAAGATACTGGGACCATATGAAAGAATGAAGAGAGGCTGTGACAGATTGGACAGGGGGAGGAAAGGAATTAAATAACATCATGGAAGTTAACTATGAAAAGAGGGTAATGAAGAGGAGTGAGAAGAAGACACACGTGGAATCAAAGAGCAGCAGGATGTGTGTGCCTCCATCTGTGTGTGTGTGTATCACATTGATATCTGATTCAGGTTAAGAAGAAAGAATTGCTGATAAGATTAATGCTGTGAACGTCTCAAGGGAAAACATCCTTGGGACTTTCTTGCAGTTTCAAAAGACATATAACCGATGGGGAAGATATCAGTCTGAGCCTAACTATGCTTCTCTCATATGATTTCCCAAATTACTGGCACAAAGAGTTGTCATAATGAAAAAGATCCTGGGTGGTGGACCTTAGCTATACACCTACAGCCACAAGCAAAAATGCTTTGTTATGTTCATGGAAGTGGAACAAGTGGAGGACTATCCACAATGGATTTCCTACTTGTGCTGATCCACACTCCCTGATTTCAATATTAATAGAATTTGTACTTCTATCTGCAACTACTGAAACTTTTCTAAGCATTGTGAAATGCTTTGTCCCTCCCCACCATCAATTTATTAGTGAAGCATAGTGACACTGGAAGATGGGGGAAAACACTATTTTTGACCAAACAGATATCACAGCATTCCTTTTTAAAAGGGAACAATAGCTCTCAAAAGCTGTCAAAGAGCATACATTGGATCATAATGAAGAGATAAGCCATATGGGCTTGGATATCATAGGGCTGACATTTGTTTCACAAATTTCAGTAAGTAAAGGGCATTAGTGATGGTTGAACCCTGCTCGTTGCAGATTGTCTGGAAGCCACATATTAAAAGTTTCCTTCACTTTTTTTACTTTAGAAGTTTTAGGAGTGTACACTGAATCATAATGCAAGGGTGTTCTTGTGGTGCACTGCGGGGATAGACCCATATTTCTGAAAGAACTGTCTGGCTCTTTGTCATAGTTCTCACTCCACTGGCTCCTGACTAGCTATTGAAACATGGAAAGGACATCTGCTGTTCTTGCAGCATCAAGGCTTTTCATCTGTCAGAGGGTGAATATCTGCCACCCTAGATAAGCTTCTTGTTCCTGTGACATATATGCTCCTCCCTTCTCCCAGTTTGCCTCCATCTGTAGAAATGGACTCTGATTGAAGCACATTAGTCACCTTGGTGTAGAGCCTCTTTACATACTGTTGGAATGGATGGGTGATGTGTATTAGGCTGCTGCATTGTGGTGGGTGATGTATGTATGAGACAGAGAGAGAGAGAGAGAGAGAGAGATTATTAGTTAAAGTACATAAATAATTTTCTTTAAACATATTTTTTATTAACACAGGACTTTCTGAGCTGATGACTTCTGTGCCTAAAGAATGGTGAATATGCTCCAAGTTTTAATTTAAACTTTGAAAATTCTGTCTCTCAAAGAGATATAGCACCATGGATAGCTCATGTAAAGTGTAAACTAAAGCCTGGAATAGAATGACCAAGTCACTGGCATAGAAGGCATCAGCTTCTGCTGGCCTAAACCATGTTCTTATAAGGAACAGAGTGTGGGCATATGGTAGACATCTGTGTCAGATAAACATGATGGAGGTGGTTCATAAGGACTGGGAACACACATGGGCTTTCTCAAACAATGAAGATAGCAAATATACAATCACATAAAGTGGCCACTTCTTCAGTAAGGCCAAGTATTAAGATAATTCAGTTATATTCATCAATAACAATTGCTCACCTTCAGATCTCACGAATAGCAGCAATGCAAGTATAAAAGCAGATCACATTTTTAAAATGTATTTGTATTAGCTTCAAACAATAAATATAATAGATTCCCCCCAAACCATTCAAAGAGCACCCAAATGTGTAAACAGACACTAAAATAAATTATTATTATTATTAAATTAAATAATTATTGTTTTTTTAAATTTATTTATTTATTATTTAATTAAATAATTAAATTATTATAAATTATTACTCTGGGACTTCTGAATTCAGACTGACAGTGTTTTGGAGCACAATATTCCTGACCTCACAATCATGTTAAAAAACCAAGTATGGATCATTGATGTTGCAAAGACACTTACACAAGCCAGTAAAGGTGGTCCCAATGGTGATCGGCACACTGGGTGCAGTGCCTAAAGACCTTGGCCTGCACTTAAACACAATCAGCGCTGACAAAATTACCATCTGTCAGATGCAAAAGGCCACCCTACTGGGATCTGCACACATTTTTCAGCAATACATTACACCATCCTAGACACTTGGGAAGTGTCTGACGTGTGATCCAATACAATAGCCAGCAGAGTGACCTTATTTGCTGTGTACTAATCTTTTTGTGTTTCAAATAATAATAAATCTTTATTTATATCCTGCTTTTCTTCCCAATGGGACCCAAAGTGGTTCACATCATAATAAAATACAAATCAAAGCAGATTTAACATAAAATACAAGATAAAAATCACACAAAGCATAATAACGTCCAGAAATAAGATATAAATATTAAGCGTTAAAAAGATTTAAAACCAATTAAATTATTATTATTAATTTAATTTATTATTAAATTAAAATACCCTCCTACGTATTAAAATATTCACAACCTTTGCAAGCACCCAAAAATTGTACTACCCCAAATATTTATTTATTTTATTTATTTATTTAACTTGTATACCGCTACTCCCAATTTGGCTTGGAGCAGTTTACAGAAACAGATTAAACAATACAATTAGCTTTAAAAATAACCATAACAATAACAATAGGCAGCAAGGACGGACATAGCCCGGGTTGTTCACCCATCAAAAGCTTGCTGGAAAAGAAAAGTTTTACAGGCTTTACATATCTTTATTTCACCCTGTTATCCCTCACAAAATGGTGAACATCATTTTGAGAGGATCACCAGAGGAGAAGAGAAGTATTTGGGTCTGTGGTATGGGTGTTGGTATATGGTCTTGGGGAAAGTTTGTGGAAAATTTGCCTCTGATCCAGAAGCAGTTGCCAAACCAATCTCATTAAGTGAAAGGATTTACCCAAAGGAAGGGAATGCTGAACACATATTCTTTGGCTAATGTGACTTTCATCTTCATTAGAGCTGGCCAAACCTTAAAAATCCGGACAAATCTAGATGAAGACAGTAACAATCCATAAAATATCGTCATAGCTGATACAGGGATCCTGTGTTACAAAATGGGTACATTTTGCCCAAAGACAAATGGAAAACAAGTACATGTGAAGGAGGACTTCCAGCTGCAGAACACTCAGTTGATGACAGCCAGACTCAAGTGATTGCAAGCCTTTGTTGCTTCGATTTACAAAGCAGCATGAAGCACCAATCTGCTGCATTTGAAGAAGAGTGGCTGCTATCTTGAATAACACATGTAATTTCCAAGGAAGTAGAAATTTTGTAAGACACAAGATGGCTGTTTTGTGCAACTGATGGGTACTGCCCCATGCACATTTTACATGCACAGCATAGTGTGTCAAAACAGAAGAATATAGATGAGCCAGACGAGAACAACTCAGAGCTCAAGGATTCTCTTAGGCAGACAATCTCATTCCAGCAGTTGATTTAACTACGCTAAAAGGAAATCATTAAACTCAAGGCTGTCTGGGCACACAAACTAAGTGTCAGCTTGATGACATGCTCGACAGTGATGTGAATAGAGAAAAGGATATTTAACACTCACTTGTTCTACCAGTACCACAGTCTTAAAAGGTATGGCTTTCTCTGTTTCTATTTCTCCTTCCTCTTGCTCAACCAGACTTCAAGTTAGTGGCTTATTTTCTCTTCTCTTAGATTCATTATGTAACCCTGTTACATAGATCAGCTTCAATGTCATCTGAAGGATTTTCATATTCTGTTTCTCCGAGACATGCTGAGAACTGTATGCTGGGGATCCTTAATGAAGATTTCTCAGCGTCTTCATCAACTGTTCCTAGGATATATATCACAGACACTGCACTGATCTAACTGTGTTGTACAGATATGCCCTAATAGGTCAGAATTCACTTAAAGCTGAAGCATGGCCATTTGAATACTGTGCCACTGCAGCTCTGCTTTGGTCATCTGGCTGTTATGTATGGGTTGATGACTCTGGCTTTACTTGAACTGCCACAAGATAGGAATCATACATTTTAAAAAGAGTTTAAATGTTTATTTCATAGCTGTAAATAGGTCATGGAAATGCAGTGCTAGACCCAAACTACTGCTCAATGTATTCATGTATAAAAAACAGAAACTGGACATTTTTAACAGGGTGGGAGTTTCTAGTTGAAGTTAGCTAAAACTAGGAAGTCCCTGCACAAGCAGCTACCTAGAGGAATGTGTTCTGCAGTGTTTGCAATGAAGTTTGCAGTAGATGCTTCAGCTGTACTTCAAAAGAAAAATCAGCCTATTTAGCAAGACTTGCAAAAATGTTTGATTTTTATATGTATTTTATATAACTGAGACCACAAAAACATTTCTCAGGCTGAAAGGAACTGTCAGTGGAGAAGCTTAAGAAGCCCTGTTTTAGATGACAACAGATCAGGAATGGTACCATGGTCAGC
Organism: Anolis sagrei; assembly: GCF_037176765.1. NCBI lineage: Eukaryota > Metazoa > Chordata > Lepidosauria > Squamata > Anolidae > Anolis > Anolis sagrei. Next base: position 136,236,932 of record NC_090023.1, read on the forward strand.
ATCCTGCAGATTTGAGCAGACTGGAGCTTTGAGATCCCTTCTAACTCCTTAACACTGTGAAATACTGCAAATACACTTTGGGTCTTCAGTGCTACCCCATGCAAATGAAGATAGATTAGACACCAAAGTATTCCCCTCAGAACTATCATGTAGCAATATTTATTTCCGAACTTCTGAATTCTGCTTCACATCTTGGCTAATCTGACTTGGATATTTGTCTCCATGGGGACAAGGGGAGAATGAAAGGACAGACTGGAGGTAAACCTCAGGTTTGACTGAAGGAGGCATGCATAACTTCTTTCCCCTCCCTTTCTGTGATTACAATTGATACAGCAAAATGACATAGCACTCCATGGTTGGAATCCTTTTTTCCAATCCAAGTAGCAATACTTGAAGAATATAACAGAACTCAGAAATCAATATAACGGAACTCAGAAATCAAACAATCTTAGAATCATAGACTCATAGTATCACAGAGTTGGAAGAGACCACATGGACCATCTAGTCCAGTGGTTCTCGACCTGGGATCCCCAGATGTTTTTGGCCTACAATTCCCAGAAATCCTAACAGCTGGTAAACTGTAGGCCAAAAACATCTGGGGACCCAAGGTTGAGAAGCACTGAACTAGTCCAACCCCCTGCCATGCAGAAAAAAACACAATCAAAGTTTCCCTGACAGAAGGCCATCCAAGCTCGTTTTCAAGGAACAAGCTTCCACCACACTCTGAGGCAGGGAGTTCCACTGTTGAACACCTCCTACAATCAGGAATTTGTTTCCTAATGTTCTGGTGGAATCTCCTTTCTGAATTTGAACCCATTGTCTGAGTCCTAGTTTCAATGGCAGCAGAAAACAAACCTGCTCCCTCTTCCTTATGACATCCTTTCACATATGTATACATGACTATAATGTCTCCTCTAAGCCTTCTCTTCTGCAAGCAAAATATGCCCAGTTCCTTAAGCCACTCCTCATGGAGCATGGTCTCCAGACCTTTGATCATTTTAGCTGCCCTTCTCTGGAAACCTTCCAGCTTGTCAATACCACTTTTTAACTGTAGTGCCCAGAAATGGACAGTATTCCAGGTGAAATCTAATCAAAACAGAATAGAGAAGCACCATTACTTCATTTGCTCTAGACACTATACTCCTCTTGATGCAGTCCAGAATCCCATTTACTTTTTTAGATGCTGCATCACACTGTTGGCTCATGTTCAACTTGTTATCCAATAAGACTCCAAAATCTTTTTCACATGTACTGTTGTCAAGCCTGGCATCACCCATTACTCATCTTTGCATATATTTTTTCTGCCTAAGTGTAATATTTTGCATTTGTCCTTGTTGAAATTCATTTTGTTCATTTTGGCCCAGCTCTCTAATCTGTTATGGTCATTTTGAATTTTGATTCTGTCCTCTGGAGTATTAGCCATCTCTCCTAATTTGGTGTCACCTGAAAACTTGATAAGCAAGCCCTCTAAACCTTCATCCAAGTCATTAATAAAGATGTTGAATAGTACTGGGCACAGGAATGAACCCTGCAGCACTCCACTAGTCACTTCTTTCCAGGATGAAGAGAAACCACTGGTGAGCACCCTTTGGGTTTGGTTGCTTAACCAATTACAGATCCACGGAATAGTAGCATTGTCTAACCCACATTTGACTGGTTTGCTTGCAAGAAGGTCATGGGGGACTTTGTCAAAGGCCTTACTGAAATCAAGATATGCCACATCCACAGCATTCCCTGAATCTACCATGCTTGTAACTCTATCAAAAAAAGAGATAAAATTAGTCTGGCATGACTTGTTTTTGAGGAATTCATGTTGACTTTAAATAATCACAGCATTCCTTCCTAAGTGATTGCAGATTAATGATCTTCTCCAGAATCCTTCCTGGTATCTTCTTCTGTTCATTTTTTTTTCATTTTATAGGATGAAGTTATCTGAACATCAATGCAGAAATCTTCAATATTTTCCAGCTGTAATAGTATGGATTATTAAACAAATTTCATACAAAGTATCAATTAGTAGCTGTGGCCTCTAATACATGCAGCCCTTCAAATAATGCTTAGAATCAGATAAAATTAGAAGCAAATAAAACTCGAAATTCCTCTAAGGAGACATTGATTCAATTCATCATTTGGAAAATGTAGCAGTTCTAAACTTTACTTTCTGGCATGCATTTCAATGTTTACTTTTAGGACAAGAGCAAAGAGCTCACAGATGGCACATATGCATTGGCAGAAAGTAATGTTCATAGATCAGATGTTCTTGCTTATGACATATTCATGGTTCATATTCATCTGAAGGTTAGCTATGGTATATTTTCGTCCTGATTCTTAACAGTCCTCTGCAGACAAAACAAAAAAAAAACTATTTTCTGCCTTGCATTTCGCAGAATAGGCCTTGCATTTCACAGAATTGTTTCTCTGCTTGCTATATCTTGGGTTTTTTTTATCTTCCCTGGCTAATGTTATCTCTACTACCAACACAGAAGAGTCGTCACTTTTAAAAGTATATTTATGGTATTTATTTGATAAATGAAAAATCTAACTTGAAGGCCATTTGATGAATTCAGTGCTACCAGTAAGCCATGATAAAGCTAACAGTAACTACTAAAAGCCCTCATTTATTTACTAAGAACTATGCTGAATTGACTACTCTGGATGACACGAATTGCCATTGTTTAGGTGGATATGATCAGACTATTTATGATAGACAGCTTTTGTTGGATGGGTTGTTTCAGGGAGGCAGAGGCTTATGACTGCCATTCATAATGCTCTCCTAAATTTTATATATTTATCTATTGTTCAAAACATTGAATCCCATGTTCCAAATAACACATTCAAGATGATCAACTATTGCTTTTTAATTGGACATTTAACCACAATAACATTAATGCTACAGCTTAAAACATAAGAAAAGACGACACCAAAAGTATTAAACAGATAAATTTCAACTATGCATAGCACAACTCGGTGCATTTCATCTCACTGATAAATCTCTGGTAATTCACAAGACTTTACTCCCAGGAAATTAGATATAGCATTATAGCAATAGTGGCTGATGGCCCCACAATGATGAATTTACTCAGGATTTTATTTTAGCTATTTGGAGGTAGAGCTAATCACTGTGGATGATGTTTTTAAACAGCTCCATGCATATTCACAAGTCACTATTGCCTAAATTCAAGTGACACTTACTGAATTAACAGATTCTTCTATATATTCTACTGAGATGGCAAAGAAGAAGAAAACAGCGGAATCTCCAGTAAGGTCAATTTCATTACCTGGAAAGAGTGCTTCTTAAGCACTAATAAAACACTCTTTTAGATAAACACCTACATCAGTTAAAGGATGGAAAATGGCTGGCTTCTGATGGTGACCTTAGTACTGGGGCAGGGCAAGGAAAACCCAAAAAGATTCAAGAAAACCCAAAAAGTAATGCATTAGTACTAATTATTTCAATGAAAATTATATTATCAATACATCTCATTCTTAATACAAATTTAGAGCACATGTGGAATGACATGTTAATAACATGCCAGATTTCAATCAGTAAAAATAAGTAAAATCATTAAAAAGTTGCTAACCTTCACAAAATATTCTCCCAAAGTAATAAACTGTAATAACATGGAATGTTAATTGTTACTCATTCAATTACTGTTCTCATTCAGTTAATGTTACTGTTTAATAATTTAAATAATAGCTTTTAAAATGGTTGTTTAAAAACAAGAAATTAGAGGCAAGATATTAACCTTTAGAAAATTATTTTTAAGCTCCAAGGCAAAGTCACATTGATTGGCACTGTCCTTCAAGAATCCTGAATGAAAGTCAATTAGAGCTTTGCAGTTAAATAACAACAGCAAAAAAAAGTACAGTAACTACATGTGGAACAGAATCCAGTATTGAAAATAAGAAAATAATAGACCAATGCAAATGCACATAGTGCTGAATTTTCAACCAACTAGATCAAAGGTCCTCCAATTTTTAGAGCAGAGGGCCGGTTCATGGTCCCGCAGACTGTTGTAGGACGGGGGGGGGGGGACGGGGACGGGGACGGGGACTATTGTTTGAAAAAAACAGATTCCTATGCACACGGCACATATCATATTTGTTGTGCAAAAAAGAAAGAAAGAAAAATGCAATATTTAAATGAAGAACAATTTTAACCAACATAAATTTACCAGTGGGTTACCGTGAGTTTTTCGGGTTATAGGGCCATGTTTCAGTAACATTCTCTATTAATGTTTCACCTGCATCTGTGGCTGGCATCTTCAGAGAACCTTTGAAGATGAAACAGCATGAGAAAATGCTACTGGAACATGGTCATACAGCCCAAAAAACTCAGAACAACCCAGTGATTCTGGCCATGAAAGCCTTCAACAATACATTAAACTTACCATTATTTCAGTGGAAAGTAGTCTTGTGCAATCCAAGTTAACGGCAATCTCTTTGGAGTTCCAGATTTCAGTGGGGGACCCAATCCATTTTTTTGGGAGCCTCCTGAATTCAGGAGGAGTTTTCAATCCAGGAAGCCAAAAGATTCATTTTCTATCCAGCCCCAATATAGTGAAGGGGGGGGGGGGGGGAGCTTCCAAAGCTCCACTTCCCATCCATCATTTTAGACATTGTTTGTCCTTATATCCTTCATTAAGAACTGTATTAAAAGCATCAGAATTAAGATATCATTCTTTCTGCAATCTGTTCCTTTCTGTCTGTTGAGGACACTCTCCCCCTGCAGCACACAGCTTTACAAAGCATTTTAAGGAGCCTTCCCAACTTCCCAGGGAAGGAGGAGTAATTGACCTGGATCTATCCTACCCTGGGCTTCCTTTAAAAAGCCCCCTCTTTACTCTTGATTTGCAGGTCCTGGAGTGGTGCCTTTTTCCTTCTCAAGCTTTTCCTTCTAACAGCTGCCTCCATCCAGCACTGCACTTTTAAATGAAGGCAGCTGGTTTTCGATAGCAACTGTTCTGTTATGGCTGGAAAAAAAACATGGAGGCTGAGCCATTGCTGTTATGGTCATCCGAACAAGCCAAACCAGCCGGATTAGCCGAAGGGAAGTGGCAGAATCAAATCTGTGCACAAGCCTAATGGGAAGTGTGGGCCTGCTTTTGGCTGATAAGATTGTCATGTTAATTAGGATTGTTGTAGCTGTGTGCCTTCAAAACATGTATAGAATAGGAAATAATATTCAAAAATAGATTTTTTTAAAAAATATATGTTTCTTGAGTTTCAGGGAATGCTAGTGAGGATACCCCTTGACCTATGGGACCCTTTGTAAAAGAAAAAAAAGAGTTTCACTGACGATAATAAATTGTTTTGTTTGATATTATCCATTCCATGACCATTTCCTGGAGTGATGCCACAATGCTAAATATGTGCAAAATTTATCACAATGAAATCTCTCTTAAATTCATGACTGAAAGTTGGTCACCATAGTGTGGTAGTAACTGAGCTTTTCTTTGGTATCTTATAGCTGCCAGAAAAAGTACTGTCTTCCTCTTTCCTGACTTTGATGGGTTTCAATAGTATTTGAAGTCTTTTAATTGCCTTTCTGTTGTTCTATAAATCTTTCACCTGGATGCTTTCTCTGGATTTTACATGCTGGGCTTGTTTTTATCTGTTGCCTTTTATTGCCTTTTTGTAGTATCATTATTTTACTATTTTTGTCTATTTATAAATCATCTTAGACATTTTAGGATGAGACATAGTATAAAATGCATGCATAAAAAAACTTTTGTACATGTACAGTGTACTCATTTTGATTCACGGGGATGCTTTCAAAAAGTTTTCCCCATGTACAGACTCAAAAAGAATGATTTATTTGCCTTAAGTTATTTTTACCCTCCTCTTCAGCAGAAAATTTTTTCTTGAGCAGCTTAGAAGAAATTATCATAAGACAGTGTTCACTTCCAGGCTTAACATTTTTTTAAAAAATCAGGAAAGGTTTGGGAAGAAGACAGAAAAAACAAATTCAGTCACTAGATCATAGTGAGAAGTTTTATCAAACTCTTTTCTTTCTGGCAGAAGAGAAACGTGCTCCCTGTCCAGCTTCTGATTCCTTTGCTCATGGATATGGCCGGACATGTCTACTCATTCAAATGAACAATTCAGGGTAGTTTTTTAAAGGAATCTATGAAGCATTTAGTTTTCTCAACACATGTCTGAATGTACCTGCAGGATTATAAATTCTGCATTCCAAAGCAAGCTGAGTATAGAGCCCATCTATAGTTTAGTGGCGTGAGATAGCAATGTGCCCCAAATTGTTCATTATTTAGTTTATTATTAAAATATGCTTTGCTCATGACACATGGGACTTGTGGGATTTTCTCTCTCAAAATAACATGACCAGCCTGAGGAATTGAGGGATTTGTTGTTCCATCTCAGGCAGCAAAGTATCTTAGAGCAGCTCTGCTGAATTATATATAAGTGACAGTTGGGAAGAAGGGGCATATCAGTACAGTATCTCTCCCTTTCCCCTCCAGCTTCCACCCCTCACAACAGCATCTCCTTTCCACCTAGTTTACAATCCTTTGTTTATGATGGATAAACATGCCCAGACCCGTTGGCAGGAGACACAAGGGGAATTAGAGAGGTAAAATCAATAGATAAGGAAAGGGTTGAGCACTTCCCTTCCATCTGCTGATACTCCACTGAAAATCGCTCACATTCAGCCTATCCTTCCTTGAAACTGAGAAGCAAATAAGATGAAGATACCAAAGTCAAGTACAAATAACATTGTGAAGGAAGAATATATAGTTCTCCCTAAGTTTCTGAAAATACCGAACAGAATATATTTACTGAACACTTGCATAAATTGAGAATCCCCGCAAGCTCCTATAACAACCACTAGCTCTCAACAAGGAGAAAAGTTTGGGGTTTTAGCACAATATTACAAGTGGAAACAACTTAATTTATCTGATAGTCTTCCCCCCCCCCTCCCAAAAAAAAAACCATGGCTGGAAAAGCAATTTGTGACCTCAGAAATGAGATCTAAACTAAACAGTCAGGATAGATCAAAATGAGTTCAATAGCAATTTAAATTAATCACAAGCATAGATATTCATGCAGAGTCTCAATGAGCTAAGAAAGGGTGTGAAATAAAACTTATTTTTAATTGCCTGCTTCTATGAGAACCACATGCCAAGTGTTAAAAGGAGGAAATGGGGCCATTTACAGAAATTCTCCTACAAGGATATGAGATGAATCCAACTGAAATAACCTTAACTGAGATGAGGTGTTATGATGGAAGATTGTAAAATTATGGAAAACTAGTAAGAATTCTTTTGGATTTACAGAGATCTATCATCTATCTATCTATCTATCTATCTATCTATCTATCTATCTCAATACACAATGCAATAACCTGTACTGGAAAGGCTAACTCAAGGCATTTTGCTGCCTAGGGTAAAGGAGGAGACCAGTATCCCTTCCATTTTGCATACTGACTGAATTGGGATATATGTATTATTTCAATAATTCTGAAAGCAAAGGATACCATTTTACACTCCACCTGAGGGTAACAAACTAGCTTATGTAAAACAGACATCACTGTCCTGCAACATTGTCTAACTGATCTAAGTAATATTACACAAAGAGAGAGAGAGAGAGAGAGAGAGGAAGCATAGAGCATCTACTGCCTGAGGTGCTTGCCTTATGCTCCATAGCAGTAGGAATGTCCTTGTAAGCAAATGCCTTTAAGGCATTTGGAAAAGTCTGATCCCACTGGTCCCTGTGGATGACCCTAGGTGTTATCACAAACAGGATTTATACACAGAACATAGAAACATTATGTTGAATAGGGAAGCAAACATATCCAATAATTATTTTAACATATTTTCCAAGTCCCTCTTGCATTGTCATTCTATCTGTATCAGATTGCCAGACATTCAAGCTTTTGTGGGGCCATCTATATGTTATTATTTACCTTTTCCACATTGACTATGGCATATTTGCCTATATTTTCCAATTACACAAATTTTACCTCATTTTAAAATGTAAGCATGGCATTGAGCATATTTTACTTCACTTTAGAGGTGAAAAAGTGGCAGTTTTGTTGATAGTTTTGAACCTAACAAAATGTTTTTCCACCCCACCTGCTGAAGTACTCAGTACTCGACCCACCATCTAGATTTGTCTTTACTGCACTGTTTGTTCTGATGCCCCCACAGTGAACATTTCCAATTCTTGCTCCAAAATATTGGCAACTGTATCTTGATTCCAGAAAATGATTCTAGTTAGACGAGAGTTGATTCAAGAAAGAAATGGCATCCAAAATCAACTGGCATGTTTTCTTTTGGTTTTTCGCTGTGTCCAAACTGTCCTGTCACAAGGCACAGGACAAAATATAACACAAATTGGGGTGCTGATTTACTTCCTTGCTGATGCATCTCACATTTGGATCAGTTACGTTCCATGTCACAGGGATAGCCTTTACAAGAATGTGTGCATCTTCTAAGATAAAATATTTTTCTAATACAAAATCAGGACATTATAATATCCAACTAGAAAGGAGTAACCACTGAACAACATGCCTCAAGGAAATATTATCTATATTATACCATCAGCATTTAGTTGGAATAGGCTATTTGTTTCTTTAAAATACACAATGGTATCCCTGATGAAATGTAGTTTTAGGACTGAAGAGATTTTTAGATAGTGAAGCATGAGCAAGAATCAATTGGCTGATTTGAAATCCAACTTTTTGTGGTCAATGTATACAGCCTTCATGGTTGCCTAGCCAACAGGTTTCAGGCCGCGTGAATTCATTTTCAGGGGCAACAAGTTCCTCTTATCAGTTATGGAGGCCATGAGCACATGAATCATTTTGACAAAGCCCCCAACTCTCACTATTTGAACTTTCCAGAGGCATGATATACCCAGCAGGATACATAAGCAGCCAATTGACTTAAACAGTGTAGCATATTGCCTTGGAAGTGTGATACGATGGAAAAGAACTGAAGAATAATGTGGACTTGCTACTGACCTGAGCGGATTTTGAACAGGAAAGCTGGGGTGAAAGGTTAACTATCTCACTGGCAAGTCTTTGAAACCTCAATCCTCCTGATATACTATTTTCCATTGCTCTGCTGCAGTTCTCCTCCTTCATCCATTTTTATATCTCCCTGGAGACAACATTGAAATAAAGGTTAACATGATCTCTCAAACAACTGTGACTTTAACCTTTCATCAGCCATTACAGATAAATCACCACCTTGAATTGGCATGAAACAGATCCTAATCTTTTAAAGCCTTCATAATACTGTCCCTTAATATTTAATAAGTTAATTTCCAGAGTCTTCAGTGTCAGTCAGTTCTGCTCCCTGGGTTACTCTGGGCTAAAAAACATTACCTTTATGACTCTTATTCTTGTTTTCAGTAAGCAAAACGTACACTCTTACTGTGGATCAGATGGGATTAAGCAGTCCATTTCTCCCAATTTGGAGAAAATAATGGTCAGTTTACAAAAACTTTGAATTGTGTGGTTCTTTTTCTAAAGCTAATGAATATACTTTGTTGATTTCTCTATGCTTTTGGGGAATATTGCAACCATAGAACAATATTGACTCAATCCAATGTTTTCTAGATATTTTACAAATAGTACATGAGTATCTCAGGAAGTAAATCTGGACGTTTATGAATGGGCAACAGATTGTTGTGTAAGTTTTACTGTCCCTTATTTCTAGCAAGGAAGGTTAATGGATGAGAATTTTGTTTCAGGACATGTTTTAAAAATCAGAGTGTACCCCAAATTCACATTTTTTGTATAATAGGTTTGAAAGCATTTTAAAGAATATAGATAAAACCAAAACTGACTAATGCATAAACAAGGCATCAGGTTTTGAAAACTTAAGCCTGAAAGCCTAACTTCAAACCTCTACGTTTTCAACCATGATGAACTGAGGTTGCCATTTGATTTCTCCATAAAGGCTCTTTGGAAAGAAGGCACACCAGGACTTTCTTCATACTGACAATTGCTATTCATAGTGAATATGACTGGTGCAAATGGATGAATTTTGAGGAACTGATAAGTATTAGGATCAGGCCCGTAGCGAGGGGGGGGGGTTAGGGGTTCAAACCCCCCCCCCCCCCCGAAATTTTTCAGGTTAAAAAAATAAACCTGGTTTACTCATTAATTTTAACAGGTTTACTAATGAATTTGGTTAACTGGTTAACTTCCCCGCCCTCCATAGACCAGCACCCGGTGCGCCTCTGCTGCTGCCATCTCTACCTCTCTTTTCCCCTCTCTCTCTTCTCTGAAGCAGCGCGGGGAGAGGCGTTCCTCCAGCTAGCCAATCGCCTTCGGCCTTGCACCCCTTCCCAGCCTGATTGACAGGAGCAGGCGAAGAAGGCAGAGCCAGCCAAGGAGAGCCTGTCTCTTAAAGGGAACGCTCGTGATTCAATATATTTATTGTCTAGGGGCACCCTTAGAAAGGCATATATAAAGGGAACGCTCGTGATTCAATATATATATATATTGAATCATGAGCATTCCCTTTATATATGCCTTTCTAAGGGTGCCCCTAGACTTGTAGAATTGCTGCAGCTTGACATCCCTTTAAACTGAGCATTATGGGAGTTGTAGTTTTGCAAGGTCTTCAGCATGCACCACACTACAACTTGCCAGAATTCCATAGCGTTATTTATTTATCATGCCAGGGAACCGAACAGTTGTGTTACATTTTTTACAGAACAAACAAACAAACATACATACAAAAGACAGAGTTTGCAAGCTTGGTAGTTGATTAAATGTCCTTTGACCAGTAGCTGGCCACTTGGAGTGCTTCTGGTGTTGCCACAAGGAGGTCCTCCATTGTGTATGTGGCAGGGCTCAGGTTGCATTGCAGCAGGTGGTTTGTAGTTTGCTCTTCTCCGCACTCGCATGTTGTGGATTCCACCTTGTAGCCCCATTTCTGAAGGTTGGCTCTGCATCTCGTGGTGCCAGAGCGCAGTCTATTCAGCGCCTTCCAAGTCACCCAGTCCTCTGTGTGCCCAGGGGAGAGTCTCTCATTTGGTATCAGCCATCGATTGAGGCTCTGGATTTGAGCTTGCCAGGTTTGGACTCTCGCTTGCTGAGGTGTTCCAGCGAGTGTCTCTGTAGATCTTAGAAAACTATTTCTAGATTTAAGTCATTGACGTGCTGGCTGACACCCAAACAAGGGATGAGCTGGAGATGTCTCTGCCTTGGTCCTTTCACTATTGGCTGCTACTTCCCGGCAGATGTCAGGTGGTGCAATACCGGCTAAGCAGTGTAATTTCTCCAGTGGTTTAGGGTGCAGACACCCCATGATAATGGGGCATGTCTCATTAAGGGCCACATCCACTGTTTTAGTGTGGTGAGATGTGTTCCACACTGGACATGCGTACTCAGCAGCAGAGTAGTACAGTGCAAGGGCAGATGTCTTCACTATATCTGGTTGTGATCCCCAGGTTGTGCCAGTCAGCTTTCGTATGATGTTGTTTCTAGCACCCACTTTTTGCTTGATGTTCAGGCAGTGCTTCTTGTAGGTAAGAGCACGGTCCAGAGTGACTCCCATGTACTTGGGTGTGCTGCAATGCTCCAGTGGGATTCCTTCCCAGGTGATCCTCAGAGCTCGGGATGCTTGTCTGCTTTTTGACATGGAAGGCACATGTCTGTGTTTTACATGGGTTGGGGATCAGTTGGTTTTCCCTGTAATAGGCAGTTAGAGCACCTAGAGCTTCGGAGAGCTTGTGTTCAACCATCTCAAAGCTCCCTGCTTGAGCAGTAATGGCACAATCATCAGCATAGATGAAACTTTCTGTCCCTTCTGGCATTGGCTTATCCCCATGCTAAGTCTATGAGACGCAAAAAATTAAGAGTCCCTCCCTGCAAGCACTATCTCAAGCAAATATTGACAATTTATTCACACTGTCATTACTTGCAGCAATAGCCGATGTAGCAAAGCAACCATGTTGGAGGGGGGGTGTTGAATGCTCTCACTAAGGAGGCCAGACTTGGTGGAGGTGGTTGACAGGGGCGGAGCTGCAGGCTATTGAAGGCTGTTCTGCCTCCCCCCCCCCCCCCCCGCTGTGCTCTTTGCTTCAGCGTGACCTAAGAGGCAGGTTTCAACTCTCCCCCCCAAAAAAAATTTTAACCCCCCCCCAAAAAAATTTCAAAACTCCCCCCCCCCCCCCCCAAATGTTCAACCCTCCCCGAAATTTTTTTCTGGCTACGGCCCTGATTAGGATTGAGGGTGAACAAAGTAGCACACAACCCTGGACCTCATTTTGTGATCACAAATTCCTATAAGTGCATCAAATTCCATATTTTAAACAATTTGGGACTGTGATTTTGGGGTAATTCTTGTCCCCAAATCACATAGGAAGCACATGAATACATACATTCTACAAACAACCCAGAATGTTGTGTCATCTCCAAATTCTTCCATTTTGCTCAGCAGTCCCTCTCAAAATGGTAACAAGAAGTACTGCAATAATACTATTCTGAGAGGGACTGCAAGGGACAATGGAGGCATTTGGGCTTGCTATGAGAATGTGGAGTCTGTGGGGGAACTGGCCCACTGGCCTTTTCACAGTTGTTATCTGCTAATTTGGATGTTCACTGATATTCACATTGGAAAGAACACAATTTTCAAAAATTGAAGTACAGAAGAAATAGAAAGTGGCACATTTTTCCACCCCTAGAGAGAGGATTCTGTGATTTTTCTGCCCTACCTTCCAGATTCCAGTTGGCTTCCTTTGAGCACTATACACTTTAGCCTTGGAGGAGGGTTCCATTGTTGTATGCCACATGCTTCCTAGTCAGTAGATGACAGCCTACCCTCAATCTTGCCACTGAATGGCTGGAAGAGCATGCTCGAAGGGTTGTAGGACGGGTATCCTGAATAACGTCATAAGAAACAACAGTTGAAAAAGAATATGCACACAGATCCTAGGTCAGACATATGCATTTCACTGAAGATTCTGGCCAATATTCTAAAATGCTAATTTTAAAAAGTATAGAAAATATAATTTGAAAAACGATATGTTCTAATCTAATTTATTTATTTATTTCATTAAAATGCTATGCTCTGCCCAGTCTGATGCTGCATCCCTTGAATGTGCACACCCTAAGTGCTTGCTCAGTATGAATTGTAGTCTATAATCTCCCAGTTGTTCAGGAGTTAGAATTTCAGTGTTTCCCAACCTCTCATGTTCCAAGTTTGGTCAACTATCAGGAATTCTGGGAGTTGAAGTCCAAAACACCTAGAGAAGCAACAGTTGGGCAACACTGATCTAGTTGGATGAAGAAACCCATTAAGAATAAACAGATATAGATTGAAAAGGTGCCACAGGTGGTAGATTTATACAAATAAAAGTTTTGGAAATACACTATTTAACATTTCTATAAGTTTCGGTGTCATTGCCCATCATCTTATTGCAAGCTTTAAAGATGGTAGACAAGATATTGAACCCTATCCTTAGTTCAGCACTTTGGACAGTTCCTTGGAAGTAGAAATTAATGGTACATCTACACTGTAGAATTATTGCAGTTTGACAATACTTTATCTTTCATGAATGCTGTGGAATCCTGGAAGTTATAGCTGGGTGAAGCACCAGCATTCTTTGACAGAAAAGATTAAAAACCTTGTAAAACCACAGCCCTGTGATTCCATAGCATGAAGCTGTGGCAGTTAAAGTGATATCAAACTGCATTAATTCTGCAGTGCAGATACACATTAAAATACAGAACAGTTCATTGCCTACTGACATGGTATCCCTCAGCAACCTTAAGAGTAGCTGGCATATCTATCAGTGTCACAGATGGTATAAGCCATTTTTACAACAAGTTAAATATAAAAAATGTTTGGCTGGGAAATTCCACAACAGTACATGTACAAAACAGAGTGAAGTGACAATGCAGTAGCATTGAAGAGTTCAAGTGAAGGGACAAAGCCTGAACACAGTGGTCTTATCACACAAGGGGCAAATGCAAATTTAGCATCCATATCTTGGGAAAGAAAGAAGCAACACTGCTGTGTATGTAGTGATAACAACTATGTACTAGTTTCTTAGTGCCACAATTCAAGGTTTGAATGCATTGAAGGAATTATCTTCCTTTTGAATGAAAATGCCAAGGATGGAAAAGCTCTAGGGGTGTTTTATTTCTAAATGGTAATGCTATCATTCAAACATACTTTAAAAATGCACATTTCAAACTACAAACCATCAATGCTTTTCTGAGCAGTCTTTAGATTTTTGAAGCATTGATAGCAGACTGTAGGACAAATGTGCATTCTTTGCTTGAATTTCTGCAGAAACAACAGCCATCACATCAGTGGTGTCACTCCCAATGAAGGCGGCAATGTACCGTTATTTGCCCACAACTGTTATAGATCTTCAGCATCATTTGAGCCTATCCTCCTCTATTTCCAGAACATAAAGAATACAATTCCTTTACACAGTGGTACAAATTATGGTGAAGATAGTACCCCTCTTAATAAGCAATGTTGTATCCATGTTGATTAAGGGCATATCTGTACTGTATAGTGCAGCAAGTTTAATAGCTCATTAATTGCCATTGCTTCATCCTTAGAATCATTGGATAGGTGGATTGGGAGTTGGACTATGACACTCTCTAGCAGAGATCTAAGTGCATAAAAACTCCAAATTACAAGATTGCTTAAAATGGAGTCATGACAATTAAAGTGATATCAAACTGGTTCAACTATGCATTGTAGATATACCACCCGCCAAGTAAAACAATTACTAGTTCTTCTATTAAGGTCTGAAAAAGCTTTCTTTCTCCTTCCTCACACAACATAATAAAGCAAACAAGTTGGAAAATCTTTCATTGTATGAGTTATTGAATGTTTTTTGGTCGTGAGTGAGAATTCCAATATATTTTGGCCAACAATGACCAACTTCGACTAAACAAGTGTTTGAATGGGCAATTTGGAGACTGAAATGTGTACACCCCAAAAAGTGAGGAAAAATAAGAAAAGAAAAAGAGATAGACCTGAAATATATTTATCTTATGTTTTTATGTATTTCTAACCCCAATGAATTCTAATACTGCCTCCTACTCCAGGAAAAAAAATATTTTCTTCCAAATGAGGTAAGTTTGGACAACAACAAAAATTCACTTCTACTTTACTGTCTTATGGTTTGCTTTTTTTAAAAGCACAGACATTATTCCAATCACATTTTTAAAAACAACAGTATGGTACATTTTTGGCACATCCAATTTCCGTATAGAATTTCCAGTGGGATGGGAATCTACATATGAAAATGGAGAGATGATGGTGGGGAGGGGGCACTGATTATAACTGTGAAGATGACAGTATTGTAGAATGAGCACATTGTGAATCTAATTCTGCGTAGATTCTGCAACAAAATCTGACTTGTGAGATTAAATTATTTAATCCTGTCACAGAAAGATTGGTTATTGCTGTATTGATCCCACCCATTCCTCTAACTTTCTCCTGAAACAGACAATCTATAAAACAGGATGCATATCATAGCTGCCTAAATCTTTGGTGACTTCCTGAAAGTTGGAAACATTATCAAATATGCCTTTTTGAAGAACAGAAGGTGACTAAAAGAAGAGGGGGAGATAAGCAGAACCTAACAATATTATTTGGGATCATCTTTGAACATTATATTCAATTTCACAAAAATTATCCCGGTGAAAACTGTCCCAAGAATGTCAGCTCTGCATCTTGACAAAAAATATTTGAAATAATTTACAACCAAATGTGCTTCATAATGCTTTCTGCTGTAATACCTATCATTTCAATCCATTGTAGTTACAATGACATGTTTCAATTGCTGTATCAGTAGCATCTATCTAATGCAGCACAATGACAGCGTGTCAGCAAAGACTTGAGAGGAGGGTTTTTGGAAAGGCCAGGAAAAGCTATTCTAAAGACTTATTTAGTGAAGATACTGCAAAGTAACATTTATCTTATCAAGATGAAATCAGTACCCTGACCAGGATATTTTTCTCTGTTCATCCAGGAAGGTCATAGTGCAGTCCTACACAAGTCTACTCAAAGGCAAGGCCCACAGAGATCAGTGGATTTGCTTCCAGGCAATAGAGCACTCAATAGTGCCCCAGGTAACATATAATTAAAATTACATGGAAGCAATCCTGTGCGGTAATCTTTTTATGACTTTGTGTACATCACAATAGAACTTCACTTTAAAGAAAACTCAGGGCTGCTTCCCAAATCAGCAGGGGCCTGTTCCATTTTTGTTGCTTCTGCACATTTGGCAGCAAGCCCTGAACTTCTGTCCTAAGATAAACTTGTAGCACTTTACTCCCATTATGATGCTCATTGGAGTTCAGGTTAGCACAGGAACTCTAGTGTGACCTTTCATTAAAAAAGAATTCTGTCCCCAATGCAGTTACTTAACCCCAGAAATCAGCTTTTGGCCTTTGAGACTGATGCAAAGTGTTTCTCAGGCAATGCAGCCACCCTCGTATTCAAATTAAATCCATATATTGAATTAATCCAATTTTCTGAGAGTGTAGACACAATCATTTTAATACTGGGAACAAACAAATTTAATTAAACCTTTAAAAAGTTACCATCATTATGAAGAATGAAAGTCTCAGGTCAATTGCTAGTTCCAATTTGTGTAGTTCCATAGCATTAATTGGCATCTGGTAAATCAACACTTGTATATATTTTATTGATTCTTTGGGTCTATTCTTAATTGGAACTAGCAACCTGATTTAAGGCAAAATTGCAACTCATGTGGAACAGAGATGTGATGGCAGAGATGTGATTCTTTGTACCCGTTTCCTTTTCAAGGACTATATGGTAGCCTATGTTTAATAACAGGAACCCCACAGACACTTCCGTGATGTTGAAAATTTCAAGATATACTAAAGTAAAATTCTTTAAATGGAAATTCCACAATCCAAATGTGCTATACATATGTTTCTTAGACAATATGTTATGTGCTAGTTGGTCTTAGAATGAGAAGAACTATCCATGCAGGAATCATACTGACAATATGCCAGAGCCTATCTAATCTGTTTGCAATGAAACAGACTGTAGCTGCCTTTTAATAGAGAAATGTGCTCCACGGTGTCCACCACATGCTGTGCTTCATCTTTCTCTCAATCTCAAAAGATGCATTGCTTTGAGGACATTCTAAACCAAACTGTTTCGTACAAAAATCTAATTAATATGATGGCTAAATCCAATGACAGTAGAGAGTAGACACATTGAATAAATGGAACATACATAAGTGGTTGCTTTCACACATCTGCATTAATTGAATTCACCTTTGTTCTTTCAGCCTAACAATTGGATGTAGGCTATGGATAGGGTGGCCAGGTCAGGAACACATCATAGTCTGATATTTCAGGGTCAGAACCTGAGACCTAGAGATGTCCTTTGTGATGTCAAAGGGTCCAAGTGCTGTTATTATGCATGACACATTAACTGCAATTGCTAAGAACATGCCATTCAAGTAGAAACTTCAAAGTCTAACAAATGAGA
Source organism: Anolis sagrei (assembly GCF_037176765.1). NCBI lineage: Eukaryota > Metazoa > Chordata > Lepidosauria > Squamata > Anolidae > Anolis > Anolis sagrei. The sequence goes on from NC_090023.1 coordinate 136,254,403, forward strand.
AAGATACTTCTCTAACCAGAAATTTATTTACCAAGATCTTTTTTTGGGGGGGAGGGAGTAGTCTTTTTGGTACCCTTTTAACCACTGCTTTTGAGAACATGTGACAATTGTATTTTGGTCAAAATATATATTTTAATTTCTGCTTTGTAAAGATATGTTTTTCACGAGCTGTTTTTTTAGACAACATTGTAGTCTAACCAAATGTCAATTCCCAAATCTCTGTTTCAGTGAGGGGAAAAACACTTTTTCAAGCTCTGTTTGTAATGCTTTTGTAAATATTTATTTTTATCACATAAGATTTGCACTTCAGCCAAAGACACCTTTTCAAAGAAAACACATTCTAAATTTTGCTTTGAATTGTTTTGTTCCATTTACTGCCTACATTCATTTCCTTCCTCCTTTACCATCACAATGTTATAACACTACTAACGATCAACAAATATTTAGGGAGTGGAGAGTTGATGGTGATGGAAATAAAAATTAGGATATTAATAATGATATGAAGACTAGATCAAAGTGTGTTAGAGACCAATAGAGCAAAATGGAATATTTATTCTGAAACAAGCCTTATTTAAGTTAATGAAAATTATAAAATCCCATGGTTGGGAATCTAAAACTTTTCAGTTATATGTTGAAGACTTTTGGGGAGCAAAGGTCAAAAAGAAAGAACAACAGAGGGAGAGGGAGAGGAGGAGAAAGATTATTAGTGTTCCCAGGAGAAGTGGAGGTGGAGGAAAGAAAAGGGATAAAAGACAGGTGGGATGAGAAGAAAGAAATAAGATAAGTGTAGCCAAGAGAACTGGGGAGACAGTGTGGGAAAGTACAGTGATTGCCTGAAAGAATGGAGAAAGAAGACAAGTAAGTAGGAAAAACAAAATCAAGGATTAAAAGAGAAAGGAAAGGAGTGTTGAAGCAGTGCTAAATCAGCAAAGCATTTATGGAATACTTTTTCAATCCACGTGCATCTCAGACCAAGAAAGGAATGTGTTGAGTGACTTCATCCTTTTAGGATAGAAAGAGGATAGTTGGAAAGGAATGAAGAAAATTAACAAGAAGACAGTAAAAGCTACTCTGCAGTAATTTTGTTTTTCAGTTATTTTTGGCAGCTCAGTATTCCTCCTGATCTCCTGCTGGGTCCTGCTGTCAGTCACAGTTGGAGAAACTATGACAAAGGAAGGAGGAGGAGAAGGTGTTCAAGTGGATCCTATGGAGAAGCTCCAGCAGCTGTTCCAAAGCAGCCTAAAGAGTGTGGAAAAACAACACATGGTGCAAGAGGAATCTTTTCAGGGCAGAGAGATTCCTCCTCTCACCCTGAAGTCTGTGATAGAGGGGCCAGTTCCACAGAAAACATATGAGATTCCTAGCCTGGCCCCAGCTTGTATTTAGGCTGTTTGGGCAGACTTTTAAATATATTGTGTTTCCAGCTTTAACTTTAGTGCATAGAAATATATGAAGATGTCTCTCTGCCAAGACATAGGGTAAAGTAAACCAAACTGTGCTCTCTCCCAATGAGAATTTTTTTATGCCATTGCTCAGTTCGTTGATGAAATGGATCAGGGCCTGGATCCTTATGGACTCATAATAGAGCTTTTGATTTTATTTGTGTGCCAGGAAGGTAAAATATGTTTACTCAGGAAAACTCTTTGGGAAGGCTTGTGAAAATGTGAAACTGAGAATGTGTGATTTTTATTCCCTCTCAAACATAAGATTCCTTTAAGAATGCCATGAAGGAGAATGTTTTCTCACTTTAGAATTAAAGATAATCAGAAATTCCAAATTAAATAAATCATATCTTCCCCTCTGTTATATTAGTACATTTCATGTTATCAGAAGAAGCTTGGAAATATTGGTTGTCATGTTGTGAGATACATATACCATGTTTTGCCAATTCTAAGGCCCCATTGAATGTCAGGTGCATCCAACTATGAAGCTTCAATTTTAGGGGGAATCCCTTTTAGAATTTCAACTCCATGCACAATACCATGGTTTATTTTTGTTTTGTTTTGTTTTTTGGGTTTTTTTTTTTTGCTATAGTTCAGCTTACAGTACAATCTTTCCAGTGAGGTAAGGAGAACATGCAAAGAAACCTGCAAGGCATCTGTCTGCATGAGTCTATAAGTATTAAGTCTATGGACCAGTTAGGGAGGCAGCAGAAGTAGGAAACACATAAACAGCTACCTGGCTGAGAACAAATGGTAGGAGCTAGCAAAGCGATTTGGGGTGGAACATTTCTTCTGCTACTGCTCTTTCATGGAGCTAGAAAAGTTTTGCAAGAAAAATGGCCAATCTATGGTGCAATTTACTATAAGGCACACCCTGTTTTTGAAGTCCCTTAATTGGGAAAAAGTGTGCAATAGAATTGATGAAATGCTCATTTTGGTTTTATCATTTCATTCACGATTTCTCGGTTTTTTCTTGAATTTTGCATTGCAGGGAAGGAGAAAATAAAAACAAATTCAATGTACAACATACAATACTAGCTGTTCCATGTATGTCAAAGGAGAAATATTTTAGACTATTATTCTCAGATATTTCTCAATAGACAGACCATGCAAAGTTTATGAACATTTTGACACATTGGTCCAATTTAGGTAGTCCAATTGATTATAACATAATGTAGTTTGATCCATTCAGCTTTTTTGTGCTTGTAATGAAATACTTTTACTTCTGCCTTGATTTTTAGAATAGCCATTTCTAAGAACACAAATTTCTTTGCCATTACAATCTTAACCCTACAATCTTATCTATATTGTGTTATTAGGAAATATGGTAAGTATTCTGAAAGTTTAGAAAAAATAAATTGTTCTTTAAAAATATCAATTTACAGCTAAACTTTATTGCTTTATTCATTTTGAAAGTAAGTAGTGATCATCCATCAATTTTGAATGGAATTTTGAGTATAACCAGAAGGCAAAAAGTTGATGCAGGGCAACATAACCATGTACAATTAATTAAGTGCAAAAATGACCTCATTATATTGATGGAGTATAAAGCAGCAGTGAAAAAACAAAAGCAAATTCATTTTGATTAAATATGAATTGATTTATGACAACATGCAGCACCCCGGGTTATATGGCCTTTCATACTTTCAGCTGTACAACTAACCTTGACTCTAAAAACAAAAAGGCAGAGTATTGTTTAGAAGCTTTCTGACTTTCATTCAAGCAAAAAGGCACTTTCAAAAATTATTTAATGTCACCTTCAGCATATATTTGGTTCTAGATCAGTGCAGGAGAAGGGTGATGATGTGTTTATCTCTTGTCCCTGCTCTCCTGGTAGAGTTCTTTGTACGAAGCTGTCTACTGCAGTTGCATCTGCTGAGGTCTGCAGTCTGCAAGAATGAAGGGGTCACTTTATCCATCCTTTCTGATCATGTGGACATTTTGTTATGATCTCAAAAGTTGCAGTAGGTAACAGTCAGGAACTTGTAGCAAGATCCATGGTTGGCCAAGCATGGTGACACAGGAACAAGGGGACAGGGCAGTCAGGGGCCTTGCTGTATCCGAGACAGCTCTGGGACAGAAATATCCCAGAGAAACTACCTAGTGGAAACATGGCCAAAGGTGAAATCAAAGTGGCAAATAAATTGGAAAGTCAGTTATGAATATGCGAATAGAGCCATGTTTAGCTACAGTGGGCACTTTTCCCCCATTTAGTCTTAAAAGATGGTTTGCCCATAAATCTCACCAGTGACCATGTTCGCTTTCATTTCAGGGAACAGTAAGTGTATGTTGGCAAAAATCTGAACTGCTTTGAAAAAAGCGGTGACAGTTCTTAGTTTCCTTCTGTAGTATTGTAAATTAATTCCAGGTTTTGGTCCACATTTTTAAACATTTATCTAAGTGGCTGAATCAATGTTAGGGATAGAATGAAAACCAAGATATAAACTTTAAGTTCAAACTGAAATTCAAAACCAGTTCACTTCCCTACTGATATTGCAGCTACCATTGGAAACCTTTGGAAGATTAATTCTTGTCCATTTCAGGTCTGTATGGCTTTTACACATTTTTCAAGATAAATCTTTCTCATTCTGTTTTTGTCACAGGTGTTGTGTCATTAACGACTTGTTTGTAACATGTATTTTGATATGCATTAATACATTTTGCTTCAAAAATGCACATTTCAATATGTATTTTGATGTGATGTGTTCAAACTGTGGAAAAACTACATTCCAAGGTTGTTAGAAGGATTAAATCCTATAGTTTGCTAAATTTTCATTCCCACATTGGTCCAAAAATGTAAGTCAGGTAACCTTTCATACAACATAGTGATAGCACTATGGTTCCAGTTCAACTGTCATTGTTTTCATCCTATGGAATTCTGAATTTGTAATTTGACCACAGAGACAAAAGGAGCTCCCTGGCTAACCATTTGAATGGTCTTCCTCTCAATTACAAATCCCAGGATTCCATAGAATGTTGCCATGGAAGTTAAATTGAAATCAAAGTACTATAAATGTATAATGTGGAAAAGCCCCAGGTTTGATGATGCCTGTTATTTTTGGACTTCTTTTCAAACAAGTTCACCATTGCCCTGGCTACATCATCCACTCTATAGTTAATAATGTCATGGTAACAGTGAAGTTGTTTTTACTCTAGTAGTTGTTTTTCTTCTATTTATTGTTTTCAACTATTCAACTGTCTTATACCACGCACAATGTGATAATGCCAACAGATTTTTTGAAGGCTGATTTTTTTAAAAAAACACTGTAATTTGTTTGCTATAGTACGGTTTCTGAGTGAAAATGTTCCAACCAGAAAGACATAATTAAGGCATCTCTCTCTCATGAATTGTGGGGGGGGGGGGGGGGGAAATGTTTTGTTCTTGTTTGGAAATGTCTCCCCAACCCAGGTTTAATATTGGATTACCTCAGACAAAGCATTCTGCAAAAGAGGGAATCTGAAATTACACTGAATTATTTAATTGTGTGGACAGCAAGTTGTTAGTATTGCTCTTCGGAGGATCACATTTCTACATTGACTTTATTGTTCTCTTGCTGGCATGAACAGAAACAATTACCAGGCTAATAAAGCAGTAGGTCAAGTTGCACGGGATTGAAATCATGATGGGGGCAATGACCTGGTTAAGCTACAAATTAACTCTCCCCCTTGGCCATCTTGTTCTGAAACAGCACAAACCTGATTCTGCCTGACATAGTAAATGAAGGTTCTTTGATTAAGAAGGCACTTCCTGTGTTTGATCTTTAGGGAATATTTTTTTTAAAAAAAAAATCTATTGTTCTAGCTAATTCAGATATCAATAGTTTTCAAGTGTTAATTACAACAGAGACGGTCTGGATCTATATCTTGGAACAGGATGCATTCTATGAAAATAGCCTTATCCCTCTGTGGCACTGGATAGAATAAGTATAAAAAGCTTCTCATAAACTCAAAGATGGGGGGGGGGGGGAGAGAGAGAGAGAGAGAGAGAGAATGAAATAGGTGGAGGAAGCAAGAAAGGTACAAGGAGAAATGAATATGGAATGTGTTAATGGGAAAGTGCATGTTGTCCCATGCATATTTTTCCCCATAAATTGTAAAACACTAAAACTAGTTAATGTGTTCAGGTTCATGACTATGCAGTAGTTTTGTTTTGTAGGATTTGGGAATTTATTCTTCCACAAGCATGCATGATGAAGCTCCCATTTGTCCAAAAAGAAAAAAAATTACGATCATAGCACCAAAATAGCAACTTTTCATCTCATTGTGCTATTTGTTACTGTTCCGATTTTTATTTTGGCTTTTTTTTCTTACTTGTGCAAAACTAGGACTGAGACAAAAGTGGGGCAAGCATGAAAAAAACTGAAAATTCAAAATGCATTTAAAATGTCATTTAAAAAATTATAAAAATAAATAGAAAATTAAGTTAATCACACACACACACTTACAAATGAAGATAATATTCTGCCTATTATTCCTTTACTTTTGAAAGATAACTATGTTTCCATTACTGAAAAATAGAATTACCATATTTCATTGAATCTAAGGTGCCATCAAATGTCAGATGCACACCATTTTTGAAGCTTCAATTTTGGGGGAAAACCTTTTTCTTAGAATTGTTTTAGAATTTCCTCTATGTACACAATACCTTGCTTTTGTTTCAGTGCAGCTTCATTGTGCAATCTTCCCTGTGTGGAAAGGAGAAATTGTGAAGAAACCCAGAAGTCATCTTATCTGAAATAATCCATTTTACTCAGTCTATGGGCCTTTTAGGGAGGAAGCAGAAGAAAGGAGAGGTGCTTGGCTCAGGTAAACAGACATCTATCTGAGGTTGAGGACAAAATGGTGGGGCCCTGGTAGAGCCGTTTAGGACTGAGGCCTTTCCTTCTTCTCCATTCTCAGAGGTAAGAATCTAAGGCACCATCAAATATAAGGCACACACTGAAGATTCTGAAACAGTAAAAAGTGCACCTTCAACTTGATGCAATACAGTAGTTCTTTCATTATGTGTAAATTGTCATAATTAAACTCAGGTGACTTCCATCTGTGAATGGCCTATAATATCTTTACAACATCTCTTGCACATAATCATGCAGAATTCTAACCATTTTCTATCACATGAAACATACTACCTTTTCAATAGGCTCAGTTCACACATCCATAGAGCCACTTAACTAATAATGAACTTGTCAGGTTCCATGTTTTCAAATAATTTGAATTCAGTGTTGGCTTTTGACTTCTATGTCAGTAAGGCAATGAGTCCATCCTAGGTTTCCTTTTAAGGAGCTCTCCAGAGCACCAAATCCTACTCGACAAAATCAGTGCAACACAGAGAATACATCCTTTATAATTTGCATGAAATTCCAGGTGCCTTCCACATAGCTGAATAAAATCCTGCATTATCTGCTTTGAATTGGAATATGTGCCAATGTGAACTCAGATAACCCAGTTCAAAGCAGGGAGTCCCCCATTCTGTAGCTTTGCATTTCATTTTTTTCTGTCTAAGTGGAGTATCTTGCATTTGTTCCTGTTGAATTTATTTGTGTTCGTTTTGGCCCATCTCTCTAATCTGTTAAGATCATTTTGAATTCTGCTTCAGTCTTTGGGAGTATTAGCTATCCTTCCCAATTTGGTGTCATCTGCAAACTTCATGATCATGCCTTCTAACCATTCATCTAAGTAATTAATAAAGATATTGAATAGATGCAGGCCCTGGGTGGAACCCTGCAGCACTCCACTTGTCACTTCTTTCTAGGATGAAGAGCAACACTCCACTTTTCAATTCTTTCCAGGATAAAGAGGAAGCATTGGTGAGGATCCTCTGGGTTCGTTCATTTAACAAATTACAGATCTACTTACAGTAGTTTTGCGTAGCCCACATTTGGCTAGTTTATTTGCCAGAAGGTCATGGGCGACCTTGTTGAAGGCTTTACTGAAATCCAGATATGCTACATCCATGGTGTTCCCTGCATCTACCCAGTTTGTAACTCTATCGAAAAAACAGATCAGATTAGTCTGGTATGACTTGTTTTTGAAACATCCTTATTGACTATTAGCAATGACCACATTCATTTCTAAGTGTTTGCAGACCACTTCCTTAATGATCTTTTCCAGAATCATGCCTGGTATTGATGTGAGGCTGACCAGACAGTAATTGTTTAGGTCATCTTTTGTTCCCTTCTTGAAGATAAGGACCACATTTTCCCTCCTCCAATCTACGGCGGCTTCTCCCATACTTCAAGAACTCTAAAAGATAATTGCCAGTTGTTCCAAAATGACTTTTGCTAGTTCCTTCAGTATTCTTGGATGTAGTTGATCTGGCCCTGGGGACTAGGGCTAGGTATTTCTGGATGACTTGTTTCCCTATTTGGGGTTGAATTTCCCCGAATCCTTCATCCACTCCATATTGCTGAAGTTAAGGACATATTTTTTTGTGAGAAGACTGAGGCAATGGCATTAAGTAGTTCTGCCCTTTCCCTATCCCCTGTCAGCATTCCTCATCTCCTTCTTGCCCTATTGTATCCTTGATCTTTCTTTTTCTTTTAAGCAAAGAAGCCCCTTTTATTGTTTTAATATCCCTGGCAAGCCTGAGCTCATTTTGTTCTTTAGCCTTTTCCCTACAGGAAATAATTAGGGAAATAATTCCCTAATAATTAGTGTTGTGCCCATCAAAATGGTCCCAAGTATGTATGCAGAATAGTACAAATAGCAGCATGTTTCTGTGTTGTGATAAAAAAGCCAATAGTTTCTTCATAGCAGCCGCTCCACTAATGATGCAGGGATGATTTTAGATTTTAAAGGACAGTAATCATTATGACCAGAAAGAGAGAGGGACAAAGCAATGGTGTTTTGTTTGCTACAAAGTTTCCACTGAAGTCTCTAGCTTTGGCAGGACATTTTTGCAAATCAAAAACAGAGTTCAGTTTTCACTGGCAGGAGAGAACAAAGGAAATCCACATCCTCATTAGAAAAAAAAAATACCATCATATGAAAGCAGAGTTTCTTAACAAGCTGGTAATGAACACATTTTGTTCAGGAAGATGTTTTAAACTTTTCTGATGTGGTGTTTTGCTTTATAGTGGCAGCATTGGCAAAGATCATCAATCTTTTTTGTATAGGCTTAATAGCAGTAGTAGCAGCAGAAACAACAACAACCACTTAATTTGGTGAATGTGCATGACTTTCTCTCTGCAATCATTCTGTAAAGCTCTTTTGTTAATAAAACCTTATTTCCCACATTCAGTCTAAGAAGGAAAATTAAATACTGTTTTGCAGGAAGCTGACAATGAAATGGCCTCTATCAAGGTGAATGAGGACAAATGTAGGTGACTATTTGTTACCTGGAGATAAGAGGCAATAAAAGAAAACCAGAGGTTCTTGCTTTGGCATTATCTGCATTTGCTAGGCTGCATTTTGGTCTTGACATTTGAATTGTCTTGTATTGTTCAAAACCTCCAAGATGAAAGGCAATGACAAAGACTGCAAAAAGCACAAAAATAAATACCATCCAAGTTACAACAACAAACATCCAAGAAAAAAGTTACTAGCTGACAGAAAAACCAACGAATGCTGTCAACACAGATAAATAGATGTCTGAGTATTTATGTACAGCTCTGGCATTTGAGTCCAGCATATGAGTCAACATATCCCTGAAACCACAGGTGTTCTGAGAGTGCTAAGGAAAAGCAAGGCACAATCATTCAAAGCTCAGTTTGAGTCTCTTTGCCAATGTTCAATATCTGTAAATGCTTTTAATTTCAAAGAATCAGAGCACTATCTGCTGGCATGACCATTACACTCTTCTGAGCTGAAAAGACAGTATGTTATAGTCTAATCTTTCATTGGTTCCACCAGAGTGTAGTTTTGTTAATGTGCAATTTTGTATCTTAGTCTGTGAAACTGAACATTTACAGCAGTATTTTAAACTGAACTGAGGCAGAAAGTTTTTAATCCAACTCCTCCAAATGACTTTGGAATACATGACAGCAATTCAATACGACCAAACAGGTAGAACATATGGTGAGTTGCCATGGAAGAGACAAATGCTGCATCTTTTGTCTCAGCACCACCTGATACCATATATTTGAAAAGAATGAAGAATCCATCAAATAAGTATGCAATATTATCCACTGCATAGTAGATATTCTTCTTTGTTGAAAGAGAACTGATGTTATGCATGTGGCTATAGTGTTTGCTTACAGGTTTTTAGACAAACTAGTATGCTCTAAACAGCCATGAAACAAAAAATAACACATACACACACACACACAATGTTCTTATTAAAGGTACGTAATTACTCTATTTACTGTAGTGTGCTTGCATGCTCATGCATGTGCTTGAGTGCTAATAAAGTTGCAAAGTTGCAAACTGTGATGATATATTATCATCCATTATAGCCACAGTACAGTTAATGTCTTGATATATAGGAGCACCATAGAAGGAGAATAATGAATAGTGTTCACCAAGAGCAAACTGGAGCCGTAATTCACCAAGGGATTCTGCTGATGTGATGAAGTGGGTGTCAATTTGACCCATTTATGAATCGCAGCCAAATTTGAAGTGAATTATACCCACACTTTTTAAATGGACAGCACTTTAGTGGTTGATATCTCTGATGCACAAAATACTTATAGCATATTCTGAATATTTGCTGGAGATAAAAGTCTTATCTTTGCCAAATCTTTCCCAACTAAGTATAAATGACTACAAAACTGGGCACTTCTATGTCACCTTCCTCATCGACCAGTTATCCAGGAATGTAATGAGCAAAACAAGAGAGGACTATCTTGCCAAACATCCAAGTTTGCCTTCTTCCAAGACCTATAATGAAGAAAAATTGTATAATGTGGTTTCTTAATTACTCTGAGGCCTTCCTCTTCAAGGTGAAAGTTAGGGCGTATTTCTGCCTGCTATGCTGGCCTTCTGTTCTATGAAGAATTTAAAAAGAAATGCAGGGGTTGGTCCAAAACATTTTGCTGCCTTAAGCAGAATATGAAGGTTCTTCCCATTAATAAACCAACTTTTTAACAGTTTCCCTGCATGATAAGAAACAATTTTATCAGGAGACAATTGGTTCCATTACCTTAGTCCTTGCCTTTCTACAGTCACTGAAATTGGCTCAGAATAGGTGTCTATCCTGGATTGGTTACATTAAAACTTTCATATGCAGAGCATGCGCTGTGCCACTGAAGTATAACTTTTCCACAGACCTGTGGTTTTTTCTTCTCATGGTATCACCTGAAACAGATCTTCTGACCCTGCTGCAAGTGTTGGATTAAGAGCCTACTAGTCCAAATCAGCTTTGGCAGATGGAATGGAGGAGTAACATATTGTCCTTTTACTCACACAGCAAAACATCTTTACCTGGCAGGACTAGTCCTCTGTACGGAGTTTTAAAATGTGATCCTCTAACAACAGCTGGAAGTACTTCATATTTTCTGCTGAGATAGCAGTCTATCATCAAATGTATGTGAACACCATCCCTAACCATCTGAGATGAGGTGATGTGTCTGAGAAAGGGTCTTTTCAGTGGTGAAACACTATGCCTGAAACACTTGTCCTAAGTAAGATTGCCTGTTATTTTAGCTTTTCAGTACTGGTCAAACATATTTTTCCTCTACAGCTATTCGTATTCTATACTTTAACTGTTTTGAACCACTACTTTAATTGCTGCATTTATTGTTATTGATTTGTTCCCCTTTTGTGTATTGATTTTAATGGACTAGTTTTATTGTGAAATGCCCTGCAAGGCATTTGGCTGAAAGACAATATACAAATGCTCTAAATAAATACACAGAACTCACTGCAGGTAAACTGTCAGAGATTAAGGAAATCACTGTCTGGTTTGAGTCTGAGATACAGATTTGACAAACCTTCCCAGACCTAATCCACTTGTATTGTAAGTAGTCATATGTTACAAAAAATGCACACATACTTGACATGGTTTTCTTTGTTTTAAGGATGTAAGGGAAAAAACTTTTTATCAAAATCACCTGAAATTTTCAAAGTGCAAAACAAATTCAAGTTTAAGATACACAAAACACTTCTTTGTGTATCCTAAAACTGAATTTGGTTTGCATTTTGAAAATTCCATGTGAGTGTCAAAATTATTGGGAAAATCCTAACTCGCCTACACAAATATAAAAAAGAAATGCCATCTCTTATCAAACTTTGATGAACTGCAGGATATCAAGATAAGACTTTCACTTCTAATGCTATATATGCATATACGATGAAGAAGTGTTCACATCTATGCTATCTATTTTCAAATGAATATGCTCATATCATCAGACTTAGAAGAAAAATTATGGGAAATGATTGCAATTTCTTCCTTTCCTGTGTTAAAATGAAATTAAATATTAAACAAATTGCAAGAGTTTTGACCTCAAAATCATACACATGGGCAATATGGTTTGCACTGTTGATGAGAGAGTGTTTACTAATCCCGTATAGTTAAATTTAGCAACACTGGAGTTTTAAGAGCTTTAAAAATAATGATCATAAAATAGTTAGAAAGATTATGCTTGGTTGCATTAAAGAAATCTACTTACCTAAAGTACCATAAGCTTGTAACAGACTCTGGCTGTCTGCCACCATGACCTAATAAGTTCACTTTGTCCTCAAAACGCTAGGCTAATTCCCTCCTCTTCCTCATCGTCGTCTCCCTCCACCCCTTCTGATGTATCCCTTTACCTAAGCATACTAATAACCAACAGCCACAATATTTAACTCTGGACTGTGATGCTATATTTGAGCAGGAGATAGAAAACATGCCTAGTTGATAGCATTCAAATGCTCTGAAAGATAGTGAATTGTTCAGACACAAATAGATAACGTATTATTTGGCTATTAAGAGAATACTATGGACATACTAAATACTGCCATGTATAGAAATTTTAGTAAAAAAAAAAACCAACCCCAAAATGTCAACTTTTCAATTGGCCAATGTAAGTATGGTAACTTAATTCTGATCAAAAAAGGGAAACACTGCCTAATCTGATAAGGATGGCACAAAGAAGAGCTCAGGCAATCTCAGAATAACCTAAAAGAAACCCTAATAATCTCTACTCTTTCCACCACAGGACTGCTTCTGACTTACTTGAATGTCTGGGTGGGAAAAAGGCAATGACAATGGCAGTCGCTGGGAAGGCTGGACACTTGGGAGGCATTGGTGCTTTCCTCTCTCCATGGAATGATCCTCACCTTATCCACAGGTCATATCATAATCCAGAATTTTGGGCCTAAAACCTGTCCTTGACTTATACATTAAGTAGACTTATACACAAGTATATACTAGGGTGTGCATGATATCAGCTTGGCATTCCATATTTGGCGGATTTGGCTAACATCTGCAACTGGGTCCCCAGATATGAGGCAGGTGAGGCAGCGGGAGACCATCAATAATGGGAGATATGGAGGCAGATCTTTGGCTGTATTCGGTTGCCGTGAGAGAAGAGCAACTGCGTGTTGCCCCCCCCCCCTTAGCCCTACTAGAGCCAATCAGAAAAAGAAAGTAAACCATGTGTCTTTTTGCAAAGCTGGCATTTGAGCAGGAGAGATGTGTTAGCTCTATGTGTCTCAGTGCCACCGTTTAGTGTTTAGTGAATGGACCAATGGAACGACTGTGGACTTGATTTTGAATGGCGTTATTTTAATAACTGTTTTTAAATCATGTTGTTTATCAGTGGATTTTAATCTAAATATTGTACTATCAATGTTTAATTTTTATGCTTTATGTCTAAATGTTATTTATGTTTATGTTTTAATTTGGTTAGGTTAATTAATAGTTACATGTTATTGCCTTGTTATTTTTTGGATTTCACATGTATGTACTGCATTGAATTTTGCCTTTATATTGTTGGAAACCGCTTTGATTTTATTTAAGGGGAGAAAAGCAGTATATAAATGTAGTAAGTAAATAAATAAATAAATTAGGGTATGGATTGCTTTTTGAGAATTACTTTTTCTTCTGCATTAAATTTTCTTAGTTCAATATCTTTCAGTCCTTCTTTCAGTCCTTTAATTTGGTTAGGTTAATTCATACATGTTATTGCCTTGTTATTTTTTGGATTATTTTTTGGATTTCACATGTATGTACTGCATTGAATTTTGCCTTTATATTGTTGGAAACCGCTTTGATTTTCTTTAAGGGGAGAAAAGCAGTATATAAATGTAGTAAGTAAATAAATAAATAAATTAGGGCATGGATTGCTTTTAGAGAATTACTTTTTCTTCTGCATTAAATTTTCTTAGTTCAATATCTTTCAGTCCTTCTTTTATTTTAATAGTAATTTACTAGGGAGGAGTGGGTGGTCCAATCCTCCCTAGCAAAATTTCTAGTAAAATAAAAGAAGGACTGAAAGACATTGAACTAAGTTCCTTCCCCCATTTCACCTTTTTGACTCTCAGTCTCTGTTATACCCTATCTAGCTTCTGTGTGCCTGCTTGAAAAGTATTACAAACAAAAATGGGTTCCTAAGACCAAAAGGACAAATATCCACTACAATGCTATGAAGTTGTAAATGCCATTAAACATTAAACATGACATTTACAACTTTGTAGCATTGTAATAGTGGATTCTTGTCTTTTTGTGTGTGTCTGCACCAGTCCAACAGCACCGCCCCTGCCCTTCTTGTTAATTTATCTCTTTCAATCTCTCTTTCCTTTAAAAATTTCCCTAAAAGATCAGTGGATGACTCAAACATTCTGAAACTTAGGCGGCTTGCAGAGGCAAAAGTGTGCTTCAAGTGTGGCTGTTTTCATCCCTATAGCCATAAATGAAGGAAAGAGGAGCCTCGCCATTTCCCTAATTGAAACCAATGGCCGGATCTTCCCAAAGTGAAAACAAAACTTCTGGCTGTCAATCCAAGAAATTACATCCCCCCCCCCCCCCAATTTTTGGGACTTCCTGAAAAACAGAATGGGAGTCCAGCCAAAGAAGGGACTGAAAATGGGACAGGGTTTTCCCAAATGGCACACCCCTGTACTGAGTATATACCTCAGTATTTCCTGATGGTAAAAGTATTTCTTACAAGTTGACTCTGATCTGGGTTGTTGTAGGTTTTTTCAGGCTATATGGCCATGTTCTAGATGCATTTTTTCCTGATGTTTCGCTTGCATCTATGGCAAGCACCCTCTTTTGTTGACTGCATCTTGACCAGTGATGCAGGAGGCCTGGCTGACTCGTGGGACAGGAGTCACTCTTTCCTGAGATTGACCTAGCTCCACCCTAGCTATGACTGTAATCAAGCTTCTTTACATTCAAACCTCAGTCAAAATGAAATGTGTTGGCTTCACACACACACACACGTTTTAGCCTCTTATGCTTGAGAGGTCCTTCATATAACCCAGATGGTTTTTCAATATTTCCTTAGGCTTTGGTTGCTAATTGCAAGATGCTACTGAGCTAAGCTTCCTTCTTATACGCATTGATGACACTCTTCCCAGCCAGATGTAGCTCTGTTGTAAGATCACATATGAATGACAACAAGAAGAAACATCTTGGAAAGGCTGGGGGGGGGGGGGTAGAGCAGGGAGTGGGGGCAGCTATCTAAAATCCACTGCAGGCAACATCAAGCTACTTTGTGCAATACTTTGACAGCTTCCCAATTCCTCACATATCTGGGCAGATTGCATAAGGATAACTGATCAACTTAAAATTAACACATCGTGGGCTAACCGAGCTATAATCTGATGAACTGCAATGTAATACATTCTGACACATCTTGTTGCAAGACTGACAGACAAATCAAACATCCATTTACTGTTTAGCACTGCACTATAAATTTGGCACAGGAACCCTGCAAAAAATGTTGTTGTTTTTTTTAAAAAAAAACAAATTAAAATACTAGGTTCTTGTGGGTTTTTTCGGGCTATAGAGCCATGTTCTAGAGGCATTTCTCCTGACGTTTCGCCTGCATCTATGGCAAGCATCCTCAGAGGAAGTGAGGTCTGTTGGAATTAGGACAATGGGTTTATATATCTGTCGAATGGCTGGGGTGGGGCAAGGAGCTCTTCCTTGCTGCAGTTAGGTGTGAATGTTTCAGCTGATCACCTTCATTAGCATTTGAAAGCCTGCCTGAGCCTGGGAAAATCTCTTGCTGGGAGGTGTTAATCTGTGCCTGGTTGTTTCCTCTCTGTTGTTTTGCTGTTGTAATTTTAGAGTTTTTTAATACTGGTAGCCAGATTTTGTTCATTTTCATGGTCTCTTCCTTTCTGTTGAAATTGTCCACATGCTTGTGGATTTCAATGGCTTCTCTGTGTAGTCTGACATGGTGGTTGTTGGTGTGGTCCAGCATTTCTGTGTTCTCAAATAATATGCTGTGTCCAGGCTGGTTCATCAGGTGCTCTGCTATGGCTGACTTCTCTGGTTGAAGTAGTCTGCAGTGCCTTTTGTGTTCCTTGATGCGTGTCTGGGCGCTGCGTTTGGTGGTCCCTATGTAGACTTGTCCATAGCTGCATGGTATACGGTAGACTCCTGCAGAGGTGAGAGGATCCTTCTTGTCCTTTGCTGTACGTAGCATTTGTTGGATTTTCTTGGTGGGTTTGTAGATAGTTTGTATGTTGTGTTTCCTCATCAGCTTCCCTATGCGGTCAGTGGTTCCCTTGATGTATGGCAGGAACACCTTTCCTCTGGGTGGTTCTTCATCTTTACTTATTCCACAGATATATAAACCCATTGTCCTAATTCCAACAGACCTCACTACCTCTGAGGATGCTTGCCATAGATGCAGGTGAAACATCAGGAGAAATGCCTCTAGAACATGGCTCTATAGCCCGAAAAAGCCCACAAGAACCTAGTGATTCCAGCCATGAAAGCCTTCGACAATAAATTAAAATACTATTTTTTAAACTGGGGGGTCATTTTTCTAAGAATGTCAATATCTTTCAGCATTAATTTATGGTCAACTTACACTAAAAATTGACCATAGAAGGACCTAGAACACATTTGTCAACCTAGAACACATGTGTCAAAACCAGCCCATTGTATGTCATTTTATGTGGCCCATAAGATATAGAAACACAATTACAAATGGCCCTTTGAAGGCAACCATATAGCTGATGTGGCCCTTTGTGATAATGAATTTGACAGCCTTGACCTAGAGATTCCTAAAGTGATGTTCTTTCTAGAAATATCTAGTTTCTACAGCACGCCTGGAAGAAGTTAACCCCATAGGGTCAAACTGAATGAATTAGAAATTCTTAGAGAGAGCTTTTAAATCAAATTCATGATTAATGAAATCTGCAAAAATCAAAACCACAAATGTGAAGGACAACTGCATATTATATTTGTGTTTTTTCAAATGTAACTAGTTCTCTTTTAGTTCCTTTTATTAACAACATTTAGCAAGTCAAAGCACAGCCCTTGAGCCTAGAGATATTTCTCCTCTATAAGTAAAGTGCAACAAAAATGTATAGCTACTCCACAAAATGATTGAGATCATATCTCGCTAAACTGAGTTATCCCTTTGCTATTAGGAAAAAGGCTCAGTTGCAAGCAAATAGTTATTGTAACTAGTTTCTTCCAAACTCTGAACAAGCGACCTTTCACTCATCCCTTTCTTCCAAATTTCACACTGATGCTGGCATAAGTCGCTGTGCTCATGGCATAATGAAATGCTTATCCAATGCCAACACTCTATGTTAAAATACACTGAGAATAACCTTATAAATCAGAGAAAAATATTGTTCAAGTGGAAGAGTTTTGTTCCATATAAAGCTCTGCATAACTGGAAGCACAATGGAACTCACTGAAAGGAAAGCCATAAGGATGGCAAATTCAGTGGTGCTCCATAGAAATGTTCACATTGCTCAATTGTATTTCCTAGCAACAAAGATTAATTAAAGCCTAATCACAAAAGATGGCCTTAAGGGGGAGACTAATTGTTTCCTCTGCCAGTGGCCTGACACTGAACCAGGCATAATCAATTAGCAGATGGCCTAATTTATATGTCTGACTGATGGTACAAATTGAAAGCCTGCTGAACCAGGAAATAAGCAAGGCGGGACTTGGGTATGTTGGCTGTAGCGCAGTATAGTGATCAAACTGCCACAGGGGCACTTCCTATGGACACATTGTGATGTACAAAATGTTTCTCCATAAAGTGGTGGTAAGAAGAAGTAGAAGCCAATCCATCATAACAATGGGATAATAGGCATGCAGTTTTAGCCATCTGCAAGCAACTGAAATAAATGATTAGAGCACTGCATAAGCCAGCTTAAAAACAGATAATTTGTTTTTGGCACCCCACAGGAATTGGCTACAGATTTTAAAGAAACATTTGAAGTCATGAAATCAGAAAGCTACACATTAGAAAGTTATACACGAAAATTCTGATTATCAGTAAGTAGTCATGGGCATGCTTTACTTTTTTTTTTTTTACTTATGCAGACATTGTAAAATGTTGCAATATACCTGATATGTATTCTACCAAATTCATACATTTTGGTATTGCTTCACTATATAGCCCAGACCTTGCAAAGTTTTGTTTAAAAGGTGACTGGAATTCAGTATTGCAGCCTAAATACTCTAAAGCAGTGGTTCTCAGCCTATGAGTCCTTGGGTGTTTTGGCTTACAACTCCCAGAAATCCCAGCCAGTTTACCAACTGTTAGGATTTTTGGGAGTTGAAGGCCAAAACATCTGAGGACCCACAGGTTGAGAACAACTGTTCTAAAGACACCAGATCCTTTTCAAATCTAGAAGCTGAACACAATCATCCCTGGATGAAACCATCAAAGAATATTGTGTGATATAGGTTATATTTCAGGGGGAAAAACTGGCAGAACAACCTCAGATTATTCCTTGCTTAAGAAAACCCAAATGGTCCAAAAGTAGTTAGCTGCTATATAGTTACAAGTGTTAAAAGGGACACTTGCTTTCTCATTCCTCAAAAGGAACTATAAAACTTTTAAAAAAATATTTCTGAATGCTACAAGTCTTTGGTCTGCAATAGAAAACATAGTCTCTTTCCCTACAAATTATCATCACAACAGAACACAAGACAAAAACATCACCAAACAGCAGTTGAATGATATAATAGTCTTCCTAACTTCTATATAATTTATAATTAACTACAAAAAGATTTACATATAATTTAGCTATATCTAGAGAGAGAAATTAATTGGAAGACACTAGCTAATTGGAATTGGTTTCACACAAAATTAGTGCCCAAAAATCTGTCATCAATTTTATAGCAAATTTTGGCAAAAGGTTTTGTGTACCATGAGGAGGAGAAGGAGGGAAAGCAGTAGGAGCAGCAGCACTTGGAGTTATTCCAGAATGACAAGCAACTTTAATTTCAAACACTCATTAAATACATATTGATTTAAGATGACTTGTTGCATCTCATACAGGCAAAAATATAAAATATGTCTGATGTGCCTACAGAGCCCAAACCATTTTTAAAAATGCAGCTAGCTGCTGTGGGGAAAAAAGATTATGTAAGAAATAGCATCTTAGAGGAGTGTACAAAGTGATGAACATCTTTATGGATAATTACTTTCTGAAACAAAGAGGATGGATTTTGGAGCCATCCACCACTAGAAAATTATTTGATTACAGCATGGTAATCAATAAGAATACAAGCCCTTCAACATTGTTCAAAATTCAGTTCTATCTACTAGCTGATAAATGCCCTCTTTGCCATGAAGCTCAATATTTTATCTCTAGCGAAATGGGTTTTGGAGAATATTCACTTTCTATGCAGCCTCTGAATTACAGACACATTTGAGAGAGCTCAGGCCATATACTCTCTGCCAATAATAGAGAGATATTAAGAATATTTTATACAAGTGAGGACAAATCCAAGGTGGTAGAGAAGGGACAAACACAAGAAGTCTTTTCCCCACCAAGAATGGATCTGGAACTGAACACAATAACATGAAATTCTTGAGATGCCAGGCAGAGTGCACATGAGCTGTGTATATGGTTTCTCTCTATGACTGCTTCAGTATCAGCCCTGTCTACGTAAGTGCCCTGCATGTATCTTTCAATTGACAGATCTGCATTGTTTATACTCAGATTGGCTTCAGCAGATTTCATGCCTTGATCCAGAATTTCCAGTGGTTTTTTTAAACCATGTTGTTTCCTACTACATTCATGTTGGAGTTCACATCGGGTGCGGGTGTTTTCTTGAGCCAGCTTCAAGCTAGGTTTCAGTGTCTGTGTAGAAGGGCCCATAGTTTCAAATAGCCTACCCTGACTGCTAGGATGGGAGGGTGAGATGAGCAGATAATTGAAGAGGCAACCTCTGGGAATGGGACAAGCTTATTTACCAGTTTAACTCTAATGCTACATCCCAATTTTATGATATTTTGTGCCCAATTCTGAGAGAACTTCCAAAATAGAAATTTACTCTGAACTTGACCAGGCAGTAATGCAAGACACTGAACTGAATGGTCACCCCACTTTCTCCAACCACTGAACATTCTCTGTTCCTAATAACTTGGGTCTTTTTCTCCACATTTCCTCCTTTTTAACTGAATAATATATACTGCAAATTATAAGGCTGCTATGTAATATCTCCCACCTATTTCCCCTTCTATTACATTTCTGCTATAGTCACCACCTCAGGTTTCTCTTAGGGGAACTTTCAATTTAATCTGTGCAATTTAATATGAGTTGCTGAGATGTAGAAGGAAACGGAGGAGAAACAATTCAATACTATGCACGTGAATTCAGAATTTAAATCCTACTGTGTTCAGTGGGAATTTCTCCCTAGGTAAAAATGTCCAGATTAGCAGTCAAAAGGTCCAGAATAATATTTCAGAGAAAAAGTTCACTTTAAAATAAGAATTAATAGTTAACTCTTCAAAGATTTCCAAAGAGCTTCTAGACCTCCTGTTAAGAGGAAAAGAGAGTAGAAACATAACAAATCCAGACATGCAATTTTCCTCTCAGACTTTTAGCAAGCAACATAGACAGCTGGACCACTACTCTTCTTCTATCATGAGTAGTTTTGGACATTTGACAGAGTAGAAATTGAGAGCACAAACAACTTCTAACTTTCTGTTTCTATGGAAATGCCCTGAGGGGTGACTTATACACTTTCCTAGAGGATATCAGTTTAATACTTGAAAGTTATAAGAACACACATCTTTGATGATGACACAGAAACATCAAGACAAGAACAACAAACTCTTTCACACTTGTTTACTGAATTCAGACAAAGCCTGAAACTTTTACATTGTAAAAGTATTAATTTTAAGTCTAAATCCAAGCTTTATTATGTGCAATTTAAGGAGTTATAAGAGTAACTAAGAATGTTATTGTTATAGCTACTTAGCAACTGTTAGTTACTATTAATTACAGTTATAATTAAATCCTTATTTAAAAATAACTAGACTGGTTAAATTAGTCATTTTTGGTGAAAGACACAGGAATTATTCAAGCAGCTAGTCTATATTGCAAAATACATTGTTCTAGTAGAGCATGGAGAATTCTTACGTTGAAGTAATTTCTATAGTTGTAACTTCAAGCCCATAAAAGTTGTGGTAGAATATCATTCAAAAAGTAATTCCTCACTTTCTCATTTTTTTTCCATGTCAGGAGCAACTTGAGAAACTGCAAGTCGCTTCTGGTGTGAGTGAATTGGCCATCTGCAAGGATGTTGCCCAGGGGACACCCTGATGTTTGATGTTTTACCATCCTGTGGGAAGCTAGAGCTGATAGATGGGACTCACCCTGCTCCCTGGACAACGTCCTTGCAGCAACAACTGCCAATCTGTTGGTCAGCAAATTCAGCTGGCACAAGGGTTTAAACCATTGTATCATCGGGGAACTTTCTCACTTAACAAAAGTCAATAGTTACATTTATTTGGTTGTTCAGGCATGTATAAAAGAATGTAACCCTGGCAAAGTCTCCTTTGACTTTTCTTTGCCGAAGAAAGCCCTATAGAATTCAACAGGCAATTTGAAGGTACATACATACACATAATTCTTAACTATGAACCTCATCACATGGATGAGGTCTAGCACTGTAATTTGCCAGTCTCCATGGATAGCCATGGCACCAGTGGGGCAATCCAGCTGATGCTTTCCCCCTCCCATGTGGAAAAACATTGTCAGTATGGTTTTTCAACACTACAAAAAATGTAGCTGTCCATTTCTTTCAATATTCTTTCTATTCCTAAGCTCTAATGAATGATTTAAACGTTTGGTACATTCCAAAACTAGTGATTTTACTTATTAAACAAGAATACTAATGTAGCTTAATTATACTATTATACTCACACAAAAACTTGAAGAAAACCCATAATCTCTGATAAAAAGGAGATAATATATATCTATGTAAATAACCAAAACAGTGACAGTCCCATTACAAAAGGAATGTGGTTACAGCTTATTACATCAAAATATAATTTAGTTAATGCAAAAATTGAATTAATTAAAAATAACTTATCTGTACATAAAATATGTCTTAGGCTTAGTTGTGCTACAGTGTCCCTTGTCTATCAACTTCATATAATGAATAATGTTCACATGATACTCAACCAAACATAAGGTGATTTCCAAGCTGGTGCAACTAGCTCAGGGAATCAGTTTGCCACCTCCATTGTAAAGAGACCAGCTTTGTTGGGAATAGAGGCCAATCCACCCCCTTTGAGCAAACTTTGAGCTTTTTCATTGACCTGCTCTCCCACCACTAACAGTATAACATGTGGGTCACTTATCAGGGCCAGGTAGGAATCCCCCCATGTTCTGGGAAGGGGGGGTTTCACCTACCGTATACTGTTTACAAGGGCTAATTGGGAGTGTGGGTCTTTAAATAGGCCATCCTACAGTAAGAACCTATAGGTTTACATTTGGTGTACACCTAATGCACCCTTTTGTGGTGTAGGTCAGGAACGGAAACCCTCACCAGTGTTTACATAACCGGGTGAGGTGAATTGAAATAGCCTCGAAACGAGGAGCGTTCTGGCTCGGTAAAACCCTTTGGACTTGGGGCAGAATTCTTTGTATTTTTTCCTGACTGGTTGCCCCGGAGACGTTAAAGTTGACCATATCTGAGGAACCAGTGTTTTGCCCAGCTTAGCTGAGGGGTAGGTCAACAAGGGCCACTACCTTGGCTAAAAACACACACCAGGTTCATGCCCCTTCAGTTATATTTCTAAATTCAGAAAAGTTAATTCAGGTAACATTTCAAATGAAAGTTGCCCATATTTTATTCCAAATTGTTGTCTGGTCTCTTATTGAGGTGCAAAATATTTGTGCATGGGGAAAGCTAAGGCATTTGTCAAGGAGAAAGATAAAAAAACACATTCTTTCTGACATTTAGCTTTCTTTTTTCCCTTTTCTCATTGTATATAGTAAGAGCTTTCAAAGAAAGTGGTATAGAAAAGGCAAAGATGAGAACTATCCTATTTGATAGCAAAATAAAACCATTATCTATCTTCTTAATTTTAAATGGAAATACACATTGCAGCAAACTATTTGATATCCTTCACCTCAGCCCAACAAGGAGATTGAGTCCCTGAGCCTAAATTTCTATTTTAAAAAGAACATAAAGATATTGATCTCCCAGCATTCTGTTTTATTGAAGCAGGGGAAAATAACATATACACCCTCAGGTATTACACTTGCAATGTCATAGAATCTGGGAGTTATAGTTCATCAAATTCTGAGCACTGATGATAATTGTAGTCCCAAAACATCTAGAGGACCACACATTCATCACACTTGAATTGGAACATATACTTCAAAAGACGTATATATTTTTATTCCCAAAGCCCCATACAGCTGGACTTTTGCCGCCCTCACCAAAGAGAGGATAGCCATATTGGAAAATAGTTCAGTCAGAACTATTTTCAGGGGCATAGCTGCCTTAAGGGGCAGCTCACCCTACTCAGCTCAGTTCAAGCTTTTCACCAACCTGCCCTCCTGCCCATTAACAATATAATATATTGGTCGCCTACTGAGACTGGGAAGGAATTTTTCCCCCTATGTTTTTTTTTGGGGGGGAGGTGCTTACCCTACAGTTTACAAGGGCATATTAGGAGTTGGGGGTCCTTAAATAGGTCATCCCATGGAATGCAGCCATAGGTTTATGTTTGGTGTACACCTAAGGCACTCCTTTGTGGTGTAGGCCATGAACAAATATCCTCACCTGTATTTACATAACTGAGGTGAGTGGGAATGGAAATGACCTTGAAAAGGGGAGAGTTATGACTCCATAAAATCCTTTGGACTTGGGGCAGAATTCTTCATATGTTTCCTGAGGGATCACTATTGAAATATTAAAGTTTACCATATCCAGGTACCCAAATGTTTTGCCCAAATTAACCAAGGGATAGGTCATGAAGAGCCACTATGTCAGTTTAAATGCACACAACTCCTTTAGTTACATGTTGCAAGTCACATTAATTCAGGTAATGCTTAAATAAAAGTTGCCCATATTTCAAATTGTCTGGTCTCCTATTTCGGTGGTGGGATACTAATTATTTCAATGGTTGCTTTTTGCACAACCAAAGGGGAGAAAGTTCAAAGGAACCTTGTCAAGGAGGCATTTGAAAAGTTGTGGACACCAATTGAAGGCTTGCACTAAAATAATCTTCAACCCAAATGCATTTTTTTTTATTTTTCAGATCAAGCTTTGAAAAAACAGAATATGGCTTCAAAAGAGAAGTTAGTTGTATGCAGAGTTCACAGGAAAGCAGATGTTGGAAGAGAAAAAAGTGGTCATTATCCCTCTAGGAAAAAAATGATGCACATATAAAAATTGCACAAGTCGTTCCATTAGGATTACATTTTCTATGAGATATTTTTAAATCTGTGTTTTTCAGATTTCCTCCTATGTGCTTGCATTACTGAGCATTCAGTGTTCATTTTCAAACTTTGCTTGTTTCTGGGAATTTTCTCCCTTTTGTAGAAATAATTAAAAACACAATTATTTTCAGAACTGCTAGGAGATCCTTTTAGCCATGAATAATTGCCCTCAATTTTAAGACCCTCAAATCTGTGGGAAAAGGTATCATTAGCTTAGAACTGTTTGTTTAGTGTTTCATTAGTATTCTGCCAAAATGCCCATTTTGAGATTAGGCCTAACGTGATAATAAATGTGGCACATAATTATACATGAGATATGTTCTCAAACCAAACAAGGACATAAGATAAGATAGATAAATAGATAAGATGATTTATCTTGAGCTAACTTGTTCTCATATCAAGAAGAAAAACGAGTAAAAACTAAATGATAAAATGGAAGAAAGATTAATGGCCACACCAAAAGTACCTTTAGTCCAAAAGTATTCTTTGTTTTTCAGATCAGGCTTTGGAAAAAAATATGACTTTGGACGGGAAACTACATGCATGTAGAGACGATAGACTGCCCCATATTTATTTATTTAAAACATTTCTATTCCGCCCTTCTCACCCCACAGGGGACTCAGGGCAGAGCACAACATATATACAACAAACATTCAATGTCGGGACATAAAACCATAAATATATAAATCACTTATATTCACATTAAAAGTTGCTTTAAACCATCTCATGATGAGAACAAGATGTCACCAATTTGTCTCTAACATCTCCAAATCTATCTATCTATCTATCTATCTATCTATCTATCTATCTATCTATCTATATCTACACACACATACATATACATAAATGCGAACCATTCAAAATTTGAAATGTTGGTTGCAACTTATCTAATAAATCTTATCTCCCTGTATAAGCTTGTTCAGGCACTGAGATCTTTCAGGCTAACCACCTTCTCAGGTATAGTTGGTGGAGACATTAGAAACAATCTTTTCAAGTTCTATAACTCCCTGTTTAGCAAAGCTAGAAATGCATCTTCCTTGATATTTTTCAATTGGCAAGCAAATACTTTTGATTCTGACAAGCTTTTAGTCCTGAAGGCTTTGGGAGGATGCAGTATTGTTCTGATTCAATCATTATTAATCTTTCAAAGGATATATTTTAATTACTTTTAAACATCCCTGACACCTTACCATATATATAAATTGTCTTCAATTATAGGTTGAGACATATTTTGGGGCCAAAATTAAGGATTCTGATATGACTCATGAATAAGTTGAGGGTCATTCCTCATAGAGGGGGAAGCACCAGTACCACTTATCCGCTGTCATTTTCCTGCCCAGTCATTTAAAAAGACCAGGTTTGGGGCCCCAATATTCTGACTAAAACTGCTAGACTTATACAGTATATGAGAAATTATACTTCAATGTGTGAGGGTTTTTTTTTTTTTTGTATATTTTGAACTATAGTGTAATCACTTTAATTTGTAAACTGTCTTGAGTCCCCGTCTTGGGGAAAAGTTGGGATAGTCATTGCTGTCACCAAATGAAGGTTAGAATATGAACTGTAAACACATACATTCTAAAATAAGCCTAGGAGTTTCTGCTTCCCGGTTGTTACAAAGGCATGTTTTTTTTCCCAGTATACCTTTAAAAAAGTTTAGACAACCCATTCCAAAGATGCATGCAAGGAAGCCGTTGGTGCTTCTTAAAGAGACATTTTGATTCCAATAAGTATTTGTTGATTGTTGTTTTTAATGATTTTGTTGCTCATTTAAAGGGGTGTAGTATGGATTTTAATCTGTTGCTGGTTGATGTTTAGAAACCACACTTTCAGTCTCATGGGAAGAGGCAAATTTGAACAAATTTTCTAAGAAAATCTTGTAATAGGTTTGTCTTAAGATCACTACAAATTGGAAATGATTTGGTGCACAACAATACCATATTACTTTGGGAAGGAATGTGACCTGAAAGGAGGGCAATAAATATTTTACTAAAAGAAACGAACAACTTACATATTGCTATTTTTTTTAAAAAAACATAATTTCTTGATGTTATGTTATGACAGCTTGCTGGCAGAAAGGTTTTATGCAAGATTAAGACTGAAGCCCTTTACTCATTAAAATGCTATACAGAAATTATTTGATCCACCACCCACCTACCTTTGCCCAAGCCATATACCAACTTGTAGCTAATGGCTTTCAAAGTAATACCAAATGTAAAGCTGTATTATGTGGGGACATAGATTTTAAAGATATTTCATTCTTCTCCCAAATAGGTGATCAGAACAAATGCCATTCATAAAATTGTAGCAACCAAGTTAAAAAATGCACCAACTTGTCTCACTCACTTTCAATGAACAGACTGTTTGCAGCTCATCTCCCAGATTACACAAAGAAGATGGAATTATAGCTGAATTACTGACATAGTTGATGGTCTTGGATTTTCTGCTTCATAAGTATTGCTCTTACCGCTTTTATGTTTGGTGACAAATATAATACCTAGCCATTTGACCATGCAGTTTAACAAGCAAAATAGCTGAAAGGGCTGTCAACACTGGGAAAACCTGCTGAAGTAGGCATATACATGTTTCTCACCATAAAAACTAGAGTGTTCTTGTATGATCAAACTCATCCCATTCATCTTTGTCAGTCATATTTTATGACTGGATTCTTTGTCATTTCTGCAAAGTTAGAACATGAAAGGACTCAAAGAAGAGAGAAGATCACAAATCTCAATGGAAAGTCTCCAAAATGTACATTAACTATAGGCTGGTACCCAATAGACAAAGTGCTCTGTCTGTGCATGAGTATGTATTGCTGCTAATCAAATCCATACACTCTTGGATGAAACTGGTTTTTTATAATCCCTTTAGCCTATTTAAGGAACTAAGGACTATACTGCAATAGTCCTAAAAGCATGTTATGGCATTGAAAAACTGTACTTATAGCACTTCAGGATTGCTGCTCTTCACATCACAGGATCTTGCTGAAAGTAATTTCGAAAAGCTGATCACACTTTCAGCTTAGCACATGAGCTCGACATAAAATAATCCCAAACCATGTATTGCCCCTGGCTGGCCATGCCTCTTTTAAAACAAAAATTGAAAAAATTGTGCAACTTCATGATTTGAGTCATTTCTGTAAGGTTTCATCATTTCATTAGTTTATGTTTGAGCAAGTAACATCACTTCCACATTTTCCCACTAAAAAACACTGCCCTTTCAAACAAATGTATATATTAAATTTACTTTTTGAAATTCCTAGCCCTTTTCTCATCTGGTGTATTTAGCAAGATGGAGGTGAATGAGTACCAAACCTTGTTTTGGGGCTTACACAAGCTGAATCCTTTGCAAAACAGAAATTAAAACCAAATCATGCAAAAAGTAAGGAAATGCTTAGGCAACAAGATAAGTCCATATAAGTTCCAGGAATCACCTGCAAAACTGTGGAATTACTTGAAATATTTTTTTAAAGGAATAGGGAAAAATAATTGGGGCAAAAGGGGGAAGCTATGTCTATACAGTCAAAAGTCTTCTCCAGCTGCTTTCTGAACATAAAATCAAGAGATTGGGGAAAAGTAGTGAAGTGGATGAAAGTGAAGCAAGCAGCACACCCACAACAATGCGTAGTCTACCAAACTCCCACTGCAACGCTTTTAACTTATTGCACACTTCAACATTGTAAGATAGTGTTTTCTCCAGACTAAAACAGAAGTCTCCCATGTACAAAAATGACATCCTAACAATCTCTTCTAAACTGAATTGAAACGAGTAAGAGACAGCATTGTGTGATTTGGAGTGTTTCCATTCTTTTTAGGAAACTGCTAGCACATGCTTCAATGCTCAAGGGAGAATGACCAAAAATTGTTTTGACAGTCCTGTATTGAGAAGGAATCGACTTTGTTGACTTTTTGTTATCTCTCAGTGGCACCAGTAGTTTAAACCTTAACCATAGTATCCTTTTGAAGAGTCAATAAAACAGAATGTGTGGGTTAATGCCCTCTGCTGGTTTTGCTCACAATAGGATCTTACCAGCTTGAGACTGCAATATATGGAGAATTTCATACAACCTGCGCCCATGTTCTGACCTAATTAACATCCATCTTTATGTTCCTCTTCAAGCAGAGCTACAAAAGAAAGGATACCTTTTCATCGCTGACCCCTGAGTTATGGAATCTCCCCCATAGAGAGGTTCTCTAGGTACCATTTAATGTATTTTCAGCACACTTTTAAATTCTCAAATATATATTAAACTCAATGTTTTTGCTTTTTGTGCTTGTTTGTTTTTCTGTACAGTCTTAACACGCACCTTCTTGGCAGTAAGTCCCTCTATGTTCAATAGATTTATTGCAAAACACTTCTACATGGAAAACATGCATTAAAAATCAGAAGAAAATCCTAAATTTGCAATGAAATGTCCTGCAGGTCATCAGCTGAACCAAAATGCGGGAGGAACATGCTTAAGACACTTGTGTAAACAGCACCACCTCTGCATCATTCAGGTAACGGAACTGGATATGGTGCTCTCAGGACACCTTTCTTCTCCCTCCCCAAGAAGAAATCATTTTTCCCTTTTTGTTTTTTGAGTTGAAAGATGAACTCCATTGCTGATTCCCATGTGATGGGTTGCTGCAGTTCAGTGCATTCCTCCAAATATCTTTGCTGCCACTCCTCTGAACAAAATTCCAGTTTTTCAAATTGAAGTGCTTAAAATGAAAAGTGAGGCCTGATCAAAGTAGAACACAGGGATACTATTACTTCTCTTGATCTCTGATCCTACAACCTAATCACATGCACCTAAATCAGCATTTTATGATGCTTCCACCATGTCTTGTGGATGGAGCCCCACGCCAGCCATCACACAATGTTGTGTGACTTCCAATGGAGCCTGCACAGATCCTCTGCAAAATGGTGATAGGGAAAGTGATGCTAAGAGGGAGCTGCACATGGGGCAGTGGATTTGCCCCACTGCCCCTCAGTTCTCGCCGCAAAGCCAGTGAAAAAATGTAGCCCAGAATAGCATTGTTATATAATTGGGATGTGGGGGGTATTGCCTCACTTTGTTGATTAATGTTTAGCCTATGGTCTATTAAATCCTTTTAATGACTGATGTTGTCAAAACAGATGTCAACCACTCTATATTTGTACATTTAATTTTTCTGCAAGCATTCCATGTACTACTAATGGTTGTCTCTCACCCAGAGTTGCTAATGCTTTGTAGTTCCAGAAACAATGAAAGCTGAAAGAGGGGAGAAACATAGATACGGGAAAGAATGAGCTAATAGCTGATTTTCTCCATCTTTTGTATGAATTCCATTATTTTTCCTTATAGTGAAAAAGGTTGCAATTCTATAGCTACCTACAACTTTCCCTCCACAACCCAGTGGGACTTCATTTGGAACAGACATGTATAGGAGAACACCATAATTGTCCCCGTGTCTCATTGTCTCAAGTCTTATGGGAAATCAGCTGCTAATGCAGAGCTCTCACATGGTTTAGCTGATCTTACCTCATGCACATCTATATCAGAAAATGCATGTGTTTATTTCAGAGGTGTAGAAGTTTTTGTGCAGTGTCTTTATTAGTTCATTTTCAGAAGTCATTTGTTTGAAATTGCCCCCAGTGAAAACTTCCAAAATTACCACATCAGAGAAAATTTGGAAGTTATTTCTCTAATGTTGTACATTTCAATGTCTCTGTTGCAGCCCAGCCACCTACTTGATCCCCACTTTCACCCAAATACTGCACAAATGAACAAGAATAGTAAGAATATCTAATATAAAACTGTTTCAAAATACATCCATGAGCTAGATTTCCAGAAGCTTAACAAAAAGCAATGACCAACTTTGAATAGGAATTCCAAAAATCACTTAAGGCAAAAGCAAGAAACTGTAATGCAAGGGTTGTTGCACTTAAACTAGAATACTATCTAAAAGTTTGAACATTACCATACTTCAACTTGACTATAATCCCAATGACTTGAAACTTGAAACAAGAGTTGTAATCCAAACAGGAGGCAAAGCTTGAAAGCATGAACATCACCATAATCCAAAGGCTTGAAATTTGAAACAAGAGTTGTAATCCAAACAGGAGGCAAACCTTGAAAGCATGAACATCACCATAATCCAAAGGCTTGAAATTTGAAACAAGAGTTGTAATCCAAACAGGAGGCATGGAACTTAAACAAGAATACAAGATTTTATTTCTCATGTC
Source organism: Anolis sagrei (assembly GCF_037176765.1). NCBI lineage: Eukaryota > Metazoa > Chordata > Lepidosauria > Squamata > Anolidae > Anolis > Anolis sagrei. The sequence goes on from NC_090023.1 coordinate 136,284,816, forward strand.
AGGGCAACCACTCAATTGTATTACATTTCTAACAGAACAAAACAAAAAAACAGACAAAACACAAAATTTGCAAGTTTGGTAGTTGATTAAATGTCCTTTGACCAGTATCTGGCCACTTGGAGTGCTTCTGGTGTTGCTGCAAGAAGGTCCTCTATTGTGCATGTGGCAGGGCTCAGGTTGCATTGCAGCAGGTGGTCAGTGGTTTGCTCTTCTCCACACTCGCATGTCGTGGATTCCACTTAGTAGCCCCATTTCTTGAAGTTGGCTCTGCATCTTGTGGTGCCAGAGCACAGTCTGTTCAGCGCCTTCCAAGTCACCCAGTCTTCTGTGTGCCCAGAGGGGAGTCTCTCATTTGAATACAAGATACAGACCTAAGAATAGAACTCCTAATTTGCAGCTCCCAAGACAGGCAATTTAACTCATGAAAATCCAACGTTGATCTCCTCACCGAACATTGACTCCAGTTCCTTAAGAATCCTCCCTTTGACCCATTACATCACTTTTTCTCACACCTGCATTCCCTTTGTTTAATTTTCAGTCTCTGGGAACACCAAATTTGTCTCTGTTTTGCACTATCTCTTCTGAACTGTAAAGGCTGGGTTATCTGTAACGCTCCTGTCTCCTCCACATTCCTTTCAGAGTCAGTGTTTGGCCAATTCTCATGAGACTCACTGTCTGTTTCCCCAACAACATATTTATCCAAAATGTTCCCATCGTCTTGAAAAACACTTTTGCCTTCCCTCACACAAATATCAGGCTGAAGCAGAAAATCCTCATCCTCAGAGGTTTCACAGGCCTTAACAGTATCCACTGAATGTCTTCATACTTCAGCAAAAGTATTTCCCAAGCTTGGATGAACATTAATTCAACTGACCTAAGATTCAACCATCCTAAAAGAGAATCAGGTAAAGGGAGAAGTCTAATGTAATACAATTTTGTCCAATTTAGCTGTACTGGAAAGCACTTCAGAGAACTGTGTGTACATATTCATTTTCTTTTCTTAGGATCTTGGTTTATAAGAAAACTTCCTGGGGCTGGTAGAGTGCATTTTTAAAAAAAATAAAAAAATCTGGAGTCTGTTGCTATAGGCAAGTTTTACATTCCCAGGGGTGGAGGGAATGAATCTCTAAATGGAAATCCTTCTAGTAGAATTTCCACAAAGCTATATTATAGCCCAGGATAATTATACAGATAATCCCATTACTTGTAACAACTTACTTTCAAACTTTGTCACATGTTACATCCTCATATTTCCATTATAAATTCATATTTCAACTGCCAAGAACTGGTTTCTAAGCTGAAGAATGTTGGCTATAATATGAACAGTGAAACATCTTGAAAATTCATGAATGTGAGTTACACATATCTCTTCCAAAAAAGGCTGTATGTCCTGCACTAAGTTAAAAGTCAGAAGAATGGGCCAAAGAGAAATAATAACAAGATAAATATGATCCCCAGAAGCCAAATCAGAGAGCTTCCATCTTATTGTTCGAGATGATAGAATATGCATCAGTGCATGATATTGCATTACTCTCTCCTGCCATGGAGTAGCTCATTTACTTGATCCAAATGTCAGGACCACCTGCAACATTTGGATATCAGCCCAAGATTATGTATTGAATAACAAAAGCAACTCAAAGAGAAAAATTATTAAATTATCTGTGTTTTATTTTGATTGCTTTGTCACACACAGTAAAACAATCTAAATTAATATTTTTTGTTTCTATTTTGAAAGTATCATACAAATTGTATGCAATAATTCTCTGGAGCATCAATTGGAAGAGAGCATCAACAATGCTCAAGGTTTGTCAATGATACTGGCAAACTGGCAGGCTGGACACAACAGTTTTTAGCTGCTGCTCCCATCCCAAGTTTCAAAAGATCAAAACAAGCTCCCTCCCAAAATGAAGCTCCAGCTTAAAATATATATGACATTTTCAGTTTCCACTTTGGTCACTTTTTTCTAGATCAAAACACACTAAAAAGTACTGTACATCTGTTTTGACACACACACACACATATACTCTCTCTCTCTTAAGAAATAATTTCATTATTACATTTGGATTATCAAGTTAGAGAATGACACTCATCTCAAATACACTACATATCTTATGACTTTTATTAGTATGAGCCACAGATCTGATGGTTCTCTTTGAACAATTTGACATTTGCAATTTGTTTATGCCTTCACACTGCCTGTTGCCTGAATTTCATAGGGTTTGTGTGGGATTATTTGAGGTGTTTGCCAGTTGATAAGTAAATGAGGGGTAAATATGTGTTTCCCTGGAAGTAAATCCCACTGAACTCAGTACGATTTACTTCCAAGGACATCTCATTACAATTGTTCGTTAAGGGCTCACAATGGCTAGGATATGTCTTCAGCATGAGAACCCATGAAACTAGGATAGTTAGGATCAGTTCCAGAATGGGTGTGGATGCAGACTTTCATAAAGGATTCTGAGGAAATGGTGTCAAATGACTGGAGTCTGCAACAGGTAAATCAGTTGCTCTTTTGGGCAATTTGTTACACAGCCAGCACTAGTAAAGTAAACTAAAGTAAAGTAAAGTAAAGTAAAGTAAAGTTTATTACAGTCGATGACCAGATCAACCAGCACTATTTTCTGTAGAAATATAGTGCTTCTGTTTATTCACGCTGTGATTTTTAAATTCAGAAATAAAAACCAAATAAAACACAAATGAAACTCAACAAGACCAACAGTTTAAAATTTTGAAAAACCATGACAGCCACTATTATGAAATTGTCTGCTGCCATCTACCAAACTCAGACACCAAAGTACATAGTATAGTCTGCTTCTGGGCACCACAGTGAGTGCCACACCAATGTCACAATTTTTAGTTCCTGAACATCAAAAGTGAGGGAAGTGGTGATGATCCAATTTGTTATTGAGGATTGGTGAGCAGAAACAATGTCATTCTCCTTACTGCAGGAGTTCTAGATTCAAAACCAGTGATCTGCATTCAACTATCGGTCTGTTGAGAGAGAGAAAAATGGATTGCCCAGCTCAGTTCTAAACAGTGAAGCTCAGGGGAGTTCATCCATTTTTATTTTCAAATTGTTTATGGTAACTGAAGCTAAGGCTACCTTGAAATCTTTGTGAAATGACAGCATAAAAATAGCTTCAATAAATAAGTTCAAAAGGAAGTATTTCTATATAGATGCAGCTGCTATTTAACAATAGTTCAATCCACCAACACCAACTCCAACCCATATTCACAATGATGTAGATGTATATTATGTCCTGACAAGTGCAAGCTAACCTTTCTGATTATTTTTCTCAAGCAGAATGTTGGGCAGACCTGTTGAGAGATCTTGTATTGTCCGCATAAACCACAACCAAAACTGCCTGCAGCTCAGGATTTCAGAAAGAAAATATTAATGAAGCTTAGGTTGACCTTCTCACTATTTTATCTGCTTTCCTGTTTCATTTCACCGGGGAACTCCTGAAACTCTTCCAAGGAGTTCCAGGGCTTTAAAGGACACAGTCTAAAAAATCTGGTCCTTTCTCTCCCCCCCATCCTACTACAATAGTAATACTGCTTTGGGGAGGATTGCCAACAGCCATCGTGAAGATCAGTTAGTTGTCCTTTTGAGATGTCATTTACAAAGTGTTTGAAAAGAACCTTTAAAATTTTGCCTACTAAAAACCTCCAGTGCCTTTTGGGGTTACACTGAGTCTTGTGATGTTTTATTAGGCCACAAAAGAAGACCTTGGAGTAAAACAAAAGCATAGTTATTGGGACTTTTAGCTTTCCTTATTATTTGTGTAGCTCATTCTCTGTATATTATATAATTACATAAGCCTACAATGTCATCCTTTTTTTCCTTGTTTCCCCTTAAATTTGTATGCTGGTAGTCATATATTTTTAATTAGTTTTCATCAAAAACATTTAGTGCCCTTTGTTCTTCTGTGTCTAGAACAAGAAATTGTGGGAAAGGTATTCTAGAGCTCCTTGGACACTTGCTTCTCTCTGCATGCCCAAACAAATGACCCTGGTACTGAGAATCACATCAATACCATTACATTCATTAGAACTTCCACAAGATCAATGGCCATGATGTTTATAGAAGTACTGGCTGTCATAAAAGTCAGAGCCAACCCATTTTAAACCACAAAGAAAATGTACTATCACTGTTATCCTGGCACCTTTACATTATCTGTATGCAGGCACTCCCAAGGTTATTTATTTATTTATTTATTGACCCTATTTATACCCCGCCTTTCTCTATCCCAAGAGGGACTCAAAGTGGCTTACACATGGCAGTTATTCATTGCCTTAAATACATACAACATTAAGTTTATAATCCATTGAATTAAAATTAATACATATTAATTTTTTAAAAAATTACATTTGGTATTAACATTACACCATCCAAAAGGTTACATATAAGATTGGGTCTATAGGTGTGTTCTTAAGTTGAATTTGTATGTAAATTGAAACAGGCATGGAGTGCACTGCTGGCTGGTGCAAAAGGGGATGGAGATAGATAGAAGCAAAGAGAAAAAGAAAGAAGGATATAGAAATTAAGAGCAAAGGAAAGGGTGTGGATAGAATAGAAACAAGGAGAAAAAGAAAGGTGGAATGGAGAGACACAGAAACAAAGAGGGAAGAGAAGGGGGTGGAGAGAAACAGAAACAAAGGAAAAATGAAATGGGGTGGAGAGAGACAGACACACTTTGGCTCAGCACTAAAATTTCATGGCAGGAAGGAAGGGGAAGAGCCTGTTCATAACTACAATTCATACATAAATTAGATATTCATAACTCACCCCCCCCCAAACTCCCTGTGGTGCAGTGGGTTAAACTGCTGAGCTGTTCAAATTGCTGACTGAAAGGTCTCAGGTTCAAATCCCAGGAGCAGCCTGAGCTCCCACTGTCAGCTCAAGCTTCTGCCAACCTCGCAGTTTGAAAACATACAAATATGAATAGATCAATAGGTACCACTCCGGCGGGAAGGTAATGGCGCTCCATGCAGTCATGCCAGCCACATGACCTTGGACAATGCCAGCTCTTCAGCTTAGAAATGGAGATGAGCACCAACACCTAGAGTCGAGCATGACTGGACTTAATGTCAGGAAAAAACCTTTACCTAACCTTAACTCAGGGACTGCCTGTATCTATATAGATATATTTATAAGTAATATTCAACTAATATAAGAGGGAGTGAAAATCCATCAAATAGTGTTCTTCAACAAGTGAGCAGCATCCAGCAATCCTATCATAAAATGTACAGCCTAAAGACATCTGGGCAAGCGTAACAGTTCACAGCTGGTTTTCAGTAAGTTTTGTTTAAATTTGTCTGTTACTCATATAAAAGCATACCTCTGTCAACAAAATATCTGATATAGAATTCCTTATCTACTCTTTAATTATAAGTTGTTGTTTTCTTTTTTTTAAAAAAAGAATCAAAGTTGGAAAGATAGTAAAAGGAAAAACACCATCATGCTTGATAGCAGAATATTACCTAAAGTAAGCATCAAAACTTGAGTTAGAAAATAAAGAAAGTCTAGCTGATACGTCTATGTGTATGCCTGCATACATCAGGCAAAGTAACTCAGAGCTGCCTCCAAAATCCCTTACAGAGCATTCGTGAGAAGAGGAAACCTGATTGGCCTGCCTTATTTTAAAAAAGGATATATCTATAAATTTGGCTGCCAAACGGGAAATCATAACAGAAACAGAGTCTGTTAAAAAGGAAAAATAATATCCCTGGATGTATTTTTAAAAGATTTATTCAAGTCATTTAATATATATTCTGTTTCCATACACAAGGCTTACCTGACCTAGTTGTGTCATTTCACATGGGCATAGTCTCATGACTAGAAGAAGAAGAACTTTATTTTTCTACCCCGCCTCCATCTCCCTGAAGGGACTAGTTTACTGAAACATGTTAAACTGCTGCTCTTCTTTTTTGTGGGGTAAATTAACCTATCCCTATTTTTTCATGTTATTTATGTCTCTCATTCCAATTTCCCTGTTAAAAAAACAATTCCCAGGAAGACAGTTTCATTGTTAACTGAGGCATTCTTGTATATGGTTCATCCCCGCACTGAGATTTTTGTCCTGTAGTAGTAAAATATCAGAAATTGTATTCATTTATTTTAATTTTGTTATTGCATAGATAAGTCATACCAGCTGAATAATGCCTACGTGATGGGAGTGATGACAGTTGTCACCCAGCATTTCTGGAAACATACCATGTGGAAGAATGTTGAGGAAGAACTTCCTCTGATGTACCTGAAAAGCATTTCATGTATCTTTAATGAATTCATATCCATTGGAAGTGTCTGCCTGCATAAGTAGCAACTAAGCACATGATTAAACAACTGCAGACCAGATAAACAGAGCTGATCCACCATATGTCAGGGTTTTCTTTTTGTTTTTGTGTTCACTTAGCATGCTCTGCAAAGGCGATCTATTAGAGATTAACTCCTCAAAACCTTCATGAAAACTGTTTATCAGATAACAGTGTCCCATTTAAGAGGGGGAAACACTTCTTTTTAAAATGAAATGAAACCACTTTAACCCTATATAAACTTTGCAAAGCCATTATATGACAAAATTAAATTTTACTTGGATGCTGTCATTGATACAGGTCCAATGAATTTAATGTTGCACCTGCTTGTCATGTGTTATTGGACATGTTTCCATTTGTGCAGCCTTTGAATGTGGGAAAGATCCTTGAAGAAGGGAGACCCACCACATATGTACTAGTTATTTGCTCTTCTGAAAGTAGTGGGGGTGGGATTAAGGTGGGGGGGGGGACTGGTTGAGTGGATGAATGGGTACTGAATTTTTCACATCAGCAAAATATCCTGTCTCAAAGAGACTGTCAGAGAGTCCCACCCTGGGAGGCATTGTGCTAGGATATTACAGGAAGGAATCCAAAATTCCTGTCATCAGCAAGATTCCAGAGAGTGTACTAGCTTCAGAATTCCAGAAATTCCTTGATGAAATTTCAGTCTGCTTTCAGACCTGGTTATGGAACATAAACAGCTTTGTTTGATGGGTGGCCTGTACAGGGAGGTCTGTCACTTTTGGTTCTGTTCAGCTTCTCAGTAGCTTTCAATACCATTAAACTTAGTATTTTTCTGGGTCAACCTTTTGGGATGGAACTTTGGGACACTCTTTTAGAGTAGTTCCAGTCCTTCCTGGAGGGTTGAACTTGAAAGGTAATTTTAGAAAATTCCTGTTCAGTGCCATTGGTTTGTGGGTTGTCTTGGGACTTGTTTCTCAACCCATGCCATGTTTTAAAATATGGAATTTTGGAGTATGATGTCTCCAGTAAACCGATAACACCAAATTCCATCTCTGCTTTCCATTAGTAACCAAGGAAACAAGCTCCCTACTGAACCAATGTGTGTTATCAGTAACTGGGCGACTTGGAAGGCACTGAACAGACTGCGCTCTGGCACCATGAGATGCAGAGCCAATCTAAAGAAATGGGGCTACAAAGTGGAATCCACGACATGCAAGTGTGGAGAAGAGCAAACCACTAACCACCTGCTGCAATGCAACCTGAGCCCTGCTACATGCACAATGGAGAACCTTCTTGAGGCAAGTAGCCAGATACTGGTCAAAGGATATTTAATCAACTGCCAAGCTTGCAAACATTGTGTTTTGTCTGTCTGTCTGTTTGTTTGTTTGTTTGTTTGTTTTGTTAAAAATGTAATACAACTGTCTGGTTGCTCCTGACACGATAAATAAATAAATCAGTAATTGGATGTGGGCGAACAAATTGAAACACAATCCCAAACAGGTAAGCAGTGCCCTTAATCAATTTAAAACCAAATCAGGAAAGAACATTTAGCCTATATTAAACCTGAACACCATTGGACAAATTGTTACGTGGCCAAATGGAGCACGCAACTTTGTTTTGCAGCAGATTCATTTGCTGCCAGTCCATTTCCAAGCTCAATTTAACATATCCAAGCTATCTGAACACCAGTATCTCAATGAAGAAGCCCACTCCAGCCCCCCCTTTAAAGCCATCTTGTAACAGCGAATTCCACAGTTTAATTTTGTGTCATGTTTTGAGATTTGGAAGGGTCTCCCCCCCCCCCACACACACACACACACAACATCAAATGTACTAAAGGACAGGAAGGGGCAGAATCTTGGCCTTAACAAAAGGCTCAAGTAAAAACAAACCATTGCTTATCTCCTAGCTTATCTGATCTTCCCACTTAGTAACATTTGCCACATTCTGATGTTACTTGGCTGCGCATGTCCCACATTTCATCGTGGAGAGCATGAAACTGTTACTCTAGGTGACATTTGGGGTCATTTTTGCAAACACACTATCAAGTCTGTTGATTTTAGTACCTAGGGGTTTTCAAGATTGCAAACCCCCCCCCCCAAAAAAAAAAAACAAAGGATACATGAGATCTGTAGGCTGCACTTTTCTCACTGCAGACATAAAGAGGGAGCTAAGACAACAGACAAATTGGAATACATGCATTTTTTTTTCATGTCAGGAGCGACTTGAGAAACTGCAAGTCGCTTCTGGTATGAGAGAATTGGCCGTCTGCAAGGACGTTGCCCAGGGGTCGCCCAGATGATTTGATGTTTTAATCATCCTTGTGGGAGGCTTCTCTCATGTCCCCGCATTAGGAGCTGGAGCTAATAGAGGGAGCTCATCTACCTCTCCCCAGATTCGAACCTGCAACCTGTCGGTCTTCAGTCCTGCCGGCACAGGGCTTTAACCCACTGCACCACCGGGGGCTCCTATACATGCAATGATGTGTGTGCTTTAAATTGCCATGACTTTTTCAGTAATTTTCTAAGCATAAATAGCTTCTATTTTAGCACTAGGGTGCTGTAGGTTATTCTTTTTTTGCCCCCATCACAATTCTTCCTCCCCAAATCATTGTTACCTTGTTGAATCTATCTATAGTGCTATGGTATTTTAAAAGCTCTGACTGGATGCTGTAGTATTGTTGCTGCCAGGAATTGGTATAAATATTACTCAGGTTTTGAGTTGAGCATGCATTAGAGAGCCTTCAAACACTGCATTCCTGACATGTACCTTCACACTGACATATGATCTGTATTTTCAGTGAGTGTAATTTATAGATTAGCACCCAGTAATTGCCAGTCACTAAGTTCAAAAATATCTAACAATTTAAATTAGCTGTATAGCCCATTTTTCTCATCTCACAACTCAGTTTGAGTCTTTCTATCCCTCTATTTAAGTAACATATCTTTATTTCTCTAGAAACCTTAGTGGTGCTGAGCATTTATTAATAATCAAGCTTACAACATTTTTTAAAAGAAAAGATTAGTTTTGAATTCAATATCAGCCCTAATTGGAACATTAGATTGCTCGAGAATATTGCAACAATATCTGTAATGAGAGATATTAGTTTTACTTCTTTATGGCCTTGAGATTTGCATTCTAAATATCAATCTAATTTTTTTCAAATCAGAAAAAAAGTTTGTATATAGGTCTTCCTCAGTCTGAGTTGCCTACATCTCATTCCTATTTTTAATTGCCTTTTTCTGTAGAAGATCTTAGGCACACCTTTCCCAACCTCTGCTGCACACATTTAGTAAACACATCATCTACTGTTTTTAAGTGCCCTTTCCTATGGAAGGGATTCATTTTTTCCCCTCAGGTGCCCAAGGCTATCCATGATGCCAAGAAAAGACTAATATAACCACTGTGTAGAGCCCCAGTCCAGCTAGAGATGGTTCTAGGCATCAATAGGCAACCTCATTTTTTTTTACAAGATATCATCCAGCTGCCACACGTGGAACAGCCAGCAGGGGTAATCCCGGTTAATCCCCTGCCATTTTAATGCCCCAGTTTTTTCTCTTCCCACTTTCCCCTTTCATCCTTATTTGTCTTAATTGCTGCAAATTGAGTTGTGAATGTGACCCAGGAGACTTGCTCTTTATCATAGGTTCATGCAAAAGCAAGCCTGCAGTCCCTCCCAGGTTGGCTTTTTCCTCATTAATAACATTTTTTCTTTGTTGCCCAGACCTACTTCTTTCACCAATCTCTGATGTTTTGGTAACACATGTCTTTGTTTTGATTCATGAATGGTTAGAAGGTATGTAATCATGTTCTCTTAGGGAAGCTTGGGGTGCACTATAGATCTTGAGAGCATATTGTTTTTCATTTAAAAAAAGCTATGACTCTATCATAAGGAATGTTAAGAGGATTCTAAGGTTTTCAGCAAACTACAAAGTCCAGTATTCCATAGGATGGAGACATATTAGTAAACATGGTATCAAACTGCTATAACTTAGAATCTAGTTGTATTCTGTGGAATTTACTTTCAGGGATAATTCAGATTCCTCTACTCTGAAGATTTAGGAATCTCCTAAACATGAGTCCCACACATTTTAAAAAATGGAGACAAAGAATGTTTCCAGGTGATTTCCAAGATAACTCACACTTCTAGAGAGGCCTATGGCTCCCACCTATGGAGGATCTGGACCAAACTTGGTACTCAGACACACACACACACACACACACACCCATGTACAATGGAAGATACTGGAGGACTTAGAGGAGGGGAGGACTGACCCAGCATGATGTGAGTTGTAGTTCACCCTGTATCCAGAGAATTCTGTAACTACCAGCAGTGATGAATCTGGACGCCACTTTGAGCATAGACTCCCCCCCCCCCCAACACACACACACACACATACAAACAAACAACAGAAAATACTTAAGGACTTTGGAGGTGATTGACCCAATGATTACACCCTAAGACACGAGTAATACACCCCAATACACCACTAATCTGCCACTGATATGCTACTAACACACTTCAAGAACACTAATACACCAGTAATATATCAGTAGTACATCACCAATACCTTTAATACACTAATACACAGCGCTAATGTGCCACTGATACACCACAAATACACCTCTAATACACTAATCACTAACATACCAGTAATACTCTAGTAATACACCCTAATATGCTTCTAATGCATTAATACACCAGTAAAACACCACGAATACACCACTAATGTGCCACTAACATCCCTCTAATACACCTCTAATGTACTGCTGATACACCACTATAACACCTTTAATGTGCCACTGGTACACCATTAATATGCCCCAATACACTATTAATACACCACTAATATGCCACTAAAAAGTAAAGGTTTCCCCTTGATATTAAGTCTAGTCGTGTCCACCGAGCTGCTGAACTTGCTGAAAGGTTGGCAGTTTGAATTCAGTGAGCAGGGTAAGCCCTTGCTGTTATCCCCAGGTTCTACCAACCTAGCAGTTTGAAAGCATGCAAATGTGAATAGATCAATAGGTATCGCTTTGGTGGGAAGGTAACAGCTTAGAAATGGAGATGAGTATCACCTCCACAGAGACAGAATATGCAGCTAATATACCGCTAATACACTAATCACTGATGCACCAGTAATAGATCTCTAATAAACCCAATACACCACTAATATGCCACTAATACACACCTAATATGTCACCAATACACCCCTAAAATAATCCTAATGTGCCATTGATACATCCCTAATACACCCCAATATGCCCCAATACACTGCTAAGACACGAATCACTGATACACCACTAATACATCTCCAATACACCAATCACTGATACACCAGAAATACACCTCAATACAGCACTAATACACCCCTAATATACCCCTATGCCACTAATACACCTTTAATGCATGACTAATATGCCCCTAATATGCCACTTATAGAACCCTAATACACCACCAATACACCTCTAATACACTAATGCACCTCTAATGTATAATGAATAATTATTATGCTTACCCTTACAAAATCCCTAACCAGGGTATTGCCAAGTACCTAATCTAGTTCTTTATCAAACTTGAAAAGATTCTGAATTAAACATGTATTGCAATCTCTTTTTTTACCTTTTACAGGAAATTAAGCACTTAACTGCCACTTCAGCTCCGATAAGGGAGAGTCTGCAATTTATTGCAATATTTGTAGGAGAATGAGCCACTTACACTAATTCATGACTACCATTCCTTTTGCTGCTAAATATTTTCAAAAGTTGGATACGTTATAAAGTGCTTTGGGAAGTAAAAGTTAGCACTGAGCTGTAATGGAGTTGTTTTCTGAAACTTTTTTGCCCTCACAGAATTTACTCTTGGGGGGGGGGGGGCGTATTTCTTAATATGCATAAGCTTCTAATTAAATTGAATTGAGGAATAAGAATATGTTCCAAAGGAAAAAATGATATTCCCTCACTCAACATATTTGTGTGACTTACAAACTGGGGCAAAAATAGATACTAAATATGAAAAAAAAAATCAAAGTTATTCTTTTCCTGATTTTCAGGAAAAATGTAGAGCTTTTTAATTTTGCAAGAGGGAGAGAGAGAACTTTTGTACTGAAAGAGTATTCTCTGCCAAAATTACTGGTTCTTACAAAGAAAACACTGCTTCTTGGGCACAAATCCCATTTTCTGAACAGAAATCAGACTTTGCACACAAAGACACTCCCAATTTTTCTACCTAATAATTCTTCCCACAACAATTTAGTATGGTTGGCAGGATTATTCAAAAATATTCAGATAATGGCTTTTTAAAAAATGTTTATGACCTGACTAGAAGAAACCCAGACGTATGATCATATTTAAAAACGTATTCTGCACAAAATTTGGACATGGTTGTTTCAGCAGAGAATAGCATTTTCTGTGCAGAAATTCATATTGCTACATTGAAATGTTATTTCCACACAGAAAATACTGTTCTCATTGTGGAAAATGCAAAAAACAACAGTGTGAATTCTGCACAAAATAACCCTGGAATTGTGAATATTGAATGATTTTTGAAGACTTTCTCACAGTAGGCAGGAAACTGCTGAAATTATTCCTTGATACCTTAGAGAGGAAAATTAGAACATGGGAATATTTCTTTTCTCTTGAATCAGGGAGAAAACTACTATAATGATTCCTCCTCCCATGTTAGTATAAAATAATTGAGGATTACATCCTTAGTGAATACATTCAAGGTCACATCAGCAGATGAGCAGTGCCTTTATTTACCCCCAGATCTCTGGACATATAAAGCTAAAAATATACAGAGACCGAAAAAGCTTTTTGCTACGATGTCCAAAAGATTCTGTGAATTGTGGAAGTTATGGCCCAAAAGAGATCCTGGGAAGAAAGGAATCCTGACTGTTCATTAATCAAGTCTGATTGGCTGCAACTCTGGTAGCTCTAAGGAGGAGTTTGCTGTCCTTGGTACCATGTAACCACTTACGGACTGGTGGAATATGTGGAAAAATGAGTCCAGATATTGAAATGTGGATTTTTATGCAAGCTAGATAGTGCAGGTGAGCCTTATGATGTATTTAAAACTTGAATTATAACTCCTGAAGGTTTCTTGAATTATTTCATGTTCTTAGACAGAAAAAAATTGGTGTATAGAGTGTGATTAGAATTGGGGTTGCAGATAAGGGGGTTTCATATGTCACTAGACATGCCCTTGGGCTGCATGAATTTGTGTCATCGTCCTGTTGTTGTTGTTGTTGTTGTTGTTGTTGTTGTGTGCCTTTAACCTCTTTCTGACTTGTGGCAACCCTAAGGCAACCCTATCATAGGGGTTTCTTGGAAAAATTGTCTTCCATAGAGACTGAAGGGGTATGACTTGCCTAAGGTGAACTAGTGGGTTTACATGGTTCCGCAAAGATTCAAATTCTGGTCTCCTCAGCTGTAGACTGTCTCAAGTCACTACACAATCCTGGCTCTCCTATGCAGTTGGAATTAAACAACTGAAACCTTTCTTTTCTTTTTCCAAAATTAAAAGTTTGCTAAAGTAGTAATAAGTCAGAAAGCTGATTGTATTTGTGAAAAGACATGAAAAAGGGTATGTGAGAATATGGAAAGCAAACTCTAGCACCCTTAAGAATGGCAATCTTTATACTCAAAAGTATACCTTTTTGAAAATTTAATACATTATTAAAATAAATTACAAAACCCAAGCAATGATATATTTTTCTCCTTAATAGTTGAAGACATCCATGCACTTTGAAGCTGTACGTATTTTATACCTGGATGACATCCTTCATGAGCCCTTGCAATGATTAGGCAATAGAAATTTTAAACCTCCAGAGAACTACATATCCCAATATTCTCTGCATAGAGAAAATCAAAATCAAATCAACTAGAAGTACAGTGGAAATGTATCCTAATTATATTAATAAACAAGTTCCTACATCTTGGAATATGGAGAACCATAACAGAGTGCTGACAAATGACCAAATGACATAAGTATCTTTCCATGGCTGCAAAATGAATATTTAGGACGTAACAAAGGCATCAATGGAGATAATTGTCAAGAAACTACAACTCAGCCCTGCCAAACTATTCTTCATAATGCATTCCTCCCTCCCCTGAACTGTGTAGGGGTGCATAAGGCAGTAAATATGAATGATCATAGGCATTTGTGTAAATGTACCCAGATGTAATTTTAAAAAATCTTTGATGAACTCTTATCAACAATAACAGAGAAAAATAATCTCCTAATGTGCAAAGCATGAAGATACTTAACATGAAACAGATGAGGAAGAGGGATTTCAGAAGTTATTTTTGCCTCAAGCCTCTCATCTGGGAGGAGGAACTACACAGAGTTTGAGCACACCATGGATTTATTTATAACCTAATCTAAATCACAAAAAACTCCTCTCTCTTCATAAACCACCATAAAATATACTACTGCAGAAAACAGTAGCTTTGAATAAACATCTTTTTCTGTCCAAAATCTAACATCATTTGGTTTTATTTTGCTTGCCTTTTCTGAGATGCTAAACATATTAATTACTACAGCAAATGGTTTACGCTTTTGCATACAGAATGTTTGTGGGGATTTTTTTTAATCCATCATAAAGTCGCTTAAAATGAGAACAATTATTTTCAACACTAGCAAAAAAAATATAAAAACCCTCTTGAGGAAAAGAGCATTGAAAATGTGTCTAAGAAAAGGGGAGCAAGAGGAACAAATTGAAGTTTATGTGTCATGGATGAGAAACAAGCATTGAATGGAAAAGCAAAATATGAGGTGAGTGGTATTCAAAGGCAGCAATAGTCAAAGACACAGAAACAGAGCAGAGCAGAACAGTAGGCTGTACAATAAAATAGGATTAAAAAGCTAGAGCAACAGGGGAGCTGTGATGCTTTTTATATTGTTGCCTCTGCATATAGCATTGGCTATGTGTATAATACCTATATTTTCCCAGTTGCTCAGGATGCTTTTAATTCTGGCAAATGATTCCATTCAAACTTTGTGCCAGTTTCACACTGCCTACAGCTTCCTAAATTTGAATCCCCTTATCTCTCCAAAGATTTCAGCTTACAATAACACAGATACAGATTCCACGCCCCCCCCCCTTCTGTAAAAAAAATCCTATGGGGCAGGTTAGACCAAGAGAGAATGATCAGACAAAGGTCACAAGTGTCTTTTATGGCTGAATAATGATCTCAGACGGCAAAGCTTCTCCATTCAAGTCTGTTCACATCACCATGTGGAAAGTGATGTTCACTTAGTAGAATTGGCTCGGGGTTCTGTTGTAAGTGGAATGATAAATCTGCTTTGGGCTTTAGTGAAGGCTTCAATGTAGCTTTCAAAAACTGTTTAGTTTGGGAGTTAACACTGCATAAACACCATTTTGGCATAGGAAGTAAGATTTTCTGTATAGAAAAAGATTTGTATGTAAAAAATTTATTCTCTGAACAGAAATTGCAATTTCCATCAACAAACTGACTGTTTTCTATGCAAAAGGTCATGATTTGTTCACAAAAAAATAAGGCCTGACCTGAAGAGATTCTCAACTTCCCAGAATATTGTCAGAATTTCTTACAATTCAAAGTTATCTTTTCTTTTTGACCAATTTTATGGGAAATAGTAAAACAATCATTCCGTGATTCTTTAATGCTATTAGAAAGATCAGCGATGTAGACACAGATAGAAGCAGAGACAGTTTCTCTATGGAGAATGGGAGTGTTGTGCACCTGATTGGGATTTTCCCCTCGGGCAACAAATATTGAGAAGTTTAATTGAATGAGCACTCTACATGTCTTATCTGTGTGCCACACACCGAATAAATGACATGTCTAGCCCTGATCTGGCCCTTTCCAAATTCTGTCACTCTCTTCACACAATGAGTCTGGATATAAAAACATCCCTGTCTGCAGTCCATTCAACAGGAGACTTGAAGTGGACATGACTATATGGAGAATTTTCACTGTAAACTAAGAAAGTCACTGTTATATTATGTGTTAAATTTTCAAATAAGTCACTTGATCTGGTGAATTGACATGGTCCAAATTAAAATAGTGTTCATTATGTAATAACAGTATTAACTCACCAAGCTCAGATAGGTTCTATTCATTATAGGCAGAGACATGATTATTTAAGGCTAATTACAAATGTGATCACTTTAAATATTAAAAGATCTGACTCTGCTGCCATTATTCATCATTGAAGCTTTAAAAAACTTGACAAGATTACTCAGCCTTTATCATTTAAATTGTTTCCCACTGGAATCTTACAATTGAGTCAGATTTTTTAAACCTCTCTTGTGGTCTGAGAAATCAAATCATTTTGTTTTCATCTTAAGAAAGGCACACAACTGGGATGTCCTTTTCTGATTTTTTAATATTTGGCTTCATTTTGGAACTACTGTTGACATTAAGCAAAACACGTCTGTAGTGGTTTATACATGGAAAATATGGACATATCAGTTTTGTATACTATTGATATATATTTTAAAAATATTTCTAAATCAACATCTATTTTCCCCGTGTGGATACAATATTTTAGGCACCTTCCAGTTTGTGCTGTTAATTACTCTAGATCAGCAGTTCCCAACATTTTCTATGTCATGACCACATTTTATAGAGGCAAAGTGCCCGGCGACCATGAAATATTAAAAATGGGTTTTTATAGGGTGAATGAAACCACATCAAAAATAGATTTTTCAGTATAGCATAATTCAAAATAATGTTAACTTACAACATATGTAGTGAGATTATTGAAACTGTAACTGTAAAAATTGTGCTTGAGTGTTTGTTGGCACCAAATTCATGTCATTCTCAACATTTATCTATTTCTTGTTTTGGTTTTCAGTTGAAGAAGCATTGGAAACCCACCCTCACATAAATATGTAGAAACTAAGGGGAGTGAAACACAAGCATGGTGACATTTGGATGATTTTTTTATTTTCCCTTTTAAAATTTTCATAGCTCACCACTGCCTGGTGACCCCACAGAAAACTCAAGGGTTGGAAACCTCTGGTCTAAATCTGGAGATATGATTCTTGGGGCAAATATTTCATCCAGATTGTTTCCCAAGTGGCTATTTTGGTGCTGTTCAGAAGATATTTGGATCGTCTTTATGTGCTGGTCATGTTTATGTGCTGTTGTTGTTGTTGTTGTTGTTGTGGGTCATGTTTAGATATTAACTCCTTGAGATATTTATGAAATGATTGGTCTGTATTGCTTGATGAAATACCTTATTTTAATAGGTAGGTGGCATTTACATTATTTTTAAATACAGGCAGTCCCCAAGTTATGAACAAAATAGGTTCTGTAGGTTTGTTCTTAAGTTCAGCTTGTATGTAAGTCATAACATTTTTAAGTGTAACTCCAGCCATATATATAGCTTTGAATAGCATAAAGAAAGTATAACACCCCTGTAGTGTTTGTTTTGCTATCTGTGCCCCTGTTCAGAAGATTTCAATTAGCTTTCTGTCTCTGTAATGATTGGATTTTGAAAAATTTGACTTATTGTAGAAAACAATTTGGTGATAAAGCTTCAGTGGAGACACCATTTCACCATGATAACTCTTTCAGGAGTGGGTTTCCTTTCTGAGAGGGTAGAGCTTTCTCATGTCCTGTTGTCTCACCTCCATTCTTAACGATGAGTCATTTTTGCCACCCATATGTACCCCAACTTCATTATCATTTTATTGTAATGCCAATGACTAAAAAGGACTTGTAGAATTTTTTTCTCATATCCAAGACTGATTAATATTATTCTGTGTAATAATGGAACACAATTTCCTTCTTTGGTCTGGGCATCAGGATGTTTTGGGATGGTTGTGCTAGTATGAGTTTGAGGACATCACAATGCCCAATCTGATAGAATGATATCTTCAGAGGGCTATAAAAACTGCTGCATTCACTTGATTCTAATGCTCACCTTTTTGGCTAATTTAGGGTGTACATTAGAATTTCGTAAGGTATTGTAATAATTGCAGGCAAAAGCAGCAAAACTGAGGATAGTGAGAACAGAAAGGAAGGAAATGATTCAGAGAAGCAGCAGAAAACAACGAACTAAACTGAGTGATGTTAATCATCATAGGAAACTATAGCCCAGCCCTCTGACTGACAGAGCTAATCTTTACCTCTTTACTAAATTTTGACTCTTTTCAAGAGTCAAAATTAGAAACAACATAGACTCCATTGTACTGAATCAGACTCTGGGCTTATCTAGTTCATTATTATTTATACAAGGTAACCGAATGTCCTCCAGATATTTTACATTATAAATCACATAAACCCTTGGTAGCATATCCAATAACCATAGATTATAGCAGTTATAATCCAGAAATCTAAAAGACACCAGTTTGCTTAACTGATTTACACATATGGTCAGCAGCTGTGTAGGGTTTTAGGGAACAGTATTCTCAACCAAATCAATAATATTTTGGGGATTCTTCCTGAGATATTATGCATCTAAAGAGCTGATACATTCTACCGCACAACAAATGTGCTTTTGAGGTTAAGTCTCTAGTGCAACTTTAGTTTGAAGGCTCCCACAAAAACAAATTATATGTGGGATTGCAGTTCAATTGTAAGACTAGAGCTTGAGTAAGACATGTTCTACTTCCCAGTGGGTCATGAAACTCATAGTACAACTTTAGACCCATCATTCTCTCTCTCTCTCTCTCTCTCTCTCTCTCTCTCTCTTTCTCTCTCTCTCTCTCACACATACTCAATCCAACCCAATTCACATTGTTGTTGAAAGAAAAAAAAGAGCAGAAAGGGAGAACTGCATACACTGCCTTGAGCTCACTAGAGGAAGAGTTATTATAAATTTAACAACACTATGGCAGCAGAAGCAACAATAAGTGAAAAACCATGTTGAGTAAAGGCTACACTAGACTCTAAATTAATGCAGGAAATCTGTTCTATGTAATCTTATTATGTAACATGTAACCTTTAATACTACTGTCTGTAAAAGTGTTATGATTTGGTGTGGCTATTTTGTTTTTCCATAAGTTGTCCCAGCAGTCCTTAGACAACATGTAGAAATATTCAGAGCAAAAAGAATCACAGCTAGACAATTCTGCGCAGAATAAATTCAGCTACACAAAACTATTTTACAAAAATTGCAGCACAACCTAGTTAATCAGTAGAGCTCCAAAGGTGCTGAGCTATAAATAAAGCATTGCATAATTACTAAAGCTATAAGTAAGAATTATGTTTCCCCAATTACACTTACAGTTTACAGTATGTTGAGTCACACGGCTCTCCCTTCTATGCACAGGTCAAGCTTTATGGGTGTCTCTCTGGCAATTTGGAGGCTATTCTCCTCCCACAATTATATCCCATAATAAATATATTTTAATGTATAATCCCAAGGCTCCCCACGCAGCTGATGGGACACCTATCAGAACAGCTACCAAGAAAATGTACAGGAAACTCAAACCAGTACTTCATCTGAAACAGACTTAAGATACTTTCTATGGCTACATTGTATATATATCTCAATTTTAAAATGCTGTTGAGTGAATCAATTGCTTAATGGTAATTTAATACATTGGAAAATCTCATTAATGCAAGAGATATATTCAAACCAGGAGTTATAGTAGGGACGAGTATTCAAAGACATAGCCATGTCAGCAAGCATAAGCACATAAAAGGAATCTTGGAGCACTTTTGAGATTAACTCATAAAAGGAAATTTCTAACATAAACGTTCATGGCAAAAGTGCTACAGGAACAGTGGCTCAGAAAAGTAGAAAAAGGAAGGCTGGGGCAAACCCTTTTCTATCTTCTAGACTATGAACGAATGGTAGATTAGGGGAAACCAAAATGAAAGTATTCCTTTGTAGCTCTCCCAGGTATTATGAAATATTCTCATAGCAAATTGGGTAAACTCATTCCTTTTGTTTTATGGAATGTTCTACAAGAACAAACAGACTCAACTCTATTACACTCAAATGCCCTCTTCTATGCCACTGTGAGGCTGTGTATTCTGAAACCATTTACTCTGATAGTAAATGCCACAATCAATATCTCATGCTAAAAGTCAGGTGCATAGGCAGAATCAAAGACCTTCCACAGACACCTAGAGTTTGAAAACATAAAATATAGGATGATTCAAAATGATGGAACCAATTTCAAAGGAGTATATTTCATGATGGCAACATGTTGCAATTACAATAACTTCACAAATGGAGAATAGCCCATTAGGCCTTATGTTGTGGAGTTACCTGATTAGGGGCTCTTTGTGCACTGGGAGAGGCAACAAGCAGCAATCATTTGCAACTCTATGCAGAAATATAGTAATTTGTAATTGATCCATCTTTTCAAAACACACTGCATAATAAAAACAAGTAAACAAAAAAAAACCCTAAGCAGATGTAGTGTTTGTGTAATCTAGTTTTTCTGACCCTGATTCCACTGTCTCCTGCCTGTGAATTATTCCCAAATGGGACTAACCTACTAACAAGGTGAAAATATGTCCAGCACAAGACTTACTTTGGCAGGACAGCCCCTACCATTAAGGAGAATGAAGTAGCCATCTCAGGTGGCAATCTTGGGCATTAAATGGTGATAATGTATTAAAGGATACACTTGTGTATTCTTCCTTGTCTACCCCTTACCTCCTAAACTATTCTGCTACCACAAGCCCCAGTTTTCATCTCCAAAATTTGGAGGGCCTGGAAAGAGTGACCAGGATTTTGTCCTTCACCCTGACAGCAAATTGTCTTAGGTTTCGCTCTAGTGAACGTTGCTTGGTTTGTAGTAATTATGCCCCTCTAATGGAGTACAGTAGGGCTTGTATACTATGATGAAATTGGTAATAAATATTTTAATGAAGAAATGAATACATTGGTGATCTGGGATACTTGAAAATTCTTTTATTTTTCCTTGGGGGTGGTGACTTTGCCTCTCTGTCTTGCACAAAAAAGTTGTGCAATTGCCTTCAGAATGCCACAAAGAGAGCTAGGATGAGA
Source organism: Anolis sagrei (assembly GCF_037176765.1). Lineage (NCBI taxonomy): Eukaryota > Metazoa > Chordata > Lepidosauria > Squamata > Anolidae > Anolis > Anolis sagrei. Next base: position 136,306,057 of record NC_090023.1, read on the forward strand.
GATAGTGATCTTAATGAAGTTCAGCCAGTTAAATTCCTAGCCCTATTTCTTCTCTTAAAAACTGACTGATTTTAAAGATCTTTCACTTGGATTTAGTGCTCAGCTAAACCAGATGCTAAAAGGTAAATGGCAATTAAGTAAGAAGCACAAATTTATATAATAATTGACCCAGATTGCTTTCTCCATTTCCAGTTATATATAAATTCTATACATGCTGCGTTAGGATTATCCAGCAACTTTGAAAAGGGACTTTTCAGAAACTTAAAAGTACTTGATTTCACACACTGAAAAATTGATGCCCCTTTTAAAATTATTTGAACTGCTTTCAGTTCTGATCTATCCTATTATTCACCTTCTTTGACAAACACATATACATAAATGCCATTCATCATGTATTAAAATTCTATAACCTTGATGAAGAACATATATTGTATGCATTCATAATTTGTAATTCTATTACTCTCTTTAGGATACTGTTCTCATGAAAGTGTATAAAAATCTTTTGAACCGTAGGATATGTAATATTCTTTTCTGCCCCAAAGGCCTTAATCACATGGTTAGAATTCAGTTTGTTTCAGCACTGTGCAAAGATCTGGTGTGATGTAAGCTTCTCTCCATAGGCAATAGGTTTTCTTCCCTGTGTATTTCCCAAAATAATGCAGATTATTTTTATTTATATCTCATAAATATAAATAGTTTGGATGGAATTCTGTTGGGGGCCTACACCAAAAAAAATGTGGAAGAGGCTACCTGTTCTCAGAGGTTATATAAATACCATTAGTGGCGTCAATTGTTCTTCAGTTGTTTGGCCAACTCTTTCCTTATCCTATTTTCTGAAGAGAGAATTTAGGAACCCATGGTATTGTTTGGGTGAAAAACTGTACCAGAGAGTTGGGGGGAGAGGGGTCATGGGGCCAGAATGGATTAATAGCATTTCAATGCATTTCAACAGGAAAATTCACTTTGAGATAAAAGTGTTTTGAGTTAAGAGCTCTGTCACAGAACAAATTAAACTCTTAACTCAAGGTATCACCGTATAAGTTTTCCCTTGAATCTCACAAAAGTGTCGCATAGGAATTTGCAATCAGTAATAAGGACTATCTAACTCCTAAAAGATATAAAGCCAGCTTCTACTAATGATGTTATCCAGAAGAGGTCCTCTTCGAAGGACTAAGATCACCCATACAGTGCAGTTTGAGCCTGATAGAGATTGTGATTATTTTGACCATCAGGGGCTGCTGAGATTTTGTTATTTGATTTTATATGCTTTTATGTTTTGACCTGGATTGTTTTAATATTATTATTAATAAAAGTTTATTTGCATTCCACCCTCTCTCCCAGTATTAAAGTTGTTTAGTAATGTTTTAATATTTGTATATTTGCATATTTTAAGTTGTATTGAAATGTTTTGAGTCTCTGTATGGAAAGAAATAGCGAGATATAAATAAACATAATGATGATGATGATGATGATGATTATCTAGTAAGTTAAAAATTGAAGTAGATCTCCAAATCACTAACTGATAAAACTAAATTTAAGACCATGGCATCTTTTCCACAGTACAGCACATTCATAGTGGTCACCAGCAGAGGAGGAAAAGGTTATTCATTCCTTTCACAGCAATTTTTAGCAATGTCAAGGGTGAAAGAAATTGACATAGAACTTATCATGAGCTAAACAAGGGGTAGCAAATGAATAAAGCACTTTTTTCAAATGTGCCTAATACATTCTTCAAATGTATTTTGCAAATAGGAAGTTAATTTTTTTTAACTTATATTTGCAGGGAAAACCAAATAATTTCAGAAGTCTTCTCCAGGCTGTGTGAGACTACAAGTGTTTTTTGTACATTTCCAAAGTTTGTTGTATTTTGGGGCTTTTTCCATAAATTCATTTGTGCAAAACACATTAGTTTTTGTACAAAATTTAATATTTTGAGCAAAAAACCCTCCCTAACATGTAGTATTTATAAAGTGTATTAGAACACAACAAAATCTTTATAAAGTATATTGAAATGCAACACATTCTTTATGGTTGGCCAATTTGAGGTTGCACCAGGATACTCTTTCTAATCAATAATGATTAGTGTTAACTATTTTTACATCCCAGTTTCCAGTGCAATAGACAGTTATATTATATATGGCCAAAAATTCAACATACTATTTGTCCATTAAAAACTCAACTAAAAAATACAAATAACTCTTTGGTTAAAAATTTTCAGTGTTCTCTCTGTACAGAAGGGGGAATTATGTTACTGATAATAGAAACAATTTTAGTAGTTTTGTAAATTGCCGCTATTACTAGAACCTAAAGCTACTGCAGCAACTTATACCAGCTGGAGGAAAAGTCTTATTTAGGGGTGTATTTTCAATAATAATATTCACTCCAGGGAGAAAGACAACAGGACTATAGCAACAAACTCCTGGTCAAAGTTGTCCCATATTGTGGGTCAGTGCAGGTTACCTGAAAGAGGAACATGCAGCATTGTTCTCTCAAACTCCCACATGGCTTCATACAGTGAGGCCTCATTTTTTCCTTTTGACCTGACTACTATATGAATACTTTTAGATGGGTGCTGAGGGTTGTTGTTTTTATTTTGTTCTAGATGAAATAGTGATTTTGTCTTTCTTTTCAGGTTTCTATAGCCTTAGATAATGAATATTTGCCTGACAGCCCCTTCTTAATGTTCTGCCAACATGCCCAATTCCCAGGCTGCCTGGTTTCCTCAGTCATTTGCTTGCCCTATTCCTTGTACCTGCATGCTTGTTGAAGTTGACCTTGATATCTTTTGCTTTCAAATTAATCCTACCACAGGTCTCTTCTGCTGTTTTAATACAAGGTTTGCTCCCAGCACTGGAAAGAGTCACATGCCAAGTTCTCTCTGTGCCTGACCACCTAAACTGAAATGCTGATAATGATGTACATCAACAATTGTTGACAACAATATTTTAAAGCTTTCATTGGAATTATATTTCTGTGTCAGGGAAAGCGAGCTGTTTACTGATGCTACTATTTGTAAAGAACTCCAAACAAAAGCAAATAGACCTAGGGATGATAATGGCATAAAAATGCACAGCAAAATTTGCAAATTGAGCATCTAATGTTCATTATAGAGAAGGGGATATGCTCAATTTACCAGTATTTGACTATAGTGTTTATCAGTCCTATCACTTAGTGTCATAAACCAGATTGGGCAAGACTACAAACATTTTCCTATAAGCTAAGACTGAGGCACTCTTCACATGCTCAGTGGCAGAGTCATTACTAAACATCTTCTAAGTCTGAGCCTTGGAGTTGGAAACAAGTTCTTCAGCATGAATTTATTCTCATTGGAATCCTACAGTGAAAAGAACACACCTGAGAAAAATACAAGGTTGACAAGTTTTCAAGACTGGATTTAGACAATGAATTTACCTCTTTAGGAAAAATTACATCCTTAAAAGACAACTATGTTTTCTCTGAAACTATGATACAAAGGACAGAGGTTTGAACTGAAGATCAAGAAATTCAGTGGATTTATACCAAACACTCCTAAAACCTCTTGAGAAGCAATTAACACTGGAGTATCACTGGAGATGATGGGGATTCAAGAGTTTGTGTCTAGACATGAAGGATAACAATATAGCTTTATGCATGTTGCATAAGTTATCATTCAGCTTTTCTCTTTTAATAATGGAGGTAGGCAAACGGAAGGCCAATTTACTGAATTAATTCTTATCTTTTGAGTTTCTACTCAACACTTTGTTAAAAGTGGAAAATAATCACTTCACATTTAATGTCCTTTCCTTCCTAATCTAACTTTGAAAAGGGGAATTCTGGAAATTATGTTTTGTGTATGCCAGTTGTTTGAAACAAATTATTTTTGTTAGATTGGCATATGAGAGTGATATGCTACACAGAGCTTGATTCATTTGCTTTCATTCCAGTAGAAATAGACTTGATTAGCAGATCAGATGTTTATGTTGTATTCAGATGATTCAGTAACTAACTGCAATAGAGAGAAAACATCTTAAAAGAAATGACTGATGGAATTATTCATTCACAATTTACAACAATCATTCTCATTGAAAACAAAATTCACTACCAATTAAAAGTGCAGCAGAAGACTGTAGAGAAATCATTCTGGGTAGACATACAACCCAATACTTTCTCCTTGAAAAGAGAAAGTTGTAGCTGAGATACTATATGCCTCTAACAAAACTCCATAGCACAAAACCAATAAGGCTCCAACCTGAACTGGTTTGAATTTACACAAATACACCATCAACACCAAATGGACATACACATAGGATTTGAGGAAGAAAAGACCAATCTCGATAAAATATTTCAAGTAAAAAAAAACAACTATGCAAAAACTATGTCCTGCTGCTACAACTAAACATGAAAAAGTAATATATCAAAGAATGTATTCTAAAATGGGCCAAAAATATTCACTGCACAATTAGTCCAGATGAGTGGGACTCCTTCTGGAAAGTAAAAATAAAATATTGAGAAACTACTCACTGTTGGAAAGTTTTTACAAAATATTCTATCAATATTACATGGCACTTGCAAAAACAGCCAAAATGCAGTCACAATTGAAAAATACTTGTTGAAAATGTAAACAAGCAATAGGATCATTTTTTTCATATGTGCTTTTTATTATTATTTTTTTTGTCCTGCAAGAAGGCAAAAAAATGGATTGAGATCAACAAAACTATAGAACAAGTATTTAAACTAAAAAATACCCATGTATCTAGAGGCATTCTTACTAGGCATAAAATATAGGTCACCTTTGAAGACATATGACAGACTTTTCATTCTGATGATAACTGCAGCACAAACTCTGTATGCGAGGATGTGGAAACTAGAAGAAACACCAAAAAAATGGAAGAATGGATAGTAAATATAGTTGAAATAGTGAAAATTGACATTTTAACAAGACATATTCAGATATAAGACCCTTGCTGGGCACTCTTCAAAAATTTTCTGGTAGAAAAGAAAATTCCAGCATAGGGATTTCATGTTAATAATAATAATAATAATAATAATAATAATAATAATAATAATAATGATAATAATAATAAATTATTATATTCCACTCTATCTTCCCGGAGGGACTCGGGGCAGAGTCCAAACATGAAAGGCAAACATTCAATGTCCAAATAACTATATATTGCACTATATTTTACACATGAACTAAATAGTATGGAAACAACAAAAATTCTTATGTATATCAAAGAAGGATATGTAAAAATTTGATGATATATTTCAATTCAAGAAAAACCTAGACAGTGTTCTTCTAATTTTCTTAAAGAAGTCTTTTTCATATCAAAATCTCTGCCAGGAAATGTCTGTTAGAAAAGCTCTACATATCACAGAGTGCACATGTTATTTTCAGACTCGTGATATCAAATATGCTATGCTTGGCCCCTTTTACACTGCCATATAAAATCCAGATTATCTGCTTTGAACTGGATTATTTGGCAGTGTGGACTCATAATTCAGTTCAAAGCAGATAATGTGGATTATCTGCTTTGATAATCTGGATTATATGGCAGTGTAGAAGGGGTCTTTGTCTGCTACTTCAAGCTGTATGTACAACGCATAAATGAAAAATGTTCATGTTTCGCATTAGTGCCAGTTCCAAGATATCTCATTATGTATATGTTAACTCGGGTTATCCAAAATCCAAATAAATAAATAAAAATAAATCAAAAATCAAAAACGTTTCTGGTCCAAACTATTTCAGATTAGAGATTATGGTGAGGATGATGATGGTGATAATGATTTATTTACTTTATTTATACCCCGTCTTTCTTCCTGTGGGGCTAAAGGCAGCTAACAACCACACAACCTGGTCACAGATTTAAACAAAGCAAATACAAAAATTAAAAATAAATAAATAAATAAATAAATAGTACTGTGTGGATTTAGGTTAAAATAATACTCAACCTGCACTTAGAAATTCATTAGATGAAGAGGAGTAAGCAATCAAAAAAGTACAAGGCACATCAATCAACTAGTTCAATCTCTTTCCAATGTATAAAATCCATGATAGCAACATACTGTTTGGGGGATACCCTGCTATTCCTTAAAGATGGCACAGAAAAAGAGTGTGCAACATTTAAAGATAGCCTATTTCTTGATCAACAGTTTATGCTATTTTCTTAAAGAAGTCTTTTTCATATCAAAATCTCTGCCAGGAAATGTCTGTTAGAAAAGCTCTACATATCACAGAGTGCACATGTTATTTTCAGACTCGTGATATCAAATATGCTATGCTTGGCCCCTTTTACACTGCCATATAAAATCCAGATTATCTGCTTTGAACTGGATTATTTGGCAGTGTGGACTCATAATTCAGTTCAAAGCAGATAATGTGGATTATCTGCTTTGATAATCTGGATTATATGGCAGTGTAGAAGGGGTCTTTGTCTGCTACTTCAAGCTGTATGTACAACGCATAAATGAAAAATGTTCATGTTTCGCATTAGTGCCAGTTCCAAGATATCTCATTATGTATATGTTAACTCGGGTTATCCAAAATCCAAATAAATAAATAAAAATAAATCAAAAATCAAAAACGTTTCTGGTCCAAACTATTTCAGATTAGAGATTATGGTGAGGATGATGATGGTGATAATGATTTATTTACTTTATTTATACCCCGTCTTTCTTCCTGTGGGGCTAAAGGCAGCTAACAACCACACAACCTGGTCACAGATTTAAACAAAGCAAATACAAAAATTAAAAATAAATAAATAAATAAATAAATAGTACTGTGTGGATTTAGGTTAAAATAATACTCAACCTGCACTTAGAAATTCATTAGATGAAGAGGAGTAAGCAATCAAAAAAGTACAAGGCACATCAATCAACTAGTTCAATCTCTTTCCAATGTATAAAATCCATGATAGCAACATACTGTTTGGGGGATACCCTGCTATTCCTTAAAGATGGCACAGAAAAAGAGTGTGCAACATTTAAAGATAGCCTATTTCTTGATCAACAGTTTATGCTATTTTAAGATTATTCCTAATGTTTAGGAGAAGTCTCCTGTTGGTTTGATTCCTGCCTTCCGAAACAACAGATATTTTTCCTATTGTTGTGCCAAGGCCATTCAAATATTTGAATAAGGCCATTGTGCCATTCTTTAGAAGGCATTTCTCAGCCTAAAATGACCAACTCCTTGAAATTTTCCCCAAACAATTCCTAATACTACATACACTACTCCTCTGCAGGTTGTGCAGTGCAAAAGCAAAAGAGAGTAAGAAACAGTCAACAGAACCTGATATAGACAGAGTCTCAGCATGTACCTTAAAAAGTTTTATTCTTTCTCTGTAAATAGCCTAAAGCATTTCAGTCAAGAAAGATTTATGCAGCTTTCTCCAGGAGCTGTTAAAGAAAGGGAGTAATAACAAGATGATAATACAGAACACAAACTCAAAACATAGAAAAGTTGCTGATGTGGATATGTCTCATATTAACCCACACATAAAATAAAATCTATAGGGAATATTACAGTAAACCAAATAGAGTTACATGCTTATAAATCAGGCATCTCTATATATTTACAAAGCAGTTTGAAAGTCTACATGCAGAGTTTTCCAAAAAGTAGAAGTCCAACCTTGCAAATGGTTCTGTTTGGTTTTGGAAGAGAAGATAGATTACTATATATTATAGATTTCTGTCTGTGCCAAGACCACCTTAATCTTAGTAGCTTGAAAGCAAGTATTGAGTAAGCTACCATATGTTGCCTCCAGCAAAGGATCACCGCCTTGTCGGGGCACTGGAGCTTGAGCACCTCAATGATGTCATGAGCGAAACCGTGAAGGGACACCCAAGGTTGTGGCAGAGAGGTCAGACCAAGCGTGATCCCTGGGGAAGGCAATGGTAAACCACTCCAGTATCCTTGCCAAGAAAACTAAATGGACCAGTACAACCAGAGATATGTCGGTATGCCATTGGAAGATGAGACTCCCAGGTCGGAAGATGGCCAAAATGCTACTGGGGAGGAGCAGAGGATAAGTTCAACTAGCCCCAGATGTGATGACGCAGCTAGCTCAAAGCCGAAAGGAAGGCTAGCGGCCGACGGTACTGGAGGCGAACGACGAATCCGATGCTCTAAAGATCAACACACCATAGGAACCTGGAATGTAAGATCTATGAGCCAGGGCAAATTGGATGTTGTTATTGGTGAGATGTCAAGACTAAAAATAGACATTCTGGGGGTCAGCGAACTGAAATGGACTGGAAGGGGCCACTTCACATCAGATGACCACCAGATCTACTACTGCGGACAAGAGGAACATCGAAGAAATGGAGTAGCCTTCATAATTAATAAGAAATTCGCTAAAGCGGTGCTTGGATACAACCCAAAAAATGACAGAATGATCTCAATTCGAGTGCAAGGAAAGCCTTTCAACATTACAGTGATCCAAATATACGCCCCAACCACAGCTGCTGAAGAAGCAGAAGTAGATCAGTTCTATGAGGATCTGAAGGAACTACTGGATAATACACCAAAAAGAGACATTATTTTCATTACAGGAGACTGGAATGCCAAGGTGGGAAGTCAAATGACAACAGGGATCACAGGCAAGCATGGTCTGGGAGAACAAAATGAAGCGGGACGCAGGCTGATAGAATTTTGCCAGGAAAACTCGCTGTGTATAACGAATACTCTCTTCCAACAACCTAAAAGGCGGCTTTACACATGGACCTCACCAGACGGTCAACACCGAAATCAGATTGACTACATCCTTTGCAGCCAAAGGTGGCGGACATCCATCCAGTCGGTGAAAACAAGACCTGGGGCTGACTGTAGCTCAGATCACGAACTTCTTATTGCCCAATTTAGAATAAAACTAAAGAGATCAGGGAAAATACACAGACCAGTTAGATATGATCTCACTAACATTCCTAGCGAATATACAGTGGAAGTGAAGAACAGATTTGAAGGACTAGATTTAGTAAACAGAGTCCCAGAAGAACTATGGACAGAAGTCCGAGACATTGTTCAGGAGGCGGCAACAAAGTACGTCCCAAAGAAAAAGAAAACCAAGAAGGCAAAATGGTTGTCTGCTGAGACACTGGAAGTAGCCCAAGAAAGGAGGAAAGCAAAAGGAAACAGTGAAAAGGGGAGATATGCCCAGTTAAATGCGCAATTCCAGAGGTTAGCCAGAAGAGATAAGGAACTATTTTTAAATAAGCAATGCATGGAAGTGGAAGAAGACAACAGAATAGGAAGGACAAGAGACCTCTTCCAGAAAATTAGAAACATTGGAGGTAAATTTCAGGCAAAAATTGGTATGATAAGAAACAAAGATGGCAGGGACCTAACAGAAGCTGAAGAGATCAAGAGAAGGTGGCGAGACTATACAGAAGATCTGTATAGGAAGGATAATAATATTGAGGATAGTTTTGATGGTGTGGTGAATGAATTAGAACCAGACATCCTGAGGAGTGAGGTTGAATGGGCCTTAAGAAGCATTGCTAACAACAAGGCAGCAGGAGACGACGGGATCCCAGCTGAACTGTTTAAAATCTTAAAAGATGATGCTGTCAAGGTGATGCATGCCATTTGCCAGCAAATATGGAAAACACAAGAATGGCCATCAGACTGGAAAAAATCAACTTATATCCCCATACCAAAAAAGGGAAATGCGAAAGACTGCTCCAACTTCCGTACGGTGGCCCTTATTTCTCATGCCAGTAAGGTAATGCTCAAGATCCTGCAAGGAAGACTCCAGCAATACATGGAGCGAGAGTTGCCAGATGTTCAAGCTGGGTTTAGAAAAGGTAGAGGAACGAGAGACCAAATTGCCAATATCCGCTGGATAATGGAGAAAAGCAGGGAGTTTCAGAAAAACATCTACTTCTGCTTCATTGACTATTCTAAAGCCTTTGACTGTGTGGATCATAATAAATTGTGGCAAGTTCTTAGTGGGATGGGCATCCCAAGCCACCTTGTCTCTCTCCTGAGGAATCTGTACAAGAACCAAGTAGCAACAGTCAGAACTGACCACGGAACAACAGACTGGTTCAAGATTGGGAAAGGCGTACGGCAAGGCTGCATCCTCTCACCTAACCTTTTTAACTTGTATGCAGAACACATCATGCGATGTGCGGGGCTGGATGAATGCAAAGCTGGGGTGAAAATTGCTGGAAGAAACATTAACAACCTCAGATATGCAGATGACACCACTCTGATGGCCGAAAGCGAGGAGGAGCTGAGGAGCCTTCTAATCAAGGTGAAAGAAGAAAGCGCAAAAGCCGGGTTGCAGCTAAACATCAAAAAAACCAAGATTATGGCAACAAGAATGATTGACAACTGGAAAATAGAGGGAGAAACCGTGGAGGCCATGACAGACTTTGTATTTCTAGGTGCAAAGATTACTGCAGATGCAGACTGTGGCCAGGAAATCAGAAGACGCTTACTTCTTGGGAGGAGAGCAATGTCCAGTCTCGATAAAATAGTAAAGAGTAGAGACATCAGACTGGCAACAAAGATCCGCCTAGTCAAAGCCATGGTATTCCCTGTAGTAACCTACGGATGTGAGAGCTGGACCTTAGGGAAGGCTGAGCGAAGGAAGATCGATGCTTTTGAGCTGTGGTGCTGGAGGAAAGTTCTGAGAGTGCCTTGGACTGCAAGAAGATCCAACCAGTCCATCCTCCAGGAAATAAAGCCCGACTACTCACTGGAGGGAAAGATACTAGAGACAAAGTTGAAGTACTTTGGCCACATCATGAGGAGACAGGAAAGCCTAGAGAAGACAATTATGCTGGGGAAAGTGGAAGGCAAAAGGAAGAGGGGCCGACCAAGGGCAAGATGGATGGATGGCATCCTTGAAGTGACTGGACTGACCTTGAGGGAGCTGGGGGTGGTAACTGCCGACAGGGAGCTCTGGCGTGGGCTGGTCCATGAGGTCACGAAGAGTCGGAGACGACTGAACGAATGAACAACAACAAACCATATGTTGCAAGGCAAAAAAGAGGGTCTTGTCCTATGGGGGAGCTGGTGGAAATTTGTCTACCAGTCAGAAATAGATATTGTTAAAATAATTATCATGTTTTATTTTCTATGCATCGTATAAGTCACAAAACAGGTGTTTCCAGCACAGAGGATTTTTGGGGGTTTTTTTTTCGTATGATAAGCTGCAAACTCATTCATCTCATAGTCATACTTTCAGGAGATGTGACACCACAGATGATGACCTCATGAGACTGTTAATCCTAGTGAAATATCATGACAGCATGGTGCAGGTGTAAGGTGAGGCAAGCTGGGAGAAAGGGAGAGGGAGAGGGAGGGAGAGAGAGGGAGAGAGAGGGAGAGAGAGAAGGCAAAGGATGTGACAAAGGATGCTAGGTGAAAGCAAAAGAAAATGTGTCTCCACAAAGGAAGAAAGGAGAGGGGAAGAAGTCAACAGAATGAATTATGATGGTGGGATAGCTAAGGTGAAAAGCTGGAAAAGGAGGAAATGGAGAGTGGGATACATTTGAAAAGCTTGGAAATCTTTTAAAAGTTGCAGTTTTAGAGACATGGCCAGCAAAGTAATCAGGCATTCCTTCTATCAGAAAAAACTTTATTTTGAAAAACTAAAATTAGGTAGAAAATACAGAGAACTGGAGTTCCCAGTGGTGTCTCCAAAATGGAGGGACCTTGATCAATGACAGTACATTTGCTTTTATAATTTCACAGTGCTGTGTCACACTTTTAGGCATCATTCAATCATTGTCAGGCTCAACTGGTTAAAGGAAAATCAGGCAATTTCACATCATTGTCCATATCCTCTGTCCTACACCCTCCCTTCTTATCAGTAGAAACTTTTCCTCCAAAAACCACTATGTACTAGTGACACCAATGGGGCAGGGGAGGGTCTAGTGAGCTTTTGGCTTATCAAGGCCATCTGTGTCTAGCAGGGTACATTACGGGGTGCTCACAGCATTGTTTGAGGAACAAGGAAAAAAACTTGATGGATATGTGCAAGATGAGCCAAGGGAGAAGAAAAGAATGAATGCTAGAAGTAAGGAAGTAAAGACATAGAGAGTGCAAAGACAGGAGAAGAAAGAAGGGACATGAAAGAGGGGAGGGGGTGGATGAGATGTGCAATGGTAGAGTTCAAGGAGCAGAAGGGGCTATTCTTGTTTAGCTTAAGCAACAAAATCTCTTTGGTTTAAAGCTTGTCAGTTAATCCAGTGTTTCCCAAACACTCATCTTCAAGGTGTTGTGGACGTAAGCCTCCAGAATGTCTAATCATAGGCCAAGGCAGCTTCTGGGAGTTGAAGTCCAAAATACCTGGAAAACTAGAATTTCGGAATCCTGGAAACTCTTTGTCAGAGAATACACTACCAGCAAGATGTTCCACACACGGCTGGGGAAATCAGTCCTGTTGTGCTTGATCAGATTTACTGGAACGTAGACCTGCCTAGACTTCTGCTCCCAAATATGTTTGGTGCAATCCAAACAGCTGATCTACTCAAAAGAAAGTCTCTGAACTTTGCTTTGTGTATCTTTAGCACCATAATTCTAATTTTAGGACTACACAGATTTAGAAGACTATCTTCTGAGTAGATCTATTTGGGATAATGTTGTCACTAGTAGGAGGAGTGTAAGATTCTAGAGATTCATAAAATGGAATTTAAAAGGTTCATTATCACATAAAGCTCATGCGTTTACCTTGAAATAATTGCATTCTTCTAGCATAACATAACCCACAGGGTTGTTGATAGGATAACAAGCAATCTCTAGATGTGTGCCAAACAGAGTTTCCACCACTCATTTTGACTGATTGCTGTGGCACTCATGAGAAAATGTGAGTTTTAAAACATGAGAATAGGGAGTTATAATGATCTGTAATGGCAATGAGCCTCAGATGTACACATATAATTTGGTCTCGTATTTTCCAAGAGAGCCCACCTATCCCAATTAAAAGATTTTTGGTGTCTCATTCATTCTGCATAAAGTACAACCTTCCTAGCCTTCAAGGAACATCTTTCATAATAAGTAAGACCTGTTAACCCCATTGGGCAAGCAAACTGTACATTAACATTCATATTATGGTTATATTATGTCTATACTTCAGATCATGAATTGTAAGTACAGGCAAGATTAAGACTGGTGGCTCTTTCTTATTACTACAAAAAGAAAAGTGGGCATTAGCAGGATGTCATAAAATGCCACAAAAAAACAAAAAAAATGTAATGCTAGGATTTATTTATTCTCAGGGTGTCTCCAGACAGTCCCAAGATGCGGGGCCTGTCTCAGTTTACATTAAAATCAAATCAACTAAATACCTCATTAGATTGGGATGTTCCAGAAAGGAACAGAAGAAAATGATATGTAAGCAGATTTGGGGGGGGGGGGGGGTTGAAGAATTTTGCTCCTCATCCCTCCCATCTCCTCAGGCATCATTTTCTTGCTCCAGGAGGATGCAAGAAGAGGATTTATGGTGACCAGGGACTTTTTACAGTAAGTTTTAGGGGTAAATGGGGGGGGGGAGTGTGCCCTCCTGCACCATTGGAATGGCATGTAGTCACCATCACCACCTCCCTCCAGAAAGTCTGGGGTTTGGGTGGGTAAGTGGAGCACAGACTTTAGGGCTTTGTAGAAGCGCCCTCAGTTGCTGGTCTGAACATTAACTGTGCTCTAAAAAATCTCCTTTACTCTAAAAATCCCCTTTCATTTAAAAAGGATGATTCAATCCCAACAAGGTCCCACATAAGATCCACTCAGGACATTGTAACATATGAGTCACTATCCCATGGTGTTTGTGCAGCTACTTACTGTCATGATGACAGGTGACATCTCACAGTTCCTGGTGTCACATGATTGCAAAGCCTTGGTAGTGCAAAAATCCACTTCCAGGTAGGTGGCCCTTCCACTTGCAACATACAATTGTGACACCTCTGCAGTGCAAAGTCACACTTCCAGGAAGGCAGCAAAGCTCTGCCCTCCACTGTGTCACGTTTCCCCTCTCCCCTCTTTGGGTTTTCTTTTTTCATTTTTTAAAATTTTAAGACTGTGAATTTTTTAAAAAATCAAGGGAAAGGAGTAGATGGATGCCACCACAGAAGCCAGGGGAGGTCATCGCATCAGCTGCCAAAGTTTAAAACACAATTGAAGACCCATCTCTTCCGGCAGACCTACCCAGTCAACTTTCAACCATGAGTTTTGATGTACATTATTTTGCTACTATATGCCAATTCTGTATTTGTGTTTGGTGCAGGTTATAAATAATGTTATGTTTTATCTATGTAATTTATGTATATTTTATGTTTATATGGTTATGCCTTTGTTTTATCCCACCTCAAGCCATCAAGAGAGGTGAATAATAAATAATTTGTGATGATGATGATGATGATGATGATGATGAGGCAAGTCCCAAGACCATAGCACAATCAGGGTTATTGATGGGCTTTGTCCATCAGTAGCCTCTGATGGCTTTATCATAGGAAGATGGTCAACCAGCAATGCTGCCTGTTCACCACCTCAGTGCAGTAAAGTCCTCCATGACTTAGTTTTCAAAAATTACTCTCTTCTTGCTTTTCCCTTCCACTTCCCTCTACACTGGAATGTAAACCCAATACTACTCTGGTCAAAAGAAGAGAAGGAAGAGAATTAAGGCCCATGGTGTCTTACTGCAGTTAAAATGCAATCCTAATTGTGCCTATTCACAAATAAATGTTTAGTTCAACAGGCTTCCCTTCATCTCTCCCTATTCAAATGCTGAGTGCATTTGACAAGTGGTATCATTGTGCTAATAATCTGAGGAATTGGGGGAAATGCTCTGTTCCTTAGTTTGTGATAACAGCACTGGCACAGTTGGTTAAACCTCTTGTAGGAGGGGTGAACTAGCCACATTTTTCCCTCATAGATGGACTTTTCAACAACACTAATGGACAAATTAATAGCAGTTTTACTTCCTAGGTTCTTGTGGGTTTTTTCGGGCTATAGAGCCATGTTCTAGAGGCATTTCTCCTGACGTTTCGCCTGCATCTATGGCAAGCATCCTCAGAGGATGCTTGCCATAGATGCAGGCAAAACGTCAGGAGAAATGCCTCTAGAACATGGCTCTATAGTCCGAAAAAACCCACAAGAACCTAGTGATTCCAGCCATGAAAGCCTTCGACAATACAGTTTTACTTCCCTTTACATCAACACAATCAGAAAAACAATGCTCCATACTGCATTTTTCTTTCACATCTGGTATTACCCACCAGGAAAGCCAATATAATGGGTCAAAATATTACATTATGACACCACTGGCAGATAAGCCCATGAAAAGCAAGCTGTCAGCTGTAGCAGTATGACTACCTGGGGTGAAAGTCATCGTATGTGAAGGACTGGAGCGGGGGCATAACTATGAGTATGGCTGGAAGGATATGCATCCATATCAACAAATACTATAGCACCAAGCTTCAAATGTCCTACAATCCTAAAACAAATAAATCTACAACTTTAGCCCAATTTGTGTTCGAAAGTTATTTTTCATGCTAGATCTCTGAAGTAAAATTATATGATCAAACAGCCATGATATTTTAATCCGAAACAAACAAGACTAAGCACTTTCTTTTAAAGAGCCTGCAGACAATGAATCCACTACAGTCATAGTACCCATATATCAGGAGTCAAGACCCTTTCAAAAAGCAGGTGGGATTTTTTGTTTTGTTTTGTTTTGTTTAGGTGGGAGAAAATGTCCTGTGGTAAGATTTAGTTGGCATCTTCCATCATACCCTAGAAATCCTGGCTTGTTTTTTTAGGCTTTTCTGTAATATATCAGTAAGAGTTTAAACCCTTCAAGGTCACTTTTCAAACACTTTATGTTGGACTCAAATATGCTAGCTACCCTACTACACTTTCAAAAAAAGTTTGAAGGTTGATTGAAATGAGTCAAGAGGTTCAACTCCAAGACTACAAAAAATGGGAATTATAGAAAAGGGTCACATTTTTTATGCCCAGCAGCTTGATCATTTTCAAAGGAAAGAAGCCCTCTGCTTCTTGCTGCAAGCACTACAATTTTCCATGCTGTGGAAAGAAATGTCATTGACTCACAATACAGTTGTACAGAAATCACTGAACCCTGATCTTCTGACAAATCTCTCTGAGAATATCGAATAGCACAAGTTCCTTCCATAATTGTAAATATGAAGTTCAAGTAGTCTGGAAAGTGGCTTAACTCTTTATCACATTGCGATATACTCCATTTATTCAATATGCATCCTGTATTTGTTTGGGACTTGATGCATATTGTTTTTAGATGAAATGCATACTGAACCCATTATACCTGATTCATATATTTTGAAAATACTGTGCTTTGGGTTATCACACTACAAAACGCGGACTCCTCCTAATCCATTTGAATGTCTCCCTACATATATATATATATATATATCCATACACACACACATACATATACATATATACACCCACATACACACACACACACACACACACACACACACACATATTCTAATATTGCACAGTGATATAGCCTGAAAGTCTTGAACTACCATTCTTGCTAGATTTTAGCTGATGGAATGCATACTGATTTTATAATCACACATAAAAACAGAACCTCAAACTGTATTAAATAAATAGCACATCCGTTTCTGCAACGTTTTGCAGACAGATTCCAACTGCTTACTGATAATGGGACAAATGTCATGTGATAGAACCCATTCGGAATCACATTCAAAGAGTCTCAAAAATTGAATACTGTATATTCCAATGTGACAATGTCTTAAATTCTTGTAATGGTTGCTATGAGAAAAGTAGCAAAATGATAGGTAACATAAAAGTATTTCAAATGTGACCTTAGAAAAACACTTGTCTCAGTTACTTTTGCAACAAGAGCTTCCAGTGTCCATGTGGATCATGCTTCCTCAGCTGTAGATGTGAAGGAGACTACTGTGCTTAGTTGATTTTTTTTTTTGAATCCTCAAATTGGTTGTCCCCAGGGGAGGGAAGACAGTCATTCTGATGTCATCATTAAATAATGATCATGATCATGACATTTGTTTGTTTGGTGCCATCAGTGTACATGATACTTTACAGGAAAACTAAAAACAATGGATCCTACTAAAAATGTGCAATTTTTAATGTATGAATGTGTATACACAGGGGGGGGGGGGAATTATATATCTTTATCTATATATCTATTTATGTCTATCTTCTATATATCTATAATAAAAGTCAAAGTTTGTATGCATATATGTGGTTAGGATTCCCACTTCCACAAACAACTATGACCCTCACTACTGAGGAGCCACCAAAGGCCCTCCCTCCAATGACATTGCAGGTTATAGAATGAACATGTGCAAGAGCTGCCAACCCCTGCCAACGTCTTACCCAAACACAATTCTGCCCACCACCCAAGTGAATGCTTTCATACAGGAACAATTTCATCCTAGATTTTATGTGTTTCCTCCATCGCAGACTTCTCAGTGTTTCTTACTCTCTCAATTGGAGTGGAATTTGCATGACTCCATCCACTGCTTCTCCCCTAACCCTTTCCTACTCTTTTCTAGGGTGCACAGCAAACAGAGCAGAACTGATCAGCAACTGAATATACTGGAGGGGTTTGGGGGATTGACTCAACATAATGGAAGTGGTAGTTTACCCTGCATCAAGACAGAGCACTGTGATCACCACCAACAATGTCCCTGGACCAAATTTGGCACACAGAACCCCCATAACCAACAAAAATTACTGGAGAGATTTGGGGGGAATTGACCTCGGTTTATAGGAGATGTAGTTCACCTACATCCACTCTGAACTCAAATGACAATGGTCTGGACCAAACTTGCCATGCATACCTGATACACCCAAATTTGAATTTTGTAGGGGTCTGGGAAGGATTGACCTTTATTTTGGGGAGTTGTAGTTCACTCACATCCAAAGAAACCAACCCCCACATAGGCTGGGCCTTGATCAAACATGGCACACAGAATCACCATGATCAACTGAACATACTGGAGGTGCTTGAGGGGAATTAACTGTGATTTCTGGGAGATGTAATTTACCTACATCCAGAGAAACTGTAACCTCAACTGACAATGGAGCTGGATCACACTTTGCACACATGACCAACTGAATCAAGTGAAGGAGTTTGAAGGTGGGAGTTGCAGTTCATTCTCCAGCCAGAGAGTACACTGAATCCCACCAATGATGCACCTGGACCAAACTTGCCACACATACCCACCTTTATGTATTGATGAAGTGTGAGGAAGTTAACCTGGCATGATGGGAGTTGTCATTCATCCATGACTTTATGCATTTTCTTAATGGGACCATTAATCAAAAAATGACTTTTTCAAATAACCGGGCATTGTTGGATGCCCAAGTTAGTATAACTATACAATACAATTGTAAAGCAACTTATTCAGATAAATAAAACATAATACAATAAAAACCAAAATACATGTGATCAAAACACATAATACAATATTAAATACAAATTCCCCGAACCTTTGGAAAACAAGAACATGTTTAATTCACAACATTTTTTCAGCACCATGTATGTTGCGTAGGCCTGATGAGAACTGCAAACCAACAATGAATGTAAACCAGATCCATAGAATTATTACCCTTGGTTCACACTCGTTAAAGAAAAGCTTAATAGTGGGAGTTCACAGTTCACCCAGGGAATTTACATTATTATAATCATCCCCCCTCTGTTCCCTATGTGTCTGCCATACAGATTCATCTGGCCTAGTGTCTCCTGAGCAACTAAGACCAAAGACATTTGCATGCATGACATATTTATTCCTTGTTTTTCCCCCTTTCGCTACAATATTTGTGTAGCAAAGGTGCACCAGAATATATTTTATCTTGATTAGTCCTGGTATGTGTAGCATATCTGTTCCAGGTGTGTGCCAAAACATGTGCCTTTCCCCATGAAGATTTGTATCAGTAACAAATGGAAACACATAATTAGATCTTTTTAAAAATCAGCATGTTGTATCTGAGCAGTAAAGCCTGTAAGTATAAGAAGTTCTAAAGTTTATTCAGGCAGAAGCTCTATTCTAGCGTGTCTGCCAAGAGAATTTCATTGTTGCAAACGTCTCTTGGGATGCCTTGAATGGTCACAGAATGATTCGATGAAAAAAATATTTCTTTTCTGGTAATAAATAACTGTGGATCTGCATTAGGTAGAAATTAGGACAAACGACAATTTAACCAGCAGCAAATTAAGCACATTAAAATAATGTGGCACAGATCAGAAATCTATTTTGCCAAGTTGGAATGACTGATATTGATTTGAACCTCAAACAAACGTGAGAAATGGTCCTTTAGAACACCAAATCAGAGCAATCGTCATCTGATGTCATCATCATGGATAACCTAAGTCACATCCATTATGCCACAAAGTATGCATCAGGTCATGCTGATTTGAGAGATAATTTGGTGTTTTAGTCTGGGTGTTACTTTGGAGACCAGGGTTTTAATCCCTACTTGGCCATGGAAATCCACTGGGTGACCCTGGGCAAGTCATACTCTCACAGCCTTGTGGGAAAAGAAAATGGCACCCTCCACACTAAACTAATCTTGCAAATTAAAAAAACCCACTTCTATGATAGATTTGCCTTCTGGCCTTCTGCATAAGTCAGAAACAACTTGAAGGCACACAACAATAATGCTGGATTAATTATACGGAATTCAGGAATTCAAATACTGTTTCCCACAAGCTCAAGTATGAAATGATGAAAATAATTTCACATGCAGTAATTACAAACAAAAGTAAGGAGGAAAATAGATTAGGTGTATCAAGCAACTGCGCTGAAACTCTTAAGATGGAAATGAACTGATGCCTAAAATTTATCACAGCTCTCATCAGGTTATTTATAGCACCTTTTTTCATTAAAGCCAAGCAAAATAGTCAGCCTGTGCTATTGTTGTAAATCTAGCAAAAGTCAACTAAGTCAAGACAAAGATAACACAAATAAGCAACTTCCTTGGAGACCTTTGCTGCATCATACAGGGGATAAGGAATACAAACAATTATTTCATGTGATGGCAGCATTTGAAAATATGTCAATTCTAAATGCAAAGTTTACCAATTATTCTGGGGAGAAGGGAATTGGAGTAAATAAGACCTGGTAACATTAACAAAGGAAAAATAACTTGGAGGGCTTGCTTATTGTTGTTTTAAAAACCATCTCTGGTATTCATTAATATTATAGGAATAGATGGTCATGGGGTTTTGACAGCTTGGAACCATCATCTTATATTATTGTTGCTGTTCTATATCATCATGTTTGCTTCAGCTTATAGTGACTTGATGAATTAGACACTTGGAAGTCTCCAAAAGATACTGCTTTAAACATTCCTGTTCAGGTTTTGCAAATTCAGGGCCAAGGCTTCATTTACTGATCCAATCCAATTAATATAACCTTCCTATTTTCTAATGCCTTCAACTTTTCTCATCATTATTGTCTCTTCTAACAAGTCATGTTTTCTCATGTTAAGTCCAAACCCCCTTTAGCCTCAGTTTAGTTGTCTTGGCTTTTAATGAGAGCTCAAACTTAATTTATATCCTACATAATTCCAATTACAAAGTGGCATGAGAGTTCAAGCTTAATTTGTATCCTACATAATTCCAATTATAATGTGGCATGATGGATGGATGGATGGGTGGCATTAAGAAATAAGGGTGCATTCAGAACTGAATGAATAATTTTTGCCATTTCTCTAGAATATATGTTAGGTAAACCTGATCTATCTTGACAGGAAAGGTCTGTAGTGTTGTTCCTTAGTCAACTAAATGACATAGCAAGACTATGCGGACAGAGAAACTGTTGAGATGAAACTGCTTTTGCTTCTATCATTCATTGCAGGCCTTTGGGTCACTGTTACCTGAAGCCTCATGTGTTTCAAAGTTCTGGCCTAGAACCTCACTGAGCTTTCAGTAAATGATGGGAAAGGATCTAAAATTGTTCACACAACTTTAGAAAGACAGCAAAGAAGAAGAATGGGTAAACTAGGACTACTTTTAATTTAACTATTTATAATAATATATGAAAAATAGATATGCATTTTTTCTTTCTTTCCAGTGGGCAAAACCATGTGTTTTCCTAAACCAGTGTGGTCTAAGTTATTATCATTACTTCAGAAATTCACTGGATGAATTTGGTCTAGTCATTATTTTATAGGAGGCTGTTGAGAAACTATACTAGAAAGGAGAAGACCAATCTTCAGAAGTCAGTTGAATAAAGGAAGGATACAATTGTAAATAGTAAGGAAAGAAAATGGCAGGCTGCAGAGACTAATGATGTGTCTACCTTGAAGATTCTCTACTGCATTTCTCAGCTACTTAGACATACACCTCCCTATCTTTAACATACAACAGCAGTGACCAACAAGCAAGCATATCTTAAACTATGGGTATGAAAAGTACAGGTAGAAGTGACAATTTAATAGAGTTTAAGTAAAAGGAAGTACTTTGTTTCCTCTGCTCCTTAGTGTCTGTAAGCAAAATACCACTCTTGACAGCCTCTGTTGATAACACCGGTGGTTTCATTCGTCTTCTACCATTGCTGCTGCCTAAGTGAAGCTCACTTATTTAGTTCTGAAGAACATCACATATGAGAACAGGTCTACAGACATTTTTCTCTGCTTTCCCTTTTTTCAGTTAGGCTATTTTCTTTATTTACTTTAAAGGCCAAATATTTGAATAAATCTCTCAAGGTAATGGAAAATCTAAAATAAAAACACAACAAAAAAGTTGATGGAGAGATTCATGGATTCAAGAAGAGAACTGAGATTTCAACAGGCTCATATGTAATGTGATCCTTATTTAGGTTCCATTTAGTTTTTTTTTCAAATCTTTTCTTAAGATGTAATTCTCATTAGGAGCTTCTGGTTAATTCTGGAATTATTCAATTGCAATAATAATAATAATAATAATAATAATAATAAGAAGAAGAAGAAGAAGAAGAAGAAGAAGAAGAAGAATGCACTTTATTTATATGCCGCTCTATCTCCTCAAGGGGATTCAGGGTGGCTTACAAGATAGCAGAATCACAAACAAAAGCATAAAATATATAATGGAAATTAGGCTAAATCAATAAAAATAAACATCAAAGAAAATAAAAATGAAACATGCATGTATAATTTAACATAAAACATCTCAAGTTAATGTGAAATAAATGATGAACAAGCAATGAATAAGACTTAAAACTATACTCAAATCAAATTGCAAGAATTCTTATTCAAATTTTCTGTGCTCAGATTAGTTTTTGAAGGTTGCTGGTGTTGGATTCTGATGCATGCCTGAATCTTTGCTGCAATCTTATAGCACAGCTTCCTGAACTCCTTAACTAGCATCTTTCAACTGCCACATCTCAGTGAATTTGGAAGTAGGGCAAAGAATTTAAATATAAAAACCATATTGTCACATATTGACAAATAGCAACCAGTAGCATGATAAAACAACGACACGCATATAAACTACTTTCATACTTTACAAAGTGAGCAAAATTTGTATTACCATCTGGCTATGTAAAACAAAGTAATATGTTGAAAGTATACCAGTACCAAAGAGATTGAAACACAGATAATCTCACTTTAGTGTTACTGGACACACACTATTCTTGCTTATTTATATGCTATGATAGACTAAAGGAATGCATGATGCAATAATATAGGAGAGAAGAACCCACCTATAATGAAACATTCATTTACATTACTAACAAAGATTGTCACATTGCGAATGAAGAGGACTCTATGTATATAAGTAAAGTCAAAGTATGTATGTATGTATGTATGTATTTATTTATTTATTTATGTAGGATCACTCCCGTATCCAAAGAGCTGTATCATAGCTGCTGACAATGGGTCTTGACCAAGCTTGGCACATATATCCTTCATGACCAATTTAAAATACTGTCGGGGCTTCAGAGGGGATTAACATGATATGATGGAAGTTGTAATCTACTCATATATGGAGAACTGTGTGTTTTCCCACAACTTTGGTTCTGGACCAAACCTGGCATGTGTACCCATCATGGTCAACCTTAAATATTGTATTGATATGGACACATTTTGTACAAATACTTATCATAACTAACTTAAAATTAAACTGATGGAATTGGGGGATGTTAACAGAGGATGATGGGAGTTTTTATCAATTTAAATGTGGAGACCCACTTCATGGCCACCAACAATGGATTTGGACAAAACTTAGCACACATATACATTTTCTAATGAGTCTGCTCCTTAAATCCAAAATCAAACAATGATTTCTAATTTCTAATAAACAGCATTACAAAATATCTAACCCTGGCATCACCAGATATCTAAGCTAATAAACCACAGAAAGTCAACTGAAAACTTGTGCACAAAATCATGAGTGTTGTAAATCATAAGGGTTTAGTTAAATCCATACTTACAACCTGATTTATGATCCACAGAGCCACCCCTCATCAAACACAAATGAACCGAAACCTCAACCTCCAAGTTTTTGTAAAAAAAGTTTGTTTGTTTCATATGTCCTCTCTCTGTCTCTCCCTGTCCCTCTCCTCCTTTTATCCTCATGGCAATGACATGGCTGTGCTCCCCCCCCCTCCCCAATCTCTGTCAGCCTCCCACTCATGGCAAGCCACATACCTGGTGAAGGAGGAGACCCCAGCTAGGGCTGCATGTAAGCCCCGCCCTTTCCTGAGCCTGGGGTGAGCTGTGCGCCTGACCAGGAAGGAGACCTCACTGAAGGCCTCCCATGCCAGTGCTACCTCTCATGAGAGAGCCTCAGGCCTCACAAGAAATAATGTTGGTGATAGAGTCTCTGCCATCTTAAGCAGGGATAGCGGCCTTCAGCAGGACAACCTCTTCTGCTGGGTGTGTGGCTCACCCCAGCCCCAATGCAGGAGAGGGCCTGCTTGGGTAAGGCTGAATGGCAGATGGAGCAAGCAGGCCTTGCCCTGTACCTGGCAGAAGAGAAGACCCCACCACTAGAGGCCTTTAGTGAGGCCTTCTCCCCCATTAGGCATAACTTAGCTCTTGTAAGTTTTCTGTATTAACAAAAGGAAAAAATAACAAATTTCTTGTCGCTTCGTATTAAATGTGATCAAAACATTTTAGAATCAAAATGGGGGTTGCACAGTTTTATAAATACAAACAAAATTGATTTTGGGCATCATATGCACACCTCTAATAAATAGTTCACTATATCTTTTTCCGTCAGTGTATCTATATATCTCTATATCTATATCTATATTTGGTTATATGAAAAAGTGAAGAAACAAAAGGAATCTCACCTCATCCTCCCTCTCCCAATAATAAAATACTGATATACTATATAGGCAATAAACTGTGATATGAGCTCACTTCCATAGTGGAATGGTATACCTTCCACACTACTTGAACTGGGTTTGTAAGTACACCATATATGAGAAGTGTCTTTCCATCTTCCTTTCAAAGCTGCCAACACAATCCACTAGAAAGCACACAAGGAGAAGAAGGTGGACAGTAGATTATGTGTCAACAATGCATTTAAAGCTTTCTGCAGAAAACAGAAGCCAGGTATATAAATGAAGACAGAAACCAATCAATAAAACTGGAACATATATACTTAGAGTTACTGGTTACCTTGCTTCTCACCCCCCCCCCCCCATCTCCACAGTGTATCTGTCATCTTTTGGAAGGATGTTACATACTTGAATGATCTCCTGACAGGCATTCCCTCTTGAGCAGGGTCTGGCCTGTCACAAAAATCACTGAGGAGAGAGAGAACTAGGTTTCTTCTGAAACAGACAGAGTTGTGTCCATTCAGATTGATCTCCCAGAATGTCCTGGAGAGACAAAAGAAACAATGGATATGTTTTAGGAATTTCACTGGAAATGGAGGACTACAGTTCCTTCTTTCCAAAGGCTTTTCTAAAACTCTTACAGTTTTTTTTTTAAAAAAAATAACAATAATACAAAGCAAGACATTTCAAAGGAAAGATGGGGCTTTATTAATGATGCTAGCATTGATGACATCATCAATGATGATGATAATATGAGTCATGTCATTATGACATTTTATGGCATTTATGATTTGATGCTTAATATCTGCCAACTGATTTCATGTATTTTTATCATAATATGCATTTCTGACAAATCTGGTTTAGGCATGTTACACAGTTGAAAGACTAACATTTCCTTCAAGAAATATTATATGTTATAATTATAATTAACTCAGATGGATGTTGTGTTGAGAAGCACATTTGCCCTCCCACCCAAATGACAACACCAGTCAAAAGAGGTGTATGAAATAAGGCCATAGTTTCCTTAACCTTACAAATCTGCAATGTGTGAACTAATGGCACATATTGGCATGAATCTGTACGTGGGAATTAAGCTAAGCCAGATCTCCCATCCTGAAGCTTCCAAGCATTAAACCCTATGATTCACCTTAGCCTGATCCCATGAAGGGATCAGAGGGTCCCAACAGATCCCCTGTTTGGCACTCTTACCTGAGAAAGTCATCTTGGAGCAAGAACCCATAAGACATCTCCCTGCACAAGTCAACTAACAATGATAGGGAAATGGGCTAATTATTTCACATTTTAGTGCCACAAAAACTTTCAAAGACAGACAATTGACACTAAGTATCCACATCAGCCAGTCAGGACATAAAAACAACATAGTATGGTTATCGAAACACCCCTACTTTAAAAAAAAACAGAGACACCATAAGGACCAAGATAGATATCTGTAGAGATTTTCCAGTCACAACTCTGGAAATTCCTTGAAAATCACAGTAGGGCTGGTATCACATTAAAGCAGAAATAATAGGCAAGGAGCATGCATTCCAACTGAAATCCTGTGAATGCCTCCTTCCAAATTCTGCATTTGTAGTTAAGGGGAGGAGTCTTTAAAATACTCAGCCAGAGTGGTTCTGGGTCTCACTAAACTACAAGTCCCAGAATTTGGCAGGAGGCAGTCACAGGACTTCAGAAAGAATGCTAGATTCTCTTTCCCACACCATGGCAATTATTACACATTTTCAGCCTCACACTCTCACAAAGTATGTACAATCATTACACATTTTCAGCCGCACACTCTCACAATAAGCAGGGAGTGACACCCTGCCAGCTCCCTCACCTCACAAAGGACCCAGACATCACCGAAGGTGTAAGATCAACATGCATTTTCTGTGCACCTCTTAGTATTATGTGTACATCTGATCTCCACATACACACTGAATCAACATTTCAAAGCTGACAGGTCTACAAGGGAGATAAAAAGTGACCTCATATGTTTTCTTGGGGTTTTTTTTTTTGTTTAAAATTAAAAATAACACTAAAGAAAGGATTTTGGTGATTAACCTACTTCCATAGAGAGGAAGAAAAACATCTCATGGAGGCAAGAGAGGAAAAAGCAAGCATAGACAGCCTCCTGGCTGTTATTTAACTGTACTGAAATTATAGCAGTATCTCATATTACCACTTTCTTTTAAGTCATAATACATTTCCTTTTTTATTTTAAAGCCTGTGGTAATGGCTGAATTCTTATTTTTTGAACCACATATGGTAATACACAAATTGTGACTACATAAATGTAAAACTAAATCCAATTGCTAATCTGTGCTAGAGGAAATTCACTAGATCCACTACTCATAATTTAACACTAAAGTAAAAATCATATTTTCAAAGGGATGACTCCGGTTTAGTCTAAGAATAGCATTTAGGCTTCTACACTACATTAAGATCCTTCTCATTTTCTGAAGCATTCGGTCCTTATTTCTTCTGTTAATATGCACCTGTTGCTGGCTTATTCTTCTTTCATCCTATGACAAAATGCAGTTTACACCTTCCCAGCTGGGCGAAAAACACTGGCTTCATAAGAAACTATGCTAATTGAAAATAGCAGTGCAGAATAACATAATTTATATGAATTATATTCATTTACATATGTATATATTTTTAGTTCAAAGCTTCCATTGCCTAGATACAGCCTGAATTCCAGGGATATATACTATATAATAACCTAGGAGTAAATTTTTCAACAGGTGTTCAACAGATGTTTATTCTAAATTCTACCTCTCTCTTTATATTGGACCAAAGGTGGGATTCTTTAAAAGTAAAACCTTTTATGTGCATTGTTTACATTTCTATTGAGAGGAAAGACCAATTGAGGGAAATGGAATGTATGTGTTTTCTTCTTTTATGCATACCAAACTTGAGCATGGATGGAGGAGAAAGACAGCATAGAATTTTGCAAAATGCAAATCTTCTGCCTCCAATCAGATCCTCAGAGAAGTAGCTTACATATTAATGTCTTTTTTCTATTCCTCACAATATCTATGTATCTGTTTCCAAAACTGACTCACTGTCCACAAACCTACACCAAGATCTAGCATGCATCATCCTAGCTGTGGAAAGCTGTTTCAAATTTTTATAGCGTCATGGGGTCTTTCCCATTTGGACCATGAAAGCAGCGATGTAATGATTCCATGCCGAATGAGATCGCTTACTTTTTGCTTCGCTATGCTGACTGCCTCATCTAACAGCACCTTCAGGCATTTCTGATCCACTGAACTTGATTTCAACATTAACAGTGGAGGTGGGATGGATTTTCCAAGATACAATATAATTTTGTTATCTATCTCTACAATTAAGCAAGGTATTTTGGAATGGTTTTGTCTTCAATAAGAAGTTAAGACCTATAAGACTGTTAGAGATAAAAACTGTTGCAACTGATTTGTTGATATGACTCAATATAGCTTCACTGCATTTTGAAATTCTCCTTAGATGTATGGCTACAGCAACTGATCATCACAAGGACTCTGCACATCATAATATACCACAACTCTAATTTAATCAAGTAAAGTACAATTCCTTCTGGATGGGACCAGAAATAGTTTTAATTTAAACTCCCAGCACTTCTCACCACTGACTGCGTTGACTAGCTATGTTGGTGATCGTTGTCCAAACAACATCCAAAGGACTACACAGTTCCCTCTTTTGAAGTATTTGTTAGCACCCACTCACCATTCTGATTGCGCCTACTGTAGTCTCAGAACTTTGAACCAATACATAATTCTAAGTCTGGACAAGTGGAAGGTAGCTGTTTTCTACAGACACCTTCTTAGATATTGGCAAGAATGGTTTCTGGAAAAACTCTTAGATTTCTAGATTGAGGGGAGGCATAGAAAGGAAGGACAAAGGCTGTTGAAGGAAAAAACCTTGGAGAATTTAAAAATTAAATATGAACAGAGCTTCTAATATACAAAGGAAGCTAGCCAATTTTAAATTATAGCAACTATGTCACTTTGTATGACACCTTTAAACTTATTTGTTGCATTGTGTTCTTTTATGTTATGAGATTCATGAAGTATACAACTATAAGTAAAGCTAACATCCCTTCTTTTTCTTGTCTTTAACATCTGACTATCTGAGGCATCACATCTTTGAATATAAAGTTGTAGCAATAACTTGTATACCTCAGGCAGGCAGGCAGGCAGAAAAATTGTTATATTATATGCCACTACAATTTATAGCTGGAGATCTAATTACCTGAAAACGTTCATTCATGCCAGTAACAAAGACCACACTGCATTTAATGAAAACCTTTCACATATATTCTGCCAAAAAGTGACTCATTCACAAAAATCCTATGAACATGTCACTCTGTGAAGTAGAAAAGTAGTATGGGATAGGTCAAGAAACAACCTAAGTATTGTCAAAAAGTCACACTCATAAACAATTCTCTCTTTCTTTCTCTCTCTCTCTCTTTCACTCCTGCCCCTCCATTTGACCTTGAATTATCAGTGAATATAAATATGGCTGTATACTACTTTACTTGGGTATTAATCCATTTCCATTGTGGAAAACCGGGTGAGCTTTTTCACTATATACTTAAGGTAATAGTAGTAGCAATAGTAGTAGTAATAATAATAATCTTTATTTATATCCCGCCCCATCTCTCCGAAAGAACTTGGGGCAGCTTACAGCATGGATAAATACAATAAATAATATATACAATATAATGGCAAATCAATAAAAAGGAAAAACAAAATAGGCAGATCAGACAACAAACAGTATAAAAAAACGTGATTTCAATAAGTATAAAAGTCAAAATATCAGAGTCGGAATATATCCATAAAACACTAAAACAAAGATCTTGTCCACATAATGAGATATTAACCTATTCACTTTCAAAGGCCTGTTGAAACAGCCAGGTCTTCAAGTCCTTCTTCAAAGTTGTGAGGGTAATTGCTTGTCTAACCTCCCTGAGGAAGGTGTTCCAGAGTCAGGGGGTCTCTATTGAGAAGGCCCTCTCCCTCATCCCCACCAGCCTCATTTGCGATCGGGACAGGATCGAGAGGAGGGTCTCCTCAGCAGATCTTAAAGCCCAAATAGGTTCATAAAGGGAGATGCAGTTGCGTAAATAGACAGGACCCAAACCGTATAGGGCTTTATAAGTAATAACCCATACTTTGAATTGGGCCCAGAAGCGAATAGGGCATGGAAGCTGCTTCAACAGGGGGTCGTATGTTCTCTCTAACCCACCCCAGCCAGCAGCCTGGTTGCAGATCTTTGTACTAATTCGAGCTTCCAAGCCATCTTCAGATGCAGCCCCACATAGAGTGCAGTAATCCATATGAGATGTAACTAAGGCATGGCTAGATCTGGTTTTTTGAGGTACAGCCACAGCTGGTGCACAAGCTTTAATTGTGCATAGGCCCTCCCGGCCACTGCTGACACCTGAGCTTCAAGCGTAAGTGCTGAGCCCAGGAGGACCCCCAAACTGTGGACTTGTGTCCTCAGGGGTAGTGTAACCCTGTCAAACACAGGTTGCCACACTATACCTCGATCAGCCATGTGACTGACCAGGACAGCCTCTGGCTTGTCTGGATTTAGCTTCAGTTTATTAGCCCTCATCCAGTCCATCATAGCTGCCAAGCACTGGTTCAGGATTTGGGCAGCTTCTTTCAACTTTGGTGGAAATGAATAATAGAGTTATGTGTCATTTGCGTACAGATGACACCGAACTCCAAAACTCTGGATGACCTCACCTAGCAGTTTCATTTAGATATTAAAAGCATGGAGTATAAGATAACACCTTGTAGGACCCCACAGCCAATGGCCAGAGGTCTGAACAGGTATTCCCCAGCACCACCATTTGGGGCTGGACCTCCAGGAATGAGTGGAGCCACTGCAGCACAATGCCCCCAAGTCCCATCCTGGAGAGCTGTCCCAGAAGAATACCATAGTTAATGGTATCAAAAGCCGCTGAGAGATTCAGGAGAACCATTAGGGACACACTCCCCATCTAGTTCTCTGAGGTCATCCTCCAAGGTGACCAAAGCTGTTTCCATTCTGTAACTAGGCCTAAAATCAGACTGTGATAGGTCAAGATAATCGATTTGATACAAGAATCCCTGAAGCTGGGTGGCCAGGGATGCTTTATGCCTCAACACAGGGATGCTTTATGTCTCAATACATGTATTTCAAAATGTATTGATATACATGTTGTACAATATTTTTGAATTCACGTATTGAAGCATTGCACTGCAGGCTTGCATAACATGCAGCCACTTTCCATGTTATTTCAAGAATATGGGGAGCGGGGAGATGCTCACATCCACTATGTAAATAATAAGCAACCTAGGTGAGCCAATAGATTCAGGTTTGTAATGATATAGATCCCATCTATCTCTGAGCTAATATTAACCTCTGCCTTCTGTAAGAATGGGGGAGGAGGAATTAATATTAAACCGATTAAAATTATGAATTTATTCATCAGTCTCATTCTAGTGTATTTCAGCAATCTGTCAACAGCTATTTATTATCCAAGTAGCTTGTAGAAAGCTTGTCCCCATCACTATTTTTCTTTTGTCAAGATTGTACTTTCAGTCCAAGGTCATCCTAAGCCATCCCACGAGCTTCTTGTTTTGCTCACAGTACACAAGACATTCAAAATGCTTTTTGTGGATTGCCTTTTTGTGTGTGTCATTGACATTCACAAGCTGTTCCAGGTAGTTATACCAACTGTGCAGTGGGCGACATTGTTCCTCAAATTCAGCAAAACTTCTGGCAGTAATACATAATAAATCAGTGTCACCTGTTCTGAAATATGTACTGTGACAAACAAGAATATGGGCAATAATGCATCAAACCTCTTCCACCCATTACCAACATTCTTGCAAATCTTTCACAGCAAATTCATTCACAGCAGGTAACCATGTCTACCTTGCAATTCAAAGGTAATTCATTTTTTAAAGAATGTTTTGATTGTTTAACAAAAGTGAAGACAAACACATTTGTTCTAGATACCACTTACACTTTCAGCTATGAAAAACCTGCTCATTATAATGGGCTTGGCTTGTCATATGCATGTATTCAAATCCATTATTGGCGCACTACACAAAAGGGAACAATATAAGGCTGCAGGTATTTATATTTCCTTCATTCCAACTGTAGATGGAGATTTTATCTTCAGAATACTATAGAATTAAATGCAGTTTGTAAAGTCAGCAGAGAATGCTAGGCTATCATTTGGCATCCAGTACTCTTATGCTAGACACTGACAGCTAAAATAGCCAAGCACATTACTGTATTCAGCTATTTAGGGGAAAGATTTTATGATTGAAATTGCATGGCCACCACACTTTTTGTTGCTTTGGAATAAGAATTTTGGCACGTACATAAAACTGGTAACCAGGCAGCCATCAACTTCTATAAAAACGCCTATTTGTTTAGAAGTCATTTCAAAACTATTTGTAAATAGAATGTATGTATATAGACAAAAGACATACTGTTCCTTCAAACTATCCAAAAATATGGTAGTTAGCCAAAAAGACATTTCACATACTGAAGAGCAGTTCACAGGCTTTGAAATAAATGAATTTGATATCCACAAGTCATGTGGGTAGAAGATGTTCACTCCCTTTCAAACTTGGTTCAGCATCACAAATATTTATGGTATTAGATTGTTTTTCAGGTACTGTTCTATTATCCGAGAGGAAGTCACTAGGGGTGCTAGAGGAAAGGATAGTCCATTTTATTTGGGGGGGGGGAATAGAAGGAGTGAAACCATTTTCCCTTGTTTTACTGTTATTCCCATTCCCAACCCATGCCACTGTTGTCAAAACAACCATTGTTTATGATATGGGAAAGTGTGGGGGGGGGGGGGGCGGGGGGGATAACCAAGGAAAATGGGGAAATTGTTTTCCTCCTTCAACTCCTTCTTCCCCATAAAATGAACTATCCTTCATTTTCTAGGCTCCCTTTCAAGTCCTCCCAAATAATGGAACAATGCCGTTTTTCAGCCATCTGCTGTAATTTGAAGAGAGCAGTCCGCATTTTGATTGACCTCTTCTCAAGTGGTTCAGGATTCACCTGGTCTGTCTGGAAATCACTTGACATGGAGTGCTCCATGCTGATAGGTTTAGGAAGCTCCAAGATGGTTGTGGCGGGGGGGGGGGGGGCATCATATTATCATGGCGTTATATCCCAAAAAGGGCATATTTCAATTTCTTATTACCCTTCACATGTGTGTTTTCTTACCATTTACCAAAATTATCAGTTTTCAGATTTATCTCACAAGCCTGTGAAGTCCCTGCCCACTCCATTAAAAGAAAAAAACATTAAGAAGAAAACTTATGGGAGATTTGACTTTCTCCTCAGAAGTTAAATATGACACCACTTGAGTGGAAACCTTACTTTCCCCTCCAATCCAGCAACTCTACAGTAGACCAGACAGCACTTGAGGGGAAACCTGACTTTAAAAAATTACCATGTCAGGCCCATGAAGCAGTATTTTGGGAGAGAAATGTAATGCTTGGTAGCAGGCTGCCCAGAGGAACGCCTCTTACTCCATGTAACTAATGCAATTTCACCTAGGCAAATTTGACAGCTCCTATCCCACATGTTTTTTTAGTGTTTTCTCTAGTTATATTCTGGTTCCAGAATCCAGAAGACAATCTCTGACCATCTTCTCCCTTTCCCATTTTTCGGACTGTTTCACATGTTTCCCTAATGAAGCACAACAAGCTGACAGGAAGTTCCCCCACATCATGGGAAGGGCTCAATCATAAATTGTGCCCTCAATGGATTGTTTAGAAATGGAAAGGGCAGTATGAGATAAAGTCATAAGTCATCTATCATCTCCTACATACAGTTTTTCAAAAACTGTCTACCCAGGGTCTTCATACAGGTTCTTCTCAAAACAGGATTTCTAATATATTTTGTTAAAGATCATCCTTTAATTTCTTGGTATTATTAACTTATGTTTTTGTCTGACTTTCAATACCAACAACTTCTGAAACCCAAGTCTATAATTTATTTTACTCAAGTGGATAATGTACCATGACAATTGTGTGTGCATTAACAATACACCTTCCGCCTGCCAAACCCAATAAAACACTCACACAGGGTTGGGATCAAAATAGCCACAACTTGTTTATTGATTACAGGAACAAGGGTTGGGAGCCATGCATGGATCCTGGATCAGGGTTGGACAGCCCGCTGCTGTCCGATGCTGCTTTATATGCTAGGGTGCTGATAGCACAATACCGGGCCAATGTTAACTCGGCACCCCTGGGAACCACCAGCTGTTCCCCCGCTTCTGCTGGGGGGGGGGAGAAACAAGCCAGAACCAGGGCCCATGCCACATGCCAACCAATGAAGTTGTGACAAGCTAAAAAGAACAAGCTAGCAAGAACCAGAAAACATAATCAACATGCAGGGTGGGTGGAATGGATCAGCTGAAGCAGGTACAGTGCCTGATAGGGCCCAGGATAGCCTTAAGTAGGCTGTCCTGGTGAAGGAAGAGGCCAGCCCCAGCCAATCCAGAGATGGGGAGGGGCCTACTCCTGATTGGCCATCTGTCCAAGTGGCAGGAAACTTTCCTGCCACCAAGGGGGCTTCTAGGAGGAAGAAACCCCTGCGGCCATAATGGCGGCAGATAATGCCCCACACCGCAACGTCCCTGGCCCGGTAAGTTGGACCAGGAATTTTATGAGGTGAACATTATAGTTTATTTCAATGCATCCTGTTTCAGTAGGACTAATTTTTATTGTTACATTTATAATCCCAGAACAGGTTTTGTGTTTTGTGTAGCATACATCATTCTGTTGGATTAGAAGAAACATGACAAGCAGGCCCGTAGCCAGGATTTCGTTTCGGGGGGGGGGGGGGGGCTGAATATTTTTCAGGGGGGGTTAGGGGGGGCTGAGTTTCAGGGGGGCTGAGTTTGAGTGAAAGAGGGTCTAGCCTAGCAAATCTTTTGTATCATTACCCCAATACCCCCATGCATATGGGATATATTGAGTATGGTGATCAGATCATGATATGAATAAACATAACAGTTTAAATAATGCACCAATAAGGCCTTTTCATGAACCACCATGAGAATTTGGGGGGGGGGGGCTGAAGCCCCTCAAACCCCCCCCCCCCCCCCCGGCTACATGCCTGATGACAAGAGGAAGGTACATCAAGCTAACCCTTGCTGGGACCACTTTCCGTCTGAAAATGCATCTTCTCACTGGAAAAGATCATGCAGATGCATAATAGTCAATTGCAGACCCATCACCAAGGCTCTACCTCTGGAAGATAATCATACTTGTCTAGGCTATGGTGATATTGATGATGACGATGATAGTGAATTTACAGCATCTGTCTCTTTAAAAGATGGACTCATGTCCACCTTTCCTTGATGCTGAGAAGGGAGCAGAGATGATACACTCAACCACATTTTTTTTTTACTTTAAACCATATCTTTCTCTTTGTGAATTTTTTTTTCTAGCATTCTCCCCAGTCTTCAACTGGCAATTTTTAAAAATATTTTCCCACAACTTTAATTTCAGAATAAGAAATAAAACATCACATGTTGAGGGTTGGCATACAAAGCAAATATTCTTTCTTACCGTGAAATATCTTCAGTATAATAAAACCTGGATTGTGCATTCCTCATCACTGTTTTCAACTGAATATTGCCCATTCAAGAAGCCCTTTTTATTGACATTTAATTCTGATGCATACAATCCGGCAACATCATTTTCATTCAGCTTATATATCTTTGTTCTGATAGATGCCAATGAGATACAAGATTAAAAAATCTTTTGCATGGCACTTCATAATCCAAAACAATAATAATGTTGTTGTGAAAGGTGAATAGAGTCACTCCTTCATAAATACAGATTCTGTATTGACAAATTTAACCATCCACAGCTTGAAAATATTCCCATTTTTTCTCAAAAAACAAACTTTCATTATTTTATGCATTTTATATAAGGGCCATCATTTTACTGACTGATTTGGGTATCTACTGGGAGATCCTGGAAACTAGCCCCATGGGATACCAAGTGCTCACTATATACATATATTGAAAAATCAGTGTCTATATGGCTGTGCCTTATATATTTAGATATGCATTTCAAGGAACTAGGTTGTCCATAGATCACTGTTACATGTACATATGATTAGTCTTCACAATATCTGCAAAGAGACCCAAATTCCAAAT
This sequence comes from Anolis sagrei, assembly GCF_037176765.1. Taxonomy (NCBI): domain Eukaryota; kingdom Metazoa; phylum Chordata; class Lepidosauria; order Squamata; family Anolidae; genus Anolis; species Anolis sagrei. The sequence continues at coordinate 136,341,488 of NC_090023.1, forward strand.
AAGATCTGTCATCATGAGGGTGGATCAGCACTGGAACTGAGAAGTAATGTGTTATATATTTAATCAAACAGTTCAAATATAGTTAACATTGCCAATCACAATCTGAAAAATAGCAAACAGCAATGGTGTGGATGTTCTTTTAATAACTTGTAGCAGATGGATTTTATGCAACATAATATAAAGAGCTCACTCTTCATAGCCATGCTGGAGAAATCTCAAGTGCAACTATTTAGAACCAAATGAAGAAATTATTTTGGAGATGATATATGTTCTCTTTCAGTATTAATCACTGAAAGCCCAATACCATATCTTGCAGAACTCAAAAGGAATGTTTTATATTTTCTTAAATTGGTTTTAGATTAGAATCATATTTGCTAATTCACCGCTCTTTTAAGCTCTTTTAAGAGTGCAAATTAGTATGATTCAGGTATAGAGACCATATAGCTTTTAAGGCTATTATCTGTAGATATGGGAACAGAATGAAAAGGAAATACATTCAAATGTACTAACTGAATACAATTAAAGAGAAAATGCCTCTATCTTGATATTCTAATAGGAAAAAATGAGCATGTTCCAGATGCCATCCCATTATAACATGTAATTTCATATAAGAACAATATAATGGAGAAGACTAAATATTCTCCATGACTCAAAAAGATAATATTCTGTGGCAGGCATCATTTAAGTATGAACTGCCTAGAGGAAATTGATAAGACTAAATTAGTTTCAATCTGCTGTTTGGTGAGATTCTTTGTAGTTTGATATAATACCAAGATTACATTAAGAAATGTGTTAAACCTCAGTCTAAGAAAATGCATGTCTGCATGATTGGTATTTTTAGTTAATTCCATTCAGAGCTTCACAAATGAAGCAAGAATACTGTAATCAGCTAATCAGCAGAACTGCCAATTTCGCCAAGAAAATAAATGGCTCAGATGTGTTCTCTCTTTCATACACATACTCTCACACACGTCATCCAAACACCTCACCCACTTACCAGGGAAAAAATCGAGGCTATATCACCACTCTCTCTCTCTTGTCCATTATGCATATGTATGTATTTACATGATCACCTATATGCATGTGAATGCATATACAGACAGACATAAAAGGGAGGCTCAAGTTTACATGTTTTCAGTCAAAAAATTGTCAGGTCTTCAAAAAGAAGACACAGGTATGGATTGATGGACAGTGGAAAGTTGATGAATCCCCCCAGATTGCCTGTTTTGTTCACTCATAATCAAACTACTGGGATGATGGCAGCAAGTGGACATTAATAAAAAAGCAAAGTTTAGTTGCATGCTCAGAAGTTCATCCATACTGGCTTAAGTGGATCTTAATATTAATTGTCAACCTCCATTCTCGCCTGCCCCATTTCCCATAAAGATAGAGGGTTAGTTAGTTATGTGTGATGTGTGTGCGCGTGTCCATTTAAGCTATGTAAATAGGAAGCTTTAGAGACCTGGAGGCAGATGTTTTGACAGCAGTGTATGGCCTATAGGATTGTAAAATTTCATTTATTTGTTTAATGCAAGGAAGAATACATAATCAACATTTTTTTTCATTCTCTGCATTTTTAACCATTATTCACTCCCAAGGTCATGCTTGATCTGTACAGAAAGTACATAAGCTTTTTTGTATTGTTATGAGCTTGGTTTTACACAGCAAACATGTTTTATCAAGAGAAAATTATATATATTTTTACATAAATATAGTATTTTTATTCAGAAAGCCTCTTTTCAGAGGAGAAAACTACACAAAGGTATTGACTAAGGTACAGTATCTTCAGATGTAGCTATGATGATAGAACTCCATTATCATCGTTGTGTCTGACAATGTCACCACACACACACAAATCTTGACTTCAGCTCAAATGAATTTTTATAGTTCATGTCAGTATAATAGACTTGAATAAAGAGAAACTGTATTTATGCAAGTATTCAAATCCTGGAAATGTCGTCTATGCAAACACATATCTAACAGTCATACTGCTACCTTAGACAACCAAGAAGAAGAATAAATTGGTTCACCTAAGACTTTACAGAAAATACGCTCCACATCTAATGAGCATGTGTTTTTTATTGTTGTGAAGCCAAGTGAAGCTTCTAGCAATCATTAAGTTTAAATGATATCAACTCAAGCCACTTTTACAGACTTGAAATGTACCCATATTCCCCAACCAGTCCAAACCAATAATAGAATTGCAGACTCCTGGTAGCCCATTTGCTCAAGGAGGCTTTTTCCATATCAGGAAGCAGAACTTTCAAAAATTCTTTTTATGAGACACATCATGCTCATTGAAGGGAAGGATATTGGATGCAAAGATGAAGTACTTTGGCCACATAAGGAGAAGACAAGAAAGCTTAGAGAAGATAAAGATGATGGGGGAAATAGAAGGAAACAGGAAGAGGGGCCGACCAGGAGCAAGATGGATGGATGGTATCCTTGAAGTGACTGGCTTGACCTTGAAGATGTTGGGAGTGGCAATGGGCAACAGGGAGCTCTGGCGTGTGCTAGTGTATGAGATCTCAACGAGTTGGAAGTGACTGAACAAATAAACAACTCAACATTTGGAAAATTAAATTACTAGATTCATTTTTGTCTTCTTGACTTGAATTTTGAACAAATAAGTTGCCAGACCAACAGTGATATGTTTTTTTTTTCTTATTCTGAAAAGATTGCTTTCTTCTTTTTTGTTCAAATTTAGTTTGGTGTCTCCTTACCCCACTCTGGCCATCCTTCTTGGCAGGAGGAAATCCGTTGCCTACAAGATCTAGCAAAGTGTCCATTTCACTATGTGTATAATTTAACATCTGCATGCAGATGTGTACTGTCAATGATAAAAATCAGCTGTGGTCAAAACACATGTTTTCAAAAAAGCAGACAGAATTTGAAGTTAGTAAGCCCTGGGGTAGGGTAGATTCGTGGTCAATATAATAAACAGACATAAAAGAGCCTTCAGATCTTTTTCTAAAAGAAAAGGAATATACATTGGAAATATAAAAAGCTGATGTTGAATATGAATGAGGCCAACTGTTCACACTGCCAAAATAAGCAAGAAGCTCTGGAGCATGTCATTTTTTTAAAAAACATGGGACAAGGCCATGTTAAGCAGACTTTAAAGGTCTTAGTATGAATGCCCCCCATGCACCACCAAGTCCATTCCTCTCCACTCTGTCTTGTGTGTCTCATGTAGTTGAGCTCCTTGGTATAGCTAATAGCATCCATCTAAAAGCAATGGAGCCTTAGTTCAGATGTGCTATTTTGAATCATTTCTGAACCAAACACAACTAACTCAAAGAAGTTGGGCAGATTCCAAATCTCATTTCAGTAATTTGAACATGATTACAGCATAAATATCCCTCTGAAATATGGGCTTGTTTTGAAACATTTTTTTTTTTACTTCATACAATTGTGGATTTTTGAGGAACGTACGTCTAAGTGTTCTGATGAAATGTCAATTGTACTGCTTTAGTTTTCATAACTTGATAATGGCTAACTTTTTATTTTAAAAATCATTTTGCTGCATGGTGCTCTGAGTGGTTCATTTGTACTTCAAACAGTTTTTGGAACATTTGATGTTCCATGCTGACAATAATTTAGAAAAAAAATACATTACTGAACAGCTACAACTTTGGCAAGTCAAGTCATTAGTCACCAACAGCACTAATCTCTATGATAAATAATTTCAAGCCCAGACAAAAACAGCTTTATTGGAAAAAAACTTTGTAAGTAAATCCCACTTTTTCTGTTATTCAAACTTTATGTCTCCCATTGTTTGCTGCACAATCTGGTTAGAAGTGAATGAACAATTAAATATATTTGCTAGGCAACAAAATAAAGGATATCTAAAGTGGCAGTTTATTTTTGAAAGATTATGCTTTAATGTTTGCAGGGTCCAATTGATTTGGCAACTAAATACAGTGCAGTGATTTCTATGCATTCCATGAATTCAATAAGTAGGATGCAAAATATGAAAGTATGCACTAGAAAATAATACACTTAGGTAGTAACTAAGCAGGAAGTAAATCTCACTGAAAGAAGTGGGATTAACTTCCCAATAATGGACTGTGATGACTCAGTGTGCTACATGTTGAACATGAAAATAACACCCAAACTTGTAGGTCAATCAATACCATTTGCTATCCCTCTCCCCATGATATTTGATAATGCTTGCTTATGGGAGCATAAAAAAAAGTACCTCCCTGGGTCACATTCCAAATCGTTGACTGGAGAATGACATAAGTAACTACCATATTAACGCTACCTGGATCTTACAGGAGATGACAGGCAGACCAGTACCAAGTATCTTATCTATTCCCTACGGTGTCTTTGAAACATCAGATTAGAATTAACACCAGGATTGCTTTCAAAGATGTAGTCAATTGGTTGGGCTGTCTCAGTGAAAAATATTTATACCAATCCCCTTTGTTCAGAAACATCAACTAAAAACTCCTGTCAGTAGCTATGCATTTTTCTTACAGTGATAAAAGGAGTAAGCAGGAGGTATCATTGCAATGTAACAGCATATAAGAGAGGAAGCATTCTATCCAGCCCCACATAGGAAAAAAATTGCTCAATATTGGAGTGTCCTCAGCAATAGCAGTCAACAAATGCTTGTTGAGTACAGTGTAGACATTCTGGTATTCCATACATTAAAGCAGATGTCAATGGGGAAAAGTTCAGCCTTGGATAGATACTTTGAAGTCTGGCATAAAATGTGTAGCAACTCCTCTACAATCCGATATGGAAGCCATCAACAAAAAAACAATCAGATAACAAGCAATGAGATGACATCGACAAGCATTTCATTTAGTGTTGTTTAACTTAAAATGAACATGTGAAAGAACATTTGCTGTACTGCAGGGATTTCTTTAACACAGTTTGAATGCTACATACCACCTGTTTTCAAAATCCCTGGACTAGTTGTCATACTTTTTAAAGTCATTACTAGCATTAATACACCTGGTAAGGAGCTTTATATCATTTAGAGTGTCAGTAAAACCAGAGAAGGATGACAAGTGCTCCTCTCCCAATGGAAGTAAGGCTCATTGATTGCCAGTGTTCTAAAAGTCTTAATTCAGTTTTTCCTTTCCATGCCCAAATTAGACATATATGTTGGGATATATGTGTGGGAAGTGTATTATATGCATAAATCATTTCTCTGGCAGGAGGGGGGAACTTCTTTCTTTTATATTTTGTTTTTATTCTTAATATGCTACCTTCTGCCACCAATAAGATTATATGTATATGTAGGCACCAAGGCAATGATGCTGGTAAAGAGGAGAAAGAAGAATAAACCTCTCAGAAACTCAGCTACTTGGGGTTCACACCATAAAATACACTATCTTTGTGTGTCACCTTTCTTATATTTGTTTGTTGCAGGGTTCAGTTATAAATGTCTGTATATGTCTCTTTGATGTATAACCCTATACTGTAGTCAGTATGTGGCTTCAAAATAATCTCCAGCCGACTTTCAAGAATGTATCTTCAGTCTTGTAACTTTGACACAATACTTCAAAATATTAGTTGAAACAAAGAAATGTTTATTTATGAAGTCTTGTGCACATAAAGTGTATTTGTTAAACAGTACTTTACTTCAGTTCCTCCTTGATATTGTTACATCTGTCTTTTACTCTTGTGAATACATAAAACTGATACTATATAACTTTCAGAACAGTTTAACATATGTGAACTTGGTTAGGTAACTTCCTTCTCTCTCAAATGTAATTCCTTCTCAGCCTTCTTACTGGATAACTTATCTTATATATCTTATAGTAATTTCTTTCCATCAATAGTCTGACTGAAATGTATTCTCAAAGAACTCTCTGTCTCTCAGTTCCACCTGACTGAGGACTTAGACACAAATTAGTCTGTTATTACTTCAGTGCTACAACTGAAGGCTTTGAGTCCCCCTCGGGGTGAGAAAAGCGATATATAAATGCTGTAAATAAAGAAATAAGGCATAATCCTATGCAAGGATCTTCTTTCCTCTAGCTCACAGACTAGATATTAATTCAAAATTGCCCCTTTATTACTTTAATATAACGGCTGAGGACTCAAACTTAAACTAGGAACTTCTTCACTCTAGCTCCTCTGGCTAGAGACTGGCTCATTTTTAAAATGTCCCCTCTTTTTCTCGTAGTTAGCTCCACCCCTTTTCCTACTAGCCACTCTAAAATTGATACATTTCTACTGCAGTGGCTCCGCAACCATGGTGACGCATCGACCAATTATATGCAGCCAACTCTTGCCTGCCCTTGTCATAATATCAACAGTAATAAACACAAACAAAACCTCCATTACAATTAGTCATTCCATTTCATATGTCCTTTCCAATAATGTAATACAAATACATTATTACATGTCACTATCTTATAAACAAAAATATTAACATAATTTGGTCAAAACATAATTGTTATATTTCCACACATAGTCGAGAGTTCAATTTATTTTTTAAAGTAATTATTTTCAAATTTCACCACCCACCCACCCCACTTTTAGGTTGGAAATAGCAACCTTCCACAAGCCTCCTATACTAGTTATTTGTTATGTGTATAATTGAGATTGCTTACTATATTGTGTGTATATATTGGTATGCAGTTTTTCCCTTAATTCTATGTTGTTACAGGTTGTGGGAGAGACTACAGACCATGTGACCCTGATCTTAGAATGTTCAGAGTGAGACTCCATTTTAGAATGGTTTGAGTTAGAAGTTAGTTGGCGTCAGTTAAGTCAGAAGTCACTTGAGGTAGGTGTCAAAGTGGGATGATAGTCAGTATGCTGCAGTGAGATGTTCAGTTATATGAGTCTGTTTGCAGCAGATGTATAGTACAGCATTGTATAGTCAATTGAAGTATAGTGCAGTATAGTACAGTTTTAAGTGTAATTCAGTTAACATGAAACCAATAAGCAACGTACCTGTATGCGAAATACAGGAAGTTTGTAAATAAATCAACTATGTTATTTTTTTTAATAAAGACAACTTTTTTTGGTCTTTTGAGAGCATGATTTAAAAGCAATATATTTTATGGGGGAATAGATTTTTGGGGGGCAACTGAAATAACATTTCTGAAGATCTGCTATATATTTTGTACATTGCCATATCTTTCAAAGAGATAACTAGGTATATCAGTCTAACAGCTGAGAAGCCTAAATTGCCTTTCATGAATACTAGTGGATATTTACTACTAAGGAGAAGATTGACTCAAGTGAGTTTTGAACTCTTCTTAGGAAGATCATACTTTACAAAAGGTTACGAACTCAAACAAGGTCATGCTTTTCCAAAAGGTTATGATTATTCCAAATAGTGTGAATACCAATTAATCTCCAAAAGGGCCATGCTTCCAAAAGCCTGTGGAGATTCCTGGTTTTCCCAATACAGAAACTTAATAGTTACATTGTTGCTAAAAGCATGATGGTCATCATAATGAGAGGAAGAATATGAATGTCAGGGTGGGAGGGTGTATTACTGCTTCCAGCTACTTAGAAGGGCAAGCTCTAGTTCTAGACTTACATGATGGCAGTGTTTGCCCTAGCTATACTGTACAGGACATTACTAGACCTTCAGGCCTGTGTATTCATGATTACATATAAAATAAAACTCTACACCAAGAAGTACTAATAAATTTGTAAAATTGATGTTTTTACTCACACTTGCTTGTCTTGTCTGACAACTTATTTCACTTTTCCTACGTATATGGATGGTCATGTCCATTGTATTACTGGCAATTAGTTTTGCTAAGCATTGTTTTGAGTTTCAATATTGTTGTTTTATATTTTTATGTTTTATTTAATTGTATTTTTATTTGGGAGTTTATATTTTACTATACTCTTATTTTAATTGTGTTTTTGTTTTAATTGATTTTTTGGTTTTATGTGTTATGGGCATTTTGACTCCCCGTGTCCCTTTGGGGAGTTGGTGGTGGGGTATAAGAATAAAATATTATTATTATTATTATTATTATTATTATTATTATTATTATTATTATTTCTACCTTCTAAAGACCTGTTACATGAATTTACTTTTATAAAATGGGTTAAAGAACATTGGAGAGTTAATCTTTCCTTTCCTGAAGTCACCCCTCAAGAATAATCTTCAATGCATTATTTTGGGTTTTCACATAACACAGCATCTCATGTTTCCCATTTGAAAACCACAATAGCAAGAAAGTTTTATACTTGATGGGGAGAATAAGAATCTTTCAGAAATAAGCCAAAAGCATTGTGTCTTGTTTTTCAATCTTGCTGACACTTTATAATTGTCTTTGTGTTTTGTGAGTGGCAGAAAACTAGTAAGAAAGAAGAACTGTCTGTCAAAATGGTATAAAAAATTACTAACTGTTAGTTTGTTAGCCCCGATCTAAGATTCTAGGTCTTCAGTCAACAAAAGACTGCAAATTACTGTGGGGAATAATATTTGCTTCGTGCTTCAAAAGAGAAGACAAGATTAAACAGGAAGTTTTGAACAGTTCAAAAATAAACACTTTTTAAAAAGTGAGTCATCAAATGTTAGCAAGTAGACAGGCTTATTCTTTATTTTATTCCTCATGCTCTGAAATATAACTTCAGAAAGCTGAAGGATTTTTGTTTTGTTCTTTAAAAGATTAGCAAAACTCTTTCCCTATCCACTGAATTAACCCTTCAAAAAGAGAGAAAGATCCTAAAGGCACCAGATCCCATTTGACCTTGGAAGCTAAGCAGGGTCAGCCTTAGTACTCGAGAGACTGCTAAGGAATACCAGGTGTTGTATTTCAGAGAAATAAGAAATCCTTGAGGTCTCCATAAACTGACAGGTGACATGAAGGAACACACACACACACACTGTATATATTGTAGCAGGATGGGTAAATAGGCGTCACAAACCCCAGAAAGTTACTTTTAAGAAGAACTGATGGTATTGTTTAATTTATGGTAGTCATATTTACTGTTGGTTGCATTTTACTGTATTGAATATTTGCCACTGTATGTTGTTAACCGCCCTGAGTCCCTATTGGGGAGATAGGGCAGGATATAAATAAAGTTTATTATGATTATTTTACTAAAGAATTAGAATGATGCACTGGGATTACAAAGGCCTCTATATTTATCTTCATTAGTAATTCCTAACATTATTGACAAATTTGAAAGATGAAATGCTAAATTCATGTAATATCTTTTTTTTAGTATTGGAGTTGGGTAAAATCCACAGCACAGGTAAGCTACCAAGCATAAGATCTCAGTGGAAATGAGTTACACTTTAGATTCCAAGTTCATTGTAACAGAGGGACCTATACTATGCATTATGCTGTGCAAGAAATTGAATGATGCTTGTACTTAAGTACATTCAGACATAAGGAAATCAAATGCACACAACAGTATCTGTGGCTTATACATGAGCTTGGACCCCATCATCACAGGTACTAAAATTCAGATGGAAGCCAGCTCAAGATCAAGGTCAGAGTGCCTTCACCCTCAATGAGACTTCCAACTCCCTTCCAGCAAGAAACTGTGTGTTCAAAAACTCACTAAAAATTCTGGAGCAAGCTATAAAATCCTCTGAAGCCAATCACTATAGAAAAAAATGCAGTGCTACGAGTCAGAAGATACATGTGAAGCATTTAGATAAATAAGCTTAATGTGTCCACAGTTGCAGAGTGAACCCAAATACATAGCTCCAGTGGAAAATACCCACTGGTATATACCTGCAGCAAGGAAAGTCCAGCATTCCTATGAGAATGCCCAATTGCCCTCTAGTGCCTTGCTCTTCTAAATCAAGTGCTGATCAGTGTATTTTTCTGGAGAAGTAATCCTGTATCTGGATGCATCTGAAATCAGAGAAGCTTTATGGACTCCTTTGTAGCTTTTAGCTGGTTCATGGGGTGCCTGTGTAGTCACTCCTAAGTGAAACAGTTTTCTTTAATCCACATCCTGATCCAGATTAATTGACTGTGTAGACAGATGTTTGCTTTTCTTACTTAACTGATGTTGGTTTTTCTTCTTAATATAAAGAACCATCATCTTTGACTATATAAACATGTTGTTTTCAACCAAGAATTAATCATCATATCTGATCATGTCAATAGTTCAGCAGTTCATGAATTCTTCACTTCCTTTTGTAGTTTTCCATAATGCCATTTTCTCAAGTTCCAATTTTCTTAGGGTTGTGTCTTCAGTCTTGGCAAGCCTTAATATGCCCTTGTCAAACCCCATTCATACACTCATCATACAATTATCATTTAATCCACACATCATATTTATCACATACCAAACAACTATACGGTTCCAGCCCAGCTTACTTATCCAAACATATCTCCTGCTACATTCCACCTCATAGTCTAAGATCTGCTGGTGAGGCCCTGCTCTCAGTCCCACCAGCTTTGCAAACACATCTGGTGGGGACAAGGGACAGGGCCTTCTCAGTGGTGACCCCCCCCCCTTGTGGAATTTGCTCCCCAGCGAGATTAGATTGGCGTCCTCCCTCCTTTCCTTCAGGAAAAAACAAAAATTGTGGTTTTGGACCAGGCCTTTGGCTAGTGGGTGCAGCAGCACTTTGAACATGGAACTGGACCTGATGACTGCTACGATAATTTGGAAACGGATATCTGATTATGTGATTGTGTGATGATACAATTAATTGTTACTGTTTTTAACTTTTATGTATTTATGGATTTATACTGGTGTTATTGATATTGTGGCATCAAATTGCTGCCTATGTTAGCTGCCTATGTTAGCTGAGTCCCCCTCACCTGGGGGGGTTGAGAAGGGCGGGATAAAAATGCTGTAAATAATAAATAAATAAATAAATAAATAAATAAATAAATATTTACCTGGAAACATATGTGTATGCCTGCACGTGCCTGCATGAATATGTGTATTCTTAAAAAAAACATTAATAATAATAATAATCATCATCATCATCATCATAGACTTTATGTTTCACCCGCCCTCTCTCCCCAAGGGGACTCATATCTACATCCCATTTTTTCCTTTGTGTTTGAAAAACTTCTGATCTACATCCTCTGCCTTCAAATTCATTGCCCTCAAAATCTCTTTTAAAAATATGGTTTTTATAATAGCAGCACTAGTACACAGTTGCACTCTTTGCCATAAACCCCAAACAGAAAAGGAATATAAGTGAATGAGGATGTACTATCAAACCCAACTCCAAGCTTTAAGCAGTGTGAGGTCTCTGGATTAGCCCTAAGAAGTTCTAATAATATTAGTGATTCGTTATCTATTATCAATTCCCTTGTCATACTCCAGGTTCCAGATTAAAGTACCATACTGGGTCTAGTATTTGGCTGTAGAAAACTTTGTACAAAATATACCTGCTACAGAAGCATGGTTGCCAGCAACTTTCTACTCCTAGCAAAATATTTTTCCCTAGCTTCAGCAGAAAATCACAAGATCAAAAGTTCATACAGAGGAAAGCCAAGCATTTAATTATCCTCAGCACAGCTGAATTCAAAAGATTAAAAAGCTCAAGTTTAAAAAGTTAGCCATAATTTGCACTGTCGATATTTTTCCCCACCCCCATATCATAGGAATTAACACTTACAAGCCTCAAATATTATCCCTTTATATTGTTATATTATCAAAAAGTTCAATCATACAGTTTCATATGGTAACCAAGCAATAGTTTCTAGACAAAGTAAACAGGATTTCCAGCTTGAGTCAACAGGAGGGAAAGGCAGCTTCTGCCCTCTAATGTAAGGGAATTTGAACTACACAAGCAAATTCTGAATATGAACAGACTCATGCTTTCTGCTTCCATTCCAAATACAGAGAGGTTTACACCAGTCTCTGATAATGGGGAAAATGACAAGTCAATGTCAAATAGCTTCTAGTGTTTCAGAAGTGAGGGATATGTGGTATTAATGAGTAACATTTGGCACATATTTCATTGCCTTGATGAAGTCTGGATAAAAGGGGAAAATGTTTACAATTGGACACAGAAAAGGCATCATGTGGGAGAGAATTTCTGCATCCAGGGCTATAATTTTCTGGAATTTACACCAGATATACAAATGAAATCCTGTGCATCTAGCTTAGCTAGGACTAACCCATCAAGCAATTGAACTTTCTACTTCAATAGGAATGTTATGTACTGGATTAATGAATATGCTATGCTACAATTGTTATACTCTGGTTCTTATTCACTGCTGCTTGTAGATTTTTATACTAACAGAGATTAAATGTTGTCAAATTGTTGCATATGTGGGTATAAGCATTGAGCTATGTAGGAAGTGAAGAGGCTTGCAGGATTATGCTGTAATGTTCACTTGGGCAGGAAAATTAGGTATAAGAAGGGTTCACCAATATGTTCATGGTTTTGAGTTAGCATAGGGGAGAGACTGATCTGTAATCTGAATTTCTATACTTTGGGAAGTATTACTCCAAGCATAATTTTCTGCTTTTTTTCTTTCTTTGAGAAGCTATATACTTCCAGGCATACACAAGTACATAAGATTTTGTCCTATTCTAAATATGGATGTTTTCAGTGTAAAGATACAATCAACCTTGTTATCCACTGGGGTTTGGTTCCAGGATGCCCTATGGGCAACAACATACATGAATACTCAAATCCTATACAATTGCATAGTATGGTAAAATCAAGATGATTTTTTAAAAAAAATGAAGGCATGGATTGCTAAATCTATGGATACAGAGTTCATGGATACAGAATCCGTTGACACAAGGGGACAACTATATTTCTATTTCTAAAGAGAAATAATCATCTTAAGAAATACCTGTATTATTATTTAAATATGATCATCTGTCTGGATTTTAGGAAGCCTACTGAATAATTGAAATTACATCTTCAGAAAGTTTCATGTTTGGCTTAGAAATTGTCTCAGAAGAAAATGCAAATATCAACTCTCCTTTGAATGTATGCTTAAATAAAAAGAACCTCAATCTTTTTTTATCCCCTTCCTCTACATTCCATACTTAGGGAGGATGATGTCAGCAAGCCAAGGACTAATTGCTAATTACTTGCTAGTTTCCCTCTCTTTTCATGATGTATGATTAAAGTAGCAAAGCAAGTTACAGCAGCACACACTCATTTGCCATTCCCACTGCCAGCTCCAGATGCTCTTAACATGAAATAACAGCACAAGTATTGATTTCAAGACATAGAAGTGTGGGAGTAAAGTCACTGTACAAAGAAGCTAAGACAGTAGTTCTCAACCTTCTTAATGTCGCGACCCCTTAGTACACTTTAGTACAGTTCCTCATGTTATGGTGACCCCCAACCATAACATTATTTTTGTTGTTACTTCATAACAGCAATTTTGCTACTGTTATTAATCATAATGTTAATATCTGACATGTAGGATGTATTTTCATTCACTAGACCAAATTAGGCACAACAGTTTTCCTCTCCCCAAGAAATGGGGAGAGAAAAAACATTTGTCTGCCTCACACGAGGCAGGGAGGAGTTCTGGAGGAACCCTCCAGAACATCCGGGGGCGTGGCCTGCTAGCACAGGCCAGGCCCTCCCAGGCTCATTCCGCGCCTGGAAGTTGGGGAGAGAGGTCGCAGAGAAGAGCGAAGACAAGAAGCCTGAAGAGGTTCAGCAAAGAAGAGAAGAAAAGAAAAGAGGTTAAGGGGATAAGAAGAGCATCTACAGGTCTGTACAGGGGTCCTGGGGGAGGGAGGCTTCACCCACCCCCCACCCCTCCCGGACGAAGGCTGGGTGCTTCAAAGCCCTTCACAGAGGCCTTGGTTATGGCAAACAAGGGCGCACGTGGCCAGGGGCCTGGAGCTGGGCGGCTTGGCATGCGGCTAGCTCGCAGCGTCAATTTTGGGCACCGTCCGGGCCGTTGATGGAGGCCATTGTGGGAGATGGGGCGGCCGCCATTTTAGGATAGGCCCAATTTCGTTTGCCACATGGGGCAAAATGAAAGTGAAAGTTATTTCAATTACTTTATTTTGGGCCGGATGCGTGTTATATGTAGTAGGTATGATGTTAAATATACACAGGTAATAGGGGAGTTATACCCTTGGCTACAGAGGTTGCTGACCTAAGGTCGATAGTTCTTATTTGGGAGCAGAGCGAGCTCCCGATGTTAGCCACAGCTCCCAAAAAATGGATCAGGGAGAGAGCTCCTGCTGTTAGATCCAGCTTTTGATACCAAAAAATTAAAATAAAATAAAATAAAAATTATTAGTTTAAATAGGATCAGAGGGGGAGCTCCTGCTGTTTGATCCAGCTTCTGATACAAAAAAATGGATCAGGGAGAGAGCTCCTGCTGTTAGATCCAGCTTCTGATACCAAAAAATTAAAATAAAATAAAATAAAAATTATTAGTTTAAATAGGATCAGAGGGGGAGCTCCTGCTGTTTGATCCAGCTTCTGATACAAAAAAAAATGGATCAGGGAGAGAGCTCCTGCTGTTAGATCCAGCTTTTGATACCAAATAAAATAAAATAAAAATTATTATTTTAAATAGGATCAGAGGGGGAGCTCCTGCTGTTTGATCCAGCTTCTGATACCAAAAATAATAATAATAAAATAAAATAAAAAATATTATTTTAAATAGGATCAGAGGGGGAGCTCCTGCTGTTTGATCCAGCTTCTGATACCAAAATAAATAAATAAATAAATAAATAAATAAATATTATTATTTTAAATAGGATCAGAGGGGGAGCTCCTGCTGTTTGATCCAGCTTCTGATACAAAAAAAATGGATCAGGGAGAGAGCTCCTGCTGTTAGATCCAGCTTTTGATACCAAATAAAATAAAATAAAAATTATTATTTTAAATAGGATCAGAGGGGGAGCTCCTGCTGTTTGATCCAGCTTCTGATACCAAAAATAATAATAATAAAATAAAATAAAAATTATTATTTTAAATAGGATCAGAGGGGGAGCTCCTGCTGTTTGATCCAGCTTCTGATACCAAAATAAATAAATAAATAAATATTATTATTTTAAATAGGATCAGAGGGGGAGCTCCTGCTGTTAGATCCAGCTTCTGATACCAAAAAATAAAAATTATTATTTTAAATAGGATCAGAGGGGGAGCTCCTGCTGTTTAATCCAGCTTCTGATACCAAAAAAAATGGATCAGGGAGAGAGCTCCTGCTGTTAGATCCAGCAATGAAGTCAAATGGGAAGGGATCAATAAGCCCTGTCGCGGGCCCTGGCCATAAGTATTGCAAGCTCCCGATGGGAGCCTTAACTTATGTGACCTCCCAATGGTACAGTCTTTGCCAGTTGCTACAGGTGAGCTCCCTTGGTTAGCCCCAAATTAGGTTGGCCTTACAGTCGGCCTGTATACTCAAAAAGGAAAATGACTAGAGCAATAAGCCCAGTGGCAGGCCTGGGTTGGTATAGGGGGGCGAGCTCCCGCGGTTAGCCTCTACTTATGTAAACCTTATAGTGGGACTAATTGCAAATGTGAGTAGATCAATAGGCCCCAACGATAGGCTCTGGCTACTGGGGTGCGGGTGAGCTCCGGTTGTCAGCCCCAACTTGTGATAACCTCACAGCAAGACTCAATGCAAATGGGAGTAGATCAATAGGCCCAATGGTAGGCTCCGGCTACTTGGGTGCGGGGCGAGCTCCTGATGTCAGCTCCAACTTGTGATAACCTTACAGCAAGACTCAATGCAAACGTGTTGCCCTATATGTTTAGATATATATAAGGGACAAAGTCTTCGTCAATTTGTTATACTGGCGCTATATACTTATTGACACAGTCACTGGTTATTTTTCTTTCAGGATGGCGCCGAAGAAGAATGTGGGCGGCCCTAAAGGATTACAGGGCCAAGGCCTTGTTTAAATATCAAAATATAATATATGGGGCATATGTCAACTACACTGGTCAGGCGTGGCTTGTTTACGATAGCCGCTTTCGTTCTGAGGCTGCCATGATGCCTAACAAGCGATGGGACCTCATCGACAGTCAATTGTGGATGGAGGTAATGAATACAACCAGAGCAGTTTCTGGTGAGAAGGCCGATAGCGGCCATACTATACAAAACACTAAAGAGAGACAGCCCTTTTGACAGGGAGGCCCAGCACAACAGCTGCAAAGACAAAAGGGTATGTGCTGGGAATACGCGGCCCAGGGGGCTTGCGCCCGCGAGGACTGTAATTATCAGTATGGGGCATATGTCAACTACACTGGTCAGGCGTGGCTGGTTTACAATAGTCGCTTTCGTTCTGAGGCCGCCACGATGCCTAACAAGAGATGGGACCTCATTGACAGTCAATTGTGGATGGAAGTAATGAATACAACCAGAGCAGTCTCTGGTGAGAAGGCTGATAGCGGCCACACTATACAGAACGATACGGGGAGTCAGCCCTTTTGGCAGGGAGTCCCAGCACAACAGCCGCAAAGACAGAAGAGTATGTGCTGGGAATACGCGGCCCAGGGAGCTTGCGCCCGCGAAGACTGTAAATATCAGCACGCCTGTACAATATGCCAGGGTAACCACGCAACCAATAGTTGTTACAAGGGAAAACCCACAAGAATTGGGCCAAGAGGCGCTCAGTTCAATAGTAAAAACCCAGGACAGGTGAATGTTCAAAGGGGGCCCCAGCCCAATCAAGGCGGGTCCCTTAGTTGCTGGCCGGAAAGATAGCCTTACAGAGCTGCAGCAAATTACTTGCTTCGCGGCTTTAGGAGGGTTTTCAGATCCCGGCCCGTGGGCCACGTTCCCCCCCCCCCCCCAACTTTTGTAGCATCCAATTTAAAAATCGGTTATAGGCCTAGAAGCTGGGGTCATGAAAAAGATAGATAAGGAGATTAAGGAAGGCAGGGTTTTGGGCTTTGGTGCGTTAATAGGGCCACAGTACGGTCGTTAACGCTCGGGACTTAAGCAACTATGGCCCAGCCTGTGCACATCATATTATGAACAGGTTTTATATCATGCGGCGGCGTGGACTGCATGTTTTGCAACTACACGTGAGTGAATTGGTGACATTAGCCAATAACGATACCTCACACCGCGCACTTTTGGTTTCCGACTTCAAAGTTTTTCAAGATAGTGTGGAAATAAGAATTAGAACTTCCAAAACAGACCAGAAGTTACGTACGGTCAGTTTCAGCCTAGTTATCATTATCGTCACAGGCCACGCAGGGCTGGCACATAGAAGAAGGGTTCTGGTCTGCGGACAGTTATGTCTTCTGGGCAGTGAGAGAGGCCCACAAGACTGCCTATGGCCAGCACTTGGGTCTCTCTTCCACGGCAACGGTGGAACGGAGAGGCACGAGAAGCCTGCGTTGGGACGGTTTGTGCCCTTTGTTGTTTGATGCCGGGAGTGGTTCTCCTCCTGATGTGTTGGTTATCCACCTCGGTGGTAACGATTTGGGCCTGTTAACAGGCAAAGCCCTCTTTTTGCAAGCACGGGCGGACATTCGAAGGATTTGGTGGTCATGGCCCAGGGTGCACGTCGTTTGGTCTGCTATCATACCTCGTCGCAAGTGCAGAGGCGACGTGGGAAGGCTTGAGGAAGCCAGAAAACGAGTGACTCAGGCCATGTGATTATCATACCTCGTCGCAAGTGCAGAGGCGACATGGGAAGGCTTGAGGAAGCCAGAAAACGAGTGACTCAGGCCATGTGATTATCATACCTCGTCGCAAGTGCAGAGGCGACGTGGGAAGGCTTGAGGAAGCCAGAAAACGAGTGACTCAGGCCATGTGATTATCATACCTCGTCGCAAGTGCAGAGGCGACATGGGAAGGCTTGAGAGAGCCATGAAACGAGTGACTCGGGACATGTGATTGTTCTGATCCATCAGAGGGGTCGTTACATTGAGCACCCAAACAGCACTCGTGACGACGAGAGGTTGTATCGGGGTTTTGGAGTACATCTTTCGGAATTGGGCAACCAACGGTTTCGGCTAGATTTACAGGAAGGTATTTTAGGGGTGTTGGAGGAATTGGTGGGGGCGAAATGGACATTTGCCCCCAATCCGTGGCGTAAATAGATAGGGAAATTCCTTTAGTCGGTGTGCACCTAGGGCACCCCTTTAAGGGGTGAAAGGCCCTTAAGTTAAACACTCACCTACAGTTTAAAGGGGTGAGGTGTAGTTAATGGCCTTTAATGGGAAGGAGTCTCGATACAAGAGCTCTGGAAGAGACTCCTCATTCCTTTCCCTTGATGGTGATACGGTTTGATTACCGAAACCCAGGTGCTTCGCCCGGAAATTGTTATTACGGGTAGTGATACTACCTGGGTTAGGTTACACCAGTTCCTTACACCCTTGAGTTAAGTTAAGAACTTAAATAGGTAACGTTAAATAAAAGTTGCCCAATTTGAATCCAAAGCATTGGTGTTGTGTCTTTTATTCTCGTGTGTTTCTTCGTGGGTTGGCAGACAACAGTTTTCCTCTCCCCAAGAAATGGGGAGAGAAAAAACATTTGTCTGCCTCACACGAGGCAGGGAGGAGTTCTGGAGGAACCCTCCAGAACATCCGGGGGCGTGGCCTGCTAGCACAGGCCAGGCCCTCCCAGGCTCATTCCGCGCCTGGAAGTTGGCCCACCACTCCCGCCCATTAACAGTATATCTTGCGGTTGCCTGCGGAACCGGGTAGGAATTTTTTCCTCTTCTTGTTTTATAGGGGGGGGGGGGTTTGCCTACCCTATACTGTTTAGGGGCTAGATAGAGGAAGTGGGCTACGCTTTAAATAGGCCAGGCGTAAATAGATAGGGAAATTCCTTTAGTCGGTGTGCACCTAGGGCACCCCTTTAAGGGGTGAAAGGCCCTTAAGTTAAACACTCACCTACAGTTTAAAGGCGTGAGGTGTAGTTAATGGCCTTTAATGGGAAGGAGTCTCGATACAAGAGCTCTGGAAGAGACTCCTCATTCCTTTCCCTTGATGGTGATACGGTTTGATTACCGAAACCCAGGTGCTTCGCCCGGAAATTGTTATTACGGGTAGTGATACTACCTGGGTTAGGTTACACCAGTTCCTTACACCCTTGAGTTAAGTTAAGAACTTAAATAGGTAACGTTAAATAAAAGTTGCCCAATTTGAATCCAAAGCATTGGTGTTGTGTCTTTTATTCTCGTGTGTTTCTTCGTGGGTTGGCAGACAAATACCCAATATGCCCAAATTTGAATACTAGTGGGGTTGGCGAGGGGGATTGATTTGTCATTTGGCAGTTGTAGTGCTGGGGCTTATCATTAACCTACAATCAAAAAGCATTCTGAACTCCACCAATGTTGAAACTGAACCAAACTTGGCATACAGAACTCCCATGACCAACAGAAATTCTGGAAGGGTCTGGTGGGCATTGACCTTGAGTTTTGGAGTTCTAATTCACCAATATCCAGAGAGCACTGTGGACTCAAACAATGATAGATCTGGACCAAACTTGGCACAAATTCTCAATATGTCCCAATGTGAACACTGGTGGAGTTTGGGGGGAATAGACCTTGACATTTGGGAGTTGTAGTTGTTTAGATTTATAGTTCACCTACAATCAAAGAGCATTCTGTACCCCACCAATGATATAATTGGGCCAAACTTCCCACACAAAACCCCTATGACCAACAGCACATACTGTGTTTTCTGGTGGTCTTTGGCACCCTCTCCGACACCTCCCTCATGATCCCCTCCCCAGGGGTCCTGACCCCAGGTTGAGAAATGCTGAGCTAAGACATTGCTAGGTGCCATATTCACTGGAATCAGGTTTGTTCACTTGAAAGCCAATTTATAGGTTGATTAGACATATTAGCCAGCCACACTACATTTTGAAATGGTGTCTTGGGTGGGGGATGACATGCACTTGCTTTCAAATTCATTCCTGCATATTATACCAAACGTAACATCTTGTTGGTCCATTTCAAGTTCCAAGAACTGAATTATTTATTTCACATCTGCACATGTATTTGCCATCAATCATACAAAGCTAAAAGGTGTTTAGAATACCCAGAATCTCATCTTCATGGGGCCAGTAGTAAACAAGCTCATCTGAAGAATGAGCTTCATGGGGCCAGTAGTTGATAAACAAGCTCATCTGAAAAGTATGTAGTACTCAAATAGCACCAGTTTGAAAACTGAAGAATCAAAGTAGCATACAAGAACTGATTATTTACAAAGTTGGTTATGCTTCTTTTATTTATTTTTTAAAACTATCCATGCTTACTCTTTAAATTAAGGATAAGTAACTTGAAGACTATAACCTACATTTAAACCCCCAAAGGCACAGTAAGGTCACTATTTTTTTTAAAAAAAATACATTTTTTTATTTTCTAGCACTCCTAATATTATTAGTTTTTGGATATCATGCTGCCCTTGCCTTTGGTCCTGAAGCCCTGAGGAGTGGTGAGGGGAGAGACCAGCACCAATAATACAACAAGCAAGACATACACAATATTACTGTGTATAGAGCCATCTGTCTAACATATGCATGCAAGCTCACAGACTACACAGACTGCACTGGAGTGACTCAAGCTTTGGATCAATAGAAAAACACAGCCAGAAGCTATTCAAGTTCTAGAGAACTATCTGTATGTTTCTTTCATTTGGGCCTAATCTTCATGGTGCATATAAAATAAACTCAAAATAGCAATTACTACAAGACGTTTCTGGTGTAAAATATGATTTAATTGAACATAATAATGATGATTGGATCAGATGGTGGATTAAAGCAGAGAAAAGCTTTCAAACTGTTCTATCTGTTGTGAGGACTTTCAGGTCATGTCAGAATAGTTCTGCAAGATCCTAAGATTTTCCAGGCACATCGAGCCCCTCTCACATAATGAATGACTCACAGCTTGATATGAAAAGCTAAAGATTTTAAGCAGAACAATCACCACATACTCCTTTTCCCACAGGTTGGAAACAGAAATTGTGGTGGTGAAAGAATTAGCAGGCCAATTAATTTCACACATTGTTAGCTTACAAGTCATCGTACCTGGAATGATTATATGCCAGATGAGGAGTCTAATTCCTTTCTAAATGCTATATGGATTTTGATCTTTGGAAATGGTAATACTTACCAATCAGATTTGTATCTTCCCAATGAATGTGCAGATCAGATCTTACTTCAGCTTCATAGATCTGTGCATAAATTATATGGAATAAACAGCTGATTATACTTATGTCATTGTATTTATGCTTATGTATTGTTGTCTGCATGTACCACTTGGAGTGCTTCTATGAGCCACCTCGAGTCCCTTTGGGGAGATACAAACAAAGATTATTATCTGAGTGAACACATCTAAAGATCACTAGAATTAGAACAATTCAGTCCCATTTTAGCTAAAATGTGTAAAAAAGAGTCCAGGGGAGGAAGGACTCTGCCAAAGTTATTTTAAGAGCACACCAGGAAAAAGCCCTTTGACACTGTCTGAACTAGATGAAAGTAAATCAACTGAAAAAAATTAATTTCCTTGATCCTCCAATTTTGACTCAATTCCAAATAAAGCCTCTGTTAAATTTAGTTACAAATCAGGAGAAGAGCACTACTTTTATACTTAATATGCATAATTCAGCCATTCTATGTGATAATACATTACAATTACTATGTCAGTTGCCACCTAACTACACTTTTAAAATAGTAAGATTGAAATGTGGCTTCCTTGGTATAATTCAGAACAAAGAGAGTGCATTTGGGTATCATTAGTTACAGAAATATTGCAGCAACCAAATTTAAGCTGAATTTCAGTGTTAATATACATAAGAGCTATCAGGCAGCTTCTGGAGGGTCAAGGCTGATACTAGGGTGTATATATACACACAAACACTTTTAATATGAGTGAAGGAATGTTTTGCTGAATTCAGTGTGGGGTCTTCACTCACACAAAAGCAGAAACAAGGACAGATAGTAATCATTCCACTCTGCTACAACTGCTTGAAATCTGCTCCTGAGAGCTAGTGCTGGGATTCTGGGAGCTGTCCAAAACACCTTTCCCACCCTCAGCATAGGGGTGGGGAAGTGCTTGGCTCCCTTTTGGCGAAGGGAAGACAAAGAGTTTTTAAAAGTCCCAGTCAGGACTTGTTGTAGGTGGGGCCTAGAGGATGTGAGCCTAGTCCACTTCACTTGGCCTGAAGATGTTGACTGCAGTGCCACCACTGCAGTGCCACCACTGCAGTGAACTTGTCAAGGGTTGCCTCTCCATATTCTGCTGGGGGGAGGGGGAGGGGGAGGTTGCCTACCCTACACTGCGCATTTGAGCAAATTGGGTTGAGGGGGTCTTAAATATGCGTCAAACGTATGGCAGGCACATGCAGGTACTGGTGTGCACCACAGAAAGGGGAGTATACTACAGTCTCTAGTCTACCCATTACCTGGAGAGTCCCCATGGGAGCAACACATGGGTTCCATCTGGGAATTATGGTGTCTCGGCCTTGTCAGACGATGACGTGGTCATGCCGGGACTATTGCCTCATCTGATTAATAGCAAATTCATGTTCCAATTCATGTTCAAGTTCATAGTCAAGTTCAAATTCATGTTCAAGTTATGTTGAATCATAAATTGGATTGGATGATCACACAGAGATTGGTTGATAACATACAATAAAAGTTGCCCATAGTTAACCCACAACATGGTGTTGTCGGGTGATTTTGCCAGTTGGAGAGCAAAGAGCATCTATCCCACCCATCCCATATCTGTGTAAATGTTTCAGGGAAAGATAACGGCTTGAGCCCAGAGGTACTACTACAGACTGAAAAGATACTACAGTAGTAAATACACTGAGGCAAATTATATCATTATGATCTGTGTGCACTTCCCACCCCTGCCCACTATATACTTCCTTTCTTAAAATAAAAGTAAGCTGGGGAGGCAGTAATCTGTAGCAGATGGACAGCACAGGTAGGAGAGATGTCTTAGCCTTCTTAATCTAAGGCACAAAATGGTTTTTATTGGAAAGGATTAAAGAAAGTGAAAGGATTAAGCAACTTGCCCTCCTACATTTCAGCTGCAGTTTGTAAAAAAGAAACACACCAAGAGACGGACTCACATAAAACCAAATGTCCCATAAAGTTTTAGCCTCTCACATTTTCTGTCCCTAGCTGCCATCATTTTTTTAGAAACTTCAAGAACTAAAAATAAATATATTCCTGTGGGTTTTGGCTTTACTTCCAGGCAGGGTAGGAAATCTACCCTTGAAATTTCAGGACCATAAAAGGAGATCTCCTTTAGCTGTAACTAATCTTCTTTTGTCTACATAGTAATGGTTCAGTCACCTCCATTTGGACATATCATGGGCAAATCAGAGATGCAACTTCAACCATTCTGTATCCAAAGCTCTAAAGCCTTCAACTCTGTGTTTTTGTATAATATATATTTCACCATCTGATTCCTAAACCAAAAGTGCTCCACGCCATTACCAAACTGTCTCCCAATTGGATCTTGAGAGGCTGCTCCTGCTGATTGTAGAATTCTGGGGATTTTAGTCCAATAATGTAACTTTCTCAAGCCCAGCTCAAAGTAATGAAAGCTGTATGCAAAGCTACCAAAGAGTAACTGCTGCCTATCTCAAAGGAAAGTACATGGATATAACAGCTGAGAGAACATAGCATTAAATTGCTCCTAGAATGTACTTAAGGCTAGTTTTGGGGCTTCTCATGAGGCTGTCATCTCACAATAATTGCATTGATTAAGCAAACAGAGAGAATTGAAACCATCACTTCCACCTCCTCTCTCAAAATAGTGCTTTGGTTCAGCTTTGATAATGCAAGATCTCTGCAATCCTATCCACTTTTGCCTTATTAGGGGCATGCATTTTTAAAAATGCATTACTTATGAGATTACCTTTCATTGTTTTGCTCTTCAAATATTCCAACATGATATTTTCCTGGTCATGCTGCAATTTGCATTTGCAGTCGACTGTGCATAGTAATCTTTCCTTTGGCTGCTCTCACAAGATACGGTTCACTTTGTTCTGTTACTTATCATCCTGAGACAGTTAGTGATTACGTATTTTGAAGGGAGGGGCAGTGAAGGCTTAAGCATCAATCCTGCCCCTGCCCCTGCCCCTGCCCCTGCCCCTGCCCCTGCCCCTGCCCCTGCCCCTGCCCCTGCCCCTGCCCCTGCCCCTGCCCCTGCCCC
The DNA here is from genome assembly GCF_037176765.1 of Anolis sagrei. Lineage (NCBI taxonomy): Eukaryota > Metazoa > Chordata > Lepidosauria > Squamata > Anolidae > Anolis > Anolis sagrei. The sequence continues at coordinate 136,365,488 of NC_090023.1, forward strand.
TGCCCCTGCCCCTGCCCCTGCCCCTGCCCCTGCCCCTGCCCCTGCCCCTGCCCCTGCCCCTGCCCCTGCCCCTGCCCCTGCCAAGATATTTAAAATAACAGGGGCTTTCATTGGCCACTCTTAATCAAAACAATCAGTTAAAGCCAAAGTCCAACTTGTTTGGTTGGTTTGGCAGCTCCTTCACACTGAAATGTTGGTGGGTAAGACGTCATGTTAGATAGGAGTGGTGGTGAACCATGGTGCTTGCTCTGAGGGATGACCACACATGGCTCCTCAGTTGAGAATGGTCAAGACCACACTGTTTGATATTGTGACCTTATCTTCAACACAAAAGAATGACAATGAGGGAGGACATTACCACTGCAGAAAGATTTGCCATTGCAATTTGGTGGCTCTGTACCCTACCCCCATTAGATGGCAAAGTGTAATCGCTCTAGAGTTGGCACATCATGGGTCACAGAAATTACTCAGCATGCAATGCTGAGCAAATCAGATGGGAAACAATAAATACTGCCTTTACTTTAACCAGATTGTTTTTCCGCTCTCTCTTTGTCTCCTTTATTTTTGTGGATGCTAGGAGAGAGTGGTGTTTTCTCTTATGAATTCCTTTGTTACTATGGATCTTTTGCCATGCATTCACAGGGTGTTTGCCAGTATCCTGGGCCCTTCGAACATTGTCCTGCTGTCTCAACTTAGTTCTATGCTTATGCCATGGAGCAAACTTTGCTGCTGGACTGGGGACTAGTCTGTTAAAGAGTATCCAATACCTGCATCATGCCTGGAGAGCTATGGTGAAGGACGTGGAATAGAATATCACAATCCATTTCAGCAATGCTCTTAGACATCTGGATAGGATGGCCATGCAGTAATGTGGGGGCATCTCTGCTTCTGATTAACACAGACTGATGGACTAACAATTATTTTTCTAGAATGGGTTACAGTGGTCTAAATAAGATATCATAAAGACTTAGACTACAGTGGCTGGGGCAGGAAGGTATCTATCTTCAAAAAGGAAGTTGAAGAAATATTTCCTGATATTGGTCTCTAGCTACTAGTCTTACTTAGGTGAACCCACCTCATTTTTCAATTTCACAAATGTTCCTCTATCACAACTAGGTTTGCCAATTCTGGATCTTCACTTTTAATAGCTTTCTGATTACTATGATTTTACCTTGCTGTGAAGAATCTTTTCTGTGCATTCTGCTTTTTGTTTCCATTTAAACAGGATTTGGTTAATAACTTTCAAAACCTCATCAATGTAGGAATTACCATGCAAGCTGGCATGTAATCTCATTAGGCAGTTGCCTTCCTTTGCTTCAACTGCGTAATCTCTGAAGTTTAGAAGCAGTAACTGACATGGTGATGTCCTTTTGAATCCTGGAGTTTAAAACTTACAGAGGAAGCTTGGTAGTATGCCTGCTATGACTTACAATGTAACCAATAGGGAAAAAGCAGTTTTGAGGGGGGGGGGGTTAGATCTTATTCGTGTAACATATTATAAACTGAACATGTCAAGATATTTGGGGAAACATCCCAGAATGTTTTATGCATATTTGACAACTTGAAATTACATCTTAAAACACCTCATGCATTGGAGGATGCTTCCAGATAGCACCCAAATCCATGCCAAAGCAGTTTATCTGCTTTGACGTAGATTTGGGTCTACCCCTCCCCCAAATGGGCTTTCCTTGTTGGGTGTCTAGATGTCATCCCAGTGACTAAAGGGATGGCACCCAGCCACCCCAAACCTTCCCCCAAAAAGCCTTAAAAGAAAAAATAACTTAACAGGCCACCTTTAAGGTACTCCTGGTGTCTTCCTGGCATGTAGAATTAATGCACCAGGAAGTGGGGAGGGAGCAGGGAGGAAAATCACTTCTCCCCACGGCTCCTGGCACATCATTTCTACATACCAGGAGAACTCCAGGAGTACCTTAATGGCAGTTCAGTAAGTTATTTCTTCTTTTAAGGGCTTTTCTTGAGTGCGGGGGGGGGGGTAGGGTTAGGGTTAGAGAGCCTGAAAAACTGAGAGGACTGTGTGGATTGGGCCTGGGGATCATGTGGTGCAGTCCCTGGGCCCAATCCACACTGGGGCCACATCTGGTAAGGCCAGTGTAACGTAATTAGCGACTGACCATAAGTTGAATATATCAATGACCGATGTTATTGGTAGTATTAGCCGCCACCACCTCAGCTTTATTGGTCTGAGGAACCAAAGGTGTGAATGTGTTGTAGGTAAAGGTGTGTTTGCCCTGGGTCTCTTATAACTGCTTTTTAACTGGCTGACTGGACTTTAAAAGTGCTTGACAAACTGAAGCTGACACCAGTTAAAAGTGAACTAGAAAAAGTTTATTGAGCTTTAAACAAACATCTACTCATAGAAAGAGTGGTACAGAAGCGTAATTCAGTTGCAGAGACTTAGTTGAATTAAACAGTTAGTTCTACTGACCAAAAAGCTTTTAAAACTGTGAGATTCCTTAAACACACTGTTCTATTCTTAGAAACAGTATCTCTTAGAGAACAGACTCCTGTCTGTCTCACACACAGGGCGATAAGATATCTTAAACTTCTCTTACAATTCTCGTACATTCTAGGAGCACCTCACAACCTCTGAGGAAGCTTGCCATAGATGCAGGCGAAACGTCAGGAGAAATGCCTCTAGAACATGGCTCTATAGCCCGAAAAAACCCACAAGAACCTAGTTCTCTTAAGTTTAATAAGACAAAACTCTCTTTTACTGGTCCTCTTAACACAGTAAAACCCAAGCCTTTGTCTCAACCTTATTCCCTAACCTTAAGGCTCACTTTCTAGCTTTCTTTCCTGTCAGAATCCTATTCTAGCTTCCTCGCCTAAAATCCTATCCTTCTCTCTCTGTCAAAAGCTGACAGCCTTTTTCCCTCTCTCAACCGACTCCTCCCCTAATTGCACTACCCAATCAGGAGTCGGCTTGACTCCTCCTCCTGCCTCTGCCTGTCTTTCAAGATGAAAGCTACTGATATTCAGGCTTTGGCCTATTCGCCTAAAAGGTAGATTTCACTACAGCCAGTCTTACCAGTTATCTATTTAATTTGTGACGAAGCAGGGTTTACCACCAGAGCCCAGCTGTTCTGTCCTCCAGTGGAAAAAAGTTCCAGAGCCCTGGGCAGCCACCAAAAAGGCCCTCTCTCACATTACCACCAACCATCCTATATTATTGGCAAGGGGTGGCTGGAAGTACAAACATGATCTACAACATTTGTCTCCCTATAATTTCCAATTAAAATCTCACTCATATTCAATGCAGGTCCTAATCTGCTCACTCCATGTACAACATGTCTGTGTAGTACTCCTATACACACATTCACAGTTATTACATATGAATGTAGTCATATTAATCTGCACTTAACCTGGAAGGAAAAAATGTGAGCTGAAGGATATCTCACAGGTTCAGAGAATTCACCAAAGGCATGAGGAGAAAGCAAGTAACGTGCAGCTCCACTACTTTTCTCTGTTTATTTCAGCTCTTCTCAGAAGACAGAGAGTGAGGAAACAGAAGACAAAAAACACTATTTTATGATAGATAAAATATTAATAACTATATTGGCAATTTTAGAAGGTTTAGGACTGAGGAACTCACCTGTGGTTGAGGCAAATAGTAGCAGGTGGAGAAGTGCTCCAGCATAATCTCTAATACACATAGGGCTCCCCACAATAATTCCAAAATGCATCTCTTTGTGCAAAATGAGCAATGGAAGTATTTTTCAAGTGAGGCAGGTGCAAACAGAAACTCTGTGTCTAGAGAGACATAAATGTGTTGCATACTGTAAACTTAAAGCCACCAGGAAGCAGTATGATCTTTTTCTTTGAGTGGGCCAGGAATTTATGCATCCATCTGAATATCAATGCACTGCAATTCCTAGCATTCTGCATCATTGGCTATTCTTGCTAGGGCTCATAGAAGTTGCATTGTAACAATACCTGGGAGACTACATGACTGCCAATAGAGCTGTGTGGAATCTGATGTATAATAGTATATCCTGTTGCCACAGTGAAGGTTAAAGAGTGTGACTTTTCCTTTAATAGCTGACAAAATTACCTGTTCCATGCAACCATTAACGATTCAAGAGACTCTTCTGCTTAAAGAAGTGTTAATGTGACTACCTGTGCTCAATTTTATTATCATTTACATAAAACCAAGTATTACCAAAGATGTACCACAATTTTTTTTTATCATGTCAGGAGCGACTTGAGAAACTACAAGTTGCTTCTGGTGTGAGAGAATTGGCCATCTGTAATGTTGCCCAGGGCACGCCTGGATGTTTTGATATTTTACCACCCTTGTTGGAGGCTTCTCTCATGCCCCCGCATGAGGAGCTGGAGCTGATAGATGGAACTCATCCGCGCTCTCCCTGGATTCGAACCTTTGACCTGTTGATCTTCAATCCTGCCAGCACAGGGGTTTAAATGCTTTTTATGTTTACTATGGCATCTCTCACTCTATAGAAACTAAAGCCAGAAAAATAATGTAAATGGAGAGTGTGGATGTAATTCTTTCAACACAGTCTGCTAGTGGCTGCCACAATTGCTTGACAGTGCAGTCATGTCAAAAAAATAAATTAAAACAAAATAAAACAAAAATGTACTGAGAAATGAAGCAAAGTCAACAGTGTTCCTGTGTGTTATGATGTCCTATTCATCTGTACATTAGAAGTGAAGTGATCTTACTTTGTGAAGGAGAGGAGAAACATGCCCACTCACACTATATGACTGCCAGAATCTTAGAATTTCAATACAAGGAATTGATTGCACCAGAAGCGGTAATGTGACAGTAGCAACATTGGAGCTATTAACAGTTTTTTCCATCAATGAAAAGAAGCACTTCAATAATAATGAAAATGCAAAGCAACAATGGGAAAAACATAGCATTGTGTGATACGTCCCAGCCAAAGACATTGTTATCCTGCTGTGATTGTGATTTATCAGCCTTGTGCAATAGTGCCCTGGAATACATTTATCTAGGAATACTAAACGTGTCTTTGTACACAGTATGTGGAAACCAACACAACTTTGATTTGAAAGTATCTCACTCAAATTAAAGGGCTTTGAAGAAGTTCTCAACTTGGTTTATAGCATTTTCTCCAATGTTTTGCATTCTGTTCCCAAAAGCTAACCAATCTGCCAAAGCCAATTTATAAAAACAAATATTTATTTTCATAAGGGGATATAACATTACAATTCAGTGCATGCCTATGCAGACATAAGTCCCCCTAAGAATGTTTGCACAGGATTGAAGCCTAGATTTCAGTTGTATTGTTCATTAATAACAGAGACAGTACGAAGGAGGAGAGAAAGGCATATGAGCCTTTAGTATGTGCCGTATATGGGTGCTAAATTTGATGAAATGTTGAGTTCTATATTAACGTTTGCAAATGTGGCTCATTAATTAAGAAAAGCAATTTATCCTGAAAAATGATTAGGCAAAATTTGGCAATCGTTTTAATAAAAAAAATGAAAAATTTTAATTTGTCATTTGGTTTACACTGAAAATGTAAAAAGCCATCATAAATGATACATTAGGGTATGTGTGTAATGAAACAGTTTTTTTTAAAGGAGCTTTATTCTTTGAGGTAAGTTCTTACATCATATTTCCAATACTATAAAGTGAAAATATATTTAGTGAGAGTATACTGAGCAGTCATGCATCCACGATTATACCTGTATGGAAGTCAGAGGGCACTTCGAGACAGCATGAAAATGTGGGTTTTAAATGGAAGACAAAAAAACCCCGGTACCCGAAAACATGACCCCACACAGATCTGTGGGTCCTGAAATTTCTTTCATGTAGCCACCCCATCCCTTTTAACTTGGGAAAATCTGTGTTTTAGGTACTGTGTAGATGGACCCAGAATGAAAGTCTAACTGCCATTCACATTGTCACCAGAAGAAAAGGACTGGGCTCAGATCTAGGTTCCCTCTCATACTGCACAATTATGTCTCCTGAGAAGAACTGAAACAACTGCACAATTATGTCTGTTTGATACCACTTTACCCATCATGTATACATTCTATGACATATTGGGATTCAATGTTTAGAAAGCACCAGAGTTGTCTCACTGAAAATTCTAAATACTACCCAGAAACTGCAAATCCCAGGATTTCAACTAAAATACTATACAGACAATTTAAAAAGGCTTTCTGAACTCTACCATTTGTACCATATTCATAATCATTTTAAACATATAATGGTAGGTTACATACCTGGGACCATCTTTCTTCGAGTGGTGCTCTGCGAATTCACACTTGTGGAGAGACTGCGCCTGCGCGGGCTCCAACGGAAACTTCTACATTTCAAACTTTTCAAGTTTTGGCGGTAACCCCGCCCAGCCCTGGCAGGGGATAAAAGGGCGCCCCGCGCACACCGATCCAATTCCTACGCCGCTACGGTAGCGAGAAATTGGAGGTTTGCTTTGAGGGGAGGCTGGGCAGGTTAGTGTGAATTCGCAGAGCACCACTCGAAGAAAGATGGTCACAGGTATGTAACCTACCATTTTTCTTCGTGGTCTCTGCGAATGCACACTTGTGGAGACTAGCAAGCTCAGGTCCCGGAGGCGGGAAGAATGCAAACCGACTATTCAAGTCAAGGGCCAAACAATTTTATTAAGTGCAAACAGTTACCAAACAAGAGATTGTAATCACTTCCAAAGAAGGGCACAGTGCATAAAACTTATGGGAGTACGTGATCCTCCCGGTCACGTGAGGGTGACCAACCTACAGTGAAGGACACTCAATAAATGAGGGCATTCTTGAACAATTAAAGTGAACTTATGACCCTTGAAATAAACCACATGGTGATTGTCGAAGACACGCATTGCAATGAGGGCACATTAAGTAGTTACACAAAACAGTTTTGTCAACAAGTGCAAAAACACATTTGCAATGCAAAGACGTCGATATCGACACAAAGCACTACCCGTGATGAGCCCCACTAGGCTATAGTGCAAGATTGCCTGCGCCTCAGGCAGTAAAGGCATCAAGTGTAAAGGTGCAATGACATTCACCAGCACCGGCAAACAGTTGAATTCAAGTAAAAACATGGCAATAACATTCACAACAATATACGGTACCGAAGAAGCTCCCGGTACCGACAAAATACAAGAAACTTTGCAAAGTTTAAGGCGGACACGACCACAGAATTGCCCTCCCAAAGGCCATGTCAGGTGTATACCTGGTATTTAGTCTATAATGTGACACAAATGTCTGAGGATTCTTCCAAATGGCCGCTTTGCAAATAGCGTCCAGGGGAATCCCTTTAAGGAAGGCTGTCGATGCCACCATAGCCCTGGTTGACCGAGCCCGGACAACCGAGGGGGGTTGTTGTCGAGCAAGCTGATAACAAAGCTCGATTGTCGAGGTGATCCAGTGGGACAAACGTTGTGCCGTAATCGGTAGGCCCACCATATCCTGGGCATATGCCATGAACAGTCTTTGAGTCCTTCTAGACTGAGCAGTTCTGTCTCTATAACAGAGTAATGCTCTCCGCACATCGAGCATATGAAGTCTTTTTTCCCTCGGGGTAGAGGGAGACTGGCACAACGAGGGGAGGACAATGTCTTCATTAACATGGAAAGGGGACACAACCTTGGGGAGGGATGTCACGTCCGTGCGGACGACTGCTCTGTCCTGGTGGACAACAAAGTACGGTTTGTCCACACGCAGTGCCACAAGTTCCGAGGGCCTACGGGCCGAGGTGATAGCAACAAGAAAGGCCACCTTCCATGACAGAAGTCGAAGGTCAATCGATGCCACCAGTTCAAAGGGCGCTTGTGCGAGCCGAGCCAGCACAAGGTCGAGGTCCCAACCCGGAGTCGGGGAGCGGACTGGGGGGTGCAGGTTGTTGAAACCCCGCAGGAAAGACTTCACGGAGCTGTCCTTAAACAAGGAAGCTTCTCCTGTCCGTTGAAGCTGCCAAGAGATGGCCGCCAGGTGAGACTTGAGTGACGACAGCGACAAGCCCCGTTCGGTAAGGTGCAACAAGAATGAGAGAATTGACGGTACCGACGGTCGATCATCGTCCAGGCCCTTTTCGGAGAGGAAGGCCTGGAACCGGTTGAGGCACGCCAAATAGCACTTTTTGGTTGCTGGCTTGTGAGCTGCATCGAGGATCGGGAGAACTCCCGGACACAGAGACCTCAGGACCGGATCCTCCACGCCGAAAGATGCAGAGAAGCGAGGTCGGGGTGGAGGAGCTGACCATCTTCCCGGAAGAGCAGATCCTGCCGAAGTGGAAGGCGCCTCATCTGTCCCTCTGATAGCTGGAGGAGGACCGAGAACCACGGTTGTCGTGGCCATTCCGGCGCTATCAAGATGCAGTTCGTTCGTGCCGACTGGATCCTCTCGATCACCCTTGGGATGAGCGGGAAGGGTGGGAAGAGGTAGAGCAGATGCCTCGACCAGTCTAGAAGGAACGCGTCTCCGAGACACCCCGGTACCGTGTTCGGCGCAAGCTGAGCACCGAACTGCGGGAGTTGAGTGTTTTGCGGCGACGCGAAGAGGTCTGCGGCTGGGAGGCCCCAATCCCTGAAGATCTTGGCCAGTTCGTCGGGGTTCAACCTCCATTAGTGCGAGGTTGACCTGGTCCTGCTGAGTGTGTCCCCCTCGATGTTGGTCTCGCCTGGGAGGTGAAGAGCTGTTATCGACACCGACCTGGCTACACACCAGTCCCAAAGTTCCAGTGACAGCTTGAGAAGTTTTCTCGAGCCCGTTCCGCCCTGCTTGTTCACGTAGAACATTGCCACCATGTTGTCCGTGAGAATCTGGACGGACTTCCCTGTAACCAGGAGGGCAAATGCTCTCAGGGCCTTGAATATTGCCAGCAACTCCAAGTAATTTATGTGGCATTGTCTTTCTTGTGGAGACCAGAGGTCGTGAATTGAGAGCTCTCCTGTATGGCATCCCCATGTGAACATCGAGGCGTCCGTCGTGATCGTGACGGCCGGGGGCTCCGGGTGGAACGGAATGCCCTTGCAGACATGCTGACGGTTCATCCACCAGTTCAGAGAGTCCTTTACCGACTTCGGTACCAGCAGGCGCTTCGCGGCGCTGTCCCGCATGGGATTGAAATGGTCCAAGAACCATCTCTGGAGGGGACGGAAGCGGAGCCTCGCTAACGGCGTCACCATCACCGTGGAAGCCATGTGCCCGAGGAGGACTTGCACCTGCTTCGCTGGGACCACTCGGGCTCGACGAACTTTGAGCGCCTCGGCTCGAAGAGCCCTGAACCTCTCTTCTGGGAGAAACACCGACTGGGAGAGAGAATCGAACATGGCGCCTATGAACTTTATGCAAGTAGTGGGCTCGAGATGAGATTTCTCCTCGTTCAACTGGAGGCCCAGGTTTTCGAGGAGGGAAAGCGTCCTTGCCACCTGAATGCGCAGGAGGTCCGGAGAGCGTGCTGCCAACAACCAGTCGTCTAGGTAAGGGAAAATGTGGATTTTTTCCCTTCTGAGGGCTGCTGCGACCACCGACATGCATTTGGTGAAAGTTCTCGGTGCCGTTACGAGCCCGAACAGAAGAACGTTGAAGGCATACGTTTCTCCCGCTACCCTGAAGGCCAGGAAGCGCCTGTGGTGTTTTCTGACTGAGAGATGGAAGTAAGCGTCCCGGAGATCGACGGACGCGAAGAAATCTCCGTATCTGAGGAGAGGGAGTATGGACGATACCGTCACCATCCGGAACTTTTGGGGTTCTATGAAGGAGTTTAAGTCTCTGAGGTCGAGGATTGGGCGAAGGGAGCCATCCGGCTTTGGGACAGTAAAGTATCTGGAGAAGAAGGCTCGATGGTTTTGAGAGTCCGGAAGAGGGGAAATGGCCCCTTTCAGAAGCAAGGTCTCGACTTCTGTCAGAATTGCCGAGGATGGTTCGGTATCGACAATCTGCCCAGTTGGTGGGAGCTCATCGAACTCCAATGCATATCCTTCATCGACAATCTTTAAAACCCATGCATCTGAGGTGATATTTTCCCATGCAGGGAGAAAGTTCGTCAGGCGATCCTCGAACGGTGTCGAGCCAGATGGAAGGATGAGGGCGGGTACCATTGGAAGGGACATGGGAACAACATTTGTAACGAAACTGTAAAAGGTATCGTCCATTAGGGCGTCAAATGCGGCGCCTGGCCTGATTGCCCCCTGAAGCTTGGCGGGATCGCGAACGCTGCTGCTGGTGCTGCCTCCGTTGTTGTTGGGGTTGTTGAGGGTCGGTTTGTTGGGAGGTATGTAGGGGACGGGCTGGCTGGCGATACTGTATGGTGCGGTACGGGACCGTGTGCCAACGCTTGTACTGGAACCATCTGGTTCTCTGTGCCTGGTTCTGATTTTCGAACCCGCACTTAGAAGCCAAAGTCTTGAAGTCGTGATTTGACTTCAGCTTGTCGTCCGTCCCGGCGTTGAAGAGCCCTAGGGCATCGAACGGGAGGTCCTCGATCACCTGCCTCGATGATGTAGAAAGGCCGGATGATCTGAGCCAGGCATGCCTCCTGATTGCCACGGCATGGGCGATCATCTTGCCCACAGTGTCTCCTGTATGTTTGGCCATCTGCATCTGGTGATGCGCCAAAGAGTTCGCTTCTTGAGCCAGGGTGGAAAGGGCAGTGCGATCCTCATCCAACATTCTCTGGAAAAATGGAGCTGCTTTCTCCCAGAGAATTTGTTGGTATGCACACATGCAAGCACCATAATTGGCCATGCAGGCCAGTAGGAGGGCACCGGAGTAGAGCTTCCTGCCTACTGCCTCAAATCTCTTCCCCTCACGGTCGGACGGGGCCGACGATTGCCTCCCGAAACCTTGAGCTGCTTTCACGACCACCGAGTTGGAATCGGGATGGTGTTTCAGCCACTCCAAGCCCTCATCATCTGTTCTGTACCATGATTCAATCTTTTTGGAGGTTGGAGGGATGGAGGAGGGGGTTTTCCAGGAGCCCTGGATCACCTCGAGGAGGTACGGGAGGAAGGGTAGAAGAGGAGCAGGTGGAGACTCTGATTGCACCCTCTTGTACTGCCTTGGAAGTCTGCTTGACCTCTAGGCCTAGGGCATCAGCCATGCGAGCCATTTGATCCGCAAAGGCTCGGACATTGTCCGTGGGAGATGGTGGATCCACTTCATATGCGTCATGAGTGGGTGATCTCTCGATCCCGAGAGATAACACGGATCCCGAGTGTACCGATCCCGGCAACTCGCCATCTTCCTCTTCGTCATCAGCAGCCACGGATTGGGGAGGAGGGGATGAAGAGACATCCCGACTCGGGCGTTGCGGTGGAGCTGCTGGCGGGGCTTTTGAGGTAGAGGCCTGAATGGCACGGGCCAGTCTCATAGTCTGCCTGCCCCTTTCCGGAGTCTCCAGCAGTGGAGAAGTCTCCTGTCTTGCCATCACAGTTGTCAGGGTCGTGACCGATGGGAAAAGCTCCTGTCTGGCTGTCACATGTCGAGTTGGTGCCTCGATCACCGTGTCCACCGAAATCACCGGGGACTCGGGTTGCTCTGCAGGCAGCTCTGGCAACGGTTGTGGCTCCTGAGTAGGCTGAGGAGCCGGCAGGGGTTGAGCCGACTGCAACGGCGATGACCTCGCCGACGAGGTGGCCAAGGAGGCGGTGGTCTGCTTTCGGGAGGAAGAAGAAGACGAGGATGGAGGCGGCATCGTCTTCTTCTTCTTCGCCGGCGGCTGTGCTGTCTTCGACGTAGACTTGCCCGGGGTGGGCGGGATGGAGGATGAGGCGGAAGCACGCCGAGACTCCTCATGAGACCGGCGGAAAGCGATACGAACTGCCGTGGAAGATGGCGGAGTCGCCGACATCGACCTCGTGGACCTCACAGACCTCACTGACGCCACCGAGCTAGTTGAGGAGTGCCGAACGCATACGGTCTCGGTCGTGACCGTGCATGGAGCTTTCTGCTTCGTAGGCTTTGCAGCCTTGGAAGCTGTCGACACTGAGGCCTTGGAAGCTGTCGACATGGCTGCTCTCGGCCTCTTCTGTGCTGCCTTCTTCGCCCTTGTCTGGCGAGGCTCGACCTCCGTCGAGGGATCGACAGGCTTTGATGATGTTGATGGCCTGGATACCGCAGCAGACGTCAACGTCGAAGTCGATGTTAAAGGTACCGGTGCCAACGTCTGTTGGTACAGGAGGTACCGAAGTCGATGAACCCGATTCTTACAGGACTGTGCCGTCAAAGATTGACAATGACGACACGAAGAAGTGATGTGCGCCTCTCCGAGGCACAAAAGGCAAAGAGCATGCTTGTCCGAATCAGGGATCTTCCTCGAACAATTTGCGCATCTTTTGAAGCGAGTCGTTGACATAATACTGTCAAACAACTCGAGGCAAATATCTATGAACAATCCAACAATCGAAGTACCGAAGCGAGCCATGCGGCGGAAAAAAAGGAATTGGATCGGTGTGCGTGGGGCACCCTTTTATCCCCTGCCGGGGCTGGGCGGGGTTACCGCCAAAACTTGAAAAGTTTGAAATGTAGAAGTTTCCGTTGGAGCCCGCGCAGGCGCAGTCTCTCCACAAGTGTGCATTCGCAGAGACCACGAAGAAAAATCTAATTTACAGTCTCCTAGCATATATGTCATTGCCTGCATTAGGTGTTTTTGTTCCTCATTTTGGTTCATACACCATGTTCTGTCTTTTCCCCTCCTTCCCACTTTTCCCTTGATTTCCCTAATACATAATCCCCTCCTTGCTTCTTTGTTTTACTTTTACTTATTTCACTGTGTTCACTTCTTGTTCTTTCTTATCTCTTTTCTCTCCCTTTCTCCCTTTCATTTCTCTTACCTTATTTGTATTTCTTTATTTCCATCATAACTTCCCTTCCTTTCCTTTACTTTCCCTCCCTCCCTCACTTCCTTTCTTTCTTTCTCCTCTCTTGTTTTCCTTGCTTTGCTCTCTCCTTTTCCTTCCCTTCCTTTTTTCTTTTGTTTTTGTTTTCCTTTTCCCCTTATTTTCCCTCTTGCAGATTTCCTAGTTTCCTCCTTTGTTTCCTTTATTTTTCCCTTTTTCATTTTTCTACTTTCTTCACTATTTTCCTTTGTTCTTTTTATTTTCTTCCCCCTCTTTTCTTTCTATTTGTTCACTTGTTTCCACCAGTTATCCCTTTCTCTTTCTTTCTTTCTTTTTTCTTCCCTCCTTCAGAGAAGCATAGAATAATATAATATTAGGGGTGAAAGATACCATATAGGCCATCTAGTCCAACCCCCTGCCATCAGGAAAAAAACATTCAAAGCACCCCTGACAAATGGTCATTCAGTTTCTGTTTAAAAACCTCCCAGGAATTTGAACCCACTTCTTTGAGTCCTAGTCTCTGAAAAGGCAGAAAACAAGTCTACTCCCTCTTCTTTCTCTTCTCCAGGCTAAACATACCCAGTTCTTTAAGATGTTCCTAGGAATTCATAAACTCAGACCTTTGATCATTTTAGTTGTCCTCCTCTGGACACCTTTCAGCTTGTCAATATCTCTTTTATACTGTGGTGGCCAGAATTGGACATAGTATTCCAGGTGAGGTCTAACCACAGCAGAATACAAAGACACCATGATTCCCTTGATCTGGACACTATACTCCTTTGGATGCAGCCTAAAATCCCATTGGATGTTTAAGCTGCTGCATCATACTGTTGGTTTATGTGCAACTTGTTGTCCACAAAGACTCCAATATATCTTTCACATGTACTGTTATCAAGCCAAGCGTCACACATTCTGTATCTTTGCATTTCATTTTTTCTGCCTAAATGAAGTATCCTACATTTGTCCCTGCGGAAATTCATTTTGTAAGTTTTGGTCCAGCTGTCTAATCTGTCGAGGTCATTTTGAATTGTGATCCCATCCTCCTTCCTGTCGTTACTATTCCTTATTTTTGTTTCTCCCCTTTCTTATTCTGTCTCTTTTTCCCTTCCTTTGTATTCCCTTTTTCTCTTAATTATTTCCTTTCCCCCATTTATACCCTTTTCTCTTGTTTTTCTTTCCTCCTTTCCTCCTTCCTTCAAATCTCCCTTTCATTTCCTTCCATTGTTTTTTTCCCTCCATTTTCCTTTCTCCTTTTCTTTCTTTTCCCTTCTTTTCCTTCCTTTTGCTCTTATCTTTATCCTTTCCTTTCTCTTCCATCCTTCTTCTCTCTCATACACCGCCCCTCTTTTCTTTTTTTCTTCCTGCACAGATATACAATCCCCTTACACAGGCCACTGGGACTGGTCCCTTTGCCAGTTTGTCAAGTAATAGGAGAGTGGATGCTTACTGCAAGCCAATATGGCTCCAGAAGAGGTGGAGTACACAGACACAATCCCCTTATACGGGCTACTGTGTCTGGTCCCTTTGCCGATTTGTCTGTGTGTACCTCCATTAGACTGTCTGAACATCTTTCCATGTCTATGATTGGCCTTCTACATTTCTTATCGCTCCCTCTGTAGTAGCCTTTGTCTCTATAGACTGTCTGCCCTCTGATGGTTGCGTACATGCATGAAGCAGCTTGCCCCAAAATAGTTTTTTTTTTTTAGTTGAAACCCTTCCCCCATTTATTTTAAATGGAAAATGAAGAGTATGTGTACCAAGTTTGGACCATATCCATCAAGCCATGTAGCAGCCTTTGTGATACAAATAAAAAACAAACAAGCACATACATACATTGCCTTTTATATGTTTAGATAAGATATTCAGGTACATTTTCTCACTTTCCATTTGAGGATTTACATAGCTCTAACAGGCTTTTTGTGAAAACAGGCATTCAAGGGTTGATCTCTTTGTTAAATCTTTACAGCATTCATTATAATTAAATATTATGACTATCTACTTTTAGTATAGCCTAGATTTTTATCTTAACAGTACTATCAGCATTTCAGGGCACCATTTGGGGCAATCCAGAACAGTCATTTCTGTTAAGCATAACAACCTCTTCTGCACTGAAGAATGTGGAAAGCAGAGTGATAGGATCTGTTTATCATCCTGTATTTTTTTTTTATCCTCTTCCTGCACCCATTCGGCTTGCCTGTTGACTAATCCTAATCAACAAAATTCTTTATCTTACAAGTCACCCCTTGTTTTCTAGTGATACCAAGTCTACTGGCTGCATCTAGGATTAGTTTTCCTCTCTAATGTCTTCTGATGTCTAATCTTTAGTGTATATTTATGGAAACATTTCTTACTCTGTTTATATTTCAGAGTAATCTTCCCAGTTTGGCCTATCATGAACTTTCTGCTGAGAAAGAGAGTGAGAAAAAAAACTTCAATTAACTTTTATCAGGTTAAATTCTGAGAAGGCTTAGAAACTGGTAACAGAATATTTCTCCAGCTTGTAACAATGTAATTTTCCATGTTTTCAGTGCCCCTTTAGCACAATGTGTAAACCATCTCAATAAACCTAGAAAGTGCAGGAAGACTGGAATGGGACACTGCGTATATCAGTAAGAGAAATGAGATGGAAGAGGAACCAGAGAGGAAGGCAAGGATTCAGCAATTTTTACTCTTCTTTTGAAAACATGCAAATTTATGTACATGACATGGGAAGAAGAGTGAAAATTGAAGTGATGAGAAAAGAAGAGAATTTTTTTAAAGAATACATACACGCAGTCCAGATGAACAGTATTCTGGGAAAGTCACCTATATCTTTTGAGCATAATCCCTCAGATACCACAAGGTGAGTCTGCAGCCAAGATCTTGCCAAGATGACTGAATTCATGTCCATTAGTGAGAGAGGAGTGGGCTCTGAAAAAGTGTGGGTGACTGAGAAAATCCCAGCAGATTTCAAGGATGTCACCATCATCACCCTTTTCAAAAAGGGGAAAAGAACAGGCTGAGGAAACTATTGAGGTATCTCCCTTCTAACCTCAGCTGGGAAAATCCTTGCAATAATCCTTGCAAACCGCCTTTTATCTCTCTCGGAAGATACCCTTCCAGAATCCCAGAACAGCTTCCTCCCCTCCAGAGGAAAAGTGGACATGATCTTCACTGCATGACATCTACAAGAAAAATGCAGGGAACAAAATCAACCTCTGTAAATGGCATTCATTGACCTTGCAAAGGCATTCAACACAGTGAATTGCCATGCTCTCAGGACCTTCCTCCAAAAACTCGGATGCCCTAACAAATTTGTGAACATCCTGCGGCTCCTCCATGATGACATGATGGCAACAGTCTTGGACAGCAATGGCTCCCAAAGTGACCCATTTAAGGTGGAATCAGGTGTCAAACAGGGATGTGTTATTTTTCATCTTCATTGCTAGGATACTTCATCTTGTTTATGGGAAGCTTCCCACCGGAGTGGAAATCATCTATCGGACAGATGGCAAGCAATTTCACCTCAACAGACTGAAAGCCTAAACCAAGTTTACAACATCATCCATTATAGAACTCCAATATGCTGATGACAATGTTGTCTGTGCCCATTCAGAAGAAGTCCTACAAGCCACTCTAAACACCTTTGCAGAAGCATACAAGAAGCTCAGCCTGTCATTGAACATTGAGAAAACCAAAGTGCTCTTCCAGCAGTCACCAGCCAATCCCTCTCCAATGCCAGAAATACAGCTTAATGGTGTAACATTAGAAAATGTGCTACCCAGTGAATTCCCTACATAACACAAAATGTAACTAAATAAATATTTGGCTCACATAGCAATTAAGCAAAGTCATTTGGTTGACATAAAGCCCGTAATAACCAATATAAGATAAAATCAAAGGCCAAGTGAAACCCTCTTAGGTGGTGATGGTGACTCTTCTTCTTCAATAAAAACCACAACTGTTATGAAACTGATTAATGGAGGAAGGGGGAAGACATTCTGATAAATGCTCTTTTCTGAATTAGAGATTTTAGCAAATCTCAGTATTTAAGTTTCCTAATGAAACTGTGATCCGGGAGGATTGATCTGATCTATGAATTTTTTAAACACCTGTCTTCAGTTAAATTTCTCCTGTACTTAAATTTAAGCACATACTCAAACATCTTTCTATATTACAGTCCTACCTTTCATACAGTTATGCTGGACAGATCCTCTGGAAAAATAGAAATACGTATGACTTTGTATTGTGTGTGAATTGCACGGATTTTTTTCAATTGATTCACTCTTCAACCATTTTATCACATGTCTCCTTGTATTTTTGTCTTGGAATGCTAATTACCAGGTTCTTGTCAGTTGTTTTGTGAGAACTCCATTAGTTATGGTCAATCTTCATCCACTCTAAGTATACTGACAGGAGACCTTTTCTCCCTCTTAGTCCAATGATAAAGATAACATATAAGAGGCATTCACACAAAAGCTCAAAACTCTAACCAAAAACAGTATCATTATTCTAAACCTCCTGCCTAACAGGAATGAATGTCAAGGCCACTTTTAAATATAACATCAGGATGGCTTTGGGTGGAAATCTTTTGATATTAGCTAGTGGGTACTGTACATCTATTTTATTATTTTTCTCCTCATGGATTTTCCAAAGTAAGAGGAAAGAAAACAGGGATATTCAATCTAGGGTGAGCATTTAGAAATCTCAGCTGGAGACCTCCTCTAACTTTCCCCCCTCATATATACTACCTATATCTACTATACATGTCCCAGGATTCCACACTACACAGCCAAAGCTGTTATAGTTGTTCCATAGTGCTATATTGGTTTAGTGTGAAAGGGTCCCAGATACTATCTTCAACTTATAACTTCCTTATGCTTTTCTGCCATTTGTTTTGTGCCCCTGGACTCCCATAAAACTCTCTGATGGGACAATAAAAGTTTTGTCTAGAAGCACCATCTGTCTCCCCTGACACCGAACTATATTCCTTTAGAGAAGGCTTCCATATTCTAACTATTCCACTATGGCTCATATATCTGCTTTATGTGATATGCTTTGAAATGCCAAAGGCCAGAAAGGTGGACATATATTCCCTGTTAATAACTTTCTCTTTTTTAAAAAATAAATTTCTTCCAATTTTCTAGCTACAGAATCTCAGAAGACTGTTCCACTGTAGAAATTATCTGTCCTCCAACCCATTTTTTGACTCCCAGCGTATCCCTCATCTATTTATATGCAGAGGAAGAATCTACCTTAAGGCAATTCTCAAACAGGTAGGAATTTTCAAAGCAAAGACAATATGAAATGCAAAAATTGCACTAATTTCCCAAAAGTCCTCAGTTGATGATTCTTTAACTGCTGGAAAGATAAATATTGTTGTAGTCGTTTAACAAATTAATTAGACAGCAACTAATGTTCACATAACAATTCAGTTGATTGAATAACAGGCATTGCATCCTTTAAATCTGAAGGGCTTGGAACAGGAAGAGACTGCCCACTCTCTACCCTTGTCTTGTCTCTTTCAAAGGGCAGGCTTGAAACAGAGACATGACAGACATATTAGAGAAAAGACCAAAAAAATCTGCATAGAAGATTAAAACCTTATCTTTGCAAGAGCTTGAAGTCTATTGTCTGTTTAATTGAAGATCATTCCAGAGAATATGTAATGAATACTGAAATCGAATCATTTTTCTGTGAAGAGTGATAGACATTCCTGTTGCAAATAGAGCAAATTTTCCCTTTCTGTTTCAAGGACATTTAGACATTTGTAAGCCTCATTTTTTATTATAATTTCATGCTAGTAAAGTAGAAAAGACTGTCTGAGTCAATAAAAGCTATTCAGGGAACAGACAAAACTTTAATGAGGTAGTAAAGACATTTCGTATTTAAAGAGACACAGTTGATGTCTGTAATATGATAACCCTCCTGGATGCTGATTAATACATTGATTCCAACCGCCATTACCCACACAGAGAATGGCAGGTTAGCTATCTTCATTGGGGGCAAGACCACCATGGGCTGACCAATACGTGAGGAATGAAGACACATTTTTAATTATTAACCTAAGAAGGAAAATATTCGATTGTAGACAAGAGCTCTCTGTGGTTGATATATACCAATTTATCTTATAATTGGTATAATAAAATGGAATTCCAGCATTAGAAGTGGATGGATTTTCTGAGACATGGGAAGCAAAGAAAAATAAGTCAAGAGATCCTGAAATAATTGTATCTATGAAAAAATGGATGCAAAATCGTATTTGTTTTTCTATTCAAACTAGCCCTGGGGGAAAATGCAAAATGAATAGCACACTATTTGCAGAAGGTTATAGAGTAGAAGTGGGCTTTTGCACCATTGAAACATGTCAAAGAATGGATTGGGAATTGTGCACTGCTTCAAATGTGATTAGACTCCCCTAACAGCCTTAGCCAGCACTAAAAATGATGGGGATTGAAGTCCAACACAATGTATATAGAAAGCTGCATAGTTTCCAAGTAAGAATTTGTATATACTATCAAACTGTATGTAAAATATTAACTAAATAATTCATTTTAATTAAGTTCCCACTAATTATAGCCAGAACTTTAAAATATATATTTATTCATACCTAATTTATTTATATTTTCAGTAGTGATCTAACATTCATTATGCTCATCATTAATTGCAACAGTGTGTGCTGTTACTTTTGTCTCATACTTTAAAAAAAGATTGTGCTGGCCATCTTTGTAATTTTAAGAGTTGTTTCTTAATTTAACACATTAATGGTTTTACAGATTAACCAATGATTTGATTAGCAAATTATATCTATTAAAATTTAGAAGCTTAACATTATGGAATAATTTTCTTTAATCATGCCAGTAGTACATTAGCACTAGCACATTTTCAAATTATATTTGCTTAGGACAGCATTTGCCAAAATTTGAGGGAAACAAACTGATAAAACTCGACATGCAGTGTTGGAGCTTCCACAGCCTATGTATCTCCTAGTTGCACTTTAGGACAAAATATTCAGAGTCTACAAAATATATGCATAATAACTCCTGAAGTAGAAATGTCAGTGTCAAAGATGGCTATCTGAAGTCTTTGCTCAGTGTTCAACCACCAATAAAAACCATTCAGTAAGGATGAGTTTGTAGTAAACTTTCTTAGTAAGAATTGCTTATAGGTAATGTCAGCAGACTTAATAAGAAAGAAAGAACAAACAACTCATTTCTTCAATACTGGCAATAAATAGAGGAAAGTTGAGGCTGGCGGAGAAAACCAATATGATGGCAGATATCCATACTGAAACAGCAAGTGTTAAAATTAATGAGACAGAAGGCTCAACTGTTGCAAGAACACATCAAATTTTATATGCAAAAGAAATAAAGGAAAAGCTGAAAGAGTACTGGAAATCAGTCTTATAGCATAATGTCCAGTATGGAAATAAGAAAACCTAAACCACAGAGTTTTGGAGCTAGAGGAAATGGCACATGATCAATGCAGAGAAAATCTACACAGTTTGGATAAACTGTTCAAGAGCTTGCTATATACAGTGGTTGGGGAATGAAGAGAACAGAGAAAGGGGAAACATAAGATGAAAGAACAAGTAGAACCACAGATGTGATAGGCTTTCTAATACAGTGGTGTGCAGACCTCTCTCCTAACCTGAATATTTAGTCCTTCAATATTGAAAATGCGTATCATTTAACGACATCTAGAGTCAGGGCAGAGTCTAAATTCAGGGATATAATTGAAATAACACTGTGAAATAAGAGACCAGATAACAAAATATGGAACAAAGGGCCATTTATTGACCCATTTAAACTGCAATCAAGAGCAGTAAAAACTAACCTGGAGGGAGCTACAAAGAAATATGTCATGGCGGAAGCCATGTATCACACAATGACTAACTCCTCATCCACCTCTGGGTGAACACCTGACACCAAGGGCAGTCCACTTAATGGCTTGCAGGCCTGGACAGTCATTACTGGAAGGCCATTTCAGGGGCACTCCCTCTCGAGCCCCAAGACTCTATAAGAGAAAGTGACCCCCCCCCCCAAAGGGAAAATCCTAAGATGTCCAAAGCCCCAAAACTTGTCAGGGCCATCCCAGGTATCCCCCTTCATCCCCATATAGAGGATGCCAATGTGAACACCAACAATGTTCTCCCCCCAATTCCTGCCACTGGAAACTTAATTAGTAGTGCCACCTGAACAAACTCCTTCTTCCAACAACACAGTATGAGGTAGGTGAAAAACCCACTCCCTTTAGGAGAGGGGAAAAAATCCTACTCGACCCCTTAAGGTGACCAGCATTCACTACTGTGCCGAGGGCGGGTGGACGGGGTCGCTGAATGAAAAACTGAAGCAGGAGGGATTAATTGGTTTTCTGTGCATATTCAGGAAAATTTATGAAATTTATTGCACATATGGTATAGAATACCATTCAAGAAGTCTAGAATTAAAGAAAGGGCTGTGGTTTTAGGAACACCCACTGACATATTTTGTCAGTGGGTGCCTAGTTGTTAGTTCTTTCTGAGATTTAAATATTAAGAACTTTTATTTATACTGCCAGTTGTAAAGGATCATAAGCTATGCCTACTAGGTCTTTTATAGAAAGACCTTACAATAGCCTTGTGGCTGTTTAATTTGTAATAGTTCAGGGATGGAAAGATGGTCACAACTTGCTACATAAACACATGGTTCATGGATGGTGTGGAAAATTATCCCAGAATACCTTATAAACATTAAATCGGATGCATTTTGTAATTGGTACCCAGATTAAATAGGTTAATGATAAGAACATAGTGTTCTAGATAAATATAGGTTAGGGTGGCCAAACAGTGCAATCTGAGAGATGAGGACTAATTTGGAGAATTTAGATTGTTCTCTTATTATGGACTCTCTTACAACAATACATATTATATTGAGTAAGATTGTGGGAGGTCAGAACAAGAATTCATTTTACGCCATTCTTTTCTTGCACTTTTTGTTGTTGAGCTCATTGCTGCTGGGAAGTGGGTAGTAGTAGAAGAGATTATTGTACATTTAGTTTAATGTTATGTTTTACAGTTTAATAAAGGATTAATAAAAAGAAAATAATAACTCCTTTAGTAGTAAGTAGAAACACTACTGAATATAACACAGTGGGGGAAAGTGCACAAATATTTTAAGGGAATTATGCATTAATTTTGTTCTACTTTTTTACAAACAAAGTAGTCATTTAGAAAAGCCTCTTCAGCAAAAGTTACAGCAGAGGAAAACTACAGATAGCGTATTTTGAGGGAGGAAAAAAACAACTCAGTGCACTGCATGTCAAGTACATATTTTATGATTGTTCAATTGGAGAAGACTGTTAAGAGGAAGTGGCAATCTTAACAATTCATGTTACCCTCTAGATCTCACCAGCTTGGCATGATGTTGACATTGTAGAGAAAACCTGCCAGAATGATTTCCAGACTTGGAAGTAATGCTTATATCATAGTATCATGCATTTTAGACATGTATCTACATGAATAGATTTTAATGGGATTACAGTTCAGATACTGGCTGAACAGACATAGGCAAATCATCCCAGAAATGGTAGATCCAGTGTTTAAATAGTTATTCACTTCTCATAATGAACTCTGGGAGGTGTGGTTTTGTCAGGGATGGGGGTTAGGAGCCAAACTCTTTTATAACCACCGTTCATCCTAAAAAAAAAAGTATTTTGGGGAAACTATGGTAGCTAAATTGATATGAATTTCAAGATAAATGGTATTGCCAGCAAAGGAGCATCCCAGGTCCTACTATTGTATATCACAATATATATTTATATACTGCATAAGAGGCCCCTAAAACCATAAGAAATTCACTGTTAATAACCCATTATCAAATTGCCCCCCTGTGAGACATGTTCCCTATGTTGGAAACCAATTATTTAAGGTCTACAATTAAATTGAAAACAGATTCACTGCCCCATTAAGAAGGAAGCCCCAGTCATAATTGAATGAGTGGAGGCAGCAACAGTGTTAAAGAAACAGATAAAGGAAATGAAAGAGAGAAACAGAAGCCATTACATGGGTGAGGGGAGAAAGACAGTGGAAAGCAGGGAAAAGAGAAAAGCAAATTTAACAAGTAAAATAATCAGGCACCTTAGCAAGTAGGGTTGAAGAAGAAAGACAATCATAGCAGGACTTTCCTAACAAGAGTGAAAAACTGACACATCACACAGAGAAAGTCTGGCTAACATCTCGCTACCCAGTATTGCCACCCCTGCCATTTAAAACTAAATAATAAGAGTGGTAATAGGACAAGAAAAATTGCAGTAAAATTGGAAAAGTCACAGCAAAGCAATCCAGATGTGCCACATTAAGTCGCTCCCCAGAGAACTCAGTACCTCCCCATGCAGATTGTTCCTCTCCATTGATCCTTAGACCTGCCATGACTTGGAGGGAGATTAAGGGAGTAAAACATATCCCCTGGGAAATATATAACTGTTGCTCCAAACCTGCTTGTAGTGAGGTTGAGTTTAGACTAGGACCACAGTTAAAGGAAGGTCCTGTCTGGCAACCATTGCACTAACAGCCCAAAGTTTCAGATTAGAGAATACATTCACCAGGATGAAGACAAGCAACAGAGGCTTTAATTATGACCTGGCCAGAAAAGATGCAAGCGTGGCTAGCGCCAAAAATACAAGCATTTGCATATGAAAAATAAAAAAAATATCTTATATATTTCCAATAACTATTCAGACTTCCTACCACCTCCCCTAGTTGGCCAGAAAGGAAGCTGGCTAGGATCCATGGAAGTATTGGTTAACAGGTGAGAAGAGCAGCTAGGGGTTGGTCAGAGGGAAGGACCAGTCAGCTGCAGAGCTACTCTCCTGGGAGGGCACAGTTTGGGAAACACATAATAAAGATATCTTGATGGGGTTTTTTATGAGCTCAAATGTCCAGTTCCATGCCAAACAAAGGCAGGTGCTTCAGAAAACAAAGGTGTAAGACAACGGTGTTGATCTTGGGTACTCAAAGGCTTGGCTGTCAACAAAAGAGGTTTAACATATGTACATTATAAGCCCCTGTTTTTGTAGGCAGACAAACAGCTAAAATAGGTTTGGGTTTATCATTTCTCTATCTATATCTCTGTCTGTCTGTCTATCTATCTATCTATGTATCTATCTATCTATATAAAACAATAGGTGTAGGTGATTGCTTTGGCTTGAAAAAAAGGCCCATTAGCTTTCCTGTCCTCGGGGGATTATACTGCAGGATCCTGTAGAGTTGACTGTCTTGATACATTTTAAAAAATGGTTTATACATTTCAGATTTATGAAATAGATAATGTATATAAAAGATAAAAGTTATATAGAAAGTCATGAAGGATGGGTACACTTTACTAAAGTGTAAAGTGTATGTAAAGTGTTTACTAAAGTGTATGATAGCTGTTACTGGTTTAGTCTTGAACTTCTGATGCTTTGAGCCTGCACAAGTCTGAAAAGGGTCTTATGAAAAAAGAAAAAAAAATCATATATTTATTTCTGAGCCTTTGGTGAACTATAAATCTTTGGGAGGGTGTATCATGCATGACAACAGTAGCAACTGGACCAATAGAATCAAGTAAAAAAAAATCAAAGCAGAGGTCTTGCTCTGAGATTTCTTCTCTCACACTGAGGTCCAGTGGCCTGAAGAATGAGAACTCTGCTATGTTATCTCATTTACAGTTATGGAACATGTAGTTGGAACATCTCTAGAAAAAACCTCTCAGTAGTGTAAAGATATGTAATGAGTTTTAGCTGTGATTTCAAAAAGAGTTGTAAAAGAAATAATATCTCTGTTTGACCAAGTAGGAATGATTCTATACAGAAGGCATGTGCTAAGATATGGAGAGATGGAGGAGCGGGTCAGAGATTCTGTTTTTATAAAATCTGTTTTATCTCTGAAGAATAATCTGCTTCTGGAGAAGGCTACATAATAATGTTTTTATCCCTTGCTCAAAAAGCAGGTTTTGTTCCCTGACCAATTGTGGATCTTAGCTTGTATCTGGTTGATATTGGGATTCCTTTGGTAAATCAGTTTCTGTCTGGATAAGCTTACATATAAGCCTTCTTCTTTGTTTTCAGTCTCAGAAGAGAAGACGGGGAGCTCGTTTCTTCACTCAAATTCTTAAGAATTTTTTAACAAACTACAAAAGTGTGAAAACATATTTTGAAATATAAGATATAATAAAAATAATTTTCAAGGCTTCTGGGAACAAACAGAAAGAAATTAGTATGCTATTTTAAAGTTGATTTGATTATCTTGGTGTTTTTCTTCTTCTTTTGCCAAGTTGGGAAGCACTTTTAAAAATTGGTACTGCAGGCCTTGTTGTATACAAGCAGTATTTGAATGACTGCCTGTGTCATTCTTAGGCAATTATATCTCTTCTTAAAAACTTTTTTAAAAAATCAAAAAAAAAACCTAGTTATAGTTTTAAAGCATAATCTTCTATTCTTCGAAACCACAGTAAATGGTGGAAATGCTTCAAAATACTTACAGTTAAGCGGAACCTACAAAAAAATTGTATAGTTTCCATGATGTTTATATACCACCTGAGCCAAAAGATGAATGCAACCAAGGTGACACAAAAAGACCAAAATGCCAAACCAAATAAAAACATTGTGACCAAGTTTATGACTATTTTGGGGGGAAAAAACAGGATTTTTCATCATGCTAAGTTGTACACAGAGTACCTTGCAATTGGGTCTCTGGGAAGGGTTCATACATCATTGCCAACGGTATGGTTATATGAGTTTGATTCTATTCTAACCGTCATGTCTTGGGATTCTCTTCAAGTGTCTAAGCAATTTACCAAACTGTACATTTCATGATCCCATAGGATGGAGCCATGATAGTTAAACTGGCATTAAGTCCTGTACTTGATATACTTCTTGGCAGGATTGGAGAAAACCTCTCTCCCACCAATCACATAGCATGGCATCACCTCAACTAGCAGGAAGCAATAACATTGAGCTTTAAAAATATGACTTTGCATTTGCATACACACACAAATCCCTTTTCAAATAATGGCCTCTTTCTGCTTTTTATAATGGCATGCATTACATGAATTCTGACTGTGGCAGTATCCAAGTAAACTGAACTGTGTATGTAGTGGATCCAGGACTCACAGACTCAAAGCTCTGGGAGCTTTCAGGTCCTTCTACACAGGCCCACAACCCATGATAGGTGACAGATTAATCCTAAGTAAATTGGGTTTACCCAATTTATTTCAGATTAATAAAACACCTCAACAAATCTGGACCTTAATGAAAGATCCAGATCTCTTGAAGTAGTGGTCCTGTGTGAATTGACTCTTGGACTGTGATCCTGGGACTCAATCCTCACAGCCATCCCAGTTCTTCAGACTTTCGGAGCTCTAAGGAGTGGGGGAGAGGGAACCCTCCCTTCCCCAAACCCCCAGCCACCCCCACCCCCAAAATAGCAGAGGGCCCTGTACAGTCCTCCTGATGCTTGAAAATGATGCGTCAGGAAGCAGGAAACATTCCCTACCTCCTGACCCTTCATTTTCAAGCTTCAAGAGGACTGTGCAAAGGAGCCTGTGCTGCCTGCAGTTCCCCCCAGTAAGTTTGGGGGGATGAGGGATGACACCCCTCAGGGAAAGCCCAGGGTTATGGACTGAATCCTGGGAAGAAGAGAGGGATTTAGCCTGCTTCCTCTTCGGTTTTAGTTACGTGTCGAAGGGCCCGTAGACTACTATAGTTGAGAGTTCTCAGAACTTTGACTCTATAAACATTGGCTCCATTACATCACTGCTTACACAGCTTAGTTTATCTTGATTTTGCCTCATTACACAATTACATATTACATAGCTTTTTAATTGCTAAGATGCAGTACCTTCCTTGAACTGTGACCTGTAGACTCAGTGGATAACCCAAAGCTTTAGGCAAGTTTCAGGTTGTCTCCCAAGTGAAGGGCCATCAAGACAGCTGGGCTAGTTCCTAAGTGTTCAGGCAGCCCAGGGATGCAGAATGGCTGTCCCCTCTGGTTCTCCTCCTGCTGTGACACAGCTCTCCCCAGTTGCAACACAACCCTTTTCATTACACCGTTTGGGTCCCTTCTAGTGGTGCCAAAACATGTTCCATGTGGCTGGGTGGTAGGGACTCTAGAGAACCTTAGAGAAAGTTTATTAAGTCATTAAAGGGCTAACATTTTCAGTTTTTGTAGAAGGGCCCTTTGAAGATTGTTTCAACTCAAGACCTACCAGTTTCAGTGAGAGGTAATGTAACCAACCAAATTCCTATGACTCTTACTCATTTTTTTCCCTGGAAGATGCATTCAGTCAAGCAAGTCACCTTGAAACCATCTGTCACTGTGATGTTCATTTGTGTAAACTAAAAAATTCCTAGGAATTCTCCTAGCATATTAAAAAAACTAACTGACTGTAAAACCACTCAGAACATATCAGAACTTTAAACTTGGAATTTAATTTTATTTCTTAAACACTCTTCACTACTTAGAATGATTGATTCTTTATGAAAGTTTGTGCAGCACTTCATTGATTTCCCTTCTGCATATTCAAAGTACAGTTCTCATCACAGACTTCTCTTGTTATTATAAAGAATTAGTGTTGCCTTTTGTAAATATCATCAAGTGGAGAATCAACTATTTAAGAACTCTTAGGTTCTGTTGCTTTCACCGGGGATAATCAGATGCTTAAATCTCCCTCCATGAACTCAATGGGAATACAGACACTTAACTCTGCCCAGATAAGGTCATGCATATATTTTATAAGGGGAAATAAGCATGAAACCAGCAATTCAAGCCATGCTGATTCAAAAGAAATAGCATCACCATGATGATGTTGTGGTTGTTGTTGTTGTTACTCTGCTTTTATCCCAAAGCAACTTTCAACTATTCTTTGGGATACAGTTTTTTCCAATATGCTCTATGAGGAGTGGCTTAAAGAGCTGGGCATGTTTAGCCTTCAGAAGAGAAGTGTGAAAGGAGACATGATGGCCATGATAAATATGTGAGAGGAAGTCATAGGGAGGAGAGAGAAAACTTGTTTTCTTCTGCCCTGGAGACTAGGACATGGAACAATGGCTTCAAACTACAAGAAAGGAGATTCCATCTGAACATTAGGAAGAACTTCCTGACTGTGAGAGCTATTCAGCAGTGGAACACTCTGCTCCGGAGTGTGGTGGGGGCTCCTTCTTTGGAGGCTTTTAAACAGAGGCTGGATGGCCATCTGTCAGGGGTGCTTTGAATGCAATTTTCCTGCTTCTTGGCACGGGGTTGACTGGATGGCCCATGAGGTCTCTTCCAACTCTAAGATTCTATGATTCCATGAATCTATGTCATATTTTTCTTGTATCTGACTACATCCATTTAGTTTTGTACCTTTCTATTTCACACTTATCCAAAGAACTAAGCCTCTTTCTATTTTATCATTTATCCAAGGGGACCTCGTCACATTGAGGTACATATGGTGGGCAATAGCGGGGGCATTTGCCATGCAGCATGGCAAATCCAGTGGGTAGCAGGTGAAAACATTGTCCTGTGCACCTCATCTCTAAATAGGGAAGTATTTAAAAAACTGTATAAGGTCCAGAAATTGGTTTTTTGTGAACTAAATTTGATTATAGTATTTGTATCTTGTGTTTTGTAGGTGCTGCTGGGTATGCATGCCCAGTGTGAAACACATCTCACCACACTAAAACAGTACATGTGGCTCTTAATGAGACATTCTGCATCATCACGGGGTGTCTGCACCCTACTCCAGTGGAGAAATTACACTGCTTAGCTGGTATTGCACCACCTGACATCCGCCGGGATGTAGCAACCAATAGTGAAAGAACCAAGGCAGAGACGTCTCCAGCTCATCCCCTGTTTGGATAACAGCCAGCACGTCAACGACTTAAATCTAGAAATAGTTTTCTAAGATCTGCAGAGACACTCGCTGGAACACCTCAGCAAGCGAGAGTCCAAAATTGGCAGGCTCAAACCCAGAACCTCAACCAATGGCTGATACCAAATGAGGGATTCCCCCCTGGCCACACAGAAGACTGGGCAACTTGGAAGGCGCTGAACAGACCGCTCTGGCACCACAAGATGCAGAGCCAACCTCAAGAAATGAGGGCACAAAGTGGAATCCACGACATGCGAGTGTGGAGAGGAGCAAACCACTGACCACCTGCTACAATGCACCCTAAGCCCTGCCACATGCACAATCGAGGACCTTCTTGCAGCAACACCAGAAGCACTCCAAGTGGCCAAATACTGGTCAAAGGACATTTAATCAACTACCAAACTTGCAAATTTTGTGTTTTGTCTGTCTGTTTGTTTGTTTGTTTGTTTGTTCTGTTCTGTTAGAAATGTAATACAATTGACTGGTTGCCCTGACACGACAAATCTTGTTTTCTCTCTCCCAAGGAGTCTGAATGTGGCTAACAATTAAAACTGTGCTAAAGAACTCATGTACATGTGGTAGAAATATACGGAAGCCGATATTCCTTCTGATACTCAGGTCCAACTACTTTATTACTTGTACTATCTCCAGTCCCAACCATGGTGTGCATTCTCCACTGTGATTCATCTGCATCTAGCATGGAATTTACCTTTACACACTGTTTTCAAAAAGATATATTTTGTATTGGACTCTTGTTTGACACATTTTTGGGTTTTTGCTTATTAGTTTAGTGTGTATGTGTATGTGCCAGAAAGGGTGTATGTGCCAGAAAGGGTTTTCTGCAAGGGTTTACTGGTTTTTGTAAGCAAACAGTTTCTTATGTTTAAAACAGCAGTCTTGCACCAAAAATGTGTGGCTGTTTGGAAAAGGTGCATTTTTACAGAAGACTGTATGATGTCAAGAAAAAAAGGCAATCCAGGTACATTTTTTTGTACATAATAATGTCCCAAAAACATATCACAATGTGTTAATATGGACAAGGGCTTTCTACAGAAACTCTGCAGTGAGGCGAATATATAGAAATTGCCCTGACTTTCAAGGACCAAAGAGTAAAATACTTCCAGACTGAGTGCATTAAAGTTGACTTGGTTGTAGGGGCGGCTCAACCCATTACGCAAAGTAAGTATTTACAGTATAGTTGATTTTGCCCAGGGGCGCTCTTGAAGCAATCTTGGGGGAAAATAGACCTTGGCATATGCGAGTTGTAGTTACTGGGATGTATAGTTCACCTACAATCAAAGAGCATTCTGAACTCCACCAATTATGGAATTGAACCAAGTATGGCACACAGAACTCCCACTTTTTTTTTTTTTTGTCGTGACAGGAGCAAGTCGCTTCTGGTGTGAGAGAATTGGCCGTCTGAAAGGACGTTGCCCAGGGAACACCTGGATGATTTGATGTTTTATCATCCTTGTGGGAGGCTTCTCTCATGTCCCCACATGAGGAGCTGGAGCTGATAGAGGGAGCTCATCCGCCTCTTCCCGGATTCGAATCTACGACCTGTCGGTCTTCAGTCCTGCCGGCACAGGGGTTTAACCTTGGTTTAACCCTCTGCACCACCGAGGGCGCAGAGGGTCCCACGATAAACAGAAAATATAGATCAGTGATTGGTTGGGGGGGGGGGCAAAATACTGTTTGTTTATCATTGAAAATTACCTAGGGCTGCCTTTGCTTGGTTGTGAATAAACTAGTGAGGGCCTTCCAGAACATGTAAATCCAACTGGTCCTCTCTAGAAAATGTGTTCAGGAGCAAACAACAGCACAACGGAGGAGAGCGCTATATTACAGTTATTAGACATGGGCCCCATCTACACTGCCATATAATGGCCAGTGTTGACTCATATAATGCAGATTGAACTGGATTATAAGAATCTAGACTGCCATATAATGCAGTTCAATACAGTTAATCCGCATTCTGAAACTAGATTATATGGCAGTGTAGATAGACCCATGATCTACACCCTACTTTAGACAAACTCACAGTGCAAATTTGCAAATTTACTTTTAGAGACCAAGAGTACTATGCATGTCTATGTGGGATTAAGCCTCATTAATATTGATGGGTCTTATTTATGAGTAGACACATGCAAGATTGCACAAAGTTCTAGCTGAATGGAACCACAAAGGGCACGTCTAACATCAAAGCTTCAAAGAATTGCAAAGGCCCAAGGTTCTCTCAATAATAAAGCTAAACTTCAAAGAAGTGATAAAGCATCAATAGTCTCAAGTATTCCATGACACAACATTTTCAAACACTGAAGATTGTGAATGTAAAACAATGACATCTAGCTTCTCTCTATGCCCTTTCTCTCCAGATCATTTTGGACAATTGCTATAAAAACATTTTACTAAATTGGCATCCAAAACAATCTTTTCTCTGCAGTTTCTTTTTATATTGTTAACAGTCAAAATTAATATTTTTGTTATTATATCTCTTTTACATGCCAATGCTAACGGCCTGAAGCATCAATTTATCTGCTGAAATGAAACAAAATCAAACAGCTTCACAGAAAAGAAATATTAACCAATTAGAAGTGTATTAATCTAGCTCTTTTACTCTTTTACATGCTGCAGGAGCCAATTTTCACTCACTGAATTATATTTAATTCTTTTCATTTTAAACAGGTGGTGTAGGAGGGTAGAGTCTATATTATTTGTTAGCTTTATTCTTGATTGACCAAAGTCAATGTTCATGAATTACAAAACTTATAATGGCTTGAATTTGCCTCAAGAAAAGAAAAGTTAATTGTCAAAGAGCATCACATTATTCTAACATAGTTTCAGAGAACAAAACAGACAAATTAGCTTTTTAAGTGTATATATCCATACAGGGCTTCTCCATACAGGGAAACCTTACCAGAAGGCTGCTAAGTTCAGCATTTGTTCTTTAATTCTCATAATATTCCTGACCAGTTTGTGAAAATTCCTGGCACCAGTTGACATTTTTTTTTTCGCTTTCTTTTAATTCTGGGACATATCTAAACAAAAAATGCTTTCCCAGTGCCAAATCAGAAAAGCAGTCTATGTGAGGTTAGACCACACCTGGAATACTGTGTCCTATTCTGGACACCACAATTGAAGAGAGATATTGACAAGCTGGAATATGACCAGAGGAGGGTGACTAAAATGATCAAGGGTCTGGAGAACAAGCCCTATGAGGAGTGGCTTAAAGAGCTGGGCATGTTTAGCCTGAAGAAGAGAAGTCATGTATAAATATGTGAGAGGAAGTCATAGGGAGGAGGGAGTAAGCTTGTTTTCTGCTGCCCTGGAGACTAGGACTCGGAACAATGGCTTCAAACTACAAGAAAGGAGATTCCATCTGGACATTAGGAAGAACTTCCTGACTGTGAGAGCTGTTCAGCAGTGGAACTCTCTGCCCTGGAGTGTGGTAGAGCCTACTTCTTTGTGATGTCGATAGGAACTTTAGAAGGGTCTGCCCCAGGAGGAGAGACCCTGTGGCCCCACCAAAGAAAGTGAGCAAAGAAAACTATAGCTCCTTCCAAGGGCTGAGGCCTGATGACTGGATTGCTCCCTGAAAGCCTCATGGGGTAAACGCATCAAATATCCATGGCAAGGGGGCTTCAAAAGGATGAAGAAACAGTGAGAGCAGCGGCAGCATAGCAGCAGCGAGGCTTAGATTTTGACAATCAGCTGTTTCCCTTTAAAAATATTCTTAATAAACCAAAGGTTATTCCCCGAGTGCAGGGGCCCAAGATGCAAAAAGTGAGATGGCAGATAGGGTTAGAATTTAGCTAGGAAAAATATGGCATTAAAATGGAGCCGATCCGTCAACTTGCGGATACGGGGGCCCGAGGGGTTTCCGTATCTGCGGTTTGAAGGAATGCATATTCGGCCTCCCTGGGATGCCAGGAAGGCATCCCAGGCAGGCCTGGGGTCTCCCATGGCCTGGAAAAGGTTATTTCGTGCATTGAGACAGTTTCAGTCAGGAAAGGGACACAAAGTATCATTCTGGAGAGGTTAGGGTTACAATTCAATTAGCCTTTATTGAGGGATTTGTTACATAGTTTGGGCTGGGAAAAGAAGTGAAAGGAGAGAGCATAAGGCTGCAAAGAGTCCCTGGTTGAGCCTGCTGCTGGGGCACATTTCATCAGTTTTGGCCCAACTGGGCATTCAGGAACTGTGGAACTCCCTGCGGCTGGTCAGATCAGCTTGAAGGAAGGGGTCTGGGATGCCCTCGATGACATTTGGAAGCTTTTAATCAGAGGCTGGATGGCCATCTGTCGGGGGTGCTTTGAATGCGATTTTCCTGCTTCTTGGCAAGGGGTTGGACTGGATGGCCTATGAGGTCTCATCCAACTCTATGATTTTATGATTCTTAAATGCTGTCTATTCTGCCTTGTTGAATAGAGTTTCGAGACACATGCCCCCCAAGATCATCATATACATGAAAATAATATGTTCCCTCACTAAACTATGACTCTCCTCCTCTCTTCAATAGATAAAGGAAGACATTATGTAAGAATCCAAAAGGCATCAGGCAGCTTTCTGTGTTTCCATGACCCACGGTTTCACCTCTAAAATCCTTGGCAGTGAATAGGCAAATTCCACCTTCTTAATGGACTTATACACAGAGCACTCAAAAACATTGCTTAGAAGTTTAGAGGTCAAGAAGCCAGGAGTAAAGATATATCATATCTTTCTACTGAGAGAACTATGGCTCTTAACTTGTGACACTGAACAGTAACAACCATCCAGGGTTTTGTTCAATCGCTCCTGAAAAGGAATCTACATGAGCAAAGAGAATTTGGGACTCCACTAGCATACCCTTGAAGAAGCACAACCCTTCATAGCTTCTAGAATAAAACAGAATTGCCTATAATTGCAAAGCAAACAAAAGAGTTGTGTGACTCCTTACGGATTAGCACATTTATGAACCACTGTAGAATAGAATCTATCATCTGAAGCCACTCTTAGAGCCAAAATAGAACAACGAAAAGTATATCTCTCAAGGGACATTTCAGATACAGGATAGAAGGATGGTTAGGGCAAAGGTTATTCTGACCATACTGTGAATATTGAAGAAAAAGCACTTCATTGGATTAAACAATCATGACAAATGCAGCCCTCAGACACATTGTAAGAGGAAATGCACCTTCACCTCAAGCAATTAACCTATTTATGAAACTTCTGGGGTGTTTCTGAGAAATAAGAAATATACAAGAAGTGAATGTTAACCATCTGCAGTGCTGAAAAATACACAGAAATATGTTTTAATCAAGAGGGGGCATGGGCTGCATGTATTTTCAAACTTCATTTTGGCAGCCCTCCTCCCCAAGCCTGCATTGACTGCTCAAAGCCCAAAACATGCCACTTTTGGGGGACTTTGGCAGTGTTTAATATGACCTTTTCCTATCCTCATCCCAAAGAAAATCTCAGGAGAGGAAATCAAATGCAACATTAAATTGTTTCTAAGTCAGGCTTTTAGGGTCTGACTTGGTGAAATTTGGCCTGTCCCACAGTGAGGAAATGACAGAAATATGTCTATTGGGTAAAATGTGAACATTACAAAAGCTGTGGATACATTTTCATAAAGATATTTCTGCCCCAAGTCTTATAGCTCAATATCAAACTAAGGTGGGAAGAAAATTGTGATGGAATTTGAGGAAACTCAAGAATGTTTGATCTGTGTGTGTGTGCATGTGTGCATGAGAGAGAGAATGTATAATGCATAGTGTGGAAGTTAGTAAAGGTAAAGGTTGTCCCCTGACATTAAGTCCAGTCGTGTCTGACTCTAGGGATTGGTGCTCATCTCCATTTCTACACCGAAGAGCCTGCATTGTCTGTAGACACCTCCAAGGTCATGTGTCTGGCATGACTGCATGGAGCACCATTACCTTCTCACCGGAGCAGTATCTATTGATCTACTCACATTTGCATGTTTTCAAACTGCTAGGTTGGCAGAAGCTGGGGCTGACAGCAGAAGCTCACGCCACTCCTCGGATTCGAACTTGCGACCTTTTCAGTCAACAAGCTCAGCAGCTCAGTGGTTTAACCCACTGCACCACCGAGGGCTCCCAGTGTGGAAGTTATACCCACATAAATTTTAAGCAATTGGTGATGCCTCTTTTTTTGCCTTATTGGGCACCTTACCTTCTAGAAACACCAGTTGACAATCTACTCTAGTTGATAAACTAAACAGAGGAATAAAATGGTAAGAAAGATACACTGAAGTCAGACAAAAAATAAACTAACACGGCTGCTCCAAGAACATTCCAAATTGTCGTAAATTTATTATTTTATTCTGTTCTAGTTCCATAGAGACTATTACAGTGTGCACTCAGGAAGTCCTTAATCCAAGAAAATAAACTGTAACATTTCTGGTACTTCATATCAAGAAGCATTTATTTTGACAGTGAGGGATGCAGTATTAAAGTATGGAAATTATATGCTTGCTTATGTTAAATATATGCACAGTAAGCAGGAATATTACAAAATCCCTTTCAAAATAGTACATTTCACTTGTATTTTTGAAAGATTTCTGTGCCTTGAAGACAGCATTAATCCAAATCACACTCGTTTTGTTTGCAGGATTTAAAACCAAAGTTTTACTTGCAGCAAGGGAAAACTATGGTCATTATGGAGTGCCTGAAAAGGAAATCTTATCAGTATCTTTTTGTTCTCACAGTAATCTTTGCAATAGCTTCCTGGAATTTCTTAGGCAGAACAATACCACACATGTTTTTGCAAGCCCCATAGCAGTAATATTTTGCTTTGGTGATCATCCTAAGAAGACTTCTCTGTCTCTTACAATCAAGCTTATGTGCTTTGATTTAAGCTTGTTCAAATCCACTGACCTAAAAGAGAAGTTTTAAACTAATAAATCCCAGTGAGTTGAAGCTTAACTAGGTTATAAATTGAGCCAATAGGAATGCCAACATTTTACTTACCCTTGTCAAAACTATGTGGACTATGGCTCCATCTACACTGCATATAATGCAGTTTGATCATTATAGATGTGGCTTCAGTTTGAAGGCTGTGGATCTGAGCTCATCATAAAATACAAAATAGAAAAGTAAGTCAAACAGTTTTTACAGAATGAAATCTTCAACACCTTTTTATAGAGACTATTTCAGTTCTTTAAAATACATCTGTACACAATTTAGAACATCATGTAAGTAGGTAACAAGATTTGAGGTGAAAAAACAAAATTTCAAGGAAAAGTGAAAAACCATGTGCCAGGCCAACTCAGTTTGCTACCTGGGGGCCCTTCCAGACAGGCTGTTATCCCAGGAGTATCCACATTTAAAAGATGTGGATGTTCCCGGGGGGAAATACACACATCTCAATTTCTGGGGTGAGTGTCCAAATGTTCTTCCAGGACTTCCTGGGAGAACACCAGAACACTGTAACCCCCTCCTCAAAGCCCCCCAAAACAACATAAAAAATAAAATAATTTACCTGGCTTCCATGAGATGACTGCCAGAACTCTCCTGGCATATACAAATGATGTGAGAGGAGAAAGGGGGGCAGGAGCAATTTTCCTTCCCCCCCCCCTTTCTCCTGGTGCATCATTTCTAAGTGCCGGCAACCATCTCATGGAGGCCAGGAATGTACTTTTGTTTTTTAAAGGGCTTTGGGGGTCTTTTGCGGAGGGGGTTGGTATTCCCATGGTTTTCCAGACTAATTTAGCCCAGAAAGCCACTGGAAGTAGTGGGTTTAAAGTTTTTGCAATAAAGTGGCTGTCTGGATGCACCCTGGGACAAAGGAAAATACATTGGCTGCTTCCACACAGCTATTTAATCTGGAACAAAATAGATAAATCCCATTGAGGGAAAACTGGGGATGCAAAATACAAAAGGTGCCTTCTTCCATGCTTGGTGGACTTATAGGAATCAAGGAAACAAACAAAACAATCACTCAAAAGGTTAAGAAAAACCCAGAAATGTGCCTCTTAGGTTTATTTTGTGAAAAGTAATTAGTAAACAAGCCACCAAAATCTGTTAATATAGCTTTGCAGCTGGAAGATTAATAATAACAAAATCATGGAAGGAGGAAAAAAGCTATTTATAAAGGGCTGAGGAGTGAAAGTATTGGACCTCCAAATGGCCCAGCTGACTAATGGTATTAGAGGAGGAAATAATGAACACTTTGTTAGAAAATGAAGGCTTGCATTTGAATATTTAGAAAGGAAGCAAAGGTAGACTTGAAAGTAGTAGCTATGAGACATTATTAATATAAAGGATAGATTTTAATGAGTTCGATACTGAGCGTTGTTGGAAGTTATGGGTGGTGGTTCACGGATGGGGGGAGGGGTGTGTGGTAGGTGAATGTATTTGTATTATGTTTATTTGATTTATTTATTTTATTTTATTTTACATTCTGTATATCACCTTTACACAATAAAATAGAAAATATGCAGTAACAAGGACTCTCAATTGTCTTCTAATGTAGTATATGCAAATTGCCATTGAATCTGCATTGGCTTGGTTCCCAGACTGGCTGACAACAAGAGTAGGAAATGGCTGTTTATACTGAGAGATGCTGTGCAGGGTTGTGACACCTGCTGCCCATGGATGCTCTGCTATCCCCTGGCTTGAAGACCTCAATGTGATGAAGTCCACTAACATGTTGGGTGTTTATGTCACTGAGACTACAATACTTGGAAAGGGGAGGCTAAACTCCTCCCTTCCCAGCTATGATCTCCTTGGAAATGATTGCTAGTTATGCAATAAAAGCAATAAATAATTGGAGGCAAAGTTTGAGCTCCCCTCCCCCTCCCCACCCACATGCATTAAAGAACCTTGACCACTTCAGCATTTCATCCTAGGGAAGAAGCTTTAAAAGAGATAGTTTGGCATGTCTTTTCTGCATGTGGATTTCAATTTGATCTTAGCAAAGCCTAACAGGATTACAAAAGCAATGCAATGTCATCAATATGACACTGGATTGTAAAATCCAACCATAAATATTTTAATATTAGACTTTCAAGTCGTTAGATTAGTTTCCCCAGAAAACATGAGATAATTGGAAAGTGAAAATATAATTATGTCTCCTGTACCTAATTCCTTCAGAGACATTAGCTGAAATACAAAAGCTTCAGTACTACATTTTTATGATCATACAGCGATTACACTAAAAAATTTTTACCAAGATTGTTTTCCATCTCCCTTAACACCTGGGCGGATCAATGTTGCACACTTGACGGAAAGACTAAACAATAAAAAGCCCATTTTTCACTTCAGCAGTTGCATAACATGCGGACATAAATCAGAAGAATGTTTTTAAAGAAAATATTCATGGCTGAATAGGTGCAGAGGACTGTTACAGTTACTATTTGGCATTCCAACAAAAAAAATTAAGAATGCACCATATGCATGCCCAATTTCTTTTAAAACTGCATACCTATTAAGAGAGAAGAACTCAAAAATAACAAGTGTGGCAGCAGTATAAGCTACAACAATTGAAGCAGTAAACAGATGCTTTAAAAAAAAACAATAGGCAAGCCTATTTTCTCTTCTTTAAGGATATTGGAAAATAATTATTCTTTTTTAGAATGTAGTGCTAAATACTGACATCATATTCATTTAAGTTTTGTTCTTTAGAAATCTACATTGAATTACAGCTGAGTAAAATCCCACATTATCTGCTTTAAACTGGAATATATGGCAGTGTGGACTCAGATAACCCAGTTCAAAGCAGATATTGTGGGATTTTCTGCCTCAATATTCTGGGTTATATGACTGTGTTGAAGGGTCCTGAGTTTCTCATGGTTGTACAGTGCAATGTCTGGGTTTTTGGGTTTTTTTAATAATTTAATTTTATAATGTATAGTACATTCCGAGAACTCTGATTATTTGGAAGTGTAATATTGCACCATATAAACAATAATGATTCAATTCAGAAGGCTGGAATAAAATCAAAAGGATGTTTAGTAAGTTAACAACCTTGCCCTGTGTGGCAACTGTGGCTTCCTGCTCACATATATTGCATGCAATCGCATAATCTGACATTTGCCCCTTAACCCCTGAAATAACGAGACAGACAACAAAGGTATGGATTCAAATTGGGCAACTTTTATTGAATGTTACCTATTTAACTTTACCTGAACTAAACTAAGTGTCAAGGAACTTGGTGGCAAGCTGAGGCAGCGTCCCCAGCTACTGATTGTGTGATGTCAGTGTGCCCTGGATCCCCAACCGGGCAACCTGAAGGTAAAAGTCTGTAGAAGCCTGTGTCCGATTATTGATATCAGCTTCTCTCTTTACTGGGCCAATTGATGTCCCCTCACCCATTTGTTGACTTCTAGGTGAGTGTTTGTTGTACAGTGCCCCCCACCCTTAATGGGTGCCATGTGTATACCTCCATGTCAGTGTTTTCCTGAACTATTTATGCTGGCCTAGTTAACCAAACCACTCCATCTAGCCCCTAATAACAGTATAGGGTAGGCGAAAAAACCCCCCAGAACATGAGAGGCAAAAAATTCCTACCCGGCTCCAACGGGCAACCAAATATACTGTCAATGGGCGGGAGTGGCGGGCGAAAAGTCTGACAAGACTGAAGGACGGAGGCTGGCTCACGTGGTTAGCCAGCCCCCGCCCCTCTTCCAGGAGGTTCGAACTGGAACCTCCCATTCTCTCCCTTCAGGGGGTGGGGCAAATCGCTCTCCCCACCAACTACGTTGGTGTGGAGAGTCCCTTGCCCCTTAACCCCTGAAATAACGAGACAGACAACAAAGGTATGGATTCAAATTGGGCAACTTTTATTGAATGTTACCTATTTAACTTTACCTGAACTAAACTAAGTGTCAAGGAACTTGGTGGCAAGCTGAGGCAGCGTCCCCAGCTACTGATTGTGTGATGTCAGTGTGCCCTGGATCCCCAACCGGGCAACCTGAAGGTAAAAGTCTGTAGAAGCCTGTGTCCGATTATTGATATCAGCTTCTCTCTTTACTGGGCCAATTGATGTCCCCTCACCCATTTGTTGACTTCTAGGTGAGTGTTTGTTGTACAGTGCCCCCCACCCTTAATGGGTGCCATGTGTATACCTCCATGTCAGTGTTTTCCTGAACTATTTATGCCACAGATTGGGGGCAAATGTCCATTTCGCCCCCATCCCCCACCAAGCCCCTTAAAACTTCCTGAATGCCTAACTGCAAATCTGCTAAAAATTGTGCGTTGCCCAAATCCGTTAAATGTACACCATCCGAACGATAAAACTGTGCCTTGTCATGTGTGATGTCCTTATGTGGAATGTAAGACCCCCTGCCCCGTGCTAAAGCCGTGCGCATGGCCCGGTTCACACGCTTTCTGGCCTTCTCGAGCTTCCTGACATCACCACCTCCTGGCCACCGAAGGCGTGGAATAATGGCCGACCAAGCGATGTGAACCCGGGGCCATGCCTGCCAGATCTTCAAAATGTCAGCACGGGCTTGAAGATACAAGGCCCTGCCGTTAAGCAGGCCAAGATCGTTACCTCCAATATGGAGCACCAAAACATCAGGAGTGGGCCTGCTACTGTCCTCGAACAACAAGGGAACCAAACCGTCCCAACGAAGGCCCCGAACACCCTTCCACTCGACCAATGCAGTGGAAGCGCAACCCAGATGCTGGCCAAAGGACGAGTTCCTGGCGTATCTCTCCGCCCAGTGGACATAGCTATGCCCACAAACAAGGATTCTCCATCTATGCGCCAGCCTGGCAAACTCTGAAAGAGAAACAACAAACTCACACAAGTACCGAGCGAACATAACGCCTATAAGCGTCTGATTTCCACCTGCCTATTGATTTGATGGCCTCCTCATTGAAACCCAATTGTGCTGCCGAAGATGCTGCTCCAATTCGAAAGGAGTGAGTGCCAAATTTATGAGAACCCAACCCCAGCATCTTCAGCGCCCTGTCAGTAATGGCCCAAAACTGGTATTTTGTGAGGGGAGTGGAATCCTGATGACAAAACAAATACCCTCCCGCCTGAGTCCTGACTTGAAAGAACTGTACCATAGCCGAAACAGGGCAAAGCTCAGGGTCGCTGCATCTGGCTAACGTAACTATAGCGCCCCTGGCTTGCTGGTCCGTCTTGGACGAACGTACTAAAATTTGGAGGGTGTCATGTGTAAGTTTTATATCCGACAACATCAATGCCCTCTGAGAAACATCCCTCTTTGACATGGCAACTAACTCACTTATCCTAAGAGCAGCGAAAAAGGCCGTCAAGGCCGCCGCATGGAATAACCGCTGCTCATACTCGGACTGACACACCCTGGGCCACGTTCCCTTCAATCCCTTTAAAATTGTGGGAGACAAAGGTTCCCTTTTATCCTGCGATGGACCCCGTTGGCGTGCCCAACCCGCAATGATCTTATGGAGGCGGAAATCGTTTGTGGGATCCGAAAAACCCTGCGCTTTTGACCAGTAGGCCAACGCCGACAGCTGGGACTTAATAGTGTGCGGCGCTAGGCCCCTTCTGTGCGAGTACACACAGAATTGCGCCAAATGTTCGTAAGGAATCGGTACTGTAGACGGTAACTGATAAAACTGTCTAAAATCATGAAACTCCTCCACCACCCTCAGGTAAGACTTCCGTGAACTTGGGGCTAACGCTAAAGCCATACCCATTACCGCCTCGTCCCTCCAACCTGCCAAAGATGGCCTGGCATACGCTGTGGATGAACGTCGGCGTTGGGCGCGAGTTGTCTGAAGCGCTCCATCTGCATACGAGATAGAGCGTCAGCCAAAGAATTGTCTATACCCGCTATGTGAAAGGCTTTAAACAAGATGTTATGCCTCAAGCAATGCAACGTAAATTGCCTGAGCGCCCCCATCACCCTGTTGGATTTGGAAGTCAACGTGTTGATAACCTGAACGGTAGCAAGGTTATCGCACCAAAAATGAACAGTCGAATTGGCAAAGGCCTTAACCCATACTGTAACAGCAACAAGTATGGGGAAAAATTCCAAAAACGTTAAATCTGCTGTAATCCCCTGCGTGTGCCAACTGTCCGGCCAGACTTCGGCGCACCAGTGTCCCTGAAAAAACACCCCAAAACCAACTGCCCCTGAAGCATCGGACGCCACTTTAAGAGCGTCCTGCAGCCTTAACTCCTGCCTCCAGAATGAAACTCCATTAAAACCATCTAAGAATTCCATCCAGATGGACAGATCCTCTCTAACTGAACGAGTAACCCTAATCCTGTGATGGGGCATTTTAACTCCTGAAATGGCATTACAGAGCCTACGTAAAAATGCTCTCCCCGGGGCAACCACCCTACAAGCAAAATTTAAATGGCCAATTAACTCCTGAAATTCTTTTAAAGTGGCCTTTCTACGGCCCAAAAACTGCTGAACCCGGCCCGTCAAGTCTGCCACTTTACAAGGGGGCAACCTGGAATATTGCTGAACCGTATCCAATTCAATCCCCAAAAAAGTCAAAACCTTTGCTGGGCCCTCTGTCTTTTCCTCCGCCAAGGGAACCCCCAACTCCTGTGCCAGCCCC
This sequence comes from Anolis sagrei, assembly GCF_037176765.1. NCBI lineage: Eukaryota > Metazoa > Chordata > Lepidosauria > Squamata > Anolidae > Anolis > Anolis sagrei. The sequence goes on from NC_090023.1 coordinate 136,407,653, forward strand.
TGAAATGACTCGAGCAACCCCTTGCAGTTGCCCGACCCGGAACGCCCCACAAAAAGGAAATCATCCAAATAATGGGTGACTCCAGACATTCCTGATTTGGTCCTAACGGCCCAATCCAAAAAGGTGCTAAATTGCTCAAAGGCCGCACAGGAAATGGAGCACCCCATGGGAAGAGCTCTGTCCATGTAGAAAAAACCCCCGAATTGAAACCCCAGCAGCTCAAAATCCGCCGGATGAACGGGAAGCAAACGAAATGCCGACTTAATGTTGCATTTCGCCAGCTCAGCCCCAAGCCCAAACCGACGAACCAGCTGCACGGCCGAATCAAACGATGCGTAATGAACGGAGCATTGCTCATCTGGGATCGCATCATTCACCGACCTGCCCTTGGGATAGGACAAGTGATGAATGAGGCGGTATTCCCCCTGGGTTTTCTTGGGTACTATCCCCAGAGGTGATACCCGCAACATCGGCGTTGGTGGCGCCCTAAATGGGCCCAAAACTCTGCCCTCTAAAACTTCCTTATCTATCTTACGCTGAACTAACTCCTCCATCCCAATAACAGATTTCAAATTTGGGGATAAAGTTTGAAACCGGGGACCTAACGCCAGAATCCGAAAACCCTCCGAAAAACCTTCCCATAGGTATTTGGCCGACCCCCTATTTGGGTACTTATCTAACCAAACCTTCAACCGATCTAACTTAATTGGGCTGGGGCCCTTTTGGAACTGGGGCCTGTCCTGAGGGCTTTTTAACAAATTGGGTGTCCCTAGTATTCCCTCTCGCAGCTCTCCCTTTAGGGCAATTTCTGGACGGGTGCGTGCCATAACAGATTGCACACGAGTGTGCATATCGGCATCCCCTACGTGAACAGGCTCCCTGAGCAACAAATTCCCAACATAGAGGCTTTTGTCGCTGAGACTGCTGCTGGGGAGCCCCCTGCCGAAAGGGCTGCCCTGCCTTATTCTGAATAGTGTGCCCACTATCTGCTTTCAAGGCAGAGGAAGCCCTAGATGGGTTCATCACCTCAATCCAAATTTGATCATCAATTAAATCCCAACGCTTGTCAGGATGGGAAGCCGCCTCGGTTCTAAACCGCCTATCATACTCCAGCCAAGCGTTAGGAGGGCCACTAACGTAAGCTTTATTAATGATATTCTGATACTGCCACAAAGCCGTAGCCCTTTCCGGGGCAGCATCAGAAAGCAGGTTGGCATACATTGTGAAACAAGGGAGCCAATTTTCCCAATTCTGCTCAACCTTGCGCTTCTTGATCTTCTCCTTACTGTCCTCGTCTAACTCCTCCTTCTCTTTCTTATCCATATCCCGAAAGTATAAAGAAAAGATATCCACATATTCGTTTCTTAATATCTTTTCCATTGTTTTCGATGCCAAATGGGAACCCAAACCCGAAAGGCTAACAGTAGGTGTCGCCTGTGGAGGCCATTTTGCCGTCCCCCAAAATTTGCTTGCTTCCCCCGTTCTGGCCGACTCTAAGGTAGCAGTAGCTGGCTTAACCGCTTGCGCGCTGGCATCATCCTTATTTTCACCTATCTTGGGGTCCAAACCACCCCCAGACGGAATCCCAACTGCAACATGTGACTGCGTCCCCACCACCGATTGAGCCCGCCCCTGGCCCCATGGCCAAGTGAGTGAGGCAGAAGTAGATGCTGATGTGAGTGTGGCACATGCTGATGTGAGTGTGGTGGAAGTACCTGCTGGGACAGCCGTCACCAACTGCTCGCGCCCTGCTACATCGACAGCAGCAACACTCGACCCGACCGACTGAGTGGACCCGGCCACAGCACTGGACGTGGAGGCCAATGCCGTGGGCTGACTGGGTCCGGCCACAGCAGCCGCTGAGGAGCCAGACGAAGCCTGCACCGACGGATGACCTTCGGGGCTGGTGATGGTCTGCACAGCCGAAGACTCCAAAGAAGAGCCCCCTGCAGCCCCCGGAACCGCCAGTTGTTCAGGAAGCTGGACCGCCCTTTCCGCCCCCGCGGCTGAGGTCGATTCTATAATAGAAACCCGGGACAACAGAGATTTGAACAACTGTTGCCCCATCATTACACTTAGCGGTTTGCCAACAATCTGGACTGTCAAACTATGCCACAATTTTGCCAGCTTAAAAAATAATGCTCTAGAATTAATGTGGGGCCAGAAAGGAGACCTTTACTCTGTACTTTTCTTACAGCCGCCAATAAACATAAAGGAAACATAAGATATGTGCTACCTTCTCAATGTAATTTGAGGGAGTATTTGCCTGGGTCTAAGATGACTCAAGCAAATCCCTATCCATGTCTTCGTTCACTGGCCATGTCTCCCAAATCAACAAAATCACCAGGAAAACCAACACTTTGATTAAGAACTCCTCAGTTAATCTTAGCATACACCAGTATCTATGCAAACTGGAAGACCTCCCTTCTAGTCCCCCAAAATCCTCCCAAAATCCATAAGGATCCCACTGTGTTCAGGCCCATCATGAGCACCATTGGATCCCCCACATTTGATTTTGGCAAAATTTCTAACTGCTCACTACACACTACATTAAGGATTCAGCCCACTTTGTGGAAAATATCAGCAATCTCAAACTCAATGCCAATGACAATCAGATCACCTTCAATGTGATGTCTCTATTTGCCAAGGTCCCTATAGCAGACCTCATTCCACCCATTAACTAGGATTTCCCAGAAGGCATCACAGTCCTGTTTTAACATTACATCACTACATACTGCTTCCAGTGGGATAATGAATTCTATGAACAGAAAGATGTGGAGCACTCTTAGCTCTGTCATAGCAAATGTTTACATGGAACACTTTGAGAAACAAGCCATGGAAACAGCACAAAAAGCCCACTATATGGTTCTGATATGTAAATGACACTTTTGCCATTTGGACCCATGGAGAAGAACTAAACAAGTTCCTGGACTGCACGAACAACATCCACCCAAACATCCAATTTAACATGGAAAAAGAAAACAAAGGAAAACTACCATTTATAGATGTTCTAGTAATCTGCAAACCAAATCATCAATTGCGCCACACAGTTTACAGAAAACCTACACATACCAAGAGATACCTACATAAAACCTCCAACCACCACCCAGATCAAAAAAGAAGAACAATTAAATCCCTGTTAGACCATGCAAACAGGATATATATACCCTGCCTCCTCCAAGGTGAATGGAACCATCTAAACTGGGCTCTACAGGCTAATGGATACTCTCTGACAGGCATCAGAAGAGTTACAACATCACGAACAAGCCACGGGAGTAAAAATAAAGATCCACCTAGAGGAAAAGGGTTGTGTTTTTTACCATACATCAAGGGAACCACTGGCCGCATAGGGAAGCTGATGAAGAAACACAAACTACAAACAATTTACAGGCCCACTAAGAAATTCAACAAATGCTACATTCAGCAAAGGACAAGAGGGATTGTCTAACCAATGCAGGAATCTACAGTTAAATTCATTCACAAGGAGATCTTGGAATTTTCTTTAATGCTAGGTTATTACTATACAGTTATGAACAAAGAAAACGGAAGAAACTTCTCAGTTTCCATCCCCAAAACCCTACTCCCTCAACTGCTGAAATGCTCCAAAGTATTTCAATGGAACTGGCTCAGACTAGAAGACCAGGAGGCTGGATGAAGGAACTTTCAGGAGTTGAAGGGGTGAGGTTTGGGGATGGAAACTGAGAAGTTGCCCACATTTTCTTCATTCGTAACTTTGCTGTATAGTAGTAACCTAGCATTAAAGTTTTTTTCTTTAGTTTTAAATGTATTTTTCATTGTTCATAATGATAATATTGTTGTGTACCATTTAATAAGCTGTAATAACAAGAATAATAGAGAATTAACAGGAACATCTTTGAATGACTGTTATTCAGAAAATAGAATTATGGAAACCTACTGTGAAACTAATATAATATGAATAGAGATGTATAAGAAAACCCACAAGCTCGCCAATGAGGCCAGCTTCATTTTCAGAACCTTAGACTGGATACTGTTACTGTTTACTCCCATGTAATTTGGCACAATATGTCAAAGTTTCTTATCCAAGTGGAACAAATTATACCTCTCCATGTGGATCTATGCTAAGCTTTTCTCTTGGCAATTAGCGGCAAACACTCCCCTCCTGATAAAGTCATAAAGACTTCCAAGAACCAAAAGAATAGCTGCCTTACCTACAATCAACTTCACAGACTATACAGCTGACATCAATTAACTCCGATTAAAAATATTTTATCAACTTGGCATGTTTCCTCCCTATCCTCATATCTATGCAGCCATGAATCACCCAGATTAAATTTGTATCAGATTAATTTATATCAGGAGAACACATTGGATAAAATCTAATAAATGTAGGGCAATTAACTGACAAAGGTAGCAAAATTATGTCTAACTTACATTAGGAGCAGGGATGGAAGGAGAAGATTGGTTTCTTCTTCCCAACTAATTTGAGGCATGTGTAAATGCAGCTACTGTCGCCAAGAGCCACAAAGGTTTCTGTTTTCTACTATGACTTCCAGTATGCTCTAATGCAAATACAATCAAGTCCAAAATAACAACAGCAGGCAGACACATCAATGTCAAGAACATCATAATGCAGTGACTTTAACCTGCTCAGCTTCTACTTGTGAAAAGCACCTTACAATTCCAAAAATCTCATTTGTCCCAGAAGTCAGGGAGAGTTACTTTTGCTTTGTATAACCAACTCTGAGGTAATGATTTCTTAGTTGCATTTATATTTCACCTTTTCCCCAGCACCCTCAAGGCAAGAATTCAGAAATCCTCCTTCCAACTTTATCATGACAAAAAAAAAACCCCTGTGAGATAAGCCAGATTAAAAGAGAGTGACCGGTCCAAAGTCATCCTCTTAATTGCTGGGGTCATGGCTCAGTGAGGATATGAACCTGGATCCCTCCAAGTGTCAACCCAATACTTTACCACTATACTACACTACACTGGTTCTCAATAAAATGAATGACAAAGTAGTTGTCTACTTCCCGCACTTCATTGAAGTTGATAACAAAGGATTCCTACATTTCTTAAGGCTTTAATGACATAAACTTAGCACATTACTTTTGGGGAAAAAATACATTAGGCTCTCCCCTTTTGCAAGGTTTAGGAGTGCAGACCTCCATGAACGTGGGGAAAGCACACTTTAAAAAAAAATCTGAGAGAACACCTTGCTAAGGAACTCTTGGTCCTCCAGAGAAACTCTGTCTACTCCTAGCAAAGGTGATCATGGAATCATGGAGGCTCTAAAGATTCCTAGAGTTCTTTTTAGGAATCTAGTTCCTCCAGCAATACTCTAAATCCAGAAGCAGTTGACTATAGAGTCATCCAAAAGGACCTAGAGATCACATTAGAGCTTAAAGAGTAGGTCAAACCCCACCTCAAACCCTGTGGCTGCCATCTGCAGAATTCTGTGGCTTGCGATTTAGGAGATGGGCATTTAAAATGCTCAGAGAGGTTCTGGGTCTCACTAAACTACAAATCCCAGAATTCTGCAGGTGACAGCCACAGGATTTCAAGTAGGATGTATACTCTTGATCTACTTCTTAGTGTGATGATAACAAATTAATGAAAACTGCAAATCCACAAATCCTAAGCCTGAAAATTTACAAGTAGCTATCTAAGCTTTATTATTTCAACTCTTTCTACAGCTATGGCTTTTCTTGCCAATCAGGATACTGCAGAAAGAGAAGCTGCTTTGCAGATTTATCAGGCACCAAGTTCTATACTGACAAAGATCTTATATGGTCCAGAAGGAACTGAGAAGACAGAGAAGACACCAGAACTACCTTCTAACAGAACCCCAATGTCTGTGTCAGAAATGTAGCTGAGTTTAAGTGAAATATTTTCTAAGTGCCATGTCGTCACGGGTCTTGTGTGTACTAAGTTCCTGACCAGAATTAAGTGGTACCAATATTGCTGACAGGTAAATCTGCTATGGGTTTTAGTTCAGAAGGGGCTATTCAAAATATTTTACCTCTGTTGTGGCTATAGTTCAGCACCTTGGTTCACTATTTTCCAGTCTGGTCTAGTGTAGATTACAAATATGTGTTACTGGGCAACTCATATTTCGGTTCAACAAATGTTAGCCCTGTTTCTGTGCATATTTGACCTGCTGATTCCAAAAATGACACCAATTTTCCCTGTCAGCATTAGTTTTTGAGATAAAAAAATATGCTATCTACCAGTAACCATCTTCTCGTCCACAGAAAACAATAACTGTATCTAAGAAACTAGAGTAGATATGGTCTATTCAATGCAATTTTTTGAATCAGCTACAACACAACACAATACAATCAGATACAATAACTCCAGGAACAGATTTAAAAACCAAGACATGAAGCATTCTTTGGTTTTTGTTGGGCTGCATTATCTAAAAGATCATATCTCCCCAATACGAGCCTATTTGAGTTATATGATCTTTGAAGGGGACTTTTTCTCCATCCCAACATTTTCTCAGGCTCAGTTGTTGGGGACAACTTGGAAGTAACCTTCTTGGTGACTAATCCTGGCTTTGAAATTACATGCCAAGGAAGATTAGGTCTGCTTCCGCTCTGTTGTCTTTTCGCTTGGTTACACAAGACAAGGTTGAGTGATGTGTAACTGTGTATGCAATTTTTTAATATGCATTGTGTTTTTAAGTATTTTAAGTCATTGTAATACTTTAAAAATAGTGTTTCAATGGAATGCAGGGGGCAATTACCTACTTACCTTTCAACTCTCACATACATAAACAGGAAGAATGTTTTGGTTAAGAAGTTAAGAGTTCCATTGGCTCTGAGTGCCAATGTCATAATTCATTGGGAAACCCAAAATGATCATGCATTTCTTCATAATGACTATACTCCCACAACACTTACTAAAGCTAAATTGTTCTTTAAAATTGAATGGGTACAGGAGGGGAAGGCTGAAATGTTATTCTGCAATGAGAAATGGGGACTGTCGTGCATATTGGTGAGTACTTTAAATATGCACTTTCCATGAGATTTGTTTGGGTGCTTAAGCAACTTTGTGGAACAGCAAATTTTAAATTAAGTAAGCAAATGAAATAAATACAATGAAACAGGGAGGATGGGAACACTTACAGAAGTAAGCATTTTCCTCCCTATATTTCATACAAATTAGGTTTTGGATCTCATTTAAATGGCCCCAAGTCCTAATTTTAGTCCTTATGGCTGCAAAAGATAATCATGTGAAATGCATCAGTAGTAGCCTGTGATCTCAGAAGCTACAACAATCCCTAATTAAGATTCTGAGAGGCTTGGATTTAAAAGCCAATTTCTTTTAACTGCTCACAAATTTAAGGACATTTACAATCAACAACAGCAAAAATATTGAGAGGGAGGAGTTGCTATCTGAATGATGCGGGAAGAAGAAAGATTAAATTTTCAAGAAGACATTTGGAAAGAGTGGGTTCTGTAGCAAGTAGATAGAAGTCGTGGCATCTCTACAAGAAGATATGGGGTTTCTGGGAGCAAGATATCACTGCACCAGACTCAACAGCACATACCCCATAAAATGTACTGAAGAGAAGATTTCATCTATCCAAAATGAGTGTTTCCTATGGTGGAATGTGTACCGTGATGAAGCAACCAATAGTATGTGCCTAAGGAAAGGGATGGAAAGATTGGCAAGTATAGGTAACTACTACCATTTTGCTAGGGGAGAACAAGGCGCTGCTTCTAGGTCACTTCTTATATATTGTGTGGCAAGATGCTGTGACTGAACTGTTAGGTCCAGAGTGGCACCTACCCATTGCCCAGTGTGAGCCTTAATTCAGGGCCCGTCCAGGCCAAGCGTCGCTTACTCAGTTTGCTGTTTGGCATTGGCCTCAGACTTCAGTGCATCCAAGATGGTTGTCCGAGTGGACTAGGACACAGGGCACCATAGTTTAAATCTTCCCTCAGTTATGAAAATCCTCCAGATGACCTTAGGCAAATCACACTTTCTTAGCCTCAGTGGAAGGCAAGGGCAAAGCCCCATCTGAACAAATCTTGCCAAGGAAATACCATGATAGGTTTCCTTTAAATACACAATAAGATAGAAACAAAGGCTTACAAAATGACAACAACATCTTTCAAAGAGATACAATCTTATGATAAACTACTCCTGGGTGGGATTTCTTTATCCTTTTCAGAATTAGTTTAGATTGCAAAAATTCAATTTATCATTTTTGCTCATAAAGATTTAAGTCCCAGAACACTTGCCAACTTTTTGTATGTTAGACAGATATCTAGTAATAGATACCGATCTACTTTGTACTAACTTGGTTCTAGTTCTGTACTTCTGAAAAGCATAACTGAAAAGACCATCCTGAGGATGAGAAATAGTGGGTGTTCTTTTTGAGGACAGAAGTCTTCAAGCACTGACAGGTTTAATTTCATAAAATAAGCAGAACTCTTGTTACCACCCATTAACTATATTTCATAGTGTTGTTATCTTGCCAGCCTGTCTTTGTAATATTTATTTCATTATTTATTTCTTTACTGTATTTGTATACCGCCTTTCTCAGCCAATTGGCAACTCAAGGCGGTTTCCAACAAATCAGTATATATAAAAACATAACACAGATTAAAACATTAAACAATATAAAACACAACAAAAGCAATAAAAACAACCTCATTGGCGTCTCATTATTATCAAGCATTGTCCAGTTCCATTGTCAAATTATTCGATTTCCTATATTAGCTACTCTGCATTTGTAAATGCTTGCTCGAACAGCCATGTTTTAACTTGCCTCCGAAACGTTAAGAGGGAGGGAGCAGATCTAATCTCCCTTGGGAGGGTGTTCCATAGCTAAGGGGCCAGCACTGAGAAGACTCTGTCTCTTGTCCCCACCAAATGTACTTGAGACGAAGGCAGGACCAAGAGCAGGGCCTCCCCAGATGATCTTAGAGTCCTCAATGGTTTGTAAGGGGAGACACGTTCAGACAGGTAAGTTGGGCCAGAACCATTTAGGGCTTTATAGGCCAAAGCCAGCACTTTGAATTGGGCCCGGTAGCAAACCGGCAGCCAGTGGAGCTGGCGCAATAAGGGGGTTGTATGCCCCCTGAGCGCTGCTCCTGTTAGCAACCTGGCTGCTGTTCGTTGGACTAGTTGAAGCTTCCAGACCGTCTTCAAAGGCAACCCCATGTAGAGAGCGTTGCAGTAGTCTATATGGGATGTAACCAGAGCATGGACTATGACCAAGTCAGACTTCCCAAGGTACGGGCGCAACTGGCGCACAAGTTTTAACTGTGCAAATGCTCCCCTGGTCACCGCTGAAACCTGAGGTTCCAGGCTCAGCAATGAATCCAGGATCACACCCAGGCTGCGAACCTGCGAACATACAATATGACTGGTGTAGTTTCTGGGCTTCACTGTATGCTATTAGTAAATTGGAATTTTTAAAATAGAAAAAATGCTATCACTTCACTGTCATGACTGTTATGTCAATTAAATGGACTGGAGCACAATAGACACATTGGATCATTTGTAAAATACAATAACCTTTATTCTGTACTAATATATCTATTTGGTTCAGTGCTAAATGACTGTCTATAAAATGTTCATGCAATATTTTTACAAAAATGTTTTTTTTAAAAAAATCTATATCTTCAATTAGTTATAAACACACAAAAAACAATTTTTCATAAGCTCAATCTACAAGCACTGTATTAATATATCCAGAAAGCCAAAGCTCTATGCTAATTTGCTTTTAATACTTTCTAATCACCCTTGCCCTGGTAAGAGGTGTCATTATTACTTTATTTGCCTATACATCATTTTGAGCTTTTTCCGCTATTTTTCTTAATGATTTTTTATATTTACAAATTTTGGAGGGCATGAGAGGAGTTGCATGACAGTGACAGCATGAGTCCTCATGCTGGGTGACACCAACTCCAGTGAAGGTACTGCTTAAAGGTGCCAAAACAATGCCAGAAGACCTCATTTAGCATAGGGTTGATTAAGAATTTTTTTTTTTAAAAAAAAAAACATCTCTCCTTGTGTACAGTACAGTGTCTTATATTACAATTTATTCAAAGGAGAAAAAATGCCCTATAGTTTACTTAACAGAAAACACGATTCCCCCTCCATGCTGCCAAAGAAACAAAAAGCATTATATCTACTTTAAACCAGCAGGTGATCATATTTGGAGAAAGAAATGCTTTTGGTGTATCACAAAACAATTTACTTGTGAATCATCAGACACTGTTTTTGACAGCACCGGGCTGTTGCCTTTAAAGAACCTTCAGCCTAAAGTAAAGTACTTGGCACATGAAAAGAAGATTAGCTCTACTTCTTCAATAGTATTCTTAAAATATATGCTTTTCAAGGACATAAACGCTACCCACAGGCAGCCCTAGGATACATTCACGCTAAGCTTTTTGCTCCAGTATTTGATACTGAAAGTTTACCAAGTCCTGTTGAGCTCACGTTATGATCTACCATGACAACATTTTCACTTGATATAACCAGTAACTTTCATTGGAAAGACCCCATACGGTACACATAACTGATATACACTTTAAAAATTATTAATCTCTGTTTTAAATTAGGATGACCTAAAGTAAATGCATACTGCAGGAGCTGAAGGTTAGATCACTATTTTGTATCACATATTGCTTTATTAGAGTTGATCAGCCTCAATGATGAGTCTTTAGAAGGGATTAGAAGGGTCCCTTGTGAACATAGCATTTCCAGATAAATTTCTATGTTGCTTCTTTAAAGTGAAATATGTGCCAATTAGGAACTGCAAACAAAAGAGGCCATCATAAAACCATTGTTGAAAAATCACCCCACTCAATTCAATAACTTTCAGTCAGTTTCCAGTCTCCCCTTTTTGGGGGCAAAGTCTTGGAACATGTAGTGGCCTTGCAACTCCAGGTGTTCTTGGAAGAAACTAATTATCTGGATATGGTGCAGTCTGGCTTTAGGCCAGGACATGGAACTATAATACCCTTGGTCACCTTAGTGGATGATCTGCATAGGGAACTTGACAGGTGGAGGGTGTCTCTGTTGGTTCTCCTGGACCGCTCAGTAGCCTTTGATACTGTAGACCACGGTATCCTTCTGGGATGCCTCATGGGAATGGTCTTGGAGTTACTGCATTACAGTGGCTCCAGTCCTTCCTTGAGGGTTGTTCTCAGAAGGTATTGCTGGAGGACACCTGCTCAGCCACGCAGCCTTTGTCCCTAGGGCTCAGTATTGTCCCCCATGTTGCTTAACATCTACATGAAGCTGCTGGGAGAGAACATCTGAAATTTTGTTCAATGTCATCTGTATCCAGATGACGTTCAACTCTATCGCTCCTTTCCACCTGCTGCTAAGGAGGCTTCAGGTACTGAACCGGTGCTTGGCAGCTGTGACAGTCTGGATGAGGGCGAATAAATTGAAACTGAACCCAAACAAGACAAAGGTACTCCTGGTCAGTCGCAAGGCCCAACAGGGTATAGGGTTACAACCTGAGTTGAACGGGGTTATACTCCCCCTGAAGACACAGGTTTGCAGCTTGGGAATCCTACTGGACCTATTGTGGAGCCTAGAACCTCAGGTTTTGGCAGTGGCCAGGGGAGCTTTTGCACAATCAAAACGTGTGCACTAGTTGCACCTATACCTTGGGAAGCAAGACTTGGTCACAGTCATCTATACTCTTGTTAAATCCAGTATAGACTACTACAAGACACTCTATGTAGGGCTGCCTTTGAAGACTGTTTGGAATCTTCAAGTGGTCCAACAGACAGCAGCCAGATTCCTTACTGGAGCAACGTACAGGGAACATACAACCCCCTGTTACATCAGTTCCACTGGTTGCCAGTCTGCTACCAAGCACAATTCAAAGTGATGGCTTTGGCCTATAAAGCCCTAAATGGCTCCAGCCCAGTTTACCTGTCCAAACACATCTCCCTCTATGAACCATTACAGATGCTAAGAACTTCTGGGGAGGCTCTTCTCTCAGTCCCACCTCATTCACAGGTGCAATTGGTGGGGACGAGAGACAGGGCCTTCTTGGTTGTGGCCTCCCAGTTTTGGAACTTCCTCCCCAGTGAAATTAGATCAGTGCCCTCCCTCTTGGCCTTCAGGAAGAAAGCAAAGACATGACTGTGGGACCAAGCCTTTGGTCAGTAACACAATGCAGTGCAAGAAAAAAAATAGGGAACATGTAATTGACAATTGGAATGGCTTCAGATTATAATTTTGGACTATGTGATTTTAATGTTTATACTAAGATGTTATAATTCCATGTCTTAAGGTCTAAATGTTTGTTTATGTTTTATGTTTTAATATGGTTAATGGTTTTAATTCACAGTTATATGCTATTGACTAATTATTATGCTTTGGCTTTCACATATATATTGGGCATTTAATTTTGCCATTATTATTTTGGACAGCTCTTTCAGTCCCCGCAGGGGTGGAAAAAAGGTATATAAATGCAGTAAATAAATAAATAAATTCTTAAAGGAGCTCAAGCTGTGATTGATACCCTTTTGTGGGGTGTTATAAACTTTAAGAAGTCCAAATATAGTATTCCACTTTTGCACCCAGACACATACTTTCAGGGTTTTCTTTTGGTTATTACACATGCAGAGTCTTCACTGGAATGTTCTTTCTTTTTATAAGATTCCCTGATTGTTTTGCCTTTTACATGTAAAACAGTGATAATATAAACTGAGTCTCTGCAATAAAAAATGATGAAAAATGAGACAGGACTAGGGTGTTTCCTCTCCTCACCAATATATTCAACATAAATTAAAATTTATTTAGAAACAATTCATGCACAAACTTCTTTGCTTAATTATTTTAATAACTTGCAGCTTAGAATATGCATATATCTACTGAGAAATATTGCATTTGGGGTGATACAATATGAAACTTTTTTTTGCCATATGTGATGGGGACAGTCACCTCTCAATGTGGCAATCTCATAATGTACCTGTGTGAACCAATGCATGTTGAGAAAACCAAATCAGACTAGTAATTTGGGGTATAGATGTAAGGGGAATGAAAATAAAGGCATTCCAAACCCAAATAAAAAATTTGCCCCTCCAAAAGAAATGTCTCCACATTCTCCAAATCTTGTGGCAACTTTGAAACAGAGAAAAAAGCTGGTAGTATACACTTTTGTAGACAAAAGTCTCCTTCATCAGATGCAGTCTGTTGAAGTTGATACTACCAACTTTTTTCTATCAGTTGATCTCCAAGATACTACGAGATTCTTTTTCATACTGAACCAGACTAACAGAGCTGAATGTCTTTGAATTAAATTTCACTTGAGAATCATGAACTAGAATTTAGGCACCCAAAGAAAATGAGCAGGCAAAGGGAATTCAAATAGATCAAAAGGAAGAGATCTAGGTTTGAATTATTTTCAATATTTCACTCTTCATGGTGATGGAAAATTGGGATTGGTGTGTGTTTGTGTGTGTATATACAGAAATCTCATCTGAAGAATCAATGCCTTAATTCCCTCCTATGATGGAGTATTCCAGCCATGCATATGACCACCAAGCTGTTCAGTCCCAGTAGTAATTTGAGCAGTGGGAAATGGAGTAAAAGGTAATTCTTTTTAGCTTTTTCCTTTTGTGACAGAATGTTAGGCTACAAGCGTGGAGAAGCTCCTGTATGCCCATAGCCCTCAGCGAGAACCAAGGGCTGTAATCTTGACTTTGATCATCCTCTCCATTTTTCTAATTCCCGATAGCATTGTGTGAAAGTGGGAGATAAGCAGTTCCTGCAAGTTGCTTAACCTTCCTTCATTAGCATCCTTCTTGCTTCATGAAAGAGAGTACCACAATCAGTGAATAGGAGAGGTTTATCAAAGACCTTGACTGCTTCACATCAGGGGCTCAAAAATTCTTCTGGCAGTTTTGTGACAGTCCTGTTTTATATGTCTATTGTTTTGTTTGCTGACTTCCTTAAGAAACATTTCACTTCCCCCTTCACCCCTCTCCTTGACAGCCGACATGACATGAAAGTTCTTGGCTGTTCTCAAAAGATAAAAATATTCTGACTATCCAAGTTCCTTAGAAAACATACACACATGTCAGAAGCTTCCTTTGGTGAAGAAATAAAAACATTTAAAGCTAACCTAAGAAAATGATGTCCATAAAGATTATTGCTCATGCATAAAAAGACACCTAAGATATATAACATTAAATAATCTTACTTGTCATAGCAACTTCATTGAAACCATTTATCCAAATAACCAAGCAGCTCCTTTCATGCTTGCACTTTCCTCAAAAACATACTTAATGAAAATAAAGGAGCAGCACAGAGCTCTTTAACTTCACAAAAAAAAGCTAACTAAAAAGACTTAGGTCCCCTTTTTATTTATCTAAATAAATAAAATATATAGACAACCTCCCCCCCCCCCCCCTCCAATTAAAAATGTCCAAATCCTAACCACTTATGACTCTAAACTTTTTGGATATGGTTAGAGTGCTGGACAGAAAGTAGTTCATCCAGGTTCAAGTTCTCATTGAACAACGACTAGACTTATTGAGTGGCCTTGAGCCAAGGAATTGCTGCCAACCTAATTCCCTTTCCCCAAATAGAGTTGTTGTTATGATAAACTGAAAAAGAGGAAAGGTATGTATGTCATCTTGAGAGCTTCTTGGAGGTTATGTGAATATTAAAGTAGATAATAGGTTGAATGAAAAATGAAAGTAGGTGGTCTTTGGGGGCACAGCTTTAAGTGAACATTCTCTCTCACTCCAGCTCAATGTGGGAGAGAAGCAATTCACAGAGTAAAAATGGTTTTGGGACTCCAAAACTGGCGTTTATGCTTTTTATGTATTAAAAGAGATGGAGGGTTGTCCACATGAGCCACTATTTCTCTTAGTGATCTGTGAATCCAGAAGGCAGTAGTGGTCCCAGATAAGACAGCTGCTCAGATTGCTGACTTCACCCCTCTGTGGAATCTGCATCAGCTATCAAAAAACAGAAACCTTTACATTGATACAATAAATCAAAAGAAGACTGAAGACTGTGAATCTCCTTTATTGGAGGCAGGTTTTCTTACTTCTCAGTTATCTCTGTTGTAATTCCATTACAAGATTTAAGGGTGAGCTTTCTAGCTGGCTAATATCCTCTCCAGTTTCCTCTCTTTTGGCATCAAAAGTGGAACTCTTTCATTTTTGGCTGTGGAAAAGAATAAAGGCTGAGCCAGCAGTGAGTTGAAAAACACTTCATTAGCAATTGGATTATATTTCTAGTCAACCTCAAAGCTAAGACAATTTGAACTATGAAGATTGTAATTAACAGTCCACATTCCAAGAAGAAATAAGCTAGTTGCAACAGGTGAATAATTTATGACATTTGCCAGTGGGAAGTAAAATATTACTTTCTTCTTTTCTGCTTTGCTGCCTATGAAAGATATCAGAGCTTCAGATGAGTAAGGGGCATAGCCAACATTGATGGAAGAAATAACAACAACAATAACAACAACAACAGATCTGGAGGGAAATAACCAAAGGGCCCAAGAGTGGGGAACAATGTGATAAAATGATCAAGCCAGAAAATCCCCCAATATCTGTGTTGAACTGGGTTATCTGAGTCCACACTGCCATATATTCCAGTTCAAAGCAGAAAATGTGGGATTTTATTCAGCTGTGTGGGAGGGGTTGAGTGAAAGCTTAGGGAACCTAAGATAGACCTTCCTCTACTCTTTGTCCTGTGGTGCATCGTCTGGCCTTTTTGAAGGCATGGGCTGGAAAATGGCAGCAGGTAGGGGGAGCTGGGCCCCCGATGTGGTGCTGCTACTATAAGGTCTCTTAAGAATGACCCTCAACATATCCATGGGTCATATCAAAATCCATAGCTTTAGCTCCCAAACCTGCCCTCAGTTTATAGCTGAAAATAGCAGATACAATTCAACAGGTTGACTCCCTCATTTGAGCTTAGCTTTCTTGTGAGAAGGATCTTCATCATTCATTACAATCACATGGTCTTTCAACTGGTGGTTTGTTTGTTTGTTTGTTTGTTTGTCTTAAGAAAAATCAGTAAGGGAGAATCAACACTCTGTATTCTAGACTTCTTAACTCTTCGGTGTTTACTCCTACAACTAATATTTGAGCCTCCAGGCTGAAGTCAACATGATTTCTGCTTGTTCTCATTGGTCTGACATCTAGGTCAGCTTAATCATACTGTTCTGCCATCCCACACTGTTTTACAACTTTGCACTTGGTTACCTACTCAGAGTTATGATCTTTCTTCTTCTCCAGCCTGTATTTAAAGGAACTGTCAATGCCAGCAAAATGCACATATTTCTCACAATAGGATTTTTTAAAAATCAAAAAAGAAATAACATTATGTGGTACTGTTAGAACAATCCCTAGGAAAAGGCAATTTTCCCCAGTTTTAGAAACTGGATGATATTTTGAAGGAGTCTAGGTGATTACTGATGCCTCCCCCACGCCAATTCAAAAAATAGTGTGCCCATGTGTTCACACTGCAAAGTTTGTAACCTAAAAATGCCTGGAGCAGAATCAAAGTTAAGCCAATGTTCAAGACCTCTTGGTTCTGGCAGTGAGCTGCTTTGTGCCTCTCATCAGCTACTCTTAGGACCAAGATCTGGTCCAATTAAAAAAGGTTAGTTGAGTTAATGAGGCATAATTGTTAACTTGCCAGGTTCCTATTGTTTCTACTCTAGTTGGGATAAGATTAAATTTATGTTTCTGTTTCTACTTATTTGAGCTTTTAAAACTTCATCAAAACATATTCTGCCTGAAATAAAATAAAAACAGTATTCAAATTGTTCTTTCTAAGCTTAAATAAGAGAAAATTATGAAATGCATTTGCTCTTTCATCTTAAATATACAAGGATTTTTATTCCAGTTGATAACTTTATCTTAAAGAAGAAAACATGTTCAAACTTGGGGGGAAACCCAAGTTTCATTAAATCTTTTGGGTTTTCTGATACTAGTTGATCAAATCTTTTTTTGTTTTTTATAGTTTGATGTTGAGATAATGTTTTTGCTGTGATTGCCTCTACTACCTTTTTTGCTATAAATTGAGCACATTGTAGAGTACAATAAGTTCCAGATTTAGGACAAATGAAGCCCTGTACTAGTTAATTTATGAGGCCCTGTACTTGGGTCCTTTTTTATCATGTCAGAAGCAAATTCGAGTTGTTTCTGGTGTGAGACCATTGGCCATCTGCAAGGGGAGGCCCAGATGTCTTACCATCCTGTGGGAGGCTTCTCTCATGTCCCTGCATGGGAAGCTGGGGCTGACAGATGGGAGTTCACCCTGTCTCATGGATTCAAAGCACCCACCTTCAGATCTTCAGGTCAGCAGTTCAGCCAGCACAAGGAGTTAACCCATTGTGTCACTGTGGCTCCTTTAGTTGGGTCCTGAAGGAGGTAAGCTTGGTAGTTTTACACTGTCTGATTGTGGCAGATTCCCATAGACTATCAACACTATAATTATGTCTGGAATTGATTTGAAACAGAATGCTTTTAAATTTAGAATTGTACCACATAAGCAAAATCCACTGTAAAAAAAGGCAGGAAGATGGAGCCCCTGGGGAATGGGGGGCCCTGTGCTTAAACACACCTCAGCCCAATGGTAGATCTGGCATGGAGTGCAATCTTATGTAGCTGTTGTGCGTGGTGTGCTCAAAATCTCACAGAACAGCTAGTTTCTTTAGAAGCTCATGAATGATGCAGAAAATATTCATCTGGAAGCAATCAGTGTCAATGTAACAACATTGTCTCCCATCATCTTTCCCCATGTCAAAAGTCAGATGGACTTATCACATCTAAAAATGCAAGTATGTATTATCAGCAATATGTCTGTGAAAATTTACACTGCAGGGCCACAGGTCTAGAGCTGTTGAAATGAATCTCTTCAGTAATATCCTGTGTTCCAAACAAAACTTGGGATCACATGCCAACTACTTGACATGCCTCAGCTGGGAAGAACTAATAAAAAATGGATCATAAGTGAACAGAAACGCTTGGTCAGCAACATTTGCTTCTAAAAACATCTGAAAAATGACAAACAAAATCAATAGAATTACACTCATGTGTTATATCAGCTTGTCCTTACAATGCGTGTGATTTTTTATAGAGGACAAAGTAACAACAAAGGCAAGAATGACCCAGGCAAATACATAATCTAAAATGCCTCGGGGATGAGAGTGTGCAGTCGATGAAATACAAAAACCATGGCTGCTAAGAACAAGAGGTAAAGTTCAGTGAAATCTGAACCATTTAAGTGCATCCTTTGAGTCAGCCAGTTCAGCTCTGCATCATCATCAGGAGGGAATTTGTATTCTCCAGATGTTGATGGTCGACTGCTCCCATTATTCTTCTCAACTATCAATCTGGCTGAGAGCTGATGAGAACCAGATTCCATAAATAGCTAGAGAGCCACAGGTTTCTACATTCCACAGAGCTCTGTTCTACATTCAGGTGAATATAAACAAAACCGCAGTACAAATGCACATAGCACATGATAAAACTCTACTACACATCACCCAGAGTCACCAAGGATCCTTACATCAACCCTGAAATGTTTTTCATTATTCTGTTGCACTGTTGCAAATAGGGGTTAAGTCACAACAGAAAGATGAATGTCAACTCTCATTGCAATTATGTTATGGCTGAAATCTGAATCAAAACTATCCTGAATTTTAACTCATAGTAGCCACCCTGCTAAAACAGCTGGGGGGGGGGGATTCTGGACAAAGCATAAAACATCACAATTAAATAACTTCAATATCTTTTGGAGGGGGAGGGGGAGGAGTTGACTTATTGAGCTACAATTGAATGCAAAAAAGTTAATCATCATCTCAACTCAGTGTTGTATATGAATAGGGTAGAGTCACATTTGAAATAAGTTTATGTTACAGTTATTTTTTTACTTTCATTTCAGCGCAGACAGTGGTCATTTGGAACTATTATTTGAAGACGATAGAAGGAAAAAGGCAGCTGAATCCTCCCTTGCAAAGAAGCCCCATCTTCAATGTAGAAAGCATGATCATGGCAAATATTACATGAATGGTTGTATGGATAAAATAAGAGAACACACTGATAGACACACACACAAGGAATGGTTGGATATGAGCAAACTAAATTGGATCAGATCTTATTGATCTATTTTCTGTTCCTTGATTGATGCCAGCACTAAGGCAAATTATATTCTTTTTTTACAGAAACTACTCATAAAACCCTTTTTCCCTTTAGAAAATGCCTCATAGCTGTTTATGGCTGTCTTAAGAAAATGGTTCATAATTGATTCCCTGAAAATGTGACTTTAAGTGGTTCATTGCTGAGCTTTTACCAAAGGTCAGATGTTGTAATTGCTGTGCATAATGTGCCGCGTGCTGGTGCTGTGCTAATTTCAAAGCACTTAAATGATAGCATTTTACTTGTTTACTGTTGACTAGCTTTACAAACCAATCAATTCTCCTAGACAGGTTTGCTACTGGTTATTGGTATGAAATTGACAACCTGGCCACACCTAATCTCATTAAGGGATCCAATAGATCATCTCAACCTACATTAATAGTGTATTTATGCTACACTCTAGCCATGGCACTGTACATTCTGTGACCATCCAAAGAAAACCCAATTTGCTTTTTTCTTGCTTTCCTAGAACAGCAAAATACAAGTTGGTTTGTTAGCATCCGACAGACCACACTAAGTAACTGGAGGGTTGATCTTAGATGGCTCATCAACTTGTTTAATAACAAATTGCCAATAACTTCATCTAATCATAGCCAGGATTTAAGTGGGGTGAATTAACAGATGTACTGTTTCATCTCAAGTACTTTCTCTAGGATGGTGGAAGATGAGTGGGAAAAGGTAGGGGTATGAAGGTTTTTGGTCCAGAAGATCTGCTTATTTTAAATATTGGCAAAACTGGAAGGTCTAAGGGATGAAAATGATAAACTGTGCAGGATTGAATCTAACTGAATCAACATTAGTTTCAGGGGCATACTGGCTACCATCAGTGGCCACACCACTATGAGCAGCTTTCTCTTAGTGGAATTCTGTCTATGGCATATCTGCAGCTCCTTTCCACTGGTTAAAAACAACTCTACAACCCCCTAACCTTCTCACTACAATGAATCTGAAAGTTAGGAATTGTCCCTTACACATTCATTTATTACCAAACTCAAAGCCTGTTCAGTTAGTTGTAAACAAGAAGGTAAGGTTATCATTTAAAGACTACAATGTTTCTCAAAGATTTATGGCCAGCAGTTAACAAAGCAGTATTTTTGTACAAACAGTGCAGCACAGCACAGAGATGACTGCCATTATTCAAGTGTCAATTTAGCAAATATTTACATGCAAGTAAAGTTTGGTTTGTCACCTATGCCAACAAAACCAAAATGGTATTCCTTGGACTAGTGTCAATCTATGGGCCAGCAGCTACTGATCCACAGAGACTTTCTGGAGAAAAAGTAGTAGCCAGTGGACACAGATATGTCTCAGTCCCTGGTACAATAAAAAAGAAATTAGTCCCACACATAAAATAGCCTGAAATGCACACTAACTTAGAGATGTATATGAATAATGTATATCTTAACTGTTAGTGCACATAAAATAAAGCACTTTGTTATTATACTATAGGGAGGTGTAGACATAACATGGAGGCTGTGACAGACTTTGTATTTCTAGGTGCAAAGATTACTCCAGACACAGACTGCAACCAGGAAATCAGGAGATACTTACTTCTTGGGAGGAGAGCAATGACCAGTCTCGATAAAAGAGTGAAGAGTAGAGACATCACAATGGCAACAAAGATTGGACCATGAGAAGATCCAACCAGTCCATACTTCAGGAAATAAAGCCCGGCTGCTCATTGGAAGGAAGGATATTAGAAGCAAAGATGAAGTATTTTGGCCACATAATGAGAAGATATGAAAACTTAGAGAAGGCAATGATGCTGGGGAAAATGGAAAGAAAAAGGAAGAGGGGCTGACCAACGGCAAGATGGATGGATGGTATCCTGGAAGTGACTGGCTTGACCTTGAAGGAGCTGAAGGTGGTGATGGCCGACAGGGAGCTCTGGTGTGGGCTAGTCCATGAGGCCACGAAGAGTCAGAAGCGACTGAACGAATGAACAACAAGACATAACACTAGCTCCTTAATCTTAGCCCCCTTCTACACTGCCATATAATCCATATTATCAAAGCAAATAATCCATTATTTGCTTTCAATTGGATTATCTATGCTTACACTGCCATATAATCCAGTTCAAATAAAATAATCTGGATTTGATATGGCAGTGTAGAAGCGGCCTTAGTATAGAGAATTGAAAAATAGTCTAGGAATATGCTGTTAGAGGATTAAAACCTAAAGAAGATGACATCCCAAGACATTTTCTATGGAAATTTTAACTATTGTTCTAAAATAATAGATCCCAAATGATGACAAGATTTTTCTGAAAAATCAACTGGCCGGTGATTATTTAAACAGGCCTACTTCTCCCTCTTTGCAAATAAGGGGTGTGCACTTGCTGCTGATGTTCTTAATTTTATTTTATAACCTACCTTTTCCCATTCTGAAATGACTTAAAGCAGAAACAGCTAAAATGCATACTTCCAAACTTAAAAATAAAAGCAAACTTCAGATAAAATTAAAAGCAGTTTAAAACATGGTCATTAAAAAGAAAAAGCAATATTTATAAATAATACAGGTCATTAACATTATTTTCCTCATAAGCAAATCAGACTTCAAATATCTTCTGAAGCAATAAAATTCTCTAGGATCTGTCTAAGAAGAGAGATCTAAAACCTGGGAGAGGGCTTTCACTGAAGAGGCCTTCTTCTGGATTCCCACAAGAATTGTCTGTGTGGATGGTGGAAACAGAGAAAAGATGTTGGAAACATAATCAGGAACCTATGGCATAATATTGTCTGTTTTTTCAAATAACTTGGACCTGGCCCATGTATAAGCCATAACCAGAACTTTGAATTGTTCTCAAAAAACAAACTGATAGTTAGTGGAGCTGTTTCAACAAGTCCTATAACAATCTGGCTGAAACTCTTTGGACCAGTTGAAATTTCCAAATAGTTTTTAAAAGGACCTTCACAAAAATCATGTTACTTGCAATAGTACAAGCATTCACCTAGGTTTGACACGTAGAGATGAATTTGCAAAAACAAATGTTTCATCCAAAAACGAAACAAATCATATGAACCATAAGTAAAAGCAAAGATCTGTTGAGTACAACTTTTATTAGGATTCTGAAATGTCATGAAAGTGTGTGAACTTCTGTGTTCTACAGAAGTTCATCAAGCTGGATCAGGAGTGACAGTTGTTTTTCCGTTTACTGACTTGGCATTCAACAGCAACATTTTCAGCTTAAAGGGACTGCCACCCTGGTTAACCAGGTTATATGATATAGGAAACAATTTGAGGTCAATAATCACTATTTTGCTCCCTATTTTGTTGGTACTGAACTGGCTCCTCCTTCTGCATCTCCTCCTGTCCTGTATGACTTCAATGGCTACCCCATGGATCTGAGAATGCCCTTCTTCCTCTAGAAAACACATCCTTCCTATATGAGATAGGCTAACAGATGACAGATAAAAACCTTATCTAAAATCAGACAGGCAGATCTTTAAAACAAGGTAATAGATTTGAGGTCAGTCAAACAAAACCCTCGAAGTGGCTTCCCAAAAGGGGCAAACCCCCTTCAGTGTCAAACCCACTACATTTAACTCTCATTTTGCCTAGTTTTATATTACACTTTTTACTATTATAATGTGCCTTCCAGTCATTTCTGATTTATGGCACTATTCGTTCAGATGGGGCTTTGCCTTTGCTTTCCCCTGAAACTAAGAGATGCCTTAAGTTAACCAATTGATTTCCATGGCTGAGCAGGGATTTGAACCCTACTTGCTAGATTTGCAATCAGACACTCAAACCGCACCATGCTTACTCTCAATTGCTGCTATGCCTGCCTGTTTGCACACTAAGTTTTAAGCATGTGTAATACCACCCTCATTATGCTTTTGAGAACAAATCAGTAGATAATTTTATTTGCTTTTTTATTTTAAGAACAAACCATTGAGTTAAATAACTACACTTATGATTCTGAGAGAGAGGCGTAAATGTTCTCTTTGTGCCGGGAATGAAAAAACTCATGCAATGAACTCAAATAAAAAGATATTCTTTATTAACCAACTGCATCATGCTGATAAATGCTAAAAAAATGTTCTTTATAGGATTCTTCACTATTCTCTTCCCAAGTACACAAGAAGATTTTTTTTCTCAGGAGCAGAATAAGATGTTTAAATGGGAAGAATTATCGCCCTTAAATTTCAATAGAAGGTGCAGACTTTTATGAGTTAATGATCTAATCAAGCCGATCTTCTGCCAAACTCTAAGGCATAGGATGAAATTCCAATATACTAAATAGAACTCTGGCTTTACTTATTGGTCAGAGATGTTCCCTTCGCATCAGTAATGCAAAGTGAAAAAGTAATGAGCTACCAATGAGTTTTACTTTTCATGAAAAATATTGCCTGCAGCTACTTGCTTAAGACGCCTATCACGTTTCACTACAAGGTCTGCCCCACTTAAGCTAGACCTCTCAAATGTACCAAGGTGAATAAGGACACACAGCATTTAAGCTTTATCTTTATTCTAATCTATAGTAACAGTTTCACACACTATAGGGACCCAGAAGAGAGGAAACAAAGGTGATTCAGGAGAAGAGATGAAAGCAGTTGCAGCTGGTTGGCAAAATGAAAAACCTACTGTCTGTTTTTTGGGCCTGTTAATGACTGCAGAGGTGGTACAAGTGGGCTGAGCTCCCATCATTCCCACCCAAGACTGCATTGCCAAGGGCCCTCGATTGTTGAAAACTACCATAAACAATATTCTAAGAGACCTTGAAGAATGAATGTTATATGTCCAACACTCTTCTAGAATTCCAATGGAAGAATTACATAGTAGAAGTCTTAATCTGTCAGTGGGCTTTAGTGTCCACATGAGCTTTATATTTTACCTTCATACTAACTGCAGTTGTCTCTGTAATATTCCCAGTTGTTTTCAATATCTGTTAAAAACTGTGGGGTCAAGATGAACCCCAAAAGACACCAAAGACCAAGGAATTGAGTAGGATATTTTTCCACCAGCATGACCTTCTGAATTATTCTCTGAGAACCCTCTGGAACATGATGCCTTTGAACTCCAATCTGTTAAAGTAACCTACTATTATCAAGTATCAAAAGCAAATGAATATCTAACAGAAGAAAAAGAATGCAGCTCATTTGTCCAATTTCTAGTACAAAACTTCCACCTAAGCCTATATGTCTTAAAACTAGGTCTACAACCAGTCTTGATAGATTTTATAACAAAGATCCTTTGCCAATCCGGCCATTTTTCTAGCTTCCAAAATACTCTATGGACCTGGCATTAGCATTTTGGAGTCCAAAATGAACATTAAAGCTGTTTGGAGACAGTGGCAAACACATCTCCAAATTATGTATATTACCAGAAAAAAATACTTCCTCTTCTCCCACCATCTTGTTCACCATCAGATCTTTAAAGCAGCGCTTCTAAGGAATATGCACCAAAGCTTGTGAAAAGCAGCATGAGCTTAAAGAAAAGGCAAATGACACCTCATGGAAAAACAATACAGAATGTCAAATGAAAACATTGCATTTTAATCAGTGCAGGGCAAGTGTGATGGGAGGGAGCATTTCATTTCATGCCAAGCACAAGGTAAGGTGGTGGCTGACTGACTTAAGAAGGTTGCAAAAATAATAGTAGTAGTAATAATAAAGTTGATATTTAAGACATCATCTTTTTGAATTACTTCAGCAACATAAAAGAACGTCTGCAGAAATGCACAAAGCAATCATTTTCTCTCTTTCCAAAATATCAGAAAGATGCCGGCAAAATAGTGAGAATGTGAGAAGAAGAATTCCATAGTGAAAACAAGCTAAAGTACTACCATGGGGAAAAGAATTTCTAACAGCAAATACTTGAAATCAATCAAAGTGTCTTATATCACACCTATGCTGCAAAGAGCTGGGAGTACTTAAGCCACATTATGTAGCAATAGAGGAGAACAGATGGTCTTTTTCTCAAAAGAGCATTTCTGCAACACTTCCTGTATTAGCTTTATAACTGAAGTATGTCTCGATATGCTGCATCTCTTTTAGATGGTGCCCAAATACAAGTTTTTAAAAATAGCGAACAAATGCAGAACCAAGATTTACCACGATTCCTCCACCCAAGAGAGATCATTTCTATTTTAATAAAATGTAACTGATCATATCAACGTCAGCAGCGTACTTGCAAGAAGCTGCCAGAGTCATCTAGGAAGTGCTTCCCAAGCTAACTAGTGATTTAGGCAGTTCTCAATTTTTTATATTACAACATAGATCTTAGAGTTACAATCTTATGCTCTTTTAACCAGCAGCCTCACTATGAAACATTGTGGCACCACCAGATGTGGAAACAACATTTTGCCATGTTTCTTAAGGCCCTTCTGCACATGCCTAAAAAGCCAGAAGAAACTAGAATAAAAAGGGGGTGGCCAAATGACATTTGGGGAAAGTGTAGGCAGAATCGAATTAACAGCTGAAAAGTACTTTTTTAAAAGGTGTACTTACAACCCAATTCCACCCAAAAATGCACATCTTTGCATCACTGTATATCCTTGCAGTCATGAAAAACACGTGGCTTCCTTTCGATTCCCCTGTGTTGAATGTTCCAGCACACGTGAACATTTTAAAAGCCCAAAACAGGTGATCAGGCTATCAAAAAAAGGACTCATGGACACACAGGTGGCTAAAGGAAAACAGAGTTGGAAAACAATTGCAATTAGAGCTCTCTGCAACCATTTCTTTGTTATAATGTTTATAATATTAAAGAGAGCTTGAATTTAAAATTAGGTGAAGAGAGAGATAAAAAATATGCTTGTGAGTACAGTAGGATCTCTGCATAAGTGCATAAGAGATCCAGCACATCTCACTGAGACTTTAAAAAAAACTACTGCCAGATTTCTCTTTCCCCCACCCACCAACCACATTTTGTAAAATCTGCTTCAGAGGAAGGTTTCAAGATAGCAGGGGAGAATTTCGTGGGACTGACAGGTCTGTGTGTAGACTTGCTGTCAGGTCCTGGGATTTTTTGCCCCACTTTTCAAGCCACACTTTAACATTTTCTGGAAGCATGCTTAATTGCTATAAGTTGCTTGAGAGACTTCCAAAGGTCTTTCCACACAGCCCTATATCTCAGAATATCAAGGCAGAAAATCCCAAATTATCTGAGTGTGGATTCAGATAACCAAGTTTAAAGCAGATATTGTGGAATTTTCTGCCTTGATATTCTGGGATACAGGGCTGTGTGGAAGGGCCCCAAGTTGTCCTATCATTAGCAGCCTTGCAGATTCAGGGCTGTGGCTTCCTTGATTTAATCTACTATCTGTAATGCAGTCTTTTTCTACTACCTTCTAACTTGAATTATTGTCTTATCTAGTAAGTCATGTTTTCCTATGATATGACCAAAATATGACAGTGTCCATTTAGTCATCTTGACTTCTGGCAAGACTTCAGGCTTGATTTGCTCTAAGACCCATTAATTTATCTTTTTAGCAGTTGTTGTTGTTTATACTCCACTTTTTCCCTCTAAAATAGTCTCAGCAGGGTTTACAGAAAAATCAATACAATATAATTGAAAACCTAAAAATATACAAACATTAAAATAGAATCAGATGTTAACGGCATTAAAAATAAACAGTTTAAACCCTGATCACTGATTAAAAACCTATCCATAGCTAAACTACAGCATCCCCTGACTTGATCTTTTAAACCTCCATCATTAAAAGCATGCCTGCTGCCCACATTATCCACAGAGCTCTCCTCCAGCACCACATTTCAAAGAATTTGATTTTCTTCCTCTCAACTTTCTACACTCTCTAGCTTCCACAGCCACTACCTTTTGACATATCCCACTAATTTCACATCCATTTACAGCTGTTGGCCCACTGTCACTATTAATCTACTCTGGAGTTGAGTCTAAATCTTCTGAAATGATGTAACAGGTGTCCTCAATCAAAGCATTTTAATTAACAGATTAATTAGCTTGGACAGATTAATACATGAATAAAAGCATGCTGGTACAAAATTCCTTCCTCAGGGATATAGAAGTGGTGTGTACTTGAACTTGATCAAGAAAAACTATCCTGGTACTATAGATGTCTGCAAAGTCCATAATCCCCTACCATTTGCCATGTTGGCTGGGATTGATGGGTGTTGTAAGGCCATAGAGTACCAGGATGCTTATCTATGGACCATATCTTTAGGTCTTCCCCAAAAGTATGATTTCAGCAATCATAGTAGCATTACTCCATTAATTATGGAGTAATGCTACTATGCTACTATTCTACTCCATTAATCATAATTAATACTCCATTAATTATGACCTCATACAACCCAGTTCTCTAAATCAGGAGATTTTGTTTCCATGAAATGTGATCACTGGAGGTATAAGGCATTTTTGTGCTATGAGTGTTATTGACACTGCCAAGAAATTTCAGGTGCTGCGGGCTATATTTCAAGGATTGAACTGGTAAAGGCATTTCTGAGTTTTCATTGGCTAAGAAACCCTGTGAAATCCATAGCATCACCAAAAGTCAATAGGTGACTCGAGGGCACATTCATACCCATATAGAAATGGAGCCAATGTGGAAATTAGCAGTATTCCAACATAAGTTGATCATTTTGTTTGTTTATTTATTTATTATTTAGATTTCTGGAGGAGGAGGTTATGTCTTATTTTTCTTGAACCTATTTCATTATAGATCACTTTGGGCTGAAAAATGATAGACACATGCTTTAAAATACACATATACATACATACATACATACATACATACATACACACACGAAAGTCCATCTTTAAAACCTCTTTGTCATATCTTTCATGACTTAGTTTCCTCAGCTTTTATTCCTAAATTGTTTATATGTCTTGTCAGCTCTCAATCATTCAGTGAAACCAAACAAGCATTCAACAGCTGATTTTCCAAGTCACAAAGCAGGTACCTTCCACGTGAATCTTCCAAAAGAGGTAAAGGTTGCATTTGAAAACAATGTCTGAAGGAGAGTTCACAAATGAAAAGGGTGTCCAATAATAGTGGGCCCTTGGTATCTTATGTTTCCAGGACCCCCATAGACACCAAAATCCATGGTTTCTTAAGCCACATTAGATACAGTAGTGAAGTCAAAGAGTGTCCTATATATATAATGGCAAAAATCAAAATTTACTTTTAAGACCTTTTTTAGGAGTATTTTTAAGCTATGGATGTTTGAATTCATGAGTGTAGAATCTGTGGATACAAAGGGCCAACTGTATTTGTTTTGAAAATTTGCTGTGATGTTCTCCTGAACAGAGGAAATGGGAAAGCCCAAAGAGAGAAGGGAAGTGTGACAATGGGTCAATCCTCGGGAGATTTTTTAAAGCAAAGTGTGGTTCAAGTGGCTAAAATTATACTTCTTGTATTTGTCAGCAGGCTGAGAGGATGCTGACCCAAGCAAAACTTGGCCATGTTACAATGAACTGAATGACAAAGCGACTAATGCCCACTTCGAGATGTTCTTTCAGCTAAGTTATACCCTGCCATGGTTAGTCTGAAAGAGACAGAGAAAAAGTAATGTGGTCTCCCTTATCACAGTTTCTGACTGCATCTGGAGGAGTTTTTTCCCTCCACAATATTTTCAGCTGAGTTCAAAAACAGATTGCTACCTCATCAGTTTTAAAGCCGATCCACAGGCTGCTAGAGGTGATAAACTCTCTGCCATTTCTCCTCTACAAACTCATCCTCAGTGATAATCAATAGGACAAATTTAAATGTGTGAGAGGAATAAAGCAGGACTTTTCACAGCACCAGGCAGGGGGAAAAAACAGCCAGACACCTTGCCTGAGATTGCTTAGACTATAACTCAAGCATGTACAGGGGGAATTGTGCAAATTTTGCATTATGTTTTCTTTGCCTGTTTGTGTGTGTGTGTCCCGTAATCAGAAAAAATAACTTTTTAAAGTACTTGGGTGTATTTCGGTTCACAACATATCACATAAAAAAAAATTGTGATATTTCTTTTGTTAGTAGTTATATCCACAATTCGCTTAACACGTATGCAGATTTAAAATAATTCATTGTTTTATGTCACAGCTGGAAATATTCAGAAGCCAATTAGAGCTGTTAGGTAGCTCTAATTCAGCAAAGCATTTGCTAATCTTTGTTTATGTTCCTTTGTTTTAAAAATGTTTTCTACCTCCTCAGTGGGATTACAAGGTGTTTTGTTTTTTCATGATTTTTCATGAAAATTGTGCATATTTTTGCCAAAATTACAATGTTCTTTCTAAAATGTTTTATTGTATGCAATAATAATAATAATTAATAATAATAATAATAATAATAATTGTATTTCTTACCTTCTTGAGGCTCAAGGTGGGACATAGCACATTTAAAAACACACAACCATAAAACATAATGTAAAATGCATACATTAAAATGTATTTCTATGAAATACGTATATTAAAATGTATAGAGTATATTGATCAGATCGGTATACCATGTAAGAGGGATGAAAACATCCCCCTTACACTGTATACATTTGTTTATAAGTTGGCCATCTCCACGTTTTTATCTGTACTTGTATATTTGTAATTTTACTTGGACTTGGAGTACACTGTATGTTGTGTTTATATTGTCTGCTTTGATAAGACTGATTGGCTGATCAATATTTTTTTGAGTATATTAAAATACACAGAACAAAGGTTAAAATACAGTAAATTTTAAATTTTAAATTCACAGTTTTAAAAAGTCTTGCTGCTTATGAAAAAGGCTTTTTACTTTTATACAATTAAAAGTGTTTTGGGTGATATCTGTTAACATCTCAAAGAACCATTTCTTGTTTTGAACAAGAAAATGTATAAATATTATTTTTATCCCAAATAGAGATTCAAACCCAGAAATAAAACAGCAAAACCTTGGATATGGGTAGATTTCAGTTTTTTTTCACATTCATAAAACTATGGATAAAAAAACATTAGTGGATTTTGTTTTCTAAAAAAACAAAATGAAATTCTTATTTGTCTTTATTCTGTGGAAGTAGATATGATATATTTCATTCTTAAAAGCCGTAAGTAGGTAAAGCACATCTCATGATTAGAAATGAGGACCTTTTCACATGGTCAAAATTCAGCAGCAGCAATGGGTTTTTTTTTGGGGGGGGGGTTGCCCTTTCACTTCTGTGGTGGCTCTATGGTGGAACTGATGCAAAATCTCTGCCACCACCAAAAAATTGCCAGCGGTTTACAATGGGAGGCTCCCATGAGCTGGCTTACTGAGGCTTCCCAATGAGTTAGGGGGGGGGGGAATCAGGATGGTGCAGAGCGCAGGGTGACACACCCCCACACTCCCTGGGTGGGCACTGCTGACATCACCACAATCCGTGGCAATTTGCGGGGATTCCGACAATGCGTGTGGCAAGGTAGCATGATTGTAGAAGTCTCATAAAACTCTTCCCTCATCACATGTAGACAAAAAGACCTCAATAATGTTCAAAGCAACCAAGATCCCAGTCCGTACCTTGATGCTGATAGCTTGGGCACAACTGAAGTAAAAGGCTTATCCAATTCCAGCAGCAGTAGGACTTCAGCAGGGCTTTGGAAGCCACCAATGAATTCCAGGGTACTCTGATGTACACCTTACCAAGCAGGATTGTGGTACTATGCACATATGCAGACATTCACCTATGTAAAATTGTAACTCAGAACATGGGCACACATATAAACCTCATGCACTATCAGCATTTCTGTGTTTGTTTGTTTGCAAAACTTTCAAAATGTTTAAACAAATGCTTCCATGATCAGGAGCCCTGAAAGGACAACACTCCCATTTGTGAGAGTTCTATAATCACAGTAAGCTGAAGCATGGGCAGAAGTCTTTGTGAATATTTAATGATTTGGAATACATCTAGGACGTAAGGTAGTTTCCCCATTTAATGTTGATTTGTTATTACTAAATGTTTTGTTTTATATCTATTTTATACACCTATGTATTTGGAATCACGCAAAAAATTCTCAGGCCAGAAGGGATCCCAAGTGGAAAGGTTTAAGAAGCTCTGCAGTAGACCAAGGGCATTTTACACTACATAGTTGCTATAGTACTCAGTGTTGAACCATCACACTCTGATTAATGTGAGCAAAAATTATATCAGACAATCTATATTGAAGTATTGTCTTATGACTCCACACTCAAAGTAAACCCAAAAAGTGGCCTCCAGAAATTCACACATCCTCATCCTGAGCAGAAGATAATGGCAATCCTCTTCTGAATCAATCTTACCAAGAAAAGCCTGTGATGAGTTTGATGTAAGTCAGTGTTGACATGAAGGCATACAACAAGAATTTGGATAGACTAAAAATTACAGGAAAAAAGATTGCTTGATTTATAAGAGAGAGCATAAAGCAAGGGGGAAAATACAGTATCCAAGAAATCAGCCCCTAGCCAAACTTAAGTGAGTAAACAAACTGATTGCGTCTTGACCTTTCCTTTCCTGTTGGAGATCTTTAAGATAAGATAGCATCCCAGTTCTCTTTGCTGTTTATTTCTCAGCCATGCTTTCCTATATTTGTTTTGCCCACCATACTCATTTTTGTTTCTTCCTTCTACTTCTTTCAAATAAGTAAATCTAGTCAAATTGATGAAATCATCCTCAATCAGACATTTGCTGCACTTGAACTTGATATGTACTCATATCTAATAAAATTAGGATCAGCTTATTTACTGGGGGAAGGGAAGCAGAATGGTTATTCCTTAGTTATTCTTCATCTATGATTTGAGAAAGAACATGTAACCTTTTACAGTAAAGAAAAGGTGCTTCTACACTGTAGAATTAATGCAGTGTCATACCACTGCAATCGCCCTATGCTATGAGAAGATGGGAGTTGTGTTTTGGTGAGACACCAGCACTGTTTGGCAGAGAAGGCTAAAGACCTTGTAAAACTGCAACTTCTATGATTCCATAGCATTGAGCCATGTAAGTTAAAGTGGTGTCAGACTGCATTAATTCTACCTTGCAGGTACACCCAATGAAACAACTTCCGGTTTCACAATGACCCAAATCAGCTGGTAACTTATGTAAATTGAGGGTAGAGTTATAATGTATTTAAAAGAATAAAAATGAAGTTAAAAACTTGGCATTATTCTGGATTTCCTCTGACCAGGAGCTGACCACTTGGAGTGCCTGTGGTGTCGCTGTGAGAAGGTCCCCCATTGTGCATGTGGCAGGGCACAGACTGCATTGTAGTTAGTGGTCTGTGGTTTGCTTCTCTCCACACTTGCAAGTTATAGATTCTACTTTGTAGCCCATTTCTTAAGGTTAGCTCTGTATCTCATGGTGCCAGAGTGCAGTCTGTTCAATGCCTTCAAAGTCGCCTTCTGTGTGTCCAGGAGGGAGTTGCTCATCTGGTAACAGCCATGGATTGAGGTTCCAGGTTTTAACCTGCCACTTTTGGGCTCTCACTTGCTGAGGTGTTCCTGCGCATATCTCTGTACATCTTAGGAAGTGACTTGCAGTAAGCTGGTAGGTGAAAAATATGAATCTGAGGCCCCTTCCACACTGCCATATAATCCATATTATCAAATCAGATAATCCACATTATCTGCTTTTGTCTGACATGTAATCCAGTTCAAAGCAGATAATCTGATTTTATATGGCAGTGTAGAAGGGACCAGACTTGGACATCACATGGGCCATCCAGTCCAACCCCTGCCATGCAGGAAAAGCACAATCAAACCACCCCTGACAGAAGGCCATCCAGTATCTGTTTAACAGCCTCCAAAGAAATATCCTCCACCACACTCTGAGTCAGAGAGGCTAGATCTACTGACCTGTATACCAGGATCTGATCCCAGATTATCTGTTTACCCCAGATTATTTGGCACTGTAGACTCATATAATACAATTCAAAGCAGATAATCTAGGATTAGATCCTAGGATATAGGGCAGTATAGATTCAGCCAGAGTTCCACTGTTGAACAGCTCTTACAGTTGTGAATTTCATAATATTTAGGTGGGATCTCCTTTTCTGTCATTTGAACCCATTGCTCAAAGTCCTAGTCTTTGGGGCTGCAGAAAACAAGCCTGCTCCCTCTTCCTGACATAATTTCAAATAAATTTAATCCTACTGATGATACTAAATGGCTTTCTTCAGAATAGATACACATATAGCTGCAGTGTATAAACCACTAAAATCTATTGACATTCCTGAGCAAATGACGATGTGCTGGCCTAATATCCAAAATGACAACAATGTCAGCATCAAGTGACAATCTTAGGGATTGGCATTGCAGAACTTTGCAGCCACTCTCCAATCTACTTTTTCTCTGGTAGGTCAAGTTGGGGTAAATGGCAGAGAGAATAGAAGAGAAAACAGTTTATATCAGTCTCTGTGAGAAAGCAAATTTTCCTTATTATGTTTGAGTGTGTCCTCTTGCAGAATGTATTTCCTTAGCTCCAAATGATGCACTGTGTTGCTACTGACATGTTCAATGAAATAAAACCATTTTTAGTCAATGTTTCATGTCTTATTTATCCTTTTGAAGTTTTTATGTTGTCCTCAAGTTTCTCAATTAACCACAGATCTCATGTTCTCCTCCACCAGTTTTCTAATTAATCTTCTTTTTCAATTTTTTAGTTATTTCTAATATGACATCAACAACAAAAAGACAATCAAATGTTTATATTTTGGCACTTTGTTCTCTGCTGTTTAAATTGAAAGTAAGAAAAAAATCCAAGAGCCATAATTTTATCCTTTTTTGCCAAGACATATGGCCATTAAAACTACATACTAAGGTCCCTTTGCAGCTATGTTCTTGTTATCCAAATGTCAGACACCCCCCCCACACACACACACACACACACGCACACACCAAAAGATGGACTTGATATGAATTCCAAAGTCAAACATGACATTTATTTTATTTTATTTTACATGTTATGGAATTGAGCAATTGAGAAAAGGTGTCATTTCCGGTAACCCTGCCAGTAGGGATTACATATTCCAAAAGATATTAGCTTGCCTTCCATAAAGAGATCACCTCAGGGGAGCTGTACAGGAAATGCACATCCACAGGGTGAAACATTTCATATGTGGACACTAACAGCCCTTTAACGAAAGGGGCTTGCCCATAGTTTCAAAGCTACAACATCTATCATATTCAAGGATCATTTATGAAACTTACACTGTCCCCTTCATAATTCTTTGTGGTCTCAATATATATTATTATTAATAAAGCTAACCATATCTGCACTCATACAATCGAGCACTTCACTCCTGTGAAACAAAAATAATATGATATGCCTACATGTGGAACTAATGTTGTTTTTTTCTGGCTTTCCACCTATTGTGAGATTGAGGCCATCAAAAAGGATAATACCAGTCAACAAATGCACAGAACCTAGCCAGGCTGGCTTTTCAGCCAATAAAGGGAGGGTTCGGGTCCTTTGAATATCTTTCTTTGCTACATACTTTATGTTAGAACTCTTGCGAACACAGACTCTGCATCTGACATCCTTTCAGGCTTGAAAGTAATAAACCTCTGTTCCTGTTGCCTTCAAATCCGGTTCTTGAATCTGGCTCATTGGCAGTAGTGAAGTGCACTGGGCTCAAACCTGCTTTTCACTGTTAGATGAAATCACTCTTCATCCTTTCCAATATTTTGAAGTTGCATTCTCACTCATTTTACAGAAATGAAATATCATTAAAGTATCATTTAGAGAATATATTCTTTTATAAGGCCCCTCACAACTTTGCAGCAAAAAGGTGACAGCTGAAATTTGCAATAGCTTGCTGCTAAATGGTAAGTAATCCAGAAAAGAAATTATTAGAATGGTAAGAAGTCATGAATTACTAAACAGCCAAGGGCTACCTGTCTGCCTGGCATGCATTAAAGGACCTGAGCTTTAAGGCTGTTTTCCCTTGAACTGCATAAGCTTCCTCCAAAATGTATTATTTATCTATATTTTAATACTGCATAGTTCACATTAAATACTAAATATGTCAGTCAGCAATTATTTTTAGACAGACAGAAAAGTGGGAATGAAGAATCAAAGAACACCAAGATCAGTCATTTGGTTCTGCAAAAACTCCAGTTGGAGCATCAAAATAATATATGACAGACCTTATAAAAAGAAAAGAAAAAACATCAGCCCGGAACTGACTTTTTTTTACTGTGGCTGCTCCCAAGTTGTGGAAAGTCATGCTTTCTGCTTCTATACATTCTTTCTTTTGGCAGGCAAAGACCCTAGCTGTTGCAAACATCTCAATGTGTATGTTTATCTTCATTGAGTTTTCAATGCCTTTCAAACTGTTTTAAATTGGTATTTTAAATAAGATTAAAAATTCCTTTCTTGTAAATGTTTGTGCTATAAACTGCTTTAGCTGTATTTTGTTTAAACCTATATTATAAGATGTCTTGCATACCATATTGAGAAAAACATTAGATAAAAGTAAATGAACAGAAATTATCAAAGCAGTAAACTTTTATTTTAGTCTGATGTACAAAACAGAACAAAAGAATGGATAGGAGAAAGTCCATATTTTGCAGAGAGAAAATGCTAAGTTTAATGAATCAAATTAGTGAATGAGTGACTTGTTAACAAAAAAATTAAATGAAAATATATGTAGAGCAGGTCTATACAAATTATAAATAAACTATAAGTCAATTTTGCATACATGCACAGGATCAAGGAATGATCTAGGCAAAACCAGATATTACAGATGCTTGTGCAAACACTTCATTTAATCACCTGAGCATCTTTAAGCAAAGTCTTACCTACTAATTTCCTCTCCTCCCTGTACAAATATTGTCATCCAACTATAATATTCCTGCAAGGATAATAGAACCAAAAATGGTCTAAAATGCAAACAAGTGATTCATTAAGCTAATAATGAGGAAGGTTCATACATGAGATGAAGCAAAACTTAATGCTTTTAAAAATATTAATTCAGAAATCACTACCCCATTCTTTGCTAGACTGTGCCTCCAGTCCAAGCCTTGGTTGCCAGTCTGCTATCGAGCACAATTCAAAGTGCTGGCTTTATCCTATAAAGGCCTAAACGGTTCTGGCCCAGCTTACCTGTCCGAATGTATATCTCCTTATGAACCATCTAGGACTCTAAGATCATCTGGGGAGGCCCTGCTCTTGGTCCTGCCTTCTTCACAGATTCGGTTGACAGGGACGAGGGACAGGGTCTTCTCAGTGGTGGCCCCTCGGCTGTGGAACGCCCTCCCTAGGGATTTCAGA
The DNA here is from genome assembly GCF_037176765.1 of Anolis sagrei. Classification (NCBI taxonomy): domain Eukaryota; kingdom Metazoa; phylum Chordata; class Lepidosauria; order Squamata; family Anolidae; genus Anolis; species Anolis sagrei. The sequence continues at coordinate 136,443,948 of NC_090023.1, forward strand.
TCGGTCCCCACCCTCCTAACATTTTGCAAAAAAGTTAAAACCTGGGTTTTTGAGCAAGCATTTACAAATGCAGTGTAACAGACAAACTCTGATCCATGGAACAACTGGACAATGCGATTGGATAATGATTTTAGTACTGAAACGCTGAGGAGTTATGTTCGTATTGGTTTTTACTGCTTCATGTGACGTTATTTATGCTAAATGTTTTAATTGTTTTTATGTTATTAGAGGCATCAAATTGTGCCGTTTGTAAACCACCCTAAGTCGCCCTCGGGTTAAGAAAGGCAGTATATAAATATGGTAAATAAATAAATAAAAGTGAGCTAATCAATCCGTGTTCACAATTTCAAACTTCATTCAAACTTCACCAACAGTAAGTCCAGAAGAGGAGCAAACACTTTAACCCTTATTTTATTTATCTGCTACTTTAACCTCAAAAGCAGCAGAACTGTTGAGAAAAGAAACATCTCAATATAATTAGCTGAAAGGAACTGGTGTTCATAGAAGTGATTCACAGCTCTAAGAGATCTCCTTTCCTATCTTGTAGACTTTAATAGTAAGACCTGCCTGTCAATTGTTTTATTTTAATTAACATAATTAAATGCAACATGCTTGAGAATAATCTATGAATATGCTAATATGGAAATATGAAATGATTTTTGACATTGCAATCAAAAATTGTGGTGTCCTGTTACAAATAAATGGGGAGATGGGGATAGTTTTCATTTTTGGATCTATACTGTGAATCATTTCTACCATTAATATTTTGTGTTATCTAAGAAAACCCTGTTGAACCAGCAGGCTTTTTAGATATTACATTTCCACTCTACCTTTCCATCAGCATGCTCAAGAAGGCCAACAAAATCACCCTTGAGCAAAGTAATTACACCAAATCAATAATAAATTATAATAGAGAATAGGGAGTTTATAGCATCCTTGGTCATTAAATTGTGAGATAAAGTTGGCAGTTGACAATTGATAGTCCCCATAGCAAAAATGAATTATAACAGTCTGACCTGAAAAAACTCAGTGAACCAACATCTGAGGTAAGAACTTGCTTTTTTGTATTTTACAAAAACAGATGATAAAAATATGTGAATGCTCAAGCCTTCATGTTGAAAACACAGGGCTACAATTTGGATGTCTGAAGTTACTCACATATTATTTATTCAAACTAACAACAGGTATGTCAAGAAGAATCTAGCAGTCTAGACAAAAGTCCCATTTAGTCATTTTCTTTTGGATGAGGTAAACACATAATGAGGAATTGTTCTTTTTCTTATAAGAAAAGAGAAAATCTGAAGAGACAGCCTCCAGTTTGTGAGGAGGTTCTGCCTGTGATTCTGCATCCTGATTTTTACCATTCTGGCTCATAACAAGAGCAAATTTAGATAAAAAAAATGTTGGGTAGGACTTATTGGGTTCTGTGATTTTGGATTGTGTGATTTTAAGTAATTGTTTTAAGTTTGATGTGTTTTAATTATGTGGTTTTAAAGTATTTTGTTTTATTATATATATAAATACGATTTTATATATATATATATATATATATATATATATATATATATATATATATATAAAGAGAGAGAGAGAGAGAGAGAGTCCCCCTTCAGGGGGAGAAGGGCAGAGTATAAATATAGGAAATATATATATAATGGCATCAAATTGTGCCATGGCATCAAATTGTGAGCCTCCCTGAATCCCCTTTAGAGTGAGAAGGGTGGGATTAAATGCAGTAAATAAATAATAAATTAATATACCAGAGCTACTGTTTTTCCCAAGTGAAGCTTTGGCCAAATAATCCACGAAGTGTCAGCACTGCTTTGAGTCTAACCTACTCACAAAACTTGTAGATAATATTTCAAGAATCAGAATTTTTTTAAAACTTGGGTCATGCAGGCAATTACAAAGTAAATATGAGAAATATTGAATGCATATGTGTTAATCCTTATCCGAGGTGTATGTGACCACCACAGAATGCAGCCATACTTGTTTGTTGTTTAAGAGGAAGTTCTCAGGATCCAACACTGTATGTAAACATAACATCTTGTTGTTGGCTCTGGGTATGCAATATTGAAGTTACAGAATTTCTCATATAGCACAAATGACAGAGCTCTGCAAACAATACAGATCATGAAGAGATGTCAACTATTGTCAAAATGGAATTTACTTAGATCAATAAAACATATCGGCATACAGATGGATCTTCTATTTTTATTTTACTTTAAGAAAACAACTTCTCTTCTTCAAACCTATTGCTTTAACAAAGCAGGAAAAGAGATTTGCTGTAGCTGTAACCCTCTCCTCTGTATATATTTACCTAACAGAAAGTTCAAAATATTCCACCTCCATTCAAGAACTAAATGTCCAATTAAAGTCTTATGTTCTTTAGCTTTACATACTATTAATTTAAGAATGTATTCCTTGAAGAGTGATCCCTTTTCTTCTCTGTGAAGTTGCTAAGAGGTAGCAGGAGACAACAGCAATTATATGCAATGCATCATTTTAAACTCTAATCACTTGGTAATAGCAAAAAAAAGGAAAAAAAGAAAAAGAAAGGTCTTTTAGTTTTAGAACAAAAGGAATTGCAAGACTGAACCCAAACTGCTTGTATAGCTCAAAATTTATTATTCCAGAAATGATTAAGACAATAAGGAATTCAGATTCTCTGCAACAAACTTTCACAAATGTCTTCATACCTTCAGCACCATGATAAATCAATCATTGTTGGCCTTGTAACAGCAAATCTTAACAGTAACCACTCAGCCTTTTAATCTTTTCTTCATAACCAAAAAGTAGTTCTGACAGCTACCATCTGCACCCTCTATGCTCTCAGTGCCACTTCAACACAAAATCCACAGTCTGTCTTATCATATATTACCCATGTGTTCCTTAATATGTGTCAGTGGTTGTGGGAAAGCATGCGCTGTTTCCCCCTTCTTCGTATTGCTCTATTGGTGGGACACAGAGAAGGGCAGGAAGGTATATTAGGCTTGTGCACAGAATCGGGGTGGTGAGTTCCCTTCAGCCAATCTGGCTTGGCTGAATAGCCATAATGGTAAGGGCGCTGCCAACATATTTTTTTTCATTCATTACAGGACCTCATGGCAGTTGATCATGGCTCCTTCTCCTCTATTCAGCACCACACAGCTCAGAGAGCTGCTGCATGCTGTTTGCATGGAGTTTGTCCGTGAGCCCTACCTGTTGGGCCAATCATAATTGAAAAAGGCATAAGGTGACATAAGGAAAGGTTTCCAGGAAGAATGCTTCTTTAACCCTGTTCTTCAAACCCAGGCTCCCTTGAAAGGAAGATAGGAAAGGGTCACAGGAGGGATGCTTCCTTAAGCCCTTGCCAGAAATCCAGGTTTTCTTGACAAACTGAAGGGAAAGGATCCAGATATGTTATCTTAAACCCGTGCCATAATTCCACGTTTCCTTGACAAACTGAAGGGAAAGGATCCCAGATATGACGTTATCTTAAGCCCGTGCCATAATTCCAGGTTTCCTTGACAAACAGAAGAGAAAGGATCCCATAGAGAGTGTTAAGGCCTGTTGCTGCTTCTCATGGAGGTCAGTGAGGAATACCTTTTGGGGAATCTTTTTAAGGATATTTTATTTCTAAAAAGAAAAGAAATTCCTAAAAATCAAGGAATGGTCCAAACTTGGTGGACTAACAGTGGTAGATGTGTCCTCCAAGCATGGCCTAAAATGGCAAGCCCTAAAATGACAGGAAGGAGAGCCTGTGGAGCCCTCCCCTGCATCCATTGCTGCCAATGGGCCAGATCTATTCATATTTTCTGGCTGCAGCCCAAAAACGGCTATCCAGTCACCTGCCAGTTTTTAGGAGGCGCACAAAAATTGATACAAGAGTCTACTAGAATCTGGCAAGCAGAAATGGATCGTGGTTCAGCCAAAATGCACAAGCCTGGAGTATATGTTTTTCCTCAAACTTATCTTTGAAATATGGATAATGTATACCTGATTTCTAAGGGAAATCTGTGGTCATTCTTGTTTAAAGGCATTGCAGGCTTTACCATTTCCCCCATTTTTCTGCAGGTATAAATTGCCTCTCCTTTTTACAAATATGAAGCCAACAAAAGTAAATATTTCACATCTTTCTGTTCTCTGGAGTGATATTACTTTTGAACCATTTTATCATTAAAGGCTGAAGGGAAAAGTCTGAAAGGAGACAGATGAACCTGACAGATAAAGACTGCACTCAACAGCCAAATTACGGCAGCCAGCTAAACTCAAAGTGCTGGGATGGTATAAAAAGTGAAAACTGATGTCTCACAATATAATCCATAAATTTTAGCAGAAAACTATTTAAGTTGTGTTTCAGACCATAGGGGTTATTTCCAAGTAAGGCTCAGAATGCAATTTTGTTAAATATTCTAAATGGAAAGATCCACTCATTGTGAAACAAATGCTTTTTCCTTTGAAAATGTGTACATTTGAGAGGCTTGCACATATTTGAGTCAAAAGTGTGTCTTTTTTTCTTTAAAACATGAGGCTGTAAATAAAATGTGAAGGCCTCACCGCTCCTGCTTCTTGTCATGTGGAAAAGATGTGCAAACTTGCATATTACACAAGGGAAGAGGCACACATTACACTGCATACATGTTCATACTATCATTCAAGTACCTTTGAGAATCAAGCCATATCATGCCATTTATCCAGTCTCAACAAACAGACTGGAAGCATCTGAAAGAAGGATTAGTCTACAACACATCTAGCAAGTTTTATTATTTCATACAGCAATGCAGGACCAGGACATCTGTTTGGTCCTACATCTGAATTTCAGCTTTAAAAAGCCAATTAAACTTATAGAATAAGATGCAAGCAAGCACAATTTGTGAATTTGCACAATGTCACATCAATTATGGGCCACAGAGTAAACCCTAACTTATTTCCCAAGCACACACACACTTTGTGGAGCTTTAGTCAATGTAAGTTGACCTTAACTTTGGTACAAAATTGGCAGTAGTTTGAGCACTGAATATATTGCACTTACTTATTGCAACTGTACCCACCATTAATTTTGTTCTGTTACAATCTAGGATAAAAAGTGCCTTTTTACAGTTCTCTGTTTCACAACCTTTTAGGGTTTGATCAGAACAAACTTCTAAGATTACTGAACATGAAACTACTTTCAATGTGTTCAAAGGTAACTAATACCAAGTCAAAAATTATGACAGCGCATCCACTTGGTATGACTTTCTTCATCATACTTCCAAGGGTTTTGACACTTAGAATGACAGTATGCTATGACAATATTTCACAATCAAGAAATAGCAAAGACTAACAAGGTGTAAGAGTGCATCTGTACTGTGGAATTAATACAGTTTGACCCCATTTTAACTGCCATGGTACAATGCCATGAAATACTGGAATTTGATCTTTGGTGAGGCAATAGCACTCTTTGGCAGAGAAAGCTAATGATCTTGTGAATCTAAAACTCCCACGAGTCCAGTTAAAGTAGTATCAAATTGTATTCATTTGACAGTGAATATGCATCCTAAATCTATTTCACAGGGTACAGGAAATGTTATCTCACTACCTCTGAGGATGCTTGCCATAGATGCAGGTGAAACGTCAGGAGAGAATGCCTCTAGAACATGACCATATAACCCGAAAAAACTTAGAACAACCCAAATGTTAACTCATTTGACCGAAATGTACACACAGACACACATAAAGCAGCTTCAGCAGCAGCATCATTCTTATCTTTGTTGTTGTGAACATTATTTAAAGGCCATCATTTTCCTATGAACTGGAACTTGATGTCAGCCATAGAGCTACTGTATCCTCACCAGAGAAAATCACTAGGAATTCAAAATGTAATTTACTATTCTCATTGAACCACAGATCAAGGGAAATTACATGTAAACACCTCTGCTGTGACTGATGAAAAAGGAACATTGAGTTGTATTGGTCATTGATTAGGATTAATGGCTCATCATCTGCCAGGAAAAGAAAAACAGATGATGCAAAGATTCACCTATTGACTGGAAAAGCTTGGTCACAAGATAAGAGTACTTTTTACTAAAGTCATCAAATGCCACTTCCACACATTTGGAGAATTTTCTGGATACCTATTTCTAATTGAAGTTCTTTCATTGTACTACTCCTTAGGTACCCCAGATTTCAAGAGCAGCTTGAAAGAAGGTACCTTAAGTGAAGAGCTTTGAGATGTTAGAAAGCAACTTGTGATTAATGCACACATACACACAAAACCAAATTGTGAGTCTTATCTATTTTTTAAAGATATTTTAAAGTACAATATACTAAGGACCGCATAAAATTTAAAAAGAAAGCTAAAATATAAATAAAAACTGAAAAGTACAACTCAAAAAGAAAAATATAAGGAAACAAAAAAGAGAAAGCGGACTTCTGATATTCTTTCTGGTGATTATACACACACACACATATGTAGAGTTTCTTGCCCCTCTCTTCAAAACCAATTCTGGTTTTTAATATAATACTTACATTATTAAATTAATAATTAATAATAAAAGTAGTAATTACAATTCTCAGCATTTATTACAATCCTCAGCTTTTTCAAATGCCCACCACTAATAATAAAATTCACCTCCATGTTCTTATTCCCAAAAAAACATTCAATATCCCTATACATTCTGGACAATTTCTCTAGGTCATATATCATTTCTGCAACATTTTATTAAAAAAATCTCCTTAAGATCATAACCTGGTGTATAAACTTCAATCCCTGTGACTACACATTTCCCCCTTGGTCTATCTGCATATTACAATGAAGATCTTCAGCCATTTTATCATACAATCTTTAACTTGCTCTTCCATTTCAAATTTCAACAAAACTCTATATACTTTTGCAATGATGTCTGTTCACAGATACATTTTTAATTCTGACTTATTTGGCTCAAAATCAGAGATCTTTTTGACTATTTAAAATCTTTCCAATAACTGTAAGAAAATTATAGATGGCTTTCAATGGTTTCCTTGTGGATCTAGTCTTGAGGGTCATTGGGTCTAAAAGAGGCAAAGCACTTTAAAAGGATAACTTTGAAAATAGTGAAGGATGGTTTTGCCCTGTAACAAAAAGATTAAGCAATCATGGCATAAGCTTACACCCACTCCTCCTATATCTTATAACTGTTCCACAGGAGGTAATTTGAAACATAACATGGGCTTGCATGCCTGATCATTATCTTGATTAATCCTATTAAACTTGCTATTTTCAAGTTCCTAATCTAACACCTCGTAACAATGTCTTATTTTGGAACCACGTAAGTCTTTGAAATTGACAAAATTCAGCACATAAATGAAACTTTCTATTATGATTGTTAGATAAATTCCTTTATAATAGCTATCATTTATTGAAAATCTTCATATTTTACCATATCTCACACTTCTTCTAAACATACATTTGAAGGATGTTTTTATACTCTTAACAGTAAATTGCATTCTTACAGTGCAAATGAAGAGCAATCCTTTTAAAAATAATACGTACATCAAGATTTGTTTGAAAGTTATATTATTCTGCACCCGAATACATATGTTCAGATATCCAGATTTCATGACAGAACTACAAGGCAAAAAGGAGGAAGGAAATAAAAGCTGTGCTTAAAGTATAAGTGGATTTTTAAAGCCTTGCATACTTTAAAAATACACTTTTCTGGCTGGACAAAGGGATAGAATAAAGAAGTGGAGCGATGCTTATTATTATTAAATGGATACCACCCAAAAGGTTATATTTTAAAAATGAGAGAGGGAGGAAGAGGAACAACTACATGGCAGAGAAATTTCAAAATGATTAAGCACAGCTAGACAAGTATTTGTTTGGATTAGTTTAGGTGTAGTCAATCCCCAAGGCAAAAGATTAACTGAAGGGCATCTTAAAGTCACTTCCAGTCCTGCATCTAACTGAGAATAGTCATGGATAACACTATGCAACAACATTTGAAAAAAAAAACAGTTCCTGATTTGAAAGTGTTATTTCAAGTTTAATTGGTCAGTACTTTGAAAGTAGTTGTTATACTCCAGAAACATAATTTGTGGCTGCCACAAGCTATCTTGAATTGTTTGAGACTCAATGAGATATTCATTGAAAAACTAGCAAAATGTACGGCAGGATATTCAGCAAAATCAAAGTTTTTGCACTTTAATAAACCTTTTCTATGTTTTTATGATATAATCAATAAGAAAAATGACATTTATAACCCAGGAACAAAAATCATGTTACATAGTGTAATTATTAGAAAAGATTTCTCATTAAAGGGTGAACAGGCATTGCAGAATTAATGTAGTTTGACACCACTTTAATTGACATAATTCAATGCTATTAAGGTTGAATTTAGACTAGAACCACAGATAAAGAGGTCCTGTGCCTGGCAAGCATTTATGCTAAAGTCCAAAATTCCTGACTGAAGCGCACATTTGCCAGTGAAAGCAGCCACGGAGGTTTATTAGCAATCTTGCCAGAAGGGATGCAAATACAGTTAAAGCCAAAAGTTAAAGCCAAAAGTATACAAGAATAACCATACAGTATACATACATAAGGTCTTATACAGCTGACAGCTATTCAAGTTTTCCACTCCATCTGCTCCCTTTCCTGACTGGCCAGCAGAGGGTCAGCACCTTGATTGGCTGGTGACGTGTTGACATCACCACCTCCAGGCAGGGATTCCTTGGCAAAAAGGAGGAGACAGAGGAGAGACTAGCTTGGGAAGGGCCAATCAGCTGTTGGGGGTGGCTTCCCCATGGGGAGTTGAGTCCCGGAAAAGTCCATTGTTCATATCAGGAAATGCAAAATGGTGTTGGATTAGTTTTGATTGTCTTGATTTCTGGTGGGGAAGAAATTTCTTGCGAAAAACAGAGGTGCAGGCTTTCAGAACAAAAGGTGATTATCTTCTTCAATCAAGCCTTCGATGTAGAATAAAGAAATTTAATTTGTGCACATACTTTGGTTTCTGTTTCCATGGCCGGCCATCCCTCAGTTCAGTTGAGACAATTGCTTGGCTAAGTACCTGTTCAGCAATGTCAGATCAAGAATGCAAAATCACCTGCTGAGTTGTACACTCACAATGAGTTTTGGGCCATCACCTTTTTCTGAGGGATTCGCCTAACCCAAATGTTCAGAAAATTCCTTTGTAGGGTCAGCAGGAAGAAAATTATCTGCTATGGTTGTCTCTGGTCCTTACATGCACTGCTATGAATCAGCACATATCTCTGAATTCTTAATAAAAATATATAATACTAAAAATAAACTTTTGAGGGAGGCTTGGGGCTCTGTTGTGGGGGTATCAGGGATCTCATGGATAAGGAAAAGGGGGGGCTATTTTTTTCATTTAGGCATCTTTAGTGAACTATAAATAATTTGACAACACTATGTGATCCTGGAATTTGTAGGTTGCTGAAGCATCAGCACACTTTGTCAGAGAAAGCTACAGACCTAGTAAAACTACAACTCTCAGGATTCCACATAATTGAGCTATGACACTTAAGGTAGTGCACTAAAGCCTAAAAGAAGTGCTTTCATTATTAAATGGTTATGTACCATACACTGGAATACAGATTTTTTTTTAAAAAAAAACTTTTTTATTTTGCTAGTGTGGATATGGATTTATTTGCTTGTGTGTAGTGAGGCCTTAGTGAAACAGGCCTTTAGCATTTCTGCTGGATTGTTGATGAGAACATTTGAATTCATTTGACGTTGTTATTTCTTTTTCTTATATTTTCAGTCCATTCTTATGCTTTAATTGCTCCTCTGTGGAATATAATCAAACTTAGGGAAATATTTTTGATATTGCAATTCCTCAGTTGTTTTGTTTTGGCAGATACACTGGCAATCCTAATGCTATGGGGCAAACACTAAAGAAAAGTAATGGACATGGGATCCATAAATGGAAGCACTAAAATTCTAATGCTGCTAGTGTACCATTCTGGAATGAGGGTGTTACATGTTCTCAACACAGTAAATATATACAACATAATGTTTTTTCCTGGATTTTAAAGCAAGAAAACCTGTTAGCAAGCTTACTTCTGCATTTGCACAGTAGCTAACAAACTTAAATGTCTCCAGCTCTAATGGGAATTGCACAGCTAATAGCTTCTAGAGCACTTCTTTGAAAACACAGCAGTAAATTGAAGCAAAGGCAATTTGCTTCTATAGATTTCCTTCATCTAGTTTTGTTACCCCTTTAAAAAATCGTGAAAAAGTCCTAATTAATTCTGTTATTTTTAAAACTACCCTAATTACCCTTTATTAAGTTACAACTTGTTAGAGGGGTATTCTCCTGATGCCACCTTCTGTATTTTTTTTTACTGCTTCATAGAAGAAGCCCACACATTCAGTATGGCTGTTCTGTTCCTATGTAAATCATAGCAGCACAATTCAAAGCCTGTTAATCTTCTTAATTTCAAATAATAGACCCTTCAGATGGCAGCTTTAATACCTGATTCCCTACAGCCACATTAAGGATCCACCAGCCTTAGTTACTGTTAAATGAACTGAATTTAAATACTGCATAGCCTAGATCAGAGCTTCTTAAACTTTTTCCACTCAGAACTCTTTCCACCTGAGACTTTTTTTGTGACCCTGGATATGCAGGTATGTAAAATAGGTATAAAAATCAAGCATTTTCTAATAATTAATCAGCATTTGCAAGGATGACTAAATGGAGTAGTTTTCCTTTTTGTGGCATATAGCTGAAGAGTCCACTGGAAACACTGCATTCTGTTGCTAACAGATTTATCTAAATGTTTAGGTGGCATTCAGAAATCTTTCACTGTTGCCAATTTTTGGTGACCCCAACAGTGAACTAAGGGGATGCCATCTGGGGTCAGGATCTATAGTTTAAAAAGCAGTGGCCTAGACCATGGTATGCATGCTTGTGATAACATGACATTGTAGCAATTTTGCCCCTCTTTCAGTGATTTCAAGTTATAATGCATTTTGAAATTGTTTACAAATGCTGTCTTCTAAGCTACATGAACTAGTTAAAGTGCCACTGCCATTGTCTGTAAGAGATCCATCCCAGTGGTGCTTCCTACTACTGCTGTGAGAAAAGTAGGGGATATTAGAAAATACCCATGAGGCCAGCAATAATTTATTTATTTGTCGAAGGCTTTCATGGCCGGAATCACTCAGTTCTTGTGGGTTTTTTCGGGCTATATGGCCATGTTCTAGAGGCATTTCTCCTGACGTTTCGCCTGCATCTATGGCAGGCTTCCTCGACCTCTGAGGAAGCCTGCCATAGATGCAGGCGAAACGTCAGGAGAAATGCCTCTAGAACATGGCCATATAGCCCGAAAAAACCCACAAGAACTGAATTTATTTATTTATTTATTTATTTATTAAGAGCATTTCTATCCCATTCTTCTTGCCTCCAAAGAGGGACTCAGGATGGCTACCAGCAGGCACCATTCGGTGCCAAACAATATACAACATAAAATACATTCAACCTACATTAAAAACAGTTATAAATACATTAAACAATATGCCATTTCATGTCATCCCCCAAATCAATCCATATCTGTCAGTTCAAACAGTCCATTAAAACAATCTTCAATCCATTGCCGTCAACTAAAAAACAGTCCGTTAAAACCATCTATCCTGTAAACGCTTGATCCCATAACCAGAATTTGAGCTTTTTTCCAGAAGGTCATGAGGGAGGGGGCAGATCTAATCTCATTAAGGAGTGTGTTCCACAGCCAAGGGTCCATCACCGAGAAGGCCCTGTCTCTCATTCCCACCAAACATGATTGTGATGGCTGCGGAACCAAAAGCAAGGTCTCTCCAGACAATCTTAAGGTCCTTGGGGGATTGTATAGGAAGATACGTTCGGACAGGTAAGCTAAGTCAGAGCCATTTAGAGTTTTATAGGTCAATAAGCAAAGCATAAAAAACATAATTCATCATATAACAACCAATAGGCAAGCTTATTGGACAATTCATAACTAGGGGCAGAGTTACTGGAGAGGATATAATTAAGTCTCAATATACCCGAGGCAGGAGTCTGCCACGGGGATCCTGGATAAGATGGGATTATTGCAGCATCTTTTTCTTCCTCCCCAGCAGAAACAGCATCCATCCATTTCTTTTTGGAAAGTTTCCTAGGCTCCTCCTCCAGAGAGGAAGTCCCTGTTAGGAACTTGCTTTCCCAGCAGCACTTGTATGGGGCAGGCATTGAAAAGTCTCTGAGTTCCTTTCAGAGCATGATGGAGTTGAAACTTTTTTCTCTGTGTGTTTCTCAGCCAATAGAAAGTCTGGTTGTGTCTATGCTCTGATTGGCTGAGAATGGACACAACTGGCAACTACAATTCCCAAAACCCTCTATTGTGGTTTGTCTTATTTTTTAAAATGTTATGGTAAAAACTTTAAATATTTTCTTTAAAAATAAGTTGATTGATGAATTGTTTTGAATCTTGGCAGGCCTGTAGTTGTAAATGGGATATAAACCTGAAGTAGGTTTCATGCATATAGGCCTAAAAATGGCTGAGGATTGAGCCTTTAAAGTTTCCCATTGTAGCCAATGGGCCAAATCTTTGCTGAATGAAACCAACAACACAACTCTCCTTTCCAGTAACTTCCTGGTAAACAGAATGAGGGGTCATCCAACAATGGGCCCCAAAACAGGATGCCTTTTGGTCGAATTGCACACCTCTACTCTCCAGAAGATAGTGTCTATCAGCTGTCTCATGAGTAGAGATCTTGTCAAAACAATCAGAGAAATAATGTGTAACATGTAAAAAACAGGAATTGCCTTGGTTTTTCTAACATATATAATGACTCACATGTACCCCACTCTGAGTTTTGAGATGAAATTAAAATAGATAATTTAATTCTCTTTTCTTTAATGTCTTTACAAAATTAGGCAAATTATTGGTATTCAAAAGCATGCACAAAGCTCATATTTAGCCTTCCCATGTGCCTGCTTTAGGGTAACCAACAAAGCTTTCATTTACATACCTCAGTAATGTCGACTGCTGACTATTAATGAATATCAGCAGGGCGGGACACAGAAAGTGTTCTAATATTTTAATATTTTGAATGTATGGACTAATATCAAACCATCTTTGCAACAGTTTGTATATACTCTCACTGTTGTCGTTTTTGACAATTTCGTTGGATATGCTACAATAATGTGTGGAGGGGAACAAGACAGTGAAAGAGAATGATCTGTTCCCTATGCAAAATTAAACATGTATTGGACTGATACAGAATAAAAAGTACTGAGATGTTTAAAGGGTCATACCCTCAACACTGTTAATTCTTGTGTGCTTTGAAGAAATTTGCAACTTATAGCAACCCTAAAATGAACCTATTATAGTGTTTTCTGTGGCAGAATTTGTTCAGGGGGGATTTGCCTCCTTTGCTTGACATCAGCAAAGGCACCCAGCAATGACCAGGAGCTCCATGGCTACCACTGTGGTGACAAACAATGGACAAAATAAGGATGAGTATCTAGTGGGGCTGAATCAGTTTGACTGGACAGTTAGAGCTCTGTCCTGCCAATGCTGTGATTCAGAAGAAAATAGATGAAAACACCTTTGCAGAATCTGGGGCCAGTCCAAAGCAGAAATGCTTCAGGGGGGCCTTTTACACATGCATTAACACCTGAGAGGAAGCGAGTTAGGGGGGCTGCTAAATGACATTTAGCCCAAGTGCAGGAGGAATCAAGAAGAATCAGGTTAAGGGTTGGAAAACACATGTTTAAAAGGTGTCCTTTAAATCTGAATCTTCCTGAAAAACACTTGCCTTTTCATAACTGTGTATCCCAACAGGCATGGAAAATACATGCTTTCCTTCCCTACCCTTGTGTAGATTCCTTCAGAGCACTTTCGTTTCTGAAATGCCTGAAATAGCTGATCAGATGATCAGCTGTCAAATGGAGAGACAGGTGGCTCAGGAAAGTATAAGTGCAAAGCAAATACAACTCTCTCAAATTCTGTCTTTTACACTTTGTAATGCTAAACAGAACATTGAATTAACAATTGGAGAGAAGACAGAGATTGGAGAGAAGACAGAGGAAAGGTTTTAAAAAAATGCTTCGTTATGCGCATCTCTGATGGAGTGAATTAAAACAAACTTCTGTTGGATGTTCCTTGTCAGTTCTCCATTTTAATCCACTTTGGAAAAAATAGCTGTGAGAACAGTGGAGGATTATACAGCAGGACTGACAGGTCTGTGTTTGGACTCTCTTTGGGGTCCCACATTTTAAAAACCCACTTCTTTGTCCCGCATTTTGGCACTGTCTAGAAGTGCACAGACTGGTCCAGGATTCACTTGCTCATATAAATGGATCCATAGTCTAGTGCACAATTATACCACGCTGATTCCCATATTCAATTTCTACATAAGCTAATTGGGCTCCTGATAGCTTTCTTTACCTCCTAGAGCAACATGCAAATACATCTATAGCCTACTCAAAAATATAAAGAAAACCTAGTTCATCTATGCTTCCCAACAACAAAAGATGTTACAATCATCACAGAGAATTGAGAAAGTTCTGACGATAACATTCCATTCCAAAGTGGATAACCAAACATTCTAGCTTTCCTGCTCCCAGCAACTCTACAAATATTCCAGGCTTATCACTGAGGATCACATAACTTGATAATTTAATTCAAGGGGTTTTTAATATTTTCCCCATTATACGTATTTCAAGGTAACATACAGACTCCATGGATGTAAGTTAAGATTCCCTCCCTGACACAGCTTCTCCTCCCAAATGGAGGGAATCAGGAGGCTTGGACCAGGAAAAGGGGAACATTTTAACCTCTCCTATATCTATGTGCCAGGAGAGAGCCAGCAGCAGGAAAATGCTGACTGAGTAATGTTTACTTTTTGTGACTTTTCTGGGGATTGGGGAGGGGCATTAAAACCCCTTAGATATTCTGGGCTGAATCAGCCCAGAAAACCCGAGAGAGCTGCCAGGACTTCTGAGGGGACAGTCCAGACACCAGCCATACTCAATGAGACTTGAGTCTTCCAGGAAGACTCAGATCTAATCCAGTATCAAATTAAATCACTACAAAGCAAGTTTTTCCTGCTTTGTGGCAAATTAATGCATTTTACATCATTTGGATGCCCCATGTAAAAATCCAGGAGAGTACGCATTTCCCACCCTGTGTGGATGTGCCCAAAGAAAAAATAGCCAAATAGCCCAGTGTTCCCAAGTTGAATACCGATAGAATTTCAATTTTGCAAAAATGAGCATCACTTTGGTGAAATCATTTGGATCATAGCCATAGCAACAAAGGGTTAACACTTCCTCACTTTTAGCGTAAGAAAGAAGATGTTCTCATATATCTCCCATGCCAGGCCTAGTTTAATTTTCTATCAGACACATAGCAGCACATAGAAATGATGACTGATAGACACTTTGTCTTGTACTGCAGCTTGTACCGTAGCTCAGTAATAGAAAGTGGGCTTTCTTTAATGAGCTTCTAAGGAGGATCCCATACAGCCTGTCACAATCTCCCATGTTCCAGTAACAGATAAAGCCACTTGTATTCCATTTATCCCATGAATAGAAGTAAAGAATTTACTACAAATAGCTGTACCATTCAAGAAAGGAGTAAAGAAAAGATTTTACTGTAATTCTTGACTCCCTTTCACTGCATTCATTTTAATGTCTTACGGCTATTTCATTTATGAAAGATTCTTGAGCAAAAGAACAATACAGCTAAGACATTACTGCCCTCTTTGGGAGTCTGGATTTTAGGACATAACACATTTTTCAGGAACAAGCTGTGATTACCAATTACTTGCATTATCTTTTGTGCCAATGTTTCTCAACAGGTAGCAGGTTTAGATTGGAATAAATGCATCTCCAAAGACCAATGCGAAGAAATAAACACATAGAAAGAAATATAATTTCACTGATTAAGTACCTTTTAGTTGCAGAGTAAGAGCCTGATTGAAAAGCTTTACTTTTGACACTAATGGGCCATTTATCAGATGTTATTATATAGTAAATGGCGGTCCTCGTGCTGTCAAGTGCTTAGAGTTTACTTCTACATGCTGATTTCCATCCTCACTCAACATACCTTTTAAATCAAGATTAATATAGGGAAATAGACTGGAGCCAACACCAGTAGACCTGTGTTCAAGCTTCTGCAAAAATGAGTGGCTATTTATAGATCTTCAAATTACAAAATACAGACAGACATCTGCAAATTTTCTGAAATGTGTTTGAAGAAGAAATGGCAGATTCATTGGAATAAGATATTAAGCAAAATTTTAGGGTATTTAAAATGTTGTATTTTGGGGGCAGAGATAATCAATTAGAAGTATTGTCATATCATAAATGAAATTTCTACTCTCAATGAATATTGCCTTTGTCTCAAATTTCTAGCATTGCAGTAACCTAAGGCTTCTTCTGTTTTGCAGACAATCACCAATGAAATGGCAGGTGCAGGGGCATCTCATGGTGAACTATTTTTTATAAGACGTATGGCTTGAAGTTCATTACAATTAACTCAATGATAATAAACTCTAGCATTACCATTGTCCTGCATTTAGAATTTTCTAAGCTGCTTACCAAACATTTAAAAGTGCCATAAACATGTGATAACAACAATAACAAAGCCAAATTGCATCACTGTCACCATCATCCTGTACCTCAGATGTGGGAGGAGAGGAGATACTTTTCTAAGCATTTATAAGGTTTCTAAAAGGTGGCACGGGGTTGTTCTCCGATATGCAAGATGTAATATCAGGATAAACTGCATGGTGTAGCAGGAATTTATTTCAATTCAATAAAGAGGAATTGAAATGACCAACCAAGCAGACTGTTTTCAGAAAGGAGGAAGCGTGTGGCTGATAAACGAAATGATGAAGTAGGTGCTCTAGTCTCAGTTCTCCCTGTAATAAAGCAGAGAGGAATGTCCACTAGAAAGACTCAAACTTTGATTTCCATTCTCTGTGAATTTTTCTCTCACAATTGTTGGTCACAATAGTTACATAAATTTTGAGAAGGCTATTTGAGAAGGCGTTTAATTAAGTGCTAAAACAATTGGTAATGACGACTGGAACAGAATACGGACTACGAGCTTGGTTTATGATTCTACGATGAGGCAGCGCGGATGATTTAGTGTAATTATTTGATTGTTGTATTATCGATAGTTCTTGATATCTCGTTGTGCTATTGCTTTATTGTAAACTGTGTTTTTATATGTTGTACACCGCCGTGAGTCGCCCTAGGGCTGAGAACGGCAGTCAACAAATGAAGTAAATAAATAAATAAATAAATACAGATTCAGATTGCTAGCTGGTGGGGATAAATGTCATTCCTTTCAATGTGTTCATTGTGAGTTTTCTAGGGTCAACTGACTAGCTCAGTGTTTCTCAGCCTCGGAGCCAGGACCCCTTGGGGGGTTGTGAGGGGGTTTCAGAGGGGTCGCCATATACCTGATGATCTTAGAAACCCCTTTGACAGAGAAGGTTGATGATCTCTCTGCTTATCCTTCTCTTTCTTTTTGGAAACGGTGAATCCTCCCACCAAAAGCAGTCCTCCTGCTCTGTGGATGTAGTAGAACTAACACTCCCAAAACTCAACGTCAATGCCCACCAAATCTTTCCAGCATTTTCTGTTGGTCATGGGGGTTCTCTGTGGGAATTTTGCCCCAATTCTATCACTGGTGGGGTTCAGAATGCTCTTTGATTATAGGTGAACTATAAATCCCAGCAACTACAATTCCCAAAGGTCAAGTTCTCTCTTCCCCAAACTCCACCAGTGTTCACATTTTGGCATATTGTGTGTTCATGGCAAGTTTGGTCCAGATCCATCATTGTTTCAGTCCGCAGTGCTCTCTGGATGTAGGTGAACTACAACCTCAAAACTCAAGATCAATGTCCACCAAACCCTTCCAGTATTTTCTGTTGGTCATAGGAGTTCTGTGTGCCAAGTTTGGTTCAATTCCATCATTGGTGGAGTTTAGAATTCTCTTTGATCATTGGTGAACTATAAATCCCAGCACTACAACTCCCAAATGACAAAATCAATTCCCCCCTAACCCCATCAGTATTCAAATTTAGGCATGCCATGTATCTGTCCCAAATTTGGTCCAGTTAATGAAAATACATCCTGCATATTAGATATTTACATTCTGATTCATTACAGTAGCAAAATTACAGTTATGAAGTAGCAATGAAAATAATTTGATGTTTGGGGGTCGCCACAACATGAGGACTGTATTAAGGGGTCACGGCATTAGGAAGGTTGAGAACTACTGGTCTAACTACTAGAAAATAAGTACAGGATTATATTATGCACTAAAATTATCGATTTATGCATTATGCATGAAATCTCTACATAGATGGAAAAACCCAGGCATCAAAAAGAACAAAGGGGAAGAATTTTGAAGAGAAAGAATTCAAAAGTGTTGACTCTAGACTTTTTAAAATATAGCAAGTAGGAGTGGGCAAAGCGTGGCCCAAAATTGTTCTTCTGGCCATCATCTGAAACAAACCACTCTCTTTTTTGTTTGAGGCTAAAAAGAGATTAAATTGCCTCTCCTGGTCTTTTCATGTCTTAAAGGGTTTTTTCTGGCAAGGCTTTTCATAGGCTTATGTGTTTCTTAGATGCCATTTTTAAAACTAGATTATTTAAACCCTCTGGGCAGGAGTTTTGAAAATTCTGCAATTTAAATGTTATCTTCTATCAAAATTCCTTGGCAGAATTCTATTCTTGGCACAGTTAATTCTTCCTTTAGGATTTGCAAAATAGTTCCAAAAGTGCTATTTTTAAGAAAAATTCTGAACAAATAATGAACAAAGCAAGCTGAAATGTATAGGACAGCAATAACGAGATAAAACCACAGTCCAAAACATGATTATTCAGAAGAACATACACTGTGTATTTTTAGCTTGGAGAAGATGGAAAGGTGATACAGTAGCTGTCTTTAAATATTTAAAGGGATGCCATGTAGAAGATGGGGTGAGCTTGTTTTCTGCTGCTTCGGAGTGTAAAACATGGAACAATGGATTCAAAATAAACCAATTGATTCAAATTAAAAGAAAAGAGATTGCACGTAGACATCATAAACTTTTTGACAGTAAGAACTGTTCGAAAATGTAACAGTGCATAAGGATACATAGGACTAGACCTTAACCTACTTAGGCAGATGCTTGGCAAGGATAACGTTGGATGTAGAGTCTCCTTGAGGAAAGATAAATGTGTTTTAAAAACTGTTACTTAGTAAACTAGATGCAGTACTTTTTTTAAATGAACCTTTTCCAGCTCTAATGGTAACTTCTGCATAGTGGAACTTCTAAGGAAGCATTCATGAAATGGATTGTAGCACATTTTGATCTCTCTTTGAAGTAACATCGTTATGTTGAAACCATTTACCTTTTCAAGACTGAGCTAGAGAAAGTCAGTTTTTTCACTTTCCTTTCTCATGCAGCCATGGGTCCATTTTATATCCAGCTTGTCATGATATTGGGCTTTTGTAGTGATTGTTCAGTTTGCACCAAAGTGCTCTCTTTGGAAGGTAAATCATTGCTTTGGAAAGGAACATGCTTATGATTGATAGAATTCATCGTACTGATATTGCAAATTAATTTCAGGATATTTTGCTTGAACATCTAACATCTCAATGGACTTAAAGTTAGCTGTGAAATGTAGCTGTTTAATTAGGAATTCCATGCCAACAAGATTCATATAAACAGTAAAAAAAAATCTGAAAATGTTAAACTGGAATAATCTGATGTCCTCTTTCCCAGAACCCCATGTTTAAAATATCCACTGGGTCATAATCTGTTAGATGTTATACCGCCTGTTAATTTTCAAAGCACCATAATACTGAAAAGTTAGCAATAATAGCCTCAAATAGATGATCTGTGAAATTGGAACAAAGAAATAAAAATGCTTTAATTTGGCTATGGAATTAAATACTGTGAAGCAAATCCTCTTAATATAACTTTTAAAACACAGCAAGAACATAAGGAGTGCTTTGTGAAAGAGAAACATTGAGTTCTGGGAGTGGTTACTACTCAAAATTGAACATTTTTTCATGTCAGATACACCAGGAGAGATTAGACAACAAGAAAATAGAATGCCCTCTTCAAAACACCATAGATGCATTCCTCACAACTCCTATTCTGAATATGTTTATGTACTGTATTTGTTTTCAGCTGAAGCATGGCATGAACACAGTTGCTCATGAATTGCCGATATTTAATCCAAAACAATTCCCACCTGAAAAACTATTCAATAAACCTTTATTAATGGACACTTTTTCTGAAGGCAGTAGTTAGTTACACTATCAAAGAAATCAAGCCTGGCAATGATAGAAACCTGCCTTAAGTGATTACAATTCACATTATGGTCTTTGTATTATCACAAGAGCCAAAAGTTACCTTTTGAACTTCACAGACCCAAGCATGGCCTTGTCCTAGTTTCTGGAGACCAGCAAAGCTGAGTAAAGATTCCCCCTGCCCTCTTTCTTACTGAACAAGGTACAAGAGGTATCATGCACACACACATGCTCACACACGCTCACACATACACACTGTTCCTTTTTTATCTTACATGGTTTTGTTAACCCATATTTGTACCTTCTGCAAATTGTCATTAATAAAATTATCACTAGATCTCATATCTGTTAAAATTCTGAGCAAGAAGACCCAGTTCAGATTATCATCTAAAAAATCAATGTTGTTTGTTACTTCTTATATCATTCTAAGTATTCCAAGATACCTAAAATACTTCTTGTATGATCCTGTAACTGTACATTTGGTAAAAACCTATATTGATTTGTCTTCAATATTTCAGCCAAAATCATAGTAAGGACTTTGTTATCATTATTCAAAAATGAAATTGGTCTGCAATTCTTTGTCATTGTTAAATCTTGACCCTCTTTCGGTGTGAATACTGTAGTTGCCTCTTTCCATGTTTTAGAAACCAGACCATTCTGAAGAACAAAATTTTGTTGTAATGGCAATAAAAATACCCTTTCAAAGCATTTCTGATAAAAAGCAGATGGATTATTCAGTCCAGGTACTTTACCAATCTTCTTAATTGCATGAAAAATATTTCTTAATGTTACAGATGTTTTCAGCATCTGTTTCTGTAAATCTGTGCTATTTTTTGTTTATCTAAATATTCTTCTATGGTATCCAAAGGGCTTTTTTGTTTCTTATACAAACAAAAATAACATCTACAAAAAACTTATTGAATATTTACATTAACAGCTTTTGATCATTATATTAGAACTACAACAACAGCTGTGTTTAGTAATCACAACAACTACATTAAAATAAAGTTGATGTGATGTGAATACATTTAGGTGAGTGATAGACTGTGGGGAAGAATTTGGAAGTGGTCACTTATGATTTTATATAACCAGAATTTGCTGTTTAGGACAAATTGGGAAACCAAGATTAATCTGAAACAAAATCTGAAAGGGAGTGAGAAATAACAATACTGCTTTAATTGACGTCAGTAATCGGAACCTTCTCAAAGCACAGCAGACAAAAAAATTAGTACAAGAAAACTGCACTACAAACCAGAACTGACAGCTGGCACAACAAACATTGCATGGGCAGTTCCTTGACAAAATTGAAGGAAAAGTTGATAAGGAGAAGACCTGGTTATGGCTCACGAATGGAACACTGAAGAAGGAGACAGAAGCCCTGATTCTTGCAGCCAAGGAGCAAGCCATCAGAAGAAATGTAATTAAGGCAAAGATTGAAAAATCAGCTGATGACCCAAAATGCAGACTGTGCAAGGAAGCTGATGAAACCATTGATCATATCCTCAGCTGCTGCAAGAAAATCACACAAACAGACTACAAACAGAGGCACAACTCTGTGGCCCAAATGGTTCATTGGAACTTATGTCACAAGTACCACCTGCCAGTAGTAAGGAACTGGTGGGATCATAAACCTGTAAAGGTAGTAGAAAATGAACACGCAAAAATACTGTGGGACTTTCAAATCCAGACTGACAAAGTTTTGGAACACAATATACCAGACATCACGATTGTGGAAAAGAAAAAAGTTTGGATTATTGATGTCGCCATAACAGGTGACAGCCGCATTGAGGAAAAACAACAGGAAAAACTCAGCCATTATCAGGACGTCAAAATCGAACTGCAAAGGCTCTGGCATAAACTAGTCCAGGTGGTCCCAGCGGTCATTGGCACACTGGGTGCTGAGCCAAAAGATCTCAGCCAGCATTGGGAAACAATAAACATTGACAAAATCATGATCTGTCAACTGCAAAAGGTCACCTTACTTGGATCTGCACACATCATTCGAAAATACATCACACAGTCCTAGACGCTTGGGAAGTGTTCAACTTATGATTTTGTGATATGAAATCCAGCATATAGATCTCGTTTGCTGTGACATACTGTGTTTTTGTGTCAGAATAATAATAATAATACTTTATTTATATTACCTGAAGGGGACTCAAGGCAGATCACAGTACACATACATGGCAAACATTCACTGACGCTTTGTACAGACCAGGGGTCCTCAAATTATGGCCCATGGGCCACACCTGGCACTCTGAGGACATTTATCCAGCCCACCAGGTGTGGAGAAGGACAAGTCCCCTACTTTCCCAAGATGCGTTACACCAGGCGGCACTCTGCCACATGCAGAGGTGGCCCCGCTTCCTCCTCCACCTCTTTCAAGGGAAAACTTGCCATGGAAGGAAAGGAGGGATCGGGGGCACATTAGGAGGTGAGGGAAAAGAACAAAAATAAAGAGGTAAACAACACTTCAGATTTACTGTAGAGCTTTGTTACTTCACTCTGCAGCAATGCACTCAAATATATCAGGAGGAAGGGGTGAGGTAGGAGCAGCAGCAGCAGCAAAAGAAAGAGACAGAAAGAGAGACAGAGGAGCAGCAGGAAGGGAAGCAGACTCTCCTTGCTCGTTCCCTCCTCAGCATCCACTAGATTCTTGGCTTTGGCTCTGCAGGCTCCCAGCCCCATTCCTAACTCAAAGTCTGTCACATGGCTCCTCTGAGGGGAGAGGGGAGCCAAGGAGTAGCCACCGTCACCCTGGCAACCCCTGCCCACCGCTCTCTAGTAATGACAAGGGCCAGGAAGAGTGTCCAAAAGCTTTATTTACTGCAGAGGAGGCTGCTGATTATTGTTTGGAGGAGAAAAAGTGAGGAGAGAGAGACAGGAGCCTGAGATTGTGGCCTGAGGCCTCCAAGAGGAGAGGTTTTGTAAGCAAAGGTTCTTCGAATTGCTTGGTGCTTCTGAGCATGTGCAGAGTGATTCCTTGAGTTTTCCAGATGTGATGGATTGCAACTCCTTTTGTCCCCAAAACACTCTGGGGATTATGGGAGATGTCTTTGAGGATGGGAGATTAAAATCTGCACTGGGGAATTAATGCAGTTCAGTAGCACTTTAACTGCCATAGTTCAAGGCTGTGGATCCCTGGGAGTTGTAGTTTGACAAGGTCTTGGGCTGCTTCTACAATGAATGCAATTCAGTACCATTTCCGAAGCTCAATAAATCATGGGATTTGTTGTCCTGAGCCTCCTCTGCCGAGGAGTATGGCAAACTGCAAATCCCAGGATTTTGTAGCAGTCAAAGTGGTATGAAACTGCATTAATTCTACAGTGTAGATCAGGCATGAGCAAATTTCAGCCCTCCTGTTGTTTTGGACTTCAATTGTATTTTATATCCCACTTTATCTCTCCATACGGAGACTCAAAGCAGATCACAATTAAAAACATTACAACTTAAAATATAGAAATATACAATAATAAAACAGTATTGTCATTATATATTATCTCTAGTATTATAATTAATATTTTAGTGGGGCTGGGTGTCTTCCTTGCTATTTTTTTGTAGACAAGTGAAGATCCTTTTGATTCATTGGGTCTTTGGGAGCTGATTGCACAGGAAAAAGACCTTTCATGTACTATGTTTTCTATATTTGTTGTTCTTCCTTCTAATTGTCTGTATTTAACTTTTGCATAATGTAAAGAAAACTTCGTATCTATTTTATCTCCTGTAATCCTGGAGTCCCAAACTGAGAGAAAGTATGAACAATATTTAACATTGGCATCTTTTCAGTTTCATTCTGCATTTCTGTAGGGTCCATTTGTTTGAGGTGGCCTCTGCCCCAGAGTAGTAAGCCACGCTCTTTCAGCCTCCATAATAATGAATTAATCAGATTTGGACAGTCTTATCTTAAATTACAGTTCTATGCAAATATTCAAAAACATTTAACCTATTGCTACCTCAATTGATGTAATTTTATTTTTATTTTTGAAACAAGTTTGGCTATCTAGCATTGCCCAGGTTATTTGAAAAAGTCAGTTTTAAATTGTACAAAATGCATAAGGTTGTGGGTGAACTACAACTCACATAATGCCTGGTTAACCGCAATAAACTCCATCGGAACTTAAAATATGTTATGTTGGGTAAGTTTGCTCTAGATGCATCATTGGTGGAATTCAGTCCGGCCCTCCAATGGTCTGAGGGACAGTGAACTGGCCCCCTGTTTAAAAAGTTTGAGGATCCCTGGTATAGGCAATACACAGACAGAACAGATGGAGGTGTGTTTTTTTGACTCAGTGTCCAGCTGTTTTTGGTACTGTGGAAGGTTGGTTTCAAGTCAAGCCACAGGGGGTGCTGTTGCTCCATCCTCAATGATCAAGAGTCATAGGGAGAGAGAGAGAAAAGAGAAGACTGATGAAAAATACAGAGAATGAAAGGAGATGAAATAAAAGGAAAGGGGGTCTCATAGAGTCATATAATGGGAATAGACCATAAACGTTATCCATTCTAACCCCCCTACCATGCAAGAATAAATAATTATAGTAGTGCTGAACCAAATTGATCTATATCCAACTCTCATTTTTAACCTCCAAAGAAGGGGACTCCATTACACTCTGACATGGCATGTCCCACCATTGGACAGCAATGACCGATAGAACGTTTTCTTAACGTTTAGGTGGAATCTCCTTTACTGACGTTGGAATCCTTTGCTCTGTGTCTTAGCCTCAGGAGCAGTAGGTAAAAAATTCTTCATCCTGAATATGACATTTCAAATATATAAACTTGATTACCATTTCCCCTCTAAACATGTCAAGATTCCTAAGACCCTCCTGGTAGGGCTTGGCTTCCAGACTGCCCTCCAATAATTTGCAACGATTATTGCCAGTGATTCTGAGATTATTTTCACCAGTTCTTTTAATATTCATCTGTCCCTGGAGACTTAAATTCATATAGAGTAGCTAAGTATTCCAGTACCACCACTCCATCTATTCTGTGCTACTTCTCCCCTGAAGCAAAGAAGTTGTTGCCTGCTTCTGCTTTTTCTCTGTCTCTTGTAAACATTTCAACTTCTTTTCTATGCAACAGCTCTACCATTTCCTTCTTCTTTTTACTGAAGATGTGGTTTTTTAAAATGTTAATTGTTTGAGCTCATTCTGTACTTTCTCTTTTGTGACTTTCTTCCTATACCAAATCCTCTTTGGTGATTTCTCCCTTTTTTCCCATTTTAACTCAGCTGAAAAGTTATTAGACATCCATTCTGGTTTGTTTAAGCATTTTCTCCCCCCCCCCCCCCCCCCACTAACAGGAACTCTGACATTGTGCCTCCAATATCTCACTTTTAAGAAACTCCCATCCATTATAAACTCCTTCCTCTTTTACTGTTTTTGACCATAGGATAATATTCTCTCATTATTGCTACATGTCTTCTTTCTGAATGTGAAGTCATATAGCATTTGAGCTCACTCACATTTTGAACTGCAAATCCCTACAATCATCTGTGTGACTAAGCAAAGTGCCATGGCTTGATCATTTCTATCTAGCAAAGGAAACAAAAGACAAGTCATTGACACTCACATTTAGTGATCCAGACATGACTGGTGACAAGTAAGGTCAGGTATCATTACCCCAGGGGGAAAGTAAAATGGAAATAATTTTCATTAGAGACCCATGACACAAGTGTTCCTTCTCTCACCTGGGCCACTTAAATAACCACCATTTTACAAGTCTTCAAAACATGTTCAGAAAATTAAAATGTATTTCCAAGTCTTATAAACTGTCAGAGATAACCACTTATTTCTTTTACCTCACTCTATCTCAACCTCAAAGGGGACTCAGAATGGCTTCCAAATTGGCAATAATTCAATGCCACATTAATATAAGACAAACAAAATACAATATACATTGTATGTTAAATCATGAAAATCATAAAACACTAACATAAATACAGTGCATATTAATAGATTACACATAGACTAAAAATCATAATCCAGAAGCTGTTCCAATCACCCTTAGGTATATCATTTCTTGTATGCTTTCTTTGTCTATTTTTTAACACAGTGAAAGCTGTGGTTTGAAGTTCTAAGATTACCTGGGTCCAGGAACATATACAGTTTTTCTAAAGGGAAGAAGGGCTATGTAACAAATTCTCAAGAGGAACCTGTCTTGTGCATGATCAAGAAGTCTGGTTTTAGGGAAAATAATGTTATCACTGTTCAAAAAATGCTATTACTATTTTATTTGTCAAAGCTCACAGGCATTGGTGAATTTTTACTGTAGGTTTGTGCAAAAGACACTCCAACTTCTAAAATAACTTCATTCTTCAGACCTGCAGCTGAACCAAAAAAACCCCCCCACAAACTTTCCTTCATAACTCCCTGCATTCACTTCCCACACATTCTTGTACTTGAACAATATGTCCCCATTTGATATCTCATATTCATCTCCCCCACATCTTTTTATACTGTGTTTGAATGCAAAGTGCCAACTGCCTCTTCTGACTCAGTATTCTTTTTTTCCAGTCCAATATCACATGATCCCATACTCCAGATGTGTTTCCTAATTTCACACCAGCTCATTATGTCTTCCTAACAGTAAGGTTACATTGAAAGATCAGGGTTATTCCAAATATGACAATGAGTAGGCTGACCAGGAGAACCTCTGTCTTGCCTGGATTCAATTTCAATTTGTTCACTCTCAACCAGTCCATTATAGCTGCCAAGCACTAGTTAATGACCTGAATAGCCTCCTTAGTAGCAGGTAGGAAGAAGTGATAGAGTTGAAAATCATCTGCGTAGAGATGAAATCAAACTCCAAAACTCTAGATGATCTCCCCAAATGGCTTCATGTAGATGTTAAACAACATGGGAGACAGTATTGAGCCCTGAGGGGCCCCAAAGAACAATGGCCGTGGGGCCAAGCAGCTGTCTCCCAACAACACCTTCTGGGAATGACCCTCCAGGAAGGACTGGAGCTACTTCAGAACAGTACCTCCAAGGCCCATAACTGCGAGGCAACCCAGAAGGATACCGTGGTCTATGGTATCGAAGGCCAATGAGAGGTCCAGCAGAACCAACAGGAACACACTTCCCCCATTCATTTCCTGGCGTAGATCATCCACTAAGGCGACCAAGGCTGTCTCGGTATCATGTCCTGGCCTAGATATCAGTAAAAACTACTTTTTTTGGACTACAACTTCTAGAATCTCAGCCAGTATGACCATTATCCACATAAAGTGGAGGATTTGGGGAACTGTACATCCTCTTCTCCCCTAAAAAACTTTGTTCTAAGCTTTAACTTCTCTTGCCCTTTCATACCTTTTATTTTATTTTTTATCCTTTTCCATTCCTTTATGTTCAGCTATTATACTAAGTTAATTTTAAATTGGATTCCTCAACTGTTTTTTTTCCTGGACTTCAAACTGCTTAAATCAAAGGTGAAGAACTTCATCCTAAGTGCCACATACAGCTCTCACTTTCTGTTCTTGAGATCCACAAGAGTCTCCCTACCCCCTCATACCATTTTATTCCTTTTTAGGAAATATCTCTCCTAAGACTAAAATAGCTCAGTTGAGGCAAAAAAAAAAAAGGATTGATGATAATTTTGATTGTAAAATAATGGAGCCAGTCCGCTACATTCACTATCATTGGGGCCCAGGACTCCCACAAAAAAAATTTAAAAACTGCAAAAAAATTTGTAATTTTAGCCTAAGAGAACAGGATCTCTAGGTTTTCTAACATGACTCAATGATCAGCCTCCACTGGAAGCTGACCACAGAATTGCTCTGCTGGACCTAGAGATTACAGGAGAAGTGCCCCCCCCCCCCCCCGGAATCTCCAGAAATCACAATGTGGCTATAGTCAGTTGATTATGGAATGTCACTGGAGAAAGTAGAGATTCCTAGAGATAATATTTTAATCAAATCCATGAACAATCAAATCCATAGATGTGAAGAGCCAACATGATTTGAAAAAGTAGACGTGGGGAATGCGGAGAAGATGTGACTCTCCCAGGTTTGGTGAGTACTCTGTCTTGGTAGTCACCACCCATGGCTTAAATTTTGTTTCCCAATGTGTTGTCATACCTTGGGAAATATGACAAAGTCCTATTTCACATATCAAGTTTATCATAAACAGTTCTTGCCATACTTTGAAAAGTAGTAAATCTACGTTTTATACAGTCTTATAGAATTCAATTCACATGCCAAAGAAACCATCATGAAATCCATAACGCACCAAAGGTACAAACATCTACATTTCATTTTTGCACTTTCATGCTTGGAGACATAAAAATACAAAGGGTCACTGTGTTATTCTAATCTAAAAAACCTCATCCAAGCTTCAATAAAATTGCTAGACAAATTTACAGCAATCTTTTTTTTAATATTACTTATGCAACATTTCATGTCTTCTTCTAAAAACCAATCTCATCTCAACTTCTGTGTTTGAAAGATTCGGCAGAAATAAATAGACTTTGATTAAATTAGAATTACAATAAGAAAATCATTTGGAAAACCATAGAGAGTACAATTGAAATAAAGATAATATGAAAGAGCAAGTAAACTATTCTAACAGATAGGTAACTAGGTAGCATCTATTCAGGTAAGTAGAAAGCATGCTATGATCTCAGACCATGGAAATACAATACTCTGTATTATTTTCCCATATGCTTCACTCTGCAGTGATCAGAAATGTCATCTGTGTGTTTCTGATAAGCATAAACCATGAAAACTACTTTACTTTCTTTGTAAAATCCATGAAGTCTTATTTCATCGACCTGCTGATTTCTAAACCCCAGGTTTTTAAGTATATTATTTTTCCCCACAAATATGAAATCTAGATAATTTTTATTCTAAAGCAAGGTGAAAGTTTAATTAATCCCAAGCATTTTCAGATTTTCAGTAGGTTTTTAAGTATATTATTTTTCCCCACAAATATGAAATCCAGATAATTTTTATTCTAAAGCAAGGTGAAAGTTTAATTAATCCCAGGCATTTTCAGATTTTAACATAATGCAACTGTGAAACTGAGATGCATCTTTGCTACTCAGATGATGTAATGAAGGTTGGACTTCATGCCCAAAATCCAATGTCCTGTAACCAAAGCCATACCCATGTACCCACCACAACAGCAAACTAAACTGGCACCAGCATCTGCTGCAGTCTATTACAGATAACCATATAATACTTTTTTTAAAATTGAAAAAAAATGTAATCTAGCTAGTTGTGACTAGCTGGTCATATACAAGCTCATTTAATTATTTTTAATTCAACATTATCAATTTACTTCTCATAATAGTGCTTCTTTCCAAGCCATTGTGTAGCATCTGGGCAGTAGAAGCAAAACCCATTTCATTTTGCTATGACAATAAGGTGAAGATTAACCCAAATTTCAAATACAAAACAACAAGCTCAAGGTACTTCTTTTATTACCAGAATTGCCAAAGAGAGTTTCCTTGTGATTAGGGTGAACGAAAGAGAACCAAGTTTCACAAATAATATAATACAGATTTAACCAACACATTTCCACCCCATAAATGGCCCAAAGGTTGTTTATTTCCTTGCTGAATCATTGATGGTACGTTCTGCAGACACTAAGCCGGAGTCTGCCAAACCCAAAGAGTCTCAGTCCTGACACAGTCTGATAGATTCAATGCCACAACCCTTTAAGAATTGAAAGAATATTCAAGGGAGTTTTTTTTAAAAAAAAATGACTGTGGAACAAAATCATTTTCAATTGGCAAGGAACAGTGACAAGAAGAAACATGAACTACAACAATCACAGTACAAAGACTGAATGTGCACAAAATGTTCATTTTTGTTGTTTTGCACAGAAAACCACCTTTTTCAGGAAACAACTTTTTCTTCACAGGAAATAATATTTCTACATAGAAATATTTCCTGCACAAAAAAAGCTATTTTCTGTGCAGAAAATGAAGACATGAATTTACAAGAGATAGCCATAGAATAAACAAATATTGTCTTTGGAAAACAGAGGCAGCAGGAAGACCAGATTGATGACTATGTGACTGGCAATAAACTAACCATTTATTTCCTTTGGTCCAATGTCTACTGTGATGGGTTATATTGTCCAGAGGGAGGGAGAGAGAGACTGCAGTGGCTCCAATCGTAAATTTTATCCTAAATACTCCTATCCCAAATTTGACTGTTGAGGGAAGGGACACATTATTATCACATTACGCTATCCTTTAATGGCATGCTACATTTTTTGTATAACGAATCATTTGAACATTAAGTCTTACACTAACCAGAGTAGCCTACCTCCACTGGAAAATTGTTCTGCATCATGGAGCCAATAATGTCCCGTGCTTCTGACTAGAGTTTGGAAGTAATGAGTTTCAAGTAACTTAGTTACCTGTAACCTGTTGTGTTAACAAGGTTTATAAAGTTAGAAGTTCTAAGTATTATAACAATTAAGAATGAAGTTTTCTTGTTTTTAAAAAGTAATGTTTTCTAGTTATTCATATAAAGCAATTTTAGAAGTACAGGCAGTCCCTGAGTTACAAACATCTGACTTACAAATGAGTCATAATTAAGAACAGGGATAAGACATCAGGAAGTGTGAGAAATCTACTCATTGGAAAGGAAATTCATTCATGACATAATTGTCATGGGGAAAAGGTCTCCACTGAAGGTTTAATTATCAACAGTCTTTGTTTCTATACCAAACCATTTTTTTAAAATCCAATTATCATTTTTTTTAAAAAAATCCTGAAAGTGTAGTGAAATCTTCTGACCAGGTGCATAGACAGTGTGAGATATATATATATATATATATATATATACACACACACACACACACACACACACACACACACACACACACGGAGTTATACTTAAAAATGTACTTGTTCCAACTTTCAAATAAATTCAGTTTAAGAACAAACCTACAGAACCTATCTTATTCATAATTTGGGGTCTGCCTGTAGTGTCTTTTATATCAGTCGCTATTGCTTTCTTTTTAAAATGTTACACAAAAGTAGTGAGTCAGTGGAGAATTATGCAATTAGTTATTTTGTTACAATATAAAAAGTAATAATAAGTCATAACTTTTAAATAATATAAGAGATTAAGAACAAATTAATTTTAAAAAATAGTTTTCCAGGCTCTGCACCCTTCTCATGTATTGCAAACTTTCTCCACATACTGCCCCAAACTGTAACAGCTTCTTCCTCCAGATGGGGCCTCATAATTTTTAACTAAAACTTGGAGTTTGATTTATTTATATAAAAACAGAAACTCAACCATTCTCCTGTATTGTGAGGTATATGGAGGTATATGGCCAGTCACCTCATATCTATTCTTTTAGAGAACACATAACAACACGAAATATCTCAAAAGACCACAAGAAGAAGAGAATGAGTGACAGCAGCCATTGAATTCCCATGACAGGACAAGAAAACAGGTTGGTTTTCAATAAAGCAGAACTCACGGGAAAGCTCAATTTTGGCATAGCACAACACATGGCAATATAATACTTCTGAGCTGTTTGGATTTGAAATCCTACTCTTAACACCTGGTTGCTCATGGTATTCAGGTACCCTGTTCATTCAAAAATGACATAGTGTTGAAACAGCCATGATTAACACTCAAGTATATTCAATTCATGCTTGTATTCAGAAAGAAGTAGCATATCCACACTATGCTTGGTAGGCAATGTGTCCAGTAATATACAAATACCACAGCTCAATAGCATTCAAACTGAGAAGCCTAACCATAAGCTAAAGCAAGCAAATGTAGAAAGCCAAAATAATTTCATATTAACTAGTTGTACAGCACAGGAATGCAAACAAAAATATATAGCATGACCAGCAGAAAGGAATTGGAATTAACTTTAGTGAATGCGAGTTCAGAGTGAAAAAAATTTAAATGTAAATCACGAGAATGCAATTTGGGACAGGGAACAGCAGGAGATGGGTGGTTCCTAAATAGCTGTACACTGAGTGTAAACAATTTAGAACAAGTTAAATAATTTTTTATTTTTTGAAGAAAATGAATAAGCGATTTTCAAGCTTCAATTTAGCATCAGTTCTTATCAAGAAGTCAGTCCTTTCACCAACCAATTCACACCTTGAGGAGAGGAAAGCAACAGGGTGGGAAGAGCTGAGTAAGCCGGGAAAGAGACTAAGTAAGAAACAGAATTCTGGGAAATGTAGTTTGGGAAGGCAAGAAGCCCTACAGCAGAACATTCAAAAGGCTACTAAACTACTTCTGACCTAGTTCACCCATGGTGCCCCACAGCGCCCATCAAATGACATACAGCGACTTCCTGTGGGGCTCCATGGGTGAACTGGCATGGCAGCATAGTGGGACACTGCTTCCACCAACACAGAGGCTGTTCCATGTTCCATAAGGTACAATGGGTTTTTGGCACAGTGGTGACATTTCCCCACATATGATGGAGAAGTGTCAGATGGCAGCTGGGTTGCCAGGATTGCTCTGCTGCCACTTTACTTCCGCCATGATTTGTATGAAAGAAATGTTGTCCAAATTTTTAAAGTCTTTATACACATATTGGATGTTTTCATAGAATCATAGAAACATAGAGTTAGAAGAGACCCCATGGGTCATCTAGTCCAACCCTCTGCCCTGCAGGAAAAGCACAATCAAAGGCTTTGAAGGATTTCATTCATTCTACATCACTTTGGTGGCCCTGTTGGGTTGAGAGGCAAAGCATAAATGCTTGAAATAAACATAGCTTCTATAAATCATGATAGACAAGTTATTGAAGTATTTACAATACACAAAATGAATTTCTTCATGCAGTATGCATCTTAACTCTTTAGATTTTATGCCCCATATATATGTTCATTTTGTACCCTATGATCCTCCGTAACACATCACAAAAGAAAACTTATCTCACTCTCTAGCATATCCAAAATACATAAACCTATGACAGGGTGTTAATATTTTAAATTGTACCATAAGATTAGATGTGTGTAGGATGGGCACCCTGGCACTTTGTCTATAATGCAATAAATAAATAAAACAGGACACTTAATCCATAATTACTTAGTTTAGAACCAAGGAAAGGGTTTAATATTGATAACAAGGGCAGAGAGTAGATTTAGTGATGCCTTGTAGCAGATTTTCCACTGTTACACTTTCCTCTTTCACATGCAGGCATTCTGTAAGACACCAATACTACCAGTTGTACACCCATCATGAAATATAGAGGACGATATATATATATATATATATATATATATATATATATATATAGTCTTCTGCAAACCTGCATGAATGAAAAGGGGATTAATCCCCTAACGGATCTAGTGAAGGTACAGGTATCAATTCTCTGACCACCACTACAGACCACCCGTGTGCCTGAACCCTGAAGGCAATTCAAAATATCTTGGTTGCTCACCCCAGATGGTCTGAATTGAAAGGCCATCCTGGGGACGCTCCCTCCCAAAGTACAAGATTTTATAAGAGTAAGGAAACCCAACCTCCAATCTAGCCCCAAGAGGAGCCTCCTTCCCAGCCACAAAAGCAAGAGAGACCATTCCAGAAGCCCACCCATTGCCGACAAACAGTGTGGTATGGTACATACTAAATCTAATGTAACTTTTAACATGCCAGTGACATCCTATTTAAGTGACACCAAATCATGCAGATTTCCATGTCCTATCTATAGTAACAGTGTGTAGTTGGTGATCCCACCGTCTCAGGTGATGTCATTGGTGGGGGGAAATCTTACCCAGGCCTGACATGATCAGTTAGATCTCACACTGTCCTGAGGGTTGGAGGTGTGTCATCCAAAAAAGTAGCCAATCTGAGAGCAGATGTTTCTTAAGTACTCTAACTCTGTCCCTTGCCACATGACTTGTTAGGTCCTTGAAGGCAACCACATGCTCCATATGGCCTCCTTCAGAGGGGTCTTTAAAATGTCCCCATTCACAGACATTGCCTCATGCCTTCATGTGGGATTTTAGGGATGGAAAGAATAATTGAAAATAATCAATTATTCTGGAGCACTCAAGGGCCAGGGCTTCCCAGTTCTCAGTGTCTATGCCAGAGTTTTTAAGGTTGGCTTTGAGCCCATCTTTAAATCTCTTTTCCTGTCCACCAACATTCCGTTTTCCATTCTTAAGTTCAGAGTAGAGCAACTGCTTTGGGAGACAGTGGTCAGGCATCCGGACAACGTGGCCGGCCCAGCAGAGTTGATGGCAGATGACCATCGCTTCAATGCTGGTGGTCTTTGCTTCTTCCAGCACACTGACATTTGTCCGCTTGTCTTCCCAAGAGATTTGCAGGATTTTCCAGAGGCAGCGCTGATGGAATCGTTCCAGGAGTTGCATGTGACGTCTGTAGACAGTCCATGTTTCGCAGGCATATAGCAGGGTTGGGAGGACAATGCCTTTATAGATAAGCACCTTGGTATCCCTACGGATGTCCCGGTCCTCAAACACTCTCTGTTTCATTCAGGAAAATGCTGCACTCGCAGAGCTCAGGTGGTGTTGTATTTCGGTGTCGATGTTGACTTTGGTGGAGAGGTGGCTGCCAAGGTAGCGGAAATGGTGAACATTTTCTAATGTTACACCATTAGCTTTTATTGGCGTATACATAGCAAAAAGGTATAAAATACAGTACAAACCATAGAAAAGGGAACTTCACATTTGCTACACATTCTGTTTACAGGCTTCATTCAGGAATCTTGCCACTGAAAGGTAGCAGTTAAAATATTGACAATTTAAAAGCATAATTACTTTGTCTGGGTCACTGTGGTTTTTCAAGGAATCCATAACGTGTGGTAGTAAGCTAGAGCTTGGTTCCTGGTAAAGTGGGCAGTGCAGAAGAATATGCGGGATAGAATCCAGCTGTCTTGTACTACAGGGACAAAGCCTCTTATTGCTCGGTAGACCGTTGAGTCTTCCTCTATGGAGTGGAGATGGCATAATATTAAATCTAGCCAGCATGTAGGCTCTCCTGTAAGAGGGGTTAGTGAGCATTGCAATATAAAAGGCTGGGTTTCCCTGTATGTATGGAATTACAGTGTTCATAGGCAAATAGGATTTTATTGGCCAAGCTCAACAATTGGTTATAATTCCTTTCTAGCATCCTCTTTTTAATAAAGGTAAAGATCTCAGTGAAATTTAGCAAGTTCAAGAAGTTGCTATCATAGCCCAGTTCCCTGATCTTTGTTAGAACTGTTGAGCACCATTTTGAGTGGTGGAGTTTGCTCAAGGTGAGTTGGGTTAGAGAGTTGGTGGGGCTTTGGTAGTGGATAGATAACCAAAATTTTATTATGTTTAGCCAGATAGTGGCCTCGATAGAGTATTGGCCAGATTCTAGACATAGAACTACATACAGGACAAAGTATGGGGCACAAATGATTTGTGGAGGAATTTTGAGTGGAAGGATCTGATGTTATTAGGGGTTAACCAAGAAATTTTCTAACATTACACCATTAAGCTGTATTTCTGGCATTGCAGAGGGATTAGCTGGTGCCTGTTGAAAGAGCACTTTGATTTTCTCAATGTTCAGTGAGAGGCCCAGCTTTTTGCATGCTTCTGCAAAGGCATTTAGAGTGACTTGTAGGTCTTCTGAATGAGCACAGACCACATTATCATCAGCATATTGGAGTTCTATAACATATGTTATTGTGACCTTGGTTTTGGCTTTCAATCTACTGAGGTTAAATAGCTTGTCATCTGTCTAGTAGATGATTTCCATGCCGGTAGGAAGATTCTCACCAACAAGGTGCATTATCATAGCGATTAAGAGGTTGGGGCAATAATACATTCCTCTTTGACACCTGATTCCATCTTAAATGGGTTACTTTAGGAATCACTGCTGTCTAAGACTGTTGTCATCATGTTGTCATGGAGGATTCGTAGCATGTTTACAAATTTGTCAGGGCATCTGATTTTAAAAAATGTGAGGACTCCACACTCCTTGCTGAGTTTAAAAGGCTGGCAGGAATACACCCAGCTTTGCATGGAGATAATACTCTTCAAATGAAGAATCTAGGATAAAAACTGATAGTGGAAATTCATAAGAACTTATAGGTTGAAGTGTTTAAACAATTTTGACCTATGATCTAGTTGGACAATACTGCAAAAAAGAAAAATATAAACAGGTCAACTTTTCAGGGAAGACAGGAATGTTTTTCTTTTGATTTGCATCAATTAATATGCTCTTCTTGCTATCAGGACTCAAATTGCCATGTTTTCGTGAAGGTTTATGAAGGCAGCTTCTAGAGCAAAAGAATCATTGCATAATTTTTAGACTTCAGCTAGAGGAGGAGGCTTCCTTTTACAACATTCTATTACATTGTGCAAAACTTTGAAGGAATTCTTTTTAAAAGAATGCTGCTTAGGCAGCAAAACTTTTCCTTCTCTCATTTATTTTTAGTAATGCATTTGCATGAAGATAGGTTTATTGCTTTGAAGAGCTTGACTATTCCAGCTGCATCATCTTCATTGCTAGGTAAAAGCTTATGTGGGGGTTTTTTGTTGGTTTTTTTTTTTTTACTGTCAAAACTCTTTATACATTCTTTTCAGTTCCAAGAGAAATAACATGCATTTCAAATAAAATAAACCCCAGGCATACATGGACTTCTAGAAGGTTTCTATGTGGATGTTTCACAATGAAAGCACACAAAAGAGAAACTGTGTAATAAAAATAGCCTATCTTAAATGAATACCTGTTGTCACTCGATATATACAGAATTATATGTGTTTCTTCAACTCTGAGTGAAAATAGAATAACTCCAAACACAACATTTGTAAAATAAGGTCCTTATCAAAAGCTAGAAAGGCCCTTTAAAAACTCAAAAGTTAAAAAGCTAGGACAAACACAAATTATGAACCCCAATGAAATATCTTATTTTATTAAAATGACAAGTAGTACTTTATTATAAAGACTTTTAGAGTTCAAAGCTTTCATTTGTATCCCTTCAGAAACATTTACATCTATTCTATAAGATAGGTTACTGTCATCTTCATTCTGCAATTGATTAGGATATGATTTGAAATGATGCCTGGCTTACATTTTGTTTCAACCACTTTCTAGCATTAGCTCAGCAAAGAACAACACAGTACAATCCAAAGGTCACTTCTATTATGGTATGTTTCATATAAACACCCACTTCACCCATCCAAAATGCAATCCAATCTGTCCAATTATTGGGGGGAAATGTTATTCACAAAACACAGTCTCTCCATTCAAATAATTTAAATGTTCCATTACAAACACATTCAATCAACAGAATAACAACATCTTATCATAAATAGTTTCTATTATCTCTCAGAGACATTTATCCATTGAGTTCTCATTTTAAATAATACTTGCTCATTAACCCCACACTGCAGACTCCAATACCAGGCAGTACAATTTCCACCCACTGCTGTTGTGGCACCATATCTGTCATAATCACATTCCCAACACATTACCCAACTGCCCCAATACCACCTTTTTCCTCTTTTTCCTACCAAAAGTTCACAAAAGTACACCATCCAGGGCTAGTAGGGATAAACCTCTTCACTAAATGTTCATCCAAAGTGTAGAATTATTGAAGGCTTTCATGGCTAGAATCATTGAGTTGCTGTGAGTTTTTTGGGCTGTGTGGCCATGTTCCAACATCATTCTCTCTTAGGAAACATCTAATGCAGGCTGAAGGCAGCTTGATAGCATGGTGTTTCAATGACACACTCTGGGAACACACAGAGAAGCTTGAATTAAGCAGTGTTTTTTTAAATTTCCATTACTAAATAAAGAGCCAGACAACAAACTTATGGTATAAAGAGTCCATCATTTGATTTGTTTGTTTGTTGAACTTCTGCAACCTGTAAGAAAGGGGGGAGGGTAAATCCACCTGATGGGTTTAGATGAGGGACAAAGATCACTTCACTGACTATCTCCACAGACCACCTTAAACCAGCACTCAACCCAAAGGGCAATCAAAACTGGCCTGTCTGAACAGGAAGTCCTGGGGTGCTCCTTCCCATTCCATAGGGTTTTACAAGAGTGAGAAACTCCCCATTCTAGCCTCAAGGGGAGACCCTTTCCCAGCCCCCTAAGAATGAGACCTTAGAGAGACCATATCAGAAGTCTACCTTTCACCCACAAAGGGGATGGTTGTGGTGACTAATGAATCTAAGGGACAGTGTAGAGTAGGTGAAAAAAAAACATCAAAATTTGGGGAAAATATTTATATTCAACTTTTACACAAATAGTTTTAAATTAATTGTTTCAGACTTATTCTATGCAAAAAAAATGCAGATTGAGAAGTCTGAACAAAAAGTCGCATTTTCTGTGGAGAAGCGAGTTTCTTGAGCAGAAAACATTATTTTGTGTACAGAAAAAAGCATCTCCATACAGAAAATGAAGTGCAAAAATAACCAAAACAAAACAATCAGAAGTGGAGCCTGCAGAATAAATACTAATATAGTCTTCAAAAACTGTAACATTCAATGGTTGTGGCTCTCAGCAAAAAGAAAAGGTTATGAACAAGATAGGTTCTTTAGGTTTGTTCTTAAGTAGAATGTGTATATAAATCAGAGCAGGTACCTTTCTAAATGTAGTTCCAGGCATTTAAAAAAAAATTGGAAAGCATAAGAAAGGGTTAATATTTGTTTTGCTGTCTATGCCGCAATCTGAAAATTTTGACTCACCTGTCTTTGTGGCATTTGGATTTTGAAATTTTTGGTTGTCATAGAAACAAAGAATGATGCTAAAGTGGAGGCACTTTCTCTCCATGATAACTCTTTCCATGGGTGAATGTCCCTTCCCTGAGGTAGATTTCCTGTCACTTTTTGTTGTCTTATCCCATTTGTAATTGGGAGTCATATGTAAGTTGGACGTTTGTAAATCAGGGACTTCCTATATTATTGTTGCTGTTATCGTTGTCATCATCATCGTTGTCTCGCCTTTTTCCTGATAATAGTACTCAAAGCAGCTTACAACATATTAAAAAAATAGAAGTTTAAAACAATAAAAAATTAATTAATTAATTAATTAAATTTTTAAATATTATAAATATTAAAATGTGGTTTTAATAACCCTATTAACAGCATCACATAGCAATGAATAGCCTTACTCTCATCAGTTTGTAAATGCCTCTTGAGCAGAATAAATTTCCTCTCCCCGTGAAATGGGGAGAGAGAAAATGGTTTGTCTGCCTCCCACGAGGCAGGGATGGGTTCCAATGGAACCTTCCAGAGGACTAGGGGGTGTGGCCTGTTTATACAAGCCAGCCCCCACCCAGGCTCATTCTGACCCTGGAAGCTGCCCACCACTCCCGCCCATCAACAGTATAATTTAGGTTGCCTATGGAACCGGGTAGGAATTTTTTCCCTTCTTGTTTCAAGGGGAGGGTTTTTTGCCTACCCTATACTGTTTAGGGGCTAGATAGAATGGTGGACTATCGCTAAATAGGCTAGCGTAAAATAGTTAGGGAAATCCTTTAGTCGGTGTGCACCTAAGGCACCCCCTTAAGGGGTGATAGGCCATTAAGTTAAACACTCACCTACTGTTTAGTTAAAAGGTGAAGTGAAGTCAAATGGCCGTGAAATGAGAGGAGTCAGGCTGCAAGATCTTTAGAAGAGACTCCTCACTCATTTCCCTTGCTTGGTGGTCCGGGGTTATTACCAGGAAACCCAGGTGCTTCGCCCGAAAATTGTTGTCTTAAGATTGGGTAGTGATTCTACCTGGGTTTGTTATACCAGTTCCCGACACCCCTTTGAGTTAGGTTAAGCACTTAAATAGGTAACGTTAAATAAAAGTTGCCCAATTTGAACCCATTGACTTGGTTGTTGTGTCTTTATTCGTGAGTCTTTACTTCGGGGGTTGGCAGACAAATGTATTTATCTGCTGCTGACAATTACATTTATTATGATTTGCAATCCTACTTTCCACTCTTTCCAGTAGCTTGCATTAACCACTTTGCTTGGCTCACACATCACCTGTACTTTCCTTTCCCCGTCTGCACTCATGGATCATTGCTTGGAGCATGCACTTGCATTTGTAATATTTAATCATTTGATATGTGCTGCGCAAAGTCATTTGATGGCCCTTCCCTTCTCTCTCATCAGCTCAAATGCAAACAAAGTTCTGAGGCCCTCCTCCCCTCACTTTTCTAGAACCAATTTTTGAGGGGGCAGGGGAGGCAAGGAATCCTCAGACTAGCAGGAGAATCTATGCAAAGATCAATTGACCCAACCAAGCTTTGCATATCGGAAGGTTTGATCTGAATAAGATGGGGAGGATAAAGCAAACACCTCTCATCTGGCTAGAGATCTGAGAGCTCCCCTGCAGCCCAGAAATTCAAAGGTAAGAACTGAAGATGCCAGGACAGGAGATGGTACCTGCTAATCTCCATGGAGATCAAAGGGCTAGGATTTGAAGCAAAAGACTCATAAAGAATCCTTTCATCAATGGGAGATGTTGCTGGTCATGGGCAAATTTCTATTCAAATTTACACTCTTAAAGATTCAAGGGCAACTACAATTATTTTAACTGAAATGACAATTATTCCAAGCAGCATAATCACTGTAAACATCCTGCATATCCTAAAAATCACGAATGACTTGACAAATTATATTCCCAGAAGCATCAAGTCAGCACACTTAGTCATTTTCAGGGGGAAAATTAGATTGGTATTAAGGGAGGGCTTTTCAATATCAAAATAGGAAGAAATTTCCTATGACTTTCAGGAGGAAGAGGAGGAGTCACCAAAATAAGCCTGCAATTATCTCTGAATGGTCATCCATGCTCCAAAGAAGCCACTAAACCAGTGGTTCTCAATCTGTGTGCCCCCAGGTGTCTTGACCTACAACCCCCAGAAATCCTAGCCAGTTTACTAGCTGTTAGGATTTATGGGAGTTGAAGGCCAAAACATCTGGGGACCCACAGGCTGAGAACCACTGCGCTAACCAAGTCAACAATTTCTTCACCTCAAAAAAAAAAAATTCAGGAGGAACTATTTAGGCTTAGTGGTCTTTGCTGAACCTAATTCTGCATAATATAGTATTGTGAAAAGATAGTATGTGCTTCGATATGAGTTTGGACCATACTGTTTCAGATTACTGGTTGACAAGTATATAGTTTAAGGAAAGGGTATCCACAACATCGCCAGCAATCGCAGTAGAAACTTCCAACAGAAGATTCTAATCAGGGTTCCATAATAAAATATGGAATAAAAGCCAAACACAGATTGATATAACACATTATTGTCAAGTACAACTTATTTTCAGTTTGAGTTTGCAGTAAGTATGGGGATCTCAATCTACCCTAGTGAGGAGATAGAGTCCTTTGGAGCAATAACTCTTTCAGTTCTTGTGGGTTTTTTCGGGCTATATGGCCATGTTCTAGAGGCATTTCTCCTGACGTTTCGCCTGCATCTATGGCAAGCATCCTCAGAGGGTGAGGTCTTAACTCTTTCCTTTAGAGCAATAGTTCTCCCTAACAATCAATCAAATTTGAAGTTCTGTATAAGCCATTGATGTTGCAAAACAATGACATATTAAAGTGAATCAATCCCTATTTCACAATATACATTGCTGTTGTGGGAGTCAAGTCCATTCAAGAGCTAAAGCTGGAGGAACTAGGATTCTATCTGCCAAGCCCAAACACACCAATATTTTCTTGAAAAACAGATGCAGTACTAGTTAACTAGATCTTTAAAATAATATCACTTTTGCTGTAAACATAAATAAGTGACAGCTGGTGTTCTAATGTCAATGGTGAAGTGAATCCATTTCAGGTTTTGGCTAGTTTAAAGAACGTGTCTGAACCTATTTTGCAACAGTATTGAGTACCTTGGAGAGTTCATTTAAAGTCTGTATTGAAATGTGCATTGAGTGGATTCAACAGCTGCCAGTGGACTGAATACTTGTAGGAGAATTAAGCCTGCAGGTAGCAAGAACGTGGGGAGGGTTTTCTGCACTCAATGCTTTTTAGTATAGCATCGTTTTTAGTTGAGGCTAAGATATATTTTTAATCTGCTGCTGTTGATAAAGGGTTTATGATGCCATTTTATGATGCTTTTTATTGGTGTTTGTTTTATTGTTGGATTCATTTAATTTTCTGGTGATTTATTTTTTATTATAACCCTATTTATATATTTTCATTGAAACTGATTTTATCATGAGCAGGTGGGATGTAAATGTACAAGTAAAATAAATGAATAGCATTTAAAAACAGTAAAGAAATTAATATAGTTAGCTTCCCCAATCTAGAGTTCTCAAAAAGGAAAAAACAGGACAAGAAAAATATTAGTATGTTCAAGTATTTTGTGTGCAATGAAAAGCTAGCATCATTGGCAGTTTCAAAAGAATAAAGAAGACATTAAAACTATCAAATTAATTGTTGGTTTGGAGATGAAAGCTTTTTTTCTTCCCCATAACACTATGGATCCTGTATTGTCGAAGGCTTTCATCACCAGGTTGTTGTATGTTTTTTCAGGCTATATGGCCATGTTCTAGAGGCATTCTCTCCTGAGGTTTCGCCTGCATCTCTGGCATGCATTCCTCAGAGGCTGTGAGACCACACAACCTCTGAGGATGCTTGCCATAGATGCAGGCAAAACGTCAGGAGAGAATGCCTCTAGAACATGGTCATATAGCCCGAAAAAACCTACAACAACCCACTATGGATCCTTCCAGAAAGGCTCTATATCCAAGGATCTGATCACATGTTTTCTGTTTATCTCAGATTATTTAGCAGTGGGGACTCATATATTCCAGGTTAAAGCAGAAAACCTGGTGTAACAAATTACTTAATTTAATTTAAAAAGGTTTTATTGAGTGATATATAGTAAAGGCAGGTTAGTTTGAAATGTAACCATTTGTTCAGCTGATGCGTTACCATAGCGACATAGGCCTGCAGGCAGAAGCAAAAGGGGCGGAACTAACTGCCACTGGAGGAGAGAGCAGGGTTTAAAATAAGAGGCAGTTTTTGGTCAGTGAACCAAAGTGGAAGGTTGGTTCGTGGAGAAACCAAACCAAAGTGGTTTAAGTTTTTAGCTGGAGTGCTAAAGGGTGGTCCTAGCATCGTGAGGGCAGGACTCAGGGGTTTATTATAACCAGTTTAATCTTCAGCCTTGGTATTTTAAGAGTAAGAGTAATTAACTTTGAAATATAATCTAGCCAGGGTGCTAGAGGAAAGAGATTTCTGACAGTTTTATTGTACCTTCAGTGTCAAATCTGAAGTAATAAAAGTGGGAATTTGGATTTAATGTCAGTCAGAAAGAGTGAGGTGAAAGGTGCTTATCAAAGAGTAAATATTCAGTTGTATTATAAGTAAAGTGAAGAAACCATAAGATTAAAGTGATCCAGTCAAGAGACTGAGGGAAGAAACTAAGTTTTAAAGAAAGGAAACAATATACATTGAGGTGGCAGAAAAGAAGCAATTTTTAAAGTTTAATAGTAACAGTTTCATGTGTTTTAAAAGTCAAACAACACAATTCTCAGCCAAGCCTCTAACCAAGTTTCTCTCATAATAATCTCAAGTCTCTTTCAATCACATACAGATATAAAATAAAAGTACTCAGCCACACCACGCTACTCATCCAATCTCATCAAAGCCCTGTTATACATTTGTTCATACATGTTTATTGGTGGCAGTTGTGGGATAATAAAATAAAGCCTGCATTTTCTGGGTTGTCTACTTCATATATAGTGGTGGCAATGCTATGCATTAATCGGCGTGTTTGCTTCACCTGGCATCAGATCCTGGGATATAGGGCCCAATGTAACATTGATTTTTTTTGTTCCTGGGTTATAAATGTCATTTCCTAATTAGTTCTATCATGAAAACATGATAAAAGCTTATTGAACTGCAAAAAAAACTTTGTTTTTGTGGGAGATCCTGGAGCACCTTTTGCAATAGTTTTTCATTGAATATCTCATAGGGTCTCATCCAATTCACATAGTTTTGTTTTTTTTTGTATTTAGTATTTTCTGTTGGTGATGGGGTTCTATGTAGGAAGTTTGGCCCAATTCTGTCATTGGTGGGATTCAGAATGCTCTTTGATTATAGGTGAACAATAAATCCCAGTAACAAAAACTCCCAAATGTCAAGGTCTATTGTCCCCAAACCCCACCAGTGTTCACATTTGGGCATACTGAGTATCCGTGCCAAGTTTCGTCCAAATCCATCATTGTTTGAGTCCACAGTGCTCTCTGGATGTAGGTGAACTACAACTTCAAAACTCAAGTTCAATGCCCTCCAAACCCTTCCAGTATTTTCCGTTGGTCATGGGAGTTCTGTGTGCCAAGTTTGGATCCATTCCATGGTTGGTGGAGTTCAGAATGCTCTTTGATTTTAGGTGAACTATATATCCCAGCAAATACAACTCCCAAATGTCAAAATCAACACACACACACACCA
The DNA here is from genome assembly GCF_037176765.1 of Anolis sagrei. NCBI lineage: Eukaryota > Metazoa > Chordata > Lepidosauria > Squamata > Anolidae > Anolis > Anolis sagrei. Next base: position 136,488,538 of record NC_090023.1, read on the forward strand.
CGCCACCATTATTCAATTTTGGGCGTATCGGGTATTTGTGCCAAATTTAGTCCAGTGAATGAAAATTCATCCTGCATATTGGATGTTTACATTATGATTCATAACAGTAGCAAAATTACAGTTATGAAGTAGCAACAAAAATAATTTTATGGTTGCTCTACAAGTAGTGGAGGCAGATGAAGTTTGGCCTTCACAAAGAGGTGTAAAGAAAGAAAAAGCGATGAGCTAGAAAAAGTGGGACTTGCTAGCATTCTCTCTCACTCTACTAGTCCTCATTGTGTGGAAAGCAGCATTATTGCATGATGCTGCTATTCTGCACCATGTATGTGATCAGGGATAGCAGCAACTTATTGACATGGGGACCTTTGATATCACATTATTCCAAGTGTTATGCAGGTGAGTCACTTCAGCAATCCAAGATCCTACTTGTAGTTGAGGAGTTCTCCAGCTCCAGATTTTTTAAAATTGTTATTATTTCTGTCATGGAATCTTTACCATCCCAGTGATGTATGACAAAACTATCTTAAAAGCATTAAAATGTTCCTTTTACTATGAGGGAGAGTGATAATGTAGGACAATCCCACACTCTGATGACTTGGGATCATTCCACTAGGTATGTTGTGACACCATAGAATGATCAGGGACTATTGATGGAGTTTTCTACTCATCAATAGCATACTACAAGTTTGTTGCAGGGAGGTGGCAAATCAGCAATGGGTTGCAAAGGGCTTCTATAGCAGTTTGCTATCTTTATGTGATAAAGTCCAAATAAGACTCCATGAAGAATCAAACAAAGTTTGTAGCTGAACTTCAGGTGGTGCCAGATGTATCTATATACCATGTCTCTGTGGAAAACAGCAGTATCTTTCAACTGTTTTTCTTATTGTTGCTTTTTTTGTGGCAATTTGTCAGCTAGCTACAGCAGCAAAAGCACAATTCAAAGTGAGACACCCAGGTGCCCACAGTTTTCAAAGGAAAAATGCCTGAAATGAACGGTCACTACAATAATCAATGTCAACACAGAGCAACTAAAAAAGGGTAGAATAATATCTCCCAGCGATAAAATCTTCTCATATACCTTATTTAGATCTAGAGATTAGAACATCATTATTTCTTAAAGTACCACATTGCCCATGCTTTGCTGGCTGTTTTGTTTTTTACAAAGAGATAAGAATGAGACATTCCTTATTCCTTACATCATACTTTGCAGTTGCCCTCACATTTTCAGATATCCATCCCTCCAAAACACTTCATCAATCATGAATAAATCTTGCTTACTGCACTAAAAATAGCTTTCACAGTTGTTATTTGATTTTGCGAGAGAAATGTCATTATGTGCTCATTATCCCAACACATAACACGTTACAGGCAATATCATTACTTGCAATGTGTTACTTCCAAACTCTGTAAAGAACTAATGAGCTGGCAAGGGATACCCTGGGCATCACTTCCAACAAATCATTGCTTGAAATCCAGAACACAGTGCTACAGTTCAGAGTTATTTGTTCCATCCACTCCATTCTATGTAAGAGATAACGGCTAAGAAAGAATTTACCTAATGATATGGTTTATCATTATACCCTGGACATCACTTTCAACAAATCATTGCTTGAAATCCAGAACACAGCGGGTTAAACCTCTGAGCTGCTGAATTTGCTGACTGAAAGGTCGGCAGTTTGGATCCGAGCAGTAGGTGAGTTCCCACTGTTAGGCCCAGCTTCTGCCAACCTAAAAAGGTAAAGGTAAAGGTAGTCCCCTGACATTAAATCCCCTGGTGGCACAGTGGGTTAAAGCACTGAGTTGCTGAGCTTGTTAATCGAAAGGTCGCAGGTTCGATCCCGGGGAGCGGCGTGAGCTTCTGCCAACCTAGCAGTTCAAAAACATGAAAGTGTGAGTAGATCAATAGGTACTGCTTCAGCGGGAAGGTAATGATACTCCATGCACTCATGCCAGATGCATAACCCATGAGGTGTCTACAGACAAAGCCAGTTCTTCATCTTAGAAATGGAGATGAGCACAACCACCCACCAGAATAGGACAGTACTAGACTTAATGTCAAAGGGAAAACTTTACCTTTTATTGTTTATCTAATCATTCCTAGCTTTTTTTAAAAAAAATGATGTTTCTGCAGTCACCATATTCAAACCATATTCAAGGCATTCTTAGTATCTTTCAGAGTTTTTGTACTGGTCTAACAGGATATAGGCATCCAGGTTCTCCAAGATTCACAAGCAAGCACCTGTTAATGCAAAACTAATAAAGAATGAACTGCTGGAAATAGTAGCATTTTAAAAACAGGATTCTTGCATATTTTAGCTTGTTAAATATTGGAGAACATAAATCCCAGTGCCTAAAGGCCAAAGTGCTTAACCTGCTTTTAAAACATTTAACACATGCCAGTATATAAAACCTGCTCAACAGAAAATGGAGTCTAGCTACGGGGCTTTTGGAATGTACCCGGCCACTTTTATTTGGCAGATTAATAGCGCTTTTATGATACCTCACTACCAAGGCTATTTATGATCTGTGTGTTTTAATAATGAAAAACCCCAGGAGTTGCAGAAATAAGACGGATGTTGCATTATTAAATCTGAACAGAAGCTTGTCTGGGGCACTTCCGTATATGTCGCTCTGTGTGTGCGGTCTTCTCTCCTTTTATGAGTATTTTACACTTTCAGTTCCAGCATCTTTCACAACTGTCAGTCTGATCCCTGAAGTATTGCAGTGGCACAAATCCCTTTCTAGCGCCTGGAGCTTGTACCAAAAGAGCAGCCAGAGCATTCTGGCATATGTCCGTTCGTGTGTGTGTGTGTGTGTGTGTGTAGTTAAGATCTCAACTGCAGAACCTCATTTTATTCCCATACTGCATAGCTGTGATCTTAAAATGTGCAAACACCATACAGATGGCTATAGGATACAAATTCAATCACCTCTGACATCCAGTGAGCATCAATAATTTAAGCAATGTCTCTTAGAGTCACCGTGAGCTAATAAACATTTCTTTCTCCTTTGAGATTTATTTGTTTACACTATTTTAAATTACTTTAGATCATAAGGGATAACCCTTCATCCTACGTACGGTGACCTTTCCGAATGAGCTTCGGCATAAAGAACACACTCTGCAGCATTTCAAATCTTTATGACAGTGTCTGGCTGTTCTTTCAACAGCTTGCTGGTTTCCTAATGATCCTCTTTCAGCTTTATTTCTTCAAATCCATTTATTTTCCTGTCTTACTATCTACCAAGGACATGTATGTTTGAAACAAAATGCCTTTATCAAATAATATCTAAGGGGATTATTTTTTTAAAAAAAACAAACACTTCACTGGGAAGAAACAGTTACCAATAAAGGTAGTAGTTTGATATCAGTAAAGTAGGCTATTGCAGTAAGGCTGTTTTAGAGCAGGGCTGGAACTATTGATCCCAAGGCCAGATCCTATCTGATATTGGAAGCTAAGCAGTGTAGGCCTGGTTAGTACTTGGATGAGAGACTGCCAATGAATTCCAGGCTGAAGAGTACCAGGATGTATTGTCGAAGGCTTTCATGGCCGGAATCACTCAGTTCTTGTGGGTTTTTTCGGGCTATATGGCCATGTTCTAGAGGCATTTCTCCTGACGTTTCGCCTGCATCTATGGCAAGCTTCCTCAGAGACCTCTGAGGAAGCTTGCCATAGATGCAGGCGAAACGTCAGGAGAAATGCCTCTAGAACATGGCCATATAGCCCGAAAAAACCCACAAGAACTGAGTACCAGGATGCTTTTGTGTAGGTCTTCCCCAAAAGTATGATTTTAGCAGTAGGTAATAATAGTAATACTAATGCCCCAATAATTATGATCCCATACAGCCCAATTTTCTAAATGAGAAGTATTTGTTTCCATGTAATATGACCACTGTAAAATTCATTTATTTTGTAGTATGGCAGTTAATGGCACAGCATGGGAGACTGCCAAGGAATATCATGTGTTGTAGGTTATGTATATTTCAGAGGAATGGTATTCTTTGTCTAAAAAAATTATATGAAATTCTTAGTGTTGCCATAGTCAACAGATAACTTGACACATAAGCACACAGGTCAAATGTAGGCAACAGTTACCTATGCATCTTGTAATCTTCTTTTCTATGACTGACCAGAAGTAAAATATTTAAGTCTTGAACTTTGTCACACACGTCACCAGAATAAGCCAGTACCACTGCATTCTGGTGGCACCCATGCAGGGGGCATGGGAATCTGTCATCCCACACCCTGCAGCATCCTGGCTTACCCCCTACCTCATCACATGGGGGCGAGCCCATCTTTATTTATGGAAAGATGGGAAGGTGCCCATTGTCTACTTGCAGCCATTTTAGGCAGTGGCAGGGTGTTTTTCCCCCAGTTCAGTAATTTGGCTTTAAACTCTGGTTGTATTATTAAGTAATTTTGCAATATGAAAGTTCATTCTGCAGAACAGATTGGCTGAAACTCTCACTCTCTATCCTATCAAAGAATCCCTTTGGATGGGAACCATGAACTAATTATCTGTCTCTTAACAAAGAGACTGATTTCAGAAGACAGGAGTTAAAAGAACCATAAATCATTAACCATTTGTCATTTCTTATTTTATGTATGATTACAAATTTATATCCTAGCATTCTGTTTGCACAGTTAATGAACAATTGTAACATACTTTTTCTGAAAAAGACTTCCCCTGTCATAGCAGGAAGTGCTAACCTGTATCAGGAATGGGAAACAGTGTCTCAGAGCCCTTCCACACAACCCTATATCCTAGAATATCAAGGCAGAAACTCCCACAATATCTGCTTTGAACTGGGTTATCTGAGTCCACATTCAGATAATGTGGAATTTTCTGCCTTGATTTTCTGGTCTATAGGGCTATGTGGAAGGGCCCTCAGAAGCTGTTACATGGCTCTGCATTATAGCCCAGAAGGCTGTTGCCTTGGAGTTTATTTCTGAGCAGACACAGCTAAAAATGAGCTATGTTTTGCTTGCTTTCTGGGGAAATATCAAAGTTTTGCTTGTAGATTTTGATCTCTCCATTCCCTATGTCCTTATGCCAACTCATTGCTGGCATATGTCTCGCAAAATCCTGCTCAAGTTAGAATTTGGCCTTCAAGCTTAAATACATTTCCCTTGATATAGATGTACTAACTTGTTCTAGCACCAAAGCTACAAGGTACAGAAAAAAAGAAGCTGGTCAAGAGATCAAAATATTTTTTTAAAAAAACCAGCAGTGAGCACATCAGATTACAAGGTAGGACCCAAATACAGCAAAAACTGAAAAGGAGGATCAAATGTGGATTTATATTCATGAAAACTCAATAAAATCGGGTTAATCTTAAAATATTCCTTTTCTACCTCCATGTCTTCCTCCATTTGATTATAGCTGATTAGCAAATATGATGGCATCACTGTTGAATTGAGCTGAAAACTTCCCCATTAGTTCTCCAGGTGATAACTTTGCTATGGCTTCAAGTAGGAAGTTAACTCACTCATACTTGTTCTTGCTGTTTTCTAAGGTTTCCTTGTTTGCTAGTAGCTACAAATACATCTCTCCTCTTTAAACATTGGTGGAAGGAACCTGTTTGATTCTTTGATGCACTCAGAATGGAGACGGGAATTTGCACTTTGCTGCTGGCTAACAAGAAGCAGCCCCAGGGAACCTCAAGGTTATGTGATTTCATTTGAAGAGCTAGTGCTGTTATAAATATTGGTATTGTCAGAGTAAACATGCCTGCCCTGTGTGAGTGCACATGAAGAACCAGATGTCACAGAAACAGACATAGCCACCTAGCAACAGAAGTAACAGATACAAGAAACTTGATCAGCCACAGATTAACCACTGGAACAGTAGTGATGCAACAGGTAAGTCACATTCAATCACTGCATGTATGCAGGGGAAGAGAAAAGGAAAGGAAACAAAGAAATGCATAGTCCAAAGGTCAACAGAGATCCTTTTCCCCAGCTAGACTTCCTGTATTGCTTGGACTCAAAGGAATTCAAAGAAGAGAACACTGAAGAAATAAGCCAGGCTAGGACAGGCCAATTTGGCTGGAGATTCAGGCCACATGGCGGCTAGAGCTATCCATCCATTACTGTCACAATTCTTCAATTTTCATAGGGAAATATCCAGTGCCTCCCTTTGCAAGCAGTTAAATTCTAATTCCTCAGGCAAAATGATCTATTCCATAAACAGTTTTATGCTATATGACATAAACACATAGATCTGCATCTTTTGGACACTGGGAAAGGAAATAAGATCACTTTACCATTTACTGTTTTTGCAGTTGTAATTAGGAGGAATCCTTGATAATTGCGCTTAGAAAACTACTCCTAAGAAGTTTATCAGGGTGGGATCAAGTTGTGGTGGCAGTAAAGTTTTCCACCATATATCCATCAACATTTCAAACCCCATCCTGAAGGGTGGGTAGAAATGAATTGTACCAGCATATAGGGACAATGAGTCCAAAAGGGTAAAGATTTACCAAAAAAGTCAGATAAATGTGAAAAATATATCATCCTTGATCTAACAGCAATGTACAGCTCTCTAAGGCTAGATCTACACTGCTAAATGATCCAGTTCAATGTGGTTAATCTGCATCCTGAAACTGCATTATATGGCACTGCAGATGGGGCCTAAGTCTGAACAGAAATAAAGTCAAGAAGACCCAGTCTGACAACCCCAAAAACAATCTCAAAACTTGCATGAGAGTTCTGAGATTGTAAGGAAAAGAGTTGTGTGTATTTATGAGCAATTGTGCCACAACCAGAACTCATTTGCTGACTTCAGCCAATTCCAAGTAATAGGTTTCCTAATCCCGTGACGGGAAGGTTCAACAACAAGAGCTTTAATTAACTCCAAAGCAATTATTTACAATAACTTCAGAATTCTTCTATCAGTAGCAGCAGGGGGGAAAGAACATTATCAAATGGATATAAAGACCAGCAAGGAAAATACCGTTACCTCTCCTTTCATCGCATCACTCTTCGGGATGTGCTATGGGCACTTACAGTATGTTTGCTTAGCTTTGTACAAACACTGTGAGATCCAGTTCCAGCAGCCCTGAATACACACTACCCTTTAATGCAAACAAACAACTAAATAAATCATAACAAACAACTACCAGGGAGAGCGTGTTTAAAAATTAAAGACAACAAAAAGCCAGTATCAAAGGCAGAGAGCTGGGAGGAAAAGAAAACAGCAAGGAAGTTACTCAGTGAAAACCTCTACTGGGGTCAGAAGAACACATACAGTTAGAGGTCAAATTAGGAGATACTCAAATCTTGGAACTTTCAGAGTTCCTTTTTTTTTTCAGTAAAAAAATAACAGACTAGAAGTACACACACATACACTTTGCATGTTGAGTACCTAGGTCGAGTCCTTGGCATTTCCAGTTTTAAATCGTCTTGAATTACATCGTTGGGAAATGCCGCCTCTGAAGATTTTTAAGATGAGTTGCCAGTCACACTAATTATTTATCCAACTCATTTTCCTCTGCTCTTCACCCAAAATGCTCCCTGAGCAACTAACAAACATTCAAAATAAAAAGGAAGAAGAAATGGGGAAGAGAAAAAATGTAGTATCACCTCTAACACTGTTTTTTAAAATTTTCACATGGGCTTTCATGGATATAAATCCACTTCTTCAGATGCAGTACCAAGTGGCACTGATATAATATAAACATAATTATGTATACAGTTGTGGGAGTGGAGAGGAGCATAATAGGATCCAAAAGAAGGAAATCATGACCCACGCCTTAAGTTTTCTAAAAGTTTTCTTCTTCCACCTCTTTCTCATCAAGATCATCATCTTCTTCTTCAAAAACTTAAGATTACTTTTTAATTGAATACAGACTGTTCATTAAATTATACCTTAAAATAATGTATACCTCCCACCAAAGGGAGACCAACATTTCATAACTGAAAATAGAGACATATGTGGATGACTTCATCACAAAGGACTAATTTCAGTGGTATATGCAGGTTAAGCCCTAGTCATCCACATAACCCACCAGTTCCCATCAAACGATGCCAGTGGGGCTCCATAGATGATATAGGGCAGAGCTTGCACATGCCACCACCATGGCAACATGGGAGGCATCATGTGTTGCCATAATAAGCAATGGGTGAAGCCGCATTGTCAACACTTCCCCCTATGGGATCACCTAAATCAGGAGCCAGGAGATGTGGGGCTTAGGGCACCAGGTTCCCCATGCTCCCCAACAATGCATGGTGATTCCAGCGACTGTGTGATAAGGTTGAACGTGTTAAAATTATGTGGCCAGGCAATGAGAGAGCATGGTCAAAAGTGGCAAATTAGTGTGAAACTCATTAAAAGAAAGAACATAAAGCTACAGTTTTAAGCAGAAAAACATTGGAGTTGACATATTGAATTTACAAAAACCTATAGTGTATATACATGTGCACTATCATCAACAATAAATATAATATTATACAATACATAGTTGTAAAATAAAAAATGGCTTTATTGGGGCTCCTGGAAAATTACAGTGGTCTCTCAAATCTATGCTTACTACATTAGCTACATTCACACCCACCTTTTCTGCCCTAATGTCCATTATATATCAAATTGAATCTCAGTAGCCTCTTAATGTGCATGTTGTCATTTAGTGACAATCATAGCCTCTAAAACTAACCTATTTCACAATATTGCTGTTAGAAAAAAAGATTTGTATGGGAAGGATAATAATATACAGTACTTTTTGCTCCAAGATATAAACAGAATAAAATACATAGTTAATATAAATGTTGTTCTGAAAAAACCAATCAATGTCTCCTAATGCAGGATCCTACAAGTTAAAGAGTCTTTCCTATGGCACTATGCAGCCTAGGCATACAACCATTCTGAGAAAATAACATGTTAGTTAATAGTGTTTGAGAGAAGAAAACTTACCTTCCTCTCTGCATCTAGTAAAGTTCAGAATTTAAATATAAATTTTTGCAAATCACAAAAACACAAAAATTTACAGATGGAACTGATGCAAGAGAAGAAAAATGCACACTCCTGCTACTGGAGAGTGGCAACAAGACCATTATTTCTACATAGAAAAGAACATTACTTTTTGAGAACCCAGAGATTATTCACTGTAATATCTTGCTTGACATAAGATTGGTAATTAACCTCAATGTAATTTTATAGAATTGGCACTTTTCTGTTCCATTCTCTTCCACAAAGAGGCATACACCTGTGAATTGTTCCCATTTCAGGTAAAGAAGAATGACCTGCTGTGTGGCAACCGATTAAAAAAGTATATTGCTTCTACTCAGGAAGAGAAAGACAATTTTTATCCGTATTTCCCTGTCCTTATGGCTAATATAATCCAACAATTGGAATTAATCCACTACAACCTATTGAAATAAGAATACAAAAGAGCGGGGAAGAGCTGAAAATAGCATTAGGACAGTTAATAGTTTATTATTATTGGGTTGTTGTAGGTATTTTCGGGCTATATGGCCATTTTCTAGAGGCATTATCTCCTGACATTTCACCTGCATCTATGGCAAGCATCCTCAGAGGTAGTGAGATCTGTTGGAACTAGGAAAATGGGTTTATATATCTGTGGAAAGACCAGGGTGGGACAAATGACTCTTGTCTGCTGGAGCTAGGTGTGAATGTTTCAACTAACCACCTTGATTAGTATTTGATAGCCTGGAAGTGCCTGGAGCAATCTTTTGTTGAAAGGTGATTAGATGTCCTTGTTTGTTTTCCCTCTGCTGTTTTGCTGTTTTAATTTTAGAGTTTTTTAATACTGGTAGCCAGATTTTGTTCATTTTCATGGTTTCCTCCTTTCTGTTGAAATTGTCCACATGCTTGTGGATTTCGATGGCTTCTCTGTGTAGTCTGACATGGTGGTTGTGAGAGTGGTCCAGCATTTCTGTGTTCTCAAATAATATGCAGTGTCCAGGTTGGTTCATCAATCCAACAAATGCTATGTTCAGCAAAGGACAAGAGGGATTCTCTCATTTTTGCAGGAGTCTACCGTATACCATGCAGCTGGACAAGTCTACATAGGTACCACCAAATGCAGCAGTGCCCAAACACGAATCAAGAAACATGAAAGGCACTGCAGACTACTTCAACCAGACAAGTCAGCCATAGCAGAGCACCTGATGAACATATAATCACCTCTCAACAAAAGATTGCTCCAGGCACTTCCAGGCTATCAAATGCTAATCAAAGTGGTCAGTTGAAACATTCACACCTAGCTCCAGCAGACATGCCATTAGAAGCCCCTGGTGGCAGAATGGGTTAAACCTTTGTGCTGACAAGACTGCTGACTGAAAGGCTGGCAGTTCAAATCCGGGGAGCAGGATAAGCTCTGTCTGTCAGCTCCAGCTTCTTATGCGGAGACATGAGAGAAGCCTACCACAGGGTGGTAAAACATCTGGGTGTCCCCTGGGCAATGTCCCTGCAGACAGCCAATTCTTGCAGTTTCTCAAGTCATTCCTGACACAAGAAAAACCCCGATGCCAGTTAATATTTTTGTGAAATATTGGATGCACCCATTTTCACCTAAATTGAAAATATGGACTTCCCTGGCAATAGAAAATGTTCATAAGCCTGACACATGCGACATGAAGTTACTATTCTATATCAATAGCTATGTAAACACATCAGCAACTGTGTGCATGTGTGTCAGTCAAAACAAGCTTCAAGCCATCCACCTCTAAAAATGTCTCGATCATGTAAAACAAGCAGCCAGCCATCACTTCCTATCCCATTTCTAATCCAAACACTCTGGATGACATGATACAGGCATCATAACAGCATGTTATCTCGGGGCAAAGCTCTCCTGTCATTGATTCAGAACCGTTGGAGGCAAAATAAAGAAGATGATGGCACACCTAATGTCACATAACCGTGTCATTAAAATTTAAGAAGGAGACAGCACGACCAAGGAAATGTACACACCACAACATTGCCTGTTCACGGCTGTCAGAATTTAATGGATCCCTCTAAAAGCTTTCTAGGACTGTGTCTTTCTTTTGCATTTTTTTAAAAGATAGGCAGTGTTTTTGATCCAAAGCTCTGTGAAATATTTCAATGCCCATCGTTCATTGCATGAAAAGCTATAGACATCTGTGGTAACAGCTGAGAAGCGTCAATAGGAATATCCTGCTCAGATTTCTTTGCTTTATCTAGTGGAGAAAGTGCTGAGTCAGCTCAGGGCTTTCAATGAGTGCAAAACAAAATTAGCATGAAAATAGACCATCATCAATATTAAATGATTTCATGATTTGCAAGAAAAAATTTGGCTCTGCTCATTTCTCTCTTTTTTCTATTATGAATTTAAGATTAGAAGAGAGACCAAGCAGATGCATTTTTATCATAGTAAAGCAACAACAGCAACTCAATGGGACTTTCTCCTGTGTCCACTCATCTTCACCATCATCTTCATCTTTCTCCACTACTCATCACCATCATTTTCATCACCACCACAACAGAAGCAACAATAACTCTGTCTTCACCCAGCTCTCAGGTCACATGTGATAAAGCAGCATGCCACATTAAATGTGTAATGTGTAATTCAGGGTACATCCACACTGCAGAATTAATGTAGATGTAGTTAAGTAGTGAAGAGAGAGGGGGCCAGGGGACAGTTCCATCTTATCCCCTGTATATGTCATCAGTTGGGGATCCCTTCCCCCAGCACCAACTGCTGCTCTGGGCCAGAGTGAAGAGAAGGGGGGCAGGGGACAGTTCCACCTTGTCTCCTGTGCTATGCTAATTTATATCTATATCTATATCTATATCTATATCTATAATAAAAGAGAATGTTTGTATGTGGAGGAGGGAGAGCGGATGGAGGGAGGGCGGACGGAGGGAGGGCGGACGGGGGGAGGGCGGACGGAGGTGTATGTGGCAGCTTTCTGATTGGCTGCCACTTTGGCCAGCACGGGTGACGAATCTGGACCAAACTTGGCACACATAACCCCCATGACCCCCTTAATGTCCTGGAGAGGTTTGGGGGGAGTACGGACAGTGGATGATGGTATTTGTAGTACTTTCAAACATTCAATTTCCACAGACCATTGTGGCTCCCAACAAACACCGATAAAGACCAAATTTAGCACACCGAGCCCCCATGCCCCACTCTACACTCTGCTGCAGTTTGGAGGAGGTTGGACCATGGATGATGGGACTTGAAGTACCTCCACTCACTTCCCGAGACTGCTGTAACCATTATCAATGACTGATCAAGACCAAACTTGACACACAGAGCCCCCATGACCCCCTGGTGCAGTTTGGAGGAAGAGGGACCATGGATGATGGGACTTGAAGTTCCTCTACTCACTTCCCGAGACCGCTGCAACCCTCATCCAATGACCAATCAAGATCAAACTTGGCACACAGAGCCCTCATGACCCACTGTACATCCTGGTGCTGTTTGGAGGAGGGCAGACCATGGATAATGGGACTTGCAGTACCTTCTTTCACATTCTGAGACCACAGTAACACTCATCCAATTACCAATAAAGACAAACGTGGCACAGAGACACCCCATGGCCAACTCAACATTCTAGTATGGTTTGGAAGAGAACAGACTATGGGTGATGGGCCTTGCAGTACCTTCGCTCACTTTCTGAGACCACTGTGACCCTTATCCAATGACTGATAAAGACCAAACTTGGCACACAAAGACCCCATAACCCACTCTACATCCAATTGTGGATTGGAGGAGGATTGACTACGGATGATGACACTTGCATATGGGAACTATAGCTCACCCATACGCACTAAACCCAACTGATATTGTATCTAGACTAAACTTGGAGGAGGGACAAACAATGCCTTTCTCAAATAACCCGGGCAGCGCCGGGTCCCCAAGCTAGTAATATAATATAATGCAATATAATATAGTGCAATATAATACTACCAATAATAATATGATATTATAATTATATAGTTTATATACATGTAATATTACTAATAATATTACAATATAATGGTATAGTACAATATAGTAATATATAATACTGATATTCTACTATGCTAATAATATAATATTTTGTATGTATAGATATATTGTAAGCCGCTCTGAGTCCCCTTCAAGGTGAGAAGGGCGGCATATAAATGTCGTAAATAAATAAATAAGCACCAGCACTTTCTGGTAGAGAAAGCTAAAAGCTATATAGAACTCCAACTCCCATAATTCCGTAGCATTAATCCAAACTCCATAGTGCCAAACTTCATTAAATCTACAGTGCAGATGTATCTATTATAGAGACCTATTATCTACAGTCACCTATGGACCCACTGCCAAGATCCTACAACTGGAAGGTAAATATACTCAGACACGAGGGATCACCAATGACATGAGATGAACCCTAAGATCTCTTTCTTTTTTATTCTCGTGTAGGCATAAATAGATCAGTCCATATTGAGACCAGCATTGTCTCCAAATGAGTTTTTAATTTTCTCCTGAAAGGAATAAATGGGAGGGTGGACTCAATAGCCACAGGAGCTTTGGTTGACCCTCCTCATAGAGGAGGATTTTGGAATAAAATCTAGTTAAGGGGAAGTTTACCAATTTCTCCACCAGCTGACTAGTCCTTATCCAGATCAAGACCATGCAAGTTTTGATAAAGGGGGTAACTATAAACTGAGCATTATGTATTAAAATATCAAGTTTGTTGTTTATTCAATCACTTGTTTCCAACTCTTCAGGCCTCATGGACCAGCCCACACCAGAGCTCCCTGTCAGCTGTCTGTATCAGGTATGTATCAGGTACATAGCCCTAAGCTTAAGGGTAAAGGAAGAAAAAGAAAGCAGTGTTAAAGAGGGCAAAAGAAAAAGGAATCTCTGACTGCCAACACTAACATTATTCCTGGGTACTGCTGCTAAATGGCATCTAAATGATTACCTCAAAAGACATGGCCAGAAGCACACACAAAAAAATCCCACTGCAAATGGATATTTTGGCAGTGAATGCAAGGCTTTGTGTGTCTGTTTCTGGTGTTATACTTATTCATAAACTGTGTCTCCAGCAGAATACATATTCACAAAACAAATGTATAACTTGGGATTTGCAACCTTAGGGCAATATGTGCTTCCCCATAAGGCAGATTTGGGCAACATTCAACTCTGTATTTTTTTATATTTTTTTTGGATTTTAACTTTCAAAGCCTCTGGAGCAGGGCCACTGGCAAGGGAATGTGTAGCCCAAAACATCTGACGGGTCAAAGGCTTTCAAGTCATGCCACAGAGATTGCAAAATATCTCAATGAATTGAATTGATGTAAGCACAATGAATCCCATGAGGAAACTTTGTAGTATTCAAGTTCCAACCTCCATGTACAAATACTACCCAGCGTTACACTTTCTATCTACAGAACTATGCAAAGATCACATGAAATATGTCAAAGATTCATGGGAAAGAGGAGGAATCATAAGATAATACATTTGTATGAAAGATGGTAAGATTCTCAAAGCACTGAAATGAAAAACGAAAATGTACAGTTCTGTTTCTCCCCATCAATCCACCCCATGTATGTTGAATCAAGCTAACTATAACAGAAACCACTCTCTATGGTATCATTCAAGAAAAAGTAGGCAATGTTTCATTGTTGTTTTATTTGCTGATTGAGGTAAACTTTATGCTGTGGGATCATTGCTGAAGCTTCTTTCTGTTATTAAGAGGAAAGGCAACAGCGATAGCTTTGTGCTTTGGAAAAACAGCAACACCTGGGGATCTGAAGAGGCTTGCTGTGGCATGTAATTGGCTGGAAAGGTCCCTGAATTGATTACTCTGGGCCAAGCCAGCGAAGCCACCCGGGAATTATAAGGGCACAGCAAAGAATCAGGATGTTTTCTTATGAACAGAGTTTGTACATAAAGTTCACACAGGGAAGATATGCCTTCAAAAAATCTTCTACAGACACCACTGCCTCACCTTTGTTACTAGTTGAATCTTTATCCCCCATTGAATAGAGGAGGTCTTTGAGAGTCCCACAATAATGAGGCACTGCTGTATTTTGTTGGTGACAATAACCTTTGGAGAAGAACATTCTTGTGTGACTGTTAAATGGCACAATGGACCCCAGATAGGTTCTGTGACTGCTACTTTTCTGGGCTATGTGCCAACTATTGCTTTGTTGAATTACTTGTTGGGCAGATGAATCAAACAGCAGGTGAAAGCAGCAAGATGTTGGAGAACGTTATGTTACCATAGACAAGTTTGCTTTCTTCAGGCACAGGATGCAGCTCCATTGGCAGTGTTCACAGAAGTCTTGACTTAGATTAATTGAGAGAGAGCATTATCCTGTTTGTCTGTTTATTTGTCTGTTTGTTTTGGTTCTAGGAAGCAAAATATCTTGGATTGCTGCTATTCATATACAGGGTGTAAGCTGGACAGTGAAGAAAGCTGGTAGGAGAAAAAATCAACTCATTTGGAGTGTGTTGGAGAAAAGTTCAATAGAAGCTGTGGTGTGCTAAAAAAGCAAATAAATGACCAAAGAGATTCATAGAATCACAGAATGAGAGAGCTGGAAGAGACCACATGGGCCAAAGGTATATATTGAGGCAGTTATACTTTGGGGGTATCATGAAAAGACATTACAAAAACTGATAGGCAGGCAATAGGAAAAGAAGAAAGGTGCACTCCAGATGGATTGGAAAGCTACCCTCCTGAGCATTAGTGAGCTCTAAGGCCCCTTCCACGCTGTGCCTATAGCCCAGATTTTTTGCTTATCCCAGATTATCAGCAGTGGAGAGTGATATAATCCAGTTTAAAGCAGATATAGGGCAGTGGTGAAGGGGCTTACGTTCCTCTCCAAATTCTAAATCCAAGTATTCTATAGACTTGAGTCATGACAGCTAAAGTGGTAACAATCTGCTGGAATTGCAGATGGTAGATACTAAGGCTTGTTTGATCCAAAAAGAAATGGTTCAAAACCCGTTTCGGATGTAGGGGGCACTGGCAGTTCAATTCTAAAGTCAATTCCGATTTTCACAGAAAAAATGTTCAAAACTTTTCAAAACTTCTGAGACCTCCAAATACTTCATTAATGGTTTGAAAGTGTTATTTCCTGTTTCATCGGGTGGTCTTTACTTTGAAAGTAGTTGTTTTACTCCAGGAGTGGGGAAAAGCAAGCGGAAGAAATTCCTTCCTTCTCTGGTTTAAAACTGGCTTCTCTGGCTTGAGCTAGAAGGAGTGGGGGAAGCAAAAGAAGGGAATTCATCTTTCTCTGTCCTTAAAACTGGCTTGACCCAGAAGGGGGGGGGGAGCTAAGGGAGGGAATTCATCTTTCTCGGACTTTAAAACTGGCTTGAGTCAAAAGCGGGGGGGGGGGGGGAGACCCAAGGGAAGGAATTTATCTTTCTCTTGCTTTAAAACTGGCTTCTCTGGCTTGAGCCGAGGCCAGGGAGCAGAAGCGGGGGGAAAGCTGAATCATTTCCGACTCACTTACTGATTTGTAACAAAAAATAGGGAATAAGCTTCCGAAGGGCAAAGGGACTTCCAGATTCCTTAAAAACTTCGATATTGCTTTAAAAAGCGAATCTTTCCAACTTTATTCCGAATAACAAGGATTCCGACTGGACCTAACCATGCCTAGTAGATACATACTGGATGTTTTTTGGTGAAAGCGTGCAACAGAGTTCAAAGGAAAAGAGAAATTTTGAGATTTGGGATACTGAATCAGTATATGTATCACTTGTAAAACACATTGGGGAAATGCTGACTAACTGCATTTAAGTAAATAAGATGAATCCTGGAATCACGTTTTTCTCTTTTAGAAAGGGGGCTCTTTCTCTGATTGTAATTCAGCACCTTTTTGGAACTCTGAGATGGGCCCCTCTTGTCAAGCCACCTTATCACATTGAGAAATTTCCCAGTCACTGGACACTTCAGCCTCTTTTCAAGCATGGAGAAGCACTGAACTCATCACATGAGTTAAACTACTTCTAGCCATCATGCATAGCCCTCCATGGCTGAAAAGAGGTGGAAGTGTACTGAAGGGGGGGGGGGGAGCTCCAGCAATCTGACCTTATCACATTGAGAAATTTTCCCCTGATTGGACACTTCAGCCTCTTTTCAAGCATGAAGTGACAAGGAGCTCATCATATGTTCCAGGGTTGAAAAGAGGAAGGAATGTCCTGAAAGGAGAAAACTTTGAACACAGGCCAGCAATCATGTTCAGAGTTCCTACCTCTTATTGCACTTTACTCCCATGTTTACAACTGAAAAACAGATGAGATGGGAGCCATCTAGTTTCCTGTCCTGTTTCATCGCCCAAACATCAGCAATGGTTTTAATCTGGATCACTGGCTTTTGTATCCTATGGGGTTTGATTCAGAACAATAGGATCCCATGGAAAGCAATGGTCTTAACATGGATCACTGCTTCTTGTATCCTTTGGAGTTTGGGGCAGAACAATTTTATTCCATGGAAAAAAAAGTGGTTTTAAATTGGTATCAGTTTTTTTTTTAATGAAAGAGACTTTGGACAGGGCAAGGGGTCTCTTGGTATTCGTATATTGTTTCTCCTGATTAAAAACAAAAAAAAATGTTATACTGACTTTGTAATAAATGTAAGATGACTGTATTGCCGGCTCTTAGGTTTCCAGGTGTGAGTGTGAATGTGATGGAGGGGCAGAACCCAAAATGGGATTGCTGACAATATAAGAGGGAAGATTCTCTACTCTCAAAGGGACGGTTACTAGGGCTGGGCGGTTTCGTTCGTTAATTTTGTATATCGGTTTTTTTTCCGTTAATTTCCCATATATGAAACGATATCAAACTTTTTTCCAAACCCGGAAGTGTATTTTCAAAATCGAAACAGCATGCACCAAATATTTTTGTATTTCCGTCCATTTCGGAAATACGTAAGATGGCTAGATGCTTGCTGGGAGCTCTCCTCTCTCTCCTCTCCTTTGCCAGTCAGAGCCTGAAAGAGGAGGAGGAGGAGGAGAGGGTGGGGAAGGCGCCGGCTGAGCAAGCGAGCGAGAGGGCGAGCGACCCTCAGCGAGAAGGCGGCCCCGTCCCTCCTTCCTCACCTTTGCGGTGGGTGTGCTTCGGAGGAGCCGGGCCCGACTCGGCGGCAGTGCTTGAGGGCCCGCCAGAGTGAGTGCCTGCCTTCCCTCCTTTCCCTTCCTCTTTTCTTTCTTCTCCTTTCCCTCCTCTTGGTGGAGAGAGAAAGAGAGAGAGAGCCCGCAGGACTCAGGAGGGTGGGACGGAGCTGGGAGCAGCGGGGAGGCTCAGTCTGTTTGCCCTGTGGCTCTTTTTGGCAAGCATTTTCTGCCAAATATTTTTTTATTATTAAAAAATAATAATAATTAAATTGAAAAAAAATTGAAAAAAATTGAAAAAAAATTTCGTTGATGCTTTGCGCATGCGCAACCACGGGCGCCATCTTTACAAAATGTTTTGTAAATATTAACGAAATTTCGTAAATACCAAACTTTTTTTATGGAAAATTTTGGATATATTTTTAAATACAAAACGCTGAGGCACCCTAAAAACGAAACGATATTAGAAACAAATTTTTCCGTTGTTACCCAGGCCTAACGGTTACCCATGCTTTCCCCTTTGAAGTGGTTGAGCAAAGTACACCGTTACATAGCCAATTATTCAATGTCATCCAAGAAATAAAGAGGTCACATACAAAACATGAATGAAATAAGGAACATTTACTTAAATCCTCCCTGTTTGTTTTTCCCACTCATAGAGGAGATAAATGGAAGGGGGAGCAAAACTACCACTCATGATATCAGATCCTGCATCCCAATTGGTTCTCATATATTCAGTGAAGAATCTGAAGGGGTGTGTAATGTGCATGCAATACAGCTGTGTAATGCTCACATGAAAGCTCCTTATGGGAAATGAGGTTTACTTTTATCTTTTGTATGCCTTTCAATGATTACATATTGTTTTGATGTGAACATTTTAGCTGCCTTTGAAATTGTATTCCTAAGTTTTAATAGTTGGAGAGCAACAATATGTAAGGGAATATTATTAATATGAAAATAGACATATATTTTCCAGGTTTTCCTATCACATGGAAGTTCCTTTGACATTAGTGTCTCTTTCCATTAGGCCCAGAGACATCAGGAGCAGGTCAAACAGCATAACAGTTTGACTGATTGGGCACCAGTTCTCACCTCCCTTCACATGTTTCAACTCAGAGGGGAGCACACAAAATATTCTTTGTGGCCCAAGCCAGACAGCCTGTGGTATACATTGCCCTCCTGCTTCACACCAGCATCGTCTCCTCCATATCACGCACTTCCAACCCAACACAATAAAATCATTAAAATACTGCTAATGAGGAAAGAGGAAAAACAAAGACTATTACAGAGAGATTACTATTGATTGGCTAGGAGCCACTGGCACACTCTGGATCAAAAGGGTCTTTTGAGACGAGACACTGTAGAATGATACATAGTGGGACTAAACCATCCAAGCTTTGAAAATTTGGAATCTTGGCCATATTACTTTTCACCGCATACAGATATTCTTGATTGTCTCGGTTTTTGAACATTTTGGTTTTCATCTATCCAGTTGGAGCTTTGCTGCCTTTTTGAAGCCTGACATCTGTGAAGCCTGAAAAGACTCTCCCCACCTTTTCAATAGGAGTTGAAATAACACCCCACTCCTTTTGCCAGTTGCTGATTTAGAAAAATGCAAACTACTAGGAACTCTTGTGAGTCAAACAGAGGACAGAATCCATAAAAGCCTGTTTTAGTTATTGTGAAACATTTACTTTGACTCTCTTGCTGGTTGTTCTTAATAATACTAGACTATGTGGGAAACATCAAAACATTCTGGAAACATTTTTTCTAATAAAACACAGAGAAGCAGGTTATGGGAAATCAGGTTTTCTCCCTCTCCTTGTGTCTGTAAAAGGGCAGTTGGCAGGCTGTCTCTGATAAATGTTTCTAACCATTTGTGTGTGAACAGAACATTAAGACACCTCCAGAGAAAAATCCCAGCTCAATTAGGTGCTCAAAGATGTCAGTGAGGGATGATTTTAAATTCTGCGTCATGAAATGAATGATTGAAGGCACTCGTAAGGGAAAGTGCTGATTAAAGAGGAAAAGCTGTTTCAGTCCATTCACCTCTGTCATCCTCTCCCCCACTCATCACCAGGTTGCATCCATGACTGCTGCATTACATTGGAAGCAACACATTTCTGAAGGAAAATGCATCGTTAAAAAACATCCCACAAGCAAGCATTTTTAAAATTGCCAGTGTCCAATTCTGATACTTTGCACTCACCCCAAATAGAACTAGCACAGCAGCTTGGGGAATTGGCTTCTCTTCTTACCTTGGCCTCCCATTAACTCTCTCCACTTCCATTCCATTTCCTAATTTCACAGCAAATGCTCAAATTTCTCTGCAAAGTAAATGTGATGGATGGATCAAATTTGATTGATGGTACCTTTTTGTGATTTCTTCTGTAAGGTGAGTATAGAAAACCTGTTAACAAGCCTGCAGGGTTTAATTTGATTTAAGACACAATCCTGTATTTTAGAGAAAGGAACTGGCAAAAACACCTTTGAGAATTCCTTGCCTAAGAAATCTCTGTGAAATTCGTAAGGTCACTTTAAGTCAACAAGCAACTAAAATATATACACACCTTCCTTTTTATGTGACACACTATGTAGTTTAGGGAGCTGGGCATTTTTAACCTGGAGAAAAGGAAGTTAAGAGGGTACATTATAGCCATGTTCAAATATATGAAATGATATTATATGGAATAAGAGGCACCTTGTTTAATAGAGTGAATAGAGTTAATGGATTATTTCTAAAGAAAAGCAGTAGGCACCGTTTTTTTAAAGCTGGTATAATATTATTATAATATATAATATTATAATATAATATTATAATAAAGCCATGAAGGGACCTAAAGTGGCTATCCTGCTGGGGCAGTACACTAGCTTGCTTACCCTACTGTAGGCACTGGCACAGAAGTCTTAAAGGAAATAAGGATGAGGAGAGGTTGTTGAGTGATATCAGCCCTGCAAGAACCACAGGTTTGGAAGTCCGGCATATCAGACTCGCTATAAGACACAGGTGGGATGAAGGCAAAGAACAGAGGCTTCATTTTCCTTTGGGCAAAAGAGGATGTCAGCAGAATCTGCGATACAAAGACTTCCATACCTCAATGCAAACATGCCAAAATATTTATAGGACCTTGACAACAGTTTGAAACAAAGAACTTCTGCTGCCCTGAGTGTCAATTGGTCCAGACTATGGCAGACTAGGATTTGCACACTGGTTGGATGGGATGGGCTGTAGTTGTTGCCAATTGGTGTCTGGGTTTGAGGGAAGATTTAATAAATTGTAATTGCTCAGTTTGAAGTTTAGTGACTGTTGCTTTTTCTGTGTCTCATAGCTGTGGCAAGGGAAAGAATGTGGGAAGATTTGAGTTAATGGGTGCTAATGATTGTAGTTTACCCAGCCTGGGTGTGAAATGGTCAATGCTGGTGAAACAATGGGTAGCAATGGGTTACAGCCAGCCTGAATGGGTTCCCAGGAGAAAGAAAGAGGCAAAGTGTTGGGCAACTTTCAAGACCTTTGTTTTGGCTCCATTGTTAGGTTTGTGGAGGCATTGTTATGGGAGTCTCCTGTGGAGATAAAAATGAAGTACAAACAACAGCAACAACAACAACAACAACACCTACTGCCTGAAGAGGCAATGGGGTTGTCCTATGTTTTACTCTAGTGAGTGCTTGTGAACCTTGTATGTCCCGGCTTAAAGTCATCCATGTAGTTTAGCTCAGATTAAGACTCTTGGTGGAAGGTCACATTTGGCTAAGCTATCAAGACCTTTCCATGGCAGTGAGTTTTGGGGTCCACCTGGGGGTCCCAGAGTTTTGATAATAAGGTTGCTGCCATCCCTAACTACTGCTGCATGAGCCAGGAAGAAATACAACAATTGGAACTTGGACCTAAATTTCTACCAGAATGGTTGGGTCTATGGGACAAAAATAACAATATAACTTTTTCCATTCTTCTACATTCACTGCTTTTCCTGAAACCTTTTTTCAATGAACATACTCAAAAGCACATTCTTCTACAACTCTATGAAGGAATCTTGATTAGACATGTGTCCCACAAACTCAATACTCCAGAGAGGTTAGGTGCCTTATTTAGTTGCATTAAAACACCAATCAGTCACTCCTGATCTTTGAAGAATGCTGCTCTTAGACATCTTTAACTACGCCACTAACAAACCACAAAAGGTCTGCTTGTCAAAGACTCTGTCCTCAATCCTCCAGCTGCTCATTGCACTGTAGCATTTGAAAATGTTGTTATTGTGCACAGAAGGATGAAATTTTCAATAGCAGCAGAAATCTGTGCCTGGCATATGATTCAAGCGGCACCACATAAAAATGCCTAGAAAGTCTACTATTGACATTGCCAGCTTTAAGCAAATCACATCTAGTTGGCTCTTCAAGGCTTCCAGCTTTGCTTGGCGGGAGAGGAGGGGAAAACATCCCCACAGCAGGGAATTGTGGTTTTATAGAAAGTTGTAAAGATTATACACATTTTTCAGCATCAAACACTTCAGCACTTTTTAAGAAATGGAGACTTCACAGACTAATAAATCACACTGTGTGTACATCCACAGAGGCTAACTCAGGCAATGCTACCTTACAGCCAGGTGACAGAGTAGGAAATCAAGACATTTAGAGCTGTGTGGGCAGGTGCTACAGGATTATCACCACCACAGACTTATATCTGTTTTACACCATTTTAACTTTTATGGTTTCTAGCTGTGGATCTGGAAATCATAGTTTGGTAAAGGTTCAGAGAGCCTTAGACCACCTTAGAGATTTACCATAATCAGACTTCTTTGGATAAAAGGAACAACAATTAAAAACAACGTATTCATTACTGCAAATGAATATGCAGTGTGACCGAACTCCTATGTCTTCCAGAGCCATGCTGTCAAGCTATAGTAGAGGGAGCAATAGAAACTGGATCACCACAATGGCTGAGGTAGGAGAGCATGATCAAGGGCTCTTCTAGACAGCCTCTTAATCCAGGACAAAGAAGTGGGGCAAAAAAATCATGGTACGTTAAGGAAAGTCCAGATACAGAGCTTTCAGTCCTGGTGAATGGTCCTCTGGCATCATGAAAGGCTTGGTTATAGCAGATTTTTCAAAATGGACATGGGGCATCCACCAGAAGTTTTATTTTTATTTTTAAATTGACTCTCCAAGATGTGCTGGACCTCATAACTACTAGTGTAAATATAAGAAAGTGCACACAACCCTCTTACTGCCTCTGTGTTTGCCCTCTTGAACCCCATTTCTATTTGGGGTCACTTGCCTGCCATGCTGGTGCCCACTGTGTAATTTAAAGCTTTGGTTAATTTCATAAATATGAGAACAAAAGAATGGTTGAAGAGCGTTCTCATGGGAATTGTTGTCTTTTCATGCTTCCATTTAGCCACCTGTGTGTCTGTGGCTCCATTTGTTTACCTCTCTCATCAGCAGTTTTGGGGATTATAAAATGAGGATTAGAGCAGTACACACTAGTGTATCACAACCAAGTCTTTTGTTGTTGGTTTTTTTTTTAACTGTAGGGATATACAGTCATTTTGGCGCATCTTTTGGCCAATCGCAAATTTAAAGAGGACCCTTTAAACATGTGTTTTTCATCTGATACTACAATCTAGCATGTGTTTTTGCAGAGCATCATCTAGCCACACACATCCTTTTTATCCCAGGTTCTTACAGATTTTAAGGCCCATGTAGAAGGTGTCTTCTTCTCTTTTAACAAAGTTCATCTAGTCATGTTGGGAAGATCAACAAGATCAGGCTAAAGGGGGTCAATACATCTACTCTACAGCTAGTCATCAGATAAACCATGTCAGCATTAGGTGCCTAAGATTTCTTGTTTTCTTTTTTCTTCCCTTTATTACTTTTTACATGGGAAGACAAAGACATTTTTTTTCTTTATCACTAGGCTGCTCTGAGAGGGTGATATGTGCCTAATAATCCCATATCATTGGCTATTTGGAATGGGATCAAAAGAAATTATTGGCTGAAACAACCAGATGTCACTCTGCCCAATTTTCTTGAAGATAGCTCCACTATAGGACTGGGAAGTATCTGTGATAAAGAGTCTCAGTTCATATGTGCACCCAGCTCAGTCACACATTCAATGTTCTAACCTGTTTAATGTTATGATATATGCACCTTACTGACTAGCCTATTTCCTAACTTGTTTGCACACCAGCTAAATCTTTTGTTGTTGTGTATCATGCCTGTTTATTATTGTTATAATGCTGTTTAATGTTGATTTACACTGTTGTTATATTTTTACATACTATGTTTTAACTCTGTGAGATTGGTCCTGACCCCATGTAAGCTGCCCCGAGTCCCTTCAGGGAGATGGAGGCGGGGTAAAAAAATAAAATTATTATTATTATTGTTTTATTATTGTTGTTGTTGTTAATGTTCACTGTGAGCTCATATCTGGATAAACAGATTATGGTTTTTAAGTCCTCTTGCTCCTACAGTCTGCGACCACAAGCTACCCCAGTCCAAATTGATCCCAGTGACCTGATTCAAGCCATTTGGGTAAGGTTTTGAGGGGAAAATGGGGAGCTGGAGCGTGGCCTCTAGGGCATCTAGCCACCAGCCGAGGGAAAGCATGGGGTTGGAGGTGGAGACAAACTCCTGGTAGGAACTGAATTAAAAATAACCCAGTTCCTTTTGGGATTTAGGGCAGTGTAGAAGGGCCCTAAGTGGAAATATGAGACACAAAAATAAAGGAATCCCTTTCTTTGCTAATCTCTGAAAACCTGTCCTTTACAAGGATAATAGGAAAAATTCAAAAGACATTGCTGTATGGTGTCCAAAGTAAAGGTTTTCACCTAGAAATGTAAATATCATTGGGATTTTTGATCTCCAATACTAACAGCCACAAAAAACATAACTGTGCACTCTTAAGTGCAACACACTGATCTATACTTTTTAAAAGAGTCTTGTTTGTTGTGTAAAGAATTGGGGTTTTCCAGTCGAACATATTGGATCCATTTCTTTGTGTTCAGTGTGTTAATGCTACCTTGCCTGGAGTAAAACAGGTGGCAGGTCAGATGGGCCAGCGAGAGAGCATTTCCATCTGAAAAACATTTCATAGTTATCCTCAGGCGCAAGGACCCCAGGCATTCATTGCTTGCCCACCATGCAGCCAAAAATCAACTGCTTTAGAATGTATACAATACAACAATAGCAAATAGACAGAGGGGATTCATCTGGGAAAGCTTAACTCTTTATATAGTAAAGCACTGAACAATTTTATTAGGTTTTTATAG
Organism: Anolis sagrei; assembly: GCF_037176765.1. Lineage (NCBI taxonomy): Eukaryota > Metazoa > Chordata > Lepidosauria > Squamata > Anolidae > Anolis > Anolis sagrei. The sequence goes on from NC_090023.1 coordinate 136,513,830, forward strand.
AGAGCAAGAAAAACACATTCGAAAGCTAAGCAAGGTCATGTCTGTTTAGCACCTGGATGGGTAATCATCACCTGAGACTACCAATTATCGCAGGAAAGGCACGGAATAAATATTACCTGTCACTATGGGAGCCATTGCTGTCAGTCAAAATTGATGATATAGTAGTAGGGTTAGTAGACCAATGGTGTGATTCAGTGTCAGGGATTGTACTATGTTCCTATCAACAGTAACATGGCTTATGATATGGCATTGGTCACATAGCTATTGTTTTGGGGCCAAGGGAAATCTGTGAAACTGATATTATTATTTTTTTGATATCAGACTTTCTTGTAGAAGTGAGACTCTTTCAGCCTCTAAGGGAAGAGCTCAGCTGGAACAAAACAAAGGTCTTTCTAGACCAATGGTTTTCAGCCTGTGGGTCCCCAGATATTTTGGCCTTCAACTCCCAGAAATCATAACAACTGGTAAACTGGCTGGGATTTATGGGAGTTGTAGGCCAAAACATCTGGGGACCCACACGTTGAGAACAACTGTTCTAGACCAAATTCCAAATTCCCCAGCATAAAACCAGATGCCTCTGGGAAGCCCACAAGTGAAGGCCAACAACCCCATTATGTCCATATCAATCTCAAGTGGATGGAGATCTCTATCTTTTAGGGCAGGGGTGTCAAGCTCATTTCCTTAGAGACCCACATCAGCCTTATGGTTGCCTTCAAAGGGCCATTGAATCCATGGATAAAGAATCCATGAAGGACAACTTCTTTATGTAGTAGTCAGTGCTCTTTACCTAATTCCAGATGTTATTGAACAGCATCTCCCATCACATTTGATTATCTACCATGTAGATTGAGGATAATGGGAATTACAACCCAACAGCACTTGAATGAAGGAATGAATTTTATTACAGTCGCAGACCATGATTTTGAAACATTTAAACATTAAAATAAGAGGTTTTTAAAACAATAAAAACAGAACAACAGCACTTGTGGTTTTAAGATTGGGGAAAGGTTAAAAGACAATTTAAAGTCAGACATCATTTCCAGAAGCCTTGTATCTTAATTCAAAACTCACTTTCCCAACTAAACAGAACAAATGGCAGCCTTCCAGATCTTGCTGTATCAAAACTTCCATCAGCTCTAATCATGATGTCTATTGAAGAATACAGGATTTGGAGTTCGGCATCTGGAGGGCCAAATGAAATTACACGGAGGGCCGGATTCACGCCTTGCATTTGACACATGTGTTTTAGGGTGTCGGGCTCCTTATTGCTTTCTTCTCTGCCCCATTTGTAGCCATTCTCCTCCAGCCCATGACTCCATTTATTCTTCACAGTTGCCTGTTTTATAGCCCCATTCATTTCTTGTATCGGCCATTCAGTGACTATTGGATCCCTATAAATTCTCACTTTCTGTTAGATTCTGTCACTAAAACACTAAACACAGGTTATGTTTCAATGGTTGCATTACAATTCCAACTCCACAATTTTGGATGGGATGTGTAATTGCTGTTGTTTTCCTTTAGAAAAGCCACTTTAATGGCAGAATAAGATTTAGAGTGGGGCGGCAGGAGAGGGGAAGGGATACGGACAGAAAAAATATTATTCCAGAAGATGGTGACTATGCAAGTTCATTGGGGAATTAGAGTTCTATTGAGGTCTTGGTCAAGAATGTAATTGTATAGGAAGTTCAGACTGTGTATAGTATATGCACTTTAAAATGTGCAGCGGTCTCATATTTGGTATTCCTCATGAGCATCTTTCACAATTCCATTAAGCACTACAAAATGCTTGAACTGTAGAAGCCACATAGTAATTACCCATCTTTATAAGGAAGTTAATTCTAAACACATTAATAATTACTGGTCCATCTCAAATTTTGTCTACAGTATGCAAATCACTAGAAAGGTAAATTACTGCTGACATGCCCCCTCTGTATCCAAAATGGATTATAATGTGTTGACAGCTCTTTATTAACATCCAAATAATCATTCTGCAATTACACCATCAGCAGCAAGTACTACCATGGGTCACATTTATTATTAACAATGATATTATGTATTATCATTACTAATCATTTTTATAGACCTTGCTGTATCACGCTTGTTTTATAATCATACAGATGCACAAAATTGGCTCAATTTCATCCTTCACAGAATTACTAGAATTTTAATGTGTTCAAGGGGAAAATGGAAGTAATTAAAACAGAGCAGAAAAGGCAGCCCAGAGTGTATTTAAGAAACATGCTATGTGTCCTGGAAAATACATGGCTACTTTCAGTGGGGGGAGCTCACTTGTATTTTTCAAGGGTATCCACAAAAGGAGGACCTATCCTTGTGAAGATGTTGATGCCAGCCAAGAAGAGTTTGAGGGTAAATTGGACATCAGGGAACAAGTGGTAGAGAGTAAAAGCAAAGCTGACATGAATCCAAGCGATGTCTTGCTCAGAGAAAGATCCTGCAATAGCAGACATAGTTCTTGGCTCAATGCCCTGTACCTCATGCAAGCAAAACGTGTCCCATTTTAAGAACCCTCTCCACTATCCTGCTAAAGAAAAAAAGTGGCCAGGCTGACTTTCAGAAGTGTTAGAATATTTGATTTTTGTAGCAACAGGTTGCAGCAAGCAAATGTATAAAGAGATTGCGGTAGAAAAGAAGCAGGAGTACTTTGTAAACTCGTCGTATGATAAAAAGAAATAACGAACATTTGTAATTATATGTATTGTTTGTTTTCTCAGGAATTTTTTCAAAGTATAGGAAAGAAACAAAAAAAGCACTACTAAACTTTCAATATGGCAGTTAAGCTTTTAGCAGTTACTCGGAAAGGGATCTCACATAGCTGCCCCCTTATTGACAAAATAAGCACAGCTTTTCCCACCTGCTCTCTCCTCTCTATCTATCTATCTTTTACATTGCTATATTTCTTGGAAATACGAGTACTGTTGTTTTGTTGTATATGCTATGAAAAGTAATAGCACTTAATGTGTTGCTTTATCATTTCTGTCCTGTTGTGCTTGTTGTGTGTAGGGAGGGGGGTGTTCTTGCTCCAGAAAGAGACAAGAAGATAACTTTGAACTGAAACTGAAGTATTCTGTTATTTGTAATCTTTATAAATCGATAGAAAAATAGTGCCTTAGGCCCCTTCTACACTGTCATATAATATCCAGATTATCTGATTTAATCTGGATTATATGGCAGTGTAGAAGGGACCTTAGGGCCCTTCCACACAGCCATATAACCCAGAATATCAAGGCAGATAATCTGGACTTTATATGGCAATGTAGAAGGGGCCTCAGTTGAGACTAAGGGCCCTTCCACACAGCTGTATAAAATCCACATTGATCTGCATAATATGACAATGTGGACTCAGATAAGCCAGTTCAAAGCAGATAATTGTGTATTATCTGATTTGAACTGGTGGTGTAGACTCATAATTGAGTTCAAAGCAGATAATGTGGATTGTTTGCTTTCATAATCTGGATAATATGGTAGTGTGGAAGGGGCCTCAGAGAATGGTCTCTGTTTATGTGTGCATGCTCAGTGCTCTCCACACAGTCTCTTGATGCTCAGAGGACTAGACCTGCATATAATCTTTGACTCCAAGAGATATTTTTTCCCATTCCAAATTCCTACAGTACACAGAAAATGCAATAGCAGAGTAAGCATGTTTGACATATCAAGTTTTGAAGCAAAATAGGAGCTGTTTGGGATTGCTTAAAATTTAAGAGGTGCAGAAATACCCAAATTTTAAAATTGTATTTAACTGAAATATTAAATGTTCCAACATATTCTCACATTCTCAGATTTTGAGACCTTTTGAGCACTTCAGTTGCTGCTAGACTCCCTAGAACAGAGACAGGTAATCATGCCACATTTTAGTCTGTTACATAATACTGTGATCATTCAATATTTTCCCCCTGAAGGATGTTCTTTTAACCTCTCAGTCTAGTGGTGCTTGTTTGCCAGCTATTTAAGGAGACAAACTGGTGTTACCAATACTGAAGCAGAGGTTGAACTGGCTGCCTGACTCATTCTTTCTGTAAAAAGAAAAGTTCAGCAAGCACATCTTTATTTAGAACAGAAGTGCTCGTGTTGAATTAGTACCTGCTGCAGAATCTTGAGACGGGGGCAGAACCGTAAGAGATGAGTCTATTATCAAAGGCTGGCAAAGGGTTCATTTTTCTGAAGGATGGAGGGGGAATCTGTGAAGGAAGTGCTTCTTTAATGGGAATAAACCTATCTCAGACTCTGTGAGAGTTGCAGTGTGTCTTTGTGGACTCTGCAAGACAAATATTCCCACTCATGAGATTTCAATCAGCATCTAATTCATCTTTCGCTAAGGCTGAAAAGTGGGAAGAATTCTCCCTTCATTGACCCAGTAATAAATTTGGTAGCATTAAAGCAACAAAAAAGAGGCTCATTATTCCATGATCACACAAGTAGAAAATTGCTAATGCCATTTCGGAAGGTCTGCTGCCATTTTCCACCAGGCATTCAAAGAGGCCAAAAATGGTGCTGCAGCAGAGAGTTAGTGCTTCTTTTAGGTCAATGGTTTTCAACCTGTGGGTCTTATATATTTGTATATACAATCCTCCAGGTAGAATATCTAGTACACACTTTATGTATGCAAAAGTAGATTAAATATGCTGTTTTTCACCATGAAAATAATCCACCAGCTAGCCATAACAACATCTACCTCCTCCAAGGGGGAAAAAGCATTCTACAGGAATCTAAAATGTACTGCTTTCATGTCCATAGGAAGATCATGGATCAAGACATCAAGGTATTTAGAGTGAAATATCATCACTATACTAAGGATATGTACCTTTATGGTATCAGATTTAGATAAGGCTGTGAAAAGACTGAACCAGTGAGCAGTACAGTCTAAGCAATGGGCAGGATTAGATGTTGTTAATTAAAGTTTGCTAATTTGGAATCACCATAGGTAACTGATTTTAGCATCTCAAAAATGTGTTTCCTGTTTTTGTCAGGAAACACATTTTTTTTTACTCTGAAATAAAGAGTATGTCTAAATGCAGCCCCCCCCCCCCCCCGAAGTTCTAGTCTCGGGTCAAATAAATTATTCTGTCAGATTTGACTGGTTCACCAGATGTAGTTGTTCTGCACAGAGGTAGTCCATCACAGCTAATCACACTTTGGTAACCTACTGCAATGTATTTTTGTGGGGCTGTTTTTCCAAACAACAAAAGAAAATGAAATGGTTTGGTGTGGCTTCTAGAATGCTGACTTAATAAGAACAGCTTTGTGAATACTATGCAAATCTTAAAAGAAGGAGCTGAACTTCTAGTTCAATTCAAGGTGCCTTGAAGTTAGCATCAAATCTCTCAAGGAGTATCCTGGTGTATCATCTTGTCTGTGCTTTGAGATATACTGCATAACAATAGAGGGGAAAAGTGTATTTATCAATACACTTCCTGAAGAGACTAATGCTTGCATTTCAATATTTTCACTGAAGCAAAAATATTCTTATTCATTCTGGCTTTTACATTTTGTTCTAAATACATGGGGGAGGGTTGCAGTGGGAGGGGGGCTGTTTTCTTGTTTTGTAATATAATTTGATTTCACACCACCCTGAAACAGGATAAAAATACAAATGATAAGAGCTGCCACAGTCCAGATAGCAATAGTAGGACAAGTCCTACTATTGAATTTGACCTCAAGTCATCAATGCACAACATGATGATTTGGGAGGAAAATTGAGCAGATTTTGATGATTCTTCTGAACAAGAGCCAAGAGACTTCAAATAGAGAGATATTTTCATTTGCACTACTTTTTCCTTTAAAGAAAAATGATCTACAGTAATTAACCACAAAGATCTTTATCTATAGCAAAGGGCCCCCAATAACTTTTGCATTTTTTGAACTACTATTTTGTTGCTCAATTTTGTATTGTTCCAGTTGTATTTAAGGGTATTGCTATGTTTCTCTTGACCTTCTTAAAAATCTGTTCTGAGTTATGTTCTATGTGTAATATTGCATATACAATTTTATGCAGCAGCTTTAGTTCTTCCCATAAAATGATCATGACAAGCTACCAAAACTATCCTTTTCTTTCTTGGATAGGTCCCAGTTTTATTTCACTTTTCACACAAATGTTCTCTTTATGCATATGGTATTATATAAAACAGTAGCCAATATCTTGGCCAGTCCAGAAGTACTTGGTAAATAATATTTCTACTTCACTCCAAATTAGGCTTCTGAAATGAAATGGTCTGAACATGTGTTCAGTGATGTCCCGTTCATTACGTCCAACTGTATATCTGCCCCCTAAGTGAATATTGTTTTAGTTCAGTCTGAACTTTTAAAACTATTCTTAACCTTCTTATTAATGATTTTCTGATGAATTTCTAAACCCCAGTGTCCTCTAGACCACATGGAAAAAGTACTAATCTAATTCAACAACTTTCAATTTGCCATATTTGATCTATAATGTTCTACATCCCCTTTTCTTCTTCCCAAGCATAACATTTCTCCCCTGTATAGCATTTCCTCTTTTATCTTTCATTCCTGGTATTTTAAGTGAAAATATTAAAATAATTCTCTTTGTCTGCTGCTTCAATATGCTATTACGTTAATGCAATTATTCCTTCCATAAAAGGTTACCATTCTGTTAGATTAACTATTTGCATTAATGTGTGAAGTTCCATAATCTTGGCCCTAAAGAAATATTTAACTTTGTCATATCATATTTGCCAGCAAAGCACTCAGGAAGAAGTAGGCAGACTAGTGGCTAGGAAACATGTCATAATTATTATCTTGACCTTTATATCCTTTTCACACTTCTGGGATGGACCAAAGCCTAGATTTTTTTTTGTGCCAAGCAAAAAAAAAAAGCCTATGAAAGTGGCTTTCAGAGATGTGTTTTCCTTGCAGCAATTTACTGATATCATAGATGTTGTCTGCATATGTTTTTAATAGCATGCTCTTCAGCAAAAGTTATTGGCCTAGAAAATGGAGAGATTGTAAAGATGACTGAACCACATATTGCCTTGGAAGTGACACAGTGAGGTGTTATGTTGGGCAATGTAGACAGGAAAAATGGTTTCTCTGCAGAATGATGAGTGACATTAGAACTCAGCAAAGTCAAACAAAGTCTAACAGGCATCTTGCCTTCTACTGCAATGTATGGAATCAGTACTCTACTGCTTGTGTTCTTTGGTAAAACTTCCATTCCTGTAAAAGGTCTAACAATCTTAAAGTAGATCTCCTGCAAGGAAATTGCCTGCAGAACATGTGCTTGATTTCTCTGCTAAACACCAGGGCCTCAGTACAATGTGAAAAGTAGTCACGGACATAGTAACTAGAATAAGTAGTTCTGAAAATACACCAATAGTCTCCCTTGTTTTCAGTCTGGAAATTCTTTGACCCCAGCATAAAATGCAGGATTCATTGCCTCTGAGAGTTACAAGGATTGAGGACTATACTGCATACAGCCACTATCCCCCTACTGCAGTAGTTCCCACCCTCTTTTTGAACAGGGACAACTTGACCAGGAACCACTCTCCAACATTAGTACCAAAAGGGTTACAAATCCGTTTTTTGTCAACTTTAGATTTGGTTTGGTTATTTGGGGTGCTGATTCAGAAAATTGCATGGGCTAGACTACATCAGCTCTAGTTTCTGATGCAGAATATATGCCATCCAGTAGTTGCCATCTGCTCGCCCACAGAAAACCATATTTAATAAGCCTCGGCACTATAAGAGGGTTTCACGAGACCAAGCCCTCTTGTTGCAATGGTGTGGTAACAGTGAGGCCATGGAGCATATTTTCATTCTTGCAGACCACAGGTGGTCCACGGACCACAGGTTGGGAACCACTGCCCTATCGAGACAGCAGCAACTTACAATAGACTCTTGCTTATCCAACATAAACATCTGAATGTTGGATAAGCGAAAATGTTGGATAATAAGGAGAGATTAAGGAAGAGCCTATTAAACATAAAATTATGTTATGATTTTACAAATTAAGCACCAAGACACCATGTTTTACAACAAATAGACAGAAAAAGCATTTTAATACACGGCACCATTATGTAGTAATTACTGTATTTACAAATTTAGCACCAAAACATTGCAATGTATTGAAACAGTTGTGGATCCAGACTGGAGGCAGATAGTGTTGAATAATACAGAACGTTGGATGAGCGAAGGTTGAATAAGCTAGACTCTACTGTTATTTTCACCTTCTCCATCACAATCCTTCTTTTTCAGCAAGGGAGAGGAGACATGGAGGGCAATCTGGTCCCCTGACATCACCAGTATGCCATGACAGAAACACCTAGACCTCGTTGCACAAGTCCCAAGATCATACTGCAATAGAGGGCTATTCATGGATTTTGCCCTTCAATAGCTGGAACTGACTTCATCACAAGAAGGTGGTGGACTGGCAATTGATATCGCACTGTGTCAAGTTATAGAGATCATAACCACAGATTACAGTACTACATTTATGACAGTTTACCATCTCCATGCGATCAAGTCCTTATGGCTATCACTGATATCTTCTCAGAAAACCAGCACTAGAGTCAGACAATACAATGTGCAGGAAGAAAGCTTAAGAGTCTGTCCCTCAGCTACTGGTAGCACCTATCTATTATTCGTATGAGAAAAATATAATGTGATTGACACTCAAAGTTCATTGTTGTTAACAATGTTAAGAACTATTATGGTTGGAGTAGCCATTATCTGTTCAGGCTAGAGAATCCATAGGCTTGTAGTCAGAAAGTAACTTTGCAAACCTCTGAAACACACATATGTACTGGAAGTTTTCACATTTATGTCAACTTTCCCTCTTCCCTGCACTCAGTTTTGAAGAAGACATTGTTCTTAATATGAATCATGTTGCATCGTGAGTCGTTATACACATTTATTCACACAACAGCAGAGTAAAAATTATTAATCAAGTCACATTTTAAAATACAGTCTACTTAATTGCAGCATAAGGTTATGGCCTAACTTAGAGTGAGACTATTTTTTGAAGTTACTATTCATGATGCAGAAAATTAAAGCCTTTTCTTTCAATCTATAATCTAATAATTCAATATCCCTAAGGTCATGATACTTCAGGAGGAATAATTTTGGCTAAATCAGACTAGAATAGACAACAAGCACAATTAGACCTATTAGTTCATATCAACCAGACTGGACACGTTGAATCAATGATAACTTGGCAAGTTAAGATTTATGTTGCAGTGATTCCATTGGTGTGCTCTAGTTGGAACTGATAATTGAATTTCTGTTAAAGAACTGTCAAAGTAGTGCACTTTGAGATATCCAAATGTTGAACTAACAATGACATTAGGTTTAATATAGGAAAGCTTAGTTATTTTGCTATACATTGTTAACTTCTAATCCAATAAAAATCACTTTAGTACAATCTAACATAACAAAATTAGCATTGAGTTCTTTTCTTCAATGGATGCAGATCTGGTCAGCACAGCAAAAGCACTGTGGGAAGGATACCTCTTTGATGACATTTATTGTCAGAGACCAGGGACCTCATCAGACAGGCAGGGATAAGGCATGGGACAGTGGGGGAAAGGGCCAGAAATCACCGGACAGTGGAGGGAACTGTCAGGCTCTGTTTCCTCCCATCGGGATCTGTCCTCTGCCTTCCCATGTCATTTCCCCCTTCAGACTTGTTTTTCTCCACTTTCTCCTCACATTGTTCAATGAGAAGTCGAATGTTTACCCGACTTCTCCACTCTGGGCTCCGCTTCTCTCTGCTGTTGGAATGGAGCCCCACATAATCCCTCCAGGAGTTACCCAGTGTCATGTGATGAGTTCTGTAGGACTCCATTCCAGCAGCAAAAAGAAGCACAGAGAAAATGTTATTTTTGCTGCATCTGACAAGCTCCCAGGAGGGTTTGTTATAAGTGCCAAGTACATAAATGGATGATGGGTTGATATCTGCAGGCTATTTAAGGTCTGGCTACAAACCTTTCAAATCAACATGACCCTACCTCCAACCATTAATGCAGTGGGAGTTAACTGGTTGTCTTGCTGCCAGGATTTTTTCTCATTTGCTTATTTGTTTTTGTTTTGTTTTTGTTTTGTTTTTTGGCTATGCAGTACTTTGAAGATTGGCCTGGTACAGCATCTATAATTAGGTTATCATCTATCAGGTAATAGGGGAAGAAATTAGAAGTTCAGCATTTACATTGGCACTTCTTTGGTGTAGGTATAGCTCTGGTACAGCCTCATGTGACTGGGTGGTGGGGGAGGGAATACCCCTATGGCAAACCTTGAGATTTTGCTCTCATTTGCAACTTCCAAGTCTTGCAACCTGTGTTTGAATGACTTGAAATTATGTTTTGAGAATTTTCTAGCCAAGGGGCAACACAAATATTTGGACTGCCTTCAGGGCTCAGGTGCTTCACCCCCATGAAGATCGTGGGAGTTGTCTTGGAGTAAACATGTGACCTAAGATGAACCTGCATCAGGTTACTCCCCTCTCTTTTCTTGTTCCTTCCACCTTCAACTAGCTTGAATAGGATCTGAGTTTAATAAAGTGGCCCATATTCAATGCAATCTCTGTGCCTGGTCTCATTATCCCATAGTTGGTGATCAAATGAACGCATTCTGGTATAGTACCTCCCATCCTCATACTGCTATTCAAATAGAAATATACACTATTTCAGTCAAGGATATAAAGCACTAAGGTGAACATTCCTGGGAATTGCTTGTCGTTTTTAATCTGGTAAAGAAATGAGTAAAGAGCACTTTGTAGAGACATAATGTTCTACTAACTTGCTTTGAACACTTTGGACACAGAAAGGTGTATTGGTTCAGTTATAAACATGGGCTAAAAGTGTATCTATTTCCAGAAATAAATGCAGCAGATGCAAACATTTATGACAACTACCACATTTATAATTTTCAATGAGAGAGAATATTTGGCTTAAAGCAAGAGGTTGTGTTTGGAGATCTGCCTGAACAAGCAATTAAAATGGATCATTGTCCCCTGATAATTCAATACAAGGACACACCGACCACTACATGGACCTTAATTTCTACCTCAGGCTACAGCATAATCCTTCTAGCCACCTCACTCTCTACTACAGCATTTCTAGCAATGTGAGCGAGCTGAAATAAAATACAGGTTGTCACTACATCTACATCTACAAAGGACTAATTTGCAGAATTAGAACATTCTTGCTCAGCTGGATTGATATATATTTGGATAAGGAAGTCTCCTATTTAATTTCAGTTAATTCCTGGTAAACCAAATATCTAGGATCCTATTTGTAAAAATTGTGTGACTTGTAAAAAGGATTTCACTCTTTGATGTAAAGGTACCCTACAATAAACTACACTACCTGTACCTTCTCAACCAGACCTTCATCAAAAAGAGCAATTCAGTGACACATGATGCATAACCCTATTATCAGCATTGTCCTCCCCTAAAATGTAGGTAACCACGCTTTCTGGAGTTCTGCAAAAGTAGCAAGTATTTGACTGGGATACACCTCAAATTCCCTTAGAGTAGAAGTTTAGATGAAAGAAAGAACTATGAGCATGTGGATTTGCTGCTCTTTCCTAACAGTTGAATATGCAAATGTGTTGTTGGGTAACCAGATGATCTGGCCATATTTTCAACCTATAGCAGTTGAGAGGGATAGAAAATGACCTTGCCTTCCCCTCCAACTCTAAAGGAGTGTGATATTTTATGTATTTTTAATTGGTTTTAATAGTTTTAGTAATTCATTTCAGATAGTTTTAGATTTAATTCTATTTGAATGTTTATAATCTGTAGGTTTTGCATTGCATATTGTATTGTTTCCACTGTTCAGAACTTTGAGTTTCCTCAAGAGAAAAAAAAAAGCATTATTATTTTTATTGTTGTTATTATACCAGAAAATCTCAAAATTCAACACTTAAATCTCTTGTCAACATGAAGAGGGCTAAAATACTCTATGGGCAACAAGGCTGGACATAAAACATAGCCTTGTGTAACGAAGTCCTCCACTTTCCTCCCTCTTCTTTTCCCCCCTTGGGTTTCTGGCTCTGAAGAAATTGGGGCTCCTTGAAGGGGGGGGGTAGGCATATAACTAATCTTCTTTGTCTGTTATCCCTCATTCACTATGCACATGCACATACAAGTATTCCAAATCCAAAAAAAAATCAAAATAAAAAACCCTTTGTCCCAAGCATTTCAAAAACTCATTTTCTAATGAAGACAACTGAGATAGAAAGAGCCTATGCAACTCTGATCGAGGGGTCTCATAATGTAATGTAGACTCCTTTACCTCCCTTACAAATTGCTTCTTGGAATCTGTTGAAGACAGTAATGGAAGATGATATCAACAGCTTTCTGATGCTGATGTTTCACATAGGGGTAAGTACAGGAAATAGACATATGTATGAGACCTGAAATAATAAGAGAGAAGACATAGCAGAAAACACTAAGCTTTCATCAAGTGAGGGAGAACAATGGAGAAAACATCACTCACTGCTTTTCATTTATTCATTTACTATATTATTGTGGCATCCTAAAGATATTCTCTATGTTACAAGAAGCCAGATTGTAAGTAAAAGGGTAACTAATAATTCAGGAGAAGACAGAAGTGTTGAACCTAATTCAAATTCTTTCTGAATCTACACAATGGAAATGTCAGTGACTCCTTAACTATATTGTGCTGTCATGTTGATATTATTTTACTGCTGCGAGATGAAGGCAGATGATTTTATGTTGACTATCATTTTGGCTCATATATATATATATATATATATATATATATAGTGTATTACTATTAGGAGTGTGCAAAACTTTGTTTTAAAATTGTCTGTTGTATCTAAGTCATAAGATTTGTATATATGAACAGATATTAAGAAACACATGAGAGGGATGCCCACACAGAAACTTAAGAATTTAAACACTTACCCAATATTTTAATTTAAATTCTGTAATCCTTGGAAGCTTCCCAAAGGCAGTTTCATTTTCAGTGCAAGCAAGTGAGATGAAGCCAAAGAGGCCCCATTCCTCTTTAAACTAAGAAGAAACAAACTGCCTCTCACCATGAGGAAATCAGTTGAGCAGTAGGAGCAGAGTGAGCTGGAGAAATGACTGAGAGAGCACGGAATTCTGGGAAATGTAGTTCAGGAAGGCAGAGAATTCAAAAGGTCCTGCCCTAAACTACATTTCCCAGAATTCTGCTCAGCACCAAAAAAGTCCCAATTAGGATAGGGGAAAGATTTATCCCTCCTACCAGCAGTCATAACAAAAGGCTGTTTCTGATTTCCAACATGAAGACCTTCTACAAAGGACGAAGAAGGTAGAACTGAGCAAAATATTTGACAGAAATGTTAAGCCCCTTAGAGGTCTATATATAGGGAGGCTGCACTGTTGGACTGGATTTAAATTCAGGTAAATAACTCTGACCATTGACAGTTTTAAACTTTAAAAAATCCTTGATTGGAAGATGGGGTTGTTTTTTTGTTTGTTTTTTTTTTGAAAAGAGAAAAGATAAACATTTAAGATAAAGGAACAAAGTGTTGAATTATTATGGGTTAAGTGGACTGGGAAGGTGTTGATAAGAGAGAGGTTACTCACCACATGGCTGGAAGATAGGAAATTATACCCTGGTTGTACTGTTTTTGAACTTAATCTCACCTCTGCAAATTCATCTAAATATCATTCTATGTCTTAATATATTCTCCAATAATAAATTCATATTTGTTAGAGTAATGTTTCACCTTTTTCAATTGCATTTAATTCTTTTTCTCTCATTTTGTTAGCACCACAATTTTTACTTATTTATCCTTCATCCTGCTAAATCTGCAAATTCTTTTAATGTGTCCAACAGCATGTCACTGGAATGACGTCAGAGAGTGAGATTCTCCTTCTCTCACACTCTCTCCACATTTCCCCACTATTCCAGGGCTATTTTTTATTTTAAAAAACTACTACTGTAACTGTGTGGTTGCTTAAAAATAATAATTACGGAGAAGCAGAAACGTGGAAAAGTAAAGTTGTAAAAAAATAATAATGTGAGTGCTGAAACCAATATATATCTGCTATCGTTGCTCATGTGACTGAATGGCAGCTTTGTATAATAAAGTCCTGAGTTCCATATGACCCATTCAGAGCCATTAGGGCAGGTATGGGTAAACCCAGGCTCAGGGAGCGGATGCAGCTCCTTGAGCTCTTTTCTTAGGCCCTCCTCTCTCTTGTCCTATTCTTCCTTCCATCTCTCTTTCCTTCCTCCTTCCCTCCCTCCTTCCTTTCTTACCTCTCTTTTATCCTTCCTTCCTTTCCTCTTTCCTCCCTCCTTTCCTCTCTTTCTCCTTCCTTTCTTCCTTTTTGTATTTCCTCCCTCCCTCACTTTCCACTCTTCCTTCCATTGATCCTTCTCTTCTTCCTTTTTCTTTTTCTTCCTCCTATCCTCCTAGAGGTTGTTTAGCTGGTAGAAGACAAGGTAGAGAGGGCACATAAGAACCATGTTTCAAGATTTGAAAGGATGTCCTATGAAGGAGGAAACTGATTTTCTGCTGCTCTAGAGACCAGGGCACAAGGGAGCAATGGTTTCGAATGGCAGGGAAAGTGACTTGACTGAAAAGATTAGGAAGAACTTCCTGAGAGAAGGAGCTGTTGGAGAGTGGCATAGGCTGCCTTGGAGTATGGCGGAATCTCCTCCTCTGGAGGCTTTTCTGCAGAGGCTGTCTATCAGGAGTGCCTTGATTGTGCCTTCTTGCATGGCAGCAGGGTGGACTGGATGACCCTTGGGGGTTTCTTCCAGCTCTAGAATTCTAGGACTCTATATCAGGAGTAGGCAATACAGGGTTTAATGGATACACTTTTTCTCTCCCATCCACCATCTCATTCTGACAAAGTCCAACCCTTTTGGGATCCAAGTGTTTCCCATCTTTCTTTCACTTTCTGTCTCTGAAAGAGAAGAGGAAGGGAAGGAAAGGGCAGGGAAGGGACTAGGGTAGAACGCCCTCCCCCCCAGCCCTCCCACCCTGCTCCAGCCCACCATGCAGCCTTCAAGTTAGAAAGTTTCCCACACCTGCATTAGGGTATAGTTGGTTTGAATGTTGTGAATCCAGTGACAGCCATGGCCTTTCAGGGTCATATCCACTGCTGACTTGGCACCTCATCACATGGGGCCTTTGCCCTGTCGTAGGATACTTCAACACAGAGCCTATACAGAGCCTGCCAGAGCTGATCACATGTGGGCTCTGTGTTGAAAGTGTGAAGGGAGGAAGAATTCAGAACATGAGTGACTGCCCATGTTCTGATTGGGTAAGCCAGGGACAGAGCAGGGGAAACCAGGCAGAGACTGCTTGCCCCATATGATGGGGAAGGGGGTGATGTGAGTCATAGAGTGATGGTTTCCTCTGCTGCCCCACAGATTCACCACACTGCCCCATGGATTCCCTGTTGTCACCCAGCTTCAGGACCTCAATGTGACTCCTTACTTTTATGTATGTGGACATAAGCTACCTTTGGACTACAGTGTAGAACCAGCATAATCTCCAGACAAGGATGGTTTCATGCATACCAGGCTTGTGTACAGTTCCATTTTCAAAAATGGTATTCAGCTGGTTTGGCTGATTTAGATGCCTGTAACTGCGTGGACTTCAACACCATTTATTTTGGTTGCAACAGAACAACAGCTATCAAAAATTGGCTGCTTTCGGTTTCTTTCGGTTATACATGGAGTATGGAAAGGGAGGCAGCCACTAGAAGGATCACAGGAAGCAGGGTTTTTTAAGCCCTCTCTTCTTTCTTGATTTGGAGGTGGAATTGAAGCATGAAAGAGAAAAAGGCATTCCAAGCAAGGCACCAAGTTCTCCTTTCCCGTGCCTCCAAATCAAGAGAAAAGGGAGGCCTTTTTAAAGGAAGCCCATGATAGGAGCCCTCTAGGTTGATCCCTCTTCCTTTCCTGGGAAGCCCTCTTAAAATGCCTTAAAACTGCCTTCTGCAGTAACACTGAAAACAGATTGGAGTTTAACTGAAAAGCACAATCCTAATGCATACACACAGTATACAGTATCTTTGGCTCTTTTTCTTCTCTACTAAAGATTTTGCAGCCTCTTTCTCCTTTGTCACTACACATACCTTAGCTGTTGTGAGGCTGATCTCTCTCTATATACATAAATTTAAAATTGCCTGGTTCAGGATTAACTTTTCCTTTTCATGTTGGGTTGCTGGAATTTTAGTTTACTGAGTGCTTGGAAGACAGTGCAAAATTTCACAAGATGAAGTTATTTTAAGCTTTGATGGAACTTTTGCTATTAAGAAAAGGGATGAGCAGACCCTCTCCAATACCATCCTCTCTGTTGCAACCCAGAGTAGGAAACTGGACCCTCAGACAACAATCCACCACACTTGACTTCAGGAAAACAATCCATTTTTCTTGATGAAAGATGAATACAAAATAGAGGGAATATGCAAAGGTTAAAAGTCACAGTAAAAATCAGCAACAAGAAATGTCCATAAACAAGATCATAAAACCCACAGCAAAACTGCTGAATCCTGGAACCTGTTAGTAATCCACTAACCGTACTTCGAACAACTAGAAAACCTCCAAGGAACAAGGCCACTTGAATCAGGAGACCTGCAAAAGCTTGCACATGAATCTGGAACGATGCCTGGTCTGAAGCTGCATTCAGGCCAGGCATACTTAAGGCCGAGAAATCTATTGCGAGGCATGCCTGAAGTCTTTGTTTGCATTTCTCTCAATCTAGCTGACCTCCGTAAACTTTGTGCTTCTCCCCGGCTCTGCCAAATCTGCCCCCGCCTATCCTCATTAGGCAGACCAGGTGTCAGATTCTCTGGAGAACTAAGACTGGGAGGAAAAGGGAGTGAAACTTCTCCGCTCGGCTTGGAATGCATGTTCTCATGGGAATTTTGACTTTCACTTTCCATGGCTGAAGGATTTTCACTACTCAAACCATGATCATCTAAATTGGCCTCAGAATTCACATTGACATCTACATTGGCATCAGGAAATAAAATCAGAAAATCAGGTTCAGGTTCACACACAGGCTGAACCCCAACACTCTCCAGGAAAGGTTTCATTTGTACATTAATGATCTTTACCAAGAATTACCAGAAGGTTAGAAGTCTATATGCATTTTCTTGAAAGCAAGTGAAAGAAATGTTTGTTTACATTTATCTAGGCCTTAGTCCAATAGTTGACTATTAGTTCATTTCCTAGGACTATTTTAACATACAATTGCTTTATTCTCTGTATGCAACTTTTACATACAGTGGAAATCTATTGTTTCATTATCTCTGCAATGAGGACTGAGTTGCCTAGACAACTTATACTAAGATATAATGTTGTTTTGTTTGCATTTCCAGGAAGCTGCAGATCAGAAGAAACTGGAACACAGGGAGTTGTTTACTCTGATATTTCTTCTTTAGTTGGTGGTAATGATCTCACTCCTGGTCTGAAAGTGTTTTGAGGAAGATAATTCTTTTCTACCTTATCTGTGCATGAGACTCATTGTTTTGAGAAACACATGTAAACTCTTTTATTTTATGGCTTATTATTTGCAGAGTGTCTCTGTTTTACCATTATGGTAAAAAAAAAAACCATTTCTGATTGTATAGGAAACATTTGCAATGATAAGTACCAGAACTCCCCCAAAATCTCAGTTTTTCTAGTTGTTTAAATATGCATTGATAAATCAATGAGATATGTACATTTTAAGTACTTTTCTATGCCACCAGATCAGATTTCTATGCAGAAATTCAGGCTTTTAAAAAACTAACATTTTCTACCCACCAATTCTTGATATACTAGTTTCCCAGTACACCCCATGTGATAAGTGTATTATATCATAATTATATTGTATATAATATTCAGAAAGGCAGGATGATACTAGACAGACCCTTTTCTTCATTTAAATCCCATTCTCATCATTCTCGGTAATGTATAGAAATTATTAGTGCAGTATCTTTGCAGTTTGGCTAGTGAAAACAAAGAAGGCTCTTGTAAATTATACAATTCAAAATTGTGGACTTCTCTAGTTTAGTTACAGAGCACATATCTAAAGGGTCCCAGGTTTCATAATTACAGAATATTTCTGTTTTCTGTAACAACAACAACAACAACTGGAGAGGTTCTGAGATTCTGCCAGCTAATGTAGGCACTGCTAGACAGAAAATTGGTCTATGTCTAAGAAGCTCCCTAGATTCCTAATTCTGAATGTACTATTTCATCTGCTCTTTTCTGATATACTATAAGGCAGCATACAGTTGGACAAACAATGTTCAGTTAGAAAGTGATGGATGTGGTGCTGGAAAAGAATACACATGTTTTCAGGGAATGCAAAGCTATTTTTAATAAAGAGGGGGGCTCATCATTTGCAGGAAGATTGTTGCAACTATTGGTTTACAGGTGGAGAGCAAATTATTCTTTCCATTCATTGTAATTGAAACATTCTTATGAAGACACTTAAAAACACAATGTGTACTTAGACATCCCTTCCATGTGTTCACTGTAGCCGCAAGTTAAGACTGCAAAGAATAAACTGAAGGCAACCTTTAGGGATACTAATGATGGTTACTGTCTTAATATATTTTGGCACTTGATCATCTAATCAGAAATTCTTAAACCTTTTCTTCACACAACCTTTTCCCACCCAAGAAATTGTATGTGACCACAGGTATATAGATATATAAAAGGGATATAAAATTTTAAAATATACTGTCAATAAATCAGAATTTGCAAAGCTTGCTAAACGGGCAGAGTTTCCATTTTGTGGAGCACAGCTGAAGCATTTTCTGCAGAGTTCACTGTAAACACTTCACATTGTTGCTAGCAGATTTGAGTAAATGGGTAGTGGACAGAAACCTTTTATTGTTGAGAGATGCCAATTGGCAGTATTTATTTAATGAGGAAGTGACAACCGGACCAATTTATATGTTATTTACTGAATTAAGGCAAGTTCATGAATAAATTGGAACCTACTTTGTATATGTATTTTAAAATGTGAAGTTTTGCATTTGGAAATTTTAAATAAGACAAGCTACAACAGATGAAATAAGACAGAAAGGTTAGATTAATGACAATCACTCGTTATCATTATGGAGTCTATCAAAGGTTCATAATTGTTTTGAAACAGCCATAGCTATGATTGTTTTGTTAATACCTAAATAAAGCTATTTTATTGTAGTCCACTGCAAACCAAATTGCTCTTTAAGATGTTTTTGTGTTTTCAGTGTGGTTGTAGCATTCAGTATGTCTGATTTAGTGTAATTAATTTCCAGCCTTGGTACTGCACTATAAATATGAAGCCTGGTGACCAGAACTGACATTGACCTTTCAGGGTTGGATAAATAGGAAATTATGTTATCGGCAGAAAGCCCTGTGTTGTGATGTGGTGTTTGTGTTTGCAAGCCTCCAATTTGTTCATGAATTCTGACTTCAAGGCCAAAAAGTTCTGTTGTCAAGGCAAACCAGTGACTGGGGAAGCATGGGAAGATACCTCTTTTTTCAAGGAAATGTTTTAGAAGTTCTACCTTTGAGATTGGGAATAGCCATGAGGTCAGAACATAACGTCTTTACTGTTTGCCAAGTAGCATAAACACCTTATGGAAGTGAAGTTTTATTTTCAGTGAACAAACGTGCTTTTAAAGAAGTTATTTGAAGAATGGAATTACACACTTTGAGAACCACACACATACAGACAAAATTCCAATGATTATGTAGCCCTGCCCTTGCAATGTAAAGGTTGTGCTAAAGACTTTGTGCCAAGAAAGAGAGAAGACTGCCACCTACTGAAACAAAGATACTAAGCAATGTTTAGAAGTCATCTGCTCCAGTTTGGTTCTGCTGAAAGTCCGAACTGCTTTTAAGATGAACAAAACTTCTGCATTTGCAGAAGCATAATACATCCTTTATTGTATTTTATTTTCATCCCCTGTGGCATGATTTCCAGTACCCTCAGACTCTGACAATTGTTGAAACTGCTTTTTTGTTTGTTTCAAATTGAGCTCTCAGACTAAAATTCATAGGTGAAAGGTTGCATTTCAGACAATCTAAAGCTAAAAACAGCTCAGAACAATTCACTAAGGTTATGCATCTTACAACACACTTTCTTGGGAGGAAGGTTCACTGGACGCAGTGAAGCTTATGCCTGAGTAGATATGCATAGAACTGCACTGTTAAATTAAAGATTTCCCATCCAAGCCACTTGCCATAGCTAAAAGCTGGGAGAAGGAAAGGAAATGTTAAAGTGAAGAGTGATTCCAAAGTAGTGCCTCTTAGATTAACAATACGTAAAAGGTTTGAGAAACCTACATTTCACCAAAGTTATTTCTATTCTATTTTTGCTATACCTACAAGTACTCTGAAAGTGACAATATATGCATGAGAGTGTGTTTGAGAGAACATACTTCAGCGTTCTAGAAATAACTGTCAGAATTTCATATACATAGAGGACAATTTATATACACAATGTGCAGAAACACGAAGCAAAATACCAAGAGAAGGAGTTATTAGTACAGCACAACTTCTATATCTGAAGAGGACACATTCTTGAATTTCTTACAGAAATGAGAAACTATCAATAATACCCAACCACATTGAAATAAATGATTTCTGCAAGAAGTTATTTTAGAGTGTTACTGAAGGACCTAGAAAATTCCGAAAGAGGTAAAACCATGGATGCCAGTCCCAATGCCATGGATGTCATACTGTATGTAAAATGCCTCTCATTTTTTATCATTGAAGGGAATCGGAGGGGGGGGGGGGCAGGAACTGCATTTGGCCTCCAGAAGTCAACTATGAGGACCTTGGCCCCCTCCTTGACATAAACTAAAATATTTGAATCATGCCTCTGAAAGCTACCAGTGGACACAACAGTATTTTGTGACTATCCTGAAAACTGTGTCAATATTAGTATAACCCACTGGCAAGGAAGTGTTGAGGGTTTGTTCAAACCCAAAGCAAGATAAGCAGATCTTCAAAAGTAGTAATTAATAGTTGTAGTCATTTTCTTTTGTAGTGTGAGGAAAGTTTGAAAACCATTGCAATTATTTGCAATTTGCACAAAATTAGGATGTTTGTTTTTGCACAGAAAACAGCACTTTTGGCATAAAACTAATTTTCAATGCAGAAATATTAATTGCTGTACAGTAAATGCTGGGGGGGGGGAATACAAAATAACTATATGAAAACTTGGCACATAATAAATTTTAGCCTATGATTCTTCCAGTTTTTTTTTAGCACTAAAAAAATACATTTTTTTTACTTTTCTTGCCACATTTTGTAATGATACTGAATGTGGGGGTGATGCCCACTTATTACAGGTTGAAGTGCAAAAACTTATCGTGATTATGCCAATAGTCACTCCTCCAAGGAAAATCAAAAAGACATGCAGCTATGTCATTCCATTGTTCTTTCATGTAAGATCATATACGATCACTGCAGAATATTTTATCTAGGAAAATTCATTTTCCCCCAGTACTGTAAGGATTGCTTTAGGAAAACTGTGACTTGGGAGGTTACTGAGAAGGGTGTCCCTGCTAATTCAACATTCCCAGCACTTCACTCATGCATGCCTTTCCACTACCATTTCACTGAATAGCATCCTGATTGATGCATGGTGGTGCCCTGAGGCTATTTATGTTTCCATAATACATCAAAGTTACCTATCAAAATAATTCCCAAAAAGAACAGCTTCCTGAATTTTGAATTTGGCCAAAGGCAGCCAGTTTCTTAATTGGGTGTAACACTAGTCTTAGAAGACTGAAGTTGAAAATTAGGAAACTGACAATCTATATGCTGTAACGAATTGTTTAAGTCTGGGATCTCCAAATTAAGGCCTGTGAGCTAGATATGGCCCCCCAAGGTCATTTACACAGTCCCTGCCCTAAACTTTAGACTTAGGATTGCCCTGAGTCTGAAACAGCTTGAAGGCACACAACAGCAATAATCCTAATTAACTTGGTGCCCTGTCTTCATCACATGGGGAAATACGCATAGCTCTGTGGGAGCCACCTAAAACCCACTTATCTCTCAATTGTTGAAGAAGCATCTTGCAGTGCTTCCTCGGCACATGAAGGGAAAATGGGGTGGGGTCTGCCAAGTGCATGTGGGGCACCTGCCATTTTGCTGGTGACTCCCAGTGACATGGAACGGGCCAGGGACATGTGAAGAGGTCCCTAGAGGATATTCACTGTCAACATGGAACTTGTGAAATCAACATTTACCTAGGTCCCATTGATTCAACAGATCTACTCTAGTTGGGGATAACAACATATTCTGTTTATGAATGAGTAATTTGCTAAAGAAGTAAAAAATATTTGTTTTGCTGAAGACATTCTCCCAGAAGAACAACATCACTATCATCTAAAATAGAGCTGGGCAACTTTTGGCCCTCCATACATTTTAAGCCCCATCATCTTTTAGCATTGGCTATACTGCTTATACTGATGATGAGACTGGTGAGATTTGCAGATCAAGAACTTAGAAGACCACAAGTTATCCATCTCAACTTAAGTATGAAAAGGTCATAAATATCCCATGGCAGAAAAAAAAAACTTCTCGACCTCTCTGAAATCTGACAGCTATTTAAAGATATAAAAACTCTAAGGTAACAGAAAAAAAAGGAAAGATAGTGTAAGCTCTTGCATTCCCTGTTCAAATTAGATCAGAGCACAGGGAACAAGCAAGCAAACTAAAAAAGATCCCCATTGTAACTACTTAATTAGAATTTTTCTGATTAGAGGTGAGAGTATCTCATTGTTTCCTAGGATATAACACAGAACATTGAAAAGCCAGTTGAGGGTGGGTTAATTCTCGGCTAGGCCTGTTAAATCCTTTTGACTGTGCCAGGAAATGTCACAAAGGTAGAGAGGTTGAGAGATACAGAATGATTAAATTTATGAACTGAACACTTAGCATGTGTCAGTATCAATTCATTCAGGCTAATGTGTGGAGGGCCATCAAGCTTGAAATCTTTGTTTTGTGGTTTTCGCTTTCCATGGTGCAATAACAAAAAGGTAAATTGGAAAACTGTGGTAATGAGAAAACCAGTTCCCTAGTCTCCCCATTTCTGAAGTTAATTCATACATTATAGAAATGACAACAAAGACCAATTTATTTCTGAGATTAGAGGAGGTTCTAGTCCTCCTTTTAGACACACACCCACAACCATGGATCATCCCACAGAGTTAGAAGCTAATGCCAATGTTCACTGCAATCCATATATGCACATTACTCCTGCTGAGAAAGGTTATGCTCTGATGATATAGCTTTCCTTTGCTTACTTAATCATCCTTCTGTAAGTCCTAATTTAATGTGATGTAGAAATCATAGTGGTACCACTGTAGGTTTCCATCATCAAAAAACACCTCAGACGCTACCTTTTCTCCTGGGTGTGATGGAGCTTATTAGATGATGGTATCAGTAGGAAATGATTGATGCACAAATTGTAATGCTTGCTTTGTCCCTTTAAAGGACCTGAACTCAGCAGGATAGGCAGGAGTTTAAATAATGACCTTGCCATAAGGGACTTGGTTCAGGTAGCACCTGGACCCAAAGGCATACTTAGCATAATGATTAACCTGGCTCAAATTCCTTGACAAGTTAAGATGTACTAAAATAATTGTCAAATTTGCTCAACATCTGCTGAGAAGTGAAGTACAGAAACCTGAACAAGTTAAAAATGAACTTACCTTGCTTCTTGCAGTGACAGGCTTTCTAAAAGATATGCTGCTTGCCCTTGACAGCGCTTGTGACGATGGAACATTGCTTCACTCTGTGCCTTGATCTCTGAAAAGTATTTGTCTGGGAAATAAAATGAAAATTAAGTTCAAACATAAACAATAGGCTTTTAAAGGTTTCAAGTTAACAATTTCGCCCTAATATGTACAGGAGGGGGTAATGTTGATGTTATTTTATGCACTACTGCACTGCTATCGCTTTTTCCTGAACAACAAAACAACTTGTTCTCAATCCCTTCTCTGGAGGCAAGGACAGAAAAGCAAGCTGGAACTCAGCTACGTGACTAAAGTGTCACCGTGCCAAATGCAGTTCAGCGGAGCAGACAGGAGCTCCTGTACACAGGAGGGATTTCAAGCTGTACAAAGCATTTCTCCTTCTTCCTTTACAAACCCTTATCAAGTTGCAACGGCTTCAAACACCCCATGTGGGAAACCTCCTTCAACACAGAAGGGGCCTTTTATCAATTACAATGTTTCAGAAGTCTAGAAGGGAATCATAAGCAGCCAGAAAACATTGTATACTGTACTACAGGATAAAGAGAGAAAAAGAAAGAATGAGCACTTCAAGGGTACATATAATATTCCAGCTCCCTTTGTTTTTGTACATAACAAGATGGAAAGCTCTATTATATGCTTCCTCTGGGCCTAGAAGGAGAAAAAAACAGAGACCAAGGAAGTTCTGTCAGTTTAGTTTGAAAGCTAAGCTCAAAGATGCATTTAACTGTTTTCCATCTTGTTTAGCTAGAAAGTTTCCCTAAACAATAAAAATTGTTATAAGATTGTGTTGTCGAAGGCTTTCATGGCTGGAATCATTGGGTTGTTGTGAATTTTGGGGGCTGTAGGGCTGTGTTCCAGTAGCATTTATTGATGTTTCACCTGTATCTGTGGCTAACATCTTCAGAGGTTCTGTTGGCAGTGAAGTAAGTGGAATGTCCAGGGTGGGAGAAATAACCCTTGTGTGTTTAAAGCAAGGGGGTATCTGTTTAGAAGAAGAACTAAGAAAGTTCCTGGACCACATCAACAACATCTACCCAAATATCCAATTAGCCATGAAAAAAAACAAAGGAAAAATACCATTTCTAGATGTCCTACTAATCTATAAACAAAATCAACAATTAGGCCACACAGTTTACATAAAACTACGCACACCAATAGATACCTACATAAAAACTCCAACCATAACCCAGGTCAAAAAAGAAGCACAATTACTAAATAATAATAATAATAATAATAATAATAATAATCATAAAACTTTATTTATACCCCGCTACCATCTCCCCAAGGGACTCTGTGCAGTTTACATGAGGCCAAGCCCAAAGTACATCAACAGTAAAAGCAGTAAGAAAACAATCAATACAACAGTTAAAATAAATCTCATAAACAAAAGTAAACAATAAACAGTAACAATAACAACAAGCATCTAAAACCTATGGTTGGGCCAAATGTAATAATTTAAAAATTTAAAAATAATGCTGGGCATGGTCAAGGTAGGATATAACTGGGATAGAGTTTTCAGGTAGAGATGGGGAGCGCAGACAATCCTTAATCAGTGATAAAATGCATTTAGGGACATATTGCTAAGGGTATTTCCTTACTCTGGGAAGGCACACTGGAACAGCCACGTTTTCAGGCTCCTCCTAAAGACTGCAAGAGTTGGGGCATATCTGATGTCCTTGGGAAGTGAGTTCCAGAGTCGAGGGCCGCCACCATGAAGGCCCTCTCCCTCATCCCCACCAATCGTACCTGCGATACCGGTGGGAGTGAGAGCAGGGCCTCTCCAGATGATCGAAGAGATCGTGTGGGTTCATACACAGAAATGCGGTCACGCAGGTAGGTGGATCCCAAACCATTCAGGGCTTTGTAGGTAAGAACCTGCATCTTGAATTGGGACCGGAAAATGAACAGCAGCCAGTGGAGCTCCTTAAACAGGAGTGCTGACCGCTCCCTGCAAGAAGCACCGGTTAGTAACCTGGCTGCTGCCCGTTGTACCAATTGAAATTTCCGGGCCATTTTCAAGGGCAGCCCTACGTAGAGTGCATTACAGTAATCCAATCTGGAGGTGACTAAGGCATGGACCACCCTGGCCAGATCCGACTTCACAAGGTACGGTCGCAGCTGGCACACAAGTCTTAATTGTGTGAAGGCCCTCCCGGCTACCACCAACATCCGAGCTTTGAGCGTAAGTGATGAATCCAGGAGGACACCCTGGATTTATCCTCAGCTTCTTTCTCCTCATCCAGACAGTCCTGATAGACTCCTCCAAAGTGAACTGAATCACATAAACTGGACTCTACAAGCTAATGGGTATTCTATGACAGACATCAGAAGGTTGCAAGACCAAGAACAAGCCACGGGAGTAAATACAAAGATCCACCTAGAGGAAAAATGTTCTTGCTTTACATCAAGGGAAGCTTGATCACATAGAGAAGCTGATGAAGAAACACAATCTACAAACAATGTACAGATCCACTAAGAAAATTCAACAAATGCTGTGTTTAGGAACAGATAAGAGGAATCCTCTAACCACTGCAGGAGTCTACCGTATACCATGCTGTGGACAAGTCTACAAACACAGTACCCAAACAGGAATCAAAGAACATGAAAGGCACTGCAGACTAATCCAACCAGAGAAGTCATCTATAGCAGAGCACTTGATGAACTAACCTGAACACAGAATATTATTTGAGAACACGGAAATTCTAGACCACTCTGACAACCATTATGTCAGACTACACACAGTAGTGGATATTTATTTATTTACTGTATTTATAGTTTGCCCTTCTCAACCCCAAAGAGGACTCAAGGCAGCTTTACACATAGTCAACTATTCAATGCCTTAAAAACAACATACAATTAAAATAAACATTAAAATGAAAATTAATACACATTAAAACATTTAAAACCATTACATTCACTATTAAAACCACGCCATCCACAATCGTAATTCAGGGCCATTATGGACATCCTTTGTCTCACACCTTTCTAAATTTCAAATCTTTCAGTGAGATCACCATTTATTTGTAATTTTGCATATTTTTAGTATATATTGCCTCAACCCTATTAAAAAAATGGATATTTCTTTCATAAATTCCCAGCTTAAATTGTCAAATGCTCTTTCTACATCTAAGAAGAAGAGAGTATCTTGTTTTGCATTCTGTTTATGGAAGTATTCGATCAAATCAGTATCACTCTCATATTTTCTCTAATTTGACTTCCAGGTAAGAAGCCTGCCTGATTTTGTATATAAATCCAATTAGTCTATTCTTTAATCTGTTTGCCAATATTGTAGCAAATAATTTATAATCAATGTTTAGCAATGAGATAGATATGTAATTCTGGACTTGTATGGGATTCTAATATTATTTAAGATGAATGTAACGGTTGCTTCTTGCCACATCTCTGGTATCTGCCTTTTTAATATAGTATCTCAATCAAAACTTGTGGGGGGGGGGGGGTTCAGTGAAGCCATCTGGTCTTAGTGCCTTGTCTAATTTCAAACACTTGATCACCATTGTCACTTTGTGCATTGTTACTGAACTGTTTAAAAATGTGTGTTCCTCCTCAGAGATAGTTCAGAGGGTTTGCATTTGAAGATATTATTTTATTTCTTCTTGCAATATTTCTCTTTTTTGTAAAATTTTTGAAAGTATATTTGGAATGTTTGTTTTAGCTTTTGTTTTTCTTCTATTATTTTCATTTTCTATTTGTGCTGTTCCTGCTGCTTCAAAATACCACTCATTGCATCTGTCAACTATTGCATTTTTCTCTCTCCTTTCCTAGGTGTTTTTCTGCCTGCATGATTTTATCCTCCATTTTTGTCTCCATGCTTTTCATTCCATTTTTTTAATTGAGTCAAGATTTCCCTCATTGGGTCTTCATCCAATAAAGATCCACGCCTAGGAACATCTTTCTAATCCTTCTGGTCCTTGGTTCTTGCTCTTATTTTTATTGTAGCCATTTGTTTCAAGATGTATTTTAAATAAACTTCTGATTTTCAATTATTTTTAAATGGTATTGTAGTTCCAACTCTGACTACTTTTATGTGCTGTTGTTCTAAAGTTCTAATGAGTTGGGTTTTTTTTTTCAGTTTCCTGTATACCAAGTTCTATGAACTTCTCTATTATTTTTCCTCTATGGTTGTGTCTCTATAGTTTAATTACTTCCTATTTCCACTCTGCTTTACTTCCTGTTTCCACTCTATGGTTGTTTCCTGTCTGAAGTAAGCCCAAGGTTTCCACAAGGTTGGCTTGCTTTATCTAATGCTAGTGTCGGGTATGATAAACAATTTTTGGTTCCCACATTTTGTTTTGTTTTTAATTATTAGCACATTAAATATCTTCCTCTTTATGCAGATAATCACTAGACAGACTTAGACAATTGTTAGAATATAATTCCAATAATTAAATCTTAAGAGTCTTTATAAAGTCCTTGTAGTTTTCAAACAATGAAAAAAATACCCTTAGAAAGTAGATCAATTGCCAAGATTCACTGTGTCATCCCCTCCTCTCACCTCCTCCTCCAATTCCAGAGGTGTTAGTTCTTTCTTTGAAACATAGCCTATAGCACGAGGTATTTGTTGGTGGTGTCCCTAATACTAACCATGGCTACTTAGCTTCTAAGACTAGATTGGATCTAGAACCCTTTGGGTATTGAGGTAATAACTCTACACTAAAGAGGGAAGACTGTTTTCCTATTCTTCCCATCCCTCTCCTTTAAAAACCCACATGGAGAGAGAATTAAGAGGAGAGCAGTGGTACTTGACAGCAACCCCTTTGTGACTTGTTATAATAAGAATGGGCTTTGCACTAAATAATAAATTCAGAGGAGGAATTTTCTCTAGCTTCTTACTTACATAAAGAACAGATTGAGACAATTCCAAATTAGCATTAAAGGAAATAAAGATGTTAAATATTTTCAAGACTGCTTTGAAAAAGAAAAGGGAGAATTTTATCTTAGATAATATTGAAGAAATCAACCCTTGATGAGCACATATATTATCCCTTGGATGATCAATGAATATTACACAACCTTCCTTGATAATTCATCATTTCTCTTGACTTTCAGAAGAAATAAAAGCATGGAACAATTAATTACAAGCTCCAACACAGAGTTTTTCAAAGCACTCAATGTATATCATAAAGACAGTGATGGCCAAATTGTAAACAGAGTGCAGATTTACAGCTATTGATGACAACTGTTTAAGAATAATTTCAAGTAGGAAGAGATATATTGCTTAGGCAAAATATATATTTTAGATCTCAGTGGCTAAGATAAAAAGATTAAAATTGCTTTTAAATAGCCAAATTTTAAAAATATGAACATTTATTTATTTATAGCCTTCTCTTGTTCCTTATTGACCAGTAGTTACTTCTTGTCCTGCTGAGCCATCAATGAGGGTGTTTAATATCAGTAAGGATTGCCCACCCTGCATTTTGATTTAGCTTTTACTGAGAATTTTCTTCATCCAAATTGTGAAGCAAGGAAAAGGATAAACCTCTCCTTCCCACTCCCCTACCCTCTCTTCAATCAACTGGTTTGAGCATTAAAAAGATAACTAACCTTAAATATCACATCTCCGTATTGAGAATAGCCTGATCCACTCCTGATTATCCCCATGGTATCACTGCTTTTGCCTTTTCTTTTCAATAGCACTAGTATTTTAGTTTTGCAGTAATTGACTTTTAAGACTTTCTAAGCACAATAGAGGGCCTAAAGCTCCCAGAAGTTTATGAGTTCTCCAAACTTTTTATGCATATGAAAGAACCATACAATTATCAGCATACAATAAGATGGGAGTGCCCTTGTCTCTCTGATAAAGGGGAAAGGATCTCATGCATGACAAAAAAAGAGATTATATCATTACGATACAAATTGACTAAGAAAGGTACTTGTAAGAAATGCTGTCATGCTGTATTTCCATACTGTCTCCCAGCCCACAAGGGCTCCCAAGGAAAAGAACATTTGAAATCCAATTAAAATGATACAAAGATAAACATTTCTAAAAACATTAAAATACTATTTTCAAACTCTTAAAAGCAGTCTAAAAACAATCTTAAGATCCAGTTTTAAAATAGATGAAATAGCACCTTCAAACATTGCATGCCACAGGAAACTGCACTGCTTTGGCCTCCACAATTGAGATCCTACTACTTTGTCAAGAATACTAAATGAAAAAGGAGTCTATTGGGTGGAGTCTCTGAAAAGTAAGATATTGGAGGCACAATTTCAAACAGTTCTGGTGAAGTGGGAAAATAGGAGATGTCTAAAGAAACCAGTGTTATGCCTAAGTAACTTTCAACTGAAGGGATGTTTAAAAGAGAAAAAAGAAGAAGAAAACAAAGAGGAATTCAAACAATTAGCAAGAATGTGTAGGAATAAAGGTAGAAAATTTAAAAAGCAGAATAAGCTAACACATTCTAGAGATGATAAAAATAATTAAAAGGGCTTTTTATTATGTCTGTAGCAAAAAGGAAGAACAGGAGAATTGTAAAGCCACTGCATACAGGTAATGACAAAATGCTAACGGGACAGAGTAAAGCAGAAATGCTCAACACCTTTTTCTCTGTTTTCTCCCAAAAAGTTAACGTGTTGAACTGGAGATAATGGAGCAACACAGAATAGGAAAAGAAGCAGTACAAGAATATCTGGCTTTTCTAAATGTATTCAAGCCTCCAGGGCCAGATGGATTATGTCCAAGGATAATAAAAGAACTGGCAGAAGTAATTTCAAAACCACTGGCAATCATCCTTGAGAATTCTGGGAGAACAGAAGTTACAGCGGACTGAAAGAAGGCAAATGTTGTCCCAGAGTAAAATCAGTGCCTCCCATTTGATAGAGCTAGTCAAATGATCAGGAAGAGTGGAGTTCCATCATGTCTGAGTGTAAGCTGAGCTTCCAGAAGTTATTGCATCAGCAGATGCTGGTGTACTCTAACCATTAAAATAAAAATGCCTGATTAGCCAGATCAACCCCTAAAGCCAGCTCCCTGTAGAGAAATTGCTCTAATGTCAATTGCCACAGGATTGAGCAGGGGTAAATGAACAGAACAACCAGTTGCTGAACCCAAACCATCTTTCAAAAAACCCCAAGATCATCTAATCCAGTGGTTCTCAACCTGGAGTCCCCAGATGTTTTTGGCCTACAACTCCCAGAAATCCCAGCCAGCTTAGCAGTTATTAGGATTTCTGGGAGTTGAAGGCCAAAAACATCTGGGGACCCCTATCTATCACTTAAATGTTGCCATTAATTGAAGTGGAGCAGCTGAAGAAACCCTCTGTTTTTCAGAGATGAATAACACTCTGGTAAGTTACCACTTTTAAAAGGGGTAGCTATATCAGAAAGGGTGAAAGAAGAGTGAGCTGTGTTTAATTTCATAAATTTTGGACAAACTAACTTTTAAAAACTTGGATAATGAAAGGGAACTTAAGGTTATCTGATCTTAATCTAACAAGGTTAAGAAGAGAATTTTTAAAAGTCATAACAAAGAATCATTCTTGATATGAAAAAATAGCTTGGCTATTTTCTTTTGGCAGACATAAATTAACTGTGCTGAAGATGTTTAGAAATTCAATAGATTTAGGTTTTAAAAGTACTACCACCTATTGTTCACACACATATATAACAGCAGTTAACATTATTTTTGAAATAAAAGCTTCAAACTGGATAAAGTTTCTAGAATTGGCTCAAAGCTAACAAGGACAAACACCCTACCAAGAGATGTAATAGCATATGTCGTCAAAAGGGTTATGAGATCTCACTCTGCAGAAACACACTGAGTGTAATTGAAGATTATTTATTTATTGTCTCAGAAGCAAATTGAGGCTACAGTTGTAATGCATTTAAAGACAAAAACAAAGTTTTAAAAATTTGGCATTATGCTAAATGTTCTTCGAGCAGTAGCTGGCCACTTGGAGTGCCTCTGGTGTTGCTATAAGGAGGTCCTCCATTGTGCATGTGACAGGGCTCAGGCTGCATTGTAGTAGGTGGTCTGTGGTTTGCTCTTCTCCACACTCATATGTTGTGGACTCCACTTTGTAGCCCCATTTCTGAAAGTTAGCTCTGCATCTCATAGTGCTAGAGTGCAGCCTATTCAGTGCCTTCCAAGTCGCCCAGTTTTCTGTGTGCCCAGGAGGGAGTTTCTCATTAGGTAGTTCCACTGCTAGTATTTATAAATTTTATCCCAACAGGCTCCTTATCACTTGGAATACTACTGGATAGCATGTTGTGGATACAATGGTGGAGCCAGAGTATGTTTTTGTGTGCATGCCATCTTCATTGCTACACAATAGACACAAGTAATACCTAATCCACTTAGTGTTCTATGCCAATTAAACTCCAGCAGTTGCACTAGGGCCCTGAAGCCTGTTTTCACCACAAACCACACACTGCCTGGGTAATCCAATAAGTAAATATGAATGAATGAATTGTTTATTGTACTAGCCATAGGCCATGACATCAGTAATACACTAACTTTATAAACACTTTCCAATATAAACCTTAAAATGTAACAAGAATTAAAACTAAAACAAATTCTTTAAAATTATGAAAGCAGAAACATGACAATAACAGTGTCTGCTTTGAGTCATTCCAAACCTTTTCCATTTGTGACCCCCAGTATGGATTTTGCTACTTTGGCTCTGATCTTTTGGGCTGCGATTGCGAATGTGGCAACCTTTAGTGTTATATTTTTAGAATGATCTGCTAGCAAGTCGCAGATCACCGCAGATTGTTGCCATGATGCCCTTTCTTCCAAGAGTGATCCCAGGAGATTTTTCCTAGGGTCATTGTACAAGGGGCAACGTAGCAAAGAGTGTGTTAGGTCTTCTATTTCCCCTGTGCCTCAAAAGCAAAGTAGTTGGGCATGGGGGATCCCTCTGTATCTTCCCTCTAGCCAGTTTGATGGCATTGTTTGGAATCGCAGGGCTGTAAATGCTTTCCTCAGGACTGCTGACGTTAGGTCTTGAAGATATTGTTGACGATATTGGTCACTTTTTAGCTGAGGATACCAGGTAGAGAAACCTTGCAGTTTGCTAATCTGCAAGTTGTCAGCTGCATCCCTCTCAAAGATTTTGTCTCTAATCGCCTTCTTGTCCAGATGCATTAGGGTATTTGTTGACCCATCAAAGTACTGAAGGAGCAAGGCTTGCCAGTATTGTGCCCATCCTCCCTGCTTATACTGCTCCATCATGCATTGCTTTGTTATACTCTTGTCCTCCATTCCCAGGAGCCTCTTCCCATATAAGATGTTAAGCTTATGCATTCTGGCCTTAAGTGAGCCCTAACCCTGTCCCCAAATTTCGGCTCCATATAATAGTATGGAGTATAATAGTAGGGATAAAATTTTAGCAGCGAAAATCTTTACTGTGGGACATACCAAGGACCCTCCCTTTGTTTTCCTGAAGGCTAGGATTGAGTTCACTGACCTCCATGCAGCTAGTTTGGCTGCCTCAATATGGCTCTTCCAATTTCCATTATATGAGAAGTGTATGCCCAGATATTTAAAGCTATGACACTGCTCTATTGAATGGCCATCCAATTTCCAATCGTGTATTTGTTTCCTTTTGGAGAATACCATTACAATAAGTAAATAAGAATCTGACCAGGCTAGAATGGTGTCCTGAGATGGTTTCTAAGCAACTGATTTTAAAGTGGATGTAAGTGATTTTAATGTTTGTATATATTTATGGTTTTATTTTTTAAAAATATTCTTTATTGAAGTTTTCATAAAACATAAAATATAACAGGAGAAAAAAGGAAAAGATAGAATATTTATGGTTTTATGTCCCAGCATTGAATGTTTGCCGTATATATGTTGTATTCCGCCCTGAGCCCCCTGCAGGGAGAGAAGGGCAAAACATAAATGTTTTTAAGAAATAAATAATAAATACAACACTAGTTATTACCCACTCTGCTTCATTGCCCATAGATGTTCTGTATATCAAGATGAATTATGGGTTCCACTAGACAAGTCTGGGTGCTTAGGAGTAATTGAACTAGTTGAAAGAAAGAGAACTAGTCAACTCAAGATATAAATTCTACAGAAAGGTCATGGAAGGGCATAGTATAGATAAGGAATAGGCAGGTAGTTTTCTCCCAGATGTTGCTAGATTGCAGCACTTACAATTCCTTGCCATTACCTATGATATCTAGAGCTGATGAGATAAATCAGAAAACTCCAGAAAGCCAAGTTATTCATTTTTAGACAGATGTTGTTATTCTATATGTCAAGGAGGGCTAGAACATAAACAGAGATGACTTCACCATGTAATCACCATGGGTTACCTTATCATGCTCCTTAAAACACTGCCATCCATGGAAGAAGCTCTTCAAGATTTGAAACATAAATTTTCCCACCCCTGGATGTCTGTATTTTTTTAAAACTGGATATATGGAGAGTGGATTCTATCTAAAAATGCAATGTGCAAATATGCCTTGCCATCACATAAACAATTTAGCTATGCAGATTTCAAAATATAAATATCATTTTATTATGATAGGACAGCATTTTTAGTTTAAAACTAAACCCAAAACAACTATCTAAGAATCATGAAGTTGTGCAGGAATTTGTGCAAGGCAGGTAGCGGCTTAGGGAGCATCACCTATGATGACCTCCAAATTGCCCACGTGCCCTTGAGGGAAAAAGAGATCAGTACACTCAGACACCAGGTGTGAAAAATTAGTCTGTGAGCATATTCATACACATCAAGCAGCTGGAAATTTAAGAGTTGTTGACTCAGGGTCAGTGGTTGCTAACTGATATGTCAGAATTATGATCATGTGCCTTTTTTCCCAAATGAGTATTAGTGTCCTAGCTTAAATGCCCATCTGTCTTTGACTAACACATAAGGACATTTTAAGTTGCTCTTCACATAAAGCAATATGGAATTTGGATACAGTTTGGCTTGAGGTTTTTACAGACTGTAAATGAGTTCAATTTATCCACAATGTAGTTATATTTCTTGTACTAACATATTACAAGAGTGGGCAACTTTTGTCTCTAGCACTCTCTATGGGCCCAAAACCACAATATACTCAAAACCATATAGAAGAAATTAAAATTGGAAATGACTTGGTCTCTACTTTCTGCTTGATTTTCAGTTGTGATTAATTATTACTGTGCCACAAAGCTAGAGCTGCTGAGGACTACCAGAGGACTACAGGCCTTGGTTACTGCATGCAGTCTACTAATTGTGCTTACCATAACCTTGCTCTAAAATTAAGATTGCTGATTTACTAGGGTAACAGAATACCTCAATAATAGTAATATACATAAAAATCATAATCAGTTGTAGTTGATAGCTTTTGTGTCAATAACACAGTCCTCTCCAGATTTTACTTAAAAATTAAAAATGCTATCCAAGGTGCTAAGTACAATGTGGCCCAGACCACACAGAGAGAGACATCAAATTGTACCACCCTGGAACGTTTCTTCTTGGGGGTGCCATATATTCCGGCAAAACTCAAGCATCCAGCTGCCCCAAATATATTGTATAGCTAAGCATATTCTGCCCTCAGTAAATCCTTTGCTGGGCAGCTCTCCAGCTAATGAGACTATGTTCAACTTTGGCTTAGTAGGGAGCTACTCGCTGTATTATTGAACTAGGTGCAATGCTAAATGCATATAATGCAGGAAAGCTTTCTTTTCCCTGAACCCGCTACCTATATTAACATTTATCTCTGAAAAAGATAGCAGGTGTTTGTTCATATTTTACAATTCACCATCTAAAGAGGAAGGAAAATGTCCCTTTAATCTACTGATATTTTAGTGTCCTGTAAGATCACACAGCATATGATAAATTGGATACCTAATGTTCAAGTCATTATACTTCTTCACTGCATGTAATCTCCTCTTAGGACTGAGGTGATCAAGAAAAATCAAATAAATATATTTATATCAAAGAAGATGTTCTTGGCAAAGTTTATAATATGTCTGCCTTCCATCATGATCAGCAACCCACATTTAACTAACTCAAATTCAGATTTATTTTGCTTAAAACCATAAATCTTTTTCTCCATCTTAAATCTTTCAACCATTTGTCAGTAAGAAAACTCTTGGAAACCAAAATTTCAGATGATAGTTTCTAATCAATTTAATTCCATATAGTTCTTGATAAAATTCCAAAGGATCTTGGTAAGTTAACCATTTTTTGGTATTGTTTCCTTTCAAGAGAAAGTTTCTGTGCTGAATCCCATAAAGACAGTTTTATTACAACTTAGGTTTTTACCTATTCCACATGCTCAAGAACAGTAAAGACGAAAACATTTTGTCTCCAAGGCAAAGGTAAAGATGGCAATTTATCCCATTCCATACTTAAAGAAGCCAATTTCACTAATACTTGACTCTCATATCACATCCTCTATTATACCCATGGGAAGCAGGCTGGGTTAGATGGCAGAAGGTAGGTCACATGATTTGACCTTCTCTAACTTTTAAGGTTTTCTATTGCTCCCCAGCATCTGTTGCCTAAGGCAGCAGTCTCTGCCAGCCAAAGTTAAAGCCACCTGCTTCTGGTTCAGAGAAAAGTTGCAATTGTTGAATAGTCCAATAAATATTACCTCTATGAACCTCATCCTGATCCGGTCCCTCTGAGGATGTGAATATGCACTCTGTGACAAGGGGGTTACATCAGAGGAGTGTTAATTCATCTTTCCTTGTCCTGCTGTGATTTAACTGCTATTCTTTCAATGGAGAATTCAGCTGGTTGGAGACAGAGGTAAATAACCAGAGGCATAAAAAAGCAGCATTAGTTACAAGAAGTCAGAATAGCTGTAAAAGGGAGATTCAAAGAGCTCGTGCTGAGAGCAGAACAATTTTGAGTGTCAGAGAGTAAATATGCACCAGCCAATCTAAGGGGCTCAGCAGCAAACACAGCCATAAAACTGAAGGAGGCTGTCATTAACAGAGACCCACAAAGAGCTTAGAACCAAGAATAGTATTGTTTTCAATGATCAGATACGTTTTTATTTTTAAAAACCTGAAAGCTCTAAATTCCACCAAGCTTCTTGGCTGTTATATACATCATAAAATTCTTGTGTGTGCTCTTCCTGAGAAATCCTAGATTCTAGCTGCAAACTGGATCTGAGAAAACACTGTTCTTGTTAATTTTGCCTATGCCTATTGGAGGTGGAAAAGCTGCTCTTTTTCCAGTCTTGACCCTGAGCAGCCTTGCACAGCAGAAGAGAGACCTCACTGGTTATAGAATCATAGAGTTGGAGTAGCCCACAAAAGTCATCCAGTCCAACCCCCAGCAATGCAGGAACACAATCAAAGCACTCCCAACATATGGCCAACCAGTGTCTGTTTAAAACCCTCCAGAAGAGAAGACTCCATCACACTCCAAAGCAGCATGTCCACTGTTCAATAGCTCTTACTATCAAGATGTTCTTCCTAATGTTTAGGTGGAATTTCTTTTCCTGCCATTTGAATCCATTGCCCTATATTCTAGAGTCTAGAGCAGCAGAAAACAAGCTTGCTCCCTCCTTAATATGACCTTCTTTCAAATGTTTAATAATGGATATAATTCCCCTCTTAACCTTCTCTTTTCCAAGCTAAATATACACAGCTCCCTAAGCTGTTCCTCATAGGGGTGGACTTCCAAACCTTTTACCATTTTAGTCACCCTTTCTTAGACATATTCCAGTTTATCAATATCCTTCTTGAGTTGTGGTATCCAGAACAGGATACAGTATTCTGGGTAAGGTCTGACTAAATTAGAATAGAGTGGTACTATTACTTTCCTTGATCTAGAAACTATATAACGTAGAATCACATTGGCTTTTTTTAGCTCCTACATCATACTGTTGATTCATGTTCAGTTTGTGATCTATGAAGACTTCAAGATCCCAGGTGTTCAGCTGTCTGTACTGTTTGGTCTTCTTTCATGTTGGCTGAGCAAGATTTGTTTCCAATCTGCGTCCTCCAGGTGGGAGGGCATGACATCCACCACAAGATAATGTCAATGCTAATGTATTTTTAGAGATATACGGAGAAGGGAGTTTGATGCTTGGCAGATTTTTTCTCTGCTGTGATAGACAAGCCAAACAGAAATGAATAACAAATAGAGTGGCTATCAAACTATTGTCATGCTAACATAATTACATAATGTGGACACATGGCAACTTTAACAATAATGAATTTCAAGAAAGTGAACTTTACCAGCAGAATACATGTATTCTGTTTAAGACAAAGTGCCTTTCATTATTTCTTTTAAATAAGTTGAAAGCAATAGTTTTGAGTTGTTCGTCTTGAGAATAAAGTTTATTAGTGAAACAGCCAACAATTCTGCTGACTACACACAACACTTTCCTGTCTTTCATTAATCCAAAAAATGTATGTAAAATTATTTTATGTATTTATTTATTTATTTGCAGTATTGCTACCCCGCCCTTCTCACCCCAATACAATACAATTAACAAGGACAGACAACACAAACAAAGGTAAAGTCTCATCTTATTTTTGGCATCTTGGAGGCTGTGCTTGACTACAGACATGGTGGGGGAGGGGGGCTTGCTGTCACTCCATCTTCCATGCCAAGGAGCTTTATTCTGATCGATATCCTTTTAAAGGCGCCTTTATTACCACCCCGCTAAAAGTGATACCTATTTTATCTACTTACATTTCTACTTTAGACCTGCTATGTGGGCAGGTGAGCTGGGGCTAATGGCGGGTGATCGCCCCACCTGGGCTCAAAGTGCTGACTTTCCGATTGCCAGGATTTTTTTGCAGCACAGTGGTTTGCAAATTGCCCAAATATTATAGCCAAATAGAGTTGTATGGAAAAGATAAATGAGATTCAGTGCCTCTCTGGATCAACTAATATTCAAATGAATTAGAACAAGTAGTAAATAACATTTGTGATCCATTGTTTATCCATTAAAAAGCTTCCTGTAGTTATAGTAGCACCCAAAAAACAACTATAGCCAGGGAGGATTTTGTAACCACTACAGATCACTGTAACAAGTGGGTTTAGTCTTTCAAGGTCTGTCTTTCCTTTGTTCTGAAAACCACCTAGTGGTTCAGAACCACCATTCAAATGACCCTTCTGCTACTATGGATAGTCTTTTCTTATATTTATCAGAGACAGGAAGTTCCTTCTTTTGTTCTTATATTTTGCTGTTGGTTTGATATTTTCATAGCGGGGCAACCCTATTGTCTTTCTTCCCTTTCCTCTTTTTCTAATATTTAAATGGAATGGAAGTGAAAATATGGAGTAATTATTCAATTCAATTTTTAATGCGTAAAATTCATTTTTAAAAAACACAAACTGAAGCAAACAGTGGCACAGGTTCACTGATGTATTCTGTAATTTAGTTCATTCAGCATAATTGTTTGAAGACACAGAGGAGTTAAGGAGGAAACTTATGAGGTCACATTTTAGAAAACTTATTAACAAGGACAAGGATGCAGTGCTATAGTAGGGGTAGTGGAAAAATAGATAAATGTTATGAAACATATTGAGGCCATAGAATTTCTGTCAAGGTTTGGATTAACTCAACAAAAGGTCTTGCATGTTTCCTTGTTGGCACCTTCTTGCAATTTAAAGCACCTGGGCTCCACCATAAAACTGTCCACTAAGAATGCATTACACTTAACTTCTCTTAATGTATTGTGAGTTTCAAGGATGCATAGCCCACAAAAAAAGTTCTCCCTCCCCCTTCTCCATATCATTATACAGCACTCCTGGGAGAGCTCAAAATTTCATGAGGTCATTTTTAGAGAACTGGGAAGGAATCACAATTCAGGAAGGAAGTTGCTGGTTTTTAGCCAGGAGATGATAAATCAAAAGGAATTCACTTCCTTACTAATAAACCTTTGAATGAACTCCCCAGAACCCTAAAGGAGAAGCAAATATGTGGCAAGCAAGTTTCAAAAATGTCAGAATGTCAGCATTTACACTGAAAGGGCTGAGTAAGACTCAGGCTAACAAATGGGAAAGTATGAAATACAAAAGGAAGATAGTGCCATGAGTAATAGTGAACCCCCCTGTCCCTTTACACCAGATAAGACAGTGTGGCCAGGCTGCACACTTTTTTCTCAGCTAAGCAAGGGGCCTCCGTCTCTACTCCATCAGTCACAGACAGCCCACCCACACCTGTCTCAGTGGAGTAAAGGGATGGAAGCCTAGTCCCTATTTGTTCCATGCAATAGTTATGCAGCCTTGCACTCCATCCCATGCCCTCATTCCATGGTTACAGCTCTGCACTTTTCCCATTCCCTTGTCCTATTGTTTATTGCCTGACCACGTCTTAAAGTAGCTAACTGCCATTCGGTTGATGAGCACTATTTTAATTGACTCTTAAGTTGTTGTTTTATATGTCTATATGTTTTCTTCAATTGTTTTTTATACTGTGTTTTATTTCATGTTCTGTTTGTAGGCACCTTGTGCCATGTGTAAGCCATCCTCAGTTCCTTCAGGTAGATGGTGGCAGGATACAA
The DNA here is from genome assembly GCF_037176765.1 of Anolis sagrei. Taxonomy (NCBI): domain Eukaryota; kingdom Metazoa; phylum Chordata; class Lepidosauria; order Squamata; family Anolidae; genus Anolis; species Anolis sagrei. Next base: position 136,553,966 of record NC_090023.1, read on the forward strand.
TAATAAAGTTGTTGTTGTTGTTGTTGTTGTTGTTAACCCTTGCTTGGCCAAGACAAGTACAGACAGCCCATCCATACCTCTCACCATGGAGTAAAAGGGCAGAAGGACTCTAGATGCCAGCAGCAGCCATGGATTTTGGTAAGTGAAACAGCAAGTAATATTACCACAGATCCAAGGGTCATACTGTACTTTAAAATAAAATTCTAACACTTATAGCCTCCCAAATATCTCTGGTCAGTGAAATGTGAACTGGCCCCATAGTTCCAAATCCTTGGGTTACTGTCACTCATTTTGACCCTTGCCCCCTCAAGGGCTGTTTCTGGACTGGGTATTTGTAACTGAAAGATGATCCCTATGTGTACTAGTAGATGTGTTGATCTGTGGGTTCACTGTGTTAAGCATGACCAAATCTATCAAAATGTAACAGAAGTAGCCAAATAGAGTTGAAAAAAAGAACAATCAGAAAGACGTTTATTGATACACACATAAATCACACAACAGGGACAACACTAGTTAATAATTCGCACCTCTTGAAAGCCCTGTTCAGCCCCCCCTCCCATCCTCCTGACTATCCAAATTCTATTACAGCTTTTCCATTTCTCTATACCATCCCCCACCCCATCTCCATCTTTGTGTATTTTATTTCTCCTTTGCTTTCAATTCTCTGTCTTCTTTGGTGAGACATTTTTAACCTTCTTATAGTTTGTGGTCCTCATGGATCAAATCAAAAGCAAAGCAGATTGTGTAAACATAAAGGTTGTCCTTTGCCACTTTAGGGGATTGTTCCAAGAATACAATGAGTTGATTTAATCCCAGATACAATACTCCAGCTCCTGTAGAAAGGGAAGATTAAAATGTAAATACATGATGTTTACAATATATGCTACAATCCCTGTGCCTCCATATAAACAAATTCATTTGAACACATCACTAGTGAAATACTAGAGCATGCAGTAGAGCAAAGATAAATATCCTAAGTTCAGGCAAAGCTCCCATCTGAAACCTGAGGAGCTATCACCAATTAGCTCCCCATACAAAGGGGCCCACAAAATGCCATTTAGGGGCATGAGATACATATTCTGAATTTTGGGCATTTCTCGAGCCTTTGTATAAAAGGAGTCTGGAACTTTATGTCCTATTTTTGGAATGTAAAGGCTTCTTGGGTGGGGGGGGGGGAGGATATAAAATTTCAGCCAGCTTTTATTTTGAAAGAAAGGCTTCTCTTGCACCTCAAATGGTCAAGAGGGAGCCTAAAACATTGTGAAAATATATCCACAATCTTTAGAGAAAATTGAGTACATTTAGGGGCAAGGGAGGGGGGTTGTGATGGGAGTGCATCCCTCAAATGTCTGCTACAGAAATGTGCCCTCCAGCCTTCCCCAGCTGCCCATCCTGTTGTAGATTATGAATTGAGAGAAAAGAAGTATGTCCGGAAATGGGTCACTCAGACCAAGAGATCTGTAACTTCAGAAGAGTGGGCTTATATGTGAGGGCCGTGCTCCACAACGGCCATATACTTGAAATTTTGAGTAAGCTACCCATTTTCTCATATCACTAATTCCCATTTGGAACTATGCATTCAGTTGAGTATTTGAGTATTATGAATTAGAATCATATTATTTGCTAATTTTATCCTTGAGAGAACAGGTGGTTGTAATACAGTGTTTAAAGACTATTTGCAGTTTGGGACAAAACTTTATACTTGAATATCAAGTGTAAAGACAAGTATAAAAACAGAAAAACAACCAAGGCAGTAGTTCCCACTGAAGGAACCAGAAGCAACCATGAAATAACAGATACACATGGGCCATACTAATGTCATGGAAAGTGTGGAAAGCATGGGTGAGGGAATGATGGTAGAAGGCTCAGCAAGAGAGCTGAAGCCCAGCAGTGAACAGCAGTTCCCTCAGTCATTCTCTGGAGCAACATCTATGGAAGGAGCGACTACTCAGCCTGCTAACCAAATGTAAGATACTTCTTCTAAACAGACTGAGGAGTTAACTGTTCCCGCTTTTGTGGATTTAAGAAAAAAAAGACCTCCATTGTGAAGGTCATTGCAACTATCTGAGTAGACAGCCAGCAACAGGTAAGACCTGTAAATTTAGGATTTAAGAGACTGAAGATTGTTACCTGGCTGCTGGCTATAATATCTGCTTGAACCAAGACCCATGACTCTTGACCTCTTGTGATCCCTGAAATCTGGACTACCCTTGGGCATCAGCTTTGGACTGTGTCTCAATCTTGTATCTTGGGCATTTCTGGTAATTGGCTCTTGAACCTGAAACAGACATTTGGATTTCTCTCTTGTGTATTCCTGGGATTGTTTGGCATCTCTGTGGACTTATCTGCTTGACCTGGAACTGTATGTTCTGCTTATATTTGGGGCGGCAAGGATTTGACAGCTATGAAAATGAGATCCAGAAAGTAGGCATGCTCTTCATGCCCAAGACAGAATACTTAGACTAACAAGCTAGCTTAGCTTAAAGGTTTATGCATTCACTGAGAGCATTCAATTTGGAGAGCCACTCTAGAAGCTGTTCTTTACTCTTAGACTTTGCACACCTGCCTCATGAATCCCCATGAAGACAGACTTCATAGTCTGCATTAACACCTATATTCAGCCCTGGAACTGAATATTCAGATTTCAATACTGACCAAAAGTGGACTTGTACAATTGCAATGCAAGCAAAGTCCATTCTTGGAGATTACTTGATTTGGTCATTGTGACAATTCCTTTAGTTATATACCTTTTGGCCCACCATAACTGCTCCTATATGGTCTGGAAGTGTTGAAAAATTCAATTGGTCTAAAACATTGGTATCCAAAGTGCAAACTGGGGTGATTTCTAGGGTACATGCAACTCCCTTGTTAACAAGATTTTCATTTGCTATCATTATGTTTCAGGAAACAATTCAATGTGCTGGTTTTGATACATAAATGCTAAATGAACTGAGTTCAAGCTTTCTAAAAGTCTATGTTATCTTATATAGTCTGTCTAAGTTTTGAGATCTTTGAGGCCAGCTGTTCATGTGTGACCTTTACGCTTTCCGAGGCTCAATACAAAAATGAATTTTCCCAGTCTCCTCCTAAACTCTTCAAACCCACTATCATAGAAGCAAGGAGGACTCCCTTCCCATCATTTCCACTGACATTTAAAGACATTTGTAAAGAGGTTACTTTGGCAGTTGAGTTCATTTGCATGGGGAGTCACAAAAGTCAGCTGATTAAAATCAATCCACAGTTTGATTGACTCTCAAAAGCATTTTTAATATTTTATGTATCAGTTTCTTTCACATTTTAAATTAGAATAGTCTTACATAATTTTTGCTTGCTGTCTTAGACCTAACTTTGGGGTGAAAGGAATTATCTAAATTCAATCTATAAATGAATCCTAGTATTTTGATGACCCAGGAGGAGAGGCACTGAAGGCCTAGATCCGAGACCTCCCTCAGTGCCTTACAATCTTTTTTCTATGTTCCTGTATAATCATCATCATTCCTACCAAAGGACTCACATTCCACTATTGTAATTCCTGGGCCAAGCAGAAAGTATTTTTTCCAGTGAAGTAACCACTCAGAATATGAAATCCACTCTGGAATTTTGTAGGTTGCAAAGCACCTGGCAAAGAATTTTATGCATCCTAATTGTTGTATGTTGTCAACTATCCAAAAAGATATTTAGTGCAGGCATGGAGCAATTTTCTATAAACCAGAGGTTTTAAGTATATTGATAGTCTATATACATGCCATGCTTTTTTCACACTCTGCTTATATTTTAAAGAACAATCTTTGCAGCTAGAGTGTAAATCAACAGAGACATAAAGTCACGGTGATGTGCTCTCCACTGTTTCATCATTTCTGCCTGTAACATTGTTCCTAGAAGAAGCTGTAAATAGCGAACTCAATTAAAATAATCAACAATAAAACCATTCTTACTGAATTGCAACATATCATCATATGTAAGTCAAGCCAGATTACAAATCAAAGTCATGCTTGGTGGAAAGAGTTATGGATTTTGATATGACTCGTAGATAAGTTGAAGGTCATTCTCTCAAGAGGAGAAAATGCCAATGCCATCTCAGGGGGTCAACTTCCCCTGGTCACCAGCACTACTATCACCATTTTAAAGCCCAGGTATTTAAAAGATCCTTTCAAATGTACAGTATTAACTTTTATCCCAAAAAGATAGAAAGAAACGATTCCCTTCTCTGAGTACAGTAATAAATAATGAAAGCTTAGTCTGTCCCAGGAGAATCTACAAGAAGCACCAACTCCCTCTCTTATGATCTCTGTTGCTCCTCAGTGATACCAGCCTCCAATAAATGTAATTTAAAACCATTAGTCATGAATTATAGCAAATTATACATTGTGAATATGAGTCAGACAGTTCTATTTGCAAGTAGTGACTTGCAAATCTAAAGACAGTCTTTCAGAAAATTGTGAAAATGTCAGTAAATGTGTTAAAATGTAGTTGAGCCTAGTGCAGTGCTTTTAGTGTGTATTTTCAGATTTGTATTCACTGCACATAAAGTAGTGACAGGGATGTTATGACCGCCGCAGAAAACAAGCTATTAATACACTGTAGATTCACAACAGAAGATATTATTCAGTCTTAATTGACAGATAAACACTGACAGATGACTCAGTTGAAATAATCATGTGTGATATAGTGTCAATGCATATTCACAGCCTATTATCTGCATAGAAGATCTCTTCTAAGCAGTGTCAGTGACTTATGTTCACATAATGCTTACTGGAATAGAAAATGTAGGAAATTGCCTGGATTTTAGAAAAGCAGTTTGACAGATATGACCTACTTCTTGAACTTGGTTAAACAGATTCTTCTCACTCTGCCTACCCAGAGGAAAGAGCTGCCTGAACACCCCAATACTCAAAGAACTTAGAAGGTCTCTTTCTTAGAAGGACATTAGATGGTCCTATCTAGTTAGAACGACTATTATGCGATGAAATATGGCATTCCTCTTATCACTATTCTATTCTGAAATGAAACCTGATAACCAAAGTCAAATAAAGGTTGGGTTTCCAATGTGATCCTTTACCATCATAGTAAGCCACTCTACAATAATTATATTACTTGGAGGGAGGAATAGTTCCAGGTGACACTATTTATATTTGAGGGAATAAAAATCCCAATAGTGCCAGCTGAGCAATAGCAGGATCTCCTCCTGATATCCATGCATTAAAATTAATGTGTTTTCAATGTATGTTGCCTTACAGCTTTTGGAGAGTGCTGACCAAGCCATGGCTATTCTTATATGCACAGAAAACATTATCATCATCATCATCATCATCATCATCACCTTCATCATGTGCAAAAGTAACTCAACAAGATTACATTCCTGTATGTAGCCTAACTGGTGAATGGAGTTCCTTCTGCCTTTGTGCTCTGATCTGCCCAGGTGTGTTGCCACTTTTGCTCTCACTTCAATATATAACTTCAGTTAAATGTGTTTTATAGCTCACTAATGAAAACAAGGAGCATGGATTCTGATGTCCAGAAAAGCATTGAATAAATCAGGGTGAAGATTTGATCAATATACTTTAGAGTTTTATGATTAACATAGACGCTGCTGCTCCTGAGCCTTTGAAATGGCTCCGTCTATAAAGTGAATAAACAAACTAAAGATATTTACACTTCAGTAAGGATTCAAACTGGATTGAGAATGACCTATGCACTAGCTTTTGCACTGCTGTTAAGAGAGCTTAGTTTATCACAAAATCTTAATTAACTTCAACTTCAATAACACAAGAGAAAGTATAGATTTTTTTGTTATTTGCCAACTGCAATTAGTGAATTCATAGGCAGCATAATCTAGTAGGCCTCCTGTGGTTATCAGTGCCAGTCTGTAGTTACAATTGGGAAATCAGACCTCAACAACAATGCATACCAACTAGGCCAAATGATGTGATATTCAACACCAATGGGGCAAGGTTGAGGGAGAGAGATGGCAAGAAGAAAGGACGTGGCAGGATAATCCAAGCATCCATCATTCCTTAACTGTTCAGGTAATGTGGAGATAATATAGAATTATTGCTCCTTGTTATTTAAGTAAGCACAATAATGGCCAGCAGTAGAAATGACAGCAAGCACAAACTTTAATCTGATGCAAGTTTAATCAGTTTGCATTGACAGAAAGTCAAGGACTCCCAAGTTGTTCATGTGATCTCTAATTCATGTACTTTTCTGCTATTTTTCTTTTGTGTTTGATCCATTCTAAACACAGTGTACTTCAAGCTGCTATCACAGAGGAAGCATGCAAGCAAAGTCCCTGTGTGTGAGTGTATGCAGGTAATCACAATCAGAGAAGTCACTCTGAAAAACAAGATACCTCTTGAATCAGCAAAACAGGGTTGAAGCGTGCTGCATCTTTTAAAGAGATCTGGTGATAGATTTAGTCGCTTGCAAGGAGATGATTCATTTGCAATCCCCCTCAGCTGCATTTTGTACAGAGCCTTGGGTGCACTTTCTTTGCCGATGTTTTGAGATATATGAAATGTGGCATTTTGTTTGTGATGCATTAAGTACCTCTAAGAAAAGAGAGGAAGGGAGGAAGAGCGTATTTCCAATTGTTTTCAGCCAAAGAACGCATGACCAGCTTTTAGCCACAAAGTAGCTGATATTGAACAGCTTGAAATGGTGATAAATTAAACAGTGCCAATAATCCTTTCCTGCAGGGGGAAAAGGTCCGTTGAGCTGACAGCTTGTCTTCACTTGGATCTTACTGTGCATCTGTCTCAATTATATAAATCCAGCATGCATGTCACCTGCATTGAATACAAGAGGCACAGCTGGTAGCCTTTGAATGACCGCACAAGAAGAATATTGAATTGAAAAGGACTTGCCCTGTTTGACACTGCAGCAAAATGTAGAAGTCCAGATACAGCAGCAAACAAAGCATGACCATCATGGTTATCACATGGTCAAGACCTTATAAAAAGTCGTTCTTCTTAAAAGGGTCAGCCCTACCATTTGATTGAACAAAGAGACAGGAAGATGATAGTCAAAAGGGTGATGACTATTGTTGCCATTCTTCCTGAGTCAATACTGTGGCAGGAGCAATGCTTGCTAAGTGGTAGTCTCACCTGTTCCTTTACGGCTGTGGCACAACTAGATGATAGCCAGCTGCATTAAATCACTACTGACCAAGACATCATGAGTTTGAAGCCAGCCTGAGTCAGAGTGAGCTTCCGGCCATTAGTCTAGTTTGCTGTCGACCTTTGCAGCCCAAAAGACAGTTGCATCTGTCAAGTAGGAAATTTAGGTACCGCTTTATGTGGGGAGGCTAATTTAACTAATTTAAGGCGTCATAAAACCTTCCAGTGGCGTGCAGAAGAATGAGGAAGTACTCCATCAAAGGACTCGATGTCACAAATGGACAGTGTAGCGGCAGCTCCCCTGTGGCTGGAATCAAGCCGGAATCAAGCATACCCTCATGTAGCCAGAATAGCTGGAATGTTAAATTGTCTCTGTGTCTGTCTATATATGTTGTCCCCTGCCGGGTGAGAAGGGTGGAATATAAATACGGTAAATAAATAAATAGATAGATAGGTAGATAGATAGATAGATAAAGTGTTCTTATCAGAAGTTTTTCTTACACTCTCAACTAGCTTGTGCCCTTGAAATGTCACTGTCCCAGTACTAGAGCTGAACTACATTTTAATATCTGAAGACTGAGGGAAGGTCTTCCAGCCTTTTGCCTCTGGTAGAAATGCTCTTGCTCTGCCCTTGTTCATGCTAAGGAATGTATGCACACTCACAGTGATGTATGTTGGTATAATGTGAGGGTTTAAAAAATAGTTTGTACTTGAATCCTATTGGTTAGTGCAATTGGAGTGGAACCATTGAATTAGTTATTGAATGGTGAATCAATATGTAAGTAAATAGCTAGGGATTTGTTGAGTTTATTCTAGACTGAATTAACAATAGCATTCAGACCTTGGTATCCTACAAGACAACAATCCAACTTCTATTATAAGAAAATCAGAATTATGTTATCTGTATTATGCATGGATACAGGTAAAGAGATGAGTCATGCATGTGTAAATAAGTCGTTTTTCACACAAAACATTGAGTAGCAACCAAACTATATAATTAATCATTTCAAAGCTCTGTATTGATCAGGAATGTAAGAACCATCTAGGTTATGTCAAGGCCTCTCTGGTTTAGCATTTACTTGCCAAAAGTTGTATGAGTGCTACAACACATCTTATTCACACTCTTTAATATCATGTATATAAAGGAGCTCTGCCTCTGGCATTGGAAGAAATATATAGCTTTCATGATTAGCAGCTGTTAATAGCCCAATTTTCTGTGAATTTGTCTTATAGCAAATTTCACATTGTCTTTGTTTTGGGAAGGAGGCATCTAATCCCAAACAACATTTGGATTCCTTAAACCTCTTGGATTGGTATGACTAAAATTCTGTTGCTCCATCTCACTGTTTGGATAGCCCCATCATAGTTCAGAGGCACACAGCAATGGTCAATTCCTATTTTGTCTAATCTCTATGTACATATCCCAACATTTGCTAATTGAAGCCTGATCTACTCATCATGCCCTGGATGTGGGTTGATGTGGTTGAACAATCCAAAAGGAATATCGTCCAGTTGCTTCAGTCAAACAGTCCTGAGATTCTTGTCAAAGAAATACTCAATTGTAATATCTCAAAAAAAAATATCTCAAATTAATATGACCTGTCTGTCAACATGAACATTTAATTTACTTAAAAGCTATAAAAAGGTTAGGGGAGTTTAACATAGGATGAATATTACCCAAGTTGACTTCAGTACAACAATCGGAGGCTGGATCTATACTGCCATATAATCCAGTTTCAGAATGCAGATTACAATGTGACTCTATGCTGTCATATAATTCAGTGCAGTTAATGTACATCCTGAAATTGAATTATATGGCATTGTAGGTCTAGACATTTGTAACATGTAAATTAGACTGTGAATAAAATAGTTTGGTATTACTTTGAACAGGACAGCTCTGTACCAAGTGATCAGTTTGACAGGCTATAACAATAGATTCAATATATTAGTTTTTTTCAGCTGCCCCTACATCCAAAACTATCTTAGAAGAAACACATTTATGAACCTTAGCCAACAAATAAACCTTCTTATCTGGATGTATCATCCGAGAAAAATGTCTCAACAGTGAAGAATCTCTTCTTATGTATTAGCAATGCAAAGATAACACGCAGTATCTGCTATGCTTTTCAGGATATATACCAGGAATGACCGCACATCTGTCCTCTAAACGTCTTCATGGCATGGCTTAGAAACACAATTTTGTGAAGGCTTTCATTTCAGGAATAAGGGCAGGTACAATAAAACAGCTATGCAAAACATTATTTTATTTAATTAAATAATACCATAATACTAAAGATTGGCATTTTGAATCGTTCCAAAGAGCATCTGGAAATCTCTAATATTTCGTTTTTCACACAAAATGCATCAATCTTCTTTTAAAATAAATTCTCTCATTGCTCAACATATGGGTGCTTATTCTCATGCTTTAACAGGCATTTCTTTGGACAGTGGTATCTGGAGAATTATGAGATTTGGCCACTTAAATCAACCAAAAAAGAAGAACCATATGTAGCCCAGCACTGAGAAAGCCTACTATGATTTCATTCATAAAGGGATATGAACCTCCCTACCTCCTGGCACAATTTAATATATTTGTATACAGCTCCTAATTCTAATTAGAATTTCAGGGCAGTTTAAAATGCGTTAAATTGGAGGGGAAAAGAATTAGAGCCAGCCAGTGGAAAACCTAAAAATGTATTAAAAACTGAATTAATCTGCATGAATACAAATTGATCTGGATTGATTCAAACTGATTTGGTAATCCAGATATAAAATTGCACTAAAAGAAAGCCAAACACTATGTCTCTAAAGTGTTTGAAAACATTATTCTATGAGGAAAATGCTAAATTAATAATAATAGGAAGGAAACAGGAAGCCAGAGTTTGACAACACCAGCATCCTGTGTAGAATGACAGCTTTAGTCTCCAATTTGTTATAAGAATTTGATCATTGCCTTAAAAGGCGATTTTGCAGTTATCTTCCTTTCTTGTATATACCTTCAAGGCTTTCCAATTTATGGTAATCCCAGAGTGAACCTATCATAGACTGTTAATGGCAAGATGTATGCAAAAGTCCAATGCTAATGCCTTCCTCTGATGATGGGGGGGTGTAACTTGCACAAAGTCACCATGTGCACTTCCATCACTGTATACCTTGTCACATAGAAGGTGCCCTACATTTCTACACACTTCAAAGACAAAATCTCTTGAATCCCATCTAATGACATACAATCTGTTCCACGTATTGCCCATGGTGCTCCATCTCCACAGCATGTAGAAATGTGTGGATTTGAAAAATGGGTTGGAATTGGCTCCACTTGTCTCTCTGTGCTTAGGAATGTTTAGAAATGCGGATTTTTCCATGGGATGGGGAATTTTTACATTTGCCCATTTTCAGTTCAATTTGTTATGATTCAGTGTCTTTTTATGCCCCTCCTACAGCCATTACTCTTTGGACACAGAAAAGGACTGGTAAATAATTCTTTTTTTAAAAAAAATTGCTGTAATCTTGCAAAAAAAACAAGATTATGGCAACCGGACTCATCAATAACGGGCAAATAGAGGGAGAAAATGTGGAGGCAGTGACAGACTTTGTATTTCTAGGTGCAAAGATCATTGCAGATGCAGACTGCAGCCAGAAAATCAGAAGACTTCTTGGTAGGGGAGCAATGACCAATCTCAATAAAATAGTGAAGAGTAGAGACATCACACTAGCAATGAAGAGCCATAGTTAAACAATGGTATTCCCCGTAGTAACCTATGGAATCAAGAGCTGCACCATAAGTAAGGCTGAGGGAAGGAAGATAGATACTTTTGAACTGTGGTGTTGGAGGAAAATTCTGAGAGTGCCTTGGATCACGGGAAGATCCAACTAGTCCATACTTCAGGAAATAAAGCCCAACTGCTTATTGGAGGGAAGGATAGTAGAGGCAAAGATGAAGTACTTTGGCCACATAATGAGAAGACAGGAAAACTTAGAGAAGACAATGATGCTAGGGAAAATGAAAGGGAAAGGGAAGAGGGGCCGTCCAAGGGCAAGATGGATGGATGGTATCCTTGAAGTGACTGGCTTGACTCTGAAGCAGCTAGAAGTGGCGATGGCTGACAGGGAGCTCTGGTGTTGGCTGGTTCTTGAGGCCACAAAGAGTCAGGAGCAACTGAACAAATAAACAACAACAAACTGTGCAATTTTAAATCTTTGGAATTCCGCAATTGCATGATTTTAAAAAAAATCTTGTGACATGCACACTCCACAGATATGGGAGGAGATAACAGTTGGCTGTGAGGGAAGGAATGAAGTGCATGGTTTAACTAGAAATGGGCAGAGGTGCATCCTGTGTGATGAGGGTGAGGAAGTTCTCTGTTTTCTTTCAAGATGAAAAACCATGGGATGCAAGAGGAAGGTGACGTTAGTGTATTAGAGGTGCCTTAGTGGTATATTACTATATTAGAACTGTTTTAGTGGTATATCCATGCATTAGAGATGTATTAGTGGTGCATTAGGGGTATATTAGGGGTGTCTTAGTGGTATATTAGTGTATTAAGGTGTGTTCATGTAATAGAGGTCTATTAGTATATTAGAGATGTATTAAGATATATTGGGGTGCATTAGGAATGTAGTATTAGTAGTGTATTAGAATTGACTTAGTGGTTTATTAGTGTAAGAGGTGTCTTAGTGGTGTCTTAGTGGCATATTAGTGTAATAGAAGTGTAGTATTGCAGTTATATAGGGTTAATTAGTAGTGTAGTATTAGAGATATATTAGTGATTAGTGTATTAGAGGTATATTATTATAGGTGTATTAGGGTGTTTTAGGAGTGTAGTATAGGGATGTATTCGTGTATTAGAGATGTATTAGTGGTGTATTAGTGTGTATTGCAGGCATATTCATGCATTACAGGTGTATTACCTTCCACTTCCTCCTCCCCTTGTGTGATGAGGTCCTGAGTGAGGATTTAAACCCTACTTTTCTGGCATTTAGTTCACCACTCAAACCATTTCAGCCTGCTGGTTCTTCTGCTCTTGTGAACTTGTGAAGAACATTTTCAGAAGACACTTTTTGGACTCCGCTGTCAGTTTTATGTGTAATACAGCCTGTGCTTTTCCTTTCTTTAACCTACCTCTCAACTGCTCTCAATTCCTAATGCATTCTCAATTCAGTCTCATCCTTCCACTTTATTTTTTCTTAAGTCTGTATTTTCTTTTCCCCTTAAGTCTGTGTAAAGATATTTCAGCATAGAATTCCAAACTTTTCGACAATGTACTTCAGAGCATCTTGTGTGAACAAGATAGGAGCTATACCAGCTGCCTATAAAGATAACATTATAAGCAAGAGATGATGCAGGCAAGAAGAAAGATCCTTTAACCCATTGACAATATGCTTACATAGAAGCCCAAAGAAAGGCTACAAACAAAACTTGAAGCAGCTGAAAAATCACTTTTTGTTTTGAAAAACTGTGTATTTTTATGGTAAATACTGTACCAATATTCCTGGAGGTCTCCAAGAAGTAATTCCTTCTTGGGTGTGGGAGAGCAGACAAAGATGGCTTAGAAAAATCAGTAGGGGTTGCAAGCCACAAAATGCTTAGCCTATTCCATGATGAGTTTTTTTTTAAGCCAGTAGTTGCAAGAGTAGTTTCAACAATAAGAAGTGTTCTACACAAAGGAGATTTCTTTGTGGCACACTGATAAGTCTAAATAATATCAAAGCTCAAATTCAAATGAATTTGGAATCGTGCCTTAATACAAGAAAATTACAGTGCACTACAAGATTTCTACTGTTGAATATGCTGCATGCATCTTGTTCTGAGATGCTCAATGGAGCTAGAGCAGGTTGGGCATTGTGGTGGTGCCATTTAGAAGTGGCAACCAAAAACATAAGTCTTCATTTCTTTGCTTCAGATTGCCCACAGTACTTCATAAGAGAAAATGTGTGCGGAGTAAAGTATGAACTTAGCTGTGTAATGTTGCTTACAAGTCCTTGTAAGCAACCTTTAGATGGAAGAGTTGTACTGATGTGTGAGTGTGCTAAAATATAAACAATTCAGGAATTCAGGATCAGTATATACTCCAATGCAACACTGCCAAGATACTCTTGCTTTTTATTCTTGTTAAACTTCCATGAAACAAAAGTGGTTTTAATATATAGTATGGTACCGCATTCACAGCATATATGTTGCTGAACTGACTGTGGAAACAAGAATCTGTGGATAACAGCAAACATTAAAATGAATGAATTTGGCCAGAAATGGCCATAGAGTCCTCTTGAGGTATCATCTTTAGAAATTGGCTAGGTTCTCCAGGGTAACATTATGGTAACATCTGGTGAAAGAAAACTATAGAATTTTCTGGAAGACCTAGGAAAATCCTAGAGATGGCATTTTATCGAATACAGGTAAGCAAAACTTTAGGTATTGACCCTGTAGATAAAAGAATTGTACTATATTTTATTCCTAACATAAGTCATGATGTTGCTGAGACAGATCAATACACTCATTATATAACAAGGCATTAGCATCAGTCCCCCCGCAATCCTAACATATCAGAAGGTACTTAACCAATTTTTTTTACTGTTATAGGAACCTGTATAAGAATGAAACAGAGTATTACTATTGTAAGACATTTATAAATCACTAACCAATATTAGAGCAAGTTCTAAAGGCACTTCAGTATAATCAAGCCTTGTTTTAATACTAGGGCAGCCACACTAACCCAAGGCAAACAAGGTAATTAAACCGGCAAAACTATATCCCTCTTGGAGGTGGCCCCAAAAATAGATTTAAAATAGAGGTTATGCCTCCTTTATTTGGAAATCCAAAGCCTTCAGAAATCTGAAGCTATTTACCACCACCCTGCTCAGAGATCTCCTGCACAGTACAGATACTACATCTTTGAAATACCAAGGATCCAAGATTAGGGCTTGGTACAAATCCAGACTTCTTATTCCTGCCTCATAAATACAGTATGTTCTATACCACATGTACTTCAAAATTCAAGAAATTTCTGGTACTAAGTATTTCAGATAAAGAAGGTTCAGTTTGTATTCTGTGTTTGCCAGTGTAATCACTAAGTAACTTGGATTGTAATTCAGGGAGGATGATATACACCTCCTATCTCCTTTTTTTTTTTTTTGCTTTTTTAGATGGGGGGGAGCCAACTTGTGACATACATTCATATCATTCAGGTATATATATGCCTATGTCTGTTTGTAGGTGCCGTGCAAGGAGATATTCACCAGCTTCTCACAAAACATAATTTTTGGATAAAGCAATTCTGAGGAGAAATGACTGGGAAGATATAGCAGGGGAAACTGAGGAAAAAACAAACTAGGAGAATTGACACACCATATACTGCAATCCCAATCCAATCCAATCAGTAATGTGTAGTTTGAATTTTTGGAAAGACTGGGGAGCTGGTAGCATTTGCTCTTCAGAATTAAACTCCTTATGCATAGCATAATTTTGCTCTGCTGTTGTAGCTATAATATTTAAAGGAGAATTTAGTAATTTCCAGATCTCCTTCTTCTTGAAGTGGTTGAAATTCAGCTTCTTTACAGACCCAATCATATAGATCTATGTTTCATATGATTTCTTCAATGAGTTACAAAGCATATAAAACAGAACCCTTTTGTGTGTGGATTTTAAAAAATCCTTCCTGTTTCCTACTGGTTTGTTGATTCACTCAGCACAGTTTGCTATTCATTCCAACCAGTAAGACTACCTTAAATATAACTTAGATTATTTCTGACAATTAAGGGGAAACAGGTTTGTTCAAAGACTGTTTTGAATTTAGAAAAGAAAAATCCTTATAGGAGGAACAATTAGCATGGTTTCTTTTCTTTTTAAATTGAGGCACGTGTGTCCTATTTTGTATCACCATAACAGTGACAATTCCTGCCTATGGCTGGATGAGAGTAAAATCTTTTATTTCTTTCATGGGGTCAAATGGATGATTACTTGACAGGAAACTGCCATGAGGTGAAGGAATACAAGATCCGAGTGGACAGCAGCATCATTAATGATATCTTGTTAATTGGTGGACAATATAAGTATCATGGGAACTTTTCTATGTCCTTGCTGTCTCAAAAAGCAACAGCCTTTGTCACTCTTTCAACTCCTTCCTGCCCCACAGAAGGATTTTTTTCCATAAATAAATGCACAAATGACCTTGTGAGATGCCAATTAGAAAACAAGAGAGAGAGAGAGAGAGAGAAATACACAGATGGGGAAGTGAGAATATCCAAACTAATCTCATAAAGATATTATGTTTTGCATAGAAAACATTAAAGAAGCCTTTAGTTTGCAACAGATAGCGGCTAGGAGCTAACTTGTGACATACATGCACATATATATGCCTATGTCTGTTTTTTAGGTGCCGTGCAAAGAGATATTCACCAGCTTCTCACACAACATGCAACTTCTCCCCAAGGGCTCTGCCAGATCTTTTTACTAGCTATGGGGAGGGGAGGAAAGGAGGCAATCAGGAAGCACCATCCCAGCAGCATAGCTGGGAAAGAAAAGTGAAATTACTATCCCACATCAACATCCTGGGGATCCAAGATTGTGACCTCATTTCTCTTCTCCAACTTCTTCCCTTCCTTCCCTTTACTCCTACACATTTATTTTTGATTTTTAAAATATTATTGATTACACATTTGTGACAGAGCCACACAATACCTGGAGGAGAAAGAAGTACAGCACCACACTGCACATGCAGCGCATTGTGCTTCATACTTTGATACAGGATCTCAACCAACCTTTGTATTTACAATTCTGTTTGACTCAGATGTGGAAAGCAGAGTTATCAGTGATCTAGGTGTTGTCAGACTGCAAGCCCTCTCAACCTTATTAAACATAGACAAAAATGAAGTATACTATGAGTTGCAGTTCAACATTCAGAGAAGCCACACATTTCCAATGTATGCTCTAGAACAGTGGTTCTCAACCTGTGGGTCCCCAGATGTTTTGATCTTCTACTCCCAGAAATCCTAACAGCTGGTAAACTGGCTGGGATTTCTGGAAGTTGTAGGCCAAAACACCTGGGGACCCACAGGTTGAGAACCACTGCTCTAGAACAACATGTTACTGTGGTCTACACTAACGTTCCTGCACTGTATAACCTCAAATTGCAAGTGGGTCATTTTGTAATTCAATGTTTACCAGACACTAAAAATATCCACTAAATACTTGTATTAAAAAGTATGAAAAGGTGACAGTCTGGAAAGGCCTCCTACAGACAGAATAATTCATTCTATTTTCTTAACCCCTATCCATACAGATCTGACTTGGCCTGTTTAGTGGATGATCAAATACATAAGGAAAGCAGGAACCAAAGTTAATTCACTTCCATCTTTTATTTTCCTCTCTTCCCTAAGGACAATAACTGTGTAAATCAGACCCTTCCCCATGTGTGTCACTATTCATTATCCAATTTATAAAGCCATTGGGGTTCAATATGATCAATAGAAGAAGCACTGCCACCTTCCACCCAAATGCTGTTGGCAAACTTTGACTAATTTGGAATTACATTTGTGTAGCTGGTCTGCTCCCTTAATGCAACGAGTAATAAGAAACACATTTGAAAAGACTACCTACCAATATAAATGTTTGCGAGAGGGGCATAACTATGGGAAACACATACACAATAGGCATAGGTCATGAAGACAGTAAATCCAGAAGATGTGTGGAGTTTTATTCCTGTGGGAAATATAATCCTTGCCTTTCTCTCAGATCTGTTCAGCATGGTTCTTTCAGAGGTAAGCAGCTAGTACAGTTGAATACTAATCTAGGTCAGAACAATAATATTTTTGAACAGTGTGTGTACATGTACCTTCAAGATTTCTGTTGACTTGTGGAAATCGCATGAATTTCTTAGACAAAGAACACCTCAGAGGTGGTTTTGCCACTTTCGTCCTCTTTCCATCTAACTAAGGCTGACCAGTACCACCTATTTCAATCCTTATCCTGCATTTCTATAGCCCATGCTGATTCCTTTGGACAACTTGTATTTCCTCACACAACAGGGCAGCTGACTCTTGACAAAAGCAGAATTCTTCAAAAATGTGGTCCTTAATTACAAATTTATCCACCTCCACAGATTTTGTTTAAAATTCCTATTAAATTAGTTGTTAAAACACACACAAGGATATTTCTGCATGTTGTTTGAAAGCTTAAATAGACTTTTCTCTTTATGCATTATTCACAACAGCCAGATGCTTTGGGAGTTTGGCTGCTTTTGGAAGGGATCTAGCATTTCCAATTTAGTGCTGTAATTTAAACTGAAATATCTAGGTCTAGGCATGCTTGCTTGTGTCCCATTACTAGAAGAGCAAGCACCATAGCATATTGCTGCTTCAACTAGAAGCTTATGTTTTGGATAGGCAAACGAAACAATATTTTCTAGAAATAATCAATTAGACACTACTCAAACAAATCTGGTAAAGACAAGGGTATTTCAGACACAGGAAACCACAACCAAGAAGTCCCTGAATCTCATCATGGCCGCCGAAGAGTATATAGAAAAGGGCCAATATTGTAACTTGGTTCAACAAGCTTTTTCAGCTGAAGAAATAGAAGCAACAAGATGATTTTTTAAAAAAAAAATGTGAAGGGATCATCCCTGTAGTCTGTCAGAAATGGCAGCCTCACAGATATATTTTGAGCCATCTCACATTTCTGAACTTCAAAGATTGTCCAAAATATGTTGCATTTCAGATCTCTAAAGGAATCTGCTCAAGCCGATTGAAAGATGGATCAAATTGGCATATAAGTTTAAGTAGATGACACCTAGACTCAGGCCCATAGCCAGGATTTTGATTCGGGGGGTGCTGAGTTTGATTTGGGGGGGGGGGCTGAGGATCTATCCTAGCAAGCCTTTTGGATCATTATCCCAATACCCCCATGCATATGGGAAATATTGAGCATGGTGATCAGATCATGATATTAATAAACATAACGGTTTAAATAATGTACCAGTAAGGCCTTCTTGCGGACCACCCTGATAATTTGGGGGGGGGGGGCTGAAGCCCCTCAAGCCCTCTCCTGGCTACATGCCTGCCTAGACTATATGGTTTAAGTGTTGCATTTTAATTTGATTTTAATGTCCCTATGCTTTCAAACTATATTTTACATTTTACAAAAACAGTACTAGGTGCTGTAGAATGTTTCCATGAAAACTAGGTGCTGTAGGCTATTTTTCAGAGAAAAGAACTGCCAAAACAGTCTCTGAACATTCCTGAGAAAACCTATGAATTTCATGGGATTGTCATAACACCAACACTTTAATTATATATAGTATTTTAATTTATAAGCTGCTATGAGTTCTGGTTTGAGGCCAAGGTCAAGAATATATATTGCAAAGTACTTGTTCTTGTTCTTTAAGACAACAATTAATCCAATAATGCCACTATCTCCAATTATTCTGACTTGACAGTGATGGCCCCAGTAAGCAGCAGCAGCAACAAATAATTGAATATAAAAATGTAATTAGCATTGACTGCTTCAACACATTAAAATCTATGCAAATAATATGATTTAGCATATGCAGCGAATTGATGGGAACATAAACCGGAAAAAGTTATCAAAGATTGTGAAGTAAAAAGCATATGGAACTTTTAAGCTTCATACTGATAAACAATCAGAACATAACTTGACAAACATATATAGATGTGGTAATAACAGATCATAGCAGAATTGAAGACAAAATCATGGAAAGATTTATGGAATAATGTCTGAGATCCTATATCACTAAACATATCATGAAAGTTCTGCAGGTAAAAGAATTATATTACAACATTCTTGTTGAGTGATTTCAGTTCTGCTAAAACTGTCCAGGGCCCCAGCATATCTAGCTTTCCAGAAGGCCAAATCAAACACATATGGGTAGAAGGAAAAACCAGAGGTTTATTCTCAATGGCCAAAGAGGATGTCAACAGAGAAAGCATTCCGAAATATTGAAATAACACAATTGAAAATACAGAGCATCCAGCTAACAATCCAGCTAAGATCCACTCTGAGTGGCTCAGGACTCAGATGTCATCAATTGGGTTTTTGTTTGTTTTTTGTTTTGTTTTTGTGATAGCGGGAAATTCAATGAACTATCATTGGAGCATTTGAAGTATCAGTCTTTATTGATTCACCTTCAAGAGGGGCACAATCAGACAGGAATGTGGTGTAACAATCACCAATGACTCCATTATGGGCTTAACAAGTCGACTCTAGTGGACACAATAGGGTAAGTTCGAGTTACACAATGCTCGAAGATTATGACCATTTCAATATGTGATGCTGGCTTGAGACATGGGAGATGAGTGATTCCCACTAATATCTTAGATCAGTGGTTCTCAACCTGTGGTTCCCCAAGTGTTTTGGTCTACAACTCCCAGAAATCCTAGCCAGTTTACCAGCTGTTAGGGTTTCTGGGAGTTGGAGACCAAAATATCTGGGGATACACAGGTTGAGAACCACTGTCTTAGATGATATTAGGGAATCCAGGAAAGGGATCCAGAAACTCTGACACAAATCCATTAGGAGCTTCCTTCACATCTCCCAGCTCATTGTGAGGGGGGGGGGGTATGAAAATTTGTTTCTTGAGCTCTGGGTGTGTTGTGTAACATTCCAAAGGTGATTCATGAAAAAGGGTGAGTATGAGGCAAGAGCACACTGGCTATAAGTCCCAATGGAATTACATCTCATAATGAATATATTTTGTACATTTTATAATTTGAGTGTCTACTGTCATCATGCTCAGGATTGTTTTGCTGAAATACCTACCAACAAACACAACACATAGAGCTTCAGTAGCTGGTAGAGAAGTATCTAACTATATCTCCATAGCCAGAAACAGAATTACTATTTATTTGTTTATTTATTTACAGTATTTATATTCCGCCCTTCTCACCCCACAGGGGAATCAGGGTGGATTACAATGCACATATACATGGCAAACATTCAATGCCAGTTAGACATACAACATATATAGACAGACACAGAGGCAATTTAACATTCCAGCTGTGCCCAAGCTTTTCTGGCTTCATGGGGCATGCTCGATTCCGGCCACAGGGGGAACTGCCACTTCACCATCCATTGTGACACCAAGTCCTTTGATGGAGTACTTCTTCATTCTTCTACATGCTCCTGGAAGGTGTTATAGATTAACATCTGGTTAGTCCTCTTTTAGGGGATAGGCAATGAAATGCTATTCTGCCACAAAACTCTCAACTAACTCTCAGGTGGTCACCTTGAGCCAATAACAGCATCTCCTGGGATCTCATCAGATGCAGGGAAAGGAGCATCTTCTCCCCACTTCTCTCTGCTGCTAGAACAGAGTTCCAGAGAGCCCATCACATGACTCTGGGGAACTTCCGGCAGGACTCCGCAGGGGTTCATTCTGGCAGCAGAGAAAAGCTGAGCCCAAAGTGCCCCTGGAGGAGTTGGGTAAACACCTGACTCCTCATTCAAAGTTGAATCTGAAGTGGAAAATGATGTGGGAAGACAGAGAACAGGCCCCGGTGGGAGGGAACAGAGCCTCACAGTTCCCTTTTCTGTACCATGCTTTCCCCCGCTTTACTCCTACCCATCTGATGAGTTCCTTAACCTACTTCATGACATACTCCTCAGAATAAAAATAAGGTAGAAAAATAGCTCCAGGAGAGAAAAGTACTGTAATTAGAAGTGGAATGGTATTAGAAATTAATGGAATATAATTAGATATAGTTAGAAAAACATAATTGCCATAAACACATGCATTCCAATGACCTTTTAAAATGTCTCAGGCTACAGTTCCATACACTATTACCAAGACTTCACTGACACTTATTTTTTAGTGGATTGGTGAATGAGCATGTTGTTAAAACAAATGGAACATTGCTCTGCAGGGCAAAGAAACTTTCTCATAGTAAGAAGGCAGTAAAATTTCTCCTAGTATTTGACCTCTACAAGTTACAGCCTCTTTCTTGTGGCACTTCACAACTCTGGTAAGTATACACAGATTATTGTTGCATCAAAAGTAATGGAAAAGAAAGGGGGGAAATACAACTAAGCTTTAAATTATACATTTTATGCAAATCATTACAAATACCAAAAATCAGAAATGAAGGAAGACCAAGAATGTTTCTCTTCACGATGGAGCCTACTTTAGGAAGTAAGGGATGGGAAAGAATCTGTATGTTTCTGATGTCTGGGGTGCTATAATTCAAAGGAGAGCCCCTCAAAGAAAGCCTCACTTGACTACCAGCCCACTCTCTCTTCTTCCTCTGCAAGGTATGTTTATTCCATTGCTTACTCCAAGAAACACTTTGGATTCAACACAGCACAAAATGTTCAGTTTGAAAACTAGGGGAGACTGAGACATTTTAAAAGCCACTGAAAGAGCAAACAGGACATTTGGAGGGTTTGATTTTGATGGGAGTCTGCTTTTTGAGTTTTTGACAAAGAAATCTGATAGATTAGCAAAAACACATTTAAAAGCATAGGTTAGTCTCTGATGTCTTCAAACATCTACACACTGAATTGACACTCTAACACGACCATCAGCAGTTCCTTCTGTCCCCAGGGCTCTGTGTATGATTTTTTTCTGAGTCTGAAACTAAGGACCATAAGAAATAGATCAAAGATTCATCTAGGCCTGGAAGAGGCAGTCTTTCTTGATCACAAATACTGAACATAACAGTGGTTGGCAGCCTGTGTAATCCACTCACCCACTCTCAAATAGTCTTGCCCCCAAATAAAAACATTAAGTTGTTTGTCTGCAGGCTACACATTGCTTCCAGTTTCAGTCAATTTGGGGGCTTTATTTGGTGCTTATGTGGAGCAAAACTGTTGTGTTTGACTGCTCAGAAGGTGTCTTGGGGATCTTCAAGGGCCACATGCAGTCTTTTGGATGATATTTTGCCCACTCTTGCATTATGTGATTCAGTTTAACAACTCTGCTCCAAACAGCAGTGACTTTTATCTGGTTTGGTCCCTCTGGATCCTTTCGTGCTTAATGTTAAGGCATGTCTCTCCACTGATTTTTCTCACTCGATATTAAACAAAGAAACACACACATATACACAAGAGAAAAAGCTGAACACTTCTGAATATGTTTGAAGAATCTAACTATTACAATTGATAGAAGGTGAGAGGGAGCTGTTTACTATTATTCAATCCATTTTAACATAATACAATCTTGTAGTCTATAATCATAATTTAGAAGGTTTAAGCCAGTTAATTCCATCAGCTGCATACTAAAGGCAGACTTATTTTGAATTTACTGCAAATCAATTTTATCGAGCGAGTTTATAATAAAACCACAATACAGAAAGACATATATGTCTATGTTGGTGTTACCATCGGCCTGTTACAATGGAATAAGCAACACTATTACTTGAATTCTGCAGGTCACTGGATGCCATTTTAATGCTATTCCCCCCTCACTGAGCAACTCTATATGTGCCAGCCCTCATGATTACTAGATATAACAAAGAAACATGTTTTCATCAATCTTTCTTGAACTACTAGCTTCCATGAGTATACTGAAGCAAAGAAAACAAGTCATTCAATAGAATTTATTCAGTTATCTGTGTATAGCCTGCCTAATGATTTCCTGCTGTTTTACGAATTGTGTTATAAATGAGGCAAGAGTTCTTATACTTCTATACAATTTTTTTTTTGTACACAATTGTCAGTGTCATTGAAAACTGACACTGACTCCCTTGCTCTGCATTTCTTGATAGTGTAGTGTTTCTCTGTTAGTATATTATAATGGAATCAATGGCAGAGGGATATCAAACCCACCCTTACTCCATTAGTAAGGACTTGGTGTAGACTCATGGATTCCCTTACACATGGAGTAAGGGAGTTCATGAGTCTACACCAGGTCCTGTAGTTCAAAATATTTTATTGGAAGTTTCAACTGGTATTGCCCAAATTTATACCAACAGTAACTCCACCATCACAAGGACTGGAAAGGGCATTCTTATATCACAGCTTTTAGAAATCCTCCATCCTTTAAGGCCCATCCAGTAAACTTTCTCCTTGGGTTCTAAAATTCCAGATAGCTGAATTCAAGCTTCCTTCAATGGAAAATCAAGGTTTTTAGTTCTATACTCACCTGGAACTCTGTGTTGATTTCAGGCTCCCCGAGGCATGGTGATCACAAATACGACTTTGTTGAGCATGGGCCAAGCTAATTCCTTCTGCCTCTCCTGCTTCTTTTTCCGCCCTCTTAACAGCTGGCTAGTTTTTCCAAATGAGTTTTCTCCAGCTATACACTTTCCCAGGTGTGGCAAATTACCCTGCTGCAGCCTACAAATAGGTGAGATGCTTGCAGCTTCCTTAATATTGCTAGTTCTTCCGATTCCTCCTCATTGGTAGAGAAAGTTTTTCTATCTCTTCAGTTTTCTCCGGTGCATCACCATGGTGAGTCCCTCTAGCTCAGGCATGGGTAAACTCTGGCCCTCCAGGTGTTTTGGACTTCAATTCCCACAATTCCTAACAGCTGATAAGCTGGCTGGGATATAGTTTAAACCCTTGGAAAAAAAGCTTATCAATAGAGCAGGGCACTTGATCAGTCCCAATAGTATATGGAGGAAAGGGAAGTTGTGATGTTAGGAAATGCTGACATTAGATTCAACAGAAGCCAGCAGGAAGAATTCTAATTCTAGCTTCCTTTCTATGGATTCACTCCCACATTCACATACATCCCTCATGTGGGAGGTATAGGAAAATGTGCATCTACTTTTGTAGAAGTATGTGTCTCTATACCAGTGGTTCTCAACCTGGGGTCCCCAGATGTTTTGGCCTTCAACTCCCAGAAATCCTAACAGCTGGTAAACCAGCTGGGATTTCTGGGAGTTGTAGGCCAAAAACATCTGGGGACCCCAGGTTGAGAACCACTGCTCTATACAGTAATAAAGGTTGACACCACTAATTAGTGTTTTCTGGTGTGAACCTTCTTTGTATTGTCTACTCTGTAGGTTTGTGATGCACAAATTGATGCTCTCAGGAATGATACATCCCTCCAGATATTAGTAAAGGTTTTCCCTTGACATTAATTAAGTCTAGTTGAGTCTGACTCTGAGGGGTGGTGCTCATCTTCACTTCTAAGCTGAAGGGCCAGCGTTGTCTGTAGACACCTCCTAGGTCATGTGGCTGGCATTACTACATGGAGCACCATTACTTTATTGCTGAAGTGATACCTATTGATCTATTCCTATTTGATTATTTTCAAATGGCTAGATTGGCAGAAGCTGGGGCTAACACCGGGAGCTCACCCCATCCTGCAGATTCCAACCACCGATTTTCTGGTCAGCAAGTTCTGCAGTTTAACCTGCTATGATATTATTGGACTCTAATTCCCAACTTTCCTTATCATTGTGAGGATGTAAGAAATTGCTGTTGTTGTGTGCCTTCAAGGCATTTCCGACCCATGGTGACCCTAAGGCAAACACAAGGTTTTCTTAGCAATATTTATTTTTTCTGGTGCTGAGAGATTGTCACTTGACTAAAGTTAGCCAGCAAGTTTCCATAGCAGAGTAGGGATTCGAAATGAGTTCTCCAGAGTCATAGTCAAATGTTCAGGCTACTCAACCAGACTGATTCTCATTTTACATAACTAATATTTCCTTTTGTAGCAAGGTACTCAGAGATGTGGTATTTGGTCAACCTCAGAAATTCTTGTAGGTTTATTTGAATAGATTATCTGAACACATTTCAGTCTGGTTTTAAGATAAGATATGGTAACAAAGCAGATTCAGTTGCTCTAGTTGATGTCTGTCTTTTGGGTGAACCATGGGGGAGTACTACCCCATTGATTCTTCTAAATCTCTGGGGTTTCATCTCATCCACCCATGCAATTTCACATCTACATGTGACGTTATTGGAATATTAGGGGATGAATACTATCAGTATGTTGACAATCACTCAGCTCTGTTTCTCCTTCTCATGATAGGTAGGATTGTGTTGGAGCAAATTCTAGAGGCTGAAATAGGAATGCAGTAAACTGAAGCACAGCTATAATAAGATTGATGTTGTGCCACACAGTAATCACAGCTTGCTCACACTCTAAGTATCATGGCTCCATCCTGTAGCATCTGCGATTTGTATTTTGGGAAGATATTGAATATTATGTATTAGAGAGCTCTCCAAATAGAATTCACCCAGTTGGAAGCCTAACTCTCTTAGAATTTTTGAATGTTTTAAAAACTTCCCTGCCTATGAGCTGGCATTTACACTGAGTCAGAATCACATATGGATAAAGAGGCGGGTTTACACATTTTAAGTTCATGTCAGGAACAAATTGCGCAGAGGAGCAATGAATCAGGCAACTATTCTGTATTCCCACTACTCAATGATTCCCATGTAATTGTGTTCAAGGACACATCGATCTTCTAATGGGAGAAGACATCCTCTTAGAAATTCTGAGCTATTTGGGGCCTACAAATTCCAGAACTGTATAGGATTAAGCCATTACACTGATATCAAACTGATAACTCTGTAATGTAGAGTTTCCTGTAAGTATAGCTTGATGTGGAATTTGGCAGAATGGGCTGAAATTGTGGGTTTGTTCGTATGTAAGAGAAAGTCTTCCACTTATCTTAGGACCTCTTCAGATGCAACATATCTGTTTCCTGCAGATAGAATCATGGTCTTTTTTTGTTCTTCATAGAAAAATCTGTACTTCAGGTACAGAAAACTTTATAAATATACTTTCTTAGTTCCTTCTGAATGTATGAATTTCATAGTCTACACAAAAAAGCAGATGACATTCTTCTTACTAACTGGGATATCAAATACTACTGAATTTGATTAAATGCCTGCACTTCACATTATGTAAATATTCCACTGCTCAGGAAAATATCAATGCACAGTTACAGGAGAGTGGTTGAAGTGGGATTTGGTAAATGCATTAGCATTGTCTGTTTCCTTAATCTTCTACTTAAACTTCAGCCCTTGCTTAATAGCATTTAGTTTTAGTTTGTGTTCAGACAAATCTTCTCAAAATGCACTTTTACATCAAACAATGCCTATTGGGAATTCATTTCCTTTTTCTGAACTCCACCAATTAGCTGTGGTGTAATTGTACAGTGACTTCACACAAAGACATGCTTCCAAACAACTAGAAATGCTTAGTCCTAAAATAATAATCTGGTACCTGAAATGACACAATAGGGGAGACAAGAATCGACTAAGCCATGAAGCTGATAACAAATGTAGCAATCTGATTGACTGACAAATCAGTGAGAGAATTGCAGATCACTTTGATACAGAGAGAAGTTATACAATCCATAAAAATGGCTTTATTACATCAACAAAATAATGAGCAGGCTTCCAGACCAATCAGAACTATTAATAAGTCTAGATGTAAAGTGGGTGGAGGTGAGGTTTGAAACATCAAGTCTGGTCTAGTAATTACCTTAAAAGAAAATATGTGACGAAGAGCTGGAGAATTGTTTGTTCAAAGAAATATGGTTGATGCTTCTTTCCAAAGCACAAACTAACAAGTTTTTGTTCAATGTACTTACTGAAAGCTTTAAAAACCGTATTGAATCAAAAGACCCTCTAATGTAGCTTCCCCAGCTTCGATTCTCTCTGTTCTGCAGTTTATTGATAAACTAGTATGGACAGTGGTCAGATATGATGGGAGTTATGGATCCAAGTTGGAGAAGGCTAATCCAATAATGTAAAAAATTGAGAAAGTTTTAAAAACCTGAAAGTTTCCCACCAAAACAGTGTATTTGGATCTATGATATTAATTGGACTGCTGTTTAAGTAGCATAGGGCCCTTCCACACAGCCCTATATCCCAGAATATCAAGGCAGAAAATCCCACATTATCTGAGTGTGGACTCAAGATAACCCAGTTCAAAGCAAATAATGTAGGATTTTCTGCCTTGATATTCGGGGATATAGGGCTGTGTGGAAGGACTCTTAGTGTCTTTGAAAACACTTGTCCAGATGGCTGAAGATACTAAATTATTCAAGATTATGAAATCCAAAAGCAAGCTTGAAGGAACTACTGACCATCTCTCCAAACTAAGTGATTACGCAAGAAAATGACAGGGGAAATTTAGTGTAAAAAAGTACAATGTAAATTGCCAATTGGAGCAAGAATTCTTAACCTGATTTTGATGAAGGCAGTAACAGACCAAAAGATCTTGTGGAAATAGTGGTTAGCTTCATGAAATTCTTGACTAAAGCACTGCAGCTGAAGAAGCTGGTTTCTCAGTACAAGTTCTAGGAAGGAAAATTAAATGGCAATTTCAAAAAGTCATTGAAGAAATCTTTGGTACTTCCATATCTGGAATACCAAGATATTTGGGACTTATGAACATTACAAAAGTCCAGCTCTCTTCAGCTGAAGTGGGCAAGGCAAATGGTTAAACATGATGAATATTAATAATAAATGACACTGAAACCACAACAATGTCTTTGCAGCCTAAGAGTAGCTTTACGTTAAGAACAAATCTTGAGTTAAAGGTTACCAGGTGAAATAAAAGACAGGGATCCTGTCCCTTTAAGTGCTGTGTAGAGAATTTTAGCAGGTGTGGGATGTCATGCAAGCAATGCCTGCTGACATCCCCTCTTGTATACAATCATTGAAGAGAAATGTGTTTTGCCCTTATTTCACCTGGCAACCCTTCTTGCATTTTATAGCAAAGGAGCATCAGGCAATCTTTACTGGAGATTCAAAGATAAGTGTCTGTGTGGCTTTCCCCCCTAAGATACAAACTGAACAAAATTAAACAGTCATTTGTATCTTAACTTTACCTGTCTATTAAAAAGAGTGTTTTATTCAGTAATTGCTGTAGTCTCCAAACGTGAGTATAAAACACTAAAAAGGTAATGTTACATTTATAACAATGGCCCAAGAGAGTATCTAAAAGAACACTAAAAGAGTCGATTATTGCAGACAAAACTAAAAATTCTGTTTCAAATCATTGCAGCCGATAGTCTCCAGGAAGGATAATGCTTGAGATCAGAACAAGAGTAAATTAAATGGCCGTGATACGAATAGAATTCTGCTCACTCAATACCTCCACAGATTTGAGCTTAGAGGACTAACCAAAAAGTGAGAGTAAGATTTTACATGGATTCTAGATAATATCCTCACTCTGGCAGAGACCCAGGATTGCATGCTTGAGAGACAGCATTCTTTATCATCCACATTTGGCTTACAGATGGAACTGTCAACATGGGACCATATGTGTAGACCCAACAAGCTGGTGTGGCTGATATTGAAAGTAATGATGTTGTCACTTGAGTGGAAATTATACATCGAAATAACTTGGAATGAAACTGTGGGGAAAGTGTGTTAAGTGCCCATGACACCATTTTAATGACACATTACTGAAGGCCAAATATGTGTGATAAACTATTTATGGGTCAGTTCAGACAAATCGTAACATGACTATTTAGATGACGTTAGGAGGAGTGAGAAGATGTTGCTTTCTACCATATAACTTGGTGTGGTCTATACAGATTAGCAGCACCTCTAAGCATTTCAGATATATAGAGATATGAGTGAGTAAATCTGGAAAAAGGCATGTTCTGAGATATTTTCCCAACTTTACATTTATTTGGGGTAATAAAGTAGGGATGTGGGTATCTGCATCCTCTACACATGGATGGATTGCTACTTCTTCAGCTGTTTCTATGCCTGGGTGGGACTAGCTGGAATTCAACAGATTAAGTTCAGTCACAGATCACCCAGCCCTGTCACATTGACGCAGGAACATGCAGAGTCAGTCCTCTGTATCCATGACTTCAAAATATTCCAAAAAGCAAAGCTTGATGTTACCGTTTTATTTAAGGGGGACCCACTGCAACACCATGACCTCATCAGATCAATAGTTACATGGAAATCAAATGATTCTGAATATCTATACTTTTTGATAGTAGTGTCAGGAGTGACTTGTGAAACTGCAACTCGCTTCTGGTGTGAGAGAATTGGCCATCTGCAAGGATGTTGCCCAGGGGACGCCCGGATGTTTTGATGTTTTATCATCCTTGTGGGAGGCTTCTCTCGTGTCCCCGCATGAGGAGCTGGAGCTGATAGAGGGAGCTCATCCGCACTCTCCCCGGATTCGAACCTGCGACCTGTCGGTCTTCAGTCCTGCCGGCACAGGGGTTTAACCCACTGCACCACCGGGGGCTCCGGAGTGAGCAGGTGAAAAAGCCTAAAGAATTCCTAGCCTTGTCTGGAAGTGATCTGTTAGTTTCACACTGAGTTCACAGGATCTGCTACAACAAAACCTGTAGCCAAATTAAGTACTAATAACATTCCCAGTATCTCCTCTTTCTCTGTTTTCCCTGTGCCATAATTACGTTTTACGCCCCATAAAGCAGGAATTTGTTCTCTCAAAAACCTCCATGAACACTGAGGAAGATTAAAATAAATAAACAGAAGCAGAAAATAATAAAGGTTCTAGTATAACTGTTTTAGCAATGCAAAAAAGGCCTTTCTCATTTTCTCTAAGTCTAGCGTTTATACATTTTCAAATCTTGATATTAAAATATGCAGAAATGGAAAAATATATACTCTCCAATGGTAATTTCTATAAAAAAAATGGATGATACCAATCAAATATAAAAACACAAAGCAGGGACACAGTAGAGCATGGTGGCTTTTATTGATGGTAGTATTAACAGTGGGGGTTTTGTATGTAAAAAGTTTAGCATCGTGAAACTAAAAAAAATGTCTCTGGTGGAATATATTTTGTCCTTCCTGCTTTTATCAGCCTTTGTTGTCAAGTGCCATCCTTCAGGCGAAGTGAGACATCTTGAGCACTGAAGAGAGCATCAAGAGGCTTTGCCACAACAAACACCTGAAGTGAGGAAAAAGAGAACAACATGAAGATCCTCATTTGCACTCCATCTGTTATCAATCACACACACAATCTGTTGACCACAAAACAGAAAGCAGACAATTGTTACATCTATTGTCAATCAACATTTGCATGTATCATATGGAAAACACTTGGTGAAGCAGACACTAGGATTTTTTGAATCTATTATATAAAGAAGCCAGTGTGTTTTTATGTGATTGAGTCTGTATTAGGATGGATGGGAATGCGACCCTATAGATGTTATTACACTATAATACCCAACATCCTTGCCTATTGGTTATTTTGTGATGGGAGAATGCAATTCTACTACATCTGGAAAATGCATGATTCCCACACTTGGCATGCACACAACATTTGTTGCAACTCTCTAGTAAATAATATCTCTCTTGTAATAAGCTAAAACTTTTTATTTATTTATAAAACTCATATTCTATAGATTGCAAGCACTTGTTAAGAAACATGGAGAGGAGAAAGAACCTGAAAAAAATGGCACCCAAGGTGGCTGTTCCTTATTATATAGAGCAGTGTTTCTCAAACTGTGCTCCTCCAGGTGCTTTGGACTCCAGCTCCCAGAAATCCCAGCCATCTTACCTGCTGTTAGGAATTGTGGGAGCTGAACTCCAAAACATCTGGGGGAGCACAGTTTGAGAAACACTGAAATAGAGGAATCATCAGAGCCATTTATGCTACAAGTTACAAACCTCAGCAGCTTCATGAAGCCAGTCGTTCAACTAGTCTGCTCCACCTGACTTGTATGTTAACTGAACTAGCAATGTAAAATTATTAATAATGATGATGATGATGATGATGATAATAATAATAATAAAGCATTACTTGTTTAAACATGAGCTGCAACCAAACTTTGCTAGCCAACCACAAAAAATATGTCATCCCTTTCTTATGGGTGATGTTTCCTAGTCTAGTGTTTATGGCATTGAATGTTTGCCGATAGTTGTTGTGAACAGTCCTGAGTTCCCTTGGGGAGATAGGGCAGGATATAAATAAAGTATTACTATTATTATTGCTCTATGTTCTTCTACAAGGAGATTGCTTTGTTCTTACCTCTTTCAATGTGCATAGTTGTTCAGTATCTCCCTCATGAAGCTGGCACTTAAGTGTTTTTTCAAACCCAATCATAGGCAAAAATCATGTTGCCTTCAGTATTTGATTTAAGATTGCATGTATACAGTTACATTTCATACACAGTACATTTCTGTACTGTTTTTGGAAGAATATGCCTAGGAGCCAAAGCTATATTCAAATTATTAGAATTAGCAAAACCATAATATAACCTCAAATGCCACTATTAGTGTACTATGTTCTTGTGCTTAAGCTTCCAATTGGCATAAAAACCAGTTATGCATCTTTAATTTTTTTCTCAAGAAACAATTGAAAGAAAATATCGATTATTTATTTTTAAGAGAAGTACTGAATACTGCCAAGGGCAATTGATATTCTAACCAGAGAAAACAAAGGGAAAACAAGAGGATACAAGTCAAGAAATGTAACACCATCCTATGCTGGCGCTGTCTGGTAAATTCTTTATGTGATCAGCCCTTAGAATGCTACAAATGGATTTTAATTGTGGCAATGCAACTAATTTTCAATGATGGGGTTAAACTCCACATGAATACTATATGAAGCGGATTAATGTAACACCACAATAATGCTGCCACAAATGAACCGTACTCACATAAGGCATCTTGCCAGCCATCTGTTGAAATCCCGAAGTCTTACTATGAGACTGTGAAAGAGGCACAGCGACGAAATACAAAAAATGATAGACAAATGCTGCTAATAAAGTCATTTATTGAGAAACAAAAGTGATATTTCCCTTTAAAATGAATTCCAATTGCCTATTTCAGTCTGTTGTGCTTTTCCAGCATTGTACAGTAATATATTTCTAAAACTTATAGAAGAAAGCGGGGGGAAAGGTGTTAAAATTGCCCCACTCTTGTGTCTGTAGTGTGCAGGACAAGGCAGCACCACTATCTCTGAGCATACTAAAGTTTTTGTATTATTTTATTTATTTACTTTATTTATATACCGCTTTTCTCAGCCCTCAGGCAACTCAAAGCGGTGTCAGGCGACTCAATGCTATACATAAAACCCTGAACCCACTTCATTTATTGTGGTGGAAAGCAGCCTTAGACTAAAAATAGCTTATAAAAAGATAAAGAGAAATTGCAGCATTCCTAAAAATGTTTTTCACTCCTTTTAACATTTTTTTGGGGGGGGGGGGGATGATCTATTTTAAAAACTGAGGAGTATGCAAAGCCACCACTTTGAGGTTATATATGGAGATGGAAGAAATTTTCAAATATATTTGACAAAAAAATGTTGGAAAATATGTTTTTCAATTTTGAACAAATCCTGAACTGATTAAGGTCTTTGACAATAAATAGTCACATAAGAATTCGGCACAGGATGTTTTCTGAGTTGATGAAAACCTTCAAGGTCCAGGACACATTTTATGGAAAAATCACATTTGAAATTTTGCGTGCAACAAAAGCATTTTCTGTAGAGAACAGAAATATTATTTTCTACACAGAATATGTGCATATGGGGACTTATTCTGAGAAAAATTAACACCTGATTGTTTTTAGCAGAAAACAGTATTTCTGGTGTAGGAAGCAGTGTTTTGCACATTAAAAAATTAGTGTTTCCTGAGCAAAAAATGCTATTTCCCACACAAAATGCGTGCGAATTTTGCACAAGCTGAGTTCCCAAGTCCAAATAATTTTAAAAATCCAGTCTAACAACTATCTCAAAATAAGGAGAAAATTGATAAAGAATTCTCATTTCCTCCTTTGACAAGAAAGGTAGTGAAGAATTCTAAACCAAATCCACAGATTTACTTTACCCATTCTTAACTTTAAAGTCATATCTTGTTTTCTCAAGTATTTGTAGTCTACACTGTCTAAAATAAGTAAGTGAGCTGCCCTAAAATTGATTCTGTTATTGCTTCTTATTGACAAATCTGTGGTGGTCAACTTTTTGGAAAGCATGCCTCAAGGCATTTATACCACAGTAGATATAATGCCCATTTGTGCCTTGGTTTTCTCTCCTGTCTGCTGAAAAGTGAAAAAATGCAAACCTGATTATTATGTCAAACAGGTTAGCAATCTTATGATTCCTATCACAATATATCACAGACTCTTACTATGTTTCCCATTTATGTTATTCACATGGCCTATTGACCTTACATGTTATGGAAAATATTGGTCTTTGTAAAAACTTAAGACAGCCTTTTTTCCGAGTCTGTCTGTATAGGTAATACATTTTAAACTGTCATAATTGTAGCCCCATTCATTTAGGTTTCTAGATAAATATGAACATCAAGCAAGTTCCAAAGAAGACCAAGAAATTATTAATTTTATTGTAGAAAATTACAAAATAATTTCAGAATAATTCTCACAACAAATATCAAAACCTTTCATTTTTAAAAAAGCTCCTAATCACTATTTTACCTTTTATCAGTTCCTTGCTCTTGGAGGCTGATAAAATTGTTGAGTCGGCCGTGTTGATCGCCGAGGTTGTCCATCTCCACCTCTGCGGAATTCTAAAGTTTGTTCATAACCCATTTCTTCCTCATCCTGTAGATAAAACAGATGACTCGGACATGAGCATTGTCAAAATTATCTATCCATTGTCCATATCAAAGCTTTTAAACTGTGGGATCAAGTCACTAAATGTGGAGGGTCATGAAACATTTTGCAACAGCAAAAAAATTCTGAACATTCAATGACAAAAACGATTTGTGTTTTAGACATTTACATGAAACTGTTAGCCACAATGTGCAGTGTGTACAGCTGCATTTCGTAAAAAGGGAAAGTCATGCCTTGTTTAGCAAGTTTTGCAAATACTGATTTTGTTTGATAGCTATCATTTTTGTTTCTGAAATATTTGCGTTTCAAATTTTGATTATAAAAAAAATAAGTTGGGTTTATAAACCATACTCAACTGAAATAAAAAAAGTCTGTCATCTGCCATTAAAAGTTCAAGAAGAATTTGCTAAGTTATCAAATGACACAGGTTTAAAACTATAGTTTACTAAGAAATCATTAAATGAAATTCCTCTTGGGATTTTGAGAGAATTTCCAGTAATTTCTGAAATAGTCCTAAACATATCACTGCCATTTTGTACTGTACATTTATGCAAAGTGCCATTCTTAGCACTGACGATTAGAAAATCAAAATATCA
Organism: Anolis sagrei; assembly: GCF_037176765.1. Classification (NCBI taxonomy): domain Eukaryota; kingdom Metazoa; phylum Chordata; class Lepidosauria; order Squamata; family Anolidae; genus Anolis; species Anolis sagrei. The sequence continues at coordinate 136,588,108 of NC_090023.1, forward strand.
AACTCCGAAAACTGTTGAAGATGCTCTACGTCCTATCATACCAAATACTCCATCAAGATTTATTTTTTAATGTAAAAATAAACAAGCACATCCATCTTATTGGTATGGAAATTTCCTTTCATCTTTAATAAATGGTAAAATTATATGTATGCCGCCCTGAGCTTCTCCAGGGAGATAGGGTTATAAATAAAGTTTATTCTTATTATTATACCAAACAACTGTTTCAAAATATTTTGTTATGATTTACTATCAGTAAATGTTTGATTTGTATGTGTGTGTGTATGTATGTGTGTGTGTGTGTATATATATATATAATACATATACATCTGGGTTGCATTAAAAAATCTCAGTTAAAAAGATGGAAAAAAGAGTGGAAAGGTTTAGGAAGCCCTGGTTGTATATACTCAACACTTTGCTGTATAGAATTACTCATCTAAAATGACTATTATAATAGCAATGCGAAGAAAAGGAAGTGGCACTATTTCTTCCTTTGCTTTTTTAGAAAACAAAAGTGCATTTTTTCCTGCAAAGGTAACTAATGGAAACTTCAAAGATGAAAAGCATAGTATTGAAGTGACAATTGCTCAACATCAATTTCTTTAAAAAAATAACAATTGGTTAATATCTTAGCAATTTAGATATTTAAAGGGCAAACAGTTACATCTCAAGTGTCTGAAGGAAAGGGAGTACAATTTTAAAAGATGGAACATCAGAAATATAAGGAGAATGGTGACAGAAAAATAATATTAGTAGTCTTTCTGGAGGATTTTTTCCCCCTGCAGAATGTATGTCTAAACATAAAGCATTCAAGAGAATGGAAATGGCTATGTGAAAATTGTCATTTCTAATATGGGTCTGTTCTGCCCTTCTCTGAAGTCATTAGTGGTAAGTATTTAACATAGTGTAGAAGTTAGTGATGAACTAATTGAAATATTTGAAAAACCACATCTCCTTGTACAAGCCAGCATGAGTGCTGTGGTCTGTGGAGGAGGCCTTCCTCTCAGTTCCATCCCCATCCCAAATATGGCTGGTGAGAACGAGAGAGGGGGCCTTCGCCATGATCGCTCCCCTGCTCTGGAATTCTCTCCCTAAAGAATTTAAAAAAATGTCCCCTCTCTCTTCTCCTTTAAAAAACTTTTAAAACATATCTATGTGCTTTAGCTTATGGAGAAGAGGACTAAGTACACCTTATATACACCACACCTTGTTGTGCTGAACATCTGCCTGAATGGAGTTTTAAAAGACAGGTCACAGAGGCCTGAATTGCTGTAAGAAGATTCTCAAGGTCTTGAGCTTGGGAAAGACTTTGTGTTGCAGTTCTCTGATCAGTTATCTAAGAATGAAGTTGATTTCAAGCTCCTAGGTGCAAAAGTTAATGAGGGGAGTGAAGATTTGAACAGGAAAAGATGTTTCAGTAAATAGACAGTCTGTACAACAATTAAGACAATGGGCTAGACTCCAACAGAAGTTGGATGCAAAACCGAAATTAAGAAAGAACCTGTTCTGTTCCTAGCTGTTTGGGAATTAGGGCAGGTTTTATAAGTGACTAGTGAGAAATATTGCTTCAATTGAAGCAACATTGGATTAACGTCAAGTTCCCAGTGTCAAGGTCTACCTAACTCATGGTTATTCTATGGAATATGCCTCTGTTCTGTTCATGGATTCAAGTGCCTTTGCTCCTGTTTTATTTATGAATTCAAGTGCCTAGTTTCATGGATGTCACTGGACTCTTTGTTCCTGTTTCCTTTTACATCAATTGGATGACATTTTTTAAACTGTGGATTACTTTTTACTGCTTTGGGCTTCTTATAATTTTAAATAATCTGCTTGCTGATTTTCCCAGTTGGTGTGGTGTATAAAGTCAGAGGTGACACCACCCTGAGATAGGGAGGGCTATTAATAAAGTATTATCCTTATTATTATTAACTAGGATGGACTACATTGGGGTTCAATTTTTTGCAGAACTACAAAGCCCACTGAGCTACAATATTCTGTCTACTCTCTCCCAACCATATGGTTGCTGTAAGAATACATGGATAGAAGATGCCATGCATTGTCTTGAAATTTTAAGTATTTTAAGTGGACAAATTTAGTTATGTGGAGCTTTTGTTGATATTAGTTACTTCAAAGAATAATGAGTGATTTGTATCACTAGAGCCCTTTAAAAACTGCATTCTTCTGGGGGGGGGGGGAATCTATAAAGGAGGCAGCATCACCCAAAATGGAAAATATTGATAGATGTAGATTTCGACTGCTAATGAAAGTTAACCATAAATTGGTTTTAAAAAATTCTTGTTGAATTTGAGATTTTTTAAATGAGGATAGAAAGAATCTTGTGGAATCTTTGTAGAAAATGTACCAGAGCAACACAAGCTTCAGTTATATCTCTAGATTGTTGTCAAGTGTTCCACACAGGCCTGCCTTTGAAGAACATTCCAAATCAGAGTTGGTCCAAAATATAGGAGGCAGGCATTGACTGAATTTGTTTCTGGTTCAAATGTCTAAGTGAAAGTGATTTTTAAGAAGGCTATAATTTGGAGCAAAGTCAACTAAAAAAACTGTTTTCTTTTATATGAATTTGCCCACTAATGAGTATCAGAGGCCCTCCTATGTTCCTGCATTCCAAATATGTCTATTTTTAAATGGCTTCCCATAAGCTGATCATAACTTTTTTAAAAAATAAAGAACTTAAGGTCTTGGATGTTTCCTTTAGAAGTGACTTGTACTGTATTAATACTGGTTTATATATGGTGAAAATATCGTTCACAATTATCCATGGTGTTTTAAAAATCTCCCTCTAATTTTTTAATGGCTGCTGTTGTCTACATTTCTAACTTTATTTATTGTGTTTGCATGTATTGCTACATGAAAGGTGGATTGTATTTTAAATGCATGAATGAATAAATACTGCTTTTTGGATGAAGTAGAGTGCAGAAAATTCTTCACAAAGTGTTAAGGCATCTTCATATAACAATTGGGAGAAATACAAAGATTAGTAGAGTTAGTAGAGTTTCCAAGGTCTAAGATATATGCTAATATTTGTGCTTTGTTTTTCTTAGAACCAATTAGTGTCATGTGGAGGCTGTCACCAGACTAACAACCTGACAAAATGGTAGGATACTGCTGCAGTTATGTCATTGAATATGCCATACAGCTGAACATCCTTCTAGACTTCCCATGCCAACACACAAATTAATTGTCTGATGCATTCTGATTTATACATGGTCCTGGCAGAACTGATGGGGAGGATCCCAAAGCAGAGCTGCTGTTATCAGCTACTAGTTAAGCAGGCTCTTGGATAATACATAGAGCCTAGAGAAATAACACCATAGTGAGTAAATCATCAGTTCCTTGCTGTAAAATAAACATCAGCTCAACTTGAAAATCCATTTACACAATACAGCTTCAAATATGTTCCCAAAAGGATCTCAAAAATTATGTGTTGGTATATGCATCATTAAAATCTTCTTGCCCTTCCTTTAAGATGTTCAATCATAAATCCAAGTTAGTAAGAAAAGAGGAAACTACTACATTACAGATGGATTGATTCAATGGAGGAAGTCAGGGCACTGAGTTGGCAAGACCTGAGCAGGGCTGTTGATGATCAAGGCTCATAACTTGAAGCAAGCAACAAAAACTCCTGTAGTCTAATGTGGGAGAATAAAATGTCAAATTCTGATAAATGAATGTACTGCTTAAGACACCAGGTTCACACAGTTACCCAATCAGTGACTGTCATGTATTAGCTGAATAAGAACCCTGCCAACTCATTAATATACAGAGAACATTGTATATCCCGTTGTTCTTCTTCATGGGTACCCAATTTGAGTTATTGTTTCCCTAAAATGGGCAAAAAGGGGAAATTGTGAATTCGGTGGTTCCATGCCATAGCCAAATTATGCAATGATACAGTATAAACACTGCAGTCACTCATAATTGTCTGAGCTGGGCTTGTTTTCTAAAATGTAACAGAGTAAAATCATCAAGTCAGTACATATTTTTAAACCCAATATATTTCAGACCCAATCGTAATGGTTGAAATATCACAGGTAGAACAAATATATAGTACTGGATCCCAAACAGGCTCGTGATGAAAGAAGTCTTTCAATATTGTAATTCTTTTTAATGCAATTGTAAATGCTAAATTTGAAAAATACAATAAAAAGTTATACCATACACAGTTCTTTTCACAAATTTAATATACCCCCTCAATTCAGTTGTTACTCAGTTTTGGTTAAGTATGGAAGCTGATGTTCCAGTACATTTTCTTTTAGTGCTTTTCAACTAATCAGTCATATACAGAGTGTTTCAAAATGATGGACCCAATTTCAAATCAGTATTTCACAATGTTACAATTACACAAAAAGTTAGACAGTTTAATGAGTCATCATCTTATCAAGTTTTACTGAACATTTTAGCCGGAAACAAATCTAAAACATAACTCTGTAAATACGTCACATTTGGATTTAGAATGCCAATTTCCTATAAAACCTGCATTTTAAAAAAATTATCCTTAATTTTGAGGTCTTGTAAAATCAACCTTCAAGAATGGAAGGGCTCTATTCCATCCCGTTTGGTGGGATTCACCTGCAATACAGTTCACTTCACCCAGTAGAAGACCTCCTACTTTGTAGGGTTTTCAGTGGTTGTGGGCAAAAGATAGCAAAGAGCTATTGTGGGTGGAGGTAGCAAAGGTGTCTATTTCTAGCAATCCGGTTTTACATACATGACTATTTGTTGTGAAAGAGACCACAAAAAGATACCATTTGCTTTCACATTGTCATTATAGACTCAGGTAAGTCATATGTGTGGGGGAAAAGCAATTGTGCTAAAATAAGAATGCACAAGAAAAGAGATGCCGAAGTATCTCCTGCTTTTGCATGGACCTACATGCTTTACATACTGTAACATTAGTAAGCCCCTTCACATCATTTTTTAAAAAATAGTTATTCAAGAAAAAAAGAGCAAAGGCTGGAATAACAAGGATATCTATTTCTACCTCCACACCTGTTTCTATTTTTATCTCAAAGCCAAACTCAGTTGGTATAACATAAAACATCTCAAGTGGAAGACTGCTTTCCTTTAAAATGAATGCTTTTTTTTAAAAAAAACCAGAAAGCTTATTCTCCAGATGCTGTACAAACCATTCCAGTAACTATCAACCTATTAATATGAATTTAAATTCAAACTTGATGTTTAATCCTCCCATCTGCTTCCTTCAATTTATTTTAAATTAAAGTGCAACCTGTTAGAAAGATCAAAAGCAATGAAAGAAAACTAGACTGGGAAAAAAAGAGATGAAAACATACAGGTCAGGCAACCAAGCTCTGTTACTTGTGTTTTAACTGCCTTTTGTTCCTTTGCTATCACAGACCAAAAAAGGTAGGGCATATTTATTTGAGCTCAAAGACCACCTTTTTCTCCCAGGAAACAAAGCACTTAGTGAAGGCAGAAAAGGGGAAAGAAAGTTTACTTTCTTCAATTAAGGTACTTCAGATATACTGACTTGGGTTGTGATGTAAGCATTGTCCTAGTATTTGAATGGGAACTATGCATAGTAGGCTCTCAGACTATGCTTAATGAAATGCTCTAGCCAAGTGGTTCTCAACCTGTGGGTCCCTAGATGTTTTGGCCTACAACTCCCAGAAATCTCAGCCAGTTTACCAGATGTTAGGATTTCTGGGAGTTAAAGGCCAAAACATCTGGGGACCCACAAGTTGAGAACCACTGCTCAATGTTATAGGTTTATGGGAGGGGAGATGTTGGAGGGTGGATGTTGGAAGTTGAGAACCACTGCTCCAGCCTACACCAAATGAGGGACATGGTGCCAGAAGGACTCTCAGCCTACATCAAATGAAACGTCCTTTTAGTCCCTTTTCGTTTGTGATCACAAAATCTTTCATATACCTTTCAAACTGTCAGGACCACCTCAGAGTATTCCTTGTCAAAGAAATTCCTATAAAATTCATTGTGTCAGCATAAGTTGACAAGGGACTTGAAAGCATGGACACGTTTCATCTTTGAACTCTTACATATAACATTTGCACCTAAAAATGGATCAGATATAAATTGACTTAATGTCACTGTAAGTATAAGAAAGGCACCAGCATCTCACACCATGGATTGAGTTCTGGCTCCCTAGGGCGGCTGTGGACTTGACCTAATGATGGCATAAAACCTGTGCCTACATCAGTCCGAATCCTGCTTAGAGCAACTCATAACCTTTCAGATATTTTCATCTACAATTTCCATGAACCTGAGACAGCACAGAAAAGGGCCAGCTATTGGAAATAGTAGAAACAAATGTCCAGTCTTCTACGCATACTCTTCATAGTGAGTGAATATATTATTATTTTCAACCTGTTCCAACCCATAGGGAGACATGGCTGCATGTCTCTCTGACTTTTACGGCATTTTATACATTTGGTCGATTTTAGCAGCACCAATAGATAGAACCTAGGCCTCCATACTGCTGTCATTCTTTGGGTCAATTTATGTTCAGTCCCAGTTACTAGCTGAAAAAAATTAAGGAAAGGTTGACTTGGTGAATTGCCATTATGAAAATGCCAATTTTCATTTGAAAAATATTCTGATCAGCCATGGGACATCCTCTTTGTTTCATATGTTCAAGGGTTGCCGCATAAACATTATTTTGGTCTCTCTTATCATCTTCTGTTTGTTTGAGCATTAGGACCTTTCTTTAGGCTCTGGTCTCTATGTAAGTGAGATGAGAAAAACAGCTGGGCAAAAGGCGCAATAACGTCAATAAAAATTGTGAATGACAGAATAGAAAAAGTAAAATAACACTGAATAATTTAGGGAATAGTTAGAACTTACAGTAGTGGAACTTTATGTGATTATGAGTACAATCATACATATGGGTTATATGTCTGTACAGAATATTTCAGAAGTTTCTAAAGACAGCAAACAAATTTTAGCAGGAATCTCTCCCCAAACCCTCAGTCCACATGCTTGGCATCGTATCTAACTAAACAACCAACAGAGCAAGCATAATGACATCTGAAGCACGGAAGGGATAGATTGTGTAACTGTACAGATATCTACTAAAAAACCACAGGAACAAGTACACAATCTGATTTCCTTCTTTGTAATCTCCATGCAGTCGTACACAGAGGAAAACACACTGACTTACCTGAATATGGAAGAGATAGTGCTATGCAGTCATAACACACAGCTGAAAGAAGCAAATGCCTAAACCAAAACATCTACTGTATGGTTCAAATGAAATTGGATGATTGCAAGACTTGTGATCTAATAGCAGCCCAGCCCAGCTCAAGGACATAGAATTCACACAGAAAGGCTGTGTAGAATGCATAAAGTTATCTGATGACAACAGGTAATGACAGAGCTTGATACTTCATGATCGGCAATGCAAAAACTGATGAATTAATGTCAGAAGCCTCTTCTTGGGAACTTTGTAACAAATAAAAAGATGAGGACCACACAATATGTCAGTCCTGTCAACAGAAAGCAGAGCATTCCAGATGCAGGCTTTAATAAAGCCTCTTGACAATGTAATTATGACTCCTTCCTCAGATAAGTGAACATAGGGAATACCAAGTTTTCAAATTTTATTACTTGTAATAATTAGCTCTTATTTGAAAGAGCAGAAAAACAGAGGAAACCAAGCCATTGACTGTTCAGTTATCTTGATCTGTTTGAACAAGAAAACTCATAAGACTGGAAGTTGAACCTTTATCATAACTTTCTGTCTTCAGTCCTTTGCACTCAGAAAGAGAACTAAAATATTTTCTCCAATGGACAGGATTCCTAATTTATAATTCAGGAATTATATGTGAGAGGAAGCCACAGGGAGGAGGGAGCAAGCTTGTTTTCTGCTTCCCTGGAGACTAGGACACGGAACAATGGCTTCAAACTACAAGAGAGGAGATTCCATCTGAACATGAGGAAGAACTTCCTGACTGTGAGAGCCGTTCAGCAGTGGAACTCTCTGCCCCGGAGTGTGGTGGAGGCTCCTTCTTTGGAAGCTTTTAAACAGAGGCTGGATGGCCATCTGTCAGGGGTGATTTGAATGCAATATTCCTGCTTCTTGGCAGGGGGTTGGACTGGATGGCCCATGAGGTCTCTTCCAACTCTTTGATTCTATGATTCTATGATTCAGGCTCACAAATGGAATGCTTGCCAAGTTGAAGCTTCCATTTGAGCTTAATGAAGAAGATTCTTGGTTAAATGTTCAATGGGTTCAAGATCCTGTTCAAGACAAATGACCTATATGTTTAGTTGCTCACTTGGGGTTTTCTAGTAGTTGTTTCAAATGTGGAGTTGTGAAAGTTTGTCAACCACTTCTAAGACTTAACTGCTTTTGTACTGAGGGGTGATGGGGGAGTACTTGTGTAAGGGAGAGGGTTCAAACATATTAAAAGTAGAAGAGAGAAAACCAGAAATATCACAGAATAGTCAGAAGTTTACTTTAAACATGAAGAAGTCTGAATCTGATACAAGATGTGTTTGTGTAAGAGCTGTGATATAAAATCACTTGTTAAAGAGAAGTTTGGTCATCAACTTATACAAATCTTGACAATGATAGGAGCCATGTGATAACTATTCTGAATGATGTCTTCAATAAAATTGAGCTTACTGGATAGAGTGTTTAGGACTGCAATTCTGAATTATTCAGTTTCATTGATTTCATCACACTTGACCTGCAAGGCACTCAAACATGCACAAAATAAATATGCAAGGGGGGATGATTAGTATGTCAGCTTCACATCTTCTCTCTGTTGCCATCCCATAACTATATACACATGGAGGGAAATTTTCATTACACACAGAGAAATTCACAAACAATCCTAAATTGTTATACTTGCTTATCACATACAGTTACACTGAGCCTTGACATCCAATGCATACCAAGATTGCATTGTGATGAGGGACTAAATAGCACTTTAGAAAGAAAAAGTTGTAAATTTTGAACTTCTCCCAAAAGAGCAGTTGGATTCTTGATCCCATACTATCTTGCTTATTTTTTGCAAAATATGATGACCACACTAGATGGTCCAAACCCAGCATGAGATCTTGGGTGGCTGTAAAACATTTGGCATATAAAGCCCTGATTATGAGTTTTATTTCAGATAACAATCCTTGCATTTGTGAGAACACTTGTAAATGTAAAATAGAGTGGTAACCAAGGCCCCAGTGGATTACAGCCATCACTGTAGGTATATATTCAGGGAACATAACATTTATAAAATCAGAACAAGATTCTTGGTCAGGAAGTTTATTCCCAGCTAGAACATTGGGAGAGGAGGAGGAAAGTATACTGTAACATAAGTGAAAGCTGAAGTCACTTGTTTTGGGAGTTTCCAGTCACTGGTCGTGTCAATGGTCCTAATAAGGAGTTGAAAACTGGGAGACAGAAAATATGCAAAGACCCTAGATGAGTAAAAATTAATTGAATCTACCTGATGGTGTCAAATGAAACTTCACTAGACTAACAGAGGCCCAGTTTCAGATTCACTAGACTAACAGAGGCCCAGTTTCAGATTCTCAGAATGCAGCAAAAACATGACTGGCCTGCTGATGGTATGAGATGTGATGAGTAGTCTGTCAACTTTCTATAGAAAAGCTCAAATTCAAGATCATGGAAGTTTACAGTAAGAGGCAATAAACTTTCTGAGTGCACTAGTGTCATATGCAGTGCAAAAAGCCAGACTGTGAGTTGCAATCAAGTCTTTCAGAATAAAGCGGAAAGAGCAGCAATACCAAGGGCAGGTGGCCTCATAAAATATGACTCCATCCAATCTACAGATAAAAATATATTTGTGATTTGTAGGAGCTGCAAGATGATGAATAATTTCTCATTCTGAATTTCCCTAGCCTTACGTAACCAGAAAGTCCAGATTTGGCTGAAGACCTTTTCTTTCTTGAGAACTCTGATGAACTCTTACAACCCCAAAATCTCAGAGTCATAGATCCATTAACATCTTTAGGATAAGGATTGGATCTTATTTTCCACAGCCAACAAAGCCACTAAATGGAAATCCACCTAGTCAAACTCAGTCAGGTACCTACATAAATGACCAGTGGGTCTGAGGTAGTGGCATGTTGCACGTAACTGAAATACTAAAGTTTTTTTCCCAAACACTGGTAAGTGTAGCTCCTGAATGACAGAAATCAAACCCGATATGTGATGATTGTAGTGAAGTGTGCTGTATTGCAATAGCTGGACAACTGGATCCGTCTTGACCCCAAGTGAAGATAGCTATTAAACTGACAGCTTGATTGATGAAAGTGATTCTAGTAATCGGAATAACCAGCATGAGAAAAGTCTCACTATGGCCAAGATTTTTGGGAGAAAGGATGCTACTAGATTATACCTAAAGAGAGAAACACAAACTATGCTTTCAATAAATTACACTTGCAGTAAATGGAATATATTTATCAACAATCCTAAATTGCTGGACATTTTTATCAGGAATGTTATTTCCTTTAGTGTTTAAAGTATACTCTGAAAGCACCACTGACCAAAAATATATTGCTTCAAAGAGTTGCAAGAAGACAGAAGAACCTCCAGCCCCTAAGAATTCATAAACACTTTGACCTGTTCTCAATCTGGGAACCAGGCTCCTTTTGAATGATCCTTTAAAACTGTGCAAGGTCTGGGAAATAAGGGAACCCAGACTTTCAGCAAACATTCATGAAAGCATACTGATCTACTATGATCCTTGTTTTCTTTAGATTATTTTATCTTGATGGGTTGGAAGGCATGCAAAACAAGAAAAAAAGTAAGCAATTAATTTTTTTTCTTGGTTGCCACAGGTGCCTGGATTCAAGTGTATCTAAACAGTTCTAAAAAGTGCATTACACACTTTGATGAGTTTAAAGCAAGTATGCAGCACAATTTTTTTTTAAAAAAAGGATAATCTAGGAGTGCTATTTTAAGTCCAGTTAAAGATTTTGTACTGGACAAAAAGAGCATTATTTCTTTAGAATTTAGATTAAAACGAAAACAGGTTATATATGACAGTTTTTCCATCAGTACAACTTTAAGAGCTCCTTCTAAAGAAGTATTTCGGTTTAGATAGTTACAGTGAGTACAAACTGTAAAATTTTGCAATGTCGGTGTCAAATGCATTTCCAACCTAAGTGAGGTTATATAGTGCATTGATAAAATGTTTAAATAAGATAATTTCTTGTAACAGGAAACTGCATGTCCTTTCTGTGAACATATCTATCATTCTAATCCAAAATTTCTTAACTTGGTGCTCTCCAAATGGCTTGAACAGAAAAACACATAATCCCACAGTGAGATGTGTGTACGAAGGAGGCCAAAAGTCACAAAGGGATCTGAAGTTTTAAAAAAATTTTGAAAAAAATATTTCCCCTAGTTTTCCTTATAGATTTTTATTCAGAAACTCATAACCAAATAGTGAACAAAAATTGTGAAATCTTACTATCAAAACCAAGGATCAATAATTGTGACCCCACAAACACATTATCTCCATTACATGAGAGATTCTATAAGTGAAGCCATGATTAGACATTTGATTTGATATGTCTAATCATTGAGGAAAATAGCTCTATGAGACCTTCCACAGAAAGGCAGACTGCACTTGGTTAGGAAGAAAGCTACAGCTGAGCGTGTAAGAGCGTTGAGCATATCAACATGAAGGTGGACTGGCCAGGTTGGAGTCACTCAAACATTGCTCCAATGTATTCTGAATACCTGGAACCGTTTTCCATATAAAATGCAGTTGCTATCACAGTTGAAGTCACCGGATTATGCCCATAGATTGAAACATGCAGTCAAATTTCAAGAATTGGGAAGAAGAGATTCCGAATCTATCCACAAGCACATAATGTTAGTTGAATAGTTTCATTCACAAACAACATTGCAAGATTTGGCATTCGGACAATCCCAGGGCAATTCACCAAAAGGAACTGCACCCTCTTTAAGTGTCTGGTGTGAGGTGATGTCGGAAAAAGTGATTGTCTCTTATTTTTTCAAAGACCACATTAGGAGCTCTACCAATGTTACAGGAAATGAAGATTGGTCTCAGCTTGAACGTTTCTTACTCCCTGTAGTTTGAGATAAACATGACACATATCTCCAACGAATGGACCCATCATCCAAATGTTCAGGCCAATTTTTGAGGGTAGAATGATTTCCTGTGGTTGTGACCTAAACTGGTCACCATATTCTCTATATCTGATGGTTCCTGATTTCTTCCTATGGGGCTATCTCAACAAACCTCAGATACTCCCAGCAACTGAAGAACAATATTCAGGCTGAAATCAGATCACTGGAACCTGAAACACTAGGAGATGTCCTAGAAAACAACTTTTTGAGACAGAATATTGACACCATTAAAAAGATTAGATTTTTCACACATAAAGATTACTGCAGACACAGACTGCAGCCAGGAAATCAGAAGACATTTACTTCTTGGGAGGAGAGCAATGAGTAGAGACATCACATTGGCAACGAAGGTCCGCAGAGTTAAAGCAATGGTATTCCCCATAGTAACTTATGGATGTGAAAGCTGGACAATAAGGAAGGATGAACAAAGAAAGATACACACTTTGAACTGCAGTGTTGGAGGAAAATTCTGTGAGTGCCTTGGATTGCAAGAAGATCAAACCAATCAATACTCCAGGAAATATGGCCCGACAGCTCACTGAAGGGAAGAATATTAGAGGCAAAGATGAAGTACTTTGACCACATAATGAGAAGACAGGAAAGCTTGGAGAAGATAATGATGCTGGGTAACATGGAATGAAAAAGGAAGAGGGCCCAACCAAGGGCAAGGTGGATGGATGGTATCCTTGACATGACTGGCTTGACCTTGAAGGAGTTGGGGGTGGTGAGGGTTGACAGGGAGCTCTGGCCTGGGCTGGTCCATAGGGTCACGAAGAGTCGGAAGCAACTGAATGAATAAACAAAATGTACATTTATTTCCTAGATACTGTATATGTTATGGTATTGTAAATTAATTTGCCTGATATTTGCATTCCTGTGGCCCAGCAAAGGCATATCAGTTCTATAGGGCTTCAGTATGTCAAATCAGAAACACTTGTTTCAAATGATTTAACTCGGGTTTAAGAAAGATTCATTTACAATCACTATCAACTTCCTTCACAGTGTCCTCAAGAATGAACAAAAAAACAAGGTTAAAATAAAAATACAGTTTGAGAAATGAAAATAACTAAAATTATCTTTCCTAAAAGCAGAAGGAGTCAGATTACTGCTAGGGAGGACTTCAATATATATTTGAATTAAATGGACTCCACCATCTCATTTTGCTTAATAGACTAATTTTCAGTTCAAGCTGTTCACAGTAAATGCCTAAATCATGAAAAATCAAGTATTATTTGACAAAACTGGAAGCTTTAGTTCACAACAGACTCAAAAACAAAATGATTTTCAGAATGGATTACTTCTTACCTAAAATAAACCACTTTTGTAACAATTTGGGGAGACAAGTTATTTATGTATTAGGTGGTAAACAGCCTATATAATCACGAATGACTGTTGGTTTAGAAATATGGGAATAGGGAGAAAAAGTAATGAAAATAATGACATACTTTGTTAATAATCCTTTATTTGTGCACACTAACCTATATTCATATCTCTAAAAAACTGATTCAGAAAAATGAGCACTAGGAAATATGCAATATCCACACACTACATAGCATGCATTGAGAGCACCTTATTTTTCTAGTGGAAATATTTTGAAAGCATGGCAGAAAGGAGTATACTGGCTAAAAGGATGGAGGACATCAGTTGGGGTTAATTATTTGTGATGAGCGAAGAAAAGCAATACAGACTGTATCTTAGCATTCTAATTCTTTTCTTTGCAATCCTGCATCAATTCTCCTTACTACTGCTACCTGTCTATCCCATCACACACTCAGTTTACTCCCCCCCCCCCCCCCCATTGAATTCCTGGAATATAAAGGCTCAGAAAAACAAGTAGCAGTGGTAAGGAGAAAGAGAAGGAGGAAGAATAAGTGTATGCAGCTGGAAAATTTGGAGAAACTGAAAAGAGCATCTTATGAGATATTCTTTCTCACTTCTTTAAGGAGAGCAATTTTCTAAAACAGCTTTTTGCTACCCCAACTGCTTTTTGCTGCCCCAAAACCATTTTCTAACTTTTTAAAACAATTATACATTGTTAACAATTACAATTTTATATACTGCAGATAGGAATTAACTCACATACTTTTGCTTGCTTCAATCGGTATCTGCAGGGATTTTTCAGTGTCTATTTGCCTTCAAGCCGCTTATCAACTTATGGTGACCACTTGCATTTCATAGGGTTTTCTGAGCCAAGGGATATTCCAAGGTGGTTTTGCAGGTCCTTCCTCTGAAATATAGTCTGCAGGATATCATATTTGTGTGTATACATTTTTTGTTCCATAATGTTATACTCCATTGTAACATTATGCCAACACAGTGCGAGAAAATCCTTAAAACGTAGAGAACAGCACCAGTGCAGAATGCAAGAGACACAATGAATGTAGAATTAGGATGCTTCTACAGAGGCACTATAATCCACTTTTGTAGTGGATTAAAATGAACCGGTTTCACTGAGCAGTACCTACATAAACAATAGCTCAGGAACTAGTTTGAGGCTGGGATGCTGGTCACAATTGCAGATCAGAACTGAATCCAGGAATCACAGTATATGCGGGTAGCAGCTGTTGGAAAATGCAACTAGTCCACTGAGATGCACTGATGCTCATATCTATGTCTGTACTGGATAAGTGCTAGACTGTGGCAGGGCACAAGAAATAAGAAACAAGGAGCAGAAATCAAAAGTTTCCTTGGGAACAGTGTAGTGTCCTCTCCTGGAAGAGTAGTAATTGATCTTCTAGCCAGCTAGGATAAAGTGCTTCAGCACTAGGAGTCTTTGGTCAAGGGTTCCGCATTTTCCCGTCCCGGTTTGGAGTCCTACATAGGATAGACTCTAACTGGCTTCAGCACATTATCTGTCGTATTCCGAACTTTATGGTAAGTTTTTTAAAGCACATTTCTGGTCACATACACTCTTAAGCGCATTGGGGGTGTACATTTGTGGACACCCCAAACTTAAGTCGGCATCAAACTGCATTATAACTTCTGTATGGAGTTATAATGCAGTTTGAATGTGAGCCATTTTAAAAGCTACAAAACTCAATGGAGAGGGTGGGATCAAATGGGAAAATGCTGTATTTATGAATATACTGGTTATATTCTGGCATCCCTGCCCTTACCTTAATACTGACAACTTTGCAAGACTTTTTAGGGAAATTGTATCCTTTATTAATGGTGACACTTTTGTAGAGATATCGGTGGCATTTGCAGGGGTTTCTTTGCAAAAAGCAAGAAGAAATGGCTTTGCTTAATCAACCCTGGGGATATCTAGAGGAGTCTGGGTAGTTCATTATACATTGTACATTATTATCAGCCACATATGCTATTATAAAGAAAAAGCTGTATTGCCTAAAGTTCAAACTATACAAAGGTTCTTTTGTAATTGCACACTGTATATATGAAGAAAGAAACCATGTGTGTTAACACAGATAAATCTGATTTCCAAGAAATCTATACGAAACTTATTCTATTGTTTCCAAATGTCTTGTATATGTCTTCACACTTTCTTTTTCCTTCCCCTGCTTTCCTTTACGTCTTATACTGAAATAGTATTCCATCTCATCATAAATTCTACCACTGCTCCAATTAGTTTTATAGCTCCACCCATACAATTCCCTACAATAAGACACACTCTAGGAAAAGGATTTAACAACCATGGATTATACCATATTATACCATATGGTTGTCAACAGTGCATTTTGTCTCTTCACAACAAATTAGGTTTAATTATATTGCACTATTGTGTACTGTCCCTCAGTCACAGAATTGCTTAGTGTAATATGGACACAACAACAGATGAATATTAACAGCTTGAATTTATATTTTCTTAACATTTACCATTTCAGAAGAAGCACATTTTAAACATGTCTCAGATTTGAATTTCAATTTTTGTGCTGTTATGAAACAAAGGAGCAGGACAAATTAATGTCTACTGATAATGTCTACAACATTTAAACTCCAGGATTTCAGGGTGTTTTTTGTTTCTGTTTTTAACTGGTCAGCAATAGACTTTAAAATGGGCTGTTTAAAACATTGTGTAAAAATAATCTTTTGACTATGTGTATATAGTGTATATGAAATACAGATGAATTTGGTTTTGACATGGTTGCTAACTTCATGATCTCATTATTTGTGTGTGTGTGTGTGTGTGCGTATGTATGCAAATATTCCAAAAACATCTAAAAAATCCAACAGCTGAAACACTTTTGGTCCCAATCATTTTGCATAAGTGAGATTCAACCCAAGAGGTGTTTGAAAGCGAGGCCATTACTATAAAGCAGGCTCATTATTTATGGGATAGAAAACTACGCTGAATCTAAGATCTTATTTAAACAAACGTATATTCCACTGAATGTACATTTTAATTCTATTTCCATTAAGCCTAAAGCTAGAAAAGGAAGAAGGACCAAGCTTCTGAACTGTGCATTGGCCCAGGGAGGCTTTCCTCCAGAACAGTGGTTCCCAACCTTTTTCTGACCAGGGACCACTTGACCAGGGACCACTTTGCCTAGGGATCACTCTCCAACATTAGTACCAAAAGAGTTACCAATCAGTTTTTGATCAACTATAAATTAGGTTGGGTTATTTGGGGTGCTGATTCAAAAAATTGAATCAAATAGACCATATCAGTTCTAGTTACTGATACAGAACATATGCCATCCACTAGACATCATCTGCTCGCCCACAGAAAACCATATTTAATAAGCCTCGGCACTATATGAAGATTTCGCGAGACCAGTTGCTCTTGCTGCAACGGTGTAGTAGTAACGGTGAGGCTGTGGACCATATTTTAGTTCTTGCGGACCAATGGTGGTCCATGGACCACAGGTTGGGAACCACTGCTCCAGAATCAAGCAGAGAATTCAAGTGGGCCATCTGCATTTTTTAACGAAAGTACCATTATGCTAAACTCGTTCGCTAAATGAAAATGTCTCTGTATACATTAAAATAATTCAGTAAATTTGGAATGCTGTCTTCTCATTCCTCCTCTTTTTACACATGAATAAAAATTACCTTTGCCTGCAATTACATATACGGAATCATGAATAATGGTAACGTATGAAGTTAAGACAACCTTTTTCCGCCTGTAATTTTTTTCCATTTTCTAAATCCATGGAATTAAAAACAGAAGTCTAAACAAGAGGCTACTGAGTTGCAAAACCAAAAAATTCTGAGAAGCTGGTACTGTTTTCTTTTTTCCCAAAAACAAATGGTGTTATATTGGTTCCATTCATTCTTGTGTATGACGTGATTGCAAATGATACATTCAAAAATTCAGAGTTATTAATTAGTATCTAACTTCCTGATCATCCTGTGATAAGTTTGGAGACTTTTCTTTCAAACTTTTTTCAACAATGGAAAACATTGTTACTGTAGACAAGTCATGCTGTTGTTTTCTTTGCTTTACAGATTCTGCAAATATGGTTTGTTTCCTCCATTCTTGGAATGTTGAAAGCAAGGTGACAAGTCTTTTCCTAAGTTAATAGGAACTTCTGAACTTATTATTGGTGTTTATTTTCAATTTACTTTATTTTCTATTATTTCCTTTAGTAGCAAAAACTAGTTGTATTTCCATTTTTTTATCATGTTAGAAGGGACTTGTGCAAGTAGCTTCTGTTGTGAGAGAATTGGCCATCTACAGAGACATTGCCCAGAGTACGCCCGGATGTGTTACCATCCTGCTAGAGCTGACAGATGGGAATTCACTCTGTCTCATGGATTCAAACTGGCAACCTTCAGGTCAGCAACCCAACCTTCAGGGCAGCAGTCAAGCTGGCACCATCTTGTTCTATATTTAGCACTAATTACTGTTGCTTTTAAATTTCATATATTTTTATATACAAATTATACAATATACAAGAAATTGGCTTTTAGAAATTGCTATACAAGAAAAAGCCTTTATTAGTATACTGAAGGATGACTTTTATCCTTTTTATTTAAATTTATGTTGTTCATGGTTTTAATTTTATGGACAGTTTAACATGTTTTTACTGCCTTGGTTCCAAGATTTAGAAAGATGAAGTATAAATACAATACAAAATGAGATATTATTTTCTTTATCACTTTACCGCATAGTAGGTGGAGACATTCAACAAGTTTTTTCCAGCGCATCCATATGCTTGAACAGCAACACACTTCACCATGGCTTTAGTCCCAATATTCTAGGGTTGTTGTTTTTTAAAAAATGTGGAATATATTTAATTTCAACACACCCAACATCTTCTGATCCAGACCAGCTGCCAGCTTTAAACATGAATAATATGACTATGTAAAACAAGAGAGTTGAGGGGAGACAGTTCCTCCTTCCTTTTCAATTGACACAGCTCAACAGTTAAATTCAGAAAAAAATGTTTAAATATTCAGTAATCTGTTATGAACAAATGAGGGGCATCTTCTGGCTTTGCTTTCCATATGTGATCGGAAACTTTTTCAAGGTCCACAACTCCTGGAGCCCTCACATGTAGAAAATGGAAGGTAACAATGAAAGGATATGGAGCTAGTATGTTCCCCTGTTGAATTTCCTTAAGAGTACAATATGATTGATTGAAAATTTATTTAGTTACTTCTGCCCTAGGAATAAATTGAAATCTTTTCCCAGAAAATAAAGAACAATTCAAGGTTTTTGTGAAAAGAAGGCAGGTAGTGACATGGTGCTGCTATCATAATATTTAACCAATAAT
The DNA here is from genome assembly GCF_037176765.1 of Anolis sagrei. Lineage (NCBI taxonomy): Eukaryota > Metazoa > Chordata > Lepidosauria > Squamata > Anolidae > Anolis > Anolis sagrei. The sequence continues at coordinate 136,606,906 of NC_090023.1, forward strand.
GAGTACAAATTCAGGTGCCTACTTCAGATCATGATATAATGAAATAACTGAATCTTTCAAGTTTTGTGAAAGCTCACAATATTACTTGCACTTTGTGTGGAATGGATGATGTTGGTATAAAAACAAAGTAGAAATCAATACTGTTGTGCATTTAATGAATGAATAAAACTATTTATAGTGTATCTTAAGTATATAGTAATTTCTACATTATTTTTGGATAGTTACATTTGTATGCAAAATTATAAGAAATGTAACTGCAGATATTAAAACCCCTGCCTGACTTACCAGGCAGGGATGCTGCAGCGCCATGCGCTTCCCTACATCTCCAATTTTGGGAGGAAGCTTCTTCCTCCCACTGGGTTCAGCTCTGCATATGCTGAAGCACACGGAACTGACAGCTAATCAGGGCAAGCCACTCCTGAACTGTTTTAGGTTCACAGCTTCCTTTGTGTTTCATAAAAAAAAAAAATCTCCTTTGGGTTGATGACAACTTGGGAGTTTGAAATGTAGGAAAACTGACGCTCTTGCCTCCTACAGAGTTCAAGAGGATTTTAAAATGTAAAAAATACATAGGGGATTGGGAAAATAGGTGTGGCATCCCAAGACTTTAGAGGAACAGGTTCAGATCCCAGAATCCTGGACATTACATATCCAATTTGATTATTACTTAGCCCTTTCCTACACTTCCATTTTGCTTGATGAGGAAATTTGGGGTTTCAAAAGCTTTAAGCTTTAGTCTTAATAAAAATATTATTGCACTATGGCAGTGGTTCTCAACCTGTTGGTCCCCAGATGTTTTGGTTTTGGTTTTCAACTCCCAGAAATCCTAACAGCTGGGAAACTGGCTGGATTTCTGGGAACTGCAGACAAAAACACCTGGGGACCCACAGGTTGAGAACCACTGCACTATGGAGTTTGGAATTTCTCTGAAGGTCAATATGGTTACACACAATTCCCCTTGTACTGAGTACGAAGCAGCAATTACTACTAGACTGGTTTGCTTTTAATGTTCTATTTGCATTCAATCCATTTAATAAGTAGCACGGAAGCACATCCAGGGGTTGTCACTAGATACACATTAATAAAGAACCACATTTGATTACTAACTTCCTGGCAAGTGTATATGCTTGATATGTGACCTCCAAACACAAAAGTTATTGCTTCCACACTATGCATTGCTTAATCAGGCACCTAAAAATATTAAGATGTCAAAGTGTATCAAAGTCTCCGGTATACATATCTTCAAATGGCAACACAGACCTGTAAGGAGAAACACATATCCCTCCAAAGATTACTGGACTATAACTACCTTAACTCTTCACCACTGGCTTTTCTGGCTAGGGCTGATGGCCACTGCACTTGAACATATTGAAAGATTATATGGACAGATGTCTAAAATCTGCAGAGCTGTGATGGATCAACAGATGTTCATATCTCTATTAGGATTCTGTGAGAGCTACTATTCAGTTGTTCATCTTGTCATTAATACATTCTCAGAAGATATAAGCAGCACTATACTTGGCATAACAAACTCTCTTAAAAGAATGTGCTGATAGCATACAATCCTTGTACGGGTTAATAGGTAGGGGAAAAGAAGCAGAGAGCATGTTACCTTTTTCTTCCTTATCTGACAATAAAGTTAATTTCATGAGATCTCATTTAAAGCAGACATCTGCCTTAATAAAGAACTCCTGCTCCTCATTTGGGATCATGACTATTCTGATTTTGCAACCCATCTTCCACACCACAGGACCATATTAACTGAACTCTTTTCAGGACTTAAGAATTTTAATATCATCTTTCTTAACTGGGAAGAGAACAGATAGAGATTGCTGGATGCGAGTATAAATGAGCATGTGAAAAAGAAAAATCCACACTCCGGCATTTCTGAGATGCAGAAGGCATCTCATTCCTGCCTCTGCTATCAAATGAGAGAATGTGTGTCAGGTGGTGAAATTGAGGATACACCTGTGTCATCACAACCTTCGAGAAATATTTGTTATCAGAAATAGAGCATCCCACTACTTATTTGGCAACTGATAACTCAATTTGAGATCACAGTGAGACAGTGTCTTAATATATATTTACCTGGCAACCAACCTGTAGCAATTTAAATTTTGTTGTTTCTTTTTCTTCAAGATGCAGAGAAGAGCCTTACTGGTTATCATTTCATTTTCACTAGCTGAGTAGCAAGAGTCTCCTTACCAATTTACAGTTATTCACATGGTTTAGAGACCCTAAGGGAAGAAAAATATCCTAACAAATTTGATTATTTGTGTGCCAGCACACACCTGACCCAACAAACACTGAAAGAAACTTTGTTCATACAGACAAAGACTGGAGAGCTAGTGCCAATTACCACTATTTTCTGATAGTACTGGCATATTAAACTTAGGTGAGATGACTTTGCATAAAGGTTTTTGAAAACACTAAGCACTGATGTGTCCAGTGAGTATGCCTAACTTAAAGTGTTTGGTGTGTTTGTTCTCAGACACATGTAACTCCTGTAGGGCAGTGATGAAACCCAATATATCTGACCTATACATGACATGAAGTTCGACTACATCCTAGAAAATGTGCCAAAAGCCTTTGAAATGCATTGGAGCTTCTTTGGTAAACATGCTGATGTCTGAAGGGTTCTGTGAAGTTAGAATGTTTGAAATTAGTGGTGAATGACAGAGTCGCACATTTGCTAAGATGGCACTCACTACTGCCAATACTTCAGAGGGATTAGTAGAGTCATGGCAATTAAAAAAATTACACATCTTAACAAAAAAATTGGTGTCTTGCCTTTTAGGCCTGTTCCTGGGGTAATTTGGGACACTGCTTCAGAAACTGCATTGGACAGGCCACATCAGCTGTAGTTTCTTAGATACGATTGTCTTGTTTTTCTGTGGGCAAGCAGATGGTGACTGGTATATGCCATATGTTATGTATCTCAAAAACTAGAGCTAACAGGTGGAAACTGTGCCATTTTTGGAATCAACAGGTCAAATATACCCAAAAACAGGTCTAACATTTGAGGCACCAAAATGTGTTGGCCAGTGTTATGAAACAACTAAATTTTAACCAGATGGGAGTTGAGCTCTTCATCTAGAAATAAAGTTAAATGCTACCAGAGGACTATGGCGCACACAAATGTATGAAAAAAGCAGTAAGGACACTATGCTGACAACAAAATTAGATACTGAAAATTGTACAGATATTTACAATAATAATATTCCTGAAAATTGAGAAAAACGTAACACTTTAGGTTAAAGAGTTTTTTGTGTTTATTTTACATTTCTACAACACAGACTTAATTCAGTCTGAAGGCTCTGAACAATACATGCTTTTAAGTTTTATCTTAAATGTTGCAAAAGAAATTAATAATTTATTCTGATGGCATTTAATTTGGGGCTGATTCGTTGCAAACATATTCATTTATTCTGTGATCATTGCTACATTTAGCAAAACCATGTATTACATACACAAGTGTACATATCTATTGTCAAGCAAAACTTTCAAACAATCCTTGAAAGGACAATCTTTTTGTTGTCTACAGTTTGTAGCGAAACATCTGCATGTCTACATAATAGGTGTTCACTGGTAAATTTATTGTTTTAGGAAAGATACCAAATTCATGTAGCCCTTTCATTTACTTAAAATATAATTGAGAAGCATTACTACAGTGATACCACCTTCCTTTATTTCTTTACCAGATGCTTTGATATTAGTAAATGGATATTATATTGTCTACCATGACACAAGTAATATGGTGAAGAATGTTGAGTTAGGACCGTACCAAGATTTCACCTGTACAACTACCAAACTACCTTAGTGAAATGTTATTAACATAGAAATTATTAAATTGTAAAGCAGCCAAGCAGAAGAGAGAGAAAAATGTCATTTTAAAAGACACCTCCAGATGCAGTTACCAAAACCTGGTAAAAAAATGCTGAAGATGATTGATCACATCCTGGAGAGAACATGGTGAATACCAAATGCATCTCAAGCATCATTCACACACTCCCATTACTCAAGTTCAGCAAACTGCAAGTGTAATTTATCCTCAATTTAAATATATGTACTATGTGAAGATGCATTATATATAATTTAAAGAAAGAGAACTGGCAACACTAGCATTCTTCCTCCGATAAAGCACACAACCCGTAACCTCCTGGGCACAATGGGTAAATCTGCCTGTCTCTCAACAGTCCACCTATGATCATTTTGAAAGAGCCTACAGAATTTCTGCCTTTTCTCATTTCTGTCCCTATATTTTCATCTGTGGTTTGCTGAGACTGTTAAGTCTGCATGGTATCAGGATAGAACTGATTTGCTTGCGGCCACTGCAACAGAAAAATAGCAATGCACATGATGTTCCTTAGAGCAACAGGTAATAAAGACTGGCCAAGCCTACAATCTTGCCAACTAATGCAAAAATCAAAACAAATCTTTGATGTATCAATACAAATGGATGGATGATTCTCTAATCCCTCTACTTCCTCTATTAGAAATGTGATAATAGAATTATTTCCCCAGCATTTCTTAACTTCTGAAAAAACTAATCATATTCTTGATCAGCATCACAATGAATTCTTAAGCCAGGTGACAATTGTAACACTATTCCTACCCACAAGAGCCATGGAAGTTTTAATGTCTGCCATAATGTGTCCTAGAACTTCTACTGCCTTGCTCGGAAGCTCTGAAATTTGCACTATAGGCTACAAACCACGACAAGTCCCATTCCGAGATGCAGAAGAGGACATGTGTTGCAGTATTCAGGGTCTAAATATCTATCTTAGTGTTAGATGGAGCTCTCTTATCAGACCATTATAGTTCTGACATATACATTGGGAAGACTCCAAGCGACACTGCAGCAGAAACAGTGGCATTCCACATTGGGCTGGAGAGTCCGAAGGCCAAGATGAAAAGAACATGAAAAGAGCATAGTAGGAAAGAGGAAGATGTGGCTCCAAAGTCTATACCCTCTTTCAAACTACAGAAAACCAATGAAGAGAAAGCAGAAGCAGGACAAACAGCACGTCAAAATCCTCTGCTGTTGGGAATATGTTTGAAGCACTGAAAATAAAACTTGAATGCTTATCAGTAGCACAAAGATACATAGCAAAAGTTCTGGTAATTACTACCTATTGCTGTAATAAGTCAGTAAAGGTATGAATTAATTTAATCAATTTTAAGGTGTCTACTTGCAAGTCAAAAATTAATGCAAAAAGAGCAAAAAGCAGCACTTCAAAATTAAAATACATAAGAGCCTATTTGACAGTTCACTTCTTTGTATGCCATTAACAATGATAATTACGAAATGTCATCGTAGACAAGACAGCCAATTACACAGCCTCCATAAAATTGAATTAAAAGCCATGAGTGATAGCCAATGGTGCCAAGTTGTGTGTATAAGGCATACCCCCTTTGTCTCCTAAAACCTGTTTAATGATTTGGGGTGGGTTGTGCAAAGTGTCCTAATCTTTGCTGGATACAACCCAATAATTTTAAGAGAAGATCCTTGTGTGTGTGTATATATGTATGTATGTATGTATGTATGTATGTGTGTGTATACACACACACACACTACATTTCATGTCTTTTTTATTAGGTAATACTTTGCACTTCTCAATGAACTGTGTATAAGAGTTTGGAATGGTGTATTTTATAAAGTAACTTAAGTCTGCATGATATTTTACCTATTGAATATGTTTATGTAATGTTATATGTGTTAAAGGAAGGATCACATGTAAAACAATGATGGAAACAGTTCTCATTTTAGCCATACATACATACATACATAGATTAAAACCGCTTTGGAATTCAAATCTTATCATTTTCTGAACAGAAAACCACACAAAAGCCACTGATCAGAACTCTTAATGTGGCAAAGAAAAAAAATTAAAATTGTATCAATGGTTCATATAAATATTAGTTTGCTAGTGATTCAAGAATATATTGCCCCAACAATTTAAATATTTTATTACATGAGTATAAGACCACATGCTTCTTTAAGGCATTGTTATGGATGGATTTGTAATGAAGGAGGTCTTAATCAGTTCTAGAATTCTCTTCTTCAGGCTTTTACTTGAAAACCCTCTGCACGATTACCAGTCATCTGTTTATGGCTTCATTGTTCGTAAGAACTATGTACTTTATCTCTTTGTATACAATTTATTATCACGTACCCAGGTGTCAGCTTGAATGGGCCTGATGTTGCTTAGTAACACCTCTTCATAGTTTCCATAATCACAGAACTTCACAACTGCAGTTGTCCCAGAGGAATGAAGAGCTTCGATCTCAGCCCGATAAAACTGGGGTGGAAAAAAACACATACTTTCAAAACTTTAGATGACTTCAATTTGCAATCAACTATCTAAGAGGCCCATCATATTGACAAATACAACAATGCCGGCATATTTGAAAGGCCCTATTTTCATTTCAGAAAATTCATTAAGTTCATTAAGATCTGATTGAGAGGTCCTTCTCTCTGTCTCACAACCCTCACAGATACCGTATTTACGGTATAATCAGTATAATGTGAAATCAATTATAATGTGCACCTCAATTTTGAAGGTGTGCATTGCAAAAAAGAAAAAAAAAGATAAAAACAGTTGTCGAATGGAATATGCGGCTTCCCCTGCCTGTTGGCCATTCTTCTGCCTGTATCGGAATTAACTATGTGCAAGGAGAAGCTGTGCCTCTCTATCAGGCTGAAGCTGGCAAACTCACTTAGACTCAGCCTGATGGATGGACAGCAGCTTCCCAACTAAGGCCTCTTTCACAAGACCTCCAAAACCTCATGAATGAAGTCAGTTGAGTTGGTCAGATTTGGCCTGATGGAGGGGCGCAAGCGAGTTTACATGTGTGATTCTAAAGTACCACAAAACCTAATGTGCACCTCACTTTGGGCTATGTAATTTAGCAAAAAATTCACTAGTTGTTGGTAAGAAATCAGACTTTCTTTTCTTGCACCCAGTGTTATATGAGAATAAAATTTGTGAGGTTCTAAAGGATTTCATACATTCAAATAATATGTGAAGATGAAGTTAAAAAAAGAAGCAAGGGAGGATTAAATATTGAGATGGTAAGAAGGCAAGGAGATGTCTTGCCAAAGGTATGCCAGGGCACATAAACTATGAGCATCTGTCCAATGAAAGAAATCTATAGCAAAAGTATGGGGAAGTCAGTTATTTTCTTGCCCTATTTTGAAGAGCTGTCTTCCAGAACTCTTGTTGCAGCCTAATCATGCTGTTATTCCAATGAGAAATGGAAGTGAGGCTGCATACTGGGGGACAACTTTGGCCACCTATGATCTCAAGCATCAAATTTTGAGGAAAAAAATGGTATATGGTTAGCAGACGTGGCTGCATCTCCATCTTTTGAGATCACTTCTGACAGCAAAACATTCAGTGTGATATTACTTGTACGAGTCTCATGCTCTGATCTGCCCTTATCACCAAAGCAAAATCCATTGCTTTTAAGAACTGTAGCAACTGCTTTTTTTTTTAAAGGAAAGTATTCAGTAGCATAAATATTACAATACATTGCTTACTTTCACACATCTCATCTTCAGAGAATTATTTATTTTTCACAGCAGGATAGGAACAAGCATTCAATCACCTACATCCTAGGTAACAAGCATTAGTCACTGTTTCTTCTCCCCAAAGTTACTGTCACATTTTATAGTAGGAAAAAAACAAAACAGTTTGCTCTCTAAATACAGTGAAGAGTTGTTTCAGATGTGGTGGACATACCTTGTTGTCTTCCCAGTAAAGAGCAAAACATTCGTCTCCAGGTTGCCAGCTTTTTCCATACTCTCCTGAATTAGATGGTTCCAAGATCTTCTCTGGTTTGATAGGCCCAGACCTTTTTCTGGGCACAATGTCATAGCACATTTTAACATCAAAAGGTGTGGCTGCATTTGCTGCAGGCATTTTAATAGGTCCAACTCTTCTTCCTTTCTGAAAATGTTCCAAATCCCCATTTGGTACAGAGCTAAAACGATCAGTTCTAGCAGGGTTTTGGTAATCTATGTTCACACCAAAGTGCTGCTCATTTTTTAAGGTGGCAAACGTTTCATTTCCAAGCACTGGCGTTTTCCTGTCGTATATATTTTCAGGATGGTGTACCTGTGTTTCCCTATGTGTTTGCTTCTGGTTATTGTTGTCAGCTGGATCTTGACTAGAAGAGTTCTCCATAAGCGACACTTTTCCTTGCCTGTTTTGTACAGGATTGTCCCGTCTCTTGAAATGGAAGTCACCGGGATGAACAGGTGTTGGATATGCAAGATCTTTTCGTGGGTAAAGTCTATCACACTTGCTTCTCTCTTCGGTCCACTGATCTGGGCCCAAAGAGTTTTGCCTTTCAGATGGTCTGGCTCTCAATAATCCACTTCCATCTGTGACATGCCTTGAATTTTGACTATCTCTCTGAAAACGTGGTGGCTTCTCATTTCTTGGCTGTCTATTTTCGTTTCGAGGAACATGCCTTTGATGGTTATACATTTTTATGCCATTTTGCTCAGTATTTAGTACTCTGTGTTGTCCCTGCTGCTGAAATGGCATCTGTAGCTTTGGTTCTAAAAAAAAGATAACAAAAACACATATTAGTGGCACAACTAATTGGAATTTCTTGTTTACTGTAGAGATGATACATGGGGATTAACTTTGTGTGTGTGTGTGTGTGTGTAAAGATTTTTATCCTGCTGCTAAACAAAAGCTTCCAGGGTACTAAAAACAAATATTTAAAATTCAGTATTTAACCTACTTGAAATAATGCTTTCTAACAAATCGATAAAAACAACTATATGGAATTTTCATCCCTAATACTCCATTTCATACAAAGGAGGTCAGATAGCTCTATCTCTGTTTATCAACTCTGTGCAAAGACACTTTTCTTCTATGATGTATGCAAAAAAAATTAGTAGCCAATTTATAATATGCATACACAAAAATTAATCTGATTTTCCCCAATAAAATTCATTCTTACTGGACTGAGGCTATCTGTTTGCAAGATTTTAAATTTATAGCATTGCACAGCTTTGACACTTCCATCTCTGTATTTTTTTACCTGCAACTCCACTGAATTTTATGTGGAAGTGTTGTCTTTCAGCTGCTATTTAATTTGGCTGATCTCTCTAAAGTACCTTACTAATTTAGAGTGAAAGCTGACAAAAACCTTTGTTTGAGCTATTTTATTTTGAGTCCACCTTGAGGGAGGCAGGTCAGTGGTTGGTGCACCTCAGCTATTCTGTCACATCAGACTATTTGTATTTGACAGTAATTTTTAACTCTGAAAGCTGCCATCCATTAAATAAACATTGATTTTATTAATGATCACGAGCCAGTGTTTCCACCCCAGCAAATGTCTGTGGCTTCCTTTATAGAAAAAGAGGTTAGTTTGGCGTCATTGTTTCAAGGTCACAGATTTATAAGAGCCTAAGTGGATAAAATGATTGACTGACAGCTTAAAAGGGAAATGCCTGTCATCTTAAAGCTACCTAGAAGAAGACAAAAGCTTCCCTGTCTTGCAATTAAGTCAAAGAATGGAGCATTTTCCAGGCCATTTTCTCCAACTTTTACCATAATAGCTGAGGAGATGTCTAGCTGCGTGACAAAACAGCATGTCTTGCTCCAAAATGTCAAATTAGGTTTTGTTACAACTTTCCAGCAAAAAAGTGTTGAGCCTTTCGAGAGTTTCAGCTAATGGCCTAAGGGAGAAAGAATAATATAAAGAGAAGCGGGGAGGGGTACTTATCTGTTTGCTTAATGTTGTAAAAGAGACTGCTGACCAGCTTCTAGTCATGTTAAACTAGAACGCAAAGCCTATTAACTTGTCATTTTGTAACAAACCATGAAGACTACATCATTTCACCACTTTTTAAAAATGTAGATAATAATCTTCTAGTCCTTGAATTAAAATTACTTGCAGAATTTCCTCTCTTTTTGTTTCTTTGGTAGGGCTGGGGAAGCTAAAATACAAATCAAATGACAGCTACAGAATATAAACTTGTGCTCAATCACAGCAAGGCAAAGGTGTTTACATTTTGCCAATTCAGGCACCAGAAAGCTCTATTATGTACAGAAGTAATTTGGGAGGGGGGGATGAAAAACCTACAGAATAGATGCTACGAAATGAGAATAATAGGTATTAGATTTATTTTTCAGAACAGTTTCTCAAGCCTTGATACTTGATTTTTGTTGCCTTTGTCTTCTCCAGAGATGGTAAAATTAATGATAGGTATAGGGCTTTTTCTTGTAAGTTGGTATAGGGCTTTTTCTTATAAGTTTTCTTGTCATATAAGTTGATATCATATATAAATTGAAGACAGGTTCTGGGGTCAAAGTTATGGATTTTGATATGCTCTATGGAGAAGCCGATGGTCATTCCACAGAAAGGAAAAAAGTCAGCACAGCCTGAAGGCTCGATTTGCCCCTGGCTGTTGCTACTATTTTCCCACCCAAAAAGGGCAGAAGCTCCAGTCATTGTTTAATGATGAGTAATACAGGAACTGTAATCCAGAATCTGGAGTAGTGGTTTTCAACCTAGAAGTCCCCAGGTATTTTGACCTACAACTCCCAGAAATCCCAGCCAGTTTACCAACTGTTAGGATTTCTGGGAGTTGAAGGCCAAAACATCTGGGGACCCACAGGTTGAGAACCACTGATCTGGAGGGTCACATAAAATGGCATAGTGAGCCTTGAATTTCACACGTGCTCTAGCTGATCCTTCATAGAAGATTGTGCCACTGCAGAAATGTACATCTTTAAAGGCTTCAAACATTGTGTATCACTTACCTTTTGACTATCCAGTAGCTAACCCCTTATTTTATGATTAGCAGCCCCCCTGTGCTCAATAAGACAGGTTACAAATTATGTACATGTGCAATTATTTCTTGAGCCACAACTGGTATGCTTAGTACTTCAATATCTGCATTTATTAGCATTCCTTGACTGGCATACCAGGCAAACTTCTGCTGCAAAAGAACCATTGTGCTAGCGTTGAAACTATCACCAAGGTCACACTCTCCTTCTATTATAAAGTGGAGGGTAGCCTGATAAATCTATATTCTGCTTGCAATAAACTTTGGCATATAGTATTTGATTTTGCCGTAGTTTCCCAAGCTTCTACATCATCATTTCCTTGGACATTCAGCAACTAGGACCCCCTATTGGCAGTCCAGTATAGGATGTGCTAATTCAGCAATATTTGCCACAGCCCAAAAATTGTATCACTGCATCACTGAGTTATTTCATTCACAATGACCACCCAAATAGCGGAACTAGGGAAATGCCAGAATTTCTGTATTTTTAATAGCTGTATATGAAGATAGAATTGTGGCATGATTTTTTTCATGCAAACTTCATCTGATGGAACTCCCTCTTCCTTAGAAATATTTAAAGTACAGGAAATCTTTTACCTATTGCACATGACAACCCCACGGAAACTTGTCTCTTTTTTCTGTTGTATTTCATTGGATGCTTCCATGTTTTCATTTTGCTACTTCCATTTGGCATGGGCTAAAAATACTGAAATTGGAAACCCAGACGTTAGCTGTCTTCTTCATCTCATTTAATTATTTTGTGTCCTCAACAGAGGATTTTATCTGGAATTCTTCAAAAGCTCCAAAAGTAAATTGGAGAAAATGTAACCAGTTATCCTAAGTATTGTTGTTGTTTATTTGTTCAGTCACTTCCAAGTCTTCATGACTCCATGGACCAGCCCACAACAGAGCTTCCTGTCAGCTGTGGCCACCCCCAGCTCCTTCAAGGTCAAGCCAGTCACTTCAAGGATACCATCCATTCATCTTGCCCTTGGTCAGCCTCTCTTCCCTTTTCCTTCCATTTTCCCCAGCATTTTTATCTTCTCCAAGTTTTCCTGTCTTCTCATTATGTGGCCAAACAACTTCATCTTTGCCTCTGTGATCCTTTCCTCCAGTGAGCAGTCGGGCATTGTTTCCTGGAGTATGGACTGGTTGGATCTTCTTGTGGTCCAAGGCACTCTCAGAATTTTCCTCCAACACCACAGTTCAAAGACATCTATCTTCCTTCACTCAGCCTTCCTTATGGTCCAGCTCTCACATCCATAGGTTACTATCGGGAGTACCATTGCTTTAAATATGTGGATCTCCATTGCCAGTGTGATGTCTCTACTCTTCACTATTTTATCGAGTGGTTATTGCTCTCCTCCCAAGAAGTAAACATCTTCTGATTTCCTGGCTGCAGTCTGTGTCTGCAGTAATCTTTGCGCCTAGAAATACAAAGTCTGTCACTCCCTCCATGTTTTCTCCCTCTATTTGCCAGTTATCTATCAGTCCGGTTGCCATAGTCTTGGGGTTTTTTGGGGTTTTTTAATGTTTAACCGTAGCCCAGCTTTTGCACTTTCTTCTTTCACCTTGATTAGAAGGCTCCTAAGTATGTGTCAGGTCAAATGAGACAGCATGATTCTCTTGCAACATTTTTATGGATGACATGTCAAGCCTACTAACACTTAAATTGTTGATCAAATTTTCATTCATACAAAAAACAAAGATCACCTGGAAATTATTTGAACACTTTACACTAATATTTGAGAAATGAATTAGATTTATTATTATTAAGTGAATAATATGGAATCATGAGGACAGCAGTTTTAAGAATGGACCAATCCTTTCATGAGATCTTATCCATGTAAGAGGAAGATGCACAGCTAGGGTTCTCTTGTAAAAGTAACAACAAAGACTTTCAACAAACCTTCTACTGCAAGAGTACCCATTTTAGACTCCAGGAAATCAAACAATGTGCTTGGAGCAGATGGCCTGGCATTTCCCAGTTCTTCTTCATCTTCAGATCGTATTCGGCCTCTGCCTTTTCCTTTCCCTGGAAAGGAAAAATACAACATATTTAAATATAGCACTTTTAATCCTGTACCCATTACTCTGGCCTGGCCCAGTTTTATAGTGTTTTGATGTATTGTTTATTGCATGTCGTTAATATTGCTTTAACTGTTTTTAATTTGCTTTGGTTTTGTATTGTTATGTTGTGTTTGAGGCCTTGCCCCTTGTAAGCCACATTGAATCCTTCGGGAGATGCTAGTGGGGTACAAATAAAGTTAATAAATAATAATAATAATAATAATAATAATAATAATAATAATAAATATAGACAAACAAATTACACCTACGTACCAAATTATTCCAAATGTATAGTGGGGATATCATGCTCCTTTGGTACACTCTTATCAAAGTTATGAAATGCCTAAAACATTACTAGATCTCATGCCATATCAGAACTCTATGGCATTATTCCCAGTATTATTATCTGAAAGTTATTCTCCTGGCCAAAAACCTATTTAAATAACTGTGGCTACATTTTGTCTTTATGACACTTTAAGTGAACTCTTCATTTTATGTCCATTAAAATCGGTGAACTATTTATCTCATACACACACAGACAGACACACATGCACACAATAGCAAAACTGTTATTTCAGCAGAATAGCAATACAATATTATCTAAAATTTACAAAATGAAGAAAAAATCTTGTACATATAGAAATGAGAGTGAATGTGATCTCCAGCAACAGGTCCTTTATTTGAGTCTGATTCCTTCCCATTATAAAAATGAAGCAGGGAATTAACAGAGAATATTCATACAACAATCGAAGTATAGCTAACAACTAACAAATAGGAAATAAGGTCATAACACACCAGCTTACTGTAAAAGAAGCAACTCATATTCAATAAACCAGAATGCAACTAAGAAACTGGTGATTGACATTAATACTGAAATAACTTCTCTCTTATTCTTCCCTCTACAAACCAGTTATGTTTACAAAACATATGTAAGGTACTGCTCTTTCATGTTTTAGATAATAAACAAATACATTTTAAATTGAGAATTTAGGACACCTTCTGTTTAAATCATGTTTGCGTGCATCTATTTATAAAATATCAAAAGAAATGAAGGACCTAAATAAAATGTAGTGCTGGTGGAGTGAAAAGTCCCAGGTATAAAACAACACTGATTGCATTCCCTTCCTCATGATGGCTCTGGCAGGTGCTTTGTGGCTGACCAGTAGGTCCGCTGAAGTGTTGATTCTTCTTAAAAACACATCAGCAGCTTGGAGGAAAGAGTGCGTCCTCCAAAAGCTTAATTGGCCACATAGTCTGTGTCCCCCTGTTAGAGATAAGCATGTGCGACACAACATCATCCTTCTGCAGGAGAAGGTGTTTGTGTGTGTGTGTGTGTGTGTGGGGGGGGGGGGGCTTTTGTGCAAAGAGGTACAATTCGCCGGCTGGTACAAGTTCCAATCATAAGAGTTGCACAACCACAATGGCATAATAGAATATGTGAGAAAAGCTGGGCAGATATGAAACACAGGGTCAATGATACAATCCATCATTATCCATACCTCACCTCCCTGCACATTCTCTTTTCCATTTTTATCCCCTTTTCATATTTCTCCTTCATTCATTCCTTTAATAATCTTTTCCATGTTCCACTTGTCCCAGACTATCCTTCTCATTTGCCCCTCTTTGTTAACTGACTTCTAGTTTCTTCCACCTATGACAATTTCATGAATGAGAGATCCCAAGTCACTCTATCAACTGCCCTGTGCATGTCTTGCAGGCTCAGGGCCATGGCTTTCTTCGTTTTGTCTATCTTCTTGGAGTGTGGTCTTCCTCTTTTCCTGCTGTCCTTCACTTTACCAAGAATTATCATCTTGCTTTAAAGCCATCTCTTCTCATGATATGGCAATGCATGATAGCCTCCGTTTAGTCATCTTGGCTTGACTTGGAGGGAGGGCTCTTCCAGAAAGGCCCTATATCCCAGGATCGGATCCTAGGATTTCTGCTTTATATGAGTCCACACTGCCAGATAATCTGGGATAAACAGAAAACCTGGGATCAGATCCTGGGATATAGGGCCTGTCTGGAAGGACCTGGAGAGTCAGGGATTATTTGTCTTTTTAGTAGTCCACATTCTCCACAGAACTCTTCTCCAACCCTACTTATCAAATGAATTGATTTTCTTCCTGTCAGATTTTTTTCACTGTCCAACTTTCACAACTATAAATAGAAACAAAGGAAATAATGGCATGCTTCAACCTAACTTTAGTTTTCAGTGATATATCTTTACACTTCAGGACTTTTCCTAGGTCTTCCAATATTTGCCTTTTCAAATCATAAACTTCCGATTCCTTAACTGCAGTCTCAACTCTGATTATTTAGCCAAGGAATGGATCATCTTGAACTATTGAAATATCTTCCTTGTCTAACTTAGAAGTTATACAAATCAATCTTATTTTAAAGAATTTCATAAACTGAAATCAAGACTATCTTCCCTCACACATCTCACACACAGTTAGGTCAGCAACTCACTATCAGTCTTCACCACCAGACCTACAAATCACTTAAAATATGTTAGAACTTATATTTGTGATATATTGTATTCCGTACTCCAACACAGACACAATAGAAAGAAGCTGCCTCATACAGAGTTGAATTATTGGTATAGCTATTATAGTACTGTCGGCTGATTGGCAACAGCTAAGGTTTTAAACAGGATTCTTCTTTAACCCTAGAGCAGTGGTTCTCCACCTGTGGGTCCCCAGTGTTTTGGTCTACAACTCCGAGAAATCCCAGCCAGTTTACCAGCTGTTATAATTACTGGGAGTTGAAGGCCAAAACATCTGGGGACCCATAGATTGAGAACCACTGCCCTAGAGGTTGAGAACTGAACCCAAGACCACCGGTATGTACAGAGCCATTGCCCTTCCCTATATATATATATATATATATATATATATATATATATATGCCTCGAAATGGCCTTTGAAAAATTAGGAAGTCACCTCCCAACTTACTTTCTGTTGCAAAAAAGGCTTTCTCAGGCCCAAAATGGCACAAGTGGAAGCAAAACAACAGAATACTCCCATGTTTCTAAAGCAGACACCCAAGTTTGTGGAAAATGTGGCCCTCCAGAGTTTCCTGGAGATTAATGTGACCTTCTACCCTCTCAGTTGTCCACTCCTGCTCTAACCAATGAGTGGCCTTTTTACCTACTAAGGTGACATTCTTCTGGGATAACGTGCACGTTGTCATCTGTCCCCTTATTCCAAATGCTCTTCTTTCTCTCTTTAGGTCACCCATTTCTATTTTTCAACTTCTGTCTAATGAGCAGGGGATGGACAGATCACTCTTGACATATGCTGAAACAGACAACTCCTCAATTTTTGCTTTAGCTCTTCCTTCTCTACCTTTTAGTCTCTTTCTGCTGGGGGGGGGGGGGACATGTTTAAACCCATTGACAGCAACAGCAAGTAATGATTTTGTGAACCATTTGCAGAGAAAATTGCCAATATTTTTGAGCTGCAGTTCAGAGTAATTTGTCCTGATGCAAATGCTTCTGTAAGATAGCCTTTCCAGTCATACCTCTAATGGGAGGCCCTTGAACAGTCATTTGCTTATTGCTGTTCAGAAGAAAATTTAATGAAGCTTCAAGGTTGTTGCTATTATCCATTAATGCCTGCCTTGCTGCTTCCTTGCTAAAACCCATTTCTGTGATGTGTTTCAGAGCCTTTTCATCAACCTGTCAGAGAGAGAAGAACAAAAGTCAATCACAAAATACAACTGAATCAAGAATTAGTTTTAAATGAATATTAATAGTAAATGAAAAGATAAATTAATTTGCATACAAATGGCAATAGAAGCGTACTTCATTGAACTATTACTAATGCAAGCATATATGGCTGAAATATGGTTAATTTTTTAATAAAAATCAAACTAAACAGTTGTCAGAAGTTTCGCTGCTTCCTTGCTAAAACCCATTTCTGTGATGTTTTGGGGGGGTTGTACAATCCTTTTAAAAGTCTACCATAGCAATAGCCAGAACGAAGCTGAAAAAAGCAATCTCTGTTCCTCTACACAAACATAAGAATGGTATTGAGAATCTTTAATCTTTGTAGAAAACAGTGTTTCAAATTTGGAGATCCCAAGCCTTACCAGTTCTCGATAGACACCTTCATTTTTCCCCTCAGGTTTCATCTTCTCTCTTTGGAAGACTTCTCTGCTTCGATTCCCTCCTGCATTTGCACTGAGATTGCTTCGCGTACTGCTACCTCCTCCTCCAAATGTCTTGGTCTTTATTAGAGAAGAGAAATGTGTTTTAGTGTCACACCTGTTTAGTTCTATACATATAAATGGAAAATTCAGCCTGAAAATGTATTTTTTGACATATTTGGGAGAAAGGCTGTAAATAACAGTAAAATGCCATAAAATGAAATACAGAAGCTTAGAATTATTGAAGGAATAAATTAATTAGAAACAGTAATGAAGTAACAGTACATACTACACAGGTAAATTCAGTTTGAATCAATATAGCTTTCGATCACTGTATCTTGATTAACAAAACTAGTTTTCTTCATACAATTTGACATGTGTTCTTTCTGATATATTCCATCTAAGAGGCCAGGTGACACACACTGTCTAAACAACACATCTTAAGAGTATGTTGTTGAAGGGTTTCATGACCAGAATCACTGGGTTGCTGTGAATTTTCCGAGCTGTATGGCCATGTTCCAGAAGCATTCTCTCCTGATGTTTCGCCCACATCTATGGCAGGTATCCTCAGAGGTTGTGAGGTGGAAAACTAGGCAACTGAGGTTTATAAATCTGTGGAATGTCCCTGGACATTCCAGATATATAAACCTCACAGACCTGCCATATATGTGGGTGAAATGTCAGGACAGAATGGTTCTGGAATATGGCCACACAGCCCGGAAAACTCACAGCAACCCAACATATCTTAGAGCTAACAAGACATTGTCTATGGCCCCATTTACACTGCTACATAATGCAGTCTGAATCTGCACCATATGGCCAGTGTAGGTTCATATAAAGCAATTCAACTGCATTGAACTGCATTATATGTGTCTACACCAACCATATAATTCATTCAAACTGCATTATATGGCAGTGTAGATGAAGCACATACATACACTACAATCTTTGAAGTTTTTTTTAGCTGATGCGTGAGTATGTGTACATAACCTGAATAATTAAATCATCTTCCCATTTTCCCTTAGGAAAAGAAGTACTGGTATTGAGGGAAAATTAAAGACATTTTTCAAGAACAAATACAGCTGTTTTTATTCATTTAAATGACAAAATACCACATATGTATAAACACAATATATTTGTGTACATTTAAAGTACTGGATGTTCTCCTTTTCTGTCATTCCTAATACCAAACTCCCAAACTACATTAGAAACACTTTCCTTTCCCTGGATAATTTACCTCATTGGACCATAGCCGCTAACTTCACATCTCTTCCTTCACACTAATAGAGGAAAATGCAGCTATAGACATAACCTTTCATTACGGCTCCTTCCTAGATTAAAACAACAATAAAAACCACAAGAACCTCCAATACTGATACAACCATTTATTCTAACCTCTTTGCTTTTTGCTACTTCGGCAATAGCAGCTGTTCGTTGTTTTTCAAATTCATCATTGTCTCCAGCAGGCTTAGCCACACTTGTCACTTGCAGAGTTTTTCTCCGATCCAGCTCCCTGCTGTCCACTTGCAGCTGCGATGCACATCTCTAAAAATGGGGAAGTAGTTTTAAAATACTTGCCAGAAACTTATAAAAGTTGGATTTTAACTCAATACTATGCAGTTCACAGAACCAGAACACTTTGGAAGCCCAAACAGCCCAATTAGTCCATGTTTCTTTCACCTTCTGATTAAAATTATTTACCTCTTGGATTGACAAAGATGAATGGCAAAAACCATAACAAACTGGGTATTTTTTCATGACTACAAACACACATGACGATTACAAGTTGCTCAACCTCCACTATAAGGAAGGTAATGATGAGAAGTAGACACCGGCTTCCAATTGGGGTATTTAGCTACTTCTGAATTCTGAGAGGACACTTTTCAGTCTTTTTTCTGCTGTTTCTATTGTCCAAAAATTGCCCACAGAGGAGAAAGAATATTCTTTCTGTGCCAGACTGCTTGTTAAATTTGGGGCAGATGGGAGGTGTGATTTATGTGGTTTACTCTTTGCTGGTATCTTTGCCTGTAGCAGAATCTATAAACTTGTTCATTGTCATTTAATTGATTGCAAAACAATGACCAAGACATGTGTGTTGGAATTCAACTGCTTCCTACACAAGTTTATGGTTCTCATCAAGAAAATAGACAGGCAGATGAGTTAGTTGGCAGGGAAAGCCCTTCCCCCAATATATCTGAAAAAGCCATAGGAACATTCACAGTTAAATACATTCTCTGTTCTTTCTATACAAGGCAAGGAACAAGGGAGAGAACAAGATGATTGATTCTGGGTTGTATAAGGCACTGGAGAATTCTTTGCTCAAAATCTGCTTCAGCAGATGCCAAACCAGAGACCTTTAGAGCTGTAAGAAAGATGACCCTGTGCTGCCACCCCAGAGGTTTCTTCACTGGATGCCATAGACATGACAGAGAAGATACCATCTTATCTGCACGGAAAATACAAAAAGTAACCTGCAGACAATGCACTCTACAATGTATAGTATATGGAACTTGGGAAAAGAGGATTTTTAAGTTGTCTAAATTCTGCCCCTAGCTTGGATGAAAATGTTCACCTGAATAGCTGTTTTCAATTAAAGCTGATTCTTCTAAGAAGGCAATATAATTCATTCTTGGAAATTTGCATGGATTAACATGCATGGATTAACATTTGAGAAAAAAGAAGATCCAGTGAACCACAACATTTTCACTGTTGGGGATATAGCGGGGCAACTGTACTGGGAGTATTTTTTTTTTTAAATAATGATTGGAGTGGAGGCGCAATTTGCCCTCACAAGGTTCATAAGGATATCCAATTAATGTTTCCAACACCCAATCATGTTATTAGATGAGGAAATATATATTCCTTTTTTGGAAGGCAAGAGCTGTATGGGAGGATTAAGAAGCCACCCGAAATCAAGGTGGATCTGTAATTTGAAAAAACAAAACAAAACAAAAACAAAATAGTAAAAGCTTAGCCACCTGGAAAAGAAAATAACAACATATGAGACTTCCTCTATGAGGAGTGCAGACAGAGGAAAAGAGAAGGACTATATCTTTCAGCCAAGGCAAGAAGAGAATGAATGTCAGCAGCTCATATGAGAGGCTTGTCAGAAATATTAAAAAGTAACTAGGTATTTTTAACTACAAAAATGTGAGTCAAGCACTGAAAGGGTTAAATGAATGCAATGACTCAGCAAAAGCTGCAGTTCTATCTAAGCAGGTGTGCCTGTAGCTTCGTAGCCATCGGTCAGAGGTAAATAAACCTTAGTGGGAGAAAGGCCTTCGTCTGTGGAAGAAAGGCCTAACGGTGTGAGGTAGGCCTTCGTCTGTGAGAGAAGCCTCTGTGTGAGGTAGGCCTTATGTCTCTGAGAAGCTTTGGTGAAAGACGCTCCAGGTTGAAGGCCTCGTGTATAAAGTCTCATGTGTAAAGCTCCAGTATAAAGGCTGCTGTGTGTAAAAGGCTACTGCGGGAAGCGCCAGTGTAAGTTTGTTATGAGAGGAGGCTCTATGAGAGCAAAGCTGTTTATCTGCATGAGGAAGAAGCCCAGCATGGAAGCAAATAAGTATAAAGGACTTTATTTGTGTTGTGGAAACCTTGTTATTGTAAATAGTGCAACTATATTATTTCAATACAAATTCTTTTTATCATTTTGGGCTACTGGTGCTGGTTCACACTGCTGCTGATAAGTTACTGTGTTGTGCATTTATGAGGATGGTCTTTTGTTAATAAGCCCATTTGCTCAATAAGACTCTGGTATTGAAGTAGGACTCTGTGGTATTTTTGTTGTGAAAAACCACAAACAGATGTGACAGTGGAATTTCAAACTGTGTCATGCTCTAAATGAAAACTGTAGATTTCAGAGAGTCCATGTTTCTTCTACAGAAATGTTGAATACTGTGGCATTTGTAGCTTTGCTTAACCCTTTATACAGGCAGTCCTTGGGTTACAGACAAGACAGGCTCTGTAGGTTTGTTCTGAAGTTGAATTTGTATGTAAGTCAGAACAGGTATATTTTTAACAATAACTACACACACACACACACACTTTGGGAAGTATAGGGGTTAACACCCCCATAACATTTGTTTTGCTAACTGAGCCTCTGTTCAGAAGATTTTGCCTCACTTTTTGCTCCTGTAATAATTGGATTTTCTTTTTTTAAAAAAGCTGGCTTGAGGAAACAAGGATTGTTGAGAAGGCTTCATTGGAGACATCCTTTCTACATAATAACACTTTCAGAAATGGATTTCCCTTCCTAAAAGTAGATTTCTCTCACTTCCTGTTGTCTCACCCCCATTCTTAACTATGAGTCATTTGTAAGTCAGATATCTGTAACTCGGGAACATATCCTAGAATATCCTAGAACTCGGTTGATATCCTAGAATAACAACCGAGTTAAAACCAAAATAACAATAATTTGTATTGTTTCAAAGTAATACTACATTGAACTAATGTCACTGTTCAAAACTAATACTAGTTTTAAAAGTTATATTACATAGATTAAAGTCTACTAAAAAATCCACCATACCTGCCCAAAAGGCACAAAGGGAGGAGGTCCACCTTCTGTTCCTATGTTACTTCTGTTGTGTTTTGATAAGCTCTGTAAAATGAAGCAATGTTTTCATTAACTGGCAAGAAAAAAACCTGAACAGCCTTGGCATTGTTTCAATACTGCAGTAAGAGGTATGAGAAAGTTTTTCCCCTCCTACCTACCATTCCCTGTACCTACCAACTTATTTATGAGGTTTATTTGGGCCACAGATGTTTCATGCATATTTCTCAAGACCTGTTCTCCCTTTCTCACAGATGTTTCATATAAACACTGAAACATCCAAAGAGAGAATGAAGACCTCCCAAGCAATCAAAATAACTACGGCTTTTCAGATTGGAAAACCGACAGTTCATTTCTTTAAAGAAAGCCATATGGTAATTTTACAATAAAAAGTGTTGTGGATTGAATTAAATTTAGGATGCAAACTAGACTCTATGCGGAGCATACAGTTGTAGAACAACTCTATTTACACATGGGGATATAGCAGTTCAAAGGCAGTGCCCAAAAAACATAAGTCAGTGCTAGACAGCAAGATATACTAATAACTTCTCCATCTCAAAAGTTTAATCAGCATAATTCGGTGACCTCATTTAATAAACCAGAACTGCAGAGTATTCTGGCTGCTTTCTTTTGAACAGGATGTCAGTCAGTCTTGATTACTTCACACGGAAATGAGTACATTAACCAAAACTGATCAGGTAGCGAAAGCTTAGTACTGAGTCTGACAAACAAGAATTTTCAGACTTGGTTTACTGGGTTTTTCTTTTTCTGAATCTTATCTTGTTTGGGAAAGACAAACCAGTAGAACAAGGCTTGCAATCCATAAGATAGAATTCTCTCTTATGCTAGGTTGTTATCTGTGAACAATAGCAGTACTGGTGTATCTTCTAAAATATGGGGAAAGGAGCAAGATACAGAGTTAGTGAACAAATTTTATTTACATAAATAACTAAATTGCATTTCCGGGGTAAATAATGTTATGTACTGTCATCTTCAGCTCTTGATCATGGTGACCATTATGATCAATAGTGATTTCAAAAGATCAAATCAGTCAACATGTATTACCTCATGTTAGTAGTTATTATTCCTATATTGCTATTTTGGAGGATACTCAGTTTAATGGCTAACCTGAAATAATTTAGCAAGTTCTCAGAATCAGAATACAACACAGACCCTGTGCTCTCAACATACAATTACAGAATCATTTAATCTCAGCTTGTAACTTCAACACAATTATCTTTATTGTGGAGTTTAATTATTGTTTCAGAACTACATCAAATATCTAGATCAGAGATGTAGAATTTTCAGAACATGACAAAGCCATAGTGTTTTATTTCAAAATAATAATGAAAAATGTATATTAGCACCCTTTAGAGATTTTAAGTTACTTAGTTTCTTTAAGAACAAATAAAACGCACCATGTGTGATTTATTTTGGCATTGTCTGCACACCCTCATCTTTCTTGAAAACCCTATCCTAGTTTACCCTACTTAGTTCATGCCCAGCATTATTTTAAATTTTAGTTATTACATTTGGTCTGGCCACAGGTTTTTAAATGCTTGTATGTTATTGTTACTGTTTATTGCTTATTGTGTATTTTTTGTTTTTGAGTTTTATTATAACTGTTTTGTATTGATTATTTGTTATTGCCTTCGTTTATTGATGTATTGTGGGCTTGGCCTCATGTAAGCTGTACCGAGTCCCTTGGGGAGATGGTAGCAGGGTACCAATACAGTTGTTGTTGTTATTATTATTATTATTATTATTATTATTATTATTATTATTAAACCACTATTTGACATATTAAAAGTAGAGCATTAATGTTATTGTTTTGTTGGAGACTGACCTACAAGCATGAATTACCTGAACTACAAGGGAGCAGTTTTGATTTTCTGTGGAGCAGCAGCTAAAAAAGCCAATGGGATTTTGGCCTGCATAAATAGGAGTATAGTGTCGACATCCAGGGAAGTCATGCTACCCCTCTATTCTGCCTTGGTCAGACCACATCTGGAATACTGTGACCAGTTCTGGGAACCACAATTGAAGGGAGATGTCGACAAGCTGAAATGTGTCTCGAGAAGGGTGACAAAAATGATCAAGGGTCTGGAGAGCAAGCCCTATGAGGAGCAGCTTAAAGAGCTGGGCATGTTTAGCCTGCAGAAGAGAAGGCTTAGGAGACATAATGACCATGTATAAATATGTGAAGCAAAGTCATAGGGAGGAGGGAGCAAGCTCGTTTTGTGCAGCTCTGGAGACTAGTACGCGAAACAATGGCTTCAAACTACAGGAAAGACGATTCCACCTGCACATCAGGAAGAACTTCCTAACTGTGAGAGCTGTTCAGCAGTGGGACTCTCTGCCCTGGAGTGGGGTGGAGGCTCCTTCTTTGGAGGCTTTTAAACAGAGGATGGATGGCCATCTATTCAGGGTGTTATGAATGTGATTTTCTTGCTTCTTGGCAGGGAGTTGAACTGGATGCCTCATGAGGTTTCTTTCAACTCCATGATTCTATGAAATGGAAACCAAGACTAGGGATTTCAGTGTTGTATACACCGTTTTTAGAAATAATGGAGGCACTAAATATTTTATGCACCATTTGAAAGGAAATATTCCACAGTAAACCCATTTCCCACTAATTTTTCCAGAAAAAAATGGGCTTAAAATGTCTGAGAATTTAAATTGTATCCAAGACAGAAGTGAACAATGATATTAAGTGAAAAAAATGGCAGATCCAGGGACCAGTTAATCCCATCTTGTCATCTGATGTATGCCTCACTATCTTTGAATTATTATTTTTTTTACAAAAACTTTATTTAGAAAACAGAAGTGATTGGAAGCACTAAAATAGTTCAAAATGTGACTTTTACCTTTTAAAATGCCTGTTTTGCTTTAAGAACAGAAGATTTTTAGCAGTAGTAATGGAAGGTAGCACACAGACTTTGGATTAAACTGTCTTAAATATCAGGCTGGTAAACCATAGCCGAAACAAAGATGCTTATTTCTTGTGGGATGTATGAGTATATTATTCACAGCTTTGGATTTTAAAGCTATAATATTCAGCTACTTTTTTCAGGCGCTGGTATTTATCACTATATTAAGGAATCAGGCTTGAAACCTATGCTTTTTATCTACCTTTTTCAATAATGTATTTAACATCATACTGATGGCTTAAAATGATTACACAAATGCAGACTGAATGACTGTTACGTATCCTACTCACAATATTGTTTGTTGTTTCATATTCTTACACTATTGAACTACGTATTCAATTGACTGGAATGTGTGTATGCACATTTTAGAACAGCTGATATGGTGATGTTCATCCATTTTATTTGCATTTCTACATTATTACACTGATTGTACTTTACATATTTCTGATTATTCTTCTAAAATGACTCTTACGTAGCTATTGGTTATTACTCTGTGTTGCTTTTCCTAGGCAGTCTATTTCTGAATGTATCATTTTCATTCATTTGTTCTCTGGGCCCTATGCTTAGCACTGGTTTCACTGTATTCATGATCA
The DNA here is from genome assembly GCF_037176765.1 of Anolis sagrei. Taxonomy (NCBI): domain Eukaryota; kingdom Metazoa; phylum Chordata; class Lepidosauria; order Squamata; family Anolidae; genus Anolis; species Anolis sagrei. Next base: position 136,632,010 of record NC_090023.1, read on the forward strand.
CTTATCATGCTTTTTAATAATAGGTAGGTCTTTCTAATTTTTTTTTTTTACTGTACCACAATATATCATTTAAATATATTTTAAAAGCTATCTGAAATTTCTCATTCAGCTTAAGATAAGGAAAGCATCATGTTACCTCACCCTTTGCAACTCCCATTTTTCTATAAGATGTTCCACTTCACCTCCAAGAATCACCGTGTTGCTTTCATCCAGAAGAAGGAAGCCATTTTTCACTTCCACGATTCCCAGCAATTTAATTTTTGTTCCAGGTGGCGTGTTCAGGCTACACATAGGAAAAGTATTCACAAGTTAATTGGACAACACAATACAGTGTTATTAAAGATATGTTATTCCAAATCATCTTATATGCACTCAAGTTTCTCAATTACTTAACTTGCTCAAAAATGTGAATTACAGCACTTTTCCAGTTGTGCAGAAACATAAAATATTTTCACAGTAATTTGTTATATCATCACCAGAAAGAATTCACTGTAGCTATATAGAACCTGTATCTGTATTTTAGGATGCAGCCAGAAGACAAGAGAAGATGTACAGCCCAGTGCTATCGCTTTATGCAAGAGGCTTAAGAATCCATCTCCAGATTGCTTCTGACAGCACTCCTTGAGAACATGTTTTACTTTACACTTTATCAAGTGTATCCATTGTTCAGTGTCAATAAAGGTAAACATAAACTGCAGTTTCAAGGCTGCAACATCTACAAAATATCAATCATTATGTTGTCAGATTGCAGCTGTTATACTCATCTATCAAACTGACAGAATAAATTAAGAAAATCAACTCTCAATCACTTCAAAACTGATGTTCAAATTCAGGATTATCTGGGCGTGAACTAATCCCGTTCTTGAAAACAGATGAACACCACATGAAATATATAGAATTAGGATGTTATTGTACACATAACCTTCCAAAAGTGAGATGCTTTGCTCAATGGAATTGCAGTAGGATATGAACACCTGTGGTCTTGCAGGAATAAAAGCATAGACCCTTTCCATGAAATCTAGGGATTCAGAAATAAGCCATACTGTAATGGGAAAAAGCAGAACCCTAAACAATACCTATATTATCTAAATGGGATCAGCGAAATAGGAAACTTGTAATCTACTTTTGGCTGCAGTGATTGATGTTGGTCCAAGTTAAAAACTCAAACCAAAAATGTAAAAGTCAGTAACTCAATTTTCAATACTCCTTGGCTAGTATCTGTGCAAATCTAGAACACTGCTTCTTAAACTGTGTGTCCTGACCCCAAATTAGGTATATTGTGGTTGTTTTCCAGCCTCTATGCCACTGTTTTCTTACATTTCATCTCTTTGTAAGGTCTGGTGGTTTTTTTTTTTTGTTTCTTCCTTTGGGGTTTATTCTGGAAACTAAATTTGGAAAGTGTGTCTGAGAGTTGGGGAATACATTAAGTAATTTAAATCTTATAACTAGGCCTCGATTTTTTTATGTAGGAAAAATATTAGTTATTTAGAATTAAAAAAAGAAAGAGACCATATTTAATCAAGACATATCCAGATAAAGAATCATGTTGAAGCAAAAACAACTAATAGCTTCAAAACTGCTTCAGTACTAACTTCCAATTCACTTATTAGTTACATGAAGTGCACAGTTGAGAATTAATGCAATGAAATAAATAGTGGGGTTAGAAAGAAATGAAATACAGAGGATTTAGACCTTTTTTGACCAGGGGCGACTCTCCAATCCAAAAGAGTTACAAATCAGTTTTTGGCCAACTTTAGATTTGGTCTGGTTATTTGGGGTGCTGATTTAGAAAACTGCATTGGATAGACCACATCAGTTCTAGTTTCTGATACAGAACACATGCCTTCCAGTAGCCACCATCTGCTCACCCACAGAAAACCATATTTAATAATCTAGAGCTGATGTGGTAATAGTAATCTTTTGTGGGTAGTCAGCCTCTCCCAACATCCTCATTGCCTTGGCAATGTAAGGTTTTGTGAGGCCAGTCGCTCTCATTGCTGCGTGGTTTTGAGGCAATGGTATAGTAATAGTGAGGTCGCTGACCACATTTTCTTTTTTGCAGACCACTGATTGTCCATGGACCACAGGTTGCGAACTACTGATTTAGACCTTGACTGTGTGTTATAAACACAAGAAGCCAGGAGAGCTTTGAAAGCTTACATTGTGTGTTTTCTGCATTTTGTTACACATCACTCTTTGGTGGATTATATTTTGTTTTGGCGAACAGTCAACATGGCTACCCCTAGATAATTTGTCATTTTTTGTGCTTTCTTTATGTGCATAAAGTTCTCTCTGACATCTCAATTCACTCTCCCCATTTCCCTTGCAACCATGTAGCTCAGGATGACACTTTATAAACCTGATGAACTGAACTGCAGCCCAAAAAAGGAAAATAATCCAAAAGAAGACAAAATCCCGAAGCTGTTAATTAAAAACAACAAAATAGCAGAACCTGAGGATTTAAAAGTACACTTTTGTAAGCAAAAGAAAGGAAGAGAGAGATCTATCATTTTGAAAGACAACTGTATATCAATGCTATTTCGTTGGGTATCTCTTGTCAGGCTTTTAAAACTGGAATGAAAAGAATAGGATCAAAGCAAGTGCTGTAAGAAAGAGGCCAAAATAGTTCTGTGATTGTTCTCTGAGAAAAGAGACAACACATTTCCAAACTTTGGTCTACCTTGATATCTCTTATGTTGATCTGCAGTAGGAATGGCAGTGTTTGATTACTGCTCTCACTCCTATCTATTCCCACAGTGACAATATGCATCACACAGCATTTTCTCTGCCAAGTGAGAATCCAGAGCTACAAAACTCATTTTGACAGCACTCCATAGGCTGCTGAGACTCAGCATAGGCTGCTGAGGAAGCTATGCCAATTTTTTCCACATGGTTTCCAGCATTAGTCAAAAATGGCAAGAAAAGGATCAAGAACTTGGGCTCCCATCTCAATCCAGAAAGATGCTACATTGACTAGGTTACGTGTGTCAAACTCACATAGATTCAAACATGATACCTTAGTAAGAAACTTGAAGAACTATAAATTCACACAGAACAAAAAAAAAATCTCATTAACATTACCCTCTTTTTGAGAGAATGATTTATGAGCACCTTCATATTTGTCAAGAAGCATTCTCTCTTTTTCTGCACACCCTCAAAAAATTAAATATCAATTAATACCAATCCTATTCAAGTAGGGTTTATGAAAACAGCATAATGGTAGTAATGAAATTCACTCCATTTTACACACTAAATAGAACCAGTCTACTGTTAGTGCCCTATATCAAATTCTATATAATTCCCTAAACTCTGTCACAAAGTTGCCAGAGGAATGTGAACAAATATACATTTAATATGTTGATCCTAAGGCTTTGTAATTCAATTATTATTTTTTAAATGTCCTTCACAAAGTACTTCACAATGTACTTGTGTATTTCTATACCAGTGGTTCTCAACCTGTAGGTCCCCAGATGTTTTGGCCTTCAACTCCCAGAAATCCTAATAGCTGGTAAACTGGTTGAGATTTCTGGGAGTTGTAGGCCAAAACACCTGGGGACCCAGAGGTTGAGAACCACTGTTCTATACAGATGAACCAATGATATTCTTGGAGAAACATAACAGAAATGAAAAAAGGTTGTAAAAAGATTTTATTCAAAAAAATGTCATTTCAAGAACAAAATTTCACCTCCAGAATTTCTAATAAACACAAATATGTTTTATATGCTGAATTCTATTTTGAGATGTCTAACCTGTAAAGTGTGGTTAAGTCACTGTAAAGCAAAAACAAACACTGCTTACCTTATTTTTGACATGTAATTATATTCTATCGCAGTGCAGGTTGTGTGCCCATCCGTCATCTGCAAGCGCAGCATTCTGGGAGCAGCCTGAGATTCCTCATTGTCCTTTGGTGCAGCTATATTGCGAACTTTTTGGATCTGCAGAACACAGGGACCTTCTAGCTGTGAAGATGAAGGACAAAAGTATTTATTTGTTCTGCTCTATTTTGGGTACCACCATAGGAATGGATTCTGTCAAGTAACCACAAGCCTACCTTGCCCTACCTTCCCAAGACATTGTGTTTTTTAACAAAGTCACTGCCAAGGTTAATATAGAACTCTTTCCAACCATAAACAAAGATAAATCCTAAGGAAAACTGTTTTGTTATACACATAAACATTTTCCAAATGGAGAGAAAAAAACAACAATGTGAAGCCTTCAGAATTCCAAGCAGCCCTTAGGCCTAAATCCAATTCCTAAAGCCAACTAGAGTAGAAGGACTGAATCAATGGAATTGACACAAATATTGATTTGCCAAGTTATAATTGATTCAATGCATGCACTTTAGCTGGGAATAACAAGTATATTTAAGCCTTAGAGGTCCTCTACAATTGGCCAAAGTCAAGTCCAGACAGTTTTATGGTGCAACAAAGAGTTTTTAATATGTTAGCACCTAGACCTTCAATGACAACTACTTCTTTATGGCCAGAATGGGTCTATCATTTCCAGGTGAACAAAACACTGCTTCAATCAATCTGAGACTTAGAAAACATTAAAGCAGCAATCCAGGAATCACATACACAAGGAAGAATTAGATACACTTGACTGAAAAGAAGAACTCTTGCTCTCATTGACTTTTGAAATGATTGATTGAATGAATGAATGCCTAAAACTCTTAGGTTGCATTGTCATGCTAGGGAAAACATTTTTATTATCAGCTTTGGGTATTGTTCATCTATGGATATAATATTGCCAGTATTGCCTAGCTATGGATATGGCCCAGTTTTCGTAAAACATATCTGAATTAACCTTTGTGTACTTGGATAAGATCCAAACAACTGAAAAACTAGTCCTATATATAGAAAAGTAACATTATGTAACAAAATTTGAAATATTTTCTTTTTCTAATTTGAAAGTGTTGTTTCCTGTTTAATTGTGCAGTACTGACTTTGAAAGTAGTTATACTCCAGAAACTTCGGTTTTGTGGTGGAGGATAATACTATTATTTCCTTCAGTCTATGCACTGCCTTTGTAATTTTCCTAATGCAAATATGCCATTTTAAACCTTTTAATTTGCAGACCGCAAAAAGGTTTTTGCAGTTTAATAAACCTTTTTCATGTTTTTATGATAGAATGTATTAGAAAATGACATTTATAACCCAGGAACAAAAATTGTGTTACATGGTGTAATCTGGACTCTCTTTCAAACATCACTACTTCTTACCATGGCTCAAGGAAACTGTCTTTGAACCTGACAGCTTTCCAAAGCCCTTTGAAGCATGTACTCTAAAGAAGAAAGCAGAGTCAACATTTCATAAAAACAATCAAATTCTTGGGTCTGCCAAAATATTTGTTTTGCTCACATTCTGGGTCTCACTGTCAAAGTGCTCATCTTCATCTTATATCCACAGATGCGCAAAATATAAAATCAACCTGGAAATTAATAGTGTATCTCAGTTCAAAGTTTCCCTATGCAACTCCTCCACTCCAAGGACTTACCCAGATACTGTGTTTCAACATTTACTTCATAACCCAACAATTTTATTAGCTCAGTTCCAAAACTTTACTACACAAACATATGTGTGTCGCAGGAAAGACCAAGATAGTTCATCTTAATTTATTTGTTCATATAAACTAAAAGTGTCATGAAAAGTGCTAATTGAAGATAGTTCAAATTAATTCCAAATGTATGTAAATGGTTCAAATTGAAAATTACATTTCCCTTTTATCTTCAAATGAATATGATTTGCACGTTTTAACTCTATTTACAATGTGGTCTGCTGTTCTCTCTCTCTCTCTCTATATATATATATAGACATTCTTTTCAAACATAATGAAACACGGCCATCTTGTGGCTGAGGTTTGTAACTCATGCTTCTCAGCTCTATGAAAAACTGTATTTCTAATGTTTCCCAACCTTTATCCTATAGAGCAGTAGTTCCAAACATTTGGTCTTACAGATGCTTGGGACTCCAACTCCCGGAAATTCCAGCCAGTTTACCAGGAACTGTAAAGGGAACTAAAGGAATTGTGGGAACTAAAGTCCAAAAAAACAAAACACCTGGAGGACCACAGGTAGGGAACCGCTGCATAGAGGAAAGCTTATTATATATGTATGAGGAAATTACATTTATCCAAATTTTGATTATTATACATTGATAATAATCTCTGAGGATTACCTGGGAAGGAAACCGACTAGAGCACTGCAACACACCAAAATACCTGGGAGTTACTCTAAACGTGCTCTAACTTACAAGAAGCACTGCTTCATTATAAAGCAAAAAGTGGGTGCTGAAAATAATATTATACGAAAGCTGACTAGCACAACTTGGGGATCACAATCAGACTCAGTGAAGACATATGCCCTGGTGCTTTGCTACTCTGTTGCTGAATATGCATGTCCAGTGTGGAATACATCTCACTACGTTAAAACAGTGGATGTGGCTCTTAATGAGACATGCCGCATTATCACAGGATGTCTATGCCCTACGCTGTTGGAGAAATGATACTGTTTAGCTGGTATTGCACCACCTGATATTTGTGGGGAAGTAGCCAGTAAAGAAAGGTCCAAGGCATTGACATCTCCAGCCCATCCTCTGTTCAGATATCAGACAGCATGCCAGCATCTTAAATCAATAAATACTTTTCTAAGATCTACAGCAGTAGTTGCCAACCTCTGATCTTCCAGGTGTTTTGGACTTCAGCTCCCTCAATTCTTAACAGCTGGTATGATGACTGGGATTTCAGGGAGGTGATGTCCCAAACACCTGGAAGACCAAAAGTTGGCAACCACTGATCTACAGAAATACTTGTAGGAACACCACAGCAAGCAAGAGTCAGATGAAAAACTCCCTCCTGGTCATACAGAAGACTGGGCAACTTGGAAGGTACTGAACAAACTATGCTCTGATACCAAGAGATGCAGAGCCAATCTTAAGAAATGGAGCTACAAAGTGGAGTCCATGACATGCGTATGTGGAGAAGAACAAACCACAAATCACTTACTACAATGCAGCCTGATCCCTGCCTCATGCACAATGGAGGACTTCCTTACAGTGACACCAGAGGCAATTGACATGACCAGCTTCTGGTCAAAGGAAATTTAGTATAATGCCAAGTTTTTAACTTTGTTTGTGGTTTTTTATGTATTATAATTGTAATGTCAATTTGCTTCTAACAGGATGAGTATATATATATGTGTGTGTGTGTGTGTGTGTGTGTGTGTGTATAATGGAAAACTCAAACAAACATTCATATAAAAGCATAATTGAAATATCTTCAAGTACACAGTGCTATATTATTTGGAAAAAAACTGTTTTGGTGCCATTTCAATAACTATATGATAAATCATCAGGTGGAAAATAGGAGCTGTTTATACCATATATACTATATGTCTTTATGTATTTAAGATTTTTCTGATAAACTTACATCAATAGTTGAGATAAAACGTTTACTTCAAACTAGCTTAAATGGGTTAATAGCCTTGATCACTTTAAAGCCATACCTGTGCTAACAGTGTGCCAGGCTATGCCAAGTGATAGGAAGCAATAAATAATAATAAAAAACTAGATATCTGGCTTCAAATAACTGTCAGGAGATTCCGTGGAGAAGAACATGGGTGGGACTTTGGTGAACTAGGCCAGGACAAAAAGACACAGAGAAAGTCCAACCTACTTGTTGAGAATAGCGGAATAGCCCAAGTACACAACTACAAGTATAGCAACAATAAATTGTGTTACCTTTTCCACCTTTCCACCATTGATGTCATTAGGGAGGAACTTCTTTCCAATGGCTCTTAAGTCTGTCTACATTTAAAATAAAAAATAGTGTTAATACTGTTTCCCAAGATAAAACCAGGAGGAAAAAAAAACATGTTTTTTTTCTTCCAATGTAATTTTGATGATGATGTTGATTGTCGTTTATGTTTGTGTTTCATTTCATTGTAATGTTGTCTGGGCTTGGCCCCATGTAAGCCGCTCTGAGTCCCCAACGGGGAGATGGTGGCGGGGTATAAATAAAGATATAATATTATTATTATTATGTAGTTTGTCATTAGAAACAATAAGGTAATAACCTATTCCTTTGTAACAGACAAAGCAAATGTCTCAAGACAGATGCTTTTCAAGGACGGCAAAGATCTTAACTTGTTCGCTAATCTACAAATCTAGGATAGATTTATTCAAGAGAGCTCTAGCCATAGAGACTGGGGAAAATAAGTTTTATCCAATACTATGTAACAATGATTTAAAAGTGTACAAATATCTCTCGAAACTATAAGTAGGATGAACCTGTAAAAGATTACATGATATGGTAGGCCCAAAATTTGGGCATCAAATTCAAAAGAAAACATGTATGAAATGGTATCTAACCCCAAATAAGCTGTCAAAAATATATATAAATATATAAAGGTTTTTCCCTGATATTAAGTCTAGTCGTGTCTGACTCTGGAGGTTGGCTCTTATCTCTATTTCTAAGCCGATGAGCTGGCGTTGTTCGTAGACCTCTCCAAGGTCATGTGGCCGGCATGACTGCATGGAGCGCCATTACCTTCCTGCCGGAGCAGTACCTATTGATCCACTCACATTTGCATGTTTTTGAACTGCTAGGTTGGCAGAAGCTGGGGCTAACAGCGGGAAATTATCCCGTTCCCCGGATTCGAACTGGCAACCTTTCGGTCAGCAAGTTCAGTAGCTCAGTGGTTTAACCCACTGTGCCACAGGGGGGCTCCACATGTAAGAAAATAAACGGTTATTTGTCTGAGATTTATCCATTAATCCAAATGAATTTAAAAATAGACTTTGCAATGCTATCAGAAATGGGCATTATGGCTACAGAATGGGATAATAAATATGACCTACTCCTCCAATATATGATAATAACAGCAAGAATGGTGTTTGCTCCAACTTGCAAATGGATTGAAACACTAACAACAAAAGTTTTTATCAGGCTACAAGTCCACCAAGTGTGGAAGAAAGTATCTTTCTCTCTTTTACATCTCCAAAATTCTGGAAAGGGGTAAGTAAAGAAACAAATAACCTAATTACTAAAAAGGTTAAGTAAAACCCAGAAATGCATCTCTTAGGTTTATTTTGTGGAATAATTAATAAAGAAGACGTAGTTTAATTGCTGCAAGATTAATAATAGCAAAATCATGGAGGGAAGAGGGGAAAGAGTTACTTATAAAGGACTGGAGGGGAAAATGATTAAACTACAGTTAAATGGCCAAACTCTCCAATTGTATTCATGGAGGAAATAATGAAGATTTAGTTAGAAAATTGAGGCTTTCATTTGAATTTTTAGAAAGGAAAATAAATGTAGACTTTAAAGTAGCCGCGAGGGGAATTTATTAATATAAAGATATGTGTTTTAAATGAGATATTAGTTTCACATTGAGTGGTGCAGAAGTCATGGGTGGAGGTGGGTTTGGTGGACAGATGTATTTGTACTACCATATTTACTTGAGTATAATGCACCACAGAATCTAATGGGTACATCAATTTTCAAAACCCTGAAATCCAGAAAAGTATTTACCATATTACGTTAATCTAATGTGCATTCTCATTTTGAGAAAGTGATTTAGTAAAAAAAGGTGAGTATTAAAATCCAGCAAATACGGGTATGAACATTTCATTTTTCCCTCTTTCTTTTGCATTCTGCATATCACTTTTACACAATAACTAGTAACGAGACAATGGATTAAGTGACTGAATTAGCCCAAACTGCCAACCTAAATAATAAACTATTTGAATTTTTTAAAAAAAAAAAACCTGAAAACTGTGTACACACTTTTTGAGCAAAAAAGACATTTAGTGATACAATAATATCTAGTTATGGTTATAGTAAATCCTCAACTTTTTCAGGTGTGCTTTTGTGTTTTAGTCAGTGACTAATATTTTAACGTAGTGTTTTATGACACTGTATTAGTATTAGTCAAAATAGAAATTTTTATTTCTATTTTTTTTAAAAAAATTAATACTTTGGCTGTGAATTAGTATTTTTTAAATAAAGAAATTATGCCATTATACCCCCAACTTTCACAAGTGAGTGAATCTTTTAAACAGGTCCCTATGTAAGCAGGGACATGTTAAATTTGAAAGACAAGTAATGTATTCAGGCCTGAATTTCATAATGATGATGATGATGATGATAATGTTTATTTATACCCCACTTGTTCTCTCCACAAAGGAGACTCAAAATGGGTTAGTGCAGTGGTTCTCAACCTGTGGGTCCCCAGATGTTTTGACTTTCAACTCCTAGAAATCCTAACAGCTGGTAAACTGGTTGGGATTTTTGGGAGTTGTAGGCCCAAACGCCTGGGGACCACAGGTTGAGAACCACTGGGTTAATGGGTTATGTATTTGTAATTAGAGGTCAAACCTGTAGGAGTTAGCACACCAAACACATCTAAATGATACTCTGTCTTTAGAAAAGCATTTAGTGCCAGATGGGCTATAATAACATAAAATCGTTCACATTTCATATTTTTGTTTTCAGTCTAATATTATTCTAAACACAGAGAAGTTGGCCAAAACTGTATTTTTGTTTTAATTTTAAAAATAGTAACCACAGCACTGCTGGAGTTTAAACATGGCTTCTTATCCTCTCCTTGAGAACTTATAGAAATACCAATAAGACTGTGAAAGTTTTTCACATCTACTCTACTGCTGAAAATATCTGTATATTTTTAAAATAAAACTTCTGCTTTTTTCAATTGTTACTGAAAATATGTATGTGGGGTTGCATAAGTGCATCTGACAATGTTACAGAACTAGATCCCAAGACCTCTGCTAGCAAGCAGAGCCTTGAAATTATTTTGTGGATAAGTTTATGTTCTATCCTCTGATTTGAGCCCTTTCTTCAAGGCCACATAAACAGCTTTTCAGCATGTGCAAGCAACCCAAAAACGCATGGCTCCTTCCCTGGCTTTAAGTGATATACAATGAACACTAAATGATGTCTTGGGAGCCCAGAGAAGACCCCCCCCCCAAAAAAAAAGATCTCTCCTGTTCATGTTGTTCTCTGCAGACACTCCAATAGAATGCTATGTAACAGTAGTATATGCTTATCTGAATTCATACTCATCCTATGGAGACAATGAAGTCTCCATAGGCTTTAGAATTCTGCTTCTGTGTACCACATCGAAATAAAGCATCAGCAACCACAAATTAAATAAGTATTGAAATAACTTTAAAATAATAGGAGCAGGAGTACAAGTCTCCAGAGAAATTTCGGACATTGGTTGCCCTAAGAATTACTGAGGGAAATGTACTCAGGACTGAGAACAATTGTTTTGAAAAGCAAAAACATGGTCAGACAGAAGTTTCTATTGTTCTATGACTTTAAACAGTTAAGTTTAAATCTGTCATTTCCACTTCAATAATATCATGGAAAAACACATTTTCCCAGCCAAACTCCAGAATATCAAAGACAAAGATAATTGTACTGTGGTTAGAAGAATAATTCAAGTTGAATATCCCTACTAAAAAGCCTTGGAACCAGAAATGTTTTAGATTCCTGGGGGCTTTTCCCCACTCCCAAATTTTAGAAGACCCATACTTACACAGATAAGCGTAACATTCATGTATGCTTCATATACATTCAGATCCTTGTATCCCATATCTGAAATTTCATTTATCTACACTCAGAAAAATGTGGTGTTTTTCTAGAACTTGCAAGGTCCTCCAGAAGTTACCACAGTGTTGCCCTGAAGGACTCACCAAACCCCTAGAGAGCCTGCATCTTTATGAATTTGTAAGTCCTTCAAGGCAACTCTAAGATATATTCAGATCAAAAATGAGGTAATTTAAAGGTGTTCAGTTGCAGCTGCAGTTTCAGGTAATCAGAGTCCGGCTGGGAATGCATCCAGACATGGAGATCTTACTTTACACCTTATAACCATAACCTGAATACAATATTGTACAATATTGTAAATAATTTTGTGCATGACACGGAGTTTGGGTACATTGAACTATGAGAAAGCAGCTATCTCAGCCACTCATGTGCACAATTTTTGAGTATTTCAGAAATCCAGATAAGGGATGTTAAATTTGTATTAGAAACTTGATCTGTCTTAACATATATGAAGGCAAAAATATACACGGTAAACAGTACAGAAAATACTGCATTCAGGCTCCTAAACTAATACTAATTTTATCGTTAAACCAAACATATAAACTTTGACTCTTCTGGATTGGCTTAATTATTTCTAGTTTCCCCCCCTAGTACATTTGATAGATACAGTACCACCTTTTGTACTGTTACCATTTAACTAATGAATGAATGGTCACAATGAATGGCAGCTGAAATTTAGAATAATAGTTTGAAAAGTTAATAAATGCTACTTACATTAAGTGCAATCAGGATAATGTCATTTATGTTGACTTTGTCAGATGAATTTGTGCAAGCTTCAATTCCTTCATCTGACAGGTACCTATTAAAAGAAAATATGTAGATATAGTAAGCTATATAAAACCTTACTTCAAAAACAAGTATATGCAACATTAGATGTATTGTTATAAAAATAATGTTTGGGGGGGGGGATGTACAGTTATGCATCAAGTTATGGTTATACTTGTTGGAATTAAACCCCACACTGCCCAAGTCTCAAGTCCTCAACGATGAGCAGTTACTTAGTTTAGTACAGACAAAGGGTTTGCCTTCCCCCATCTATCTATCTATACACAATGTGTGTATGTGTGTACGAGGCAAGGACGTCTGCTTACAGTCAGAGTCCTGCCTCCACACACAGGCTATAGTTCTCACTGAGCAGAAGACACCCATGGCCCTCTCAAAACTGACATTGCAGGTTACCATGAACATGTCCAGGAGCCCTGCCAATGTCCTCCACTAACATCATCCTGCCCACCACCCAAGTGAAGGCTTTCATACAGAGAGCATTTCAGCCTAGATTTTATGTTTGTCCTCCACCAAAGACACCTCCCAGATTCCCTTCTCTCTCATTTGCATGCCCCCACCCACTGCATCTCCCATAACCCTTTGCATGACCCCACCCACTGCCTCTCCCTTAACCTTTTCCTATAGCACACAGCAAACAGAGGAAGTGATCAGCAACTGAACATTCTTGTGGGAGGTTGGGGGACTGACTCCACAGGATGGAAGTTGCAGTTCATCCTACAACAAGACACAGAACTGTGACCCCCACTGACAATGGACCTGGACCATATTTTGCATACAGAACCCCTATGACCAACAGAATGTACTGGAGGGATTTAGGGGGAATTCACATAGATTTATAGCTGTTGTAGGTACTGGGATTTATAGTTCACCTGCAATCCAAGAGCACTCTGAACTCGACCAACAATGGACCTGGAACTAACTTGGCCCACAGAACCCCCATGATCAAGAAAAAACATAGGTCATTGGAGGAATTTAGAGGAGTTGTAGTTCAGCTACATCCAGAGTGCACTATGAATCCAAACAGGGATGCATCTGGACCAAACTTAGTATGCATACCTGAGATGCTCACATGTGAATACTGGAGGGGAATTGGCCTGAATGTTTTTGGAGTTGTACATACTGGGATGTATAGTTCACCTGCAATCAAAGAGCACTCTGGACCCAACCAACGATGGCCCTGGACCTCCCCCTTAGCACTCAGAACCCCCACTGAACCCAGCTAATGATAGATCTGGAGCAAACATGACACACAGACTCAAAATGGCCAACTGTAAATACTGACAGATGTTTTGGGAAGGTAGCCCCGGGAATCTGGGAGTTATAGTTCACCCTCATCGAGAAAGCACAAAACCCAACTGACAATGGATCTGGACCAAACTTGGTGCACAGAACCAACATGGCCAACAGTGAATACATGCAGGGTTTTGGGTTGATTTCCTTTGGAATCTCTGAGCTGTAGTTCAGTCTTATCCAGAAGCACTACAGCCAGACTGGACCAAATTTGGCGCAGAGACCCAAAATGGCTAACTCTAAATACTGGCAGAGTTTGGGGAGGATTGACCCTTGATTTTGGGAATTGTTGTTCACCTACACCAAACTGAGAATACCTAACACCCAAAAACAAACAATGCTTTTTTCAAATAACCGGGCATCATTGGGTGCCCAAGCTAGTGTCTCCTGAATGACAGTTGGGAATGCATCTTTTTCTTCTCTCTTCTCTCTTTCTGCTCTCATTCCGATTGATTGTTTAAAATGGATACTTTTCTAGTGCAAGCTTTTTGAATCTGCCTTCTGCCTTTTTACACTTTAGTATGGGGAGTATGTGCTGTGTGCTTTGAGATCTCTCTCTCTCTCTCTCTCTCTCTCTCTGTGTGTATCAGTGAGATGTAGTGATTGAGTTTTTTCCTCTCTTGAAACCTTAGAAAAGATGGGTGCTAGGGTAGCTCAGGCCCAGTTATTTACTATGAAGAAATGTAGTTAGTTCTTATTATTGTAAATAATTTTTTTGTGATTTTTAAAGATAGTACTCTGCATGTTTGCTTCCTAAGTTCTGAATTCTTTACAGCCACATCACACGGCACTTCACACTTCACATACTGTGAGCTGATGCTCAATTTTTTGTATCTTGTTTGTTTTTGGATGCTCTGCTATATTTTAGGGTAAATTTCCCCCAACAACACTAAGGTAGTACACATTCTGGCACATTAAACTCTGTAAATAGTATGGACTCTAAATTTATCTACAAGGACAGATGGAAAGAAAACAGGGAAAGAGAACTGTTGTCTTAATATAATCACTTTATTGGTTTAACAGAAGATCATCTTATATTACTGTAAATTGATAACCTCACAAAATCTTGTTCATAACTTGGAGGCTGCCTGTATATGCCCATGTGTAAGTCTTCAAAAAGGGAAGCTTACTTTGTTCTGGGAGAACCTTAAAAAAGCACTCTACTCTTTCCACCACAGTGCTGCTTACAGCTTGTTTGAATGATTGGATGGGAAAATGGCAGCATTAGCCTAAGGTGTCATTGAAAGATCCCATTTCTGTAGAATTACCTTTGAGTTTTATGCGGGTCATATCAAAATTCACATTTTTGCCCCCAAGTTACTCGAGCTTGACTTATGCATGAGTATATACGGTATGCAGACCATACCCAAGTTATGAACAAGATAGGTTATAGAGGCTTGTTCTTAAGTTGAATCTGTATGTAAGTCAGAACAGGTACAATTGTAAGTTCTACTCCAGCCATATCTATCTTTCTATCTATCTATCTATCTATCTATCTATCTATCTATCTTTGAATAGCACAGGGAAAGATTAACACCCCTGTGGTGTTTGTTTTACTGTCTGTGCCTCTGCTCAGAAGATTTCACCTCACTTTCTGTCCCTGTGATAACTGAATTTTGAAAAAAATGGCTTCTTGCGGAAACAAGGATTGGTGAGAAAGCTTAGGTGGAAACACCTTTACCCACGCTAATTCTCCCTGGAATGAATTTTTCTTCTTATGCATACATTTCTCTCACTTCCTATTGTCTCACTCCTGTTCTTAACCATGAATCATTTGTAAGTCGGATGTTTGTAACTCAGAGACTGTGTATTTAAAAAGTGTGGAAATTGCATGGACAACAGAAACACTGTTTTCATACTGAAGGGTCAGATCAGAAATTGACATAGACATATGCACTTTCTCCTGCTCTAATTTCACCCCCCCCCCCCCCGGTCACACACACACCCTCCTATTTCTATTTTAGCAATAAAGTAGAATATCCCAATGCAAAATGCATTAAGTTTTGCTTAAGTGTAGTTTTTGCAATTTGTTTCTGCATAAGCCACAATTTGGTTGGTATAAGCATAGCTGCATACTAAAGCTTGCTGTTGATCTAGAAGTAAGATAACTGGCACACAGAGGCAGAATAAACTTCTAAGTGCATCTGAACCAAGTATTTTATCATGTAGCAGAGTGATGAAGAGAGCCAGCATGGTATAGTGGTTTAAATGCTGGACTACACCTCTGCAGACCAGAGTTCGAATCCTTACTCAGCAATGGCAACCCACTGAGTGGCAAGCCACCCTCTCTCGGGCTCAGAAGAAGGCAAACTCCCACTGAACAAATCCTGCCAATAAGTTCATTTTAGTTGGAAACACTTAAGGCATGCAATAACGATGATGAAGGCAGGTCTGGAAATGCAAGATCTGCCTTGCAACGATTTGTCTGCTATCCAATAGTGAAATGTATAATATCCTGAGAGCTTCACCATAAGGTGACCAAAAGGTGACACCTCTGGAGACAGAATAAAGGCAGTGTTTTTCCAGGTTCATGCATATATGTAAGTGCAATTTATCAAGTATCAACAGGTTCAGTTTGAGGTGTGAACAAACTCTTGGTCTTAATGCAATCAAAACGCTATTTGGATTAGTCTCATCTCAGCTTCATGTAACTGCCATGTCATGCTTCAATTCAATTTAAAAAATGATGAAGGGGGGTGGGGGGAGGAATTGATCATGTTTAAATCTAATAAGCACAAATAATGTAACTTTCACTAGTATGTGGAGCTTGTAGCAAAATTCAAGAAAGGAAAATTTTATGAGTTTCTATAGAGAGAGAATAGCAGGATGGAAATAAATATAATAAAATAAAATAAATAAATTATGAAGGAAGTCAAAAGACAAGTGAAAATGTTTGAAAACATTTCTTACATCACAGATTAACTCATTTATCTTTTAACACATTAATTTAATTTTGTGAGAAAACCTGGCTAAGATTATAATTATAAATAAATAAAGAAAAAAAGAAGAAAAAAACTTTGAACCAGTGCACTGAATCAAGAGGCACTGTCCAATATTCAGTAATGTAAATTGCTCTTGCTATTTTTCATCAAGTTAATAAGCTTTTTTAAATAAAGCAACTGACCAAAAAGCACAGAAATTTAGTTAACTTCTTTTTTCTTAATCTTAATTTGTCAAACTATGATTCTTGGTTTAATATTTCAATAAAATAAATTTACTGGTAAATCGACTTACCATTATACATAATCACCTGTATTTATATTCAACAAGTACTTCTGCAGATCATTCCACAGAACCACTCAAAATAATTTTTAAATGGTTTGAAAGAGAAACTGGTAAGCTAAGTCAGAATATGATACAATGTTCAAAACCCAGCAATATTCTAGCACTTTATATTCTAGTCAAATGTTAAACTAAAGAATTCTTGTGTGAAATGTAGACTAGAAGTCATAATGCATAGCTATGGAATAACCACTGGGTGGAACCATTGCTGCATATTAGATCCTGATTTCGTAAAAACAGGCTTTTAAAACTAGGGACAATTGCAAAATTCAATCTTCACCATCAGTTCTATTGCTAGTTTTATTCAATGTAGTCACAGCCATTGTATAGACTGGAGCTTGATTTCCCTAAAATAGAAAAAAGATGTTGAATATGTTTTTTCCTATTTCACAAAGTCTACCAGTTAAGTAGAGCAATCAGGCATTAAGTTGAATGAGACTTACTTTCAAGTACTCCGTTATCACAGAATCATAAACTTATCAGAAAATGTAGCATAATATAATCTACTGTCTTACTGCATGATTCACAAAGCAATCAAATTCAAAACTATACATAAATGTTTCTATAAATGTTTGTTCTTGGGCACCCCCAAGTTATTTCTGACTGATGGTGGCCCTAGAATGTACCTATATCAATGAGTTTTCTAGGAAGTATTTTGTTCAGGGAGGAGGGTTGCCTTTTCCTTCCTGGTGCTCAGAAAACTGGCCCAAGGTTACCCTGTGATCCAGTGGTTGAGCAGGGATTCAAACCTTGGTCTCAACAGTCTATTATTACCACCACTATGTATTATGCTATGTACACTAGCATCATGTAACTCTTTCCAGTGTGAGCAATCATGGCATCACTCATCATATTTAAATGACTTAAATCAAGAAATCGTTTTCTAAGATCTACAGAGATACTTGCTGGAACACCCCAGCAAGCGAGAGTCCAAAAGTGGCAGGCCCAAACCCAGAACCTTAACCAATGGCTGATACCAAATGAGAGACTCCCCCCTGGGCACACAGAAAACTGGGCGACTTGGAAGGTGCTGAACAGACTGCGCTCTGGCACCACGAGATGCAGAGCCAACCTTCAGAGATGGGGCTACAAAGTGGAATCCACGACATGCGAGTGTGGAGAAGAGCAAACCACTGACCACCTGCTGCAATGCAACCTGGGCCCTGCTACATGCACAATGGACGACCTTCTTGAGGCAACACCAGAGGGACTCCAAGTGGCCAGCTACTGGTCAAAGGACATTTAATCAACTTCCAAGCTTGCAAACTTTGTGTTTTGTCTGTTTGTTTGTTTATTTGTTTTGTTAAAAATGTAATACAAATGTCTGGTTGCTCCTGACACAATAAATAAATAAATAAATATCATATTTAAACAACTAGAACATTACAATTCACATGTCATACGATATAATTATGCACGATATTGTATATTATAATACACTTTCTCTAAAAGATCGAAACTCCATGGCAATTAACAGATGTTGCATAGTCCATGTAGTGGTAGCTACAGTATATATTCAAGTATAAGCCAAGGGACCTAATTTTACCACAAAAACTGGGAAAACGTATTGATTTGAGTGTAAGCTACAAAATACAGGAAGGCTATGGGGAAGATGTACGTAAATCAGTAAACAAGTTCCATTCATTTTGATCAAACTTAATGTGGGTTTCCCTTATGTTTTCAGGAAACAGTCAGCTCCAATTAATGCTTCTTTCGTCCCATTTCAGAAGATTATTCCAAGACTTTAATGTTACACAGTATAGTTTCAATTACACCCACCCACCTTGATTCACTGTTATGATACTATTGTTTCAGATGTCTTAAGTGGATGTTTATCCAACATTTCAGACAGCAAAAGGATTTCTGTGGCCCTTTACGCCACATAGAAAGTAACAAAACATTGCATATTAAAATTAACTTTAAACGTATGCACCCAGAGAAGTGTTCAATAATACATTATGAGCTGTGACATGGTAAGTAACTAATTCAAAACCAAAATGAAATTTAAAAATGGATTCTATCCAAGACATACACTCTGAATTACTTTGAGGGTAGTTTACTATGATTTCTATAGAAAGTGAGCCCACTAAAAAGCCAAAACTAAGGTCTCCTTTTGTACAAATTTTAAATTTAACACTTAAATGTCAGCTATCTTGGAAAAGGTTTACAGGGCCCGAGAGAATGAAAAAAAAATCTCAAATGTCCAGACTGTTTAATGAATTGGAAACTGGTTCTTTTATTTCTTTCAGGATATCACTGTGAAGGTAACCATGATCTAGTTAGCTATGCTCCGGCAAGGTAAACAGGAAGTTAAAAAAGTGGACTGTCTACTGAGGACTTACTTATAAGGTCATGTTAAAGGCAGCAAAACCAAAATTCAATATTGCACCAGCTCATCATACTTCGTAAAGATAAGCTTTTATAAAACTGGAGTTTTTGGCAGCTTCTACTACCTTTTTTCAGAAACAAGACAGTTGGTCAAAGCAAATGGCTGTCAACAAACCAATTCAAACTATCACAGCAACTGAACATAAAAAACTATTTAATGATTCTTCACTCAAGTTTTCACAATGTCATGGTTAATATAGTTTATCACAATTTATATTTCATGAAATATACACTTTGTTCGATCAATAGTAATCCCAGTGTAAAAAATTAATGTCTCAACAACATATCCTATGGACTTAATGTTAAATGCCCCAAGAAAATTACATTTGTTTCACAGCAGCTTGCCCATGCTTTTAATGTATTAAATACATTTCCAATATAGTTTCAGCAAATCTGTCTTCAGATTCAGAAAACCAAAATATCAACTCCATATCCATAATGCTTGAAGCCTATTAAATTCCAATAACGTTGTAGACTGCTAACAGTTTGTGCTAAACACAACATCATAAATGAAAAAAATTCATTAGGTGTTAGTAGCAGAGAGGATTATCTGACAAAGGATTACACAGATTCAGAACCATGTCAATTACTGAACTAGAAAATTAAATCTAGTGTTAATCAAGGTACTGAATATAAAAAGAAGAGTAATTTTTGGCCTCAGTTTGTGTACTACTCCTAACAACAAGCAAGGATTAACATCTATTCATGTTAATGTGAAAGCTCCTGAGGGACTGATGTATAAAACAGAAATATTAGAAATGTGGAAACCAACTGTGAAATGCTTTATCTATTGTTCACATAATACTAAAACTCCATTGCCAAAGTTTTGAATGATGGGAGTAAATTAACCTTTTCCAACCTTTTTACTGTTTTTTTTTCTCAGTCGCAAACTCTCAAGGAACATTAGTGACCTCTCACATAAATCCTAAAGTTCCAGGGGACCCTGGAAGAAAAACCCTGTATTAAATCAATCTTTTAGAACTCTGTTGGTGTTTTGGTCACTTTTTTTACAAATGGATATGGTATTTTGCTCTTGCTAGACAATTATAATTTGTACTTAGATCTCACTTTGTTTAAAGATGTCAGATGGCATAGAATTTCACCTATTTTCAGTTGCTATGCCATCTGTAGTCACTCATGAGAAAGATATTCTGCCTTGGTTAGACCACACCTGGAATATGTGGAATAATGCGTGCAGATCCCAGTAAGGTGGCCTTCTGCAGCTTGCAGATAGTAAATTTGTCAGCGCCGATTGGGTTTAAGTGCAGGCAAAGGTTTTTAGGCACTGCACCCAGTGTGCCGATCACCACTGGGAACACCTTGACTGGCTTATGCCAGTCTTTGCAGTTCGATCTTAAAATCCTCATATCGTGTCAGCTTTTCCAGTTGTTTCTCTTCAATCCCGCTGTCACCTGGGATTGCAACATTGACAATCCATACTTTGTTTTTCAACACAATTGTGAGGTCAGGAGTATTGTGCTCCAAAACTCTGTCTGAATCCGGAAGTCCCAGAGGAGTTTGATGTGTTCATTTTCATCATCATCATCATTATGAAAATATTCTGACCAGTCACACCAGCCCAGCCAGTGTTAGACACTTCAATACAAGAAAAAATACAACTTACTCCAGTTCTAATGCAAACACATTTTAACACCAGGTACAATCAAGAACAATTATGAAATGAGGCTTATTTACAAAATCACTGTGAAGGAAATAAAATGTATGTCAGAGAACAATAGTAACAGTAAGTAACAGCAGTAATTTAAACACAACCATATAAGTAGTTGTTAATCAAATTAATGAAAGATGGCTTTTGAATTTTAGAAGAATGCCACCAGCCACTACTGTGTATTATCTAAAGAGGAACACACATGGGAAACACACACCCTTTCAGATTTATTTATCACACAAATGTCTATTTGAATTTATAAAAGCTAAGCAATTAATTTAACACAATGTAAAGACTAAACAAAAAATACATATTCAGTACTGAACATCAGAGAAATAATTATCAAAGGCAATGAAGGATATCAAACTCAGTTCCTCGTATCAAGATAATATAGCAAGCATGGCATTCTTCATCTTATCACCAAAACTGTCTCAATAAATCCATAACTCTTCACAATAAAATGATAAAGTGAAAACAGCATGCCACGCTAAGGTGCTCACAAAGAAAAAAATTATTTAGTTTATTCAAACTAATAAGCTAGGCCAAACTAATAATGCATAGTACCTACAGTGACAGGGAAAACTTCCTTCCTCAATCCAAATATGTTACATTTCATTTCCTTTACAGTGATTCTGTAAATAAGTGTCATTTCTCTATGTCAAAAAGTGATTGTACTGAATTGTACCTAGGGTTAATATAATGCCCAGAACAAAAATAAAATTGGTATTAAGAAAGAAAAAGAAACAGCAAAAAAAAAAAAAAACAACTTTCTGTTGTTGTATGCCTTCAAGTCATTCCTAATGTATGGTGACCCTAAAAGTGAACCTACCAGAAGGTAGTTTGCCCTTATCCTCCTCCAAGGCTGAGAGTGTATAACTTAACCAATGTCATTACACCACACTGGCTCTAATACCTTAACTGCACTAATAAAATGTAATTGAGAAAGTAAATATTTTTCTAGAGAGATGTAGTTTTGATTTTACAAGGTCTTTAGACTTTTCTGCCAAAGAGTTCTGATGTCTCACCAAACTACAAATCCCATGATTTTATAGTGCTGTGCCACAGCAATCGAAGCAGTGTCAAACTGTTATAGATGCTTTGAATTGGAACTAGAACAGATCAACCTGGTGTATTTGATAATAACAAGCTAATTTGTTCCCCAACAAGTACACCTATTCAGAACAGACTGTTGTATTCTAGTATAACAATCTAGTAAGAAGTGGTTCCCAACCTTTGGTCCTTCAGATGTTTTGGACTTCAACTGCCAGAAATCCCAGCCAGCTTGCCAGCTGTTAGGAATTGTTGGAGCTGAAGTCCAAAACACCTGGAAAACCAAAGGTTGGGAACCACTGTAGCATAAGTGTGACCAGATCAATGCTGTGAAGAAACTTAGTCACAGATGGTGCAAAAGCCTAATGGAGGCACTGTGAATAGATGGTTCTTTTCCATTTATAAGCACTATATCCTGATCTAAATGAAGAGCCATTAATTTTAAATAAACAAGAAGAAAGCTTGGATGAACCCCTGGATCCACAACTCACATTCAGCTTGTTTGAAAACAATCCTCGCCGGGTTAATCTATGTATTACTGTGATCAATGAATTGGAAACCACATAACTGGATTACTAAAACTGGATTACATGGATTTACCCTTTAAAATTAAACATTTTCAAATATTGAGGATATTAAAATTTCAACTGGTACAGCCATAAAAGAACAAATTAACACTGTTTGAAAAGTTACCTGGCCGCGTATTTTGCTTTCATGGCCAATTTAGCATGCTGATGCTACTTTCAATGGCTCAGGATCTAAATACCCAAAGGAGACTTTCTCCCTTTCCTGTTCATGAATTAAAATTCTCAGAGAAAGCTCTGCTTCAGACTTCTCTATCAGGGGAACTACAATGCGTAGGTAAAGCTTTTCTTTTCAGTAGTGCTCGCTGGCTTGAACACCCGGCCCCAGAGAAATTTGACTCAAGCTGTAATCATCAGGGTAAAATGTTTTCTCACCCACTTCAATGTATTATCTTGGTTTCCCTGCAATTTTATGCTTTTGATTATGTTTACATTTTTCATGTGTGTGAAGGTTTTCCAAGAGCACTACCAAAGGACACCGTTTTCTGAAGAAGTATCTGCTGAGTTATGCTTTATAAATATGAATTGCAAACAGACTATGATTTGATAGATAGCGAGCTGCCTATTGGCAGAGTCTGGACTCATTGTAAGAGACATACTGACAGGGTGGGACATGAAATACTGGATCCCTTGCCGTCTTAGAAGAAATCAGACCTCAATTTAAAGTATAAACTGGATTTTTACTTCAAACCCCCTTCTCTCTGGCTGACATAGAAATGGTCTCATTGTTGCATTCAAGAGAGCAATCAGTACTTAACTGTCTTGTTTACATCTACTGAATGGAGAGTCTGACAAATCTCAGATTGATACACTCCATGTGCTAAGATTATGTATTTTCTAGATGTCGAGTAATGCTGTGTGGATTTGAAAAGGGGCAAATGTCTATACTTAAATGACTATCGTATATGCAACTCCATCCAATAGTCATTACTAGTACTTGAGAGGGTGACAGGTAGAAGTCGTATTCACATCAGCCTTGAGTACATGAGGGTACTTTGCATTCATCAGTGGAAACTTTTTTAAAAAACATAGAATGACACTGTCATGTTTGGCCCTTCCAGAGGTGCCTTCTTCACTCTAGGTGGCACCTGACAAAACTAGGAAGGTTGAGGAAATCCCTGTATGTTTTAGCCTGTAAACTCTTAAATTTAGCTGCACTTCCCTCCAACTCCCTTAGACCGGGCAGGAGTATGATTTTTAGCACATCTTTTTTTTTCTTTGAGAAATAGCTTATATTGTTCAGTTGGGTTCTACTGTTATCTTTTTCTGTCTTCTTAATAAATTATTGTTTTTGTTTCAAAATCAGCTTTTCCATGACCTGATTTGTTTCTTCCTTTGCAGCAACTCTAGTCAAATACATATTTTTAAAACTTTTAGCCTGTAAGATTCTTGGGAGAGCTTTTCCCTCCCAAAACAGTAAATCCACCACAGTGCTCTTATCAGAAATTTCTCCTCAAATACTTGGAATTCACTAACTCAGATTTCTATCTTGTTTGTTTCACATTACAGCTCATTGCTAGCCCATAACTGATTCCCCACTATTCAGAACCTTTACACAGACAGACAACCTGCACCAATCTGGAAACTACTTGCACACTTAAGAACCCATGTGCAGGTGGGGGTTGCCATCATGAAAATGAAAACTGTGCTGTGATTGCTGATTTGCCAGCATGAAAATGAAAAACAGGGAGCGTTTGCACTTTAAAAGCATCATTTCTCATGCATGTCATTTACAAGCTCCTGCATGTCATTTACAAGCATTCACACCCAGTAACACAAATCCATTTGTGAATCTGGTGTACTGGCAGCACATGCTTCTTTTTCAAAGAAAACTTGTTACTTCAAAGTTAATCTGTTCCTCTTTGCAATGCCATGCCACTGAATTTCAAGATGCTGTTTACTTTTTCTGACACTATGAAATCAAGTAGCAACATAGGACTTTTTATTAGAGCTGTATTTAGTGCAATATATTGCATGTTGCCCACCTCTCCTGTACAGCTTCCCTAGAACATGGGAAAGTACAATGACGTTATCTGTATATTCACGGTGTCACACGCCAAATTTTGAGACATAGTCTGGTGGTTCAATGGAGATGCTGAGCAAGAGAGGACACAAGACAGAACACTGCAGGATAATCTACAGCAACATGCTGTTTGTTTAGTATACATTCCCTCCGCATCACAACTGAAATCTTTCTTATAGTGGAACTACTCTAAAATGAGATTCTAAAGATCCATCATAGGCTACTGAACCAGAAGGATATCAAGATTAGTGATATAGAATGTTATAAAAAGAAGTCCTGAAGAACTTATATGCTGTCTAACTAATACAGCATTCAAGTCCATTTCACCTTGTTGCCTTGTTTTTGACTCGTGTTCTATTTTGAAATGGTCATATGACTGATCAAATAAATAAAATATTAAAATAAAGTCCATTTCAATACCAATCACATATCTGGAACAATGTGGAGATAACTGACCACTACGTGTCTAAACATTATGCCCAACAAGAGTTTATCGAAGACATTACAGTAAGACCAAGAGAGAGCATTCATCCCATGAGTTCTAACAAGAAAATTATACTGGTGCCAATCACATATCTGGAACAATGTGGAGATAACTGACCACTACGTGTCTAAACATTATGCCCAACAAGAGTTTATCGAAGACATTACAGTAAGACCAAGAGAGAGCATTCATCCCATGAGTTCTAACAAGAAAATTATACTGGTGCTCTGCCAGTTGTGCATTTGAATCTGTGCCCATCTGAATTTGTTCTAGTTTGTTCTTACAAATTAAATGTTAAATCTATATAAAAATATCATTGTAAACATTATTTTGCAGCTATGAACTCATATATAAAATTGCTTTTAAAACACTACACACACCTTTATCACATTTCTAAAGTTAGTCTACACCTTATTTCCCAAACCTCCATGCCAACCCCTCTCTCAAAATGCCTGAAAAACACTACAGGTAAATAAGATTTCCCCTCCTGCAAAAGGGGGGGGGGATATATTTCACCTGGCTCAGATTTCACTATGCTATAAAATTCCAACAGTGTCACAAGAAAAACTGCAATCAGCAACTTGTTCCTCTTCTGAAGCTCAACACCACATTCTCAAACTCGGTACAGTATAGGAGCATTTTTATGGTAGAATGTTATGTTTTGATATATTATGAGTTAATATGTGATGTAATACTGGACAGCACGGAAACCTGAATACTTTGTTTGGCAATTTGGAATGTTACGGATTGTCGTTTGGAAAATCCACACACATCGAACAACTGGAATATAAACCTGTGTTTCCTCAACCAAACTCTAAGGCTTCAGGTTAGACTACAATATATACTAATGTATAAGTCAACCTCATGTAGAAATTGGGGACAGGTTCTGGGGCCAAAATTATGGATTTTGATATCTGTGGATAAGTCAGTGGTCATTCCACTGAAAGGGGAAAGAATCAGAAGAGTTTGTAGGGGCAATTTGCTTCAGGCAATTGCTATTTTCCCACCTAGGCATACAAAAAGAGCAAAGAGAATAGAGGATTGATTCTTCTTTTAGCGTCTCCCAGGATGGACTAAGCTTTTGCCTTTCACCACTCTCCTCAGAAAAGGGAGTGGTTCCTTTCTGGAGAAGAATTAAGAAGCTCTGATCTATGTAACAATGCAGATGAGTTTGGTAAATATAAATTATTTAGATTGCTCTGGTAGTCTAATAGCCTTACATCACTCCACTACTGAGACAGGATGTCGAGAGATAGAAGTAACCTTATTTCTGGCTTTCATTTATCATATCATTGCATTGAGATATAATGTCAGTGTACCCATATCTGAAAGTTTATCTAGTCCAGTGTTTCTCTAATTTTGCTCCTCCAGATGTTTTGGACTTCAGTTCCTAACAGCTGGTAAACTGGCTGGGATTTCTAGCAGCTGGAGTGCAAAACACCTGGAGGAGCAGAGTTTGAGAAACACTGACCTATAGAGTCTGCAAGATTTGAGGTCAAAAGATTCAATGGAAGCCACCCTGTAGTGCTGATTGGTTAAAGGAAAAGGTGGAAAAGATTTAAAATAAGCATGGTAGGGATGAAATAAGCTCTCCTTTCCCATGGACAAAGTATGAAATCGCCTTGAGTCTCATTTTTAAACTCCATTGACAAAAGACTCAGTGTTAACCTAGAGAAATTGATTTTCAAATGTTGGTGAGTACTTTATTATTGGTTTTTATGCTAGTTCTCAATGGCATTTACAAATTAAAACTGACCATCTTATATAAATATATGCTTAAAAACTATTACAAGAAATTATGCTCTGACCAGTTCTTGTTTAAAAATCTCAGTCGTATTAATAATTCATGTATAATAAATTACAAACAATTAATGGGGATCATAATTACCAAGGCTGCATGTGGCATTACCATATTTAAGATAAATGTAATATGGACTATGAATGAATCATATACATATATTACAATGTGAAAAATATCCACCTTAATTTGAACATTGTGAGTAGCAGTTGCTACTGCGCTGCTTATATGTATATCAATTGTTAACTTACTGTTGATAAACTATTGCACCTTGCCAGTAAGTTCCCAAAAGTTACTAGCAAACAGATGTTTTGCTGGCTTGTCTGCCTGATGTGAAGGGCTGGTCTAGTTGCATCCATATTAATAAACTGACTCAATCACCATGGTATCTGAGCAAAAGTTTTCATACATCACTTTTCAACCCTACTTGTGTGGAACACGTTGTCACCTTAGGAGTACTCTGACATAGCAACCAAAAAGGATGCCCATCCTAGTTGTGGTCAAAATTTCAGAGCAAAAAATGTCATCAGCACAAGAACATTTAACAAATCCCCGAATTCCTTAGTGTAAGATTAGTTCACAATCTTAGATATTTTCAGTGGCTAATGGAATATACAGTACTCATTATAGGTGAACAAGACGTATCTTTCACGTGCTGTAAAACCTTTTTTCAACCTGATGTGAGACATGGCCACAAAGGATCTACTGTTACAAATATCAGATACCTGGATCACCTGGCAGAATTCCTACGAGTTAAGTAGGAGTTCTTGGAGCTTGCTGTTAGATCTTAAATCATGGAGCAATATTCAATTTGTATACTAGAATGCAAGGTATTATATATGTGACATTAGTTTGTAAGTTGATCCATACTTAATCTCTCATCACAGAGTGATCATAGTTGGAAGTTCATACACCAAAATTTGTCCACAGGTCATTCAAACCACCATTTTAAAAAAAATATCCTGGCCAATTGCCAAGAGATGTGGCACTATATTTATTACCTAAAGGGTAATTAAATGGTATGACAATCTAGAGCCACATTTATTTATTTCATCTTTAACTATTAAACTACTTTATACACCCATACATAAATGAACCTTAAGTATAAATCTAAGGCAGTTTTGGGTCCAAAATTATGGATTTTAATATAACCCGTGGATATGTCAGGGGCAATTTAATGTGCGAAAATGCCCAAGGATCAAGGTTGCATTACAAAGCTAAATACTAGGGCTGGGTAACCATGGAAAAATTTGTTTCTAAACTCGATTCGTTTTTAGGTTTTTTTTGCGTTTCGTTTTTTAAAAGAATTCTGAAATTTTTCTTTAAAAAAGTTCGAAATATACGAAATTTCGTAAATTACGAAACAATTACGAATCGATTCGTTAATGGCGGACGCGATTGCACAATATGCAAAAAAAAAAACCCTCCAAATGGGACAGGGGGAACTTCTGAAGCTTCCCTCTCCCTCTGTTGTTGACTGTTGGTGTGATTATTTATTTTTTATCACTGATAAAACAAACAACAACCCTAAAACTTGCACCAGACATACGGAAACAATTACGAAACAATTTCGAAACAATTACGAAATAAATTGAAAAATTTGTTTTAATTTTTAATTGCTTCTGCATGGCTCGATATCGGATCACAAGCTAATTTAAATATGAATTAATAACGAATTACGAAATTAACGAACGAAACCGCCCAGCCCTACTAAATACAACTTCCAGGGGAAAAAACAAACTATACGGTTGATTTGGAACGGATCAGTTTTTGCTCCAGTTCTAAACAGGTTTATTCCCTCTTGGTTAATACTGCATTTCCAACTGGCAGATTGAGGAGACTGGCCTAGGAAGAGCATTAAACTCTCTCCCTCAGGTGCTACTTAGTGCTTCACCCCCTTTCAAGCAATCTGCTGATCTTGGAAACTAAGACTTTAAAAAAGTTTACAACTTTCTCTTAAGCGTATCTATTTAATAAAGAACTACATGAAACAATGTATCAGTTTTGACTTCTACAGTAGCCTTTTTGCTATCTACAAATTCTCTGATTTACTTTTACTCAGAAAAGAGGCTTTGCTTGTGAAAAATAGATTTAAGAGAAGCAGAGTGTACATAAGTAAAAGTGAAATGGAAGGTTCTATGTCTTTTTCACTCAGTGGCCCATTTATACCATCAATATGGGACAGGCATGGGCCCTCTAGGTGTTTCGGACTTCAACTCCAACAATTTCGAACAGCTGGTAAATTGGCTGGGATTTCTAGGGGTTGAAATCCAAAACATCTGAAGTTTTCTCATGCTTGACATAGAAGCTATGCATTCTGACCAAGGAAAGTCAACTTCGATCTACTTCACCCACCGAGGGGGGTAAATGTATGGTTACATCAATACAGAATTATTGGCAAATAATAACCGGACAAGTTAGTCAAAAGAAGATTGTTTAGCCAATTAAAAGATTATATTCAGGTGTTGCCTGTAAGTAACAGTGTGTTTATTAGCACCAGAAATCTATAGCTGAGAGCAAGTATAGGAGCTACAAAAAAAAAAAAGATGCAAATCAAGAAAAAAGGTAATGCAAAATTTGCGTACATCACAAATTCATTAGATGCCTTTAAACAGATCTCTCCTCTTTCTCACCCTCAGCTCTCACATGTGCAACATAGAGATGGCATAACTGTCCCTGCTACACAGAATTGCTGCAGAGCAGTATATAGAATGGAGTATAACTCTAATATTTGTAATAATATTTATATTTTTAAAGTCTCGAAGCCTTTTTTTTTTACTTGAAGCCCTGAAATGTTACATGCAATTATTACTCCCAACTAGAGTAAATCAATTCAATCAATTAGAACTTGGTAAGTAAACACCTATGTACTACCTGTTGTCAAACTAGAAAAGAGGCCCTGAACAAGCCTTACTTTTAAGAGGATTAAGGCTCTATCTACAAGGCAATCCAGTTTCTGAGTCCAAATTATCTGCTTCGAACTGAATATGGCAGTGTAGACAAATATAATCCAGTTCAAAACAGATAATCTGGATTCAGAAACTGGATTATATAGCAGTGTAGATCCATCCTAAGATACTGTATGGAAAAGATTCTCAAGCGTTATGAAGGGCACAAGAGTCCACAGAGTCTGCTACATTGCTAATACAACTTAGGATCCTCATCACCCAGAGAATGGATCCACTTTAAATCTGTTTACTGCCTCCTGCAGAATTCTGGGCTTGTGGTTTAGGGAAGGGCCTTTCAACAGCTCAGCCAGACAGGTATTGGGCCTCACTAAGCCGCAAACCCCAGAATTTTGCAGGAGGCAGCAACTGGATTTAAAGTGGATCCATGCTGTATGTAGTGCAGTGGTTCCCAACCTGTGATCTGTGGACCACCAGTGGTCCACGAGAACTAAAATATGGTCCACGACCCCACCGTTACTACACTGTTGCAATGAAAATGACTTGTCTCACAAAACCTTATAGTGCTGAGGCTTATTAAATACAGTTTTCTGTGGGTGAGCAGATGGCAACTACTGGATGGCATGTGATCTGTATCAGAAACTAGGGCTGATGTGGTCTATCCAATGCAATTTTCTGAATCGGTACCCCAAATAACCACACTGAATCTAAAGTTCACCAAAAACCGATTCATAATCCTTTTGGTACGAATGTTGGAGAGCGATCCCTGGTCAAAAAAGGTTTGGGAACTACTGCTCTAGTGTGATGAGGCACTTACCATAATCACAAAGCAACTCCCCTTTCTAACCTTTCCCTGCCTCCCAAACCTCACTTTCCCACTCTTTTGAACAGAGGCCTGAAACACAAACTGGATATGGTCAGCAATCATGTGGTTGCTTCATCTGCATACGTTAGTTGAAGACATTATGCTCTCCCTTCCCTTACCCTGTTGTGCCCAAAATTTAGGTTGCAAATTCCTTAAGAGACAGGCATGTCTGTGTTCCCGTTGCATTGTCAACAGAAAGTCACATATACTGGTATTGCTATGTAAATGTATATTTTGGTTAGACAGTCTGCTTCAGGAATCAAACAAAAGATTCTGGCACTACAATGTGAGGGCCTCATCACAATTAAATTCCTTGTGCAATAGTACAATGGGCCCTTCCAGACAGGACCTATATCTCAGGATCTGATGCCAGGTTTTCTGCTTTAAACTGGATTATATGACTCCACACTGCCAAATAATCTGGGATAAACGGAAAAACTTGGATCAGATCCTGGGATACAGAGCCTGTCTGGAAGGGCCCAATAACAATAAAGCTATTTTATATGCAAATCTAACTATCCTAAAATCCAAAACACTTCAGTTTTATGTTTTATATTCTTTTTTTATTTGTTTTTATCTTGATATATTTTACTATGCTCTTATTTTAATTGTGGTTTTGCTTTAATGGATTGCTTTTCTTTTGTTTTGTAGGCATTTTTAGCCATATGTAAGCTGTCCTGAGTCCCTTTGGGGAGATGGTGGTGCGGTATAAGAATAGAGTTGTTATTATTATTGTTCCCAAGGGTTTTGGAGAAGGGATACTCAGGACCTTATAACACTTGAGCGTTTTTATATGCTGTGACTGCCTCCTGCAGAATTCTGGGATTTGTAGTTTAGAGAGGGGCCTTTAAACTGCTCAGCCAAAGAAGCCCTGGGTCGCCCTAAACTACAAGCTCCAGAGTTCTGCAGGAGGCAGAAACTGGATTTAAAGTGGACTAAAGTGGGGGAAATGCTCAAGTGTAGTGAGACGCTGAGTATCCCTTCTCAAAAACTCTTGGTAACAGAATAATAACAACAACAACAGCAACAACATTATTTATATAACGGGACGGCTTACAACAGAAGAACACAATATACAGTAGTGTCTTGCTTATCCAACCTTTGCTGATTCAATGTTCTGTATTATCCAACACCGTCTGCCTCCCGCCCAGATCCACAACTGTTTCAATACATTGCAATGTTTTGGTGCTAAATTTGTAAATACAGTAATTACTACATAACATTACCGTGTATTGAATTGCTTTTTCTGTCCATTTGTTGTAAAACAAGATGTTTTGATGCTTAATTTGTAAAATCATTCTGCCAACCCGTTTATGTTGGATAACCAAGACCATACTGTAGCTAATAATAAACATAAAACCAAATCAAACATTAAACTCACACAATAATAAATATTAATAAAATTCAGAAGGTTGTCACTGATAGGCAAAAATATGTAACAGTTAAAACATGTGCTGAAATTAAAAGGATTACAAAACAAAACAAAAAGGGATTACAGAAGCGTTTTAGAATTTAGGATATATATCTTTGCATATATTTATTTTATTTATGACATTTACATGCTGCCCTTCTCACTCCAAAAGAGACTCAGAGTGGCTTACAAGTTATATGTACATACAATATATTATTAGAATAGTACAATATTAATATTATATATTACTGTATTGTACTATATCACTATACTGTAATATTGTTAGTAATACTAGCCATCCCCTGCTACGCGTTACTGTGGCCCAGTCTATGTATATGTAATCTGTGTGTGTATATGTGTGTGTGTATATATTTGTGTATATGTGGTTTTGTGCATGCATTGTAATGTGTTTTTTTATTTTATTTATTTATTGGCTTATTAAGTCCCTTCTGCTGTGTTTTTCAGTGCTTTTATGAGTTTTTATTTTTTGTCAGGAGCGACTTGAGACACTGCAAGTCGCTTCTGGTGTGAGAGAATTGGCCGTCTGCAAGGACGTTGCCCAGGGGACGCCCGGATGATATGTTTATCATCCTTGTTGGAGGCTTCTCTCATGTCCCTGCATGAGGAACTGGAGCTGATAGAGGGAGCTCACCCGCCTCTCCCCAGATTCGAACCTGCAACCTGTCGGTCTTCAGTCCTGCCGGTACAGGGGTTTAACCCACTGCGTCACCGGGAGCTTTTATGAGCGATGGTCACTCATTGGGTTGTTCGGTGTATTGTAGATATGTGTGCTTGTGTATATATGTGGTTTTGCGCATGCGTTGTAATGCATTTTCTGTGTTTTGGTTTTTTAATTCTCTTCTGCTGTGTGTTTCAGTGCTTTTATGAGTGATGGTCACTCATTGGGTTGTTAGAGGTGTATTGTCTCCAAATTTGGTGTCAATTCGTCCAGTGGTTTTTGAGTTATGTTAATCCCATAAACGAACATTACATTTTTATTTATATAGATGAAACACAAAATTATTATATTGTATTATTATTGGTATATAGAATAGAATAGCTTTATTGTCATTGTACTATTGCACCACGAGATTAAACATCCCGCGATATTTTGGAGAGGAGGCCGAAGTCTACACGCGAAAGCCATAGATGTTCCCCATACACACAAGTGTAATTGTATACACGGCTGTAAAATAATGCTGTCATTGTAACGAGGCCTGTGGCGTTGGGAACCCCAAGTGTCACTATCTCAGTGCAGAGGGGAGTGTAAATTTCCCAACTTTAGGACAACCACCACAGTTGTGATGCAGGCGAGAGGGCCAAGGCCAAGGGAAGGGTGGTTTGAGGGCCTCTGCTGAGCGAGCCAAGGCTGCTCCGTCTACAAAGGGAGACGGCCATGTATACAAAAGGGCGCCGAGAGGGAGAACGCAAAGCAACCCCCTCCCTCCTCTCCTCTGCGGCGCTTCCCTCCCTCACCAGCCGGACTCGGCGAGGGTCGAGGCGGCGCCGTCAGCCATGGTCCCTCCTCCTCTTCTTCTTCCTCTCCTCCTTTTCCTCCTTCACGAAGTTCTTTCCGCGGGGGAGAGGCCTTTCGGGGGAGGCCCAGGTGGCGCCCGGCGCAGAGGAGGCCTCGGCCTCGGCCCCGCCTCCGCCCCGACCACAGCGCCCCTTCCCTTCCCTTCCCTTCCCCGCCCCTCCCTTCCCCCGCCAAGCCGCCTCTCACACGCTACCGGAAGCCAGCTCGGCAAGAGCGCCCTCCCCACTTCCGCCATAGAGTTCCCCGGACTGTCGCGCTGGCGGCTAATTCGGCTGTTAGGAAAGGGCGGGGAAAGGCTTGCCCGCGTGGAACGTCTCTTGGCTGGCTGTGCGCATGCGCGGGGACCCTGCCTTTCGCGTTGTGTCCTCGCCTCAGAAAACGCAGGCGAAAGTAGGCTCCAGTCAGAAATCGCACTTTCTCTCCTGCATGGGCGTGCTAGTGGTCTCTTTCAAGGTTTATTTATTTTTTGTTATGGCCTTTCCACACAGCCATGGAACCCAGAATATCAAGGCAGAATAATCCACAATGTCTGCTTTGAACTGAAATATCTGAGGTCCCTTCCATACAGCTGAATACAATCCCACATTATCGGCTTTGCATTGGAATCTATGGCAATATGGACCACAAGGCCTTCCACCCAGCCATAGAACCCAGAATATCAGGACAGGAGATCCTACAGTATCTACTTTGAACTGGATTATCTGAGTCCACACTGCCATATATCCCAGTTCAAAGCAGATCGTGTGGGATCTTATGCTGCTGTTTGGAAAGGGCCCCAGACAGGCCCAATGTCCCAGGATACGGTCCCTAATTTTGTGTTTATCCCATATTATCTGTTATTGCTGCTGCTGGAGGAACATTTAGAGGCGTAGTGCTTCTCATTTAACTTTTCCTTGATTTAAGTCTACTGGAAGGAGGCTGATATCCATGCAGTGGGCGGCTTTCACAGTGTTCAACCTTATTTTTCTTGCAATTGGCAGCATTTTCCCATTGCACATGGCGGGCGGGGGGGGGGGGGGGGCAATGCCAGCTAGCTTATAGAATCTATCAACAAGTGTAGGTTTATGACAGCGGTACCTATTGATCTACTCACATTTGCATGTTTTCGAACTGCTAGGTTGGCAGAAGCTAGAGCTGACAGAGGAAGCTCACGCCGCTACCCAGAATCGAACCTGCGACCTTTCGATCAATAAGCTCAGCAGCTCAGTGCTTTAACCCACTGCGCCACCGGGGGCTCCAATTTTCCGTATAGTGCTATATTTATCTGCTTCACATGGGCAGATTTCATTTTGGCACTAAATCAATATGTTTAACAATGGAATGAATGGCGGCAAACATATTGAAGGTTAATTCAGGCAAAATAGAGGTGTTACCAAAAGATGAATCAGGTTATGCCCAGAAATAGTCCATAGCTTGAGCATACTTCTGGATTCAGTCATGAGCCCAAAAACTCACATTCAGCAGTGGACAGGAGTGCCTTCACACAGTTAAAATTACTGTGCTAGCTCCAGCAAAGGGTCACCTCCTTGTCGTGGCGCTGGAGCTTGAGCACCTCAATGATGTCATGAGCGAAACCGTGAAGTGCCTTGGACTGCGAGAATATCCAACCAGTCCATCCTCCAGGAAATAAAGCCTGGCTGCTCATTGGAGGGAAGGATACTAGAGACAAAGTTGAAGTACTTTGGCCACATCATGAGGAGACAGCAAAGCCTAGAGAAGACAATTATGCTGGGGAAAGTGGAAGGTAAAAGGAAGAGGGGCTGACCAAGGGCAAGATGGATGGATGGCATCCTTGAAGTGACTGGACTGACCTTGAAGAAGCTGGGGGTGGTGACGGCCGACAGGGAGCTCTGGCGTGGGCTGGTCCATGAGGTCACAAAGAGTCGGAAACAACTGAACGAATGAACAACAAGCTGCACTTATTTGTTGAGATGTCAAATCTAGCCACTAGTCCCAGTTACACCTGTTTGGATTGCCAGTATGAGCTCTGTGCGGACCTGCTTTTGGATGCTACTCAGAAGTTTCCAAAGTGCTTTTGTCAGGTTGGTGTTGGTTATGTATGACCAATATCTTCTTATGGCCCCTTATTATGGGATTCCTTTGTTTCTTTACCTGCCTACTCACTGTCCCACTATGCCTGATGAGTGCCAGAGAACCAAAAGTCTTGCATACTTTATGTCATTCCAGTTATTACCTAACTGTAGGTGTTACTTGCTTATTTTTTCAATTAATAATATCTATTTGTATTGCCAAGTTCACTATTTTCACAAATCCTACTTTGACTGAAGATATTATTTGACTTTTCCCTTACTTTAAAAGCATGAGTTTTTGCTTTGCTGTTGCAGTAAAGCAAGAAAAGTGTTTTTTTTTACAGTGAAGCAGCAGCCACATAGAAGAAATTTTAACTTGACATCTATTGCTTTACTCTAAATCAGATTAATGTTTTCAATTGAGTCTTTCAATAATGAACAAACAGATTTACATAACCATATAATAAGCATAAAATGAGAACATCACCAGAGCATTTCCAGTATGCTAATAAGCAAGGCCTCCAAGAGAAAATTTGCAAGGCAGAACTAGACTGCTTTCCTGTCACAAAGTGGCAGAGACTCCTCTCAAAATAGAGGATCTTATGGACCTTACATACTAAATGAATTCTGTTCAATAAAAAAAATAATGGCATAACATGATGTTTTAAAATTAAAACTTTCCTACTTTGTAGAAAAGTATGGTTATGATAAAATATAAACAATGCAGACAGCCTTTGGCATATGATTATGAAAGCATAATCGAACATGATGATTAATGTCAGGCTATTCAATATGACCACTGGTAAACTTTTGTAAATTCTTTACTCCCGCTGTATCAAAATGACCACATAACAATATATTAAATACCAAGCAACGACAAGTCTAATCAGCTAATAAAATGGGCTTTTCCAGCTTATTTTATCAACCAAATTTCAAAAATTTCTGATAATTAAAAAAAATTCCTGGCAATGCTTGATTTATTTTTCCCACATAGGAAAACAGGATTCCATGTTTGAACCTTTGTAAAAAAAAATGCAATAGAAGGAGAACTGTAAGTTATTGCTGCTTTTTAAAGGAAAGGAGGCATGAAATATTCATGGGTTCTTCCTTGTCTCCCTTGGCCTCAGACTAATGTAGCATCAGATCTCCTTCATATAGCCATACAGATAGGTAATTTGATTTCCTGTTTACAAGTCACTAAGACATTCATGCAGATTTTA
Organism: Anolis sagrei; assembly: GCF_037176765.1. Taxonomy (NCBI): domain Eukaryota; kingdom Metazoa; phylum Chordata; class Lepidosauria; order Squamata; family Anolidae; genus Anolis; species Anolis sagrei. Next base: position 136,668,961 of record NC_090023.1, read on the forward strand.
TGTAATCAAAATCTATTAAAGGATCTTATGTATCCAGAAGAATCCTAACATATATGTGAAGTCGCTTTCTGGAGGAAATGTTCCTCTACTAACAGTTAAGAAACACAGAGTTTTATTCATAGCTTTATACAATTATTGCTTTAAAATGTTTTAAAATTAACATCTACAGGCAGCTGGATGATACCAGATCAAACCATTAGTCCATAACATCCAATATTGTCTATTTTTACTGGAAGCACTTTTCAGGTTCTCAGGCAAAGGGCTTTTACTTCTCTTTCAATAGAAGTCAGAGTTTGAAGTTGGGACTTGCACAATAGAAACAATATACTTCTACAACTGAGACTTACATGTTTCTTTTCCTCCCTTGTTTACATTGGTTTTATTAAATATTCCAAAACAAATATTGGTTTTCAAAATGCCCTTCTCATTGACCCGATCTATATTTTTTACATTAGCCAGTAGCAATTATTACTTTAATGATCACCATTGTTATATATATATATTCCAAAAACTAAGAGTAAAATGCAAATTTATCATGGGTTTGAAACTTTGGACCTCCATATGTCTTGGAGTACTGATTGAATAAACGCTTAAACATTATCTGTCATAGGCATGCCTAATGGAAGTTGCAGTTAAAAATTGCTTGGGAATCTGTTCCCCTCCCTTATAGAAGTCCATACAAGTGCCAAGGAGAGTTTTATACCAAATATGATTAAAGGATTTCCACATTTACCCTAATATTTTTTTCACTGGCATCAAGGATTTTAAGATGTTTCCACTGGGAAAGTTTTAACATTGCTTTCATTCAGAAAATCAGAACTCACCCATGGGGCTAATTGCAAAATAGGCTTTAGTGAGTCCCAGAAGCTCTTTTGCTTTAAGAATCAATAGCCAAGTATAAGTAGCAGTTAGTGGTGGCCTGGGGAGTAAGGAAAGGAGGGTGGGGGAGAGGATTGGGAAAATAAGGATTTAACGCGATCTCTACAGGGGAAAAATAACTGCTTCATTTTATATGATTGGATATTGAATATTTGCTGTGCCAAGATTGCTTTCTAAGCAGAGAAAAATTCCAACATCTAAGACTGATGTTCTGGAGCAGTATATGCTAGTTTGTTCTGATGACCACACTGATCATACACCTATTTAGTGAAGGTTACACTACCCCTTTCCAAAATATTGATAGAATTACATTTTGTGACTCCCACTTTCTGTACTTTACTTCCTGGGAGGCATACTTAGAGAAAGTTGACTACAGTTTTCTAGGCCCACCAAAATTTCATCATCGGCTATCACTTGTGGCTGAGTGTAGAGCCTTGGTGGTAAGCCCACAAATGATCTCTCTGGGAGTACATGACTCCAACAGTTTTGCTCATACATTCACTGAAACACACAAGCTCCCTCATCATAACAAGGTGACAATTTATGGAAGATCAAAGGAGTTATTGGGAGGTTGAGATATCATATAGATGAAATCCTTGATGCTCCTCCTATGCATGTCTATTTCATGCACTTTTTGTCAATTTATCTGATGGCCTCTGGAATAGAATGCTCCTTTCAGAATTGGCATAAGGATACATTGCATTGCACCATATACATGCATATACGTGGCAGCCCACGAAGGTAAAGACATGCAGTTTTAAAAATACAGAAATATTATACAATCAGCAGGCATCCTCCCTAACACTTCTAGAAAGCCCAGCTGCTTTCACTACTTTTGAGATAGTGCTAGTGATGAATCTCATGGAACAAGCCAATAAACTCAAGAACCAATATGATGGGGAAATGCCCTACATCGCCAAGTGCAGAATGTAATATGCAAATGAGTGCCAAGTCCACCAGTCTTGGGAACACAACAAACAAAGCCTATATCAAGTTAATCAACCCTATAATTAAAGGCTTAGATCCTTTTCTGCTCCTCACAAGAATACATCTTCTGTGTGTGTGTGTATGTTTTTGTTTTGTTTTTGTTTTAAAAAAAAAATCAGCATCTTAAATGCTGCACATCCCCCTAAAGTCAATTTGCAACAGCCGTGGAGCTGAAATTGTTTTAATATCAATATAAGTTATTGATTGAAGGGAATGGTCGACCAGGGAAGAGATGCAATCCGATCTCAAATACAACAAATTATTAACACATCTCTCAGGGAGTGGAATTTTGCATCCTGTTTGAAAGAAGTAGTAGTTAGACCACTGCTGAAAAAGCCCTCCCTGGATCTAAATAATTACAGATCAGTGTCTAAACTTCCTTTTTGGGCAAGGTGATTGACAAGGTAGTTGCCCTCCAACTTCATGCAGTATTGGATGACACACATTTCCTTGACCCATTTCAAGCTGGGTTCAGAACAGGATAGGGAGTTGAGACTGCTATTGTTGCCTTAGTGTATGATCTCCCTCTCAACACCAACGAGTATGTCCCTGTTGACGCTTTTAGACCTTTCAGCGGCTTTTGAGACCATCCTTCTGTAATGCCTGGAGAGGCTGGGAATAGGAAGCACTGTGTTGAAGTGGTTCTGGTTGTGTCTCTCAGGCAGTTTCCAGATGGTGGTGCTCGAGGACAGCTGCTCCACCAAAAAGGAGCTGTTATGTGTCATCCCACAAGGTACCATTTTATTTCCAGTGCTTTTAAATACAGGGTTAGTCAAAATGAATAGGCCAATAAGAAAATTAATTGTACCCGAATGTATATTTACTGTAACCAAACCACAGCTACGTAGCGACAGATAAACTATCAAAGTTTTTTTTGAGCAACACACATGTACGTTAATGCCGCTAGACGTCGCTAGGAGTCGCTGTTTTCAAAATGGCGGAATCAGGCAAAGAGAAGGCGTTTTGTGTGATGACATTTGCTAAAACAATGTCAGTAATTACGGTCCAGCGAGAATTTCGAGCCAAGTATGGCAAGGAACCACCTCATCGACATTCCATTGCGAGGTGGGTAAAGCAATTTGAGGAGACGGGCTGCTTATGCAAGGGTAAAACCACAGGACGACCGCGTGTCTCCGAAGACACAGTGGAATCCATTCGTGCATCCTTTCAACGAAGTCCCCAGAAGTCGACAAATCGTGTTTCCATGGAATTGAACGTTCCGCAAAAAACTGTGGCGCGTGTTACGCAAACGTTTGCAGTTCAAGCCGTATAAATTGCAAATGGTGCAGGCTTTGAAAAAAGGTGACTATTCGAAACGACACGATTTTTGCGAATCAATGCAGCGAAGACTAGAGGAGGAAGGCTTTGCCAACAGACTGGTCTTCAGTGACGAGGCAACGTTTCACCTGTGCGGGAAGGTCAATAGGCATAATCTCCGCTTTTGGGGATCTGAAAATCCTCATGCCGTATTGGAACATGTAAGGGATTCGCCGAAGGTAAACGTTTTCTGTGCAATAACCAACCGTCACGTGTTTGGCCCATTCTTTTTCGCAGAGAAAACCGTAACAGGCATAGTGTACGCTGACATGTTGTCTGAATGGTTGATGCCACAGTTAGAAGAGAAAGTGCCCGATTTCGTATTCCAACAGGACGGTGCCCCTCCGCATTGGCACAACAGTGTACGCGAGTACCTCAACGAACTCCTTCCCAGACGTTGGATTGGCCGTGCTGGAGTGACTGATCTTCCATTCCTCCTGTGGCCCCCCAGGTCCCCCGACCTCACACCATGCGACTTTTCTCTCTGGGGGTATGTGAAAGACACTGTGTTCCGACCTCCATTACCGCTGACCTTGGACGACTTAAAACAGCGCATATGTGCTGCATTCGATGCCATTACGTCGGATGTGCTGCAACGGATGTGGAATGAACTGGACTATCGCTTGGACGTCTGCCGTGTCACACGGGGCGCCCATATCGAACATCTCTGAAGGTGAGACAAAACTTTGATAATTTATCTGTCGATACGTAGCTGTAGTTTGGTTACAATAAACATACATTCGTCTAAAATTAATTTTCTTATTGGCCTATTCATTTTGACTAACCCTGTATTTACATGAAACTGCTGGGAAAGATCATCCATAGGCATGGGGTGGAGTATGCTTCTGTATGTGCTTTACATTGGACACAAGAACCTAGTGATTCCAGCCATGAAAGCCTTCGACAATACAACTCCAGTTTGTTCAAAATATGGCAACAAAAAGAAACAAAGGAAGGAAGGAGCCTTTAACAGCCTTATTAAACTACAAATTCCAGAATTCTGCAGGAAGCAGAAACCGGATTTTAAGTGATTTTTTTCTCTAGTGTGATGAAGTGACAGGAGTGAGCATATGACACCAATTATAAAGTCCCTCCTCTGGCTGCCAATTAGTTCCTAGGCAAAATACAAGGTGTTGGTTTTGAACTTTAAAGTCCTACATGGTTTGGGTCCAGATTACCTACAGGATCACCTTCTCTTTTACAATCTGCTCTACACACTTGGGTCCTCTGGGGGGAGGGGGGCTACTCCAGCCTGTCAGAACCCGACTGGCGACAGTCAACCAGAGGACCTTCTCATCAGCTGCCCCAAGACTGTGAAACAAACTGCCAGAAGAGCTCTGACAACTAAATGAGCTGTCGGAATTTTTAAACCATCTAAAGACCTATCTCTTCTGGCAGGCATACCCAGCCAGTTTTAGTCACAAATTTTAAACTTGTGCCTTATTTTTAATCTTTGCTCTGTGTATTTTAATATGTATTTTATAGGAATATGTTTAAATATGTGCATTTTGTAGAACGTTTTTAGATTATTGTGTGTTTTTAGCCATTGTAACCCGCCTCAATCCATGAGAAGAGGGAAGTAAAAAATGAAATTGTCGTTACTGTTTTCCCATTTAAATGTCAAGTGCTCAAGTACTTGTACTATAAATTGTAAGTTGACCACATGGTAGTCACCTACTGGATCAGTTCCAACCTGCAAGGTTCTCATTAGCCCTCATGTTTTCAGGTAATTAAATAATTGTATTTCACAAAAGTGAAAGCATGATTTGATCTGTAGTGGTGATAATTACGATGATTGACAGCGACAACAACAATGGTTATGATGATGCAACTAGTAGAAGTAGACAATTGGCATACCTTTCGTAGCTGGAAGAATAGTGGTAAAATATAATACTGAAATGCATCATTCTGATTCCTTCTGGCGTTTGAAAAAAGTTTGGCGTTTCAGTTTAAGAGACAGGAGATAGAAGAACAGTGCTAGAGTTACACTTTTTCTCTCTTTCTGCAAAATACTATAATTGGTGCCTGGAAATTGTGTTTCCTCATTTCTTCATGATTTCTTTATTTTAAAAAAGAAAGAAATCTATTACTTCACATGGAGGTAGTGTTAGGATACTGCAGTTAATTTAAAAATTTAAGACATATAAAGTATAAACTCTTTCTTTAATGGTTGGTGGAGCTAGTGTCTGTATTTTTAAAAGCTGCAACACAGCCTACTACCAGCTATGCAAACAGGAATTATTTGTCCTTTGCTGATATAATTCATGTGGCTATATTTTCTCAAATACAGTGGAGGAAATAAACATGAGTAAGATTCAAAAAAGGTGTTGGAAAAGAGAGTGATTCTTATTACCTGGCAGTTTAACTTTTACAATGGATGTCAGAGCAAGCCCTGCCTAATTTACAAGATATTATCAAACAAGAATGTGAGGAAAAGTCACTGTGAATATGCTTGCTGGCATTCTGTCTTTGAGAGCAAAACTTGTATAAAAGTTTAGAAACCCACAGCAATGCACATTCTCATTCTTTGAATTAGTTGGAAGCAGTGAATTTTTGACTATTTGAACATTTAACCCCGCAGTCCTTTCTTCATAATCTCAGGAAAGAGTAGGAATGCATCTCACTCCTGAATAAACAAAAATAATTCTGCATCAATACATTTTTGTAAGATTAATCATGATTGTGGGTATTTCCCCCCATTATCTTTGCAGATTTCAGATTTCACAGGCTAGAACTAAATTCTCCAGCTGAAAACAGAGAAGATAGCCCCAAAGTTTGGTCAACTCACATGTTCTGCACACTGTCATAACACAACACCAGGAATGGTTGATGCCAAAAGTCCAAGAGAAACCTAGACTCTTAGGACTCTTCTACAAATGCAATAAAACCCAGAAGAAACCAAGATAAAAGGGGGTGAAGTGGCTAAGTCAGGTTAACAGCTGAAAAGCGTGTGTTTAAAAGATGCACTTAAAACCTGATTCCACCCCCAAAATGTGCATATTTGCATAACTATATATTCCTGTAGCTATGGAAAACGTGACTTCCTTCGTATACCCTAGTGTGGACTGCTCCAGCGCATGTGCATGCATTGAAAGACTGAAACAGCAGATCAGGGCTGTCAAAAAATGGAGCCACAGACACACAAGTGGCTAAACAGAAGCATAAATAGAAAGCAAAAACAACAATTTCTTTGTTCTGATGTTTATGATATTAAACAGAGCTTGAATTTACAGTTGGGTGAGGAGAGAGAATAAGACATCTACTTGTGTGTACACTGAGATATCTGCATGAACACATATACAATCCAACACATCTCAAGAGAGAATTAAAGAAAAAACTTCCACAAGATGTCCAGCTTCCATTTTGCGGATTTGTAAAATCTGCAACAAAGGAATGTGTCAGGATGGTGGGGGACCATTTCCCGGGACTGATAAGTCTATGTCTGGACTTGCTGTCAGGTCCTGCAATTTTTAAACCCACTTATTTAATTTGAATTTTGACACTGTCTGGAAGCGCCCTCAAGGAAACCTATTGGGAGTGTTTTCTCACTGCAGCCTGAAATTAGGAAACTCTGCTTGAGAAGCAGAGGTGAAATGACTACACCCCTCTTGTGAGTGATGGCACCCAAACAGGGAGACAGAGTCCTCAAGTTTTGGGCAATCAGTAAATAATTTTCTATCGGGCATAGGCTTTTTTTCCACAAAGATGACTTTTTCTACATGTAGAAAAACATTAATTAATCATAAACCACAAGTTCTTGGCTGGAATAGCTGTTTGGAAGAGTGTCTCTGTCTCTACCTTGCTTGTGAACCCAGCTCTTTTTGGACAGAACATCTTATAAGTGCCTTTAAAATTGCCTTTAACCTTTTGCCCTAGTCTTATCTGTGTGAACCTTTGCTGGCCTTAATTCTAGACTTCTTTAATCTTTTCATATACCTTCTCCTCGGCTATACAGGAACGAGACAGTGTTTACAAATGCTGCAGCTCTGCCTCATAATGCTGCCACCTTCTGGAAGGTCATGCCTTTTAACCCAAGCTGATGGCACAGAACAATAATGTGCAGAAAACTATTTTTTCAGCTTCCTCATCTCTCCTTAGTTAGGTTAGTTTTATGTAATTCTGAAGTATTAAGACAAGTAAACATCCATGTAAGGGACACATTACTTGCATGCTGGATTTTATTCCCAAAGAGATAGGCTTAATCGGAATCACAATTCTTTTTTGTAATTTTTTTGAAAAAAGATTCAGCCATTTTATTGGGAAAATATTGTCTAAGCTGTTTCACTCATTGTTTATTTGTTTATCATCATTCTAACCTTTGTTTAGTTTTTTTTTTAAATTGTCTTCCTAAGTTTCAAAAAGGAAACTCCTGCACCTGTACTAAAGAGAGTACAGTGACATCTTAACTTACAAGCAAACCAACTTAGGCAATTTTTGAGATATGAGCCATTGCTCAGTTGATTTTTTACTTCGAAATGTGAGCCAAGATTTGAGTTACGAGCTAGCGTGACAGCTAATGCAAGAGCACACCACCGCTATCTCAAGCAAGGCTTTAAGGGAGCAGACAGAAAATCTCCTTGTGCTTGTCCTTGCTGTTATTTCTGTAATCCGGGGGCTTTGGGAGACTGTAGGAAACCTGAAAGGCTAGGAGTTTATCATCAGTAAACTGGCCATTTGTCAAGGGTACTTTGTGCTTTTCCTGCATGGCAGCATGTTGGATTAGATATAGCCCATGTGGTCTCTTCCATTTCTGTAATTAGAAGAAGGCTAAGTGAAAAATACATACTTTGCACTCAATAAATCCAGAGCCTTTCTTTACATTCTCTCTTAGTATATATTATTGTTTTTATACATTATTTGTTACTAGCTTGGGGACCCGGCGCTGCCCGGGTTATTAGAGAAAGGAATTGTATATCAAGGTTGGTGTTTATCAGTTATTTATATGGCTCGCAGTGGTCTCAGGAAGTTAGTGAAGGTACTGTGACTCCCATCATCTGTGGTCCATCATCCTCCAAACTGCACCAGGATGGAGTGAGGGTCATGGGGGCTCTGTGTGCTAAGTTTGGTCTTGATCAGTCATTGGATGAGGGTCACAGCAATCTCAGAAAGTGAGTTAAGGTACTGCAAGTCCCATCATCCATAGTCTCCCTCTACATCACCAGAATGTTGAGTTGGCCATGGGGGCTCTCTGTGCCAAGTTTGGTCTTTATTGGTATTTGGATGAATGTCACTGTGGTTTCAGGAAGTGAGTGAAGGTACTGCAAGTCCCATCATCCATTGTCCGTCCTCCTCCAAACAGCACCAGGATGTAGAGTCTCTCATGGGGGCTCTGTGTGCCAAGTTTGGTCTTGATTGGTGATTAGATGAGGGTTGCAGCAGTCTTGGGAAGTGAGTGGAGGTACTTGAAATTCCATCATTCATAGTCTGTTCTCCTCCAAACCTCACCAGAATGTTGAGTTGGCCATGGGGGTTCTGTGTGCCAAGTTTGGTCTTCATCAGTCATTGGATGAGGGTCTCAGTAGTTTCACTAAGTGAGTGAAGGAACTGCAAGTCCCATCGTCCATGGTGCATCATCCTCCAAACCGCACCAGGATGTAGAGTGCATCATGGAGACCCGGTGTGCCAAGTTTGTTCCTTACCGGAAATTGGATGATGGTTGCAGTGGTCTCAGGAATTGAGCGAAGAGACTGCAAGTCCCATAATCCATGCTCGATCCACAGTCAAACCACACAATGGCGTAAAGTGGGTCATGAGAGGTCTATGTGCCAAGTTTGGTGTTGTTCAGTCATTGTTGAGGGTCGCAGCAGTCTCGGAAAGCGAGTAGAGGTACTTCAAGTCCCATCATCCATGGTATGCCCTACTTCAAACCGCAGTAGGATGTACAGTGGGTCATGGGTGCTCTGTGTGCCAAGTTTGGTTTTGTTCGGACATTAGATGAGGGTTGCAGCAGTCTTGGGAAGAGAGTGGAGGTACTTGAAGTCCTATCATCCATGGTCTGTCCTCCTCGAAAGTACACCAGGATGTAGAGTGGGTCATGGGGACTCTGTGTGCCAAGTTTGGTCTTGATCAGTCATTGGCAAGGGTCTCAGTGGTCTCAGGAAGTGAGTGAAGTGACTGCAAGTCCCATCATCCATTGTCAAATTCTTCCAAACCGCACCAGGATGTAGAGTGGGTTATGCGGGCTCTCTGTGTAAATTGTGGTCCTGATCCAAAATTGTTGGCAGTTATAATGGTTTTAGGAAGGGAGTGCAGGTATTGCAAGTCCCATCATCCATGGTGCATACTCCTCCAAGCCGCACCAGGATGTAGAGTGGGTCATGGAGACTCAGTGTGCCAAGTTTGGTCTTTATCGGTAATTGGATGAGGGTTGCAGTGGTCTCAAGAATTGAGCAAAGGTACTGCAAGTCCCATAATCCATGGTCCATTCCCAGCCAAACCACTCCAGGCGTAAAGTGGGTCATGAGAGGTCTATGTGCCAAGTTTGGTCCTGATCAGTCATTGGATGAGATTAACAGCGGTCTCAGAATGTGAGTGATGGTACTGCAAGTCCCATCATCTATGGTTCATCCTCCTCCAAACTGCAGTAGGATGTCGAGTGGGTCTTGCAGGCTCTGTGTGCCAAGTCTGGTCTGTATTGGTAATTGTCTGACCCAGCCCCTGGCCTTTTCCTTTCCTCTCTTTGTCATCTCGGAATCTTGGAATTGAGGCTGGCCAATCAGAGACCATATGCAAATTTCCTTCTCATGTCCCCGTTTCTGCCATGAACTCTTTTCTCCACCAGGGGCTCCTATTGAAGCTGGCCAATCAGAGACCATATGCAAATAGCACCACTGCGGCAGCCAATCCGAATGTTGGAACTTTCAGGCTGGCCAATCAAAACGCTGGCACATACTCCTCCCGTCGCACCACCACACTTTTGTCCGCCACATACAAACTTTCACCTTTATTATATAGATATCTATATATATAAATCTGTTAGGTTGGTTATACCGGACAGGTAAACTCTAAACCCCCCCAACGAAACTGCACCAAAATTGCCATGGCCCTAGGACAACCCACTCGGTACAAACTAATCCACTCACAATTACAAACAACACAACAACACACTCACAAAGTGGCAAAACAACTGAGCATGCGCACTGCCGCAAAGACCCCAGCGCGCGCGCACACATGGCCGAACGGCCGAACGGCACTTCCCTCCCTCCCTCGCCCAGCACGAACACGTCGCCGCCACAAACACACACACACGCATCGCAACTTCCTCCCACCCCTTCCGGCCCTGAAACACGGCGGTAACAAACCCCCCTGCCTTCCCTGACTCACTCCTTCCTCCTTCCACCCCCTCCGGAAAGACCCGCCCCCTCCCTTCGCCCCACCCCTTCCCTCCGTGACCTTGAGTATGGGAGTTGTAGTTCACCGACATCCAACTTCGCCCCGCCCCCTTCTCGCCCACACATGCACCACGCAACTTCCCCCCTCCCCCTGCTAAGCCCACCCACGCCGCTGCCAAGCCTCGCCCCTTTCTAACCCTGCCACCCTCTTCCCCCAGTCCAAGCCCCGCCACGCCGCTTCCTGCCCTGTCGAAAGCATCTCTCCGCCCCCTCCTTCATCTTACCCTGCCCATGCTGCCTGCACTCCTCCTCCTCCCACCCCACTCTGCCGAAGCCCCACCCACACCCACCGACGCCCCGCCCCTGCACTCCTCCTCCTCCCACTCCCCTCCGCCGAAGCCCCGCCCACACCCACCGATGCCCCGCCCCTGCACTCCTCCTCCTCCCACCCCCCCTCCGCCCAAGCCCTGCCCACACCCACCGACGCCCCGCCCCTGCACTCCTTCTCCTCCCACCCCCCTCCGCCCAAGCCCCGCCCACACCCACCAACGCCCCGCCCCTGCACTCCTCCTCCAACCCCCTACGCCCAAGCCCCGCCCACACCCACCGACGCCCCGCCCCTGCACTCCTCCTCCTCCCACCCCCCCTCCGCCCAAGCCCCGCCCACACCCACCAACGCCCCGCCCCTGCACTCCTCCTCCAACCCCCTCCGCCCAAGCCCCGCCCACACCCACCGATGCCCCGCCCCTGCACTCCTCCTCCTCCCACCCCCCCTCCGCCCAAGCCCTGCCCACACCCACCGACGCCCCGCCCCTGCACTCCTTCTCCTCCCACCCCCCTCCGCCCAAGCCCCGCCCACACCCACCAACGCCCCGCCCCTGCACTCCTCCTCCAACCCCCTCCGCCCAAGCCCCGCCCACACCCACCGACGCCCCGCCCCTGCACTCCTCCTCCTCCCACCCCCCTCCGCCCAAGCCCCGCCCACACCCACCAACGCCCCGCCCCTGCACTCCTCCTCCAACCCCCTCCGCCCAAGCCCCGCCCACACCCACCGATGCCCCGCCCCTGCACTCCTCCTCCTCCCACCCCCCCTCCGCCCAAGCCCTGCCCACACCCACCGACGCCCCGCCCCTGCACTCCTTCTCCTCCCACCCCCCTCCGCCCAAGCCCCGCCCACACCCACCAACGCCCCGCCCCTGCACTCCTCCTCCAACCCCCTCCGCCCAAGCCCCGCCCACACCCACCGACGCCCCGCCCCTGCACTCCTCCTCCACCCACCCCCCTCCGCCGAAGCCCCGCCCACACCCACCGATGCCCCGCCCCTGCACTCCTCCTCCTCCCACCCCCCCTCCGCCCAAGCCCTGCCCACACCCACCGACGCCCCGCCCCTGCACTCCTTCTCCTCCCACCCCCCTCCGCCCAAGCCCCGCCCACACCCACCAACGCCCCGCCCCTGCACTCCTCCTCCAACCCCCTCCGCCCAAGCCCCGCCCACACCCACCTACGCCCCGCCCCTGCACTCCTTCTCCTCCCACCCCCCTCCGCCCAAGCCCCGCCCACACCCACCAACGCCCCGCCCCTGCACTCCTCCTCCACCCACCCCCCTCCGCCGAAGCCCCGCCCACACCCACCGATGCCCCGCCCCTGCACTCCTCCTCCTCCCACCCCCCCTCCGCCCAAGCCCTGCCCACACCCACCGACGCCCCGCCCCTGCACTCCTTCTCCTCCCACCCCCCTCCGCCCAAGCCCCGCCCACACCCACCAACGCCCCGCCCCTGCACTCCTCCTCCAACCCCCTCCGCCCAAGCCCCGCCCACACCCACCGACGCCCCGCCCCTGCACTCCTTCTCCTCCCACCCCCCTCCGCCCAAGCCCCGCCCACACCCACCAACGCCCCGCCCCTGCACTCCTCCTCCACCCACCCCCCTCCGCCGAAGCCCCGCCCACACCCACCGATGCCCCGCCCCTGCACTCCTCCTCCTCCCACCCCCCCTCCGCCCAAGCCCTGCCCACACCCACCGACGCCCCGCCCCTGCACTCCTTCTCCTCCCACCCCCCTCCGCCCAAGCCCCGCCCACACCCACCAACGCCCCGCCCCTGCACTCCTCCTCCAACCCCCTCCGCCCAAGCCCCGCCCACACCCACCGACGCCCCGCCCCTGCACTCCTCCTCCACCCACCCCCCTCCGCCGAAGCCCCGCCCACACCCACCGATGCCCCGCCCCTGCACTCCTCCTCCTCCCACCCCCCCTCCGCCCAAGCCCTGCCCACACCCACCGACGCCCCGCCCCTGCACTCCTTCTCCTCCCACCCCCCTCCGCCCAAGCCCCGCCCACACCCACCAACGCCCCGCCCCTGCACTCCTCCTCCAACCCCCTCCGCCCAAGCCCCGCCCACACCCACCGACGCCCCGCCCCTGCACTCCTTCTCCTCCCACCCCCCTCCGCCCAAGCCCCGCCCACACCCACCAACGCCCCGCCCCTGCACTCCTCCTCCACCCACCCCCCTCCGCCGAAGCCCCGCCCACACCCACCGATGCCCCGCCCCTGCACTCCTCCTCCTCCCACCCCCCCTCCGCCCAAGCCCTGCCCACACCCACCGACGCCCCGCCCCTGCACTCCTTCTCCTCCCACCCCCCTCCGCCCAAGCCCCGCCCACACCCACCAACGCCCCGCCCCTGCACTCCTCCTCCAACCCCCTCCGCCCAAGCCCCGCCCACACCCACCGACGCCCCGCCCCTGCACTCCTCCTCCACCCACCCCCCTCCGCCGAAGCCCCGCCCACACCCACCGATGCCCCGCCCCTGCACTCCTCCTCCTCCCACCCCCCCTCCGCCCAAGCCCTGCCCACACCCACCGACGCCCCGCCCCTGCACTCCTTCTCCTCCCACCCCCCTCCGCCCAAGCCCCGCCCACACCCACCAACGCCCCGCCCCTGCACTCCTCCTCCAACCCCCTCCGCCCAAGCCCCGCCCACACCCACCGACGCCCCGCCCCTGCACTCCTTCTCCTCCCACCCCCCTCCGCCCAAGCCCCGCCCACACCCACCAACGCCCCGCCCCTGCACTCCTCCTCCACCCACCCCCCTCCGCCGAAGCCCCGCCCACACCCACCGATGCCCCGCCCCTGCACTCCTCCTCCTCCCACCCCCCCTCCGCCCAAGCCCTGCCCACACCCACCGACGCCCCGCCCCTGCACTCCTTCTCCTCCCACCCCCCTCCGCCCAAGCCCCGCCCACACCCACCAACGCCCCGCCCCTGCACTCCTCCTCCAACCCCCTCCGCCCAAGCCCCGCCCACACCCACCGACGCCCCGCCCCTGCACTCCTCCTCCTCCCACCCCCCCTCCGTTGTAGCTGTTGGGATTTTTAGTTTACCTGTAATCAAAGCATTCTGAATTCCAGCAACGACGGAAATAAACCAAACGTGGCACACAGGACTCCCATGACCCAACAGAAAGAGTGTGAGAGAGAGAAAGAGGGAAAGAGAGAGAGAAAGAGGGGAAAGGAAGGAGTGTGAGAGAGAGAAAGAGGGAAAGAGAGAGAAAGAGGGGAAAGGAAGGAGTGTGAGAGAGAAAGAGGGAAAGAGAGAGAGAAAGAGGGGAAAGGAAGGAGTGAGAGAGAGAGAAAGAGGGAAAGAGAGAGAAAGAGGGGAAAGGAAGGAGTGAGAGAGAGAGAAAGAGGGAGAGAGAGAGAGAAAGAGGAGAAAGGAAGGAGTGTGAGAGAGAGAAAGGGGGAAAGAGAGAAAGAGGGGAAAGGAAGGAGTGTGTGAGAGAGAGAGAGGGAAAGAGAGCGAGGGAAGGAAGGAAGAGAGGCCAGGCAGAGAATTCAAAACTCTTACTAAAAGCCACAGCAACGCGTGGCAGGGCACAGCTAGTAGATTTATAAAAGAACATTTTCTTCTTATTTAAAAACACATAACAAAATTGGTGAGGGTTTGGGGAGGCTGGAAAGATTAATAGCATTTCAATTCATTTAAATGGGGTGATTTGATTTGACATAAGAGTAATTTGAGTTAAGAGTTTGGTCACAGAATGAATTAAATTCATAAATCAATGTATCAGTAAATTTTTGAACTGTTGTGCTAATACACTTCTTCAAGGCAATCAACCTTATTGTTGCTGCTTCTTTAGTATTGCTGTGTGCTATCCGAATCCTGACTTTTTCATTATTGTCTGTATGCAACAATTGGGCAGCTAAGTATTTTCATATCTTTATAGACTGTTTCAGGAATTCCCTCATAGAATTTTTTTCTACAGTTTTTTACATTACAGTCTTGTGCATTTTACTAAATCCTCTGGTGACCACTTGCCTCTGGCCTTTTGCCCCAGCAGCTTCTGTACCAGTCAGTACTGCTTGTATATTTATCAAACAAATTTGCTGGAGATTTCGCTTTTATTTTTAATAAAAGCTGGAAGTGAAATGCCTCACCCCAAACGAAAACGAAACAGCCAATAGACTTGAGTTAAACCTGTAAATCGTAATGTGAATGTGTGCATACTGTAGGGTCTCGCTTATCCAACATAAACGAGTCGGCAGAACATTGAATAAGCGAAATGTAGGATAATAAGGAAGGATTAAGGGAAAGCCTATTAAACATCAAATTATGTTATGATTTTACAAATTAAGCCCCAAAAGGTCATTTTTTACAACAAATCAACAGAAAAAGCAGTTCAATACACAGTAACATTATGCAGTAATTAATGTATTTACAAATTTAGCACCAAAACATCACAATATATTAAAACAACTGTGGATTCGGGCAGGAGGCAGATAATACAGAATGTTGGATAAGCGAAGGTTGGATAACCAAGAATAGAATTGAAGAACTGTGTATCTCACATCTCACCGAAGTGAGAAAGAGTATATGTAGATGACAATGTTCCTGCTCAGTCTACTGTTATTGTGAAAATTATTGAGGACCTGCATTATAGGGTGAGGCCCATGACTAAAAGTGAATAGAAATTGATAAAACTCATTGGTGAGATAGGTAGAGTGCTATGATTTAAGAGGAGGCTCGGACAGGATAACAGTGGAATAAAACTTCAATTGAGAGATAAGGTGATGAACATCAGGAAGGCAAGTTGGACTTGGGACGGGGCATGGCATGGAAATTGGTAGTTCAGTCTCCAATTTGGCCCTGAGGCCCTGTCCCTCATCCCCCTAGCTGCACCTGTGAGGCCGGTGGGGCCAAGAGCAGGACGTCCTTGGAAGATTTTAATCTACAAACTGGTTCATAGAGGGAGTTCCTGCAATCTTTTAGACATATCATGGGACAATATAATTTTCTAGGAAAAGTGATGATGCTGGCCAAAGCAGAAAGAGCAACAAAAGAGGAAGACCATATTAATGCATTGGATAAAGGAAGCCACTTCATGAAGTCTGCAAAACCGGAACAATTATTCTAATGACAATGATCTTAGAAATCTTTAATTTATACGTTTGACATAAACTAAAGCTGACTTGATGACAAATAAGACCAACAGTTTGTGCACCAAAAGTAAGTTTCCATTTCCATTTTCTCTTACCAGTTTTGATGTATGTGCCAATAGAATTCTGACTCTTCTACCCCAGATCTAATCACATTTTCTTCCAAATTAATGCAACTGATTTTAATGGGACTAATTACTTCCAAGTAAGCATATATAATATTGCAACCAAAGTCAACATTAAAGTTCCCAGCTGAATTACTATAAATATTGAGACTGTACAAAAAGGAGCAATATTTATCATCTAGTTAGTGTGAAGTGTCTGAATGTCACAGGAATCCTTCCATTTATGCATCCTTACACAGTCACCACATGCAGTTTTTAAATGTAATTGCTCCACACTGCTATATTTGTCAGCTCACCGAGACAAGTTTTGACAAGTTAAGATGAAAAAAGCAATAAAATTAATTTAGAACTGGAAATAAGATATGCTTTTGATTTTATCTGTAGCTTTACAGACTGCAGCTGTTTTTTTCCCCCAAATGTCAAGTACGGTCATGTTAGAAGTGCAGGAACTCATGCATATTTTCTTGAAAGTAAACAAAGTCCCCTGTGTTTCAACTTTGCAGTCCCAATTCTCTACATGCTTGCTTGAAAAGTAAGTTTAGCTGTGTTCATTGGGGCCATTTTTCCACTAACTGTGCCTAAGATTTGAAGTTTTTAATAAAGCAAAGTAAGGATACCTCCTTGTCTTTAGACACTGAAATTTCAATTAATATATTATTGACTCTATTCAATTTAATTTAATTATCCAGCAAACAGTGCACAAAAATAAATGGTTTCAAAATTTGAAGAAGTACAAAAAGTATCTCTTGATGGCAAGACCGTTTTCTTTCATTTTTGAAATCTTGATGCATATTTTTTTACTTTAAAAAAGTGAAGCTATGCCTCTTTTTGTGTGCAGTTTCGACATCTCTTAATGTACATGATACTCTCACATAATTGATAGCCACCGTTTCATTTATCCTCATCTGACAAATAATTTAATTTACCTGTATCCATGTGAAGTCTGGGGATGTATCTGCTAGAAATATGGGATCATACTATATAACTGGTAATTTTGCGCTAGGGTTTTCATTTTTAAAAAACCCATGCCATAATATGTTCACTGTGGTTGGATCGTCACTGCTATATAATTCAGTTTCAAAATGCAAACTGACTGCAACTGGATTATATAATTCTACACTTTCATTGAACTGGATTATATGGCAGTGTAGATCCAGCCTATGTTAATGAAAACTCTGCATGAAAAAATACAATCTTCTCCAACAGTTAAAAGAAACTGGATTGGCAGAAATCATTAAGTAATCTTGTTCCTGGTGTTATTGAGCCACGATACCCTCCTCTCCCCCCCCCCCCCCCAAAAAAAAGATGTGGTTCATCAAGAGACTGAAAAGAAATATATGATTTTTCCTTTTTACTATTTATGAAGGTCCAAAGTTGCAAAACTCTGAAGATTTGGAGGATCGGGAATTGACCTAGCAGCAGCTGTACCTCTTAAACTGTATCGTGTGTAACCCTTTAATAAGCTGATGACTTCTGTGTAACTTATATTTTTTATACTGTGTGCTGTATCAATTTCTTATATGAAGTATATAGACTGTTATCTAATATATATCAAAATGTAACTTGAAGGTAGACACATATTTGTTGGACTTTTTTTTTTACATTTCCAAGTTGCAGATATTTGAATCCAAAGATGCAAAGTATGTGAATGTGGTTGGTCAACTGAAGTGCTAGCCATTTAGATTCTTGGGGGCAAGAATCATGCACACTTGGCTGAGACGGTCCCAAATAAGCCTCTGTCAGCATACTTAGTTTAGCTGCTTAAAAATCACTGTTAGACAAAACAGGAAATCTAGTACAAAATGCACATACTCCATTTAAAACACTTCACCTGTGAATTAATATTTATCAGAATAAAGATCCCATATTAATCATAAATATTTCATATCCGGGAACATGAAGAGAGGTTTACCCAGATTAATACAAGAAACATAGTTTTAAAAATACAGGAAAAGCGTTTCTGCTGAATAGTCTACATTCCTGCAATTAATAGATTAATCCAAATAAAAGAGGAAGGAATAAAAATCGACAGAGGAAATTCAAAAGGTAAAAGAAAATGTTTTGAATTTTAAGAAATAATTTTGAAATTAAAAATAGCAAAATCTCAGTGTCAAGGCGTGAACAAAATAAAGGGGGAGATGGATTATAACTGACCATCCTTTTAATAAAGATCTGAATTTCAGATTTTTATACCTTCTTCAGACATGGGTTTCTCTTTGTGATCCCATGCAAATGAACAATCCCATCCATATTTGATTGGGTTGTTGTAGGTTTTTTCGGGCTATATGGCCATGGTTTAGAGGCATTCTCTCCTGACGTTTCACCTGCATCTATGGCAAGCATCCTCAGAGGTAGTGAGGTCTGTTGGAACTAGGAAAAAGGGTTTATATATCTGTGGAATGACCAGGGTGGGATAAAGGACTCTTGTCCGCTGGAGCTAGGTGTGAATGTTTCAACTGACCACCTTGATTAGCATATAATGGCCTGACAGTGCCTAGAGCAAACTTTTGTTGAGAGGTGATTAAATGTCCTTGTTTGTTTCCTCTCTGTTGTTGTGCTGTTGTAATTTTAGAGTTTTTTAATACTGGTAGCCAGATTTTGTTCATTTTCATGGTTTCCTCCTTTGTGTTGAAATTGTCCACATGCTTGTGTATTTCAATGGCTTCTCTGTGTAGTCTGACATGGTGGTTGTGAGAGTGGTCCAACATTTCTGTGTTCTCAAATAATATACTGTGTCCAGGTTGTTTCATCAGGTGCTCTGCTATGGCTGATTTCTCTGGTTGAAATAGTCTGCAATGCCTTTCATGTTTTCATTTGTGTATGGGCGCTGCGTTTGGTGGTCCCTATGTAGACTCATCCACAGCTGCATGGTACACGGTAGACTCCTGCAGAAGTGAGAGGATCCCTCTTGTCCTTCACTGAACGTAGGATTTGTTGGATTTTCTTGGTGGGTCTGTAGATAGTTTGTATGTTGTGTTTCCTCATCAGCTTCCCTATGTGGTCAGTGGTTCCCTTGATGTATGGCAAGAACACTTTTCCTTTGGGTGGATCTTCATCTTTATTCTCGTGGCTTGTTCTCGGTCTTGCAGCTCTTCTGATGTCTGAGGTGGAGTATCCATTGGCCTGTAGAGCTCAGTTGAGGAAAAGTGTTCTTGCCATACATCAAGGGAACCTCTTCCATTTCATGTAATTCCTTAGTTATAGTTATTCCTAGATATTTTATTTTATTCTTGATCTTTATTCCCGTGTTAACCTGTTTCACAAAGTCTTCTTCTTTTTTTGTGTAATTAAGTAACATCATTTCTGATTTTTTCCAATTTGTAAACCTGTTATTTTGCCAAATATCTCTAAGTGTAACTTTATTCTATCCATATTGCCACACATATTTTTAATTGTCAATAATGTGTCATCAGCAAATAAACTGATTTTTTTGTTTTGTTGTTGTTCCTACCCCTTCTAATTTCACATCCTTTCTTATTACATTAGCAAGTAATTCTCTCATTGTGGCGAACAATATCGACGACAAAGGACAACCTTGTCTTGTTCCCCGCGTTACCTTTATTTCTCCTGTCACTCCATCATTTATTGTTACTATCGCTGTCTTGTTTGAATAATTTTGTTCTATCCATCCTTTCATTTTATTCCCCATTCCAAACTTACTCATAATTATTTTTAGTGTCCTCCATTCCACGCAATCAAATGCCTTAAATGTATCCAGGGCCAATATCCCTACCATTGTTTTTTTTCCTGTTGAGTTAAATTTGTCATTTGTCTCCCTTTCACAAAACCACACTGATCATTCTTTATACATACAATTATTCATTCTGTTGGCCATTATTGCTGATAATATTTTTGCATCTTGATTTATTAGCGATATAGGTCCATATGAACCTGTATCTGTCAAGTCCTTATCTGGTTTCAGTATCCATATTATCAGGGATTTCCTCCATGAGTCCGGTATTTTCTCCCCACACAATATGAAAATTCACATCCATAATAAATGCGCAACTTTCTCATTCAAACAACCTATTCATGACAGTAATATTAAATATTCTTTAGACTTTATTTTTTTAAAAGAAATGCCATGCCAAAAAGTCCTGCATGGGGAGAGCTTGAATCCCTCTGGGCAAACCTGAAATCTTAGAATGTGACTGGATGTTGCCATGGCAGTTAGAACGGCAGTGAAAACAGAACATCACAGGTCTTGCAGCAGTTGCTGGGAGCCCTCCCTCCCTCCCTCCATATATATATGTGTGTGTGTGTCTTTCAAACAAGAAATCTTTAAAAATGAAGTGGAAATAACTTTAACCCCCCCCCAAAAAAAAACCTAACAGAGCATGTGCAAAAGCCCCCCTCCCCAGCGTGCGTGAGAAGACTGATGCACCAGTTCTCTCACATCAGAAGCCACTTGCAATTTCTGAAGTTGCTCCTGACACGAAAACCTATTATTATTCCTATTATTATTACTATTATTATTAGAAATACAACAAGATGAGTCCACAGCAGACAAGATCACTCTGCTGGCTGTTGTATTGAATCACACATCGGATATTTCCCAAGTGTCTAGGACTGTGTGATGTATCAGCAAATAATGCATGCAGATCCCATGAAGGTGGCCTTCTGCAGCTGATAGATAGTAATTTTGTCAGCACCGATTGTGTTTAAGTGCAGGCCAAGGTCTTTAGGCGCTGCACCTAGTGTGCACCCAGTGGCGCCCAGTGACCACCTTGACTGGCTTGTGCCAGAGTCTTTGCAGTTCGATCTTCAAATCCTCATATCATGCCAGCTTTTACAGTTGTTTCTCTTCAATCCTGCTGTCACCTGGGAATGCAGGATTGACGATCCATACTTTGTTTTTTAACACATCGTGAGGTCAGGAGTATTGTGCTCCAAAACTCTGTCAGTCTGAATTCAGAAGTCCCAGACTAGTTTGACGTGTTCATTTTCTGTAACTTTTTCTGGCTTGTAATCCCACCTGTTCTTTGTGGCAGGCAGATGGTATTTGTGGCACAAGTTCCAATTAATCATCTGAGCAACGGTGTTATGCCTCTGCTTGTAGTCTGTCTGCGCGATCTTCTTGCAGCAGCTGAGGATGTGATCTATTGTTTCATCTGCTTCCTTGTGGAGTCTACATTTGGGATCTGTCGTTGACTTTTCAATTTTGGGTTTGATGGCATTTGTTCTAATGGCTTGTTCTTGAGCTGCCAGAATCAGGCCCTTCGTCTCCTTTTTCAAAGTTCCGTTTGTGAGCCACATCCGTGTTTTTTCTTTGTCAATTTGGCTCTCAATTTTTCCCAGGAATTGTCCATGGAGAACCTTTATTATTATATTTATTGGGGGTCTCCTATCCAAGACCTGTCTAGTTTCGAGGACAAGATTGGATTTGGGTTTTTTTTTTTTTAATGCCAGAAACAACTTGAGAACAAACTGCAAGTCACTTCTGGTATGATAGAATTGGGCATCTACAGATACGTTGCCCAGGGGACACCCAGATGTCTTAGCTGGGAGACTTCTCTCATGTCAGTACATTGTGTTCACATACTCGGACATATCACAGGCATGTTCTTGATGATGTGTTAACATTTGGGATGGAAGGTAAGTGCTGAGCTTTTATGCAAAACCAGTAGCTGGAGAAGCTGCACGCTTCTTTGCCTTTTTCCATTGTAATCTGCAGCTTTGAAGTACATTATTCACCTCATCCAGCAAATGCTTTTCAAAGAAGCCATTTAGGTTTTGTTGGATTTTTAAAAAAGAAAAATTACAGGGGTTTCCTGTTACATTTAGCTGGAGTGGTTAGAAAACAGCACAAAGACACTTAGTAGCTCTTAGTCCTGCTTTCTAAGCCTGGCTGTTCTATACAACTCTGTGAAGGGAGAAATTGAAGTGGCCATGAAATGGCAACCACGGAGAAAAGCAAAGAGCATCCAATGCAACATTTTCCTGTCTTCATGGGCAGATAGAGTGGGTTCCTATTCCATTCTTTCCTGTAAATGGAGATTTCTTTTAAAAAAATAATAAAGAGATAAATGGAAAACATGGCATAATAGTGATATAATGACACTATCTTTGTGAAAATTGAGGAGACATCGTTTTAGACACGTGTTGAACTGCCTTTGCTTAATTGTGGAATTTGCCTTTTTGCCTTTTAGTGGGGAATTATGTAACCCTGTGGAAGAATTCAAAATATCTCATAAAACTATAGACAATGCAGTTGCTGTTGCCTGTTTTTGGTAAAAAATGATTTTGTTGCTTATGCTCTCTATATTTTATCAGTTTTATTAGTTTTATACGTATTTATGCAATTCTTTTGACATGAAATAAATAAATAAAACTACAAACTCTAGGACTACACAGATGAAGTTTGGGTAGTTAAAGTGATATAAAGGCACTATAATTGTGAGTGTAAAAATGTGTGGATGTACCCAAAGGAGTTCTGCCAATCATCTACTTAGCAAACAGCTCCTATTAAAGCTACTGGTTTGGGGATTTGTTTACAACAGCCAAAATCTGGTTGGAATATAAAGATGTGCTGGAGAATTATTAAGGAGAATGTATGAAACCAAAGAACAGCTTTGGATGGAGGGTTATGAATTTTAGTCATTTTCTTATTTACAGTTGTTTGAAAGTTTTAAGTTGGACTAAAAATATGGTTATGGACTGAGTAAATTTGAGTCTGAAGTTTGATTATTTACAAACAAATTGGTAAAACGTATAAACGTCTGTTAAATTTGAAGGTGGAAGATAAACAAGTGAAGGACTGTGTGATTAAATGGACTAGAAATTTTGGACATAATATACAAATGGAGCAATAGAAAATGAAATTATCACAACATTTGTAATATACTTTATGTTTATGAATTTATACAGACTTTCTATAAAGTGATGTATTGTTGGCAGATGATGCCAGAAAAACTGTCTTAGATTTATAAGGGAATGTTGAATATACTTTGGAAATGTGAACAAAAAGGGATTGTTTACCACAGCTGATAGATTCCTGAAAAGTTAAAAAAGCATTGGGTCCAAATTCATGCTTTGAGACAAACTTTGATGCTTTAGTGGAGATAGATAATTTCTCTATTTGGCTTTAAAATAAATCACTAATAATATATTTCCCTTAATTGAAATAATGCTTTTGAAAGATTGGAAACTGCTTATTGACCATTTGGGGAAAAATGATGGTGATTTTCTGACTATTGGTTTTGAAAATCAGTGTGGGTCAAACAAATACATAAAGTGTAATTATCAGGTGAAGTAGAGAGAGATGTGATTGTAGGATTCAAGATATAACTGCAGACTCCACATTAACACCGCCTCCCCCCCCCCCCCCCCCCAACAGCATTGATGCTTTCCCTTCTCTGAAGAATGACTCTTGACTTATTCTGGGGGCATATCAAAATCCAGAATTCTGGCCGCAAAGTCAGCCCTTGACTTATATATGAGTATATACAGTGCCAAAGGATGCATAATAATCTTATTATAATAAAACTTTATTTATACCCCAACACCATCTCCCATTGGGCAGCTTACAAAATAGAACAAAATGATGCCAGACATAAAACACATAATACATACAATAAAATACATCAGCATTAAAACAATAATACCATTACATAAAGCAGATATATAAACTGGATAAAACAACTTCTGTTAAAGTAAAATCAGTTAAAAGAGCCATATAATCAATATAGCAACCCTGCTGAATGCACATAGAATGTAAATATAAAGTGCTAAGTGATTGGCAATCAGTTCTGGTTACTGTCTAGACATTATCATAGGCCTGCTGAATAAACTAAGTTTTAACTCTTTCCTCAAGTGCTGTAGTGTAGGGGCTAGGGAGGGTGTTCAAAAGCCGGGGAGCCACCACTGAGAAGGCCTTCACCCTTGTCCTCACCAACCCCACTAGAGACAGAGGTGGAACCGAGAGGAGGGCCTCCCCAGCAGATCTTAGAGCCCGCACTGATTCATAGGGGAAAATGCAGTCACGAAGATAAGCTGGACTCAAACTGTGTAGGGCTTTATAGGTGATAACCTGCACTTTGGATTGTGACTGGAAACTTATCGGCAGGCAGTGGAGCTGCTTCAATAGGGGCATGGAATGCTCTCTATAGTTAGCTCCAGTTAGTAACCTAAGACAATTCTCACCAAGGATAGTTCAGAAATCAATTTTATTATCACCCCAGTCTAAAATGGGTAAATACATGTCTGATTATAGGCATTTACTGAGCATCCCTATGCAAAGCCAAATCTAATTTTTGTATGTCCTGACAATTGAATTATGGCTTCATCCAACCACTGACTGCCTCCTGGCAGATGCCAATTCAGAAGAACATTGAAAATAACCACAAGGCCCCGCCATGTTTATGTGAATTCTTCCCACTCATTTTGCCAGGGAGAATGAGGTGGATCTTTTCTAACCCAGTAGCTCTTCACTGCTACTCCCCCTCAAGAGTACTAACACCCATGTAGAGTATGAAGAGAAATGTATGAGCTTTTGAAACTGGCAGGTAAAATCCATTTCTGGCCTAAAAGCTTCCATTGTCTAGTGTGATTTAACAGTTCATTTACAAATAGCACATTTAAAAGCAGAGTTTTAATTTCCTTTTAATTATCCCAGTAGAGCATTAATCACCATTGACAGCCTTGCCGTAAACAGTTTAGGTGTGCCATCTATATCTGCCAATTCATTTAGGACGCCCTGTCAAACAATAAATACAGAGTCTGCATTAGTGAGGAGGAATTGTTAATAGACACAAATGATCACCTGCAAGGGGTAATTGATTAACTTATATAATTATCTGAAACTGGCTTAAACAACTGACAGATCTTTTCTCTAGGACAGACACCTTGTTCTGAGCTCATTACCCACTTTTAACTCATTATTAATCATAATTAAAATTAAACTGCGTTTTCAGAAATCACTTGGATACAAATAATAATTTGAAACACCAAAGGAATTGAAAGATAATAGGCAGTTCCATATAGAGTTTGGGAGTACTCCTAGATCCATCTCTACAAATGTCAGCTCAGGTAGATACGACAGTCAAGAGTGCTTACTGCCAGTTTAAGCTGATATGCCAGCTGTGCCTCTTCCTAGATTTGGAGGACTTGAAGATGATAGTGCATGTGCTGGTAACTTCAAAGTTGGACTTCTGCAATGTGCTTTATATTGAGCTACCTTTGTATCAAGTTCGGAAACTCCAGTTGGTTCAAAATACAGGTTATGGCAACATTTAGGTGTGAGCTTATCACCCCTACCCTAATGTCCCTCCACTTGCTGCCAATTCCGAGCAAAGTACAAAGTGTTGGTTTTGACCTTTAAAGCTTTACATGGTTTGGGTCCAGGTCACCAACAGTATCACCATCTTCTGTACAATCTGCCATGAACACTTAGGTCTTCTGTTGGGCGGTTACTCCATCCAGCCAGAAACGGACTGGCGACTGTCACCCAGAGGACCTTTTCATCGGCTACCCCAAGACTGTGGAACAGCCTGCTGTAAGAGCTCCCTGTCAGTATTGAAAAATCATCTAAAGACCTATCTCTTCCGACAGGCTTACTCAGGCAAATTTAAAGCATAAATTTCAAACGTGTGTCCTTTGTTTAATCTTTGTATTGTGTATTTTAAAGTGTATTTTATAGAAATACTTTTTAATATGTATCTTTTATAGGAATACATTTTAGTATATGTATTTGCGGAGTTTTTACAATTTTTTGTGTTTTAATTATTCTGTAAGCTACCTCCACCCATAATAATAATCATAATCATAATCGTAGTCCCACTGGTGATCAGCACATTGGGTGCAGGGCCGAAAGACCTTGGTTTGCACTTAAACACAATTGGCGCTGACAAAATTACCATCTATTAGCTGCAAAAGGCCACCCTACTAGGATCCTCACACATTATTTGCCGATACATTACACAGTCCTAGACACTTGGGAAGTGTCTGACGTGTGATCCAGTACAACAGCCAGCAGAGTGATCTTGTTTGCAGTGTACTAATCTTGTTGTATTTCAAAGAGTAATAATAATAATATGCAAGAGTTACAGCTGTAAAGACCAGAGTTATATACCAGAACGAGTTTGACCTTGTCCACCCATTGAATGGCTTGGGAACAACTCCAGTCATCATTACCAAATTTTAGTTACAGCTTTGCATCTACATTGGCATCTTTAGTGTTGCTAATACTAATCAGTGGGAAATTGAACTAAAATGGAGCAATTTGTATGGAAATATTATAGGCAGCACAAACCCTTTGTACAGTCCACTTTCTCCTGGACTCCCTGTCATGGTCTGCCTTCCCCTCCTAGAATGCTGGTGTCCATCTCACTCATTGGCTCGTCCTGATTGGCTAACTCCTTTGCTTGGATACGACCCATTTCTGTGTTGATTTTCCAGTTTCCAGGTGGCAGCTGGAAAAGGTTCCTATACTTTTGAGATCCATATATCCCTCGCTGCTCTCAAGAGACTTCCTTCTACTGTCAATTACTAACATCAAGGATTTATTTAAAAATGGAAAGGGAATGAGAGAAATGCTGGTTTGGTCGGCAAGGCAGTAATTCAAAACTGATGTATCACAACATTGGGGGGGGGGGGATAATTTTTCTCGCAAAATCCATATTGTACCAATTTTAAACAGAAAAACAAAGAAAAATACAGCTTTGCTTAGTATTAGAGAATTTGCTTAGTATTAGAGAAAACCATGTTGAGAAATGAATAAAATGTCTTGGGACAAATATAAAAATATTATGGAATGTGCTTCAAAAGCTCCAAATAAAATATTGTGATGTGCTAATGAATGAACAAAACGTACTGAAAACAAGTAAAACCATTTATCAATACCAACCATTAAATACATAAACTCAAGCCTGGCTACTTTCTGCACTAGTGTTGCACAAACACAGGAGTGAAAAGAGGTTGCTTGCGATAATGACCAACATCTATGGCATGCCATTTGGTTCCACATTCAAGGATGGTAAACTTAAGTGATTCTGGTATCATTCCTTTCAGACAGATTGGTCTATGTGAATTATGTCGCCCTCTGGTGCCCAAAGACAACCAGCTTTTATTGTGTTCATTGAAATCCATTCTAAAGCTATGGTACTGAAATTAGGATGCAATTTACAATCGATGGCATCTTAGAGTAGAAGAAAGATGGTATTGGTGCCAATTTACTAAGTGGCAACATAATGGTTCCCATGATTCAATGGGTCTAGATGGGAATAACAATAGGACTGAAACTGAATCCAGACATAACAGAGGTGCTTGCCGTCAAGGGTTATAATCAAGGGATGGAGGTGTGTCAACCAGTTCTGGATGCAAATCAAAAATACTTTCATTTTCCTGCCTTATTTCTTGTTTTTTTTCTTTGTGTGGTATGTTCATTTTTTGTCTTTTTAAACTTTTAATTTCATTTAATTTCTTTATGTGTGTTTTATTGCCCTCGGAGGCTTCTTTCTTCCCTTTTCTTTTTGTGGGTCTTTTATTTCCCTCCCTTTTAATACATGCATCCCGAGTAAGGCTTGCTCTTTATTTGTTGTATTTCTATCCAGTACAAAAGAAGCTGCATTTGCAACCCATATTAATTTTGTAACACACTGCAATTATTCATAGCTGCAATATAGTTTCATTTTCTTTTTTTAATCACTTAAATTATTGGATGTACACATGTATATTTTATTCTTATAAGGCAATAATGTGTAAAAATGATGGAAAAGTTGCAAATCTTGTTTTATGTTTTGATTGTATGAAACTTAATTTGCTAGCAAGCTACATCCCTTGTTTGTAGAGTGTTTGTTATGTTTTCCAACAGATGGAAATGGGCATTTTCAGTGTTTCTACTAAACAGCATTTTCGGTGTTTCTACTAAACAGCAAATGGCACTGGAACATAAACACAATATTGGAAGAGGTTGGTCTGACATTATTAACATTTTTTACAATCTGGCAGACCTAGTTCTTCTGACCAAGCAGTTTTTATCTAGTTCTTATGGGCAACTGCTGTCATTAGTTGTATCATCCATTTGTTTGTTTAGTTCTCTCTTATAGCTATCTAAGCTGCCACAATCATGTGTAATGGTAGTGCATTATCAGAATTAATTTATGTGGAGTGTTCTCTTTTACCTGTCCTGGTTTTAGGTTCTTGTTCATTGGGTGGATCGAAGGATTTTCTCATGCTATTCCATGACAGTCACATTATCATTTATAGTGAATACATAGCACATTAAATACCCTGATTTTCACCTCTCTTCATTAGCACAATTGGGCTTATTCACTAATCTGTGGTCCGATAATCCTACTTCCACACGATCTTATGATCCCACCTTCCTGCACTACTGCAGTTCATTATTTTGTATTATTATTATTGGCATTTAAACCTTACCTCAAATGTGGGCAAAAATAAATATCAAATAAAAGGAAAACAGCCAGCTTGAGTGGGTGAGAGTAGGAAGAGTAGGATAATGTTTCCTCCAGACATCACTTTACTAATGGCATGGAGGTTCCAAGTCAGAAGGGATCCATCCCATTAAGGTAAAAGGTAAAGGTTTCCCTTTGACATTAAGTCTGGTTGTGAAACAGAGTCTGTAGCACAGACTAAGAGATGGAAATATAAGCAACATTCAAAACATCATTTTAAATGTGTCAGTATGGAAAGTAGGTAAAGGTTTTCCCTGATATTAAGTCTAGTTGTGTCCGACTCTGGGGGGTGGTGCTCATCCCCATTTCTAAACCGAAGAGCCGGCATTGTCTAGGCACCTCCAAGGTCATGTGGCCGGCATGACTGCATGGAGCACTGTTACCTTCCTGTTGGAGCGGTACTTATTTATTTATTTCAGGCATTTATATCCCGTCCTATCTTGACCTCTGCAGAGGGACTCAGGGCAGCTGACAACAAAAGCATAAATATACATCTTAGGTAAAAACAGTATAAAACATTATAAAAAGATCATAAAAACAGTAAAACATTGGAACAATCGCCAGAATTAAATCATCATCCTACACACATTGATCTACTCACATTTGAATGTTTTCGAACTGCTAGGTTGGCAGAAACTGGGGATAACAGCGGGACTCACCCCACTTCCCGGATTCGAACCACCAACCTTGTGATCAGTAAGTTCAGCAGCTCAGTGGTTTAACTAGCTGTGCCACCGGGGACTTCCATTAAGGCAGGTTAATAAATTGTTGCATGTTTGGAAACTATTGATGAATTTCACCTGCTAATAATTAGAGATGGGAGAATCACAGAGAGGAGATAGAACAGCAGCAGGATGCAATAAGGAAGGGTCCATCTTCAATTATGATTTCTCTGCCACATGCAATAAAGTCTTATGTTCCACAAATATTGTTCTTGCTGAATGAGAAACAAAAAAGTATTGGCTTCCTTAATACATCACACATTCATGTAACCACTTTAGACTATTTCAGGAGCTGATATATTGAACAAACAAATATATGTTTTTTTTTTTAATTCAGGAGGTTAGTTGAGCAGTGGCAAAAGAACAACTTTGATGCTTTTCCTGGTCTTATCATAGACTTCACAGTCTTGCTACATGAAACCTTCTCCACTCTCCATACACACACTCAACAGAAGAGATGGAGCTCCAGGCAATCGCTTTTGAGACTAGCCTGGCAGAGTCTCTTAAAGATTGTTCCATTCTGTCTTAATAGAGACTGCTGCAGTACTATAGTTCTCAGCAGTCTCTGTAAGGAAAATAGAGAATAGAAGGATCCAAGCAGTAGCGTGTCAGAAGATAGTCAAGGAACTGCTGGAGATGATCAGAAGTCTTGCAGGAATGAAGAAGTCAAACAGTGCACTGTCCCAAGAGATCTTGTTAAACCTTCTTCAAAGGAGACAGAAAAACCATATGTTCTCAGTATTACAATCATGCTAATATCTACTGAGTCGTTTTCATCTGTTTCCCAGTACTGTGTTTCCCTTCAGTTTGGGAACTCTATCTAGGACATTTTCAGGACACTCAGAAATTATTTTCAATGTCTCAATGTGGGGAGAGGTTGGATATTCTGCTATTGTAATGACAGGTACTACAACAAAACAAAGGAGTGCATAGCCTGCTCCTTTTCAAAAATCAATCCAGTAAAATTCCAGAATTTAAGACAAGCCTAAGTCTAATTCATAAACATTTTTTCCAAATAATTTTTATTGATAATTTTTGGGGAGGTGTGAAATGGGTATGGGAAGAAGGGAGGGGATAGCAGGAAAGGGGATATGTTTAAAAAGTAGGGTAAGGGGAGGAGGGGGAGGGGAAAAAAGGAAAAAAATCAAAATGTATAAAATTGGGTTATAATAAAAAATCTGTATAAGAACTTCCTTTCTTCTTTATAGTGGGATATAAAAATATATAATTTAGAACCTTGTCCATTATATTTGTTTTGGTCTCTGTTTTGGTCCAGTCCATTTTTTTTCTGAATTGCTAAAGTAAAAATTTTAGCTTGTTATCTTTCATCCAGTCTTTAAACGGCTTCTAATCAGTCCTGGTTCTGATTTCTCCCTTGGATTTGGTAATTGTGAAAGTCAGTTCATCCATATTCCTGATGTCCAGCATCTTCTCAATCCATTCTTCTTTCTTAGGTGTTTGTTTATTCCGCCATTCTCTTGCATTGATAATTCTTGCAGCTGTGGTAAAATATGTGAAGAGTTTGTCAGTATTAGTTGGCCAATCTGTTTGTTAATCCTAGCATGAAGCATTCTGGTTTTAGGGGCATTTTTGTCTTTAAAATTTTCTGGCTAATTTCGTGTATTCCTTTCCAATACCGTTTAGCTTTGTCGCATGTCCATAAACATAAACTTTTTTTTCATGCTAACTTCTGTGATCCTCAACATTTGTCCAGATATGCTCACGACCATCTCTCTCAGTTAAGTATATAAGTATGTAGGGTTTTGATCCTTGAGAAGTATATGAATTGTCCTTTAGAATGGAGAGCTGATAGTGACCTCACTGACTAAAGGCGGGAAAGTCTACCAATGGCAATGCACGCAAGCCTCATAGGCAATGAGTATTGGTTTAACCATGTTGTACCCCACAGGGAGAAGAGGACAACAAAATTGACGATGATATAGGCAGTCAAAGAAACTGGTAATCAAAATATGATCAGCATGCATTTGAGGATTATCAGTATAAATATAGTCAGTTAAGGAGTTTCACATTCTGCAGTTGGCAACAGTTGGCAATATTTCATGTGCAGTACTGCAGAAAGACCACATTTTTGTTTAATTTGAGCTAAGAAACCTGCTGTACTAAATTTTCATTTCCTCTGCCTGAATGATGTCCAGTTGTTCATTTCATTTGATATGCATGTGTTCTGCCCCCGCACTAGCTATTATTTGGAAGGTGTCTATGGTGCACGGAACAGATCAAATGCTACACATTTGAAGTAAAAACATCGGTTTATTGAATAACAGATCTCAAACTTCCTCTCCTCAAGACTTTTACTGCCAGTTTTTGTGAGGAGAGTTAATGTCCTTGACGCATAACCACAGTTATGATTGGATGTTACTTTAATATGACTTCAATTGGATCTCAATCTGTTATATCTCTGATGTGGTTTTACTTTGTGTTTTTACTTCTATATAGCTTTGATATAACTTGTGTGGCTTCGACATGACTAGATGTAACTTGTATAGCTTTGACTTGACATACTATTTTGTGGTTCTTCCACCTTCCTTCCGCTTCACCTTCCACTACGACACTGCCTGGCTCCTCAAGAAGCCAGAAGGGTATGAGCCAAGGCTCTGCCCTGAGAGAGCTCTTAAAGGCCAGAGCGGGGGAAGTGTCAAACAGCATGGTAGAGCCACTACCAAGACTCCAGTTATAGTTTTCTACCAGTTCCAACTCTAAAGAGACTGTTGGTAAAAGGTGTCCTGAAAACACAAGTCAGCAGGAGTATAGTGACCTTTCAGTTCTGTAAATGTATTTATGAGATTGAATGCAGGCATGTAGAATGACATTAGCGGTACATGCGGAAAAACAATCACAGACCTACACACATGCTTTGTCTGCTCTCCCAAGTTGGAAGCTAGAGTACTCCGTGACCAGGCTTTTCAATGCAGAACATTACTGATTTGTCCTTGTTTGGCAACAAGGTGCAATCCATTTAGATATTTTGGATAAAAGGGAGACATTTGGGATGTATGACTAAAACTCTAACACCAGGTGACCTCAGGATAGTAGCAATATCTGTTGAGAATGCTGATAACAGTGTTTTAAATTGCCGCCTACTATGCAGCCCAGTTTCATCTTGGCAGCTCAACAAGACAAAAGCTGAAAGGATTTGCTTCTGATATGTATTTATAAGTTTTCTTTGCTAATTGCATATACTACTGCATATAGAACTATGTAATCCTCAAAATTCAATAAAATGTAAAAAAAAAACCCTCTTAAATGTGCAAAAGAGATGTGTCACTGAAGCTGATCCTGGGTCTTCATGCAAGCTTTCTCTGTTTAGACAGTGAAAAGGATCGTGGTCAGGAACCCTTTTGCTTGGGGTGCTTAACCACCATTTCTACATGACTGCTCCCTTTTCATACCTGGATAGTTTATATTCACCAAAGGCCAGTAGATGCATTTATGTAAAGAAATGATTCCAAGATCAAGAATAGAAGAACACCAGCAGAAAATGAAAGGCAAGAGAATGAAAAAGCAAACAGTATAGCAGAAACTGCGTGTGCTTAACCTGCTCTTGATATGCCCGTATTGCGTACAAGGAATATTCTGCATGAGAATCGACAAAGTGCTGCAAACATCTTCTGTTTCTTTTTAATTTGTTTAGCTCTGGCTCTTGCAGCCTTACAAAAATAGCAAGCCTCCTTTCCTGAAATTGAAATGCATAAGCCAATTTTCCCTGCATTGAAGTCTCCTGGATGGATTTTGTTTTTATTTAATTATGCCCTTCATATTCCTCAACTGGTCTGTTGCCCATGAAGCAATAAATTGCCTATTACAGTTCATATAGTTATAATGTGAATTCCCAAGACGGGATTGAGGTATATATTTCTGATGGTAGGATGTTTAAAAACTCTATCCAAACAATAGTTGTTTGCATTTAAATTAATAGGAGAAATCTGTTGCACTGCCTTATTTCCAAGATTCAAAGATCCCTTAAAGGCACTTATCTCTGAATGTTGTGTATTCTTACATATGTCTGGACAGGATACTTGTTAACAATGCTTCCAAAACTAGGTATTATTAAACAGAAGCAATTTATCTCCTTTGTCCTATTATGCAAATAGCCTTCAAAAACTAGAGTTTATATCCAATGTTATATCCAATAATATTTTTGTGTGAAGTTCTTTGAGGAAGATTTAGATCTTTCTAATTAGGAAAAGCAATTATATTAATAAGGATAAAGGGATAATTTTTCTAATCTCCTGTTATGCAAATTAGTTTATAATTTTTTATCATTAACTTCCAAACTGGCAGAACAATAGAGCTTTTATTCACATGCAAGAGAGCCTTGGTTGCCGGCTTGACATTCTGCAACTGTATATTATCTCAAAACAAGCATTATTAATAGCATGAAGACTAGAAATACAATTTAATTATCTAAGTATATGCACACACTCAAAACCCAGTCAATGAACAGTTCATACCTTACCCATCAACTTCAGTTGTGATCCTTTATCCCTCTGCTTCCATAAATATAGTTTCTATTCTGCAGCATTGAGGATTATCCAACAATTCTCAATTGCATATTTGCGTATACCTTATCTTAGGCTTATTTTATTACAGAAAGTTTTTATACTCATATTTCAAACTGTGGTTCTGATAAAGCACAGAAACAAGAGGTTCTATGTGTAGTAACAAATTATGATTTATGAGATCAAAGTGCAATGTTGTTAATGCCATGTCTGAACATTTTCCAGGGATTCGAGGGGGAATAGCCATGTTCATCTTTACATAAGTTTCTCAGAATAAGGAAGTATGAAGAAATGATTAAACAGGTTACTAGTGTGATGTATTCTCAAGCAATTTATGGGATATATATGTAATCATATATCTGTCGGGTTGGATATTCATGCAGACAAAGATGCTGAAGTCTGAAGAGAGAATCTGCATTTTTCATTTCTTCCTACATTTTTTTCCTATAGTTTTTTTAATTTTAGTTTTTTTCATTCTCAGTAATGAAAAATTGGGCAAATTCTTATTAAAACAAACTGATGTAGAACCCCATGTTTCACGTGTATCTGTCACACTCAATATGCACAGCTGCTCCTGGGATAGAAAGGCCAAGGTTGAACCTTCCCTTCATTAAGGAACACATCTACAATGACACTCATTTCAGAGCTGCTAGCATATCAGAGTCACCACATGGTTTTGTGCTTCTGAGCAGCCACTCTAATTCATCACTTCATCTCCTGTGTTGTGGTGGTCTCCAGCTGCAAGACAAAACCTACCTGTTCCCTGTCAATTCCCCTGATATTAGCCAAAGTGACAGAGCACTGGGG
Organism: Anolis sagrei; assembly: GCF_037176765.1. Taxonomy (NCBI): domain Eukaryota; kingdom Metazoa; phylum Chordata; class Lepidosauria; order Squamata; family Anolidae; genus Anolis; species Anolis sagrei. Next base: position 136,703,488 of record NC_090023.1, read on the forward strand.
GAGGGGGGAAGAGAATTTCCTCCTCTCCTCCTCCTTCACAGCACTCTCTGTCACATCAGTACAAGCAGGTAATTCTTGCATTGCAGCTGGAGATGTCAGGTTTCTCCCAATATTGTCCCTATAGCAATAAGCAAACACCACAAGAGGAATCCGGAGTCAGTCCAGAATCAAATCACCAATCAATCAGCAAATTACGGGATAAGAGTAGAACAAATCATGAGTGCATTCCAAAGCCAAGATAACCTAATAAACACTGTCCGAGGTATAATCTGAAAGCCACAGGCAAAAGTCCTAGATACAGTCTATCACACATGGTCTCAAAACCACAGTTCCAACAAAGACGCTGCTCCCAGTAACTGACTTCTAACCCCAGCTATTTGTGCTAGTTTCATAGCTGTCCCCAAACCTTTTCTGCCAAACAACCAGACATATGAACTTGTATTCCTTCACTCCACAGCTTCAACTGGTCTGGAATGATGAACTCCTTGTCTTCCAACTCAGGGGCCTGCTCCTGCTCCTGATCTATAGCCTGAGAAGAGGTGGGTTGTCCACTAAGGGTTCTGTTGTTCCATGTTTGATTCCAGCTGCCCCTCTTCCTCATCCTTACTGACAGAGCGGCCATGACAGGAGACCAGCATGACATGGAAGGAAGAGAGGAAGGGGCTGTCATTTCATGTCTCCAAGCTGCTCGTGCCTGAGGAACACAGGATGGCAGTGGGGGCAGTTGTACCTAGTTCCATTTGGGAAATTACTCAGTAGACTCCACTGGTTCAGGGGAAAGTCCAAATGCTGAGGCAGAAGTTGGACTTTCTCCCAACTTTGACTAACATAATATGGTGGCCTTATCCCCATGTTACCATAGATAAGTTCCATGCAGCAGTTGATCGCTGTAGGACTGATCTTCGTCTATATTGAGGTCTATATTGACTTAAGTGGTCAATGTAGATGAGACCTCAGAGGCAGGAGTGAGAAGATGTAGCAATCTTAATTCAATCTTAACCAGACTAAATATACACAGATTAAATCAGATTTTTTTTAAAAAAGATTTAAACATTCAAAATGTTGGGTGTGGATGGAGCAATCTTGCAATTTTTTCCCTTGCCTATGAATTTCTGTTCTATCTCAAGTTTTTTTCCATTCTAAATATTGAGCCATTTGATGAGTTTCTTCATTTTTTTAATTCAAATTAGATTATTCCTATCAGGAGATTGAGTTGACTGACATTAGCTCCCAAGAATAATAAAACTACTACACTGGGTGCCAAATTGTTTCTGGGGAAGATGGAAAGTTTTAATTGTTATTTTGAATGTGTCAAACTCAAGGTCTGCAGGCCAAATCCAGCCCACAATGTCATTTTATGTAGCCTGTGAAATGCAGACCGAATTCAAAGCTTGTAGTTTCTCCCTTTACTGGTGCTGCTCCCTTTGCCAAATGCTGCTCCTAAACTATTGAACAGCAGACTAGGACTGATGTTGAGTAGCATTTGCCCTTGAGCCAACCAGCCTTGAGTATGAAGGGGGAAGAATGGAAAGATGTGGGTGGAAGTTGACTTGAGGGGCACAATGGAAAGGGAATAATGGCTTGGCTTTGATTGACAGCTGAAGTAAGCAATGACATTCTGGAATAGCAGAGACATGACAAACTTGTTGAGTCCCCAACTGAGAGGGGGGGGGGGGGAAGAGTAGGCACTGTGTGAATACTGGAGAGTGAGTAACAGAGGTCTCATAGGAGATATGTCATATGTGGAAGAAAGCCAAAGGAGGGAAAAGCAAAGATCTCTCTCCCTGAAGGGGATAAGAAGCAATGGAGGAATCCCTGACTGAGCAGGAACTTGACTTGGGGTGGGTGAAGAAACAGAGGGCACTGTTTGACAGAAGTTGTTGTCATAGCCATCCACTATTTTGTGATTATTATTATTGCAGCCACACAATATTTTTGTTATTCCTATTGCTATTATTAATGTATGTAGGACCATCACTGAACCAGCATGGTCTGGATGTTAGATTACAACTTTGGAGACCAGGGCTCAAATCACCTCTTGGGCATGGTTACCCACTGGATTACCTTGGATAAGTCAAACTCTCTAAACTTTAGAGGAAGGGCAAAAGAGATGGGCCTGCCTGAAGAGCTGACATGAGTCAGGAACGACTTGAAGGCATCCAGCATAACTGTATTGGCCGTATGATATCTCAGATTATTTAACAATATGTTAAGGCAGGGGTCCTCAAACTAAGGCCCGGGGGCCGGATGCGGCCCTCCAAGGTCATTTTCCCAGCCCTCACTCAGGATCAACCTAAGTCTGAAACGACTTGAAAGCACACAACAGCAGCAGCAATCCTATCTCATCAGCCAAAAGCGGGCCAACACTTTCCATTGAAATACTAATAAGTTTATATTTGTTAAAAGCAATACAGTAATTAAAATGAAGAACAATTTTAAGTGTTTTTTGCACTACAAATAAGATATGTGCCGTGTGCATATGAATTCATTCATTTTTTTTCTAATTATAATGTGGCCCTCCAACAGTTTGAGGGACTGTGACCTGGCCCTCTGTTTAAAAAGTTTGAGGACCCCTGTGTTAAGGGATAGTTCTTACCATTGCAAATGGCTAATGCGTCTCTTATTGAAAACAAGTTTGACGCTGCTGCACTGTATGGTTGAGGTACAATTTACCTATGGGGTCACCTTATCCCATAGATCTACCCTGTGCATTCATGTCTTCTGACTTCTAAGATACTTTTACTTCACTCAGCCAATACTAGGCTGGCAACTGTCACTTAGAGGATTTTATCTCTAGCTATCCCCACACTGTGGAATATCCTGCCTGGCTTTAATACGCTGTTTTATATTGTTGATTTTGTTATTTTATATTTTGTTATGATGTATTTTGTTACTGTGTGTTTATTATGTTGTATTGTTTTTGGGCTTGGTCTCATGTTAGCCGCACCGAGTCCCCTTTGGGGAGATGGTAGCTGGTTATAAATAAAGTGTATTATTATTATTATTATTATTATTATTATTAAAGAGATTTGGCAGATTGATATGATGAGTTTAAAACAGTGCTAAAACCAGTGTCTTCCAGCAGAACTATTCAAATGATTTTAAAATTGTAAGTTTTAACTGGTATTGTGTGTTTTTAAATTGGGGAAATGTGTTTCTAAAGGTTGTTTTCTGCGTCTATTCTGTTACTCTGTTTAATCTGTCTTTGTTCTTCACTTTAATCCAAAGGAATAGGCAGATATACAGCCATCTTTATCATGATGTCAATTACTATAATGATAACTACAACTACTTTCCTCTTCTTCTTCTCCTCTCTTTCCCCCTTCCTTCTCTTCTTTTTCTTTCATATGGGAGTTTTGTTTGCTCTGTCTGGGAATGACAAAGAAATTGATTCCAAGATCCTTTTGTTATGTTTAAGTCAACCTGTGGGTGATCTTTTAGGTACCTCCTGAAATCATTGGTCTGTCTTGTGTGCTCCTATCTAGAAGGACATATTTACAAATCAGTAATGTCCATTCCAAGTTAAAGCACTATAAATAAGATGCTGTGCATAGAAAAACTAGCATTAAGGTTTATCAAAAGACCTACTTCACATACACATTGTTTGACATTGGGGGGAAATCCATATTAAAATTCTATCAGCACCATGCACATCCTTTTCTGTTGCTGCAGTGGCATTTACAATGACCACTTTCCAATTATTACCCTGAAAAGTGTTTCAGACAATGGAGCCGCACAGAATTCCTACATAACCCCTATCAGCCATTTTTATCTTTTCTTTTCTTTCACCGAAGCAAATTAAACCCCCTTCTTATAAGATTGAGTGGTCCTTGTTAAATAAATGCCCCAAAGCATTATAAATGAGTGCCACATCACAAACGTGTATTCTGAGTAGTTAATAATAAGCTGTGAGACGTTTGAGATATTAACACAATAAATTCTTGAACAAGTGAAGCTGTACAATGTGTGGGCAAGTGAAACTTATTCTTTTCAACTTGCTAGGGAGCCTGAAACTTATATTTCAAGTCAATAGCTTTAATAGAAGCTCAAGGTCATAGGATCAAGGCACAATCTTGGAAGAAAAATTGCCCAGGGAGACAGACGGTGGAGAAAACTTGAGACAAATTGCTGTGGAAGCTATATATCAAAGTTCTGCTAAATTGTGTGTATGCAAGGTAAACTTCTAACAAAGCAAATGCTTTTTTCATCACCTTGGGAAAAGAGGAATCGTTCCCTACAAGCAGCCTGTGGTCTGAAGGGGCAAAGCAAGAACTCATCCCATCGTGACCAGATAAGATACCGGTTGCTTGGTCCATGGGCCACCAAATGTTGTTCTCATCCCCTCTCAAGTATAAATTACAGTGATTATATTGAGTTTTCCTATCAATGACAAACATTTCCCTCCTCTTTATAGTGCTCCATTTGCTCTTGAATTATACCTTGTCAATTTAAGAGGTCAATTTTGAAATATTGTGAGGGCACTTTAGATAAAAATGGAGTGTGTGTGTGTGTGTGGGGGGGGGGGGGGACGGGACTCCTAGTACATGAACACAAGTCACCTCAGAGCCATGTCACAAACACTATGGGTCCATCTAGTGTGGCTCCACAGTGTCATGTAACATGGCCATCAACTTCACTGAACTGGGCACATTTTTTTGAATATCTAATCACTGTCTCCCAAAGCAGTTACTTTATTCCCAACTTAAGAATGGAAATAAGAATGTTGGTGGAAAACAAAAAGAGATTTAAAGATGTGCTTAAAGCTAACATTAAAAAATGTGGTATAAACATCAAGTACTGGGAAGTCCTGGCACTCAAGTATTGACACTGGAGGTCAGCAACAGTGCCATGGATTTTGAAGAGGCATGAATTCAGTGTGAAGAGAAGAAACATGCTATGAGGAAGTCATGACTACTTTCCATCTGGAAACCTATATCCTCGATGCGAAAGACTATGTGAATCCAGAATAGATCTTCACAGATTTTGTTCATTTTTATGGTTTCCTCCTTTCTGTTGAAATTGTCCACATGCTTGTGAATTTCAATGGCTTTTCTGTGTAGTCTGACATAGTGGTTGTTAGAGTGGTCCAGCATTTCTGTGTTCTCAAATAAAATGCTGTGTCCAGGTTGGTTCATCAGGTGCTCTGCTATGGCTGACTTCTCTGGTTGAAGTAGTCTGCAGTGACTTTCATGTTCCTTGATTCATGTTTGGACACTGCGTTTGGTGGTCCCTATGTAGACTTGTCCACAGCTACATGGTATACGGTAGACTCCTGCAGAAGCGAGAGGATCCCTCTTGTCCTTTGCTGAACATAGCATTTGTTGGATTTTCTTGACGGGTCTGTAGATTGTTTGTATGTTGTGTTTCCTCATTAGCTTCCCTATGCGATCAGTGGTTCCCTTGATGTATGGCAAGAACACTTTTCCTCTGGGTGGATCTTTGTCTTAACTCTTGTGGCTTGTTCTCGGTCTTGCAGCTCTTCTGATGTCTGAGATGGAGTATCCATTGGCCTGTTGAGCCCAGTTTAGGTGGTTCAGTTCATCTTGGAGGTGGGGTTCGCAGATTCTTTTTGCACAGTCTGCCAAGGCTTTAATTGTGCTTCTTTTTTTACTTGGGTGATGGTTGGAGTTTTTATGTAGATATCTATCTCTGTGTGTGGGTTTTCTGTAAACGGTTTGACCCAATTGTTGATCTGGTTTACGGATGACTAGGACATCTAGAAAAGGCAGTCTTCCTTCATTTTCTTTTTCAGAAGCTTTTACTGTTTCCAAATGAGAGGACTCCATTTGGGGTCAAGACCCATGGTTCAAAAAGCAATGTACTAGTGTAGAAATGAGGAACCTTTTGTGTGTGAGAGAGTAAAATCTGTGGACGGGAGATTGGCTAAAGATTTAGTACACTTTCTTGTTCTCGCATTAGCCAGCCAGAGGCTTTTAAAAGGAACACAAGAGAGCAAAGATGGGGTTATTCTGCTTGGGTAGTGGAGAAGACCAGTTTTCTACAAGACAAGGAATGTATGTGGATTTATAGAGTCAAGAGTAAATGTGCACACTGTAAGGAACTGAAACAAAACCTTAGAAAGCAAAGATTTCATTTCTTGATCACTTGGTTGTGAGCCATGGTAATATTCTAAGGACAGGTGGCAATCTTACTGGACTCAGAAACTTACGTCCCTTCCACACATCCATATAACCCAGAATATCAAGGCAGATATTCATCTGCTTTGAACTGGGTTATCTGAGTCCACACTGCCATGTAATTCAGTTCAATGTGTATTTTACACAGCTGTGTGGAAGGGGTCTTAATCTCACTTTCTGTCCCTGTAATAATTGGATTTTTTTTAAAAAAAGAAACAAGTATTGGTGATAAGGCTTCAGTGGAGACTTTTTTACCCCCATGATAACTCTTCCAGGAATGAATTTCCCTTCCTGGGGTAGCTTTCTCTCACTTCTTGTTGTCTCGCCCGTTCTTAACTATGAATCGTTTGCAAGTCTGATGATTGTAAATCGAGGACTGCCTTTAGTTAGTCTTGAAAGTGTACAGAGTGTGCCTGAAGAACTTCAGCATGAAGTAAGTTAAACCAGAAAGACAAAAGAGTTAGGAAGTGTTGTTTCCTCCTCTTAAATCGTCAGTGCCAAACATAAATTCAGTTTCTGTTTATTTAAAAGGAGCTTTGTATTAATTTTCTTCCTGTGCATATTTGAAAAAAAAAATATGAAGCAGAACATGCCTCAGGCAGTCTCTTTTTTGAAGCTTCTGAGAAGCTTTTTGTATGTAATTCTTCCTTGTCACAAGGTCGACCAGTTCTTGGCTTGCATTTTGCAAAGGAAATCTGTAACAACGTTTTACAAGCTCAGATAGTATACCAAACTTTCATTAAATGCTCGTATCTACTGTTTCATTCTTTTTCTGCATGTATGAGATATAGAGAGATTTGGGACATGTACAAGAATTTTTTTTCAAAGAATGGGGTGGGGGCTGTTCCTAATAATTTTAAAAGGCTGTGTGAGGTTTAAAGGAGAAGTAATCTAACTCAAAGTTTCTGTACTCTTTTAAATCATGAGATAATCTGTCTTAATACTTATGAATTACATTGTAACAATTAGAAATGGTTTTGCATAGCTTGGGGCACTGTAATAATAAGAACTTATGTAAAACAATAAGCTGGCAGTCAGCAGTTTGGCCTAATTTTGCTATTTCACATTTTATTCTGTATAAGACATGTACCTCACTATCGGTCAAACACTGGGGGGAGGTTTGCAAAAGCCACCCAAATGCTGTTTTAAGACCCAACTGAAGACACATCTCTTTCAGGATCCCTATACTATTCCAGCAGGGGCCGTGGTAGCACAGCAGTTAAAAGCCGCTAGCTACAGAAAGGCTGCTGACTGGAGGGTTTAATAGTTCAATGTCAAGTGTCGGGCAGAGCTCCTGACTGTCAGTCCTAGTTCCTGCCAACCTAGCAATTCAAAAGCATTCAATGTGAGTAGATCAATAGGCAGGTAAGGTAAAAGGGTGCCCGATGCAGACATGCCAGCAAAAAAGATCGGAAATGTCTATGGAAAGCAGGCTCCTTCGGCATGGAAAAGGGAACATGAGCACCTCCGCATGGCCAGAAGTCGAGGATCGCCCCCAGACACGAGAGATGGAAAAGGGGAAGCCCTTTACCTTACCTGTATATTGTATGTTGTTGTTTATGTAAAAAGGCATTGAATGTTTGCCTTATATATGTTCTGTAATCCGCTCTGAGTCCCTCCGGGGGGATAAAGTGAAATACAAATAAAGTGTGGTGTTGTTGTTGTTGTTAACTTAACTGTTGGTTAACTTTTGGGATTTGCATTTTATATTGCAATTATATGTTGATCTTTGTACCCTGTATTTATTCTATGTTTTTTTTTTACAATTGTGTGCTATATATATATATATATATATATATATATGCATTTTATGCTGATATACTTTGATTTGAGCCATTAGGAGTGGTGTGTAACAAATAAAATGCATTATTATTGTTGTCATTATTGTTATAAATAGTATCCAAAAAAAATCATAGGTCATTTCTGCCATCGTTGGAAGCCCCCATGATGCCCACTCCAATCAAAATGTTGCCTTCAAATGCTCAGAAATGCACTCAAGGGGGCTAGGTAGGCAGCTGGGGAAAACTGGAGTCATTTTGTACTCCACCTTCTTCCTCTTCTTCTTCTTACTATTATTATTATTTGAAACACAAGATGAGTCCACAGCAGACACTCTGCTGGCTATCTAGGACTGTGTGATGTATTGGCAAATAATGCGTGCAGATCCCAGTAAGGTGGCCTTCTGCAGCTGACAGATGGTAATTTTGTCAGCGCCAATTGTGTTTAAGTGCAGGCCAAGGTCTTTAGCCACTGCACCCAGTGTGCTGATCACCACTGGGACCACCTTGACTGGTTTGTGCCAGAGTCTTTGCAGTTCGATCTTTAAATCCTCATATCATGTCAGCTTTTCCAGTTGTTTCTCTTCAATCCTGCTGTCCCCTGGGACTGCAACATCGACAATCCACACTTTGTTTTTTAACAAGATCGTGAGGTCAGGAGTATTGTGCTCCGAAACTCCGTCTGTCTGAATTCGGAAGTCCCAGAGTAGATTGACATGTTCATTCTCTGTAACTTTTTCCGGCTTGTGATCCCACCAGTTCTTTGTTGCAGACAAATGGTATTTGTGGCACAGGTTCCAATGAATCATCTGAGCAACAGTGTTATGCCTCTGCTTGAGGTTTGTCTGCATGATTATTATTATTATTATTATTATTATTATTATTATTATTATTATTTTGGGGTGAGTGTGGTTGAGAGATTCAACCCTTTAAATTCTTCCCAATTGCTCAGTCCTGCCTTATGGCACACAAAACCCTAATTTTCAGCAAACCAATTTCAGATTTCTACAGGTTGTCTATATAAGTTTCAAAAGTAAAGAACACATTTGGGATGAATGTGGTAGGTGTGCTCACTTATACTCACCCCTTCCAATCATGTTTCCCTCAAAACACAGAGTTTGAAAGTTCAAGAAAAGCACTATACTGTGCTAAACCGGGCTTAGCACAGCAGGTTAAATCGCTAAGATGCAGAAAATCCTGCCAATCGAAAGGTTGGTAATAAAAAGCGTCCATAAGGACATGCCGGCTGATTCAATCAGGAGGACATCTAATGGAAAAAATGGGAAAAGCCTTTATCTCTGCTTATGTATTGTCTGTCCTTGTTAACTCTATAACGGTATTAAATGTTTGCCAAATATGTGTTCAGTAATCCGCCCTGAGTCCCCTCGGGGAGATAGAGCAGAATATAAATAAAACATATCATCATCACACAGAAATTTCCACAGACACTTTTTCTTTAGATAATCGTCCCTATGACAATTGGGGAGGGTAATGTTAGTTTCCTCTTCTCTCCTAACTTGTAAAGCTTCCCCATGAACAATGTTTGCAAGCTCTGGAAAGGCCTTTAAAAAACTTTACTGAATTAAAAAAATTACAGTATCAAACAAAACACAGAAAAACCAAAACCACACACAATAGCTGCATATATACTAATCAAAACAAAAACCCACATTAACCACATTACTTACAATTTATATCTAGCAAAAGTATACAAATCTCTATTTTGTTATTACTCCCACTAACTTAATTTAAATAATATAGACATACTTTTAACTGCATTCTTTTTATACTCTATAACCACTATACATATGAACTAAGTATAAATCAAGTCATACTTACATTTATTTACAAAGCAAAATAGGATAAACATACATCTTTTCAATTCTTATAATCAAATGACTCAGTTTTCACTCCTTAAACTCTATTATTACATTCCCTTCTGATCTCTTCTGATATTTTACAAATATATTAAAGTCTCTCAGTGTATTTCTCTCTGCTCTGTCCCTCAATAAATATGTTAATGTATCAATCTCTGCCACTTTCATTACTTTTTGAATGAATTTTAACTTGAAGGACTATCAACACTTCCCAATATTTAGCATAAGCTATTTGAACACACACATTATAGCACATTAACTTTCTATGTGTTTTTTATCCCAAGTTTTAATCCTAAATCAACTTTTTTAAAAAAATGAAATCTAATTATCATCCAAAGCTTTTCGCTTTCTTACATTTCCACCATATATGCTAGAAAGAACCATCTCTTTTTTAAACGTTTTCAACAATTGTTATTCTTGAGCGAAGGCTCCACATGACCTTTCAATATAAAATTACTCACAATCCCAGGGTGTGCCCAAAGTTTACACGCCATGCAATAAGTCCAGAGTATTTATACACCGGAGTCCCGGTGGCGCAACAGGTTAAACTGCTGAGGTGAACTTGCTGACTGAAAGGTCAGCGGTTCGAATCCGGGGAGCAGGGTGAACTCTTGCTGTTAGCCCCAGCTTCTGCCAACCTAGCAGTTTGAAAACATGCAAATGTGAGTCGATTAATAGGTACCGTTTTGGAGGGGAAGGTAATGGCGTTCCATGTAGTCATGCCAGCCACATGACCTTGGATGCGTCTACGGACAACACTGGCTCTTCAGCTTAGAAATGGAGATGAGCACAACTCCCCAGCATCAGACACGACTAGACTTAACCTCAAAGGGAAATCTTTATCTTTACCTTTAATATGTAATTCATTTATATAAGGGCTATGTATCTCAATCCTGACTAGGAATCAGATGGTTTCACGGCTCTTTCCATTCACCTTATCATTCCTTCCTTCTTTTTCTCTTTTTTTCTTTCCTTTCTTTTTCTCTATGTGTAATGATGAAGCTGTCCAGATAAATAAAAAGGTTTGATCAATCCCTTGGAACTGTCCAAGTCTCCTCTCTTCTGCTCTGTAGTTAGACCTTTGCAAGATAAAAATGTTCTTTCCCATGCCCCTATAAGGATACTAACCCCAACTATTTTAGTTTCGCAGAGGAAGGCCCAATGTATCTTCTGTCATTCCACTTTTTCAGCTTCTCCTAAAATGCATTTTTCCTTCTCTCACTGCCCTGACAGCATCACTCTAGGACACAGCTTTCCAAGCTGTGTGCCATATCTACTTACTGTATCATCTGCAGTGTGTAGCTGTGTCACTGAATGTAATGAGAAATCCCTAAGTCTATATGAAACAGGTAATAAATCATCTATTTTTAGAAACATAAATGAAAAGTTTTCATGAGATGTGTTGTGTCCCTATATATTTCATTATTATAGTTTATGTATTTTTCTGCATCTAAAAGGCTGGTTTCACCTCCAGTTTGATAGTAAATTGAATTACTGTGTTGCTGTGTGTCTAAAAGGTATATCACATGAAATATTGGGAAAGTCATACAGGAGTCTTTCTTCACCTGGAGATGCTGACAATTTAACCTGGACCTTATAGAAAATACTTCTGACCCTGTGTGGCAGCCCTACAAGGCATTGAGATTCGTGGCAGAGCAGTGGCATATCTATACCGCTGAGCTATTTCAGTAGGAATTAACACAGCAGTTTATTTGCATATGAGATGAGATAAAATTTGCAGGTGATCTAATGTTTTTTAGAAACTAACAGAGTTGAGTTCTGGTGAATCAATGTAGTTTGCACCTCACCTCTGTGTATTCTGTCACAATGTGGTTGTTAAGAAGATATAAATACAGGTGGTTCCTGAGTTGCAAACATTTGCTGTACAAATGATCCATGGTTAAGAATTGGGAGGGGGGTGGTGGTGGTGAGACAACGGGAAGTGAGGTAAATCTACCCCTTGGAAGGGAAAAGGTGGAGAAAAGGTGTCTTCACTGAAACTTCAGCACCAATCCTTGTTTCCACAACAAGTCAAATGTTTCAAAATCCAATTATCACTGGGACAGAAAGTGAGGGAGAGTTTTCTGAACAGGGGCACAGACAGCAAAACAAACACCACAGGGGTGTTAACCCTGCCCTATGCTATCCAAAGCTTATATGTGTGTATATATACAATGTGTGTGTGTGTGTGACTGGAGTTACAATTAAATGTGTACCTGTTTCGACTTCGAACTTAAGAGCAAACCTGCACAACTGATCTTGTTTGCAGCTTGGGGATTGCCTGTATGCTGTCTTTGATTTTTAGAATATTACAGGAAATAATTAACATGACCATAATAACACAGTACTATCCCCTTTCTCCCTGAGCAGTAGATTAAGATTTTTCATTTGGTTGGCCATCTGCTTCACAGGCGTGATACACCTGTTGTTCAGAAATGAATGAAAAGTGGGAAATCTAGAACATGGATAGGACCAGATGCTTGGAAAGAATATAATTCAATAAGAAAAGGACATCTCAGTCAAAGAAATCTGAACAAGTGGGATTCCTCCCCTCTTCTTCCCCCAAAAGCTGAATGTCTGGCATGCAACATTTTTGTGAGATTCATGGCACAAAACAATTACAGGATAAGGCCTGGTAGTCAAGTAATGATTAAGAATGGCAGATGCTCCTTTTTCAGCATCTCATCTGCCAGGCTGCTTAACTTGTTTTGCTCATTAGAAGAGGCTCTTCTGAGAGGCAAAAACAATAATGTTGGTACAAGTCCAGCCTAAAAGTGTTTAGCCTTGAATAGTTCCTATCAGGATGGGGAATAACAAAACAAAAACAAAGCTTTAGAAATCTATCCCTAGCAGAGGCACCCCAAGGCACTTTGATGCTAGAGGCAAAGCAACAAAAAAATTCCTGCACCCCTAAGGCAAATTATTGTTAAACTCACATGGGAGAAAACCCCACAAGTGCCTTTATGCATCTCTAGCAATCAGAAAACAAGGATTACAAAGAAACAATCTACCTTTTATTAAACTCTCAAATCTGCTACCTGTGAATGATGATTTGTTCTACATAATGATAAGATCAGCATTGCTTCCATCCAAAGTCCAGGAAGGCTTTAAGGGCATTACAACCAGAAATGGCACTTTATTATCTTAAGACAACGAAAAGTATGCAGGGAGTGAAGAGACAAAAACATCACACACACACAAATACATACTCGCTTAGGTACCTGGTGATTCCCGGGCTAGGCCTTTTGTAATGATAAATATTCAAAGTAGTCTTATTTGTTTTTGGATTCTATGAATTGTCCTATTAGAAAATGCATTGCTCTCAAACTGCACCAGTAGTTAAACTTGGTCATGGTGGGTATGTGTGCCATGTTTGGTCCAGATCCAGCATCAGTTTCAGATAAACATCTATTTCTGTTTCATTGACTATTCTAAAGCCTTTGACTGTGTGGGGCATAATAAATTGTGGCAAGTTCTTGGTGGTATGGGCAGGGCTGTAGCCAGAAAAAAAATTCGGGGAGGGTTGACAATTTGGTGGGAGGGGTTGAAAATTTGGGGGGGGGGGTTGAAAATTTCGGGGAGGGTTGAAAATTTTGGGTGGTGGTGGTGGGGTTGAAACCTGCCTCCTAGCTCACGCTGAAGCAAAGAGCACGGCAGGGGGCAGAGCAACCTTCCATAGCTTGCAGCTCTACCCCTGTCAACCACCTCCACCAAGTCTGGCCTCCTTAATGAGAGCATTCAACACACACACACACCCAACTTGGTTGCTTCACTACATCGGCTATTGCTGCAAGTAATGACAGTGTGAATAAATTGTCAATATTTGCTTGAGATAGTGCTTGCAGTTCTGGAGGGACTCTTAGTTTTTTGCATCTCATAGACTTAGCATGGGGATTTGGTTAACCAGTTAAAATTCATGAGTAAACCAGGTTTTTTAAAAAAATCTGAAACCTTTCGGGGGGGAGGGGGTTGAACCCCTAAAACCACCCCCTCGCTACAGGCCTGGGTATGGGCATACTAAGTCACCTTGTCTCTCTCCTGAGGAATCTGTATAAAGACCAAGTAGCAACAGTAAGAACAGACCACAAAACAACAGACTAGTTCAAGATTGGGAAAGGAGTATGGCAGGGCTGTATACTCTCTCCCAACCTTTTAAACTTGTATGCAGAACACATTAAGTAACGGGTGAGGCTTGATGAATCCAAGGGTGGAGTTAAAATTGCTGGAAGAAACATCACCAACCTTATAGATATGCAGCTGATACCATTTTGATAGCTGAAAGTGAGGAGGAGCTGAGGAGCTTTCTAACCAAGGTGAAAGAAGAAAGTACAAAACCAAGATTATGGTAACGAGACCGAATGATAACTGGCAAATAGAGGAAGAAAACGTGGAGGCCGTGACAGACTTTGTATTTCTAGGCACGGAGATTACTGCAGACACAGACTGCAGCCAGGACGACAGAAGACGTTTACTCTTTGGCAGGAGAGCAATGACCAATCTCAACAAAATAGTGAAAAGTACAGACATCACACTGGCAATGAAGATCTGCATAGTTAAAGCAATGGTATTCTCCATAGTAAGTTATGGATGTGAGAGCTGGACCATAAGGAAGGCTGAATGAAGGAAGGTAGACATTTTTGAACTACAGTGCTGGAAGAAGATTCTGAGAGTGCCTTGGACTGGAAGAAGGTCAAACCAATTCATACTTCAGGAAATAATACCTGGATGCTCACTGGAGGGAAGGATATTAGAGGCAAAGATGAAGTACTTTGGCCACATAATAAGAAGATAGGAAAGCTTAGAGAAGACAATGATGCTGGGGGAAATGGAAGAAAAAAGGAAGAGGGGCCAACCAAGGCAAGATGGGTGGATGGCATCCTTGAAGTGACTGGCTTGACTCTGAAGGAGCTGGGGGTGGCAATGGCCAACAGGGAGCTCTGGCGTGAGCTGGTCTATGAAATCACAAAGAGTTGGAGGCAACGGAACAAAAAAACAACATGATTGGAAAACTTTATGATACAAATAAAATGAAAGCCAAATGACAAACAAGCGTTCATTGCATTGATCAGACAATTTTGCAGCCAGATGCAAACAGTGATCCAGCGGCATACTTCCCGACTGCTAAATAGCTGCTTCCACCCCCTCCAATATTGTATCTTGTATATATTTTAAGAGTGTTTTATCTCTTTGTCTTAATGATGTACCCTGCCTTGAGCTGCAAGAAGAGGCAGGCAATAAAATTATTATTATTATTATTATTATTATTATTATTATTATTACTATTATTATTATTATTATTTGGTAATAAACAAGCACACACCCCTATGTAGTAGAACTGTAGGACAGGGGAAGCAGTGTGAAAGGCTCTACTGAATAGCTCTTCATAGAATTGATATTTATTTATTGTATCAGAAGCGAACCGAGGGTACAGTTGTAATGTATTTTAAAAAGCACATAAAGTTTAAAACTTGTCACTATACTAAATGTCCTTTGATCAGTAGCTGGTCACTTGGAGTGCCTCTGGTGTTGCTATAAGAAGTTCCTCCATTGTGCATGTGGCAGGGCTCAGACTGCATTGTAATAGGTGGTCCGTTGTTTACTCTCCTCCACATTCACATGTCGTGGATTCCACTTTGTAGCCCTATTTCTTAAGGTTGGCTCTGCATCTTGTGGTGCCGAAATGCAGTCTGTTCAATGCCTTCCAGCTTTGGTATCAGCCATGGGTTGAGGTGCTGGGTTTTAGCCTGCCACTTTTCGGACTTTCACTTGCTGAGGTGCTCCTGCGACTATCTCTGTCGATCTTAGAAAACTATTTCTTGACTTAAGGCAGGGGTCCTCAAACTTTTTAAACAGCACAGTCCCTCAAATTGTTGAAGGGCCGGATTATAGTTTGAAAAAAACGTGAATTCCTATGTATACTGCACATATCTTATTTGTAGTGCAAAAAACATTTTAAAACAATACAATTATTAAAATGAAGAACAATTTTAACAAATATAAACTTATCAGTGGGAAGTGTGGGTCTGCTTTTGGCTGATGAGATAGGATTGATGTTGTTGTTGTTGTGTGCTTTTGTTATGAATGTTTGAGTGCATGCAGAAGAACAGAAGAAACAGGCCAAGAAGAATCAACATGGAGTTCGTGCAAAGCATGATATGGGTCGGACTTGGCAGTCGAAGCGAGGAGGCTCACAATCACAATCACAGGCATAGCTGAACAACAATGAACAATAAGGTGTGCGTCTGAGTGTGTAAGGAGCATGCAGGAGGTACCTTATAAGTCATATGGAATGTGGATGTCTTGAACCCACAAGAACAGGACAGAATGTTCATTAAAGAAGAAAGACTGATTTTGGCCTATAAATGCAGAGGACCCCAAGACTATGCACGCTTCCTGATCTGCGGCAATGGGAACGTCCGCACCTTCTCGGAAGAAAGCTGATAATCTTCAAGTGTGTGAATATGCGTCAATGTTTGGAATATGTGCATGAGAGCTCTCTCTTGATGTCATTCTATGGTGATTGTATTTCAATAAATGTTACATGAATAGTGTTCAAACCAAATTTGGTCTCTAAAGTGTCTCATTGGTTTAAACTACTTTACTATCCCTTGAACACTCTGCACAAAAGAACAGGAACCTCTTGGGGTTCATAACACTTTCAAGTCATTTCAGACTTAAGTTGACCCTCAGTGAAGGCCGGGTAAATGACTTTGGAGGGCTGTATCCGGCCCTCAGGCCTTAGTTTGGCGACCCTGATTTAAGGCATTGGCGTGCTGGCTGATATCCAAACAGGTGATGGGTCAGAGAAGAAGAGATGCATAACTTAATAACACATGGATAAGGTGGTCAGTTGAAACATTCACACCTAGCTCCAGCAGACAAAAGTCCTTTGTCCCACCCTGGTCATTCCACAGATATATAAACCCATTTTCCTACTTCCAATAGACCTCACTACCTCTGAGGATGCTTGCAGGCGAAACATTAGGAGAAAATGCCTCTAGAACATGGCCATATAGCCTGAAAAAACCTACAACAACCCACATGGATAATGTATTGTCGAAGGGTTTCATGGCCGGAATCACTGGGTTGTTATTCTGGGCTATATGGCCAGGTTTTTTCGGGCTATATGGCCATATTCAAGAAGCATTCTCTCCTGATGTTTCGCCTGCATCTATGGCAAGCATCCTCAGAGATAGTGAGGTCACTACAACAACCCAACACATGGATACTTGTCACCAACAGGATTCCAACCATGACTGAAGTCTGTTGTTTCATTGTGGCAAAGCATAACACTTCGGAAATGAAATTCTTCTGTTCTGACTTCAGATGAACAGTGCAGTGCCTGTATTATTAATATCTGTCCCAAGAGATATATTCAGCAGGTCACCATGGGACCCCCCGGTGGCGCAGTGGGTAAAACCCCTGTGCCGGCAGGACTGAAGACAGACAGGTCGCAGGTTCGAATCCGGGAAGAGGCGGATGAGCTCCCTCTATCAGCTCCAGCTCCTCATGCAGGGACATGAGAGAAGCCTCCCACAAGGATGATAAAACATCAAAATCATCTGGGCGTCCTCTGGGCAACATCCTTGCAGACGGCCAATTCTCTCACAACAGGAGCAACTTGCAGTTTCTCAGGTCGCTCCTGACATGACCATGCAGGTCACAAAGAGTCAGAAGCTGAAGGAATAAACAACAAAAAATAGGGCTCTCTACTCACATGATTTATCAGTTAATGAGGAATGTGAATCCTATGAGTGCAGCACAAGAAAGAGCCAGGGCCCATTGGGCTCCTGTGGTGACATTCCTGGTAAGACTCTCACCTGTATGTAGGGTCTTCCAGGAGGGCTTCACTACCCCCAAGTGCGCATGCGCAGGGAGTAGAGCAAGAGGACATTCCAGGCTCAGGCGGCTGCCAGGAGTCGGAACGGTTGAGAATTGCCGAGGCGTGAGTCACCCTCCGCAGTAGGCCTCCACCTATCACAAACGAGAGGGCGTGGACTGGCGGGCCGCGCGCCCAATAGAAGGGCCGTTCCTAACCGGAAGGGGAGGTCGGAGAGCGGTGGCGGGAGGATTTGGATGCCCGTTTGAGAAGCGGAGTTTATTTGAAGGTGGGACGCGGAGGAGAAGCTTGGTTGCCATGGAGCGGGGCCCGCGGCCTCTTGCCCGAGGGAAGGCGCGGGAGAAGCCGCCCCTTCGCGGGGATCCCGCGGCCAGGGACGGGCTTGGCTGGGAGGCCGGAGGAGGAGGAGGAGGAGGAGGCAGCGGCAGCAGCAAAAAGACCAAGTTCGTGAGTATCCGAGGCCTCCGCTGGCGGGCTTCCGTCCCACTCTAGCAAAAAGCTCTCTCTCCACGAAATACAACTGAAAGTGCAGCCTTTCCTCAGTCTTCTCAGACTTTGCACAGGCGATGCCCAGGTTTGGGGATTTTGTAACGCTCAACTATGGATTTTATGAATTATTTTAGAAAATGCATGAAGCTGTGGAGGAACTACAACTCCCATAACTCCCCCCAAACACCACTAACATTGGTCATATTGGGTCTGTGTGCCAAGTGTGGCCCAGATCTATTGTCTGGGCCACACAGTTTGATTGTGAGTGAATTACAACTCCTATAATCTCAGGCCAATTCTCCTCTCCAACACCAGTATTTAA
Organism: Anolis sagrei; assembly: GCF_037176765.1. Classification (NCBI taxonomy): domain Eukaryota; kingdom Metazoa; phylum Chordata; class Lepidosauria; order Squamata; family Anolidae; genus Anolis; species Anolis sagrei. Next base: position 136,721,931 of record NC_090023.1, read on the forward strand.
AGTTAGTCGTGACAGGTTTTTATGCCTAGGAAAAAAATGCAATTTGTTTCATAAAGATCAAGTAACATATTGTAAAGAACAACAATGACTTTCTGGCCCTGCATCACACATTTAGGGCAAATATTAAGACACAAACTGTGTTAAGTTCCGCAAGGGTTGCAGAATGTCATGCGACAATCCACTTCAAAAAGGGTAATCAATAATACTTCATTGGGTTGTTGTAGGTTTTTTGGGTTGTATGGCCATGTTCTTGAAACATTCTCTCCTAATAAATACAAATAAATACTTTATTTGTATTCCATCCTATCTCCCCAAGGGGACTCAGGGCGGATTCCAACGACAAAAAGCTAAACATTCACTGCCTGAAACAACAGTCAATACAAATACAATACTAAACCACCCCAAACCCAAGATAAACCAACATATACCACAATAAACTGACATATACCAAATTAAACCCATCTGTAAAACCAAGTTATAATATATAATCTAAAACTAAATTTAAATTACGTTTAGCTTAAAAACATGAACCTTAATTTATATATTTGAAAAACCCCAAGGTTCAATTGCAATGACATTTACATTAATTATGATGCAGTGCTGTAACAGAGTCAACAAGCCAAAGTGCAAATTGCATGACATGCAGCTGTTAATAAAGTGCTGTAGTATATAAAATGCCACACATTAAACGCATAACATGTTTAGTGGTTTATTTGTATGATTTTAAAGTTTGGAATGTGGAATTTAGCTCAACTAGGAAACACATCTGGATCTAAAGTGGGTTGGGTTCAGTGTGTTCTTTGCATATGGGTGAACTACAACCATCCCCATGCCCCACCAATGCTTAAAGTTGGTCATGTTGTATATATCTGCCAAGTTTTGTTGAGATGCATCTTTGGTGGGATTCACAGTATTATGTACGTATGTATTTATTTACTATATTTATAGCCTGCCTTTTCAACATGGACACGCTCCCCCTGTCTAGCTCTCCTCTACAACTCCCATCATCCATTGTCATTGCCCCCTCCCCAATGCCCACTTAAAGTTGGTAATGGTGCATATGCGATGGCCCCAGTTTGATCCAGATACATCGTCAATGGAATTCCCAGTGCTCTCTTGAGTGGGTGAACTACAACTCCCATCATCCTAGATCAATTTTTCCCAAACATCACCAATATTTTAGGTTGGTCGTGTTGCTATGTTTGCCAGGTTTGACCAAATTGCTCTTTGTGAGGGTTTACAGGGCTCTCTGGATGTGGGTGAACTACAACTCCCATGATCCTAGGTCAGTCCTGCTAGTATTTTCAGAGAATAGATGCAGCTGTATGTGCAATCATCTGGAGTACAGTTAAAGTCTCTGGAGAGGACAAGTAAGTGATGCTTTACCTGTGCTGTTCTTCTATTGTACATTTTCTTGCCTGTTTCTGGAAGAATGACACACAGAGAATAGCATATCTGAGAGTCTTCAGTCAGAAGATGGTGTCTCTGTTGTTTGCAGGAGCAGCTACTTCTGCAAAACTGCTCAGCTATTCTTTCTCTTGGAATGAAAGGCTCAGCAAGTCATGGGTATCTGTTCCCTCTGGAATTCTACTTATGTTTCTTGTTTAGGGGAGTGAGTTTCTTAGCCTGTCTTACTGAGAAAGAACAAGTGGAGGAGCAAGGAGACCACAGGAGTACTGTGTCATATATAGAGCTGGTCTCTGGACCAGTTTGATGTTTTAGCTGTGTTAAAAAGAGTAAGACAACATGTATCTCTAGACGAGTGAGGGAAGTTGGTGCTCCAAGGAATGGAAAAGGAGAACTCTTGATCCTAGTTGTGTGGACTAGAAAGCAAAACGCAGAAATAGGCAAAGATAGCAAGAAACAGGTTTTAAAACCAAATTAATTCCTATATGAACTACAAAATGTTCAAGTTAATTTACATTAGGTCCCATGTAAAAGTAAGAATGGAGCTCCATGCAATCATGCCAGGCACATGACCTTGGAGGTGTCTACGGACAACGCCGGCTCTTCGGCTTAGAAATGGAGATGAGCACCACACCCCAGAGTCAGACATGACTGGACTTAATGTTAGGGGACAACCTTTACCCTAAAAGTAAGAAGGATTGGGCAGTGTGTGCTTCGACTCAAAGGCTGTTAGAAGTCTCAACAAAATATAAAAGATCCCAGAGGTTTTGTGGTTTAGGATATATTTACAACTGTATGACTCAACCATCTTAACTGCCATGTTCCATTGATATGGAATCATTAGAGATGTAATTTCACAAGGTCTTTAGCCTTCTCTGCCAGAGTTCTGGTGCCTAGTTCCCAGGATACCATGCCATAGAGCCATGGCAGTGAATCTGGTGCCAAACTTCATTAATAGATCATAGAATTATAGAGTTGGAAGGGACCATGTGGGCCATGTAGTCCAACCCCACGCCATGCAGGGAAAGCACAATTACAGTACCTCTGACAGCTGGCCATTCAGTTTCTGTTTAAAACCTTCAAGGAAGGAGCCTCTACCACTTCTGAACAGCTGTTACAGTCAGGAAGTTCTTTCTAATGTTCTCCTTTCCTAGTTTTCCTAGGAATTACATGCAGGTACCAGTGGTTCTTACTTCTCATGGAGGTAGAAGAGCTTCAGGATTTGGCCATTGTTTGCTTTGAAACATTATTACCGTGTTTTTGATACTGAGATGGTAAATTTCCAGTCAAGTAGAAGTTGGAATTATCTAAAATTCTACAAGCTTCAGCTTAATCAGTAGAGAGAAGACATAGGCAATTGGATGCACATTCCTTTGCAGTCATTCAGTGCAGTCTTCTAATTTCCGACAAGTCTTTGTTGTCTTTTCTGACATGTCAGAATCATGCCAATACTCATGCAAACTGTATACCCACAGAAAAGATTGAAGGTTGAATTGCTCTGTAATATATTAGTGAGAGAATTTGATATGATCAATTTGTAGCAATACATAAAAATGAAACAAATAGTACAGAATTGTTCAGGTCAAGAAAGTAATGAATATAATTAAAATAAACTTGGAAAGGAAAGCTCCCATTTCAGGCAGCCAAACATGTTTTTTTCGTCCATGCAGCTGGAGGAAGATGGATGCAAATCATATAACTGTAGTTTGCTTAAAATTGAAAAACACAAGTACGATTTCCTGTACCTGTGATGGTTTCTTACAAGAATATGCAGAAGTGCTAATGATGTTGTTATATAGCAGTTACCATACATTATCTTGCTACCAGTAGCAGAAAAATCATTTCAACAGAAGCTGAATTTGTTTCACTGATTGCTGAGATGGCTTTGGATATTCCTTATCTAACAGTCTGCTGCATGAATAAAATGGATTAAGAGAAACTTGAATAAAGTTGTGTTGTCAAAGCCTTAGTGGCTGGGTTGCTGTGAGTTTTCCAGGCTGTATGGTCATGTTCTAGATGCATTCTGGAACATTGCAAAATGTCAGGAGAGAATGCTTCTGGAACATGGACATACAGCCCGAAAAACTCAGAGCAACCCATTGAATAAAGTTTATTTCAAAAGTATTCCATGTGTTCAGTGGCATAGCCATTCTAGTCTATGAATTCTACACTGTAGAATTAATGTAGTTTGATGCCACTTTGCCTGCCATGGCTCAGTGCTGTAGAATCTGGGACTTGTGGTTTAGTGAAGCATCAAAAGTCTTTGGTAGACAATGCTAAAGGCCTTGTAAAATAACAGCTTCCATAATTTCACAGCCGTGAGCCATGGGAGTTAAAGTGATATCAAACTACATTAATGCTACAGTATGAATGCAACCTATATGTGTGCAGGTATAACTATCACAGTAGTTGATAAAGATAATATTGTATGTGAGTACTAGGCTGGTACCCTTAAGTTAAAAAGAATTCCATAAAGACCATGTATCCCTTCTCTGTCACACATAAAGCTCCAAAGGACTCCATCAGGAGGGGGGAGGAGCTGGTATAGGTTTTTCTAGGTTATTAACATCTGGATATAGTTTCAGTGTTTAAGATTAGAGATTAAGATTAATCTGGAGCCAAAAAGTGATATCCTGTGTGTAGAAATTGTAATGGGATGTGGGAAGGCGTGTTGTATAGGATGTCCTGTAAGCAACACTGGGGCAAGTGTGAGCCTGTCCATAAATGTACTTGCATGTAGTATACTGTATATCTTTGAAGGCAATGCAGTCTGTGATAATGAGAGTGTAGGTGGGGAAGGGGTTAATTTCGGATCTTAATGGTTTTCTCAGATTGTGTACCACCATGAAATCTGTCCAGTAGTCGGTGGAAATATTGTAGACCATTGGACTACTTGTTATAAAGCCATTGGGAGGAAGGTGAGATATAAATGAATGACATGAAATAAATAATATTTTCCCCAGACAAGTCATTTTACCCAGCTATCATTTTATCCTCTAGCCCTACTAAACTTTGCTTAATAGCAATCCTCAGCTTGCCTATACTTGGTGGACAGAACTGAAAGATTAATCACTAGCATATTGGAAGTGGAATATGTTTGCTTTGCTTCAAGTTACATTTTAACAGATTGTGTCTTTATTTACAGCACTTGCACATCAAGACGCTGACAGATGATGTGGTAAGATAATTTTGCTTCTGTTTTGTTCTGTAGCAAACCCTGTGTCTTAACAGCTAGCACTGTTACACTTTTTGTCCTAGAAATTTGGCTGTGTACTGAAACACAGTCGCTCACTTCAGATGTAATGCCAAATAACGCTTTGGTGTTGGATGAATTTGCCTCAGGCTTGTACGCTCTGTCCTTCCGTTATGCCATCTCACACTTCTGTAGTAAGCTGTTTTTTGCTGTCGCTTCCTAGCCAAGCAAGATTGACTGCAAAGTTTAATTGAAAACTATGTTCTAACTGATAGCTAGCTCTGGTTTGTGAGTAAAATATTGCTTGCCAAGTTTTGATGCAAGAGTTAGCTATTGTTTTCCCCATAACAGGAGGTGTGGGGAGGAAGAATAGAAAGACAAGGACTGAGTGAACAGCCAGGATATTTTTCATCTTGAGCTTCATTCAACACTTTCTAAATACTATAACATGCAAAATCAATCAAATCAAATAAGGTAAAATAAATAAAACCACCACCCACAATAAAACAAAATAAAAATGTTTCAAATAGTAAAGTGTTCGTCCAGGAGTGGCAGCCTACCTTTTACAATACCCCAAATAACCAACTACACTGTCCCAAAAAGAAAAGTGAAAACCTTGGAAATAAATCCATATATACATTTCCGGTTACCATCGACTGGCATTTTGGATGATTTTTTGGCACCTTGCTTGGGGTGAAAATTGACCCTTTCCACAGATTGCCTCATTGTTTCACTCCAGGCCTGGAAACACCTGTGATCACTGCACCACACAAAAGTCCAGAAATATAAGCAAACAGTTTGTTAAGCACATAAAAAGCATTTAAAAAGCAGGAATAAGAAAGGAAGATATATAATCCAAGAAGGTTCAGCAACGGGTAGTAACCAAACAATAATCCAAATGTCTCATAAAGTTCCAGAGGTCACAAAGTCCTAGGAACAGCCAGAAATCACAGGTACAGCATAAATCCTCAAGCAAAAAGGTATAACTAGTAAAAAATTGAACAGGAGAACAGGAACATAGAAAACTTCCAGGATATTAAAATCCAAAATCAATGCTTGACTTGAACTACGAACAAGAGAACTCAGGCTTAGCTTCTCACTCTAATGCAGTGTTGCCTGAACTGTCCTTAAAATAAACAACTTGTTGTTTAATAGACACCCATGAAAGCATTATGTTTCCCGTGAATTTTCTCCACAACTTTCCCACGTAATCTTTCAGACCAGTGTACTCTATTTTTGGCTCTGATTTGTAGATAAAGACTTTTGTTCATCTCCGTAGCTACAGGTGTTTTCTCCTGGTAATCCCCCTTATTACTCAACTCTTCACTTGATTCCTTGGCTGCTGTTGACTTCTGACTCCTCGGACTGGCCTTGAGGCTCTGCAGTTTCCGAGCCAGTTTTCTCACCAATGAAAACATAATTTCCCAGACCTGAATTTCACAAACTTGAGAACCCATCATTTTGTATTACAGCAGTGGTTCTCAACCTGGGGTCCCCAGATGTTTTTGGCCTACAACTCCCAGAAATCCTAACAGCTGATAAACTGGCTGAGATTTCTGGGAGTTGTAGGCCAAAAACATCTGGGGACCCCAGGTTGAGAACCACTGTGTTACAGGAAAGCCCACAATCCTCTCTAAATTATTAGTTAAAACATCAGCCTCTGGCCGGTTTCACAACACCCATCTGAAGTCAAACTAAAGATGATTGAATGTATAACACCAAGCTGAATTGCAAGTTTTTTCTTTACTACTTTATCAGTATTCCCACAGCTATTATATCAGTCTTTCAAATAATGTAATTTTGATGTGATCTAGAAACGGTTTTAAGGTTTTTTTTTTTGTCTTATGTCAGGTCATGCTAACAAACTGACCTTATTTGGACATAGGATTAAATTATGGCTTACCATTATTATAATTTATTTATTAGGCTCCATCCTCATTGACCATTTAATCACCTTGAACTGCAGCAGCCAGACAACAAATTCCCAGAAAAGTGCACCAAAAAAAAAAAAAAACCCTATTGATGCTCTGCGGTTTGTGTAATAACCATGTGGATCTCAAACTGATTCCAGGATTTTCCATGTAATCATCTGCACAACCAAACTACTATCTTCAATACTGATTTGAAACATTAAATGATCGGTGTAAATGGAGCCTAAGAGTACTTGTATCCTGTCATATATTATATGATCTCAGGGTGACATATTAGATATAACATCAATTTGGCCTGACGGTAATCTTATACAATGTTTTAAAATAATGATGGTCATGAAACAACCTTTCTGTGCATTGAACCATCAGAAAGCACAGGTATCACTATCTTAGCCCCCATGTGACAATTTTGGATTTCAGAATTCCAGATAAGGGATGTAAACCTGTGCAATACTTTGAATGATTTGGAAAAAAAATCTGAACCAACTCAGGTTGATTTGTGGCAAAAGTGCTGTTCTTCTCCTCTTTTCATGTGGCTGTGAGGATGTTTTCATTTGAATGTTTAATTGCTTACTTTTTGTTTGGAATTATAGATATATTATCCATTTTAAATATCTCTTATAGCAAAGATTGCCAACTGAACTGGATTTTTTTTCCTCCTGCAGTGCACTGTGGGTTGTATTTGTACATCATAACTGCATAGGAAAAAAACAATATTACTTTGTCATTTTCAACCATTTTATGGTCAAAATGACCTTGGAGGTTAGAGCTTTGTTCTAGATTGTAAAATATTTTGGAATGAAAAAAGGCACCCCAAAATTCTTTCCCTGCCCCTTGATGAACAGGACCTTGTGGTAGAAAAAGTATTCGCCACATCTTTCTTTAACATTAGACTCATAGTCTGAAGTAATCAAATATGTGTTAGCTCCCCCTCCCTCCAATACATACACACAAAGAGAAAAGTAAAACTAAAGCAGCATAACCTCAGAAGATTAAAAGTTGTGTGCAAGTCAACTCTAAATCAGCTCTTTAATGTTCTGCTTTTTCAGAATGAATAGCAGTTGCTCCATGAGAGGACTGAAATGCCAAATTGTGCAGGACTAAGTTCAAACACTTTTATTAGTGGTTGCTCCTTGAGATACTAAAGGGCACTATGTTCTTTGAGATTGATAAGAAATGATAACAGTTGCTGTATCATTAAAAAAAGGCTTTCTAAATATGTGATCTTAACATTTGGGGGTATCATACTCATATTTGGAACAGAATAACAATTTTAGATACTCTTATTCTTTTTTTATTGTTGTTCAGTTTGATAAATTTTCTAGCATACGGATTCCAGGCAGCAAGAAAGAGAGACCAATTCTGCCAAATCTGAAACAATCAGATTCTTCAATTGGTGACTGGCCCCTGTCTGCAGATGTGGATAGCTTCATTCCCACACCTTTATCTGATGCAGAGATTCTTGCGCTTTTTGAAAAAATGATGGTAAGAATTGTTCAATGGGTTATGGTGGTGTAAGATTTTTTCTTTAATAGAATATGAAATGTTCTAAATGCAGGTGAGGGACCTAATACTGAAATTACAGGATGAAACATGAGCTGCCTGTGGTTCTGACTGTGTTTCAACATTTATTTTCCTTGGGTGATGGGGTAGAAGAGCACAGCTAAAATTACTTGTGAGCACCACCAAAACAATGAATGGTATTCATAACCTTTTTGAAAAGGAAAAACAATGTCATATCATTTTGGTAAATGTGAATCTCCATGAACATCTGGATACCACCTTTTGAAACCACTAGTCAAGGAAAGGCCTGACCTTGTTAGAAGTCAACCCTTTGGTGATGCTCATAAGCATTCATGTAATGGCACATGGTTAATTTGATCAAATAAAAAAGCTTTTATCATGTAAATTTTAAAATTGAAATTGCTTAAGAGAATAGTATTTTGTGTTTCAGTGCTGACAGTGGAAGAACAGCCCTTCTTCATGGGTTTAGGATAAAAGTGCTTCTGCTCAATTGCCTAAGAGAAAATGGACAGAAGTAAGCTATCAGCCCCTTCTTTGCAAGCCCATTTATAAGCTTGCAAGGATTTCTGTTTGTCTCCATTGATCCAATTAACTACAAAGGGTAGCTTGAACTAATATGGCATAGGTGTTACTATGGTCTAAACATGTAATTTTTCTCTTGAAACAATCAGTTCTTCTGCACACCTTTCATTACCTTCTACTTTACTATCTCTATGTTTTGTCATCCTTTTTGGCTGTAATTTAAGCTATAAAATCCTTGGGGAATAAAAGCAATCACCTTCTTGTTTGTTATACTCTGTCTAAATAGCTAGGTATATTTCTTGTGCTTTTTATTAAGGAAAAGATCCCATCCTGTTTTTTGCATATTATGAAATGATTTTGTTTACACGACATGGAAGGCATAGGGTTTCTGTAATACCATTGCTGTTTTTTGTCCTTAGGAAGATATGAATTTAAATGAAGATCGAAAGACTCCACTGAGAGAAAAAGACTTCAATACCAAAAAAGAGATGGTTATGCGGTATATGGGTACTGCTTCTAAAGTGGTAAATATCCATAATATGGGAAAGAGAGAGAACTTTATTCAGAAGCATTAATACCGATCAGCAAGGAAAATGTATAGAAAACAAATTCTGCTCAAAGTTTTCATAGAGTTTTTGTTCCAATTACATCTGAGCAAGCATAGCCAACTTCATGTTGGCATGCCTTTGTTTGTATGCCTTGAATATGGTAACTCTAAAATGTTGTGAAAATACCATACTGTATATACTGAGTATAAGCTGAGTTTGTCAGCCCCTTTTTTAGGCTGGAATCCCCCCGCCCTCGGGTCATACTCGAGTCACAGTTATTTATTATTTTACTTGTTCTTCTTTTTTATTTTTATTACATTTATTATTTTACTCTAATTATTATTATTACTATTACATTTACATTATTTTACTTTATTATTATTATTATTACATTTATTATTTTACTCTATTATTATCACATTTATTATTTTACTCTATTATTATCACATTTATTATTTTACTTAATTATTTTTTAAAGATTTTATTTACATACAGTAACAACTTACAGTGTAAACAAAACACAAAACAGTGAACATTTTACAAACACATAGCCCCACCACCAAGGCCTGAACAAGCATCCTTTCCTTCACTATATATTTATAAATCAACCATTAATCAAATGTCATATCCAAAATTCCTGACCAACAAGGTTATATTGTTTTCCATTTTCGCTCTCTAAAGCATATTTAATAATGACCGACCAGTATGCCTCAAAATCTGATCTGTTAATATCCCCCCCTTGTTGTTCATTCGTTCAGTCGTCTCCGACTCTTCGTGACCTCATGGACCAGCCTACGCCAGAGCTCCCTGTCGGCCGTTACCACCCCCAGCTCCCTCAAGGTCAGTCCAGTCACTTCAAGGATGCCATCCATCCATCTTGTCCTTGGTCGGCCCCTCTTCCTTTTGCCTTCCACTTTCCCCAGCATAATTGTCTTCTCTAGGCTTTCCTGTCTCCTCATGATGTGGCCAAAGTACTTCAGCTTTGTCTCTAGTATCTTTCCCTCCAGTGAGCAGTCGGGCTTTATTTCCTGGAGGATGGACTGGTTGGATCTTCTCGCAGTCCAAGGCACTCTCAGAACTTTCCTCCAACACCACAGCTCAAAAGCATCGATCTTCCTTCGCTCAGCCTTCCCTAAGGTCCAGCTCTCACATCCGTAGGTGACTACAGGGAATACCATGGTTTTGACTAGGCGGATCTTTGTTGCCAGTCTGATGTCTCTACTCTTTACTATTTTATCAAGACTGGACATTGCTCTCCTCCCAAGAAGTAAGCGTCTTCTGATTTCCTGGCTACAGTCTGCATCTGCAGTAATCTTTGCACCTAGAAATACAAAGTCTGTCACGGCCTCCACGGTTTCTCCCTCTATTTTCCAGTTGTCAATCATTCTTGTTGCCATAATCTTGGTTTTTTTGACGTTTAGCTGCAACCCGGCTTTTGCGCTTTCTTCTTTCACCTTGATTAGAAGGCTCCTCAGCTCCTCCTCGCTTTCGGCCATCAGAGTGGTGTCATCTGCATATCTGAGGTTGTTAATGTTTCTTCCAGCAATTTTCACCCCAGCTTTGCATTCATCAAGCCCCGCACATCGCATGATGTGTTCTGCATACAAGTTAAAAAGGTTGGGTGAGAGTATGCAGCCTTGCCGTACGCCTTTCCCAATCTTGAACCCCCCCTGAATACCCTCATTTCCATTGTTAGTTTATCATTTAAGGCTACGTTCCATCCCTCCCTATGCCATGCTTCTGGTGTTAGATTAGTTATTATTTTCCAGTTCCTTTCTATTATAATTCTTGCCACTGTGAGTAAAATAATCACCAATTCTTTCTTATGCGTTTCTAAATTCAACATTGCGGTGTCCATTAATAATGCTAACCTAGCATCTGGAGTAATATTTGATCCTATAATGTTGTTTATTTCGATAAATATATTCTTCCAAAAAAATCTTCACTTGGGGACATTCCCACCATAAATGAAAATATGTCCCTTTGTGCTTGCCACATCTCCAGCAGAGGTTACTTTGCTTGCTATCTATCTGATGTTGTTTTTTTATTGTTCTTTATTACATTTTCATTATTTTACTCTACTATTATTTTATTACATTTTTTATTTTACGCTATTACTGTTATTATATTTCCATTATTTTACTCTTACTATTTTATTACATTTATTATTTTACTCTTTTTATTATTGGAAGGATACCTAAGCTCATACACATTGAAGAAGGTTAGAATAATAGTTTAATCAGAGTTGGATAGTCTTAAATTATAGCTTTATGTAAATACTAAAACAAAAACAAAAACATTTAACCTACTGATGCCTCAATTAATGTAATTTTATTGGCATATATTTTTATTTTGAAATTTACCAGTAGCTGCTGTATTTCCCAGCTTCGACTTATACTTGAGTCAATATGTTTTCCCAGTTTTTTTTGTGGTAAAATTTAGTGCCTTGTCTTATTTTCTTGTCTGATTATACATGAGTATATACAGTATGTGATTCTCACATATCTTTGTTCAAAAACAAGCTCGTAAAATAATTACAGTAATTGATTGTTGTCTTTCAGGGATCCTTCAAAAGCAACAAACAGATCTCACCTCAGGAATTCATATATGAACTGAAAACAGGAACAGCTGATGAAAAACTTATCAGTTGCTTAGAATCCCTTCGTGTGTCATTGACCAGTAACCCTGTCAGGTAATTCTTGCCATAATCATATGCAACAATATTTTGCTTTGTAACAACCTGTAATCTTATATAACAGTGTTTCTATACTTTTTTTTCTTTGTTAAGCAAATGCATTAAGGTTTTACAAGATCTTGCATTAAATATAAATATTACCCTAATTGCCTGACTTGGGGGTTCTGATGTCTTATTTGATTTACTAAAGTTTGTAACTGGTGAATCTTCCAGAACCTGCAAGTTCCTATTGAGTCAGCTCAATATTTTTGCATGGTTTCGATGAAATAGGAGAACTGAACTTCAAAGTGGTATAAAATGGCTCATAATTCTGCTGTGGGCTGAATTTTGTTTTGTACTAGCTCGGAAAAGTCCCTTCTGTGCATTATGATGCTATTGGTGTATTCAATCTGTGTTGCTCATTCAGTTATTGCTAAATTAATCTCCATATAATTTTGATCTTGCCAAAAGGTCCCTTGAACTGAAATTAGAATTTGATTAAATCAACGCTTAATAAGATCTGTATTGTTTTATCACGAGGTCTGCTTATAAATTGATTATGAATTTATGAACACCAAATGTTAATATGTTTCATGACTAAGGTATTGCTAGGTCTTGTCCTCAAGATGTACCCATCCTTGTTACCTATTATATGTGTCCAGCTTATGTTTGTGGTAGTGAAGATGCACCCTTTTATATATGAAATGAGATGACTAATGATGGCATGATCTGCATTGTTAATAAAATAGAATTAAGAAAAAACAAATAAAGCCAAATATTTTGCTTACATATCTGCAGTTCGGTTTAGTGCATTGGTTTCTGTGACACCATAATGCTGTCGAAGAGATGCTCTGCGATCTTAACACTTTTCTACTCAAGTTGTACTGATATTTGCAATTTCTAGAAATCAAACTAGTAACTAGATCCAGCTAGACATGTTTGGAACTTTATCTAGTACGAAATACAGCATCTAGATTGCTGACCAGAACAGTTTATAACAATTATGTAACACTAATTTGAAAGGCATGTCACTTACTTCTAGGCCAAATTCATTAGGCAGGTAATGACGTCTAAAGCCCTAAATGGCTTGGGAACTTTCCTTTTGAAGGAATAAACCTTCTTGAGGACTGAGATCTGGTGTAGGAATTCTCTTCTGTGTTCCATTTGTGGGGTTAACATATTGTGAGAACATCAAAGAATGTTATCTCCTACAAGCATCTCAGATGGTAATATCGTCCCTTCGAAGGCCTGACTTATATTAATGATGTCATTCTTAACCAAAAGGGTTATTATGAATGAGTTTTTGAACAACTTTAGATTTGGTTTGGTTATTTAGGGTGCTGATTCAGGAAACTACATTGGATAGACCACATCAGCTTTAGTTTCTGATATAGAACATATGTCATCCAGTAGATGCCAACTACTCGCCCACAGGAAACCGTATTTAGTTATTAGAGCTGACGTGGTCTATCCAAGGGGGCAGGGCTGGTCAGCGACAAGGAAGGAGTAGCATGCAATGCTCTAGCTAGAATTTATTGGGGGGGGGGGGGGGGGTTAAAAAATTAGCAAATCATGAAGAGTAGTTCCATAATACAAAATAATTAAATAGTATGGTTCATTCTATATTTTATTTAATTAAATCAATTTAACGTTTGCTTCTCATAGACTTAACATGGGGATTTGGTTAACCAGTTAAAATTCATGAGTAAACCAGCTTTTTTATCTGAATTTTTTTTGGGGGGGGGGGGTTGAACCCCTACCCCCACCTCCATCCCCCAGCTACAGCTTTGATAGCAGGTGGTGTGAAAGGAGCGGGAATACATAAAATAAAATAAATACATAAAGCGCTTGCAGACCAGATTTTTGTCCTCACGGCCCACTGGTAGTCCGCGGCCCACAGGTTAAGAACCACTGTTCTAAACTCTCACTGAGTCAGTCACGACCTGCAGCCCGTCCCACTGCTTTAGATATATAGAAATAAGGAAACTACAAATCAAATAAGATGTATACTTCAGGTTATAAAATGACATTACAAAAACAGACAAACATCATTAAGATGAGGCTTGAGAAGGCTGCTTCCCGCAACAACCTGCTCTTCAAAATGCTAGTTTAAAGCTCGGTAGACAAAATCAAAACTATTTGGTTTAGTAATAAAAACATTTTTTTTTCTTTTTGCAGCTGGGTTGAGAACTTTGGTCGTGAAGGACTTGGGTTATTATTGGACATCTTGGAAAGACTTGTTGAACCGAAACAGTAAGGCTTCCTCTGCTTTATAATTTTTTTGCTAAGTACAGAATAACCTCCATTGATGTTTTCAATTTCTTTCTAATTTCTTCCCATTAGTCAGGACAAGATTTTGAAGAAGGTACAACATAAGATCATACAGTGTTTGAAGGCTTTTATGAATAACAAGGTCAGTGACTCCATTTGATAAATTTCTTGAGGCAACAATGATATACCTAGTTACTGAGCAGCCTCCCCCACTTTAACATGCAGATTTACTTTTGATTAGAATTTCAAAGGATTGCCCTGATACTGAGTTGTGTCCAGACCCGGTGACAAAAAGGATATTTTTAGGAGGGAACTGGAATTCATTGAATGAAATGTGTGGACAAGGCAGAACATTTTTGCATAACATCATTTTGCATATCCAAAGTCAGCTTTTGATAACTGTCTTTAGAGTAGGTTTGGAAATCACACAACCCTCCAAATTTTATTAAATTTGCTTCCAGCATCCTTAGGGTAGAAACTATAGAATTAATGTAGTTTGACCCCACATTAACTGTCATGGCAAAATGCTATGGGATCATGGGAATTGTAGTCTCTTTGGGAGAGAAGGCTTGAAGACCTTGTAAAACTCGAACTCCCATGACTCCATAGCATGGAGCCATGCCAATTAAAATGATGTCAAACTGTATTACTTCTAAAGTATAGATGCACCATGACCAGCATAGTCAATAGTGGGGATGCTAGGAGTTGTTGTGTAGTAATATTTGAATGGCCACTTGATTGCCATTCTATATTCATTTAAATGCAATTTGCAGAAAAAAATAGGGAATTATAATTTGAAGATTCTTGCATAAGATGGTAGAAATGAGCTCGTTCTAACATTGTTTTGTTTCTAGATAGTGTGGAGGCACTATTTACTGTGGAAGAATATTAGACTTCCTCAGAAATCTGGGTGCTTAATAAAATGTCAATTTCTATAGATTAAAATATTATAGCTATTTTCTTTTTTAATGCATCCTTTAGCAGATTGTTTTATTAATGTTTTTCATTTGTTCCAAGGCAGTGTTGTTTTGCTTATCTGGAATATTTATGGTCAGAATCAAGTGTAGCCTAGCTACTGATGGAACATCTTTTGTCAGTTGAATGGAGAAGGGCACATTCTCTTCTCTAATTCAGCTACTTGTGAACCCCAGAATTTTCCAGCACTGAATACAGAGCATCCTTAAATGGGTTGCTCCTCCCATCTTTGTGAGTGGGCAGAATAATGTGGACCTTTCCCATGTGCCCTTAAGTGAGAGTGACCCCATATCCCTATGTCACACAATTTAAATAGCCTTTCTCAACAAGAAAACATTTTCAGAATAGCTTAGAATTGAAATGGAAGAGACAAAAGAAGATGGCTCTTTCCTTACCTTTCTTCCTGTTTTGCTATTAGCTACTAGTCTTCTGCATTTGTATGGAATTGCTATCTGTTTTATTTTGTTTCATTCATTTGGTCCTGTTTTCGTTCATTGCTTCTGAAAATGGAGCGGTTATCCAAATGGGTGTTTCATTCAACATCCGAAAGAATGAAAATTTTCAGACCATTGGCCAACATGTGCATCCTTCCCTAGCTCCCCTCCCCGTCAGTTTTAGGGTTAGAGGGATGAAAATTGCCACACATGGAGGGCATCATTTTTAGGGATTTTTTTTTCCTCCTATGAATATAAAATATCCGTAAAAACATGGGATGGTTTGTATTTATATCCTTCATTATGGCCTGGATTAAAAGCATGAGAGTTACCTAAGATTCCACTAATTCTGAGAAGTTTAACTCTCTACCTGCAGAAGAGAAGTGAGTGTAAAGACGATTTAAGATTCTAGTAATTCTGAGAAGTTTAATTCTCCATCTTCAGAAGAGAAGTGAGGTTAAAGACAGGGCTTAAGATACCACATGTGATGCTTTCCTCTCAGTCTGCAGAGCGATAGTGGGCGAGGCAAGGCAGCCAGCAGAAGAGGCAGATGGCGTTCTCTGCTGATTGGCCGGACAGGCAGGTCTCAGTAGTCCAAAAGCAGGCGACCAAACAGTTTCTGTTCCTACTTTCCTTTTTGTTTCACTGTTTTTTCCGTACTGGAAAGGGGTGTGCCTTTTTGTGCCACCCAAATGAATGGTACTCCACTAAGACAGAAAAAATGAAATGCAAATATACAGAATGGAGGATGCGTGGCTTGAGAGCAGTATGTGTGAAAAAGATCTTGAGGTCCTTGTGGACAACAAGTTAAAAATGAGCCAACAATGTGATGCAGCAGCAAAAAAAGCCAACGGGATTTTGGCCTGCATCAATAGGAGTATAACGTCTAGGACCAGGGAAGTCATGCTACCCCTCTATTCTGCCTTTGTTAGACCACATCTGGAATACTGTGTCCAATTCTGGGCACCACAATTGAAAAGAGATATTGACAAGCTGGAATGTGTCCAGAGGAGGGCGACTAAAATGATCAAGGGTCTAGAGAACAAGCCCTGTGAGGAGCAGCTTAAAGAGCTGGGCATGTTTAGCCTGAAGAAGAGAAGGCTGAGAGGAGACATGATAGCCATATATAAAGATGTGAAAGGAAGTCATAGGGAGGAGGGAGCAAGCTTGTTTTCTGCCACCCTGGAGACTAGGACGCAGAACAATGGCTTCAAACTACAAGAAAAGAGATTCCACCTGAACATGAGGAAGAACTTCCTGACTGTGAGATCTGTTCAACAGTGGAACTCTCTGCCCCGGAGTGTGGTGGAGGCTCCTTCTTTGGAAGCTTTTAAACAAAGGCTGGATGGCCATCTGTCAGGGGTGCTTTGAATGCAACATTCCTGCTTCTTGGCAGGGGGTTGGAATGGATGGCCCATGAGGTCTCTTCCTACTCTATGATTCTATGAAATGAAAACATGAAAGAAACAAATGAAACAAATACCGGTCCCATGACTAGTGAATACAATGTCTGTTCCTCAATACTAGAAATAGATATTTATACATTATGGTATTTATTCATGTTCAAGTTGAGAGCAGGTTTGGGGTCAAAATTATGGATTTTGATATAACCCATGGATAAGGCGAATATCATTTTGCCAATAGGAGAAAGCACTAATACCACCTCAGGGAGCTGGTTGCCTCTGGCCACTCTTGCCATTTCCCCACCCTAACATTCACAAAAGCCAGAATCAGTGCCACATCTGAGAGAATAGGGGAAGTTGACACCTCTTTTAAGTTCTGTCACAATGATTGAAGCTTGCGTCTTTCACCATTATATTAAAAGAAAAAGATGGTTCCTTTTTTGATAGGAATTAAAGTACAGCACTGATATTGACCCATAGATAAGTTGATCTAGGCTTTGTGGGTTGATACCTTTATTAAAATTCCTAGATTGTTACATGTGTATATAGGGTAATTTCCCCAGGTGTGAAGAGGGAACATCCTTGGATAGAACATACCCAGGCTCCCAATTTTTTATTACATGGATGTACCACAGAGAAGAACCAAGGTTACAAGCTTGGAAAGCAAGGAAATGCTGCAGACTCAAATGTGACATCAAGGGCTGCATTGGGGGACAGGAGAGGAAGCATGTCCTGTCACTCTGCAGCAATACCTAGGAGCCTTGCTGCAAACCATCACCTTTTCATTTTTGTAAATCTTCCTTTTCCGCTTTGTTCAGTATGGTTTGGAGAGAATAATGGGCGAACAGAGAAGCTTTTCATTACTGGCCAAAACGATTGATCCCAGACAAGTCAACATGATGACAGATGTAGCTAAGCTGCTTTCTGCAATATGTATTGTTGGAGAAGAAAACATGTAAGTATGGCATGGAATGCACACGTTTCATATTAAATTAGAAATATACTTTAAAAAAACATAAATGAGAATTTTGAAAAAAAATTGAAAAAGAGTAATCTTTCAAAACTAAGCATTCCATTTAGCATATGGAATGTTGGTTAAGCTAGACTTGTGGTGCTGAAGTATTTTGCAAATAACATTCTGCCCAGATTTACAGGGGGGAGCCTGTTTTAGAAACATTTGTGCAGCCACAAGAGCTGACCGGATTTTGCAAAAGAAATTCCATGCTATTTGACAGATTCTTTGTAGAATTTGAAATGGAAGAATGTGACCAAACCAGAGTATAAAGAGCCTGAGCAAAACATGTTTATGTTTGTTAAGCTTTAAATTTCTGTTTTAATGTATCTCTTAAATCTTTGTTTGTCTCCTATAATGTTGTAGCCTTGAAAAAATTTTGGAAGCCTTGACTACAACATCGGAAGAGAAGAACACTGAGCGGTTTTTCCCCATTGTGGAAGGTCTTCGGGGGAATTCAGTCCATTTGCAAGTAAATTATACTTTTTCTATGGCATTGTATTGCAAATAAAAGCAGGCTATCAACTGTTTGTTTACCTTAGGAAAGAAAATACTAGAATTTGCACAACTCTGGATTCAGATGGATAGGCAGGGAAATTCTGCAGAATCAATTACATTGACTAAGCATGACTCTGTATTGACATGTTAATGCCTGTTTATATAAATATTACAGAATCAGTTTAAACAGCAGAAGTGTGCTTTGCTTTTAACCTATTATGCCTCTTTCAATACCCTCTTTTTCCTGAGGATTTGACAGTGCTGTTTCAAAACAGAAATTTCTCATTTTACCAACTGTTGTAGAGATTAGGTGACTTGGAATATGCATATATCTTAAAAGATATGTGCATGCCAGCAACACATTCCTGTAATTAAAAAAAGATATTTAAGGTTTTTACACTAATCTCTTACGATTTTGCAGTGTATAATCAAATGCATTATAATGTCTTGTACTTCCAAATAATGTTAGTACATATTAAAATTCTCCATTTATTTATATTATGCAATTTGGAACATTGCTGTCCCATCAGTATATTTAATTGGCTATTATTGATAAAAGCAGAGTCTGGAACTGGTTCTTTTTACAAATGGAGTCAAAGACTGTGTTATTTGAACCTGTTGTGTTGTTTGGAAAAAAATACTTCTTTGGATTATTATTATTATTATTATTATTATTATTTGAAACACAAGATAAGTTCCCAGCAGACACTCTGCTGGCTGTTGAATTGGATCACACGCCGGACACTTCCCAAGTGTCTAGGACTGTGTGATGTATTGGCGAACAAGGCGTGCAGATCCCAGTTAGGTGGCCTTCTGCAGCTGGCAGGTGGTAATTTTGTCAGCGCCGATTGTGTTAAAGTGCAGGCCAAGTTCTTTAGGCATTGCACCCAGTGTGCTGATCACCACTGGGACCACCCTTATTGGCTTGTGCCAGAATCTTTGCAGTTCGATCTTTAAATCCTCATATCGTTTCAGCTTTTTCCAGTTGCTTCTTGTCAATTCTACTGTCACCTGGGATTGTTATTCTTCTTCTTATTAGTTACACAACAAGATTAGTATACGGCAAACAAGATCACTATGCTGGATTTTGGATTGGCTCACATGTCGGACACTTCCCAAGTGTCTAGGACTGTGTGTTGTATCAGCGAATAATGTGTGCAGATCCGAATAGGGTGGCCTTTTGCAGCTGAAAGATGGTGATTTTGTCAGTGCCTTTTGTTTTTAAGTGCAGACCAAGGTCTTTGGGCACTGCACCCAGTGTGTTGATCACCATTGGAACCCCCTTTACTGGCTTATGCCAGAGTCTTTGCAGTTTGATCTTTAAATCCTCATATCGTGTAAACTTTTCCAGTTGCTTCTTGTCAATTCCACTGTCACCTGGAATTGCAACATCGACGATCCATACTTTGTTTTTTTCCAGGATTGTGAGGTCAGGAGTATTGTACTCCAAAACTATGACAGTCTGAATTTGGAAGTCCCAGAGTCGTTTGACGTGTTCATTTTGTTTAACTTTTTCAGGCTTGTGATCCCACCAGTTTTTTTGTTGCAAGCAGATGGTATTTGTGGCACAAGTTCCAGTGGAACTATTGTTGTTGTTGTTGTTGTTATTTGCTTGAAATGAAAATATAATAATGATGATGTAAGGCTCAAATTACCCCTTCATGAAATATTAACTGTTGAAGGATCTTTGTATTTTATCATGAAAGAGCTCAAAGAAGAATATTTCAGAAGACCCTTTCATGTCTTGCCAAGAAGAGTAGGTTTTTCAGGCAAACTAATAAGCTAATGCTATTAACCATGCCATTAAAAAGAAGTCTATTATGCTTTACCGGGCTGTTAAGTAGATTTGTTCATTCTGTTCATGGTAATCTTGTTTTGTTTTGTTTTTAAAAGAAGGATTAAAAAGTAAAATCTTAAAAGAATAATTAGAAATGCTTTTGGGATAGTTGATCTCCTTACAGTATCTTGATTTTATTCCAGTTACTTATGACATGTTCTAATTTCCTTATAAAATATGAAAATCTATGGAATTTTAAAGTTACGTTTTTGCATATTGTACAAATGGAAACTTTGATCAATATTGCAAAAACTTGATATTGCTACAAAATTAATACATCAATTGATTTTTTTGGCCCTATCTCCTTATGCTTTCTGGATATTCATGAAAAATGGCAAGTGCTAGAAACAGGTTTGAGTTCAAAATGATATGATGACTGTCAGATGAAAAGGTGAAACAGTGAAATAGAAACATCAGGGCTACTGTCTGATGGACTTTAAAAAGTACAATAGTTAAAATAAATAGAAAAGGATTGTTTCGAATAAAAATTATTTATGAGTTTTTGTAATTTAAGACGACTGGTGGTAGAGCAGAAAAAGAGAAGAATGGCTGATGAATGTATGTGCAATAATCGTAATGAAGGCTAATTTGAAATAAGTGGTTAAGATTCCTTTGTAATCTTACCTGTATTAGAATGGGATGAAAGACTGAGCATTCAGAGGATTAGTAAAGAATAATTAAGAGATGTATGAGTGAAATCTAGTAAGAGCAGTATTATCACATGAGAGCAAAAAGCAATTGGTATTGGAAGATACCATTTGTTGAATATAACTGATAAACATGATTAAAGTTTAATCCAGACAAGACAGGCCATCCTGGTCAGTTGCGAGGCCGATCAGGGTATAGGGTAACATCCTCTGTTCAACAGGGTTACATTCTTCCTGAGGACACAGGTCTGCAGTCTGGGGGTCCTCCTGGACTAAGTACTGCCACTTGAAGTCCAGGCAGTGGCTGGGAGGGCCTTTGCACAATTAAAACTTGTGCATCATCTGCAACTGTACCTAAAAAAGCTAAAAATGCCTTAGTTCTATCACATATTATTGCAATGCAATCTTTGTGGGGCTGCCTTTGAAGATGGCATTAATTGCAGTGCAATTAGTGCAAAGATCTGCAGCCAGACTGCTTACAGGTACAAGTTGCAATGTACATACGATCCCTCTTAAAGCAGCGCCATTGCTCCCAGGCCCAATTCAAAGTGCAGGTTATAAGCTACCAATCCTTATATGGCTCAGGTTCTGCCTATTTACGTGACCACATTTCTCCCTATGAACCTACGCAGACCTTAATATCAGCTAGGGAGGCCCTCCTCTTGATCCCTCCTCCTGACAAGCAGGGTTGGTGGGGACAAGGGAGAGGGCCTTCTTGGCAGTGGTCCCCCGACTCTGGAATGCTTTCCCCAAGGAAATAAGACAAGCACATACTCTTTTTACCTTCAGGAAGTTAAAAACCTGGCAAGCAAGCTTTTGCTAATGGCAAGAGTATTACTTAATTATCTGATAGGATTGAATGACTATTAAAACATAATACTGGATATTCCGATAATAGGAATGAACTAGTTTTAATAATGATTATATTGTTTTTAGAGGGCAAATAGTGAAATGTTATTTATTAATGTTTTTATTAGTATGTAATTTTAATTTTATGTAATGATAATTGTTTATTCACATCTTTTGTTTATTGTTTGTGCTATTTTCTGTATCTGTGGATTGTTGTAAGCTGCCCCGAGTCCCTTCAGGAAGAGGGGGCGGGGTATAAATAAAGTATTATAATAGTAATAACAATAATTGATACTAGAAGAGGCAATGGGTTGGTTCTTTGTCATGGTCTCTGTGAATCAGGCAAATATGTCTTAGTGCCTGTGCAGAGCATTTCTCTAAATCTTCTATAACTTAATTTTTTTTGCTAGTAGCCCCACTTCACCCAATGAGCATGTACAACGCATCTCACCTTTTCCCCCCAGTTCTTTTTGTGTTCCCCATGCCAAACACCAACTACTAGGACTTTATCACTCTCTGACTTTGCATTGTTCAGAGTTCTTTACAAGTGAAGATTCTGTGGTTTCTGTGACTCTGTCTAAACTGCACCTCTCCTGGTGGTATTTTCTAATTCTAATAGGTTAATACTGTTTTTTCCAACTTTGTGTATGTTTTACAGTATTTTTACTACATTTTTTACAAAAAGAATCACGATTATTTGTAATATGTAACACTAACATTGCATAGCTAACTAGCTATTACAACAAACTATCAAATTAAAACAAAGAAATATACCAATAACTCATCCACCTACACAGACATACACAAACTGCACAATCAAACACACAGAAATAATTCTACAAACCTTGCATTCACTATGTAATGCTTTCTATCCCTTATTCTACTTGTTTTAGATAATACTATATAACTACACTTCTACTTTTAGTAACACTCTTTTGATTCATAAATCCTACAGTTAAAAAATGATAAATAAGTCCCAATCTTATTTGTAGCTTATCTTCTTTGTGGCTTAATATGTATCTTCACATTGAGTGAGCTAACTTGATAGCTATCAATTTGTTTGCTTCCTAGAAATAAGAACTATGTTTCTCGAGTCCTCATCTGTGACTTTCACAAATAGGCCTCTCTACCCACACAAAGCATTTCTTTGGACTTTCTGGTGATAGCTGCTTCACTTTCTGTGAACACATATGTCTAGCACAGCTCAGCTTTCTCCTCAATTTCCCGCCCGTTGTGTAATATGGCAAACATGGAAAGAAGGAAGGGGGAAGGGGCTATGTGAAGACCACTAAAAGAACCACAGTTACAGGCAAACACCCTGTTACATGCAAAGAATGTGCTCATCCAGACTTAGTCCTGCTTAGATTACGAGATCCATTGTCATCAGATTTTATGTGACAGATTCTCATCTCTCTAAGCCTGGTCGATATATTCCCATCTGGATTCAGTTTACTAGATGATGAGAAAAATGGAGAAAGATGAGATAGCAAAATTGAATAATGTCCTTTGGCTGAGTGAAAATAGGATGATATTATTGTCAATCAGAAAAAAAGGGTTTTTAAACGTAATAATCACCATTATTAAAGGAGGGAGGCAAATTGTCATGAGAAATGTGTGCTCTCCAATCTGGAAGTATCAGGCATTTCCAGCATATGATGTGTTATATTCTCTAATCCATGGATGCTCAAGAACTGCCTTCAACAAGTAGCCTCACGGTGCCTGAGACATTTTCTCTTTTTCTGCTGAGTCAGACTCTAACTCTTGTTTCTGCAGAAGATTTTGACATATAGAATGGTACGATCTAATTGAGCCTGAGTTTTCTGTCAGTACAGTCAAAAGATTGTACTTGTCACTGGACAAAATGAATATCCTTCAGGATTCCATTGTTGCTTCTCTTTAATTTGGATAAAGCTATACATTATTGCAATGTCGCACTACTACATGTATAATTGAGTATAATCAGAACTAATACAATATTGAAGTTGTTTTCCTGTGAACAGTTTTCTCAGATGTTAAAAATTTACATCTAGAATATAGCTGCTTCTGATTCTGTATCTTAAATAAATAAAAGCTACAAGCAGTTTAAATTTATAATCTCTTGCAGATAGCCTGCATGCAGCTCATCAATGCCCTAGTTACATCTCCTGATGATTTGGACTTCAGGCTTCACATTAGAAATGAATTTATGCGCTGTGGACTGAAAGAGCAATTGCCAGTAAGTGTTCTTTAGTATGTATGTGAATTAATATTTAAATTATAAGATTTACCCAAGTTGGAAGTTGTGTAAAGTCCCTCATGGAATAATTTATTAAGACAGGGAGAAAGGTTGTATACAATTTCATTTGCAATAGGGTAGCTTAAAATGAATAAAGATAGCACCAACACCACTACTTTTATTTTATGTAATGTATTCGAAGCTTGCTTAGTTTGTGAATAATTAATAGGGAACTTTCAAAGTATGTACCATGGAGTGTTAAAAACTGGATTCTGTTCCAAATAACTCATTTTAGTAGCAGTTATTAATTAAGTACTGTTTTTTTCTTTTTCCACTGCAGCAATTGAAATGCATAAACAACGATGCTTTGGATATCCAACTCAGAGTATTCAGTGAACATAAGGAAGAAGATATGATTGAATTTTCACATCGTTTGGGAGATATCAGATCAGAATTAGAATATCCTTTCAAAATACAACATAAATTACAACATTCACATGTATCTCTAGCAGACAAGAGTTCTTTTCCCCACCCTAGACATTCCACAGATATATAAATCTCACTTACTTAGTTTCCAACAAACCCCTCAACCTCTGAGGATGCTTGTCATAGATGTCGGTGAAACATCCGGAGAGAATGCTTCTGGAACATAGCCATCCAGCCCGGAAAACTCACATCAACCTACAACAAAAAGGTTTAGACCAGGTTTCTCAACAAGCATCTTAGGTATGTAACATGGAAAAGTATCACAGCTCTTCCAGCAAGTTCTTATTCTCCTGTGGTTAAAATGGTGTATGGTAAGTGTGGTGTGCTTATTTTTCCTAACAGCTAGGAAGAGGTGTTTTAGGCTAAGAGAATGGAGCAGTTATTTTTGACTGAAATTCAGATTTTACTTTGCAAGAGTAAAACGCTTGTATGACCTAGAATTATAATTTATTGCATAATCCTTGATTTGATCACTGAAGCAAATGATGTTTACAATGTGCTCTGGAACACAGTTAAGAACACAAGTGCAGAAGGTTCTTTTCTCTCTATACTTCAACATCTCTTGCTGATTCGAAATGACCATTGTATACGGTAAGGATTTTTTTCAACAGTTCTTACATAGGTATTGACAACAAATGTTTACATGATATGAATCTGCTTGGATATAACAACTACTAAATTTTCAATTATTATGGATAATGATCCTCAAGGAAAATATTTTAATTCCTCAATGTCACAGTGGTACAGAAGCTTGCCAAGGAAAGGCTATCTCTAACATGTCACAAAATAAAGACAAACATCTCAGACAACATAAATAATGTTGTCATTTTTGTTTATATATTCATGTTATCTCATTATTGAATCATTTTTATTTTATTTTGTTGCATTTAAAATGCTGTTTTGTCCATTGTTTGCTTGGTAATATAGACTATCCTTATTGATTTCCATTTTATAGTTTAAACTTTTAGTCATGGTTTTTTCTCTCCACTTAATATATTGTTTGTGTGTTTTAGGAATAGAGATATAATAAATGAGAACCCAATTACCAGAGAATGTCTTGTAAAGCCTAACTGTGTTCCTATTTACTATGTCTCTGCTCCTAAAACAACTAATAGCCAGTTCATACACGAGGTGAAACTCCATCAAGTAAACAAGTGTTAATATGGTTGGTGTATTGAATAAAAAATAATTTTTTAAAGGGGACTTTTTAAACTCCTTCTCTATCCACCTGTTGTTTTCAGTGGAAGAAGTTGCTATTTTTGAAGTGCTTTCTTCTGGCAAACATAAGGCATACAATTTAAAAGAGCAACTATATTGGCAGGATGAAGCCTGTTTCAACACATAATAATAATTTTTAGACCGCCCTCTCTCCCCGAAGGGACTCAGGGCGGTTTACACACACACACACACACACACACAAAGACAAGCATTCAGTGACCCAGGGGAGTACAAATGTATCAAAATAATACACAATAAAGCACAGTAATAACAGCTTATGACGAAAAATTATGCATTGTGATGAAAATAAAACAAAATCCAATAAGACACAGTTAACTAAAACATAAGTAAACATTACAACAAATACTCTAAAAGCAATTTAAAATACAGTTACATGAAAAATGGCTGGTGCCAGTGTTCATTTAAAATGTATCGTGGCAGTCATGTAGTGGGACTACCTAGCATTCCAAGTAGTTAAAAAATCATGCTCCTCCTCTCCATACACTAAAGTGCATAGGTGCATTTTTAGGAATTTCTTAAAGGAGAGAAGGGTAGGGCCTGTTATTATTTCTTTAGGGAAGGAGTTCCAGAGACGGGGAGCGTTCACGGAGAAGGACCCCTCTTTTGTTCCCACCAACCAAGCTTGTGACAGGTGGGACCGAGAGGAAGGCCTCCTCCGTTGACCACAGTGCACGGTGTCAGCAGTTTTAATTCTTCAAGATTCATCTTTTCTGTAATAAGGGTGTTGGTTTAAATATTCTTTACTTAGTGTACTTGCAGGATGAAACTTTTGTACCTATCTTTCTTATCCAATTATTCTGTTTTTAACATACCCATTTTCTCTTCTTTCACATGTACAGATCTCTGTATTTCAAATTAATTGAAGAATGCATTTCACAAATAGTCTTGCACCGAAGTGGAATAGACCCAGATTTTAGTTATCGTAAAAGATTGGATATAGACTTTAGTCATGTATTGGGTAAGTCTTTTAATATTACTGGTTCATACAAAAAATAGAAGAGAGTATATTTAACAAATCAGAAGTGGCGTTCCACATTTCCAAAGAAATCGGGTATGGAACCGAGAGTACTACCTCTTCCTGTAATTGAAAGTTGGAGGCTGTTCTATGAGTATACAAAACTAACCCTACCTTTTCCATTTGAGTGTA
The DNA here is from genome assembly GCF_037176765.1 of Anolis sagrei. Classification (NCBI taxonomy): domain Eukaryota; kingdom Metazoa; phylum Chordata; class Lepidosauria; order Squamata; family Anolidae; genus Anolis; species Anolis sagrei. The sequence continues at coordinate 136,748,743 of NC_090023.1, forward strand.
TATTTGACAGCAAGTCATAGTGAATCCCTGATTAATGTGCCGCATAGTGCATTTGTCTGTATGCTCTTTTTTACATTCACAAGTTATATATGTACATTTAAAACATCGTGGGGCATATCTTAACTCCTCCCAATAAAGATATTGATTGTTTGATTGAATGTATATCCTACCTTTCTCCCAAAGTGGGATACAATACATATGTATGAAACATTTCTGATATTTATGAGTCCAAGCCAGCATCTATATCTTAACTACCATATCTTGATGGTGATCCTGAAATCCATGCCTTTTAAAAAAATCAGCCAGTTTACAGATATTGGTAGTCATCCAACAACATATTTTCCATCCATTTTCAGTTGGTTCTTTTGAAAAAAAAAATAGTCATATGGGAAATTGATTCTTTTGAAAGACTGCTCAGATGTTGAATTTTTAAAAGTTTTTGAACTAACTTTATTTTCCACTAGATGTCTGCATTGAGCAAAAGAAAATAGAAGAGCTTGAAGACAGAGCATCAGAATTCTCAAAAAAGGTTAGTAGTTCAAGGATATTTTTATGTAAATATTTGTATTTTATAACAACGATGTTCAGTCTGCTCTGTCATAAATGTATCGTACAATTTTTAAAGGCCAGAGTAGACATTATACACAAAATCAGTGAGAGGTTACAATGTTTTACTTTTAATTTACAAAAGGCCAAAGTATACATCATAGATAAAATCAATGAGAGGTTACAGTGTTTTACTTTTAATTTACAAAAACAAAACAAAAAACGTGAGAGCCCCGCACTGAATTATTTTAATCTCCTATTTTGTACATTTTCTGTTGAAAATCCTTTCCTAGCCTTTCACTATTACCTTGACTAGACAAATAGATAGATATTTGTATCATGTTTGCTTTCGTTCTCCTCAGCAGGACGACTTGCCCTAGTTTTGCTTCAGAATGTGACAGGAAAGATTGAGTAAAATTGGTGACAATTTTCTTTCACTATTATTTATGCAGTTATGGAATTTACAGCTGATCTGAAACCAAATGGCAGAAAGTCAAATCTCAGATATTGCAGATTATGCCCCATTTCCCCAATTACTATTGTGTGCTTGAGCATTTTTTCAAAAACAACCTTCCCTATTTGCTTTCTTGCTCTTATCTGAGACTACTGTTATGTGTGAATGCCAACTGCAGAAATGACATCATGTTTGGGCTGATCTGAGGTCTGGCAGATTCCAAATTCCCAAGATTTTGTATTATTTCTCAAAAGCAGCACCTAGAGATGAAGCAACATGGATTGTATTTCAGTCTGATCACTGGAATACTACGTTAAATTTGACAAGGTCCTTTCTTCATAGTATGTAGCTGTTAGACATAGGAATCAAGGTCAGTGAAGCAATCCTAACCTCTTTGGCCATTTTTGAGAAATATTAGGATGAGATGGAGATAGGCTGGAGGAGCCCCAACTATGCCCATTAAAAGAAACTCAATTCATAGCTGTACTGCAAGAGTGAACCCCCAAATGAGCATTTAGGAGGCAGGTCTTCATTGGATGCCCTGGTTAAAAAGACTCCAGACCATTCCCTTACACCAGTCTGATGCTGGCAACTGATTTCACCAAAGGATAGGATTTAAAAAAAATTGAGGTTAGGAGAATACAGTAGAAGTAATGATTAATTTGTCACTTTGTACCCCCATCCAACATAGGCATGCACTGTAAATGTATCAGGCTAATATAATATGTGAAACAAAGCATCAAGGAGTTTTGCTGGCATTTTTGAAAGAATGAGTACATTGATAAACGTTACTTTCATGTTTATATTCTAGTTTGAAAATGAATTCTTAGCTCATCAAGAGACAAAGGCGCAGCTTCAGAAAACTGAGGAAAAAATTAGTCATCTTGATGCAGAACAAAGAGTTCATAAACACAAGGTAAAGTAGCTCATCTGTAGAAGGTTGTTTATGCAATCAAAGTTATAAACAGGCTTCAGTGTCATGTTAAAACTGGATAGTATAAAAATACTTTTGTTTTTTATGATTTTGCATTTATTTATTTATTTATTTATTAATTGTCAAAATTCATCTGCTTTGTGTGAGCAGACTTGTGCCAAACAGGGCAGGCATATTCAGCAGTTGAATAAGACAAGGCCAGGGTTGATGTTCTTATTAATTTTGGGTTTGCACCCCATGTGCTGCCAGTAAGTTTCCGCAGGGTGTTATTGCGTGCAGCTACTTTGTGCTTGGTGTTCCTACGTGTTTCCTAAATGTTAGTGTTCAGTCTAAAGTGACATCAAGATATTTAGAATTGGAATAGTGTTCAAGCTCTCAGCCTTCCCAGGTATCTTTTAATTTCCTGTTGGCTTCACGGTAACGTAGCTGGAAAGCACACACTTGTGTCCTGGCAGGGTTAGGCTTCAGGTGGTTAGAAGCCTAACCCTGGAAAAATCTTTCAGGGCATTACTAAGTTGGTTTTTGACTGTTTCAAAGTTGTTTGCTTGTTTTATTAGGTCTATATTATATTTTGCATATTATACATTTATCTATCTCTGTCATCTAAGTATTTTAATTCTGCATTCAGGACAAGATACGATAAATCCAATTGTTAGTCTCAACTATGAAGAGGTTGTATTCAATCGGTGGGATTGTTCCAGCTGACACCTTCAGATTTAGATGCATAATGCAATAAAAATGACATATCAGTGAAGTAACATGGTGCTGGTTTTCCCCCTGAAGCTTTGTGGTGGCAATGGGATTTTTAAGTGAAGGTTATTTCTCTGGTGAATATAGGCAGTTGTTGAAAATATTAATATAGAATGTGCATGTGTGGTTGAGCACTGAGGTGAAATATGGGTTCGAATATCTATTCTGCAATATGCTGCAACACATTTAGTTTATAACTCTCTTTCCAAACAGTTGGGAATGTCCCACATCTCTCAAAGGAATTATGAGGCTCCCTCAGCAGCACACATGGCTCAGCTGAACTCAATAATGATCTAGTATAATAATATGGAAAAATATGGCCATCTACTAGGCAGTCGGGTAGATGGGAGGGAGATGCTTCTGGTCCTTACTGCCAATGGTCTGCATGTCCTTTGCAAAGAAAAGTGGGCTCTCTTTCTTTACAGACTACTTGATCAGATGGGCTTTCAGCAGACAGAGTAATCTGATCCTCCTCTCCTGACCCATTTAGGTGCCTAGAGAGAATTCCATATACTTCCAAGCAATTTACTAGCAGCCAAACAAGTAGTTAAATGGAGAACTAGTTCAGATAATGTCACACATGAGGATAATGTAAAAAAAGAATAAGTGCTTATCAGTAGTCCTAGCTTGCATGAATTTAACTTTTCCTCTTATAAAGCCATCCATGTTGTTAACTGGGGCATCACACAGGGAGCATACAACTCTTCTGTGCAGCGACTCCACTGGCTGCCTATTATCTATCAGACATGAGTCAAAGTGCTGGCTTTAGCCTATAAAGCTCTGGTCCAACTTACCTGTCCGAACGTATTTCTCTATGAACCAGTTTGTAGATTAAGATCTTCCGTGGACCTCCTGCTCTGAGCCCCACCGGCCTCACAGGTGCAGCTAGTGGGGACGAGGGACAGGGCCTTCTCGGTGGTAGTCCCACAGCTGTCGAACTCCCTCCCAAGTGAGATCAGGTCAGCCCCCTTCCTCCTGACCTTTAGGAGACAGCTAAAGACCTGGCTTTGGAACCAAGCATTCGTCCCATCATTTGAATATTTAAAGTGAAAGTTGAAAGTGTAGTGACCCAAAACTGTTTATGGGCAACAGCTATGTCTTTGTGTGATATGTGATGTTATTTTATATGATGTGTTTAATAATGTTTAATGTTTTATCAGGGGAGGATCAATTTTGATGTTTTATACTGTTTTTTATCGATGGCATTGAATTGTTGCCAACACTGTGAAATGCCTTGAGTCCCCTTCAGGGTTGAGAAGAGCAGTATACAAATACCGCAAATAAATAAATAAATAAATAAATAAAACAAGCATTGCTACATCTTATGGCACTGAATTTCACTGTTTTTCATGATGCACTATGTGAATAAGTACATGTTTGTTTTTCTCTGCATTTGGAACAAGCCAGATTTGGATGGGGGAGGCACTTCCACTCGGCCTTGCTCATAGTTTCCCAGAAACATTCTGCTGGCCACAGAAGGAAAATACTGGGCCAGGTGAATCTATTTAAGCAATGCTCTTCAGTTCTTATGACTGTGAGCAGCAAATAACATGGATGTCATTTGAGAAAGTTAACAGCCATAGGAGCAACAGCATTGCGATATAGATATCCGATCCATTAGGCTTTATTGGTAATTGCCAACTTGGAAGCAAGTTGTTAGGCATTGCAGTTGAGATTCAGACTCTTGGATGAGCTGTAACATTACACATTTGTGGAAAAGACAACCACATTGTAAACTGTTAAGCTGATTACCTTATAAAAAAACTGAATAAGATGATTGTCTTCATGGACATCATATTTTACATTCCTGTATTGAATTCATAGCCAAGAGTGGTTTTGTGTGATATAATAGCTGGCATTTCAGCTTTGATGTGAGACATACATTGACTCTACAACATTTCATTCGTAACTTTGAATTTTCCCTTTTCAGGATGGTTCAGTAACTAATGGAACATCTTTGGAAAGCTCCACACATCTCCCACAAGTTGATGCAACCCCCGATTTATTGGCACCTTTCACTGGGGCTGTGCCACCTCCACCCCCACCTCCTCCTCCACCTCCGTTACCAGCTTCCTTTACTAATGGTTCAGGAAATCCTCCTCTTGGTGTCCCTCCTCCACCACCACTACCACCATTGTCTGGGGCACAACACTCTCCTACTTCTCGTGTGCTGCCTTTTGGATTGAAGCCCAAAAAGGAGTTTAAACCCGAGGTCACTATGAAAAGACTCAACTGGTCAAAGGTAAAAGAAGAATTGAAGTGATTCTAGGAATGGATTCTAAGGCACTATTTAGTGAAGGTTGCACTAAATACCTAAGGGCACCAGATCTCATCTGGTTTTGGGAGCAAAGCAAGGTCAGCTCTGATTAATGCTTGGGTGAGAGACCAATGAATCCCAGGTGCTCTGGGTTATATTTCAGAAGAAAGAACTAGCAAAATCAGTCAAGAAAACCCTATGAAATATAATGGGGTTTCCATAAGTTGACAAGCAATTTGAAATCGTAGGTGCATGCACACAACTAGCCAAGTTTAATGTAAGCAATGTGCATGAAGAATACCCCCCCTTAAAAGGAAAAGTATTGTCTTTATTGTTGCTGCTACCTGTTCAGCTGTAAATTCAGCAGTAGTGATGGGCCTTTCTGGTGGCAGGTAAAGAAAATCTTGTGATAGATTCACCCTAGGATTCTCAAAAATGACTTGAAAATACCCAATAAGAACAATAAAAAACCACAGTTTCATGATCTGCTGCAAATGAGTTACCAGGTGTATTTATTTGTAAGAGAAAACACTGTCAAAATATTTGCATTAGCCTTTATATGGTTTATTTGCTCCCTGCTTTAAAGTGTTATTCAAAGTGGTGGTCCATGGGCAGGTAGCTATTGGCTGTTGGTCCCTGGCTAGTTTCCAGAAAAGAAAGAACCAATTGCAGCCAGTAAACTCAAATATGGTAAGGATTCCTGGTGCATGGAGAGGAAAAATCGCCTCTCCTCAACATCAAGTAGCTTGACATGGACTGCTATAAAGGATATAAAAATATTTTTTAAAGAAAAAAATACACTTTATAATCCTAAGTTATTGAAGAACAAAGAGGAAGGTTAGGTACAGAATTATTTCAAGGAAGAGCTCTTTTTTGGTCTCCAGGTTCTAGAATCTCCAGCTAGGAAGACCACTAGGAATTATGATGAAAAATAGTTGAATTGTCCAAAATAGTGATATGTCTAAAGTTTGGGGAAGAGCAGAGCCTTTATAATACAGAACCAGTATGTTCTGTTTTCTTTCTAGAGCATAGTTCACTCCCTCCCACTCATGCTCTCATTGGTGCTTGGAAACCCTTTGTAATTCCTTTGTAATTCCAGCTACCATATTTGGTAAGCTCAGTATAACCAGTAAGAATTCCCTTATACCAATGGTCCTCAACTTGTGGGTCCCCAGGTGTTTTGACCTACAACTCCCAGAAATCCCAGCCAGTTTACCAGCTGTTAGGATTTCTGGGAGTTGAAGGCAAAAACATCGGCAGATCCACAGGTTGGTTCTCCTTTAGAGAACCAACGATTATAGCAGAGCTGTGGATACTGCAGCTTTCAAAATACTATTCGTCATTTGCCTGTTCGTTGCAGCCCAATGACATCTAGAAGGCTACATATACCCTAGCCCTAGGTTATGTATTACTTTTGAACCACAATAAAGTCTAAGCCATTATTAAGAATGGATATTCTTTCCTGTATTATGTACGGAACATTTATATTAGTAACTCTAGAGGTAAGAAGTATGATGTATTCATAAACATGATTATTATTTAGGCCTATAGGACATTCATCAATCAATAGCAAACCATCTAAGGAAACATAAATAAATAAAACCAGACATTATTATTTATTTACAGATTAGACCACAAGAAATGAATGAAAACTGTTTCTGGATATTGGCAAATGACAGCAAATACGAGAATCCTGATCTCCTGTTCAAACTGGAGCATACATTTTCTTGTCAAAAATATGGTAGGTATCAAATTAAAATGTCACTGTATTAGAAAACTAGCCAAAGCAGTATTCTAGCACTATTTTCTGACCATTTTCTAAGCCAAACACTAGAATCACCGCAAGAGGGCCAAAAGGCTGTCATTGTCTGTGATGCTGAGTGGTTCTAAGAGGTCCAGCAGAACTATTGCACCACTCCCTTTTCAGTTCTTTGGATAGATAAAGCTAACATGATTTTTGTCTCTGGGTTATAAATGTCATTTCCTGACTGGTTCTATCATATAAACATGGGACAAGTTTATTTAACTGCAAAAATTTTGTTTTTGCGTGACAGCCTACAGCATTTTGCTATAGGTTTTCAATGAATATCTCACAGAGTCTCAATTCAACGAAGTTTGTGGCAGCCACAAAAACAAAGTTTCAGGAGTATAACAACTACTTTCAAGTAAATATTGCACAATTAAATGGGTAATAACACTTTCAAACCAGGAACAGATTTTTGTTCCAAATTTTGTTACATAATGTAATTCAATCACCAGTCCCATATACTGTCCCAAACCCAAATTGAATTGGGTCTAGATAATCAACCATTACAAGGTCATTATGGTTTCAATCATCACGACCAGTAATGATACACAGTAATATTCCTTCATTTGTGGGGAGAGGTTTCTGACTGGGCTGCAGTTACCTCAAACCATGGATATGACTAACTACTATTAAATAACATGACGTCTGGGAAAGTGCACATCTACTTTCTGTTGGCGGAACTAGAGAGTACCTAGAGCATATCCTCTAGATCAGGGGTCCCCAAACTAAGGCCTGGGGGCCAGATACATTTACCTGGCCCTCATTCAGGGTCAACCTAAGTCTGAAACAACTTGAAAGCACACAACAACAACAACAATCCTATCTCATCAGCCAAAAGCAGGCCCATACTTCCCATTGAAATACTAATAAGTTTATATTTGTTAAAGTTGTTTTTCATTTTAATTATTGTATTTTTAAGTGGGGGGGGGGGGTTGCACTAAAAATTAGATACGTGCAGTATCCACAGGAATTTATTCATTGTTTTTTTCAAATTATAATCTGGCCCTCCAACAGTTTGAGTGACTGTGACCTGGCCTCTGTTTGAAAAGTTTGAGGACCCCTGCTCTAGAGCAGTCCTTCTCAAACTTTGCTCCTCCAGGTGTTTTGGACTTTAGCTCCCAGAAATCCCAGCCAGCTTAACTGAAGTCCAAAACATCTGGAGAAGCAAAGTTTGAGAACCACTGCTCTAGAAATTTGCAAGGTTGTCCAACACAACTCTGTGGTAACCTCTGGGGGGAAGTATACCATATAATCTTTCTAGAAGACCTGTTGATTTCCTAGAAAGACTGAAAATATGGGTTGTGTTATGGGAGTTGTAGTTAAGAATGCCCTACTGGCTTTACTTCAAATAGTAATATCTACATCTGGGAAAATGTTGCAGAATGCTCATTAGACCTATTCAACCTGTTGTCCCCCAGATGTTGAGCATACAACTCCCAGATTGTTCAATAGTCAGGAACTTTGGGAGCCGAAGTCCAAAATATTTCGAGGGCTGCATGTTGAAGAGGCCTGTTGTAGACTCTTAGTGGCAAAAAGTACAGTACATATCATTACTGAAGAAAAAAAGCTTCAGAAAGAGGGAAAAAATAATGAAGCTGTTAATGTGAGGTATTAATGAATGTTATGTTGTAATTATTCATTTCCTTCCAAGTCATACGTTGATTTGTGGCCGATGTTCTGCCAAATGAAAACAATTATTTTTGTTTTCATTTGGATATGGTTAATTGGCACATATACAATTATTATACTTAAGAATGGTATAAGGTCCTTGGTATACTTTAGTTAGTAAAATACAGAGTGGTAAATTGCAAACTTTTATTTACCTGCAGTGAAAAGTTGTCTGGATCTCAAAACCACAAGGTGGACATTTCACCAGTTCACCCTTGTTTGGTTTATTTGCTTACTGACTTACTGCTGATTCTCTGAACAAGACAAAGAACTAAGCATGTATGCATTTCTGTATGGTAATTACAAAGCCTACCTTAATAAGTCATAGCTATATCACTAATTAGTGGATCACATTTCTTGATGCAAGCATACTTGACAGGCCACATAAGTCCATCCCATAATTCCTTAAATAATTTCTGCTTGATTTACATGTTAATCTCATATCTGAAGGTGTGGGTTTCACTAAGGTATGGAGCAAAAAAAATGTACAAAAGTTCAGAATCATCAGCCTTGGTTTGCCAGCTCCCTGTTCAGTCCTTTACTTTTCCATCCCTATCAGACCAAGCATAACTAGACATAGAAGACATCTTCTACAGGCAGTCTCTAACTTACAAGCAATGCATAGTTAAGAACGGGGGTAAGACAACAGGAAGTGAGGTCAATCTCCCTCCTCACCTTCAAAAATCAATTCAAGACTTACTTTTGCTCACTAGCATACAGAGTGGAGGAGGATTAGACAATGGGAGATCATTACAGGACTATTATCGTATCCAGGCTCTGCTAGTCCATGTTAGCCCAGTTACCATAACTGGTCATACAATCAACCCACGTAATTTTGTGAACTTTAGTTGGCTTCTGTAAATCAATGTGCATGTTTTATGTTCAGATTTTATGTCATTATATAATTTTTGTTTGATTACATTTGGTTTAATTTATTTATTTTAGTTTATAATGTTGTTTTCATATGTGGGGGTTTTCTGGGATTATTATGTCGGTATTTATTTGTTCTATGGAGGCATTGGATGTTTGCCTTTATATGTTGGAACCCACCCTATTATTATTGTTGTTGTTGTTATTATTATTATTTGGTAAATCTATCCCTAGGCAGGCAAATTTACTCCTGAAAGAGTTATCGTGGAGAAAAGGGGTCTCCACTGAAGCTTTCTCTCATATCCTTGTTTTCACAACAAGCCAAATTTTTCCAAATCCAGTTATCACTAGGATAGAAAGCGTGGGGGAAATCTTCTGAACAAAGTTACAGACATCAAAACAAAAACCACAGGGGGGTGTTAACCCTTCCCTATGATATCCAAAAGACAGACAGATAGATAGATACTTGGAGTTACACTTACAAAATCTACCTGTTCTGACTTACATACACATTCAATTACAGAACAAAACTACAGAATCGTATCCTGTTTAAAACTTGGGAACTGCCTGTATTTGAGGCATGAGAGAGAAGGTGTCAGTGCATAAGCTAACACTCTTGACTAGGAACACAAATTCTAGTTTACCTCCCAGTTCATCCTTATTTGGTTTATTTGCTTATTGAGTTACTGCCTTTTTTGTAAACTTACAATGCATTGATGACACAAAGTTTTATTTTTTTTAATAGTATTGTCTAGGGTTAATAACAGTAGTTCTACTTGCTGAAGAGTTCGTTCTTTTTTTAAAAAAAATCTTATCACTGCCTCCTTTGTAAGTAAGTGGAAATAGTAATCTTCTTCAAAGAGGCATTAATAACATGCTTACATATGACAAGAGCCCTGTCTGATGAACTGGGTTATTTAAACAATGCTCAAGAATTATAGATTGAAAAGGACCCCTAACAAAACAAATAGTTGTCAACTCACTTTGACTTGCCCAGCATTTGAATTCCAATTCAAGACTGATCTGAGCAAGTTTTTTATTTGCAAAGAATGGAGATTTATGTCTGCTTATATTTATGTGCACATCCAATTTTCACAAACATTTTAAAAACACTGCACATCTGTATAAAATTACTGCAGTAATATAAATCAAAATAACACGACTTCAAATTCAAATAAATTTTCGAAATGTTAGGTAATAATGATAGAGCTGGGTGTCATCTACACATCAGTGGCATATTTCAAACCGTCTTTAATGGGAATAATATTTACAGAAATATATAACCATGAACTTAAAATTCTAAATCTTCTTGACAACGCACAGCATTCTTTAAGCATGTTTTAAAGCATCAATTACTGTGGGAAAAAGTATTGCTTTTGGAGTTAGATGTATCAATCCAAACCACAAATAAAATAGAATAGTTTCAAGGGTAAATATCCGTTTTTATTGAAAATCGGACCCCAAAATTATTCTTCGTGTCCTCTGCGAAATCCACACCTATGGGTTTTCCCTCGCGCATGCGCAGAAATCCGGAACATTCTAAAGTTTAATGAATAAAAAATGATTATTCTAAGCTCCGCCCACCTCCCCGCCCCCTCGGTATATATGCCGTCGCATGTGGCTGAGAGGTAGTTCCTTTTTCCGCGCTAATCAGACAGCATCTCGGAACGTTCTCTCTCTGTATACTACTGCTTTTGACCAAGGACTGCCTTCTGACCCGTCTTCTCCATTCCTGACTTGGACCGGCTGACTACTCTTATTGCAGGCTAGCATGTCTTCTCCTTATTTCAAAAACTGCTCGGCCTGCGGGGCTACTCTGCCCGAGGCCGATAAACACTCCAAATGTTTACTTTGTCTTGGGGAGGCCCACAATCCCCAATCATGTGAGATATGTCTGAGCTTTACAACTAGAGCCCGCAAGGGCAGAGATTCAAGATTAAAAGCTTTACTTTATGAGCGTGCCCTGGCTCCCCAGGCTCCTCCAGCCCCCTCCCATTCCTCCCCAGCCCAAGAGCCCCCTCAGCCTCCCTCTCCATGTGTTGGAGATAGGCGAGATTCGGGCCAGGCGAATGCTTCCTCAACGGAGCCGCCAAGAAAAAAGTCCAAGCCCTCAAAGCAAACCACGAGGGTGACGAAAGCGAAAGAAAAAAATTCAAAACAAAAAAAGGGACGGCAACTCACTGGTGAACAGCCCTTGAGTCCCCCTATACTGGAACCGATGACTCACCTCTCCGGTTCCGCCCTCCAGCTCCAAGATCCTCTCCCGACCATGCTCCATATGAAAGACCCTTCCTATCTTCCCCCTTTGGAGCTCCTGGATCCGCAACGGGATCTGCAGGCTCAGGCCTCGACGGAGCTTTCCCCTCCGCCCCATAATAAATGTCATAAAAATAATAGAGTAAAATAATGTAAATGTAATAATAATAAAAATAATAATAATAAATGGAGTAAAATGTAATAACAACAACAACAACAACAACATCAGAGTAAAATAATAAATAACCTTGACTCAAGTATAACCCGAGGGGGGCTTTTTCAGCCAAAAAGAAGGGTTGAAAAGCTCAGCTTATACTTGAGTATATAGGGTAAATCTAAAACAGTAGTATCACAAAGCTTATGAAATGCTTCTTCAATGTTGACGAAAGTTTCACATGTTTATTTTTGTATGGATATAAATTAGACATCCGAAATGTCTAATATTTGGAGGGATGTTTTAATATTGTTTTATTCTGACGCATTGCATTGTACTTGCCCCTGACAGCAAAAAAAGATGAAGGCCTTGAAGAAAAGAAACCTGTTAAAAAACGAATCAAAGAACTCAAAATTCTGGACCCAAAGACTGCCCAAAACCTGTGTAAGTAAATGTTTTATTTTATTGAAAACATTTGAGTAGATTTGATTTTTTTAAAATGTTTTACTTTTTAATTTAGATTCTCTGTTTCAGATATCAGAGTGCTACTTTTAGAACTGCAGTGCAAAGTCATTTTATGACACAACAGCAAACTATCTCAATAGTTTAAGGTTATGTAACACTGAGAAAACTCTGTATGTAGCTGAAAGGGCGTTGAGATTTATAAAACCAGAGTAAAACAATTAAAATAAATAGAAATATCTGTCATCTCCCCAACACAGCCAGTTTTGTTTATGTTAATTCAGTCTTTAAATCTTCCATAAATAGACAGCTATTCTTTGAGATTTATTTTTTATTATTGTAATTTTGATGTCACTCTGTTGTATTGACATCTTTACCTGATTGTCCTTCTCAAACCTTGATCCTTCTTACTGCCCCTTTTTGAACTAGACTTTTTTTGTACTTTGATATGTCTTTACGTCTGTAATAGATGTCCGGTATCACTGTCTCCTTTTACAGCATCCTTAGATGGTTGCCCCGATAGGCTTCTTCTATTTTTGACTCACATGTCTCTTCAGAAGAGAGAATATTAAACGGAGAAGATGATGTGAACCTCTGGAGTACATTAGTAGTTTAAAATCTCTTCTGAACATCATACAGGCAAGATGCAGTATGAACCTTCTTGCCTCTTCCACAGCATCTAGTTCATTAGAATAGAATAGATTAGAATACAATTATTGTCATTGTCATTGTACTACTGCACAACAAAATTAAATGCCCTCCCCAGCACACACCACAAAACAGCACACCCATCCCTCCACAACCCAACCACCACAGCACAGCCCCCAATAACACATCAGTGCAAAACCACAGAGTTCAATGTAGCCCAATTCTCTCACACCAGAAGTGACTTGCAGTTTCTCAAGTCGCTCCTGACACGACAAAAAAAAAGTGGCCAAACCATGCACAGATGCAGTAGTTTAAAACACTCTCTATAGCACAGCGATAGAAAGTCCCCTACTCCTTTTTATTGTCTTTTAAAAAGCTTTTGGATCTCATGTAGGTTGGTAATGTTTCACAAATTTCAAGTGGATTGGCAAATCATGTCTTAGCAACCCCAGTTTTACTCAGGGAGCACTACAGCTGGGTAGATAAGTTGAGAAAAGCAATAGTATTTAGCATTTCTTTAAACTGGTACAGTACTGTTGATAGTGTATGTGTGCTTCCCTCCCCCACCCTTAGCTATCTTCCTAGGATCTTTTCGGGTGCCTTATGAACAAATAAAAACAATGATTCTGGAAATAGATGAAGATCAACTGTCGGAATCCATGGTTCAGGTATGGCAAATTGACAAGATATTTTATTAGTAGATGTCAATGAATTTTCCTTGTTTATTCTGTTAACTTGCCTGCAAAGTAATTTAGAAGTAAATATAGCAACCTTTCATTTACAGAGCAATTTATCATTCATTAAAAGAACATGTAACATGATTGATAATTCTATATGTTGCTTAGTATTAATTCCTCCCTTAACAGCCACTTTCTAAATTTCCCTTTCCTATACAAAATGTACATGATTGTGATTGCTTTAACAAAACTTAAGGTACACTGGTCAGTTGTGTCTACTTGTAGCTTTACAATGTAACCCCTTGCTATGTTCCATGGCATAGCTAGACCTGTCAAATGAACAAGATCCATCAATCAGAGCCAGGTTCAAGAGTGAATGGTGGCTTCTCAACTCCAAGGATTCTTGCATCAAACCGATTATCTTGATCCATCACAGTCTGGTTTTAGGCCTGGTTGTGGAATGGAGACAGCTGTGGTTACCTTGGTAGATTACCTCCGCAGAGCGCTAGACAAGGGGAGTGTGTTAGTTATCTTGGACATCTTAGCAGCAGCCATGATGATCCATGCCTTAGTTACATCTAGATTGGATTATTGCAATGCACTCTACGTGGGGCTGCCTTTGAAGACAGCTTGGATAATGCCATTGGTGCAAAGATCAGCAGCCAGTCTACTAACTGGAGCTAGCTATAGGAAAAACACAATCCCCCTATTAAAGCAGCTCCATTGGCTGCCAATAAGTTTTTGGTCCCAAATCAAAATGCAGATTATCACTTACAAAGCCCTAAATGGCTCAGTCCTGCCTATCTTCGTGACTGCTCCTGCCACCCCCATGAACCGGCACGGGCTCTAAGATCTGCCGGCATGGTTCCTGGGGACCAGAGAGAGATCCTTCTTAGTGGTGCTCCCCCCCAGCTTTGGAACACTTTCCCCATGGAGATTGGACACCCCCCCCCCCCATTGTCCTTCCGTATGGATTTGAAAATGTGGCTTTTCAAACAAGCTTTTGAGAATGTTTAGGCATTTCTCTTACCAATGGGTTAACTTTCAACTTCATTATTTATTAGAATGGATTTGCAGTTTTATATCCCTGTTTTTCTATGATATGGTACTATGGTATCCTAAACAATTTTTGGAGTGAAATATTTGACTCTTGAATTAATTAAATAGCAGTTACCTCTTACCATAGTTGATTTTAGGTTTCAGATATTTAACCTTTGAATGAATAAAACATGATTTTGTTTAATTAATTTGGCAATCTCTAGGATACCTGATGAGTTTAGGTTGAATCCCTCTTCAGCTTGTGTTGATTGTACAAAATAAAACGTGACTGAAATATATGTTAATAGAAGGAAATAAGATGTCGAATTTCCTATCTTCTCCTGTTATGCAGAATTTAATAAATCATCTTCCTGAACAAAAGCAACTTGATGAATTGTCCAAACTGAAAAATGAATATAATAACTTGTCTGAACCAGAGCAATTTGCTATTGTGGTAAGTCACAATCCTCTTTTCGTGTTTACTGATATTTATGATTTCATAAAGATATTAGAGGCAAAGATGAAGTACTTTGGCCACATAATGAGAAGGCAGGAAAGCTTAGAAAAGACAATTATGCTGAGGAAAAAGGAAGGAAAAAGGAAGAGGGGCCGGCCAAGGGCAAGATGGATGGATGGCATCCTTCAAGTGACTGGATTGACCTTGAAGGAGCTGGGGGTGGTGATGGTGATGGCCGACAGGGAGCTCTGGCGTAGGCTGGTCCATGAGGTCACAAAGAGTCGGAAGCAACTGAACAAATGAACAACAAAATGATTTCATTATTTTAATAACAATTGAAAAAAAAATTTTTTTCTGGGTGATTTAAAAATATTACACAAGAGAGTCCAACATCTTTATCACAATGCACAGAGACAATAATTTAAAAAAACACCCAACTCTTAAATCATACTATGATTTAGGTATAAATTGGCTTGTATCCTTCCCATATATCCCAAATATTCAGATATTTTAGCAGTTTGCTAATGGGCATGCCATCTTTCTTGTCTTCTATTGTGGCTTCTCCTGCAATATCAGTGCACTATTGCTAGAGAAATCTGATGATGACATTATCAGGAGTGAGAGCCACCTTAGAACATTGTAAAAACCCAACAGAAGCATGCACTTATAAGATCCCGTCACATCTGTAGTAGCCACATCTGTAGTTGTGACACTTTTGTTAAAGGTGTCTTTGTCAAGGACCTGCATCAAATGTCTGAAACCCAGAGTAGTTGACATAGATTTTCAAGCATTAATGCTTTAACTTTGGCAAACCTCTACCTTAGGAAATACACCTTCAGAGTTAAGAGTCAGGGTGAAAACGGTATCCCATTAACCATCTGATGTGGAAATTGCGCCTCCTGGTGGAGAAACCCCATGATTTTCATTTCAGTATCAGCACAACAGATGAACAAGCTATTGATTTTGCTGTTTATTAGGACTTTTACAAATAGCATTAAAATTATTTCAAGTTCTACAACACAGATACTAGTTTCAGTGTTGTGAGTTGCCAGCAAGCCAGACGATCTCTTCCTTCTTCTTTACAAAATGCATGGCAAGCAAGACGAAGGGCATATGTCTCCTCAAGTTTTCCTAGATGAAGTATAACCACCCTCACCCCAATCTTCAAGGTGTTTTTGAAGACCTCAAGTTTTACTTACTTATTTATCATGCTGTGTCCTTATCCCCTTTTGTGACATACTATCTGAAACTATTCCTCAAAGGGAAATCATTCAACAGCAGCTCTACTACACACTAGTTCTCTTCATGCATAGCTGTCACAGCTTCTATTTGAACCATTTGACAGTATCTGACAAGTTGATATTCTAAGTAGTTGTTACATCATCCACCATTTCAGAACTGAGCATACTCTTCATTAAGGACCATCTATCTGTCTTTCGCTAAGGACAGAATTGTCATTCATGTGAAGTCAACCTTTATTCCAGTAGCAAAAAGTTTCTTTCAAAGGTCTCAAGAACTTGTACTATTTTTATTCTATTTTATTTTTGCTTTAAACCTTCACATCTCTCTATGAGGCCCTTCGATATGATGAACAGGTGTAGATAAAAGAAGGCACATATCTTGTGTACATAATTAATGATACCTTATTTATTTTTACTCATCTCACTGTGAAGGTATGTAGGAAGGCAGTTACGGTGGTTATGGTTTGAGTCCAGGTTATCTGAAGGATTGTATCTCTCTTTATGAACCATCTGGGGAAGGACTACCACCACCCACGCAAGCTCTTTTGGTGGGAACAAAGGAGAGTGTTGTAGATCAATGAGAGGCTGATGGTTTAACTGATGATTTAGGGAGGATTGTGAGCTTTCCTGTGTCACAAAATGATGGGCTCTCAAGTCTGGAAATTCAAGTCTGGGAAATGATGGTTGCGTCATTAAGAGAGATTAAGTGGGAAAGTTGTGAAGGAAATTCACAGGAAACTGAATGGTTTCATGGGTGTCTATTAGACAACAAGTTGTTTACCTTAAGGTCAATTCAGGCAATGCTGCGTTAGAGCAAGAAGCTAAGCTTGAGTTCTCTTGTTCCTGGTTCAAGTCAAGCTTTAATTTTGGATTTAATATATCCTGGAAGTTTTCTATGTTTCTGTTCATGTACTCCTGTTCAAGTTTACTAGTTATACCTTCTGGATTGTGGACTTATGCTGTATCTGTGATTTCTGGCTGTTCCTGGACTTTGTCACCACTGGAACTTTAGAAGACATTTGGATTATTGTCTGGTTATCACCTGTTGCTAAACTTTTTTGTATTATATATCTTCCTTTTTCATTCCTAATTTTATATGCTTTTTATATATTTTTACGATAAACTGTTGGTTTATATTCTTGGACTCTTGTGTGGTTAAATGGTCATAGGTGCTTCCAGACCTGGAGTGCAACAGAGAGGGCGTTTTGGCATAGCTAAAAGATACCATATGACAAGTTAAAAGTATGAATAAACTAGCAATTAAATTAAAACCAGTTAAAAATGGCAAACAAAACACAGACACTACTTCACTTTTGCAAGACCCAGTCCTTAAGAGTACTTAGTCTTCAACAACCTATAAAACAATAAAAAAGTTCTGCCTATGCAAAGATAAAAGAGGGTTGAGCTTCCCAATCTATGTTGAATCTAGGAATACACCCAAGCTGTGAACCTGTGTTGTTAGCAGAAGTGTACAGGCTCAATCCCTGTTCCCTAATCTGCCTTTTGACTGACCTGAATCACCTATCTTGTTTGAATTAAGTTTCAGTTTGTTTGCACTGATCTAGTTCATTACTAAGACAGCCTCTATTCTGTTTGGTGGTCCATAGAAAACAGAATCCTCTGCCTACAGAAGTTGGTCTTGCCTCTCTCAGTGTTTATTTTAAATAGACATCTTAGATGCACTTCCTTTTGGCATAGATATTTGCTGCTGCTGCTTATATTAACTCTGAAATCATTTCTAGCTTGGTTCTGAATTTGATTGCTTTGATTTTAATTCTGATTGCTTTATTTTAGTGTGTGTGTGTATTTGACACCTTGATTATTTTATAGAAACATTGCATAATGTGAACACATTCTGTCTGCAGCTTTTTATGATTGATTGTTTTTTAAAAAATGTTTTAAATGGTTTTTAATTTTAGATCATGATGGCTTAGTTGTGCTATACTTGTGACAGTTAGTAAAAATTGCTCTTGAAGAAAATGTTCAGTATGGAGGACAAGAACAAGACATTTGATCCATGCCATATCTGCCCTGTGGTGGGTAATGCACGGCTCACAGGCTGCATACAATCCCAAGCCTTTTGCAGAATGCCAAGCACAAAATAAATTAAAAGTTTTCTGATCTACAGCCAAAATTCAGCAGCAGACTGCCAAATGCATGCTGCAGTTGACTAACTTTATCAATTACACAGTGAAATTAACTTGTTAACTATCAAGAAACCATGGTTATGCAAGCATTTAAAAGTGCTTATCTAGTTAACTGACATAGAATTACCCACTTCTTCCTTGGGCCACACTTCTTTTGGACCAGTGGGCACATGCCTCTTTAGCAGTGGAAAAATCACCTTTGTCTTGGCAAAATGCCTACCAGTCAACAACATTGCCACAATTCCTTACCTTTAGTTAATCTAAGTAGGGTCCCATGAGAATAACAAGAGCCATAGTTTCCGATCTTTGATACCAGATAGTGTGATGATTAGCACAAAACATAGTCTGAAACTCTATTGAGAGTGAAATGGGACATGTTTGTTTGTGCTTCAAACCCCTGGAGACCATTAAATTGTTGCAAGGTGAATATATTAGATTCCATTAGGAAATACCACTTTACTTGAACATATTCAGTGTTCATTTAAAGTAAACTCAGATAATAAATGGTCTTTTGGGCTGCTTACAACCATCCAAAGGATTTCAAGTGGCTTGTGAAAAGGTAGAGAACAGAAAGTACTGATGCAGTGAGTGCTTCGTCCATGCATAATGTGTGCCTGGCATAACCTGGTGCCACCCCACTTAAACAGCCTTCCACTAGTCACTATTGTGCCGATCAGGTAACTAGGCAAGTGAGTTGCCACTGCCCACTCTCTCCTGTATGTCACGTGACCTGCATCAACGAGCCACTATCATTCTGTCTCTAGTCTGAGAGGGATGAGAGTTGTATCTTTTTTGCTGTGTTTTTGATTATTACTGTCATTGAACAGGGACAAAGTGAGGTGGACATACCTGCCAACGTAGCTGATGCCTGCTGTACAATGAGCAGCAACAGCTTCTCCCTCACTGTGCGGCCACTCACTAAGCTACATGTATGTTTGGCACTCTTTCAAGGTCAAACACTCAGTTCAATATTTCTTTGTATGTGAGCAGCTACTTACAAATATTTAAGTTTAGGGAGATGATTTTGTAAAATGGGTGATAAAAAGAAGTGGAAGATGAAATCAGAGTGTTAAATCTGGAGTGAACAAATAGATACCTCTTCGTTTACAATAGAGACAAAATATTGTGCCTTGTTTGCCAAGAAGTAATAGCCATTCCTAAGGAATATAATCTTCATTGTCATTTCAAATCAAAGCATCTTGACTTAACTGAATTAGACTCCAGTGAAAAATAATTTAAGTTAAAGGTTTTCACTTGACATTAAGTCTAGTCATGTCCAACTCTGGGGGGTGGTGCTCATCTCCATTTCTAAGCCAAAGAGCTGGCATTGTCCGTAGACACCTCCAAGGTCATGTGGCTGGCATGACTGCATGGAGCGCCATTACCTTCTCACCAAAGCAGTACCTATTGATCTCACATTTGCATGTTTTTGAACTGCTAGGTTGGCAGAAGCAGGGGCTAACAGCGGGAGCTCACCCTGCTCCCCTGTTTCGAACCACCAACCTTTCTGTCAGCAAGTTCAGCAGCTCAGTAGTTTAACCCACTGCGCCACCAGGGGCTCTGAAAAATAAATTTAAGCGTCCAAATTGGTGAAAATTTCAGTGGGGAACAATGTTTTTTCAAAAAGTCAGCTCATAAAATGAGGTGGCTACTAACAGTTTTCAGATTGGAATGAAATTGCTGCTGCTGGGAAGTTTCTTTTACTACTAAGCAAAGTGATTTTTTTTAAAGCATTAATCTGATTTCATGATAAATACAAATTTAAAGTAATAAGTGTAATTAATTGATATTACTTGAATTTTCCCCATTTTATATATGGTTTATTTGCAGAATAGTTAAATCAATATTTATACCTTTCCTTGAAAAGTGAAGCACTAAAAATCTATCTGCAGCTTGAAGTAGTTTAGCCTATTTTAATTTTGGTCCTTACCAACTGCCAAGTTTTGCAGGTCTGGTTTAAGCTATGTGTAATAAGACTGCATAACAAAGCAAGAAGTTCCAGTTCTTACACATGTGGTTTAATGATAGGCGTTCGTTACAATGTGTTGTTATTTAAGAATTCTACTGTTTTGGTTACGCACTGTTTCAGATGTTGATGAGAGTCAACCCTTTCAACCACGAAAAAACCCAAACAAACAAACCTCTCTGTTGTTGATTACAATTGTCTATTATAGTACCAAGGTTAATGTATATTTCCCATATGGCAGTATTTTTGCTTTGTACTACTACATCATTTAGGTTGCAGAAGACAACATTTTTAATCATATTCATAAATACATTTGTGTGCACTATTGTTTCTTGTTCATTCATCTGTTTTGTGTTAACACACAAGTGTGAAGTTAATGCTTTAAACCTATAAATCATGCAAGATTATGGTGACATATTCACTGCTAAGGCATAACAGGGTTTTAGACAGCTTTTTTCTTTTCAATCAGATGAGCAACGTGAAGAGGCTGAAGCCACGGTTGAATGCAATTCTTTTTAAGCTTCAGTTTGAGGAACAGGTGAACAACATCAAACCTGACATCATGGCTGTCAGTGCTGCCTGTGAAGAGCTAAAGAAGAGCAGGAGCTTCAGTCAGCTTCTGGAGCTAGTATTGCTAATGGGAAACTACATGAATGCAGGATCTCGAAATGCACAGACCTTTGGATTCAACCTGTGCTCCTTATGTAAAGTGAGTGTTTTCAAGGAGGTGAACACTGAGCTCGGTGTTGCAGTCATTTCCTTCTCATATATATGACATTATTTAAATTGTTTGCTCCCTCTCTCTCTTTTAGACTTAACCTCTTCAGTGATTAAATATATATTCACTTCTACCCATCCTTTTACAACATCTTTAATTTCTTTTGAGTCAGACAAAAGTAGACTTGGCACATTGGATAAATGTGTATATTCTGTTCTGACATCGTTGTATACGCTGTTTTGAAAGCTTCGGTGTTCAGCACTAAGTGGAAAAGACAGAATGCATGTCATATAGTGAACTGTTCCTCTTATTGTCTCATTTTTTAGTATTTTTAGCAGTGCCTTAGAAATAAAACTGAAAGTCTATATCGGATGAGTAACATTAAGAGTTTAATGTGGCAAATGATTGACCCAAGTTCTATAAAGTAATTCTGGTCTATACAGTTGTGAGTACAACCAACCAGAATTAAAACCAGTAGTCCTCAACTTTGTTTTCAGATGTTTAAAGTTAATAATTTCTGAGTAGTGAATCGATACATATTTCACTGGAGTTCTATATAATATCAGCTGAGAACATATTGTGCAGGTTCAATTAATGTAAGAGTGCTAGGATACGGTCTTATTTAACTTCCTTTTCTTTTCAGAACACATTTTCTTCAGGTAACTGGGAAACACATCCAAATAGTTGAATTTCAAATCTGTCAATACATTTTGGTTAATGAATATTACATACTATTTAAAACATTTTATACCTTCATCTCTAATAGTAATCTGAACTATGTGCATTGGGTTCCCAAGAAGCTTCCTATCCAGGGACTGACTAGACTTAGGACATCTTCACATGGGCTATTTTTCGGCAGTGGCAGGGTTTTTTGTTTTTTTGTTTTGGTTTTTTTTTTTGTAGCAATTTTGCCAAAGAGCCCATTGCCTCCCATCACACTCCAGAGAAGTACTTCCAAGGTGGCTCCAGGATGAAACTGCCAAAAAATCCTGCCACCACCAAAAAATAGCCGGTGGCGAAACACGAGAGGCACGGGATTAGTATACCTTACACACATCCTCACCTTGATATTGGATACTCACCTCAGTCTGCTGATTTGACATTCTAGTTTATGCTTTTAATTTACTGTGTGTTAATTGGTATGACTTCTTGTGTGATATTATGTTTATTTAGTTTAATCTTTTGTTTAATTTTGGTTCAGTTTTATAAGTTATATTGAGTTCATTTTATGTTTATGTTTTGATTGCTGTTTGTCTGTTTTCGGCATTGAATGTTTGTCATTTTTGTTATTCTTTAGAAACCGCCCTTAGTCCCTTCAGGGAGAGAGGACGGATTATAAATAAAGTGTTGATATTATTACTATTCTATCTTTCTATCAAAATCTACTGTTGGAGCTGCCTGCCTGATGCTTCCCCCTGTGTTATGATGTTGAGGAGGGGACCTAGAACAGTGCGGAGCGTGGGGTGATGTCCCCATGCTCCCTTTGCAATTTTGGTGGTGTTTTTGAGGAGGTCCTTAGACCTGTTGAATTATGATCCTCTATTAGAATCATGACCCTTTATTAGATACCTATCCTAATCATAAAGTGGACCATGACATCTGGACACAAAAATCAAAATTGCAATTTAAAAGTTTTCAGATTTATACCCATATAACATAAATTTCAAATACGTGCAAGAAAAATAACCTACTCTTTATTAATAATATCAACATCATGCCAGATATGGCTGAAATGTATTGATATTTCTGATTATTTTATCTCCTTGTTGCTAGTTAAAAGATACCAAATCAGTTGATCAGACGACAACGTTGCTTCATTTCCTGGTTGAAATTTGTGAAGAGAAGTATCCTAATATCCTGAGGTTTGTAGCAGACCTTCAGCACTTAGACAAAGCAAACAGAGGTTTGTATTAAAATTGTTTTGAACATTCTCCTTTATTGAACCTTTACTCTGAATGATTTTTGATACTGTGATTTAACTTTGCTTGCAGAGGATCTAGGAATAGGCTGACTTCTTCTTAGTTTAAATTAACAGGAAGACTCTATGAGAAAATTTAATACTCTTATCAAAACTCATTCATATCACACAGAAGAACGAGAGCATAGCTGTCTTATACAGTGAGAATGGAGCAATGTTAGGGATGGAAATGTTTACTGGGAACTTGACATATCTCTCAGCATTGAAAAGGCAACAAAAGAGGCAGTCATCTGATTTCAGTAATAGACTCTTTGTTTTCCAAACTTCTGCATACAAATAGCTTTTGTAGTGGAGCACAGAAATGAACTGTGCCAGTATATATGAAAAAGCTACACAAAGTAGTTCAACTTAAAAAAGAACAGTGCATTTGTATGAATGAATTGATAGTAAAGAAGTATTCACCTTCTTTTACATTTATTTAAAGTGTATTTTGTTATTACTTGAATTTAATTGGCACTATGAAGGTACAAAAATATTTCTACTGTTGCACGAAAGTTATCTAGACAAAAAACCTCTGTCATTTGTTTGTTGTAATTCAGTCTTCCTACTGTTCTGCTCTTAGCCACTTTTATTTACTTTTCCACATTTTGTGTCTGTGAAACAGTTAAAGTATCCCATTGAGGCAGCACTAATTTAAAGCAATGTAAAAGCATTTAAAACATAAAATGAAACATATGCCTTTATTAAAAGACCCTCCTGCAACAACAGCTGATAAGCAAATGTCTCTAAATAAAAGGAATTTTTTTTCCTGCCAAGAAAAGGAAAACTGGGAGGGCTCCAGATTGGTTTCCTATGGTTGAAAGATCCATAGAGTGAAGTAGTTAGCTTGATAAAACCTATAGTTGAGAACAGGTTATCTTTTTAGTGAAATTATTCATCATTTGTATTTGCTAATCACAGCCCATTTGAACTTGCTTTCTTACGGTAATGTCACATTTAGACTGATAATTTGGAAGGATGGAGTAGCCTCTGTATCATATGCTAGGAAAAATTGTATTTCTAAAATGAAAATCTTGCTAGATACCTTACAGTTATCTCACAAAGATTCGTTTAAACAAGATTCATCTTTTGGTCTGTCGGAAATTGTTAATTATAAATGGATATTCAGTTTCAGCTGAAAGTTTGGAGAAGAGCCTAAAGCAGATGGAAGGACAGCTTAAACAACTTGAGAGGGATTTGGAGACCTTTCCCCTCTCCGAAGATATTCATGACAAATTTGTGACAAAGATGTCCATATCCTTTTTCTGTTAAATAACTTATCTGGCTTTGTCTAAGGTTCTTTAACATATTTTAAATGTATTTGCATAATCTTTTTTCAACTTAAAGCCATCCGTTTTGACAACTCTAACCTCATTTCTGACTTAAATTACTATGAATCTAAAACGGCTTAATAAAGATTCACCTATAATTCATAATCTGAAGGTGGTACAGAGTCTTTTCCAGGCCTTCGAAGTTTTCTTCATAGAGCCATGGGAGCACTTTGTTGAATGAGAGAAAATCACAAAGAAACAACACTGTTTTGAGAAGGTGGCTGATTCAGCAGTGTTTTTCATTTAAGCAGAAAACAGCCCATTTTCAAAATGAGATAGTACTAAGGATAACCATTCAGCTTGCCCACTGTGATTGTTTTTCAACCTGAGCTGATAAGTTTTTAGTTCAAATAAAAATTTGTTTCCATTTCTTTTAGCTTTTATTTTCCCATTCATCTTTAGAATTTACAAGAACAGTTGTTATTCCCATCAGTGAGCCACATGCAACATGTTTATATAATCCAAAATCGATCTATGTCTAATGTGTCACTGTGAGTTTTCTGGGCATCCGTGTCTTTTTTATAGTTTGCCAAGGATAAATCTAAATGTGGAGGAAAAAGTAATGAAATTTGATTGTCATGAGACAGACAGGCCATTTTGTGTTTTTGCTTGCAATAGGAAATTCTGTTTAGGTTCTTAAAGGATAATTTACGTCTGTGGTCACATTCCAGTTTTAACTTGCCTTTTTCATGCTGTCCAGATACATGAGATGAGTTCCAAGAAGTGTATATTGCTGTTGTCTATATGAGGCCATGGGGCATAGTTTTACACCTATTCCTGTAGTGTAGAACATCTTTTGAGGAAAGCAGCTTTAGGTTCATTAAGACACACACTCTCCGTTTGTAGAACACCTAGGTATGACAGCCACCTCTCCACAAAAGTCGACATTGAATGCTGAAATACAACATTGTCTTAACTCTGAGTGCAGCATTTTTCGAATGAAGCAGAGAATATTTGAGGATCGGGACAGTCATAGGGGATTACCAAGATGCTTATTTATAAAGCTATTGTCCCGCCATCTCTATTTCATGCCTGCAACACATGGACTGTCTACAAACGTCACTCTCAACTTCCAGAAAGACTCCATCAGTGTTGCTGTCAAAAAATCTTGCAAATCTCTTGGGAAGAGAGGCATACAAATGTTAGCATTCTGAAAGAAGCAAAGGCCACCACATTGATGATTCTCAGTCATCAACTTTGCTGAACTGGCCATGTTTTTTGAATTCCTGTCTCCCAAAGCAGTTACTTTATTAGCAGCTCAAGAATGGAAAATGAAATGTTGGTAGACAACAAAAGTAAAACAAAACAATTAAAGATGGGTTTAGAGCTAACCTTTAAAAAAGGTATAAACACTGAGCGTTCTAACTGAAGGTCAGCTGTTACCGACAGTGGCATGGATTTTGAAGAGGCACGAATAGAGGTCAAAAGGAAGAAACATGACAAGAAGAAGACACATCAAGTGGTCGGCTTCCATCTGTCATGGTCGGCTTCCATCTGGAAATCTGTTCTCATTGTGAAAGACAAGTAGATACTTGATAGGTTTCTACAATCATTTATAGACTTACCACAAAGACTTTACCCTTGGAAGACAATTACACTCGGCAATGAGTGATAGCCTATAATGATGATGATGATGGCTAAAAATTCAAATTTAAAGATTTTTTCGCCCTCGAATCCTTGAAATCACAGTCAGAAAACAATATTTATTGTTGCAACCATGAAGGTTCAGTGTTTTTCTGGATCTGAAGCTATGGGAATTCCTTGTGGTGCATATAAATCTTAAGTAAGAATCAGCAGTTGATCTGATGAACTAAACCGCATTTAAAGGTATAAGAATGAAGGCATTTTCTCCGCTTCCATATGAAGAGATGGCTGTGCATAAACTCAGAAAATGTCTACCCTTGCTTGCTTAATCTCCATACTGAACAATCCCCTCTGCTGTGCACCGCTTATCAGGCTGCCTTTCAAAACAGTCATTAATATGAAGACATCTACGTAACACAATCTACGCATAACATGCAGGTTTGTCTTGCTTCTAAGATTGTGCGTTACTGGGAACATCACAGAAATGTGTCACCCTTTTAGCTAAATCCACATGTGACATTTAAACAGATGGTTTGATCTTTAAATACTGTTAACATGTAATAGTTAGCTGTCTCCTCTTAACGTTCCCTATAGGCAGGGGATAATTGAGGAAAGTGCAGTTACATGTGGTTTCTGGTAATGGCTGTGAGCTTGCTAATTAAAGAAACTCACTCCCAGAATAAGTGAGGCTACAATAAATTATAAACCAAAGGGGACTTGATGTAAAGGTTAAATAATCATGGACACCTTGAAGAAGTCAGGGCTTGTCTTATCTATTATTGTTTTGATATGGGAAGTTGAATGATGAAAATATATTGAAAAGGGTGTATATTGTAAAAAGGGAGTCAGTAAGAATGTCAAGACAGGAAAGATGGCACTACATTTCATCCTTCATCCATTATGCTCTGTAGGCAATAAAGCTACTATGTCCCATTACTGAATATTACAACCTGGAGTCTGCTAATGAATTGATTAGCATTCATGTGTCTTGAGAGTCTGCAATATGCACAGCTCATGTGCTTTATTATTGATAGTTATATAATTATATAGGTGGCTCACTCCCTGGATTTTTGTTACTATCCATTTCAGCTGAGTACATGGTATTATGTTATAGTACATGGAATTTTTTTATTGCATGGTTTTATTTTCTGTTGATAGGCATTATATGGAAAGCAGAACATTAAATCCATTTAGGTAAACACCATGAAAATACAATTATAATTACTTCAGATGTATTATAATCTAGAAACAACACATTTAATACTCAGTACTTAAACATCTTATAGAACTTTTTTGTTATAATAGAGATAAACTATTTTGCATGCTGGAACTCAGATATACAAACATGCAAATGAACTCCCAATAATTATTACTTGGAGATTGGTCATTAGATAAGCCTTCAATTTTCTCAGTACGTTTGCTCATTTAAAAGGCCACATTAAGAAATATTGCAGAAGATGTGACATGTCTATATAAATATATATTTTAAAATCCATGTTGTATATTAATTTAATGAATAGGTTACTAAACTATGAGTTACATTTAATCGTTTTTTTCGGAACAGGAAGGGAAAGAGTGTATTATTTTATTTTTAAAAACTGACAATTTTGAAAGTGCTTAAAAAGTATGATTAAGTTAGATTTCCAACTTTAGCTTATGAATCATAATATTGTACTTAACAGTGTGCTTAGCTTTAAAGGATTTGTATAGATAGTTCTCTTTAAGATAGCATTGACTTCAAATGAAGATGTATTGATGTAAAATCAAATTGCTGGTGGGACTCACTACAGTCATTAAGTGAGTATAAAACATAAGCTAAATGATGACTTCCCATTATGTTTAGTGAAATAATAAAAGCTGGGAATCTAAAATCATAGGAGTGAAGAAACATGGAAGTACTGTTTCAGTAGTTACTAGTACCTTCCTTGCCTGTTTTTCATTATTCATTAGCAAAATACATACTTCAAGTCGCAACCTGGGGATCACAATGAAGCACAGTGAAGACATCTGCCCTTGCGCTTTGCTACTCTGCTGCTGAATGCGCATGTCCAGTGTGGAATACATCTCACCATGTAAAAATAATGGCTGTGGCTCTTAATGAGACATGTCACATTATCACAGTATGTTTATGCCAAACACCACTGGAGAAATTATACTGTTTAGCTGATATTGTACCACCAGACATCTGTTGGGAAATAGCAGCCAGCAATGAAAGGACCAAGGCGTTGACATCTCCCGCTTATCCTCTGTTCAGATATCAGCCAGTATGCTAACACCTTAAATCAAGAAACAGCTTCCTAAGATTCACAGAGATAATCGCAGGAATACCCCAGCAAGTGAGAGTCCAAAAGTGACAGGCTAAAACCCGGTACCTCTATCCATGGCTGATACCAGATGAAAAACTTTCCCCTGGGCACACAGAAGACTGGCCGACTTGAAAGGTGCTGAACAGACTGCGCTCTGGCACCATGAGATGCAGAGCCAATCTTCAGAAATCGGGCTTCAAAGTGGAGTCCACTACATGTGAATGTGGAGAAGAGCAAACCACAGAATCTTTTGGAAAACCCAGAAAGAACTTCAGTCAAAATTGCAAAAGAGTAAAGTTGAACGAACCTTAGGATTTTTCTTTCTTTCTTTTTTTTACATAGGAAAACCTCTAACATTACAAAGGAATCAAAATGATTTCATGTACCAGTTAAAATAAAAGAGTACCAGACAATAATAATGAAAACTATGAATTAAAAAGTAGTGATAATAACTTACCATTATTGTGAAATAAACAGAGAAGGGCATCTAAAACTGCAGTGACATGAAGGTAGACAATTATGTGAGTTGATAGAATGCAACATTTGGTTAAAAGCTTTAAGAGCAGAATTTTTCCAACCTATCCATATCTTTAAAGCTACTTACCTGAAAAATATCAATAGATTTGGCTTTTGCATCAATTTGAATGCAGATATATTTTCTGTGTCTTCATAGCTGTATTAATTCCAAGTAGCAATTGAAATCTGTAGGGTTACTTACTGCAAAAATCCCTTGGTTTTGAATTTGTAGTAAGTTTGGTAACAAATGAATCTACTTGAGTGTTACTGACGACCACCTTTAAAAAAAAAAAACTACCCCAAAATATTTGGATGAATTCTCTATTAAAGGTTCTCAGCCTTTGTGAAGAGATCCATAAAGCTTTCAAAATCCAGAAAACTCAGATCATGAATTGGAAATACGAAAAGAACATTAATTTTAAGACATGAACGATTTGTTAGAAATGGGCAGGAGAACCTGAAAAATGTTGAGCGTAGTCATAACTATATCTATCTGTCTATACTACATCTATATCTTATATATCTATCTATCTATATGGCCATGTTCCAGAAGCATTCTCTCCTGATGTTTTGTCCACATCTATGGCAGGCATTCTCAGAAGTTGTGTGGTCTGTTGGAAACTAGGCAAGTGAGGTTTCTATATCTGTGGAATGTCCAGGGTTGGGGAAAGATCTCTTGTCTCTGAGGCAAGTGTGAATGTTGCAATTGGCCATCTTGATTAGCATTGAATGGCCTTGCAGCTTCAAAGCCTGGCTGCTTCCTGCCTGGGGGAATCATTTGTTGGGAGGTGTTAATTGGCCCAGATCTATTCCTGTCTGGAATTTCCATTTTCTGAGTGTTACGCTTTATTTACTGTCCTGATTTTGAGTTTTTTAAAATACTGTCAGCCAGATTTTGTTCATTTTCATGGTTTCTTCTTTTCTGTTGAAATTGTCAACATGCTTGTAGATTTCAGTGGCTTCTCTGTGTAGTCTGACATGGTGATTGTTAGAGTGGCCCAACATTTCTGCGTTCTCAAATAATATGCTGTATCCAGGTTGGTTCATCAGGTATTCCGCTATGGATGACTTCTCTGGTTGAGTTAGGCTGCAGTGCCTCTCATGTCCCTTGATTTGTGTTTGGGCAATGCTGTGTTTGGTGGTCTCTATGTAGACTTGTCTACAGTTGCATGATATACAGTTGACTCCTGCAGAAGTGAGAGGATCCCTCTTGTCCTAACTATATCTTGTTTAATAGATACGGCTGCAAACAGCATTTCCTTGCTGCCACCTCTTCCCCTGGTAACATTGAGTTATATGACATTGCAATCTCCTTTTCTAACACTTTATGAATTTATGAATTAACATTAAAAAACTGCTTACAGTTTGATTGTGCTGATTTTTTGAGAAAGTAATCTGCATCTTCTTGATCGTGTAACCTTAACAAGATAAATACACTTTTGCAATTCAAGCAAAGCAACAATTCCAGAAACTCTCCAAAATGCATGAAAACATGGAAAAACTCTATCGGAACATAATGGAATATTATGCCCTCGATTTGAAGAAAGTTTCAGTGGAGGAATTTCTAACTGATTTAAACAACTTCAGGACGATGTTCATGGTAACGTATAACAATAAAATACTAAGTTAGTATAAGAAATAAAAGCATATACGTTTTACTTCTAAGAATCAGCTACTATTTGCATCACTTTAAGAGGAAAGATAATATTTTTCAGTAGTCATATGTATTTGAACCAGTTAATGAGGAAAATTGGTCATTTACTCAAAGAAACTGAATACAATGTTACAGATCATTCCCTATTTCTAATATTTGGCAGTGCATTCCCATGTAGCCAAAAGAATATAAATACAGACCAGATGGAGGTATCTGCATAACTGCAATATGGTCCCTCCCCCACTATCCCCCAAACACCTGGAAAAATGACAATGTTAATGCACATAGTTATGCAAAGTTCCCCCCCTCAACACAAATTACTGTCTCGTAGCTAGGCATATGTGCAGGGAGAGACAAGACATAGAGAGAGGAAAGCTGAATCATGGAGCATAGCATGACCTGGGGAGGGAAATGAGTGGGAAAAGGAGACATCAAGGAGATGAAAACTAAGGGAGTGGTGGAAGCATGTGGTACAATTACTTGAAGTGAAGCCACAAATGAGAATAGAACAATGCATGCATTAATGACAGATGAGGAATGGAATTAGAAGTAGAATGGGGCATAGTACAGTCTATTGCTCTGTGCTTTTTTAGCATTCTTAACAGGTACACATAGTATAAGTTGGTTGGGAGTAGATACAGAGTCCTACTCACTGGGCTTTTTGTAATCCCACACTTAGCTGGAGACATAAACTGCCCTTTTAACATTCCTGACAAACTCCTGAAGTGAAGAAATACCTGCAGGAACTACAGGGACCAAGTACTTCCCTTCCCTTTTTCCAAAGCCTACAGAACCACTTGAATGACGCCACGGCTCACTCTTGTCATCCCAATCTCTCCCTGAATATTGATGACATTTCCACTGGACATCTTCACTGTCTTCCCTTTCCACTGTACCCCTCTTCTCCTTTAGTCTCTCAATCACAGCTAGGAAGGAGCTAGGAAATTTCTCCCACTTTCATCTGCACTGTTGCATCTCAACTAGGGTTCACCTTGCTCAAGCACTCACCAGGAAGCCCAACATAGAAATAAACAGTTTATTGAAAAAGAGTAAAAGAGTAAAAAAATCCAAATAGGTAAGATAAAAAGAGTCTAAAAAAGAGAGATGAAACTCCAATGCAAAGGTTAAAGCATGAATATAAATTAAGAATACAACTCTTTAGCTTGAATAATCCAAAGATGAGGAGTTAAACATCCACTACGATATCCAAGAATCAGAGAACAATATATTAGCCTGAGTTCATGGTAAAATCCCCAAGACTTAAAGCAAGACTTGACCAGGACATGACTTGGAATGGGAACCAAGGCAAGAGGTTCTCGCTCTAATTGCTATGTTGCTTGATCTAAAAAACCGAATGCAGTTTTCCCCCTTAAAAAGGACAGCAATGCATGAAACATTCATTTGGCCCTTTGGCTGCTTTTTCCCATCGCCTGACTTGCACCTGGAATTCTTCCCATGCAGAAGCAGTCTCGCTTCTCTATCTCATTTCTCTTCTTCCCTGTCATCCTGCTAAACAGTTTCATTTTCACACAGAGAGTCTGTTCTCCCAACCGTGGAACTGCCATCCTGTTCCAACATACCCTCTGTCTGAACACCTTCAGAAACATCAGGGCCTACAGGTCCTGCACCCCCAGACCCCTCATCAACATCTTCAGCTGGCTGCACTATATCAAACCCCTCCACATCATCTTCAGTTGGCTGAGCTACAACATGCACCTCACAGTTTCCTGTCGTAGTCACTGTGAATCGTACATTTGGTATCCCTGCGCTTGCGCAATACAACTTTACGGAACCTTCTAGAAAGTCAGAACACTTTAAGCCCTCAGCTAGGCCCGCCCCCCCCCCCCCCCCGAGTATATATAGCCTGAGGGCGGGACTAGCCGGCAGTTCTCTTAATCCGCTCGCGTGTGAAGCAGCTTTGAGAACCTTCTGTCACTGCTAGATTGATCCTTTTGACTTGGACTGTTCTTCGACGACTCTTCTGACAAGCCCTCTCATTTGACACTGGACTGCTTTTCGACGATCCTTTTGCCAAACCCTCTAGTTAGATCTGAATTGGACTGATCCCTAACGTTACTGACGCGGACCGGAATCGACATTGAGCTATGGCAACCACTTCCTTCAAGAAGTGCACCAAATGCCCTAACATCCTACCGGACACCGATGGGCACACCCTTTGCCTTACTTGCCTGGGAGAGGCCCATCTGACGCAATCTTGCGCCATATGCCTCTCCTTTACTCCTCAAACGAGGAAGAACAGGGTGTCCAGGCTTCGGGCGGCTCTCTATGAAAGGGCTCTCATGCCTCCCGCCGCCCCCGCCCAACCGACCGAGCGTTCGGACCTACCTTTCCTGGCTTCCTCGGCCGGCCCGGCCAAGAAGAAGGCCAAGAGGCCCAAGCCTAAGGAGGCTCAAGATGGCCGCCATGCTCCCGCTCAGGAAAGACCTCCCTTAGAAAGAGCGGGAAGAGTGCTGGATGCTCGCCGGCCAACTGCGTTGCCGCCGACGCCGGAAGGCCCTCCTGGGGTCGTGCTCCCTCTACAGGCGGCCGAGTGTACTTTCGCGGCTCCGTCGACGTCGACGCCTCTATCCGCGCATGCGCCCGCTATGGCGCAGGCGGGCCAGACTCCTCCCACCGCCGCGATGCCGGTCGTCTCGCCCCCGCCCCTTAGCCGGGCCCGAGAGTCCCCGATGCCGCCTGATCCGGCGGGGGCGGTTGCTATGGCCTCAGGGCCGCTGCCTCTTCTGCCGGCTTCCCTGTTGGAGGGGATATTTACAACCCCGCCTCCCCCGACACCGGGCGAAGCAGCCGAGGTTGGTCCCGATCGTGCTCAACCAAATGCCATAGATGCTCCCGGAGGGGGCGAACCCGCGGGAGAGGAAGCCTCTGCTGAGCCGGTACCGGCGCCCCCCGATCAAAGTTGGCCGCGCCACCAGGAACACCGCCGTAGCGCCAGACCGAGGAGGTCCAGGTCTCCATCTAGGAGGAGTGGGAGGTCGCGTCGCCGCCGACGTCGGTCGGCTTCGAGGCGCTCGCGCTCCTCGTCGACCTCCTCCTCATCGTCTTCCTCCTGCTCCTCAGCCTATTCGAGGAGGAGCAGGCGATCCCGGGCCTCCAGACCCTCACGGTGGCATCGCCCTTCTATGGTCCCCCCTCCCTGCCCCGGGTTCTGGCAGATGGGCCCCTCGGGCCAAATGGTGTTTGTGCAGGCCCCGGCACCCCCCGCGCCTCCCCTGCCGATGCCTTCGTTCACAGTTCCAGCGACAACGGGGGCCTTACCACCTCCAGCTGCTTGCCTGTCGGTCGCAGCTGCTCAACCTTCCACCTCCAGTCAACAGGCTCCGGGGAGAGCCCCTCCCTGCGGAGCATCCTTTGCATCGACCTCGAATGACTCTAACGTGTGTGCTGTGTCATCTGTGCCAACCTCATCTTTACCTGTGTCGGCGTTGCCTACCTACACCCAGGACAGACTACCAGGGGACAATGTCACCGCTTTGGCTGTTTCACAAGCCAACTTTCAAGGTGATTCCACCCCCATGGGACTATCTAGGACACCCCTGCCTGAAGGCTCTGAACAAAGGGCCGCTGAATTGGCTAGCTCTGACTCTGATCATGAACAATTGGATAATGCTCATGTTGGGGAGGGGGAGAATGCCTCATTTATTCACCCTGCTGATTTCAATAAGTTTGCGGCACTCATTGATAGAATGATAAAGGCTTTGAACATCCCCGCCCCCAAACCCCCCGAGCATGTGGAGGACCCGATGTTCCCGTCAGAGGAACAGGTTGTAGCCCCCGCGTCACCTCTCCCGGTCCTCCCCTACCTTCTGAAGTTAGCTAGAGTGTCTGATATGTCCCCCTCCTTGGTCCCCGCCATCCCCCGGCGTTTGGACCTATTATATAAAATCGATGTGTCATCGGCTAAATGGGTGACAGCCCCTCCTAAACCAAACACCGTGGTGGCCGAGGTAGCGAAGACCAAAAGACCCAAAAATTCACTTACCGCCCCCCCTGACAGGGAGGGCAAAAAGATCGATGCTCTGGGACGAAAAGCCCATCTCTCAGCAGGGCTATTTACCCGAATGGCCCACTATATTACTTATGCAAGTGGTTACCAAACCTTTTTATGGGGAAAGATGTTGGAATACATTGAATTACTGCCTGCCGACCGACAACGTTTTCCGAAAGCGTTGCAGACGGAGGCACTGATATTGTCTAAAATGCAGAAAGACTCGGCTAAACACATGGCCGAGGCCGCAGGCAACCTGTACTCCATCGCAACTTCACTGAGGAGACATGCGTGGCTGCGTGCTTCTAACCTGTCGGAGGAAGGGAAGGCCCTCGCGGAGGACCTTCCCTTCCACGAGGATGGCCTTTTCAATCCTCAAACTGATGATAGAATGAAACAGAAGCAGGACGTTAGGCAGGCAGCAGGCAAATTCGGATATGTCTGGCAGCCCTACCCCCAACACCGACAAAAGTGGAATTCTCCATCCTCGGGTTTCCGTAGAAACTATGGTAACTCCTATGGGAGCTCCTTCAGGGCTAGAAATAGTAACCCCTCCAGGTTCCAGGGCGGGCGTCGGGCCCCCTACTTCCAGAGGTCCCGTAACCAGTCCTTTGGTAACAAATCCAAGACTCAGCAAGGGCCCAAGAAGCGCCTTTGACGCACCTGTACCCGAAATTGTTCAAGGGACGCCCGAGGTGCCTTCGCCTAGTTCTGTTGTTTCGGCCCCTGTTGTTCCGATCCTTTCACCTACAGGCACTCCCTTGTTTGAAGACAGGTTATTCCCATTCCGTCAAGCTTGGTCTAGCATTACCACTGATGTCTGGGTATTGTCTATTGTTTCTCAGGGTTATGAAATTGAGTTCTGTGACCTACCCAGGGTGGGCCTCGTCAGGCGTACACTGCCATCGGCTCCATTATTGGATGAGATTCAACTGTTATTGGACAAAGGGGCTGTTTCTCCCCTGGATCCTTCAGTGTTCCCATATTGTTTCTTTTCCCGTTACTTCCTGGTTGCCAAGCGCGGAGGTGGGCTGCGACCCATCCTTGACCTCAGACACCTAAATAAACATATTCGTCCGAAAAAGTTTAGAATGGTCACTCTTGCTTCTATCTTACCTTTACTGTCGGAGGGTGTATGGTTCGCCACCATCGACTTAAAAGATGCGTATTTTCATTTGTCAATCGCGCATCATCACCGCAGGTTCCTAGCCTTCATGGTAGGGAACAGGGCCTTTTGTTTCAACGTCCTCCCTTTCGGACTGTCCACAGCCCCCAGAGTGTTTACAAAATGTATGTCGGTGGTGGCCGCGTATCTACGCACAAGGGGCGTGACAGTGTACCCGTATATTGACGATTGGCTTATTGTCTCGAGGTCACGAGACCAGCTTGAAACTCAAATTTCCTTTGTTCTGTCCCTTTTACAGTCTCTCGGCCTCGTGGTCAACCTCGACAAGTCATCGCTGCTCCCCTCCCAGCGGATCAATTTCATCGGGGCTATGCTGGACTCGGTCGCCCAGAGAGCCTTCCTCCCACCAGACCGATTTGCCAAGCTGAGGGAGTTAGTGTTGCAAGCCATGACGGCTCACTCCGTGTCGGCCAGGCAGATCCAGATCCTGTTGGGTCACATGGCCTCCACCACAGCCGTGACCCCGTATGCCAGACTTCGCATGCGTCCCCTGCAATCATGGTTTGTCTCAACATTCAACCCACTTACGGACAAACCATCTGTACAGCTCACGCTACCTGCCACAGTTCGTCAATCCCTGTGTTGTTGGCAGGATGCTCTGTGGGTGTGTGCGGGTCTGCCTTTCCATCCGCCTCGTCCGACCCGAGTGATTACTACAGACTCTTCCCTCACGGGATGGGGCGCACACTCCCAAGGTCTCATCGCTCAAGGCGTTTGGGTGGGAAGAGAAAGCGATCTTCACATAAACATCTTGGAGCTACTCGCAGTAGAAAGGGCGCTACTCTCGTTCGAGAGAGTCATAAGGGGGCAGATAGTACAAATCCTCACCGACAACACCACGGTGATGTACTATCTCAACAAACAGGGGGGCACCCACTCCTTCCCCCTTCTGAAACTGACCATTCAAATCTGGAACTGGTGTCTGGACCGGGGTATTCATCTTCTGGCGACACATCTGCCAGGGGAGCAGAACCTATTGGCCGACTCGCTCAGCAGAAGTCCATTGACCCACCACGAATGGGCTCTTCACCCGTGGGAAACCCGGAGGCTTTTTCAGGCGTGGGGCACTCCGGAGGTGGATCTCTTCGCGTCCCCGGCCAACTCGAAGTGCGCCCTGTACTGCGCTCGGATGCAGGCCTCGGTCGAGACGGGATGCCTAGGAGATGCGTTCCTTCTGGACTGGTCGACTCGACCAGTCTACGCCTTCCCTCCGTTTCCCCTCCTTCTACGAGTGGTGGCCAAAATCCAGAGGGAGGGCGCACGGTGCATTTTAATATCCCCGTGGTGGCCCCGCCAACCATGGTTCTCCCCGCTGTACCAGATGGCGAGGGGAGTGTTTTTTCGATTTCCAGACAGGTCGGATCTCCTAACGTCGCAGAATGCTCTAGTTCTGTATCCCGACGTATCCAAACTGAAGCTCACAGCGTGGAGGATTTTCCCAACCCTTTAGTTTCATTTGAGACCTTATCTTCCCCCGTGCGGGCAATTCTGGACGCTGCACATAGAGCATCGACGAAGCGCTCCTATGTTTATAAATGGACAAGATTTACTGCATTTGCTCGCGCTAGAGGACTTGATCCCGTTACTGTTCCAGTTCCTGTTATTTTGGATTTTTTGGCATCTCTGGCCGACTCGGGGATGTCCCATTCCTCGTTGAAATGTTACTTGGCGGCCATTTCCTGGTTCAGAAGGAAATCGGGGTTGCCGTCATGTTTTATGGACCCGTTGGTCAAGACTTTTTTAAGGGGTTTTGCCAATATCAGGCCCTCGGTGGCCCCTGTTACTCCGTCATGGAGTTTAGAGCTGGTGTTGTCTTGCCTTTCGAAACCTCCCTTCGAGCCGTTAGCCAGGGTCGACCTTTCCTTTCTATCGTGGAAGACGGCCTTTTTGGTGGCCATTACATCGGCTAGACGTGCTAGCGAGCTATGTGCTTTACGAGTAGATCCTCCCTACCTTAAGTTTCATAGGGACAGGGTGGTGTTGCGTACCGATGTGGCCTTTCTCCCTAAAGTGTCTACTCGATTTCACATATCTCAGGAACTGGTACTCCCAAGTTTCTTTCAGAACCCAGTTACACCCGCGGAACGCTCTCTACATCTACTTGATGTTCGGAGAGCTCTTGCATTTTATGTTGAAAGAACGGCTCCTTTAAGGAAAACTTCCAGGTTATTCATAAAGTATCGTCAGGATGCTTTAGGTCTTCCGTTGTCCTCTCAGAGGTTTTCATCTTGGATAGTTTCGGTCATTCGCTTGTGTTATCGCATGGCAGGCAAGGATTTGCCGTCACAAATCAGGGGGCACTCAACTAGGGCGGTTGCAACATCTACTGCCTTCCTTAAGGGAGTGTCCCTGGATGCCATTTGTAAGGCTGCTGTCTGGTCGTCCCCTTTGACGTTTGTGTCGCACTATAAGGTCGACGCAGCCTCTCAGAATGACTTGGAATTTGGTAGAGCAGTATTGTCTTCGGTGGTGGCATGATCCCGCCAGCCGAGATTCTACTCGCTAATCTACCAAATGTACGATTCACAGTGACTACGACAGGAAATTATAAGTTGCTTACCTGTAACTGTAGTTTCCTGAGTAGTCACCTGTGAATTCGTACATACCCGCCCTTCCTCCCCTCGAGTATCATGCCACGCCGGTAGCTGCTTTTTGCGGCTAAGAGAACTGCCGGCTAGTCCCGCCCTCAGGCTATATATACTCGGGGGGGGGGGGCGGGCCTAGCTGAGGGCTTAAAGTGTTCTGACTTTCTAGAAGGTTCCGTAAAGTTGTATTGCGCAAGCGCAGGGATACCAAATGTACGAATTCACAGGTGACTACTCAGGAAACTACAGTTACAGGTAAGCAACTTATAATTCTTACGTTGGTTCCTTATAGTTTTAGCTAACATCCTAGAGGAGGAGAGGGCTTGCTGGCCAGATGGGAGCCCTCTAGTCAGAGATGACAATTTAGAAGCAAAGCTTTGTGTAGGCCCCATTTGTAGGCCTCATTCAATATTGTGCATTGCTTTTTCTTCTTCTTTTAAATAATAAATTGTTAGACTAATGTGTTTTCCTCTAGTTTATTATGTGTGAGAAACATTTTTTGTTTCACAATCACTTCTGATTAAGTTAAGCAAATCTGTCAGTTTTACTGCATCAGTGTGCTGTCACATGCTATGGCAAAAGTTATGCATTGCTTCTTTTACTAGTCCCTGTATTTTAGCTTCTTCATTGCACTGGAGAACTTAAGCTTCAACAGTGACAGCTTTGTCATAATAGGTTCAACTTCAAAGGAGAAGGGTCTTCCTTAATATTTAAAGCTATCAATTAATTGTCAAACTTAGCTGTACGTCAAAATTCATAAGAAAAATCAACAAGCTGTTGTAAAAACCTTAAAACTATGATGTTTTTCAAGCTGTATTATCGTACGATTGCAGCAAAATGTAATTACAGGAGTGCACCGACAAACAAATAAAACCATGGTGCAGTATTTCTGCACTGGGCTTCAGTATTGATTGGCAAGGGGATGTTTCTCTGAAGACAAACTAATACTGTTTGGACAATAGACAATCAAATTTTACCAGCAGTTATCAGGATGTTTAGCAACCACTTTTTAACATGGTTAAAATAGGTTTCTGATTTGTGTTGCTCTAGTGAAGAATACCTGTTGCGCACTCCACTCCCAATAGTTCTGTGAAGCAAACTGAGTCCACTTAGTTCCAGTTTCCATTTTGTGCCACTTTCCTTTCCAGGTGGCAGGAAGTGGAACTTCCTCTACAGATTGGATTTCAGGCAGAAGGTTCCCCATTCATGCTTTATATATGAAACAGACACCACCATGGCAATAAAGGCTACTTTCATAAACTCAGTCCCTATGCAATACATAGAAAGTTAAATAATATTGAGTTGAGTTCTTACTCCACAAGTTGATGTGACATATTTTGTAGCATAATCATAATCCTCATCGTCATCATACAAAACTTTATTTATATTCCACCCTATCTCCCCGGAGGGACTCGGGGCAGATTCCAGTAACAAAAAGGCAAACATTCAATGCGTGAGCATGACAACTAGTATACAAATAGCAATGAAAATTGAACTACACAACGTGTAAAGACAAATGATAGCTTAACAATTGAAATTAAAC
This sequence comes from Anolis sagrei, assembly GCF_037176765.1. Taxonomy (NCBI): domain Eukaryota; kingdom Metazoa; phylum Chordata; class Lepidosauria; order Squamata; family Anolidae; genus Anolis; species Anolis sagrei. Next base: position 136,788,464 of record NC_090023.1, read on the forward strand.
ACAACCTATTATATCAAATATAAAACAAAACTTAATATCAAACAAAAGCATCAATTTCCTAGAGCCAACACTGGGGTTCCATTGGGGCCATAAAGTTGACCATTGTTCAGGATGTCAAATGAGTTAACAAGGCAAACGGCCTAGATGTGGATAGCAGATGCTACCCAGAGGTATATAGCATTACCATTATCTACCCCCCCCCCCATAAGCCAGTGAGCAGAAGTATTTCTTCAGCTGCTCCTGAAAAGCGAGGAGGGAGGGGGCCATCCTCAATTATTTAGGGAGGGAGTTCCAGAGGTAGCGGGCAACCACGGAGAAGGCCCTTTCTCTCGTTCCCACCAGCCACGCTTGAGACGGGCGGGTGGGGCCTAGAGCAGGGCCTCCTCCAATGACTGCAGTGTCCGGTTGGTCTGTAGTGGGATGTGGTTCGTCAGATAGCCTGGATCTGAGCCGTTTATTTTTTTTCTTTTTAATAGTTTTTATTAAGTTTTTTCAAAGTGTACATAAAAAGGGGGGGGGGAGAGAATTGGAATAAGGGATTGGGAAAGTACTAGGGATTTATTAGCCATTTATTATTTATAGAGATTCAGGAATTAGTTTATTAAAATATATTAAGATTCATGGACAGAACCAGATTTCAAATGAGGCATAGTCTTAACACTGTAGCCCCTTAGTCAGTCTGGCTCCTTTTGATATTCATGAGATATTGCCATGTCTTACTTCATATATATAGAGAAACGAGTGGGTGCATGACAATATACACAATACCTGGGTAGATATTGCACATAATTATTGTTACGGAGGACCAAGTGACTAGTCAAGATCCTTTCTGCAGCCCTGTAACCTTTTTTCTGCATTTTTACATAATATTTAATATTTTTAGCAAGCAACAAAGGATAATATGAAAAGAAAAGAAGCAGAAGAAAAGCAGAAGCGTGCTAGAATTGCTAAAGAAAAAGCAGAAAAAGAGAAACTGGAACGACAAGAAAACAAGAAACGTTTGCTAGAAATGCAAACAGGTAACTTGGACAACAGCCTCATACTTCTAAGTTGTATCCCTCTTAGCTGCACAGTATTACTATCTTGTGGGATTTTAAAAGACATTTCCCATATATACATACTTGTCTCCGGGTTGAATACATGTATAAGTGATGGGCAGGTTTGGGGGCTAAATTATGGGTTTTTATATGACCTACCACCACTATTCTCCCAACCAGGCCTTGGAAAAGGCCAGAAGCAATACCATGGTAGATGTAGCAGAGAGGCCAATGCTTCTTTTAGGTTATCACAGAACAGACTAAGCATTCATTCTTCTCCATGGACTAGGTTGGTACAGGATTTTTGGGGTGGATTTTTTGGCTGAAATATAAACTTGATAACTGTATGTAAATCATACTTATCATTTCAAGACACATATAGACAATGTGCTGTTTTTTTAAGGATTGTTCTGGAGGGGGCAGATAATGTTTCCCTGTTGCAACACTGTCTGCTTTGTGAACTAGGATATGCACAAGTGAATTGCACTCACTTGCAGCCCCTTTTCATGAACAAGCCAGGGAATCACATTGATTCTCTTATTGCTCCTGTGGCAGAAAAGAGGTTGTGTGGGGATACACATGGCCCATGCCCGATCAAATTCAGGATGATGCTAATGCTGTGTCATTAGGAGGGGAGAGAAATGCAGCATTTTCCAATGAAAGGGGCAGCATTGCAAGTCGAAGTACTGTGCTGAATGAATCTGGTGGTGCTAGTGTTATGGGTGCCTTTTTGCAAGTGCCATAGTGTTAGAATGCCATATAAGACAAATCTCTTCAATCATATTGTTTTAAAGTCTTGATTTACCTTTCTAAAATTATTTTTCTCTCTCTCCTTGATTGAAGAGGCTGTATACTTTTACTTTTCATTTTTGCAGTGCATGTTTTCAATTGTTGTAGAACAGGCATTGGCAAACTTCGCCTCCCCCCAGATGTTTTGGACTTCAATTCACACAGTTTCTAACAGCCTTCAAGCTGTTAGAAATTGTGGGAGATGAAGTCCAAAACACCTGGAGGGCCAAAGTTTGCCCATGCCTGTTGTAGAACTACCGTATATACTTGAGTATAAGCCGACCCGAATAAAAGCCGAGGCACCTAATTTTACCACAAAAACTGGGAAAACGTATTGACTTGAGTACAAGCCGAGGGCAAGAAATGCAGCAGCAACTGGTGAATTTCAAAATAAAAATAGATGCCAATAAAATTACATTAATTGAGGCATCAGTGGGTTAAATGTTTTTGAACATTTATATAAAACTAATTTAAAATAAGACTGTCCAACTGATTAAACCATTATTCTAACCTTACTCAATGTAAATGTGTTTACGTATCCTTCCAATAATAATACAGAGAGTAAAACAATAAATGTAATAATAATACATAGAGTAAAATAATAAATGTAATAAAATAATAATAGAGTAAAATAATGTAAATTATTATTATAATAATTATTTTTATTATTATATTTTACATTATTTTACTCTATTATAAAATAATAAAGGTAATAATAATACTAGTAACAGAGTAAAATAATAAATAACCTTGACTCGAGTATAAGCCAAGGGGAGCTTTTCCAGCCTTAAAAATGGGCTGAAAAACTAGGCTTATACTCCAGTATATAGCAGATAATGCTAATTCAAAACTGGGAAATAAAACATCATGGTCATATCAGTATCTTTGGCAGAAGTACAGTCAAAGTTGAAATGTAATTCTCAAGACACTTGACATCCTTGCTGAGTTCTTGGGTGCCCAAAAAGTACATTTATAAAGGCTTTTTTGGCAATCTATGAATGAATGCCCTGTTCTTCAAATTAGTTTGGCTCAGCAAGCAATTCAGCAATGCTTCCCTTTAATCTGAGAAGTACTATAAATAACAGTCAGTCCTTTTTTATTACTTAAGGGGAGTGCACTTTGATCGAAACATTTAAAGTAATTAATAATTAAAATCAAAATAAACATTATGCAAAACGAAGCACGTTTCCTCTATTTATTTGACATATATGCCAACACTAGAACAAATAGAAAATTATTATCAAAAGAACAGTACTTAAATAGCTCTTGAATATACATAAGTTTTAGAAGTATCTGCATTGCTTTAAAAGAGAAATCAGATTGTTACAGATTGAGTCATCCTGCATGGGAATTCAATGCTGAATTCTTTTTCTAAAGGAGAGGAAGCAATAGAGAGGATCAAAGTATAATGAATGTGAAGTCTCTTCTCACGAGTGTGCACTTGAGATCTCCACAGTGAAATACAATTTGTATGATCCATTCAGGCAAGCAAAATCTGAACAGCTAATATGTTTTATGCAAATAATCAATTTCAACTTAAAAGATAGTGTCCTACAGAGCGACCTGCTTCTGCAAGGGAAGTAGGGTTTACGATGATCTGTAGCTTCATTCAGGGTTCAGAAAGATGCAGAAGAATATGAATGGGGTTGCATTACGCTTAAAGTTACTGCTCTATCTTATTTTAGGATGCAGCGATGTGAAGTGAATTGGATGAACTTCACTCTGCTTTAGTGGACACAATATGAGCACTAACAGAGCTGACTTTGCCCAGATCTGATTTATGAGTAAATTAAAGGCTTGTCTGAATTTGGAATTGCCAGCTTTTTATTGCTACAGCCTTTTCTCTGTCCCTGTAAATTCTTTGGCATTGCTATGGTAACCCTGAAAGTTGAAGGAATTCCCTCCATCTTTCTTTTCCTCTCTCTCAGTCTCTCTCCCTCTCTCTTTTAACAGAAGGTGATGAGACAGGAGTGATGGATAGCCTACTGGAGGCCTTGCAGTCAGGTGCTGCTTTCCGAGACCGAAGAAAACGAACGACGAGGTTTAAAGGTAAATACTTTTTACCTTGTTACTTTATGTAGAATTATGGCAAAAGATTTTTAAGATTGAACCCATCGGTACAAAACTGAACCCGTGTGTTGTTTCACCACTTTAGTCATCATGCTGTCTTCCCCCGTTCCCCCGCCCCCCAGAAAAAAAAACTTGGGAAGTCAGACCTGGCCACGGTGGTCCACACGCTTGTTAAAACCCAAATAGACTACTGCAACACACTCTATGTAGGGTTGCCCGAAGACTGTTCGGAAACTTCAATTGGTCCATTGGGCAGCAGCCAGGTTGATGACCAGAGCGTTGTACAGAGAGAGGACATCCCTCCTGTTGCATCAGCTCCACTTGCTGCCGGCCTGCTACTGAGCACAATTCAAAGTGCTGACTTTAGCCTATAAAGCTCTAAGTGTTTCCAGCACAGCTTACCTGTCCGAACGTATCTCCCCGTATGAACCACCTTGGAGATTAAGATCATCTAGGGAGGCCCTGCTCTCGGTCCTGCCTTCCTCGCAAGTGCAACTGGTGGGGATGAGAAACAAGGCCTTCTCAGTGATGGCCCCTCGGCTGTGGAACTCCCTCCCCAGTGGCATTAGATCAGCTCCCTACTTCCTGGCCTTCAGAAGGAAAGTAAAAAATTGGCTTTGTAATCAGGCTTTCAGAGGATAGTGCAGTGCAATAACAAATTTGGAATATGTGCAATGACTATGGAACAGCTTGGACTATAATTATGGACGTTGTGATTTTAGTATTGCATGAAATGTTTTTAAATGCTTGATATCTATTAATTTTAATTTAATTTAATGTAATCTGAATGTTATTGGAACTGTATTTGTTTTAAGGCATTGAATAATTGCCTATATGTAAGCTGCCTTGAGTCCCCTTCAGGGTCGAGAAAGGTGAGGTATAAATAGGGTAAATAATAATAAATAGTAAAAAGGTGGAAAGTTTGCAAATGAGAGGGTATTATCAGAGATGATCAGAGGCTTTTCACATGTTCACAAAATGTGAAAGATCTTTTTAATTCATAGCAGTTAAAATAAAAAACCAGGTATGAAATAAGGAGAAAACTAATGAAAAAAATGTGAATTTTAGAGAAAATATAATGCAGCAATTAAATGAAAAGTTCCAAAAGTATTAACAGGTAGTATCTTTTACACACATAGCTTAAACATCAATATAATCTACTTAAACTCTGCATTTGCCATCAGTTTTACATAATTACACTATGTAAAATATACTATGTTTCCAGCGAAACAGCAATTTGTCCTCAATGTTCAAAGAGAAGACTTACAGTTATCTGATCAAAGCAGATAAGAGAGATTTGTGTGGTCTTAGCTCAAAGTCATATATTCTGAAGTGGAATCCAGGTAGAAAATTAATCTCGTTTGGTACATGCAGAAGCAAAATACTTTAAAAAATAAAGTGGCGTGCGAGCCTCAGAAATAAATAAAAGGGAAAAAAAAGATAATGATAAGGAAACTAAGGATATATAGATATCTTTAAAATTGCCCACAAGCAAAAGATTATTTCTTTGTAAGAATCACATTTTGTATTTCTGCAGGACAAGATAAAATTTCTTCCGATAGGTTACATTGATTGGTTGGAGGTATACAAAAAGTTTGTGCAAAATCCAAAGTGATACATTACTTGTTTTAAAGTTATCACCATAAAATTAATGAAATATAAATGGAGATATTTCTTTCTCTTCTTTTTTGTGTTCCAAAGAAGAGATAATGTGCAAGGAGAAATGGAACCAAGATAGCCTTTCCAAATTTAAGCAACTACTTGCTAGAAAAAAGCAGGCAGCAGTTTCCTTCTGCATCCTCTGTAGGGCACACAGGCCAATTTCTGCACAAAAAGATAAATAAATAGAAAGGCATCTAATCTCAGTAACAACAGTACTCAAAAACCAGTCAGAACACTTAAACCTTTCAGGGCGCTCTAGCTGGAATTCATTTGCAGACTCTAGTGCAGGCATGGGCAAACTTTCTAACTTGGGAGCTGAATGTTGGGCCAGAGCGGTATGGGTGTGCTGGGAGGAGGGAGATTCTCCCCAAGCCCCCTCCCTGCCCTTCCTCTTGTGAAGGAAGAAAGTGAAGGAAAGAAAGGAAATGTTTGGATCCCAAAAGGGTTAACCTTGGTCAGGATGAGATGGTGGATGGGAGAGAAAAAGTGGAGCTATTAGACCACCATTGCCTACTCCTGATATAGAATCCTAGTGCTGGAATAGAACCCCCCCCCCCCCAAGGGCCGTCCAGTCCAACCCCTGGCACAACCAAAGCACTCCTGATAGACAGCCTCTGTGGAAAAGCCTCCAGAGAAGACTCCGTCACACTCCCAAACAGCCTATGCCACTCTCCAACAGCTCTTACTCTCGAGAAGTTTTTTTTCTAATCTTTTCAGTCAAATCTCTTTCCCAGCCATTTGAAACCATTGCTTCCTTGTGGCCTGGTCTCTAGAGCAGCGAAAAGTCAGTTTCTCCCCTCCTTCTCAAATGGACACGCTTTTAAATATTGATTTTGGTTTTCTCTCTGCCTTCTCTTCTGCCGGCTAAATATCCCCCGGGAGGAAAGGAGGAAGGAAAGAAGAGAAAGATGGAAGGAAGGAAGGCTGGAAGGCAACGGAGGGAGGGAGGAAAGAGAGAAAGAAGGAAAGACAAAAAGGAGGGAGGGAAGGAAGGAAGGGGAAAGAGAGGGGGGGAGGAAGGACAAAAGGGTGGAAGGGAAGGAAGGGGGGAGGGAGAGAAGGAAGAAAGAAAGAGAGAAGGAAGGAAGGATAGGATGTTGGGTGGTGGGGAGGTTGAGAAAAGAGCCCAAACGGCCACATCTGGCCCCTGAGCCTGAGTTTGCCCATACCTGCTCTAGTGAGTGGAACATCTTTTTTTTCTGACATTATGGAAATAGGGATCCAGTAGATATTTATTGAAATATTTTTTTAGCCAGCCAAGTGGCTGCCAGCTTTGCGCTCGTCCAAAAAACCATGGATTGACTACAGAATTGTGTCAGGTTCTCTTGCAGCGCACCTTTTTCTTCCCACCAGACCTTCCCAACATTCAGTAATTTCAGCTTAAGTTGATAGAACTTGATGCTCCGCTACGTTCGGTTAGGATCTGTTAACTTCTGCTATGGATCTTGAAGTAACAATCATGGAACAAAGAGAGTTCTAATCATGGAACTTAAGAGAGTAATTAGAGTTTGGGATAGAATAATAGATTCTTAACACAGATCATTAGTTTACCTAGTACCAAGATTGTTAACAATCTAATGATCAATCTTAATATTTTCTGCATTTAATTGTCCTTGACCTCATTAGCCAACCATGTGTACACCTCTCAAATTCTGGGCAGCATTGCACACTTCTGATGAAGTGACCTATAATGCATGAAAGCTTATGCTGAAATCTCCCTCGGCTTTAAAAATATTTTACTATCTGATGGAATGGACTTAAGTTTATGATAGCTCAGTCTACCGATTTTGTTTTGTTCGTCTGAAAGGTTCTACAAGAACCCTTTGTATACTGAAAGAGGGTGTCTCCTTATTGATCCAGACCAACATGCTATATCTTTGTATCATAACTTTGGTTGGTTGGTTGGTTGGTTTGTTGCATGCTGCAAGTCACTTCTGCTGTGAGAGAAGACATTGCCCAGGGGATGTGTTATGATCCTCATGTTCCCCCAGGACTACCTCAGGGGAGCATGCTTGCTCCATCAGTGTTTAACATTTACACAAATGATCAGCCACTGCCAGAAGGGACAGAGTATTTAACCTATGCTGACAATCGTGCCATTTATTTATTTATTTTGGATGCTTCTACTCTGCCCTTCTCAACCCCTGAGGGGGGACTCAGGGCGGCTTACAAAATTGCATAATTTGGTGCCTACACAAATACAATAACATATAAAAACAGCAATTAAATGGTTAACAATTAAAACAATTAAAACCACTATATATTTCACAGTCGATAGCCAATCTCAAGCACAGCGTTCGCCAACTCCATACTTCGTTCCACATTGTCTATTCCTATCCGTCGTCACCGTCCTTTATTCATCTCCCAGATTGCCCAAACGCCTGGTCCCACATCCATGTTTTTAATTTCTTTCTGAAAGAAAGGAGGGATGTTGCTGATCTAATTTCCCCGGGGAGTGAATTCCATAGGTGAGGAGCCACCACTGAGAAGGCCCTGCTCCTCGTCCCCGCCAATCTCACTTGTGACAGGAAAAATCTCCTAAGATCACTCTTGGAAGAAAGGGCATAATGGCAACAATCTGTGGTGATCTGCGACTTGCTAGCAGATCATTCTAAAAATATAACACTAAATGTTATATTTTCTTCGATAGAGTTTCTTCGATAGAGTTACAAGCTGGGTAGATGCGGGGAATGCCGTGGATGTAGCGTACCTGGATTTCAGTAAGGCCTTCGACAAGGTCCCCCATGACCTTCTGGCAAGGAAACTAGTCCAATGTGGGCTAGGCAAAACTACGGTGAGGTGGATCTGTAATTGGTTAAGTGGACGAACACAGAGAGTGCTCACTAATGCTTCCTCCTCATCTTGGAAAGAAGTGACAAGTGGAGTGCCGCAGGGTTCCGTCCTGGGCCCGGTCCTGTTCAACATCTTTATTAATGACTTAGATGAAGGGCTAGAAGGCATGATCATCAAGTTTGCAGATGACACCAAATTGGGAGGGATAGCCAATAGTCCAGAGGACAGGAGCAGAATTCAAAACGATCTTGACAGATTAGAGAGATGGGCCAAAACTAACAAAATGAAGTTCAACAGTGACAAATGCAAGATACTCCACTTTGGCAGAAAAAATGAAATGCAAAGATACAGAATGGGGGACGCCTGGCTCGAGAGCAGTACGTGTGAAAAAGATCTTGGAGTCCTCGTGGACAACAAGTTAAACATGAGCCAACAATGTGATGTGGCGGCAAAAAAAGCCAATGGGATTTTGGCCTGCATCAATAGGAGCATAGTGTCTAGATCTAAGGAAGTAATGCTACCCCTCTATTCTGCTTTAGTTAGACCACATCTGGAATATTGTGTCCAATTCTGGGCACCACAGTTCAAGAGAGATATTGACAAGCTGGAATGTGTCCAGAGAAGGGCGACTAAAATGATCAAGGGTCTGGAGAACAAGCCCTATGAGGAGCGGCTTGGGGAACTGGGCATGTTTAGCCTGAAGAAGAGAAGGCTGAGAGGAGATATGATAGCCATGTATAAATATGTGAGAGGAAGCCACAGGGAGGAGGGAGCAAGCTTGTTTTCTGCTTCCTTGGAGACTAGGACGCGGAACAATAGCTTCAAACTACAAGAGAGGAGATTCCATCTGAACATGAGGAAGAACTTACTGACTGTGAGAGCCGTTCAGCAGTGGAACTCTCTGCCCCGGAGTGTGGTGGAGGCTCCCTCTTTGGAAGCTTTTAAGCAGAGGCTGGATGGCCATTTGTCAGGGGTGATTTGAATGCAATATTCCTGCTTCTTGGCAGGGGGTTGGACTGGATGGCCCATGAGGTCTCTTCCAACTCTTTGATTCTATGATTCTATGAAATGTTGCCACATTTGCAATCGCAGCCCAAAAGATCAGAGCCAAAGTAGCAAAATCCATACTGGGGGTCAGAAATGGAAACGGTTTGGAATGACACAAAGCAGACACTGTTATTGTCATGTTTCTGCTTTCATAATTTTAAAGAACTTGTTTTAGTTTTAATTCTTGTTACATTTTAAGGTTTATATTGGAAAGTGTTTATAAAGTTAGTGTATTACTGATGTCATGGCCTATGGCTAGTACAATAAACAATTCATTCATTCACTTGTGACAGAGGCGGGGCCGAGAGCAGGGCCTCCCCAGAGGATCTCAAACTCCGAGGTGGGACGTAGAGGGAGATGTGTTCAGACAGATACGCTGGGCTGGAACCGTATAGGGTTTTGTAGGTCAAAACCAACACTTTGAATTGTGCTCGGAACTGGATCGGCAGCCAGTGGAGCTGACACAACAGGGGGGTGGTATGCTCCCTGTATGACGCTCCAGTGAGCAATCTGGCTGCCTCCTGCTGGACTAATTGAAGTTTCCGAACAGTCTTCAAAGGCAACCCCACGTAGAGTGTGTTGCAGTAATCTATCCAGGATGTAACAAGAGTGTGGACCACCGTGGCCAGATCCGACTTCCCAACGTACGGGCGCAGCTGGCGCACAAGTTTTAATTGTGCAAAAGCTCTCCCGGCCACCACTGAGACCTGGGGTTCCAGGCTCAGCGATGAGTCCAGGATCACTCCCAAGCTGCGAACCTGCATCTTTAGGGGGAGTGTAACCCCCTCTAACACAGGCTGTAACCTGTATACCCTGTTCGGCCTTACAACTGACCAGTAGGACCTCTGTCTTGTCTGGATTCAGTTTCAATTTGTTAGCTCTCATCCAGTCCGACACAGCAGCCAAGCACCGGTTCAAGATCTGGACAGCCTCCTTGGTGACAGGTGGGAAGGAGTGACAGATTTGGACATCATCTGCGTAGAGATAACATCTCATTCCGAAATTCTGAATGATCTCCCCCAGTGGCTTCATGTAGATGTTAAATAACATCGGGGACAAGATTGAACCCTGTGGGACTCCACACAGCAACGGTTGTGGGGTCGAACAGGTGTCACCCAATAACACCTTCTGGGACCGTCCCTCAAGAAAGGATCAGAGCCACTTCAGAGCAGTGCCCCCGAGCCCCATATCCATGAGGCGCCCCAGAAGGATACCGTGATCGACAGTATCGAAGGCCGCTGAGAGGTACAGCAGAACTAACAGGGACATACTCCCCCTGTCCAGCTCCCGGCGAAGATCATCTACCAAGGCGACCAAGGCTGTCTCAGTACCATGTTCCGGCCTAAAGCCAGACTGTGCCGGATCTAGATAATCAGTGTCTACCAGAAATCCCTGGAGTTGTGTTGCCACCACACGTTCCATGACTTTGCCCAAATAGGGGAGATTGGAAACTGGCCGATAGTTGTCTAATTGAGAGGGGTCCAGTGATGGATCCATCACTGCTCCAGCAGGGAGCTTTGAAACGGTTGAACAGAAGCTCTCCAAAGCTTTAGGTGTTCTTATTGCCTAGTACAGGAAAAAAACAACTGATTCATAATCCATCTAAAATGCAGACGTGTGCCTTTCATCTTAAGAACAGCATCTTGAGCTCTAAGGATCACCTGGACAGGAATCCCACTGGAGTACTGCAGCACACCAAAATATTTATTTATTTATTTATTTATTTGCTTTTCTTCTATACCGCATATATCAGCCTTACGGCGACTCTATGCGGTTTACAGTGCGATTAATAACAATTACAATAAATAGGACATAACATACACAACATATAACAGATAATCATCTACGCCTGAGTGAAATCAGATCTCGTTCTCATAATCCCTTGGCCGTTCCTTGTTCAATAATGCCGTCATTGTAAGTTTAATTGCATTGTTGACCGAATGCCTGTTCGTAGAGCCACGTCTTGGTCCTCCTCCGGAACGCTAACAGCGAAGGGGCCTGCCTGATGTCCACGGGTAGGGCATTCCACAGCCGAGGGGCCACCACCGAGAAGGCCCTGTCTCTCGTCCCCGCCAACCGCGCTTGTGACGCTGGCGGGACCGAGAGCAGGGCCTCCCCGGACGATCTTAACGTCCTTGCCGGCTCATAGGAGGAGATGCGTTCGGAGAGGTAGGTGGGGCCGGAACCGTTTAGGGCTTTATAGGCTAAAGCCAGCACCTTGAATTGTGTCCGGTAGCGAATTGGCAGCCAGTGGAGCTGGCTCAACAGAGGAGTGGTGTGCTCCCTGAGAGCCGCTCCCGTTAACAACCTGGCTGCCGAACGCTGGACCATCTGAAGCTTCCGGGCAGTCTTCACGGGCAACCCCACGTAGAGCGCGTTGCAGTAATCTATACGGGATGTGACAAGAGCGTGGACTACCGTGGCCAAGTCAGACTTCCCAAGATACAGGCGCAGCTGGCGCACAAGTTTTAATTGTGCAAATGCTCCCCTGGAAACCGCTGAAACCTGGGGTTCCAAGCTTAGCGAAGAATCCAGGGTCACACCCAAGCTGCGAACCTGCGTCTTCAGGGGGAGTGCGACCCCGTCCAACACAGGCCATAACCCTATACCCTGTTCGGCCTTGCGACTGACCAGGAGTACCTCTGTCTTGTCTGGATTAAGTTTCAATTTGTTAGCCCTCATCCAGTCCGACACAGCGGCCAAGCACCGGTTCAGGACCTGAACAGCCTCCTTAGTAGTGGGTGGAAAGGAGTGACAGAGTTGGACGTCATCTGTGTACAGATAACACCGCACCCCGAAACTCCGGATGATCTCTCCCAACGGCTTCATGTAGATGTTAAACAACATGGGGGACAATATCGAACCCTGCGGGACCCCACAAGTCAATGGTTGTGAGGACGAGCAGTTGTCCCCCAGTAACACCTTCTGGGTGCGATCCTCTAGGAAGGACCTGAGCCACTGTAAAACAGTGCCCCCCAGGCCCATTCCCGCGAGGCGCCCCAGAAGGATACCGTGGTCGACGGTATCGAAGGCCGCTGAGAGGTCCAGCAGAACCAACAGGGACACACTCCCCCTGTCTAGCTCACGCCGGAGATCATCCACTAAGGCGACCAAGGCTGTCTCGGTACCATGTCCCGGCCTGAAACCAGACTGTGCCGGATCCAGATAATCAGTGTCTACCAAGAATGCCTGGAGTTGTGAGGCCACCACACGTTCCAGGACTTTGCCCAAGAAGGGGAGATTGGAAACAGGCCGATAGTTGACGAATTGAGTGGGGTCCAGTGATGGTTTTTTCAACAGCGGTTTTATTACAGCTTGTTTTAAGCTGGCTGGAATTTTGCCTTCCCGAAGGGAGGCATTAACCACCACCTTCACCCACTCGGCCAATCCCCCTCTGGCTTCCTTTAGAAGCCAGGATGGGCAGGGGTCTAGGATGCATGTGGTTGCTCTCATTCCTCCAAGCACCTTGTCCACATCCTCAGGTTTCACCAATTGAAACGAATCCAACAAAATCGGACAGACAGGTGCTCTTGTTACATCCTCAGAGACCGCCGTTAACGTGGTATCCAGGTCCGAGCGGATCAAAGCGACTTTGTCCGCGAAGAACCGAGCAAATGCTTCACAGCGGGCCGTCGAGTTGTCAGGGCTCCCATCCGGAGTGGTGGGGGTTAATAGGCCTCTGACAACTCGAAACAGCTCAGCCGGACGGTTCTTTGCGGACGCAATATTGGAGGCAAAGAAAGAAAGAAAGAAAAATACTTGGGAGTCACTCTGGACTGTGCTCTAACTTATAAGAAGCACTACTTGAATATCAATCAAAATGTGGGTGCTGGAAATAATATCATACGAAAGCTGACTGGAACAACTTGGGGATTACAACCAGACACAGTGAAGACATCTGTCCTTGCTCTTTGCTACTCTGCTGCTGAATAGGCTTGGTTGATTTTTAAAAATGGTTCAAAACTCGTTTCGGATGTGGGGGCACTGGTGGTTCGATTCTGAAGTCACTTCCATTTTTTTTAAAAAAATTCAAAACCTTCCAAAACTTCAGAATTGATTAGTTAATTGTAGACATGCATGAGCAGTAGAAAAAAAAACAGCACTGGCACTGAGGAAACTCCAGGTTCTGAGGTCTGTTGGAAACCAGGCAAGTGGGATTGATATATCTGTGAAAAATGGGGTTTATATATTATAGACCTCATGACCTGTGAGGATGCCTGCCATAGATGTAGGCGAAACGTCAGGCGAGAATGCTTCTGGAACATGGCCAGGCAGCCCGGAAAACCCCAATGTTTCCCCTTCTCTCTTGATGGTAGTATTCCTCTCTTTGCACCCAAGGTTGTGCTTTTTCTCCCTTTATCTATCTCCACCTGACAGTTCCCCTCCTTTTCTATAATTCCTCCTCCTCATTTGGAAGTGTATTAATCCTGAAATAACGATGGAAATCTCCCTCTCCTCAGAGGTGCCTTTTTTGCCTCTTTCTGGGGTTTTATTGTGAGGTCGAGGCTTGTTTACATTCCGCTATCACTTGATCTGGATTATTGGGGTCCTTTTGCCCAAAATGGAAGGGGGTCCAGCCTATTAAATGGCCCTTCTCACCTAGAGAAAGGGAAGAGGACCCTTTTCCCTGGGAAATGAGGGGGGAAAGGCATCATTTTGATGAGCAAAATAGCCTTGTTTGTGTTTGGATGGACCTGCACGCACCAAGGCGAAATGGAAGGCTATATCAATCCAATATCCCTTCCCTTAGAGAAAGGCCAGATGGAAGGAGAGAGAGGGAGAAGGAAAGGAAGAAAGAGGGAAGGAAGGGATAGGAAAGGAAAGGAAAGGAGTGTTAGCCATGCTCATTTCATCCCTCCCTTGCATCACTCAGGGAGGGGAAGCATGGGATTTTAAAACTGTTAAGCTTTATCAAGTTGCCTAATGGTTGATTGTGAAAATTAAAATAATCTTGGGAGACATCCAAACATTATGGAATGTATTTGGATTTGCCTCTCCCAAGGTGGGAGGGCCATGGTTCAAAACTGCTTCGGAAGCCCAAAGTCAGTAGTTTTTTACGACTTTTAGGCTGTTCCGAACCAAACCTATCCAACTCTCCTGCTGAATACGCATGCCCAGTGTGGAAAACATCTCACCACGTTAAAAAAGTGGATGTGGCTCTTAATGAGACATCCCACATTATCACAGGATGTCTATGCTCTACACCACTGGAGAAATTACACTGTTTACCTGGTATTGCACCACCTGACATCTGCTGGGAAATAGCAGCCAACAATGAAAGGACCAAGACATTTACATCTTTGGCCCATCCACTGTTCAGATATCAGCTAGCATGCCAATGCCTTAAATCAAGAAACAGCTTCCTAATATCTACAGAGATGCTCGCAGGAACACCTCAGCAAGGGAGAGTCCAACAGTGGCGCTGAACAGGCTGCGCTCTGGCACCACAAGATGCAGAGCTAACCTTAAGAAATGTGGCTACAAAGTGGAGTCCATGATGTATGAATGTGGAAAAGAACAAACCACAGACCACCTACTACGATGCAACTTGAGCCCTGCCACATGCATAATGGAGGACCTTCTCACAGCAACACTAGAGGCACTCCAAGTGGGCAGCTTCTGGACAAAGGACATTTAGCATAATGCCAAGTCCTTTAAAAAAAACAACAACGTTGTGTTTTTAAATGCATTTTAACTGTACCCTCAACTCGCTTCTGGTACAATAAATAAATAAATAAATCATAATTTTGTTAACCTTTGATGTACTTGCTGAAACTAAGTTGGAATTCAATGAAAAAACACTTTCCATCCCCCCCCCCCCAAATCTGCGATCAGTAAAATCTTCCCTCCTTACATAGCTACAATTTGGTTCTTTAATAATACACTGCACACCAGAATGGATTAGTTTATCATGATATTTTTCTTTCCTCTTCTGAAACACTTAATTTGTCTTTGAACAGCAGATGCAATCTTAACATAGCATCAGAATACACTCTAGTTTAGAATCACTGGAAATAGGCCTACCTTTAAAATTAAACTATGAAGCAAGATTCCCTTAGCAAACTTTCCTTTCCTTCTAGGCCACTGCTCTAAGCCAAGATGGGGAAGCTTTGACTTTCTAGGTGTTTTTTATTACAGCTCCCAGAATGTCTTACCATTGGCCATGTTCAGCATAACTGATAAGATTTGTAGGACAAAATGCTTGAAGGATCCAAGATCCCCACTTCTTGAAGTCTTGTTTTCATTGTCCCTGGACTCCAAACTCTTGCAAAGTAGAACCTGAATAACAGCTTCATTATTTTTGATAAAAGCGGCTTTGGGGTTAACTAGACTTATAGTAACAATGTTAAATTATAACGTAACCAATTGCAACTTTAGTTCCAGAGATAGACTTCCAGAAATAATCTGGGGGAGATCCCTTTCAATATACGTATACTTATGTACAACTGTTAATAGAGAATATTTACTTTGTTAGTTTTTTCTTTTGTTTACCTACAGATGCACCACAGAATTTCAGCCCAGTTTCTGAGAGACCTGTTCTGAAAGCTTGTAACCATGGTAATTCATAACTCACATTTTTTTTCTATTTATTATAAGCTTCCATGGGAATGTATGGTATTCCTTGTTTTCAGTCTATCTGGAGTAGTGCAATAAACCATGGGGATATATTGTGAACTTAAACTCTTTCTTAGTGTGTGCATTCTAAGATGTTGTTTTCCGATGTTTATATATCAGAACTGTATTTTCCCTTCTCCTAAAATCTAAGGAGTCATAGATGTCAGATGCTTTTGTTCAGGAAACTAGCAAAGTATGTTTGTAACTGCTGATACAAATTTAATATTGGTTTCTTTTATGAAGTAAGCAACCGCTTCTTGGTTGGGTCAGAGATGTTAACTGAAGAGATGGAGATTTGTGAATTTAAGTAGATGGTTTTTGTAATGTATAACTGGAAAGGCATACTTTCTCAAGTGAAAATTTAACATAGGTGTAGAAATAATAGGGGAAGAATTTTAAATGTTTTGTATTGTTAGAATGCTATAATACAAAGTGAACGCTTACTGAAGTTAAGCAAACCTGGGTCAGATCAATTGCAGGAAAAGAGATTCCACCTGAACATTAGGCAGAACTTCCTGACTATAAGAGCTGTTCAGTAGTACAGCTCTTAGTTCTCTGCCTCGGAGTGTGGTGGAGGTTCCTTCTTTGGAGACTTTGAAACAGGCTGGATGGTCATCTGTTAGGTGTGCTTTCATGATGCTTTTCCTGCCTGGCAGCAGGTTGGCGAGATGGCCCATGTGGTCTCCTCCCAACTCTATGATTCAATGTTGCAAAATAGCTGGCTTGGACACTGTCATGCAATTCCATGTACACTACATAGAAGGCATACTGATTAAGTGTGTGTATGTATGTATTAAATTTTGCAGTATTACTGAATGAATCTAGGCTATTTTATTTTGTGTGATTCCATGTAAGCTATTACATTTGTTCATTTTGTTTTATTACCAAAATATTCTTATTACATAAAAATGTTTTACCATTCCTGCACCACTAATAAGTTAAACATAAGATGAGATATGTATGTTTTTTGAAAAAATGTTTTAAATTTGCAAATGATGAGTCACTAAAGAACTCATAGATTATCTTCCTCTGTTGAACCAAAATCTTTCTAGTCTAGCATCTATTTTTTAGCCAGCCATATTCCTCTTAAGAAACGGCAAGGAAGGCATAATGCTAATAGCCTTAATTTGTTTCTCGTCAGCAGCTGATATTCAGAGGTCTGTGTACAAATAAAGCATTTGTGATAATTGCTCATGCTTTATAACATCTGTAAATCAACTGTGTGTTTATAGCTACTTCTGCTTCTCTCCTATTCATGATCAGTTTTCTCTATCAGGACAACTTTCTTCAGTGTTTGCATGGAAATAATTAAGAACCACCTTAATTTCATATTTTGAGATGGATGTAAATAAAACAGTAAGGAAACTTTAATAATTCCAGACATCTTATCTCATGTGACCCTAGACCATTCTTTCTCAACCTTCCTAATGTCATGACCCCTTAATACAGTTCTTCCTGTTGTGGTGACCCCAACCATAAAATTATTTTTGTTGCTACTTCACAACTGTAATTTTGCTACTATTATAATCTAAATCATAATCTAAATATCTGATATGCAGGATGTATTTTTCACTGGACCAAATTTGGCACAAACACCTAATACACCCAAATTTGAATACTGGTGGGGTTGCGAGGGGGATTGATGTTGTAATTTGGGAGGTTTAGTTGCTGGGATTTATAGTTAACATACAATAAAAGATCATTCTGAACTCCACCAACAATGGAATTCAACCAAATTTGGCACAGGGAACTCCTATGACCAACAGAAAAGACTGGAAGGGTTTAGTGGGCATTAACCTTGAGTTTTGGAGTTGTAGTTCACTTACATCCAGAGAGCACTGTGGACTCAAACAGTGATGGGTCTGGACCAAACTTGGCACAAATACTAAATATTCCCAAATATGAACACCGGTGGAGTTTGGGGAAAACAGACTTTGATATTTGGAAACTGCAGTTGCTGGGATTTATAGTTCATCTACAATCAAAGAGCATTCTGAACTCCGCCAACGATAGAATTGGGCCAAACTTCCCACACAAAATCCCCATGACCAACAGAAAATACTGTGTTTTCTGATGGTCTTTGGCGACCCCTCTGACACTCCCTCGTGACACCTGCCCCAGGAATCCTGACCCCCAGATTGAGAAACACTGTCCCAGACATTTGTACCCATTCCAAGCTTGACCTATTCTGTTTAGGACCTCGTTAAATCTGAAACAGAATATTGGGCTGAAACTAACAAAATGAATTTCATTAGAGATAAATGTAAGGCACCATATTCAAGCTGATGGTGGTGGTGATGATTGTGAGGATGAAGCAGTTGCACATTAATGGATGAGCTTGTGGGTGCGTTTGGAATTTTGAGAGACTATCTTGTGTCTCATCACAAAAGTGTAGTCTTCGAGGAACATTTTCATTTGCAAAATGGTTTCTAGAGCGACATGAACAAGCATGATAGTTATTATCAGCATTTTGCAGAAGGCAAACAGGTAGAAACTAAAGCAGAAGTCGATTCTCATGAAAATGAATGAAAGCAAATGGTTGAGTCTGAGTTCCCAAAAAGAAAACTTCAAAATTTGATACACATTTTTGTGCTCCAGTTCTTTCTGCTGCAAAGCATGTTTCTCAGAAAGCAAGCAAATTTACCTATGTCAACTCATAGAAATATACTTTTAAAGGGTACACTCTTGCCCTCATTCCCTTTCCCCATACTCTACCTCTCCTCTGATCATCACACAAACAGCCATGGTTCTTTTCTTGTTATTTTTGATTTTTACAGCTCTGAATTTTCAGTTTTCCTTTTTTCTCTCTGAAATATTTTTAGGTACCTCTGTCTTGCTGTCTACAGTCCTTTGCCCCTCTTCTTTGTCCTTGTTAGTTTTCCTTCTAGGAAAGATCTTTTGCTTCAGCCAGTAGAGAAGAAGCCATCCAAGAAATTTCCAGACACCACCCAGGCTAGGCATGGAATCACATATAATATTTGAAGAATATTTAGTTCTTTTCTTTTGTTTCATCAAGTAAAGGTCTTCCACTTTCTCTTCGGTTTATTTCATTGCTTCCTTCATCATTGTTACTATTTTTCTCCCTGTCTGTTCTGCCCTTTTTAAAGACCCATGTCCCTCAACTTGCATATTCCCTCATCAAGTCTTACCTCCCCCGCCCCCAATTGCATTCCCCCTTTTTATATTCTTGGGTTTTTCCTTGGAGGTTGAAAATGGGGAAGACAAAAATGAAAGCAAAGGATACTTACTGTTCCAAGCACTCCTCTATGAAGCTTGTGGGAATTATGAGAGCACTTTTGACGGATCCCCAGACAGTCACTTATAGCCTTCCCTTCAACGCTGGTGTCCTCGAGGGAGTTTCAATTGATTGGGGAGGAAAGAAACCTTGTGGAAGCTTAATTCTGTTCTTCCTCTGACCTTGCTGGGGCTAAGGCTGTTGAATGAAATCAATTTGTTATCTCAAACCATAGAAGAGAGGGTCTTCTATTTGTTAAAATAAGATTTGCAGACCTAATGTCACTGACACATCTATTGTATCTGGTGTCTCCCTGCATTCAGGGAAAGTGGGAAAGTTTCTAGTTTCTACCACTACACTGAATTCTTCATCCCTTTCAAACTCTCATAGCAACACATACGTATGTCAGGGTTCAATTAACCAGGGAGGTCCAAATATTCCTATATTTACAACCTGTCCTGAAGAGTTTCCTGACAAGATCCTGTAGTGTCACTATAGATGCTGGCTTTTTGGGCTAGATGGCTCAGCTTTAGGACCTCTCCACTCAGGAGGTTTGAACCCCAACACAGAACAGCTCAGGGTAAACTGGGCTACAGCTTTGGGTTATCAGAATAGCTGTTCTCACAGTCTGTATATACTTCCCTCCTGTTAGAACTCCTATTCCCACTGAATACATCCCATTAAAAGTGATCTCTGCACAATCATTCTGATTGCACAATTATGCCATCAGCAAAAATGACATTCTATGTGGTTTTACTGTCTCTTATGTCAGCTCTCTTATCTCTGGTGCTTATGTCCTATTGGAAATTGTTTTTCTCTTCCTTTTCTTTGCTAGAAATCATAATAGTGGACTTGCCTAAACAGAGAAAGTGAAAAGAAATGGGACCCAAACCATCATTTAAGTTTATAATCCATCCCGGAGACAGGCAAGGGTGTCTAACACCCTTGTAGTGCCAGTGGGTATACCAACAACTGTGGATATCATGTTGGCAACTTCAGCTACAGATCTTATTTAGTCACCGTAAAGCAGTGGTTCTCAACCTGTGGGTCCCTGGGTGTTTTGGCCTACAACTCCCAGAAATCCCAGCCAGTTTACCAGCTGTTAGGATTTCTGAGAGTTGAAAGTCAAAACATCTGGGGACTGACAGGTTGAGAACTACTGCCATAAAGGGAAGTAGCCTAGTGTGTTTGACAGATCATGTGCTTGCATTCAGAAACCCCCAATTTCGACAGTAACTAAAAATATACTTGTTATAAACTCTAGAGAGATGCTGCCAATCAGTGTATATTGTATATTGTGTACAGGTAGTAGAGTGTGAGGTAGATTTAGGCTCTCTCTCTGTATAACATAACTTCCCATGTTCCATTACAAGACAGAAAGCATAGCAGTATAATTCACGTTATTAGTGTGAAGAAATGAACAATACATGCATGTCCTAAGAAAATTCAAACTTTCACTTCTCAGTCAGCAATTCTGGGAAAATCCCTGCAAGAAGTCATATGGAGATGAGGAACAGCATCATTAGAGATGCCATGTATGTAGCCTTACTACAAAACCATTGATTCCATTGGATAGGCAAAGAAGCAGAATACCAAATTAATAAGGGGGTTAACTTGAACTTTCCCAGTAGGCTTTTCTCTGGAACAGTGTCTCCGTGTTCTGGAAACCTATTTGGTTATAACATAGGAATAATTTCACCCAGCAATGATAGAACTTTGTATAATAATGTTATCTATAGGAAAATGAGATGGTGATTGAAAGTTTTTTAGACAGCCATATTTTCTCTTAGTATGTGTGTCTGTGTGTGTAATGCTTACATGCACCAGACTTGGAAGAAGTGTGTATAGAAGCTGTTTAGGGACTACTTGGCTCATAAGCTATCATATGCAGGCCACTAGTTCTGAAAATTGTACTCACCTGCTGATATATTCAGAAGTATCTTCTGGTAATTGTAACAGCAGGGGGTGCCAGTCATCCACTCTTTGGTCTTTGAATTGATGAGGCACTGCTTTGAAAATGGGTGAATAGGATTGAAACATTTCCCCTTAAAACAAAGTGAAGGGAAATCTGTAATGAAACCATAGTTTTGTGTGTGATTAGGCTTGTATGTGTGAGCTTTACCAAAGTTAATTTTTAAGAAAATAGATGATACATTCTTTAAAGATTCCTGCCTAGCTGTCGTCATAGTATTTGATCAAATAACTATTGTTGTCATGGTATCATTTCATAGGTTAGTATAAAAAAAACACCCGAGAGTATCTAAGCAATAATTGTAATTATGTCATGCAGTTGTTTTTACAACTTAGAGAAGAATATACTGTTAATACTTATTTTCAGCACTTGATATACTGTATGAGGTATTCTGTTTCAACTGAAAATCCAGACTAATTATATAGCCATTATCCAAATCAGTTTTGTTAGAAGCCTTGTGTGTTTTATGTACAGCATACAGAGCAATTATGTTGCATGGGTTCTTGGGTATGGATTAAAGAATGTTATAATATCAAGGTAAATACCTAATTTCTCAATTGCACTGTAGATGGTACTCTTTGCCTGCTTCTGCCGAAGGGGGAGGAGATAAAATATATTTAATTCAGTGTGATCCATCACGAGGAAACTGTTCAAGAAGTAGCATTCTTAAATGTTCTCAAATGTCCAGTAGCAAAAATAAATGAAGGGCACAGTGCATTAAGGGATTTCCAGTGGAGTCTCTCAGGGCAGAGAAAACTGTTGTGTGAGAGAGCTCATGGGACAGATTGTGCTCTTACAGCCCTTAGCAATAGCTTCCTAACTAATCAGTCTCCAGGCTTACAACCTTCTTTAAGCTGAGCTGATTTCTTGTTTGCTAGGCACTAACTGAAAACGGGACACAGCCAATTACTTTCTACTGAGGTAGTCCCATTTTGCTTTTTTGAAGTCTAACATCACAATGGCAGTATATTTCTTCCATCTCTTCATTTTTAAGTGCAACTGCCCCCTCCTCTCTCCATTAGGCAAAATTACTTTTTATTTCAGACAATCTTCTACTGATGTATGGAATCAGTGGCAAGCAATTTCACTGTTTATGGTTTCTCTCTGGTATTTTTATTTTCATATTTACATATTTTCATTTTCAAGACTGATTTTATTGGTTTACTGTTTTTCTGTTTCATTGTATCTCATTCTGGAATTATTTTTCTAATAAAAAGAAGGCATCAATTTAAATAAGTAAATGTCAAAAGTCAACAAATGCAAAGCTCTGCTGAAAAATAGTTTTTCAGAATGTTTAAAATTATATCAAACTGACGGCCAGCAGGAGAAAACTCAGACTCCTTTTGGATAGATACTTAGTTGGTTCCCCATCCGTATTGCGTATTAGTGGTTTCCAACCTTTTTTTTTTTTTTGACCAGGGAGCACTTTGTCCAGAGACCACTCTCATTAGTATCAAAGGGGTTTTGAATCAGTTTTTGGTCAACTTTCGATTCGGTTTGGTTATTTGGAGTTTTGATTTAGAAAATTGCATTGGATAGACTACATCAGCTCTAATTTTTGATACAGAACATATGCCACGCAGTAGTTGCAACCTGCTCGCCCACAGAAAAACATATTTAATAATCTAGAGCTGATGTGGCCCCTCCTGACATCCCCATTGCCTCTGCACTATAACAGAGTTTTGTGAGAACAGTCACTCTTGTTGCTGCATGGTGAGGTTGTGGCCCATATTTTCGTTCTTGCGAACCACTGGTGGTCCACAGACCACAGTTTGTGAACCACTGCATTATGTGCAGTGCAAATTCCAGAAAATACCCTAGGTCTATATGCATTGTGAAGATGTTGTAAACTACTTCTCAAGGGTGGCTCCATTAAAAACGTGCTGTAGTAGCTGAGAGATCATTAAGAAATAGATTGCTGTGGCCAGATCTTCTTTCTGTAGGAAAAAGAGCATAATTGTTGTACCATTGTTGTAAGTTATGTAAATGATAATAATTTGTACTCATTGTAAAAATTAACTGGTTGATTGACTAAGATAGATAGGCATGTACACATCAAAAATATTGTTACCTGATTATATCTGCCACTATTTGCTTTTCTGTTATATACCATAACCAAAATAAACAGTTTTATTTATAAAAAGAAATTGTTGTACCAGCTACAGTGAGCAAAGACAATCCCAGTTATTGCACACACCTGGCCTTCCAGGATCATTGTAGAGGCAAGTGCCAAATCCAAACCATGAATGCTTTCCTTCAGAAGAGGCATAACCCTGTTCAGATGGACTGCTTTCCCAAACCCAACTTGAGTTTTCTAGTAACCAAGAGTATGTCCATCTGGATTGATCTGAATTTTATTTCGATAACACACACCTCTCTCTTTACCCATAGAGGCTTCCATAAGTCTTTGGCTTTTGTGGAAAAGAGAGATAGAACTGGATATAATAGGTATAAAAATGTGACTAAAGCCTAAAATTCTGAATGCGTTCTTCCAGTGGTGCAATATGCATCCTAAAAGCAAGGAGACTTTATAAAGCAAACTAGTTATGGAATAATTAGAAAACAATGTCACATTATCTTTGTAGTTACTTAAAAGAATGCTAGTATTGGTCAGGCAGGACCAACTGAGATGCACTGTCCTTGTGGAATTTGTGGTGGGTTGTAATTAAGGCAATTGTGGCTGTTTCTTCCACTAAAGCCAATTAGGACAGATCTAAAAAATCAACTTAATGCACAAAAGCCTGAAATTGCATGGCCACCTGTCACAATAAGACTATATTTTAAAAATAGAAGATTGGGGTCATTACCTAAGATGTTGGAATTCATTGGTGGCCTTTTATAGGGAAATTCTTACAACTCCTTCCTTTAGAGAATTTGGAATGTACATTCAATTCAAAAAAGCATTTATCAACTCATCAGATACTAAGAGCCAGAATGGACCTAATGAACAAGTGTTTAGCCTTGTTTCTGCTATTAACTTGTCTACTCCTGCAGGCTGAACAAAATGGAGTTCACCCATAAAAAGTGGGTAGGCCATTCTTCTCATCAGATCCTACCCTCAGTGGGAAATAGAAACCAGCACTTTTGTCATCTAAGGTCATTTTGAACATTTATCATGATGGCTTTCCAAAAGCTCTGTCTCATTACTCAAGGGTCTAGAACAGTGGTTCTCAACTTGTGGGTCCCCCGATGATTTGGCCTTCAACTCCCAGAAATCATAACAGCTGGTAGACTTGGGTTGGATTTCTGGGAGTTGTAGGCCAAAACACCTGGGGACCCACAGATTGAGAACCACTGCTCTAGAATGTGACAACCTTGTAGCAACACAGGGAGAAAAAAAAACCCCAACAGTAACACTTTCTGCTTGTTACACTGCAATGGGAAAAGTGAACCACAATGTGTACTCTCTACTGGATTCATCCAGAATCTTTCTCCATTGCTGTTCTAGTGATATAAAGTCTACATTTACCTTAAACACCTCAGAAGACCAAGGAACTTCTTCACTGTTCTTAATCAGAAGAATCCTAGACACGTGAATTGTTTAGGTCATATCCCCAACCCATCCATCAGTTGGAACTTCAACAATGTTATTGGCTTTAGAAAAATGGACAGTTCTTGAGAGCACCCAGGAATCTCTCTGTAGCCATTAATCTGTGGAGAAACATTTTAATAGTTTTCCTCAGTCCAACAGAAATTAAAAGTTCCAGGAAATCTATAGTGTGTTACGTAATGAGTGGTGTGATTTGTGCAATTATTTCAGCACTGTCCCCTCCAATGTAGATCACCTTCATCCTGGCTGAAAAAGACTGGGTTGAGACTATATTACACCATGCACATAGTAAGGTAATAATTGGGACTGGTCCATGATTGTCATGGAAAGCATAATATCCCAATGAGAGGGCTTCAATATACATATGGAGAAATGAAAACCTATAAAACAAGCTGCAGAAAACTATCCTCCCCCAACTGTCAGCCAACCATCTTTTCACCTCACATGCCAAGGTATTACGCTCATAAAACAATATCACACAGTCTTTCTTAATCACTGTCATAACATTAAGCAACAGCATTTTTCACTCTGCCAGTTGAATAGTAGATTAGAAGATGGAAAACAAAAATTCTGCATGATCTTTGTGACTTTCACATATGGGACACTCTACATAGTGCACAGATGCACTTGTAACTTTCTAGAGTTTAACTTTTGAAAATAGCTCCACTGACGTCATGCAGCTGTGTGTATCTTTATCCACTCTTTATTTCAGTCCCTGTCTGTTACAGTAGTAAAGTCAGTAAGAAGGTGTTTGTTTGGTTTTTTGTGAACTGATCATCTTTCTTCAAAAGGCTCGATCTTCTTTCATCTCTTCAAAATCTAATTATATCTATCTTCATGTACAACCCATTAAATGAAGTTAAAGCAGTCCTTGCATTATTGAGAGGTTAAGAGAGCTCTGTCATTTTGTGTTTCTTGTACAAAATAATCTTGCAAAACTCAGTAGCTTTTGTTTCCTACATGAGCACTAAGAAAGACAAGGTGTTATCTTTTCAAACCTATCACACTGGGTGGTCAATCCTGTGAACCTTTGTTCTTCAATAGCAAAGAGATTATTTTTACCAAATCTCAAGATTCACTAGGCTAATGCCAATACAAACTCATGGACTTTTGTCAAATGAGTTCCTTTTCTTAGAAATTTGCTGTGCTGCTCCACGGTCCTAACCTTCTATTTTTATTTCCCATCACAAATTTGATGCGATATTCTGAACCAATATGTCATTTGGAAGGGCAATGCTTGCTTTGATTATGATATGATATCATTATATTGTTGGCAAACTAGCTTTCCTCTTCCCTCTTTTTTCAAGACTTGCTCCATCCCCCCTGTTGTAAGTCCCCCTGCTTGTTATAATTGCAAAAACAGCAGCCTTTGTTCTACTATTCTATCCAATTGAACTAGGAAAAGATTAAGAACTCTGGCTCCTACTTGTCCAGTGTTGATAGATACCATTCAATTCGTGCAGCCTGAGGATGTGGACAGAATCCTTGGAGAGGTGAGAGCTACCACATGTATTTTAGAGCCTTGCTCTTCCTGACTGATTAACAAGGCCAGATGGGGACTGGCAAAGTGGGTGAAGATGGTGGTCAATACCTTCTTGGAACAAGGCAAAATTCCAACTTGCCTAAAGGGGGCAGTTGTGAGACCTTATTTAAAAATGCCATCCCTGAACCCCTCCATAATGGACAACTTTAGACTCCCCTTTTTGAGCAAGGTTTTGGAGCATGTAGTGACCTTCCAAATCCAGGGATTGCTGGATGAAACAAATCTAGATCCATTTCAATTTGGTTTCAGGCCTGGATTAGGGAACAGTGACTGCTTTGTTCGCCTTGGTGGTTGAACTACGCAGAGAGCTAGACGGCAAGTGGGTGCCTGTTGGTTCTCCTGGACCTCTTAGCAGCTTTCTATACCATTGACCATGGTATCCTTCTGGGTCATCTCGCTGCGATGGGACTGGAAGTCACTGTTTTACAGTGGCTTTGTTTCTTCCTGGAAGGCCATACCCAGAAGTAGTACTGAGGACTCCTGTTCGAACCCTTGGTCATTGTTCTGTGGGATTTTTCAGGGTCCTGTTTTATCCTGTATGCTGTTTAACATATACATGAAACCACTGGGAGAGGTCATCCAGAGTTTTGGAGTGAGGTGTCACCTATATGCAGATGACACCCAACTCTACTACTACTCCTTCCTACCTAAAGCCTTAATCCAGACAAGACAGAGGTGCTCCTGGTCAGTTGGAAGGCAGTTCATGGAATAGGGATTAAGCCTGTGCTGGATGGGATTAATCTCCCCCTGAAGACACAGGCCCACAGTTTGGGGGTCCTCCTGGACTCAGAGATGAACCCAGGAGGGCCCTTGCACAATTAAACCTTATGTGCCAACTGCACATGTTCCTTGAGAAGCCAGATCTGGCCATGGTGGTACATGCCTTAGTTGTATCCTGTCTGAATTACTGTAATGCACTCTATGTGGGGATGTCTTTGCAGAGTGTTCGGAAACTTCAATTTGTCCAAAGAGTTGCAGCCAGGTTACTAACTGGGGCTGGCTGCAGGAAGCAGGCAACCCCACTGTTGCAGCAGTTCCACTGGCTGCCAATTTGTTTCTGGGCACAATGAAAAGTGCTGGTTATGACCTTTAAAGCCCTAGATGGCTCAGGCCCAGGATATTTGGCTGATCACATCTCCATGTACGAACCTGCCTGGGCTCTGAGATCTTCAGGAGAGGCCCTTCTCTCAGTCTCACCTCCATCTCAAGCTTGGTTGATGGGAACAAGACAGAGGGCCTTTTCAGTGTCTGCCCCTCGACTCTGGAATACCCTTCTTCCCAGAGAAGCCAGAATGGCCCCCACCCTGGAGTCCTTCCAGTGGCAGGCTAAAATCTTTTTATTCAGGCAGGCTTTTATGGAAGAATGTTTTAAAGATCAAGTCAGGGGCTGCTGTGACTTTTGGTTTTTAATTTGTTTTTATGGTTTTTAACTTAATTGTTTTTTATAATTATATTTCATCCTGTTTTAATATTTGTATATTTTAAAATAGTATTAAAATGTTTTAATGTAAACAGCTTTGAGTCTCCTTTGTGGAGAGAAAAAAGCAGGATATAAATAAACATAATAATAAGCATAAACATAATAATAAAAAAGAAATTCCAAAATTACTCGTATAAGCATAGCAGGGTACCTTGGATTATTAAGCTATTGTATTAAATGACTAGGTTAGAGCAGCAAGTGCCAGCCAGAACTATGAGAGACAATTTAATGGTCTCTCCCCCAGTTGTTTCTTCACCCTCTTTCTTATTTGTTTGAGAGATGAAACAAGCAATTGGATCTCTATCTCTTTGGAGTCCTAATCAAAATGAAGGTGAGTTTCTGCCTTCACGCAGAAAGAGGAAATTGCTTGTGGACCCAGTGCCACCTAGTACTATCTGGTGCTGCCCCTTTTAAATCCCCACATTTGGAAGCAGCTATTCTTGCAGCAACTAAAGGTTGCCAATCTGTCCAGAAGGATATATGCTTCTTGGTTGATTCCTTTCATTGTGGTAGCTGATATATATGTTGTTTTCCAACTATGGCTTGTGGGTGGCCTCCTTTAAGCAACAGCCCTCCTTGTAGGTGGCTTTCTTCTCCAGTTCCTCTAGAATTTCCTCCTGTGCTACTGCTGTTGATAGACAACCAAGCTAAGAGACTAGTGCAAGAGCCCTATGGCTTTCATCGCGAACTATCCAGAATCTTCACCAACACGAGAGTTCTCAGCCAGACTGATTTTTAGACTTCTTAATAATCAGATGAGGGGGCATAGGGAACAACTACGTGGTCTAAATCTTTTACAAAACTTGAAATAATTTCTTTTTGGACTACAGCTCCGATAATCCCCAGTACTGCGTTTTTGTAAATGTAGCCCAAAATTCGCCTTTCCAACTAGACCATTCATGTGCCCTTCCTCTGAATAACACAAATTGCATAATATTTTTCAGGTTTTGTGTCAAATTTTGTAGATTATAAGATATTGTTTTAGAAAACTGAGTAGATTCCACGTTGCTAGTTACAGTTTTCGGCACTTTCTTAAAGACAAACAGGTTTAGTATAATTCACTTTTTTGTGAACTAGACTCCACTTCATTAGATACATGAAATGTTACTTCAGTTGACAGGTAGGAAAGCTTCAGATAGGTAGAAAAGCCATTCACAGTAGCAGTAGTTAGTAATAACAACACTACTGTGATGATTGTGTTAATTAACACCTGTATCGAGACAGGAACTATTATCTAAATTAATGTCTAAACAAAAAGAATTAAACTTCTAATTAGTTCTAACTCAGCAGTTTCACTCTGTATCTTCCACTGAAATTCTTTCATTAGGGAAATAGCAATGCTTAGGTTGACAACAGAGTATCCTGGGAAGTTAAAATATTCTCACACTTCTTTCTGAAATAGCAAAAAGCCTTTAAAGGATTAACACGTTTATTTTAATGCAAACTTTCACAGACTAAGAGTCTAACGAATTGGTTAGTTTTAAGGAAGTAGAAGATTCTTTGGGCTGGATCCACACTATGCCATGTTTATACCATATTAGTGGGATATGAACGTTGATTTTTTATTTTATTTTTTGCTTCTACACAGACTAAAATGGCTGCCTCTCTGGAGGATGGTTTCAAAGTGTTGTCATTTTGATGTCAGATTTGTGTCCATTTTTCTTTTGTGTAGAGACCAATCTGTCTGCCAAATGTAGAAGGAAGAAACGTGTTGTTGGCAGGTGATAGTATATGTCCAATTGTAAGATGAGCAATTGAATGAACCCTTGGTATGAGGCCCTGTAATATTGTTACCTAAGTGGATATATGAACACAGTTGGTATCTTCTTCCTTCCTTCCTTCCTTCCTTCCTTCCTTCCTTCCTTCTTCTTTTTCTTTCTTTCTTTTGGTGAGGAACTGTTGAAGAGCAGGAGTGGTCATAATATGAAAACACAAGTCTGTGATCTTTGAATAAGAATGTTTCGCTTTAATAAATATTGGTATTTTAGAGGGGATAAGGGAGGGCCCACAAGCAACAAGTAAATGTATCTGATAGGACATAACATGGAAGTCACATGGTTTTAATTGTGTGTAACCCTTATGGAATGTATGCTTGTATTGTCAACCAGGTTGAATGTATGATACTTCCCAATGTGTTTATATATATGTTAACCCTTGTTTTTTTAAAAATTGAAAACTCAATAAAGATGAATTTAAAAAATAAAAATAAATAAATATTGGTATTTTAATAGGTATTTTTGATTTGTCAATGAAATGCCACATTGTTTAAAAATCTTACGTTCTACCATTACATTTATTACTTTGAATGTATATGTCAGTCTTTGTGGATATTTACTGTATTAGTTTTCTAGGTTTTAGCTATTGCCTTGTGAGCTGCTATCAGCATGATCAATATTAATAGCTTTGATGTCAGTCTTACATTTTGTTAACTGTAAGAATGACATCCCAAAATTGTTAATAATGCCAGTGCGACATATATAGTGTGACCTAGAAGGTTTACTGTTTCCATAAGCATTCTATCCCAGAACTGTGGCCCAACAGGCTATTATCTCATATATACCTCATTCATGGGAGAAGACATGATGACATTTTCAAGCAGCTTGTGAAAATATGTCTACCAATTGCAGAATTAATGGTTAGGTAAAGGTTTTCCCCTGATATTAAGTCCAGCCGGGTCCAACTCTGGGGGTTGCTGCTCATCTCCACTTCTAAGCCGAAGAGCCGGCGTTGTCCGCAGGCACCTCCAAAGTCATGTGGCTGGCATGACTGCATGGAGCACTGTTACCTTCCTGCCGGAATGGTACCTATTGATCTACTGACATTTGCATGTTAGAAATTGAGATGAGCACCAATCCTCAGAGTCGGACATGGCTGAATCTTTACCTTTACCTATATAATAAAAATGCAGGGAAAGATTTATGCCCAATAAAGGCTTTTCTTCCTCACTGGGCAATAACAACAACAATGATAATAATACCTACGTTTTAAAACAAATCCATGACTTTTAAAAATGGGATTGTGGGCATTTAAAAAAAACAAAACAACAAAATGAATGGGTGGCTTTCATGACTGGAATCGCTGGGTTGCTTTGAGTTGCTGCTGGAACATGGCCACACAGCCCAGAAAATTCACAGCAACCAAATGGGTGGTTCTTTCTCCCTCAGAAACTATCCTACAGTTAACATAGGATTCAATAGGATTCGGACCTTTCTTGGTAGCTCTACACTCTTTATAAAATAATTGATATGTAACTTGTTGAATGTATCAGAACTCTGGCTTGTCATGAGCAAATAACATATTATTACATTGTGCTTGACCCCCTCCCGCCTCCCAATTTTCAGCCAGAACTGCTTAAGCAAACAATGTTTTTGTTTGATATATTCTGTTATCTGGCAACAGGAATTGGTCTTGGCTTCTTTGGGTCTGTTTTGTAAATCTTGCTTTATTGGAAGTGAAGAAATCAGAGGAATGGAGCTGTCTCACAATAAAATGCCCTTTGTTTGGTTTGTTTACTTCCTCTGCAAGTAGGCATAATGTAGACTATTAAAAATAGGATTCCTGCAAATGAAGATGTATAATCGGAGTAAAAGTTCTTTAACATGGAGAAATATCAATTCATTTATTGGATATTTTGGAAGAAGCAAAGCAAATAAGCCATTTGGTTTGGGTGTTTTTGTTGAGTTAATTCACTGCAATTGGGCTTTTTTCCCTGAGAATTGTATATACAGTACGGCTTGGAATGAATTTCCACATAAATAAAGCCAACAGATTTCTAACAAATATACCTTTGATTGTGCTTTTACTGCATGGCAGGAGATTGGACTTGATGGCCCATGTGGTCTCTTCCAGTTCTATTCTATTTTTTTCATGTCAGGAGTAATTTGAGAAACTGCAAGTCGCTTTTGGTGTGAGGGAATTGGCCATCTGATGTTTTACCGTCCTTGTGGGAGGCTTCTCTCATGTCCCTGCATGGGGAGCCAGAGCTGACAGAGGAAGCTCATCTGCGCTCTCCCCGGATTCAAACCTCCGACCTGTCGGTCTTCAGTCCTGCTAGCACAAGGGTTTAACCCATTGCGCCCCGGGAGCTCATTATTATTCTTTGATTCTACCTAAATATACTTGAGTGTTATACAGAGATGTAACAGAAAATTCCCCAATTAATGGAAGTGAAGTTGGAATCTGTGTTGAGTGTCTCTTATGCAAAATGCTTCTTTTTTTAAAAAAATTGGAATAAATCTTGTAAATAGATAACAAGATGTCTTTGAGATGGGACCCAAAGATAAGCTTTGTGTACACTGAATCATCAGAAGGAAAAAGTGTCACTATCTCAACCATCTCCATAGACAATGTTGGACTTCAGGATGAGGGATGCTCAACTTGTATCACTACCATCAAGAGAGCTTTCACTCACACAGGCTGATGTGTCAGAGCCGCATGTTTAGCAGCTGTCATAAATTTGTAAAAAGCATTTGTGTAGATAAGGCAAATTGGTAGTTACGTTTTTCTTTGTTCAAAAAAATCTGGGCATCATTCAACCTTTGCTTATTTATTTTTGTGTCAGGAGCGACTTGAGAAACTGCAGGTCACTTCTGGTGTGAGAGAATTGGCTGTCCACAAGGATGTTGCCCAGGGGACACCCAGATGTTTGATGTTTTATCATCCTGTGGAATGCTTCTCTTATGTCCCCGCATGGGGAGCTGGAACTGATAGAGGGAGCTCAACCTGGTCTCCCTGGTCAGCAGTCCTGCCGACACAAGGGTTTAACCCATTTCACCACCTTTGGTATGGACATGAGATGAACTCAAATAGTATTAAGACTCTAATATTTAGAAAATGTTTTCCAGCTTTTTCCAGGATCTTTTGTGAAATGAGACACAGTTCTCTTGATATGTTTTACCTGTGCTTGCTCGAATGAGTACATTCCTTCCTGGAAAAGTGTTAATGCAAATCAAATGGCACTGCCTTTCTGACAGAGCATTACATTGTCGACTGCTTCCAACAGCAGTTAGTCCCACCAAAAGGCTTGAACAGCTATTATGTGAACAGCCATTATTGGCTATTACTGACTGACTAATCCATTTGTCCACGTTGAGTTCATTTTCATTGCTTCCAGTCCAGTGCCCTGATTAGTTGAGGTAGTTTGGAATCTAGGACAGATCCTTTAAAATATTTCAGTTGTTTTTTTCAAATTCAAAATGCATTACGAGGTGCTTAACGTTTTCCTCAGGTATTTATTGGAGCTTCCCACACACTGGGTAGATGCACCCCCAGAGCAGCAGCAGGCACCCAGATTTATTTCCTTCCACAGAATTCTGTTAAAACAAAAACAATCCAGCGCATGCACTCACCCACACAGACCCGCGTAACAATTTTATCACTTATTCTTTCCTGATACAATGTTTTCGTTCACCTGAATTCATTACAAATTAAGCCACTTGCTATGCACTTTGGGATAATTAAATTCCTGTCTGCTCTTATCATGGTTTGCCATGCAGAGGACATACTACTGATACCGAAGCCTACAGACTACCACTGGGCCAGCTTTTCTGTGTAAAAATATAACCCCCCCCCCAACCCACACACACACACCACCCATGCTTTCCATCAGTTGCTATAAAATATTAGCCACCTGTGAGAATTTGCATATTTGGAAGAACCTCCTGTTTGCTTTTCTGGCAGCGTTCCAGGGCATTTTTGAAACTCATTTTATAAAGGAAAGCTGAAATTGAGCCATTCCAAATCTTTCTGCCTAATTATTCTACGAGACTCTGCGTGTTAAGGAAATAAAGACCCCCGCTTCTTAATTAAGCTTGAGAAATAAAGCAAACATTTCCGACGAGCCAATGGGCAAATGCAGGGGCCAGCAGTGTGGCTATTCTGCTCCGTGGCGATTATGTCTTTTGCGAGCCAAAGCCAAAGCCCCGTGTGTCGCCTGGGCAACTCCAGTTGCCATAGTGATGGGACTCTGTTGCGGGAGTGGGGTGAATGCTAATTGTAGCCATTTGTTGTTTCCTTCTGTGTCTTTCTCAACTTAGTGCCGTTGCAGAATTGCCGGGCAAGGAGTACAGAGAAGGCCCCCCAAAGCACTGCTGCCGGAGGCGGCCGGATGCTGGGCTGTAAATAATGGTTCAAGCAGTCAGCGGCAATGACAGTGCCCTCTGTGAGCACGAATACAGACTGCCTTGAAAAACAGGCAGCTGTTGGTAGAGAAAAGAGGATCACAGGTAAAAATAGAACTATAGAAAACCCGTTACCAAACACCTGATTAGATGGAGGCCACCCTGACACCTGAAGAGAAGGCGTGGGAAGGTGTATTTGAATCCTCCATAGCAGCTTAGCTTGACCTTCACAGAGTGTTATAGTCTGGGTCTATAGAACATTCTTTTCATTAAGGGAGTACAATCTGTATTATATCCTGAAAAGATACTGATGTTGTACTATAGCTGCTACTTAAAGCATCAGAGCTGGTTCTTTTACACTGTGAAATCTCAGAGGTCTTTCTCTCTCTCTTTTAACTCCTTATTCAGCAGTGGGTTGCTATTAATACTGCACAGCTAAAGTGAACATTATTCAGTTTGGAGTATCTCTTTGTACTTTTCACTGTATGCCCATGAAATTGTTAAATCAGGCTGGTAGTGATATACCAAAGAAACTTAAAGAATGGCATCAAAAAGAATAATACAGAATACTACTAAAGGATTTCTTAGTCTGCATATTTTGAGCTATTGTTTAGCTGTGGCAATATATTCTGAGGGAGAAATCAGATCTGAGTATTATACATTCACTGAATAATATTAAAAACTATCCAGTATTGACTACCTACCAGGTATATGGAGATGCAATCTGTGC
Organism: Anolis sagrei; assembly: GCF_037176765.1. NCBI lineage: Eukaryota > Metazoa > Chordata > Lepidosauria > Squamata > Anolidae > Anolis > Anolis sagrei. Next base: position 136,823,106 of record NC_090023.1, read on the forward strand.
AGACTGTCTGGGAAAGTCAGTGGCGTGTTTTCAAAAGGAATGTATCGTTCCTTTTCTTACAATATTGCCTGCTATTTAGAGCATACAACACAACAAACCATCTTTTATTCTGAATTATTCATCCCCAGGAAAACTTCCATGCAGTGATTGGACTGCATAGAGTCAGTCCCAAGTTCAGCAGTGAAACACCCTTGTGATTGATTGCCCCAAGTCCGAACACAGTTGCATCCCTCTGCATCACTCCTGAAATCTTCAAAGTTAATAGGCAGTATGGGGGCTCATTTTTCCCCACTTAGCTTTAGTACACGAATGGTTGAGAACAAATACTAGCATCTCATTGCTAGCACCATTTCCTGAAAGTGCCTCTGGCTTAACATGGTATGTGCCCTAATTGCCATGTGAATGAGTGGGTGGCACTGCAGATGCCTATAGATGCTAAGTTTGAAATGCCAAGGCCTAAGAAATAGCAGTTTTATGAAACTTTTTCCTTTCCTCTCGAATCACCCACTCCTCTTAAAGAAATCACTAGACCAGGGCTGGAAAGCCATAGGGTCAATATTACTCCACTACAAACTTCCAAACATGAGGCAACATTAAGGATATGGTGAAATCTCATTCCACTGCACTAGAAACACAGCGTCATTCCTTTTTTCCTTTTTTTTGCTGGAGTTAGGTGGCATTGGCAAATGCCAGCCAAGGACGATGGGCTTGTCCTTGTCCTTCCAATTGGGAAATGATCCCACCCAATAGCCTATAAGGGTAAGACGATGGTAGTGCAAGGGGGTGATCCAGAAGCCCTCCAAGCCATATTCCAAACTGGTAAATGTCTGGTAAATGTATCAAAATTATTTACCCAAGTGAAAGGATAATCTCTTGGTTCTTCTCCCTTGATGCTAAATTCTTCTTTGCTGTACTACTGCCACTCCAAAGAGTCCTGGAATTCTAGAGCACCTGGATGGCAAGACACATCTGAGTATCTCAAGTATTATCTGTAGGTTGTGAGACGCCAGACAATATATGTGGTTTCCTATTATGTCTTCATGGAATTATTTTTCCTCTTCTCTTTGTATTGCCTCCCTTTTTAAAAGGTCCTACTAAACCTTTTCAGAATGACACCCCTTGCTTTATCTACTATGCTACCATCTACCTCTTTCCCCCTTTTCATTTACCTACATTGATCTGCTATCATGTCTGTCCTAAAAACTTTCTAGGCAAAGGACATGTGCAGTCCTTAATACATTCTAGAGACTTCATTTGTAGCATTAATTCCGTTTTTGTCTGCACAGCACAGAGCAATCTTCAGCTTGAAGATGACTGAAGTTATTATTATGAAAAGACTATTGGAATCCAGTAGCACCTTTGAGACTAACTGGGGGAGAAAGTCATTTCCCGCATACGTTAATACAATGAATAGCTTTTGAATCACCATTGTCCTCTTCTTCGTTCATGTCCTAGAAGATTCCTTACTTCATTATAAAATGATGAGCATATGATGCTGTTGGAATGAAAAGAAAGAATGAATACATCCAGATAAACTGCAGCTTCATTCTGCATTTAAGGTTTTTCTTGGGTCTTTTAGCAAGCTCCATGCCTCCAGCACTTAATATCCAAATGACTTGTGATCGTTGATCTTTTTTCAGAGGTTGGGTAGGACTTATTCTTCAAACCTCAACCCAAGGCAAATCTAGGCTCATTTAACAGTGTCCTTTTTCTACCATGGGTGCATTTATTATGTAACATCTAGCATATCTGACAATAATGAAAGAACTATTTCTGTGAGTTCTTTTATTTGACTCATACCAAACCATAACAACACAGCTTTCCTGTTTCATTTTTTTCTGTTCCAGCTGCTCAACCTTCACAGGAATCTCTGAGGGTTCCTTTTAGTTACAAGCCTGATAGGGTTGAAAATAGGTTCAGCTGCTCCCATAGCCTTCCATCACCCGTTCTAGTGAATTGGAGAATCTTTTATGGATATAAATAGATAAAGGGTTTCAGTTGGATTCATACACTGAAAACACAACCGTAGCGTTTTATTCGTATTGTCTGCTACAAGGCAAACAATGTAAATCACATTATTTATCCCTCACCCATCCAAACCTCCCTGCTATCTATTCTCTTTCTCCAAGAAAATTAATGTTCTTATTCTGGTGAATATTCGGAGATTTTAAGACCCACTGAAACATTGAAACAAATTGATCTAAATAAGTTCCACGTTTAAGTTTTTGTCCCGATCTACCTCAATAGTATCAGGAACTCTAATATTTTTAGTAGGCAATGTGCCATAATGTGAAAATTGTTTTTCTTTCAATGTATTGACTGAAAGTTTGTATATACCACATTGTAAATTTCAGAGCAATTTATATGATACAATTGAGGAACAGAATAACTTCTCAATTCGGAAGTACTTATTACAATTTGATCCCTCTCTTTCTCTGTACCCAATGTCCCCAAAATATATGCACCTTTAACAGTTTATAATTCTGAAGTACATATTTTTATTCCCCTCCCCCCAATGTATACATCCCTTAACAGGATTAAAGATTACAGTAGTAGAGAAATGTTGCAAAATTACAACAGAAATTTTAAATGAGGTTTGCAACTCTGTGCTTTGACAAGATAAGCAGTGCATTGCCGCACAGGGACAACACTTTGAACACCTTACATAAAATTGTAATTCAAGATGGAATTTTTAACTCTGATTAAATCATTATCATAACATTTATTCTTCAATATAAATTGTCTCTGTGTGCACGCGCATGTGTATAAAACTTGAAAAAGGATAGTCCTTTATTCTTATACAGCTTTTTTCTGCACATCAGTGGCCCTTCAGGCTGTCTCTAGAGGATACTGTTTGAAGCACAGAGAGAATAGTAACTAGATATTTTCTTGCCCGTCCTCAGTAACAACAGGAAATATGCACCCCTTCATTGCTCAAAAATATGTGATCAAGTCTAGTTGCCATGCGGCATTACTGTCTCAAGGGGATAGAGGTGCCTCCTCATCTAGACTGATAATGCAGGTATGGCTCAGTTAATGAAGCAGATGTGTTCCCAGGCATTACTTCTTTAGCAGAAAATTGGGGACTTGAGTCAGAAATATAATGGAAAGAATAGGGAAAGATTTCTGCACTGCAAGAAAGGAGAGCAGTTGAACATATTTCACTCAACTTTTAGTTGAAAACTGCACATACGAATTGAAACACCTAGGTCAAGTACAACTTTTAAAGAGCAAACAAAAACATTTCGTACTTTCTAAAGACCACTTTGAAAGCAACCAGGGTGATTTTTATTCCTTTTCCCAGCTCTTCTTATGATATCTATTTTACTTTTTAAAAATAGCATGCTTGTGAGTACCTGCTTAGGTAGGCATATCTTCTTCCTCCCCTTTTCTGTGTATTGCTCAATAAAGGATTCTGCAGGTAATTGCTATCAGGTTTGTCTCTTACAGACAAGCACACAGATGCAGTGGGCTCAGCTAGAATAGAATCTTGTTTATTGCATTGTTTACTGAACCAGAAGACCTAAAGTTGGTGGTGCACATGCTTGGACTTTTGCAATATGCTGTCCACTGGACTCTGTATCAAGTTTGGAAACTCCAATTAGGATTGGAGTTTACATACAATATGGATTGTTGTTTACATTATTTTAATATGTTGTAAGCCACTTTGGGCCCTGTGAGGGAGGAAAACAGGATATAAATAAAGATGTTGTTATTATTATTATTATTATTATTATTATTATTATTAAACATGGTAGCCAGATTGGTTATGGGAACATCTAGGAGGAGTGGGCATATTACACCTGCCAATTAAAGTCACTCCACTAGTTGCCAGTTAGTTTCCAGGCAAAGTAAAAAGTGTTGGTTGTAACCTTTAAAGCCCTAAATTGTTTTGGCCCAAATTACCTACAGGATCACCTTTCCTGCATAATATGCCTTTTAGGACACTCAGGTCCTTTGAGGGGGAGACTACTCCAATCACCTAGAACTCTCTGGCAATGGTCTCCCAGATGACCTTTTCATCGGCTGCCCCACTACTGTGGAATGACCTGCCAGAAGAGCTCTGACAGCTAAATGAGCCATCAGAATTTAAAATACAACTAAAGTCCCATCTCTTCCAGCAGACCTACTCAGTCAACTTTGAACCATGAGTTTTGGATTTGCATTCTGTTACTGGAATTTGATCTTTGTACCATGTGTTTTGATATACAGACAGTCCCCAAGTTATGAACAAGATAGATCCCATAGGTTTATTCTTAAGTTGTATTTGTTTATAAGTTGGAACAGATATATATTTTAAGTGCTCCTGTTCAGGAGATTCCATTAAGCTTTCTGTCTTTGTGATAATTGGATTTTGAAAAAAGAAATGGCTTGTTGTGGAAACAAGGAATGGTGATAAAGCTTCCATTGAGACACCTTTTCCCCATGATAAATTTTCCAAGAGTGAATTTCCAACAGGGAGTGAGAGGGGTAGTTTTCTCTCACTCCCTGTTGTCTCAGCGCCATTTGTAGCTATGAGTCATTTGTAAGTTGGATATTTGTAACTGAGGGACTGCCTGTATGTAATTTATAGTGGTGTGATATATGTACTTTTATGTTTGTATTTTATGTTGATGTATTTTGACTGTGTTGTACTCAGCCTTAAGGCATGTACTATTATTTATAAATAAATAATAGCCTAAAACACATGGTATGATACACCACCAAAGCACATGGTACAAAGATGATGATGATGATGATGATTATTATTATTATTATTATTATGGTTACTAATACTATATATCAGACCACTATAAGATACATACACCAAAACACATAGTACAAAGATAATTATTACTATTACTATCACTACTACGACTATTGCAAAATAGTAGGAAGGAAGTCATAGTCCCTTTCTATTCTGTTTTGGTCAGACTTTGCCTGGAAATAACTGCTCCACAATTCTAAAAGATTTTGGTTATATTTAGCTTGGAGAAAAGAAGGCTGAGCTGATAGCCACATTTCCAAATTTGAAAGGTTGTCACATTGAAATGGTGGTGCACTTTCTTTCTGCTGCTCTAGAGACAAGGACTGGAGCAATGGATTAAAATTTCCAGAAAAGAGATTCCATCTAAACATTAGGAAGAACTTCCTGATGATAAGAAATGTTTATCAGGAGAATATACTGCGTCGAAGTGTAATGGGAGTCTCCTTCTCTGGAGGTTTTTAAGCAGAGATTGGATGAGTGCTTTGATTATTGTATGTTCCTGTCTGGAAGAAGGGGGTTGGACTAGATTGCCCTTGTGATCCCTTCCAGTTCTAAGATTCTGAGCTTCAAATGCTAAATAATTAATGCTTGGAACTAAATGCCTAATAGTTTGAATCTCCGAATTGTTTATTTGTTTGAGAACACAAACTACATTTCCCACAGTAATCCTTAAGTAACCTGTGGGTAAATTCATTCTGAAGGTGGAATGTAAGCATAAGGCTGTGCATGAATATAGTTAGATAATTTGAGATGCATGAAACATGTGTCCAAATGTTGTAGAATCCGTAGTACTCAGAAAGCAAACCCTGTTGAATATCTAGCTGCATTGCCTACTGCTCTTAAAGGTACAGATAAGCTTTCCGAGGACAACCTATTAAAGAAAGAAAAAACACCACGCCATATAATCCAGTTCAATGCAGTTAATCTATATTCTGAAACTGCATTATATGGCAGCCTGAGACAGTTGTGTCAGTGAAGCAAGTCACAATTCTTTTAGACATGTATTCATTGGGAATTAGACCAAACAGAAGACACCCTATTCTTCTCTCATATCCATTCCTTAGCAGTATGGTATTCTTTGTCAGGCATTCTAAGTAACCATTCCAAGGAATGGAGTGTGGCCAGTAGTGTATGCCACTTTTATTATGTCATTCCGTATTTTCAGCCACAATGCAGATCATATGGAAAAGCATGAAATTTCTTCTTTGGAGGCCAGCATTCTGCAGTATGACAGCTTGATAGACAATTTGCTGTAGTTATCCCTGAGCTTCATGAATTATTTATGATCTAAATCCTTACTAACTGGACAAATTAGAAATGAGCAACTTAATTCTTAAAAATCCAATCAAATGGACTTGAGAAATAGAAAGACAAGGTTTCATGATATCCCAATTTTGTTCCTTGCAGCGTAATGCTGCTCATTCTAGAGGGCATACCAAGTTCACAGTGCATAAAGGTGTTATTGCTAGGAGCAGGACATGAATTATGTAAATAACATCCATTGAATGCTTATGCTTGTTATGAAATTAACTATCATATTTGGCTGATGACTTGCTAAGATCATATTTTCCCATATATTGTCTTATATGCCAAGAAGGGGGTTGGATGTCCTTCTCCAGTAGAGGTAGCCAGTTATATGTTGTGTGCATGTGTTGGTGGGCTCTTGCATTTGGTTCTGTTCATTTGCTTGAATGCTTGTAATAATAGTTCCCGAGTTACAAACATCCAATTTACAACTGACTCCTACTTACAAACGGGGGTGAGACAAGAGAAAGTGGGAGGAAATTTACTCTAAGAAAACAAAATTCCTATAAGTGTTATCATGCGGAAAATGTGTCTCCACTGAAGTTCTTTCACTAATCCTTGTTTCCATGATTGGACAGAAAGTGAGGGGAAATGTGAACAGGGGCACAGAAAGCAAAGTAAACATTACAGGGGCATTAACGCTTCCCTATGCTATCCAAAACTTGAAAAAATTAGGCTGAAGTTACAGTTAAAAATGTACCTGTACCAACTTACATACAAATTCAGCTTAAGAACAAACCTACAGAACTTACTACAGGACTCCCTGTAATAACTATAATTATAACAACTCCACATGCCATGGTTTCTGTTTTTTCTACTACTCCTTAACATGTGGATGTTACATTTTCAGGTTTGCTTCATCACTAGGTGTGTATATTTGAAGTTATTTTCTACAAGCCAGCTGATAAAACAAAAATATTCAGTTTAATATTGCGTGCAATTATTTTTACAATGAAAGTAAAATGGCTTCATTTAACATGTTTATGGGGCTGTAATAACATTGAACACTCCTTTTCCTTGGAGCCTGTTGGTCAGTTCTTGGGTAAAATATGGCATTGTCTTTTAATTGTTCCTGCTATTGTATTTTAAAGGCATACCATTTAAGTCTGGGTGCCTAGTCCTGCTTTCTGTGTAGGTGCAACAATCTGATCCAGATAGGAAATACTAGTGTATATTGCAGGTGGGTAGAAAATGTGGTTTACAGAATGTGTGGTGTGTGATCGAAGGGTCCTCAATAAAAATCCTAAAGCAGCCATGAACTTTCTACCCATTTCCAGTCTGCAGTATAATAAAACAATTCAATCTTACATGACTGCTGTAGAAGTTAGTACGATAATTTATGTGCTTTGCTTTCAGCCCTTCAGGAAAGTGCTACATAAGTAGTAAATATTATCGATATCTTCAAGCAACAATCCTTGATGTTGTATTTCTGTACATGAGTAGATCATTCCCCCCCCCCCACCCCTACCCCCAAATTTTGGTCTTTTTAGTTTTAACTGAAGCTCAAAACTGAAGTATATACATTAATGCAGTTGAATAGTTTTAGTTAAAACTGAGGCTAAAGTAAAATCAGCTGGACTAAACAGAGTTGACAGCACCTTTCTGAGTGATGAAATTGCTATTGATTTATGACAAATACCAGTAAAAGCAGTCAGGGGCTGTTTTGCTGCTGTCAGTGGAGACCTGAAAGTAGGCAGGTTTTGTTATCAATCATCTCTTGTCGGTATAAGACAGCAGCAAGCTGTTATAATTGATTTGATGGCTACATCAAAGTTGAGCTCTAGTGGGCAGTATGGATTGTCGTGGGGCACTGATGCAAAGAATTGACATGGAAAGGAAATGGCGTGACTCCTCAAAGGAAAAGCTTTATGTGCAGGAAGCGCTGATTGAAATGCTTTTCATGGAAAGGGGAAGAATCTGAAGTGCAGCTGTAGATATCCGTGGGTTTGACTTTTGTATACAAAACGCTGATTATTTCCAAATGTTTTCATGGCTGATATTTAAGAAGGAGTCCCAGGGAAACATCTTTGGCCAGGAGTTGTAAGTGAAACTTTTTTCCCTCTGGTTTCGTTGATGGTAGCTGGTAAAAGCTATTGGCCACCTGAAAGCTTTGACTTGAACATTCAGTTATATGGTCAAAGACAACTTGAACAACTGAACTCATTTTTGTCATACTCAAGTGTTATAGAAACACAAGGAGGGAACATGTTAACCTGATTACTTCCATCAACCTTTTTTTGAAGTGTAACAATGATTTTTAGGGCTTTTAATCATGTGAACAGAAAGGTGACAGATAACACATGCCCCCAATTGCACGTTTACTTACTCTGTGAATAAAGCTTTTGTTGTAAGCAGATTGTGAGATCAGGGGAAAGTTTCACTGTTTGCAGCATATTGCCAAACCATTTTTTTCCTGCACATATGTTACCTGTTCTTAAGAAAGTGTCTTTCATTTTTTTCTGCTTCAGAATTTTTTCCCCATGCTGATAAAGCCACATGTATCTGTCACAAAATCTAAGTGTACTAAAAAGGATTCCTATCTGAATGCAAGGTTTTGCATCAACTGACGGAACAGAACCTGTAAAACACTTTGCAGCACCTTAACATAATAACATGGACATGTAGTCTTTCAGTGACGCCTTGCTGTTTTTTTCAGCTTAAGAGTATTTCATGAGTTTCTGCGGGACCTCACCCTCCTGTGTAACATCAAAGGCTCCTAATATGTGTGTCTTTCATACAGAAACCACTTTGTTGTTTAAAGTTTCCTCTCCACATTTGGGGATTCTCGTGAAAGCGAAAAACTGTGTATAAAGAAATGTTGACTTTTTACCTGAGAAAACATATCTCTTGGAAGTTTTAGATCTTCCAGTATGACTGTATGGTTGAATTCTGTTGGAAATAATTTTGTTTTTACTGTAAATCCAAATTGTTTAGAAGCCTCCTCTGAAACGTCTTCACAATTTTGACTCCTTAAGTTATTTTCTATGTTATGAAATTCTTGATGGGGAGAGGATTCAGACGAGGCTCCTGAGCATATGTGATTTGGATAGCATAGTCATATTACTTGACTATGTTCTGGTTCAGGCCCATCTTAACTGTCCAAACATATTTCCCTCTATAAACCACCTCGGAGGTTAAGATCTTCTGGAGAGACCCTGCTCTTGATCCCACCTCCTTCGCAGATGTGATTGGTGGGGACGAAGGACAGGGACTTCTCAGTGGTGGCCCGACAGCTGTGGAACTCCCTCCCTGGCGATATCAGATCAGCTCCCTCCCTCCTGACCTTTAGAAAGAAACTAAAAATGTGGCTATGGGATCAAGCCTTTGAACAATAATTTAGTGCAATAAGTGAATATGGAATATGTACAATTACAGCTAGAATGGCTCCTGGACTATGATTTTGGATTGTCTGGTTTTAATAATTGGTTTAATGTTTAGATGCTTTTATTCTACGTTTTTATGTAATTGTTTATCTTATTTTATTATTAGGTCTTTTTATGTGGCACCGAATTGTTGCCTATTTGTAAGGCTGCTCTGAGTCCCTTTTGTGGTGATAAAGACAGGGTATAAACATAGTAAATAAATAAATACTTGCCAAGACACACTTTAAATAAAAAGTTTTTGTAAAATCATTACGAAAAATTAAAAGCAGTGCCATGATAATAAGAACATTGTAGGTTCAAGAGCAGTGATGTTTCCCTGCGAACAGAAAGCATATTTTCCAAGGATGAATAAATGGAGTCATTGCTAGGGCAATCTGTACTATTGTAAAAGAATGTTTGCATGGTTATTCTTTGAGGATTTAAAACTCTTTAAAGGGAACCAGAAAGAAACTAAAGCTGTTTATGCAGCAAAACATTACGTAAAACAATGTACTTTTTTATACAGTGTTTGCTTTTTGTAAGGCAAGATAGTTACAACTTTAGTGAGCAGTTTTATCATGGTTTATTTTATGATATCCATTTTATTGCTATTTTATACCTGTAAATTACTTTAGAACCCCATACTGGAGGCATGACATATATTATTCTACAAATAATAATATACAGAGTTTTGTTTTAGATGTTATAACATTTATCTAGATTTTTTTAAAAAAAATACATCATTGAGTGACTTGGTTTTTTCCCCTGATATCAGAAGAATTCCAGTGAAAATACTTCTTGTCCACAGGCTGATCTAAAATGTCTAGTCACCATCACCCAGGAAATATATGTTCACATAAGATGGGGCCTCTATTTTGCTCAAATAGTTGGTTAACCAAACAAACAAAAACAGATGACAACATTGCTACGTTATCTGCTTGAAATCTGCAATAAAATGTTCAATCTAATGAGCTAAAATATATGATCCAACTGGAGAAGGATTATTATTTATTTTATCTTCTCTTACAATTTTCTCAAAATCTAAACTGTTAGTATTGAACTGTTAGTATTGAGCTGGTTCAATTACTTTTTGGATTAACTTCTAGAATGCTCTCTTAAGAAGTGAATTAATTGTCAACTTAAATCCTCCAGTTATGTAAACAGAAGTCTTCATTTTCTTCATTTTATTTTGGATCATTCCGGGAACTTTTATAGTCTAATAGTTGCAACAAAGTGCATTTTAATAACTAAAAATGTAACCTTTTTCGTTTGATAGAGTTGTTACAGGCTTGGTAGAACGCTGAGGATGTGGCACACCTTGAATTCAGTAAGGCTTATGGTGAAGTTCTCCATTATATCATTGGAAAGAAGCTAGTAAAATGTGGGCTGGACAATGCAATATGCTGTGATGTGGCAGCTAAAAAAGCCAGTGGGATTTTGGACTTCATCAAAAGCAGTGTAGTGTCTAGATCAGGGGTCCTCAAATCTTTCTAAGAAGAAGGGGTCCTCAAACCTTTCTAAGATTCCTCAAACTGTTAGGGGGCCAGACTAAAGTTTGAAAAAAACATGGACAAATTCCTATGCACACTGTATATATCTCATTTGTAGTGCAAAAAACAAACAAACAAACAAAAAAACCCCATGAAGAACAATTCTAACCAACATAAACTTACCAGTATTTCAATGGGAAGTATGGGTTTGCTTTTGACTGACAAGTTAATTAGGATTGTTGTTGTGTGCCTTCAGGTTGTTCAAAACATAGGACTGGGTAAATGGCCTTGGAGGACTACATTTGGCCCGTGGGCCTTAGTTTGGGGACCTCTGGTCTAGATCAAGGGAAGGAATGTTGCCTCTCTATTCTGCTTTGGTCAGACCTCAGTCCTCACCTGGAATACCGTATCTGGTTCTGGGCACAACAATTCAAGAAGGTTATTGACAAGCTGGAACATGTCTCAAGGAAGGTGACAAAATGATAAAAGGTCTAGAGCAGGGGTCCTCAAACTTTTAAAATAAAGGGCCAGGTCACACTCCTTCAAACTGTTGGAGGGCCAGATTATAATTTGAAAAAAAAACATCAATGAATTCCTATGCACACTGCACATATCTTATTTGTAGTGCAAAAAACACTTAAAAACAATACAATAATTAAAATAAAGGAGTGAATGTTTCAGATGCAGGCGAAACGTAGATGCAGGCGAAACGTCAGGAGAGAATGCCTCTAGAACATGGCCATATAGCCCAAAAAAAACTACAACAACACAGTGATTCGGGCCATGAAAGCCTTTGAGAATACATTGATGTTCTGTTAGGATGTAAGCACAGTAATTTTAAGCCTTCGTTTATAAAATATGCTGAATTCTAGGTTTCAAGTTTGTTCTGGGCAAAATTAAGCATCGAATAATATCAAATGGCCTCTTTGCAAGTTGAGAAGCTTCTTGCATGATTATAACATGGGATTCTAATTATTTGCAATAGGAATGTAAATAAGGTGGCACCAAGCCTTATTTGTAATGACTAATGAAAGCTGTTGACTGTAATCAGAGAGATGCAGAGCGACAGGGGCAATTCATTAGGAAAAATGTGGCTGGCAAACAGCAAGTGCATGCCAGTTTAAACCTCTGTTTTTACATCAAAATATAGAGTGTATTTGTGGTTGTAAACGATGATAAATAACTCCCTTTATGAGGAAAATAAGTGGTGATAAGACATTGCTGCACAGTTAATCCTGCCAGCTTTTCCAAAATACCTACAGGGTATGTGTCATTCTTGGCTTTGCTATGGATAGCTAAAGATGCTTGCCATATTACATTGATTAAAGACATTTTAATTGTGCATTGCTTCTTTTGGGTTACAGTGCGGTATACTAAACACTTCCTTAAAGTCTTCTTAGTTCATGCAATAAAAAAAAAATAATTTCTGGAATGAATCACTTCTAGCTGTGTTGCTTGTACATCCTAGGTGTAAGTTATATTTAACACACACATAAATTGATCACATGTGTGACCTTTACAAAATACTAAGAATATTCAAATCACGTTTTTTAATTGCTAAGTGCATCTGGGATATACTTTTTAGTTTGAGAATCTTGTGTTTCTGGATAGAAGAACATGATTGTATTTCTAGGAAAGAATACAAGTGTTTTCTAATTTCAGTTTCTCTGGTACCATTTCTGTAAACAACACTCTTTAACATAAAATAGTCATGTAAAAGTATCCTTGGCAATGAATGAGAAATCAGACCCAAACAACCAATCTCTAAAAAAAGCAGATGTCCGTGATATATGGCATGCCCATTTTGAATTTTATCCTATTATAAAGGATATAAAGTGGGCCGGCTTTAACACAGCAGGTCAATCACCAGCTGAGGCTGCAGTAGATCTTGCCAACCAAAAGGTTGAAAGTTTGGAGCTGGGTCAGGGTGAGCTCCTGACCTTCAGCCCAAGTCCTGCCCACCTAGCGGATCAAAAACAGCAATGTGAGTAGATGAATAGGAACCACATTAAGTGGGGAGGCATTTTAGACATGGTACTAGTCAAATGTGGGCTGGGCAAAACTACGGTTAGGTGGATCTGGAATTGGTTAAGCGAATGAACCCAGAGGGTGCTCACCAATGCTTCCTCTTCATCCTGGAAAGAAGTGACAAGCGGAGTGCCACAGGGTTCCATCCTGGGCCCGGTCCTGTGCAACATCTTTATTAATGACTTAGATGAAAAGTTAGAAGTCAAGTTTGCAGATGACACCAAATTGGGAGGAATAGCCAATACTCCAGAAGGCAGGAGCAGAAATCAAAATGATCTTAACAGATTAGTGAGATGAGCCAAAATTAACAAAACAAAGTTCAACAGTGCCAAATGCAAGATACTCTGCTTAGGCAGAAAAAATGAAATGCAAAGATACAGAATGGGGGACGCGTGGCTCGAGAGCAGTACGTGTGAAAAAGATCTTTGAGTCCTCGTGAACAACAAGTTAAACATGAGCCAACACTGTGATGCGGTGGCAAGAAAAGCCAACAGGATTTTGGCCTGCATCAGTAGTAGAGTGTCCAGACCTAAGGAAGTCATGCTACCCCTCTTTTCTGCCTTGGTTAGACCACACCTGGAATATTGTGTCCAATTCTGGGCACTAAAATGATCAGGGGTCTGGAGAACAAGCCCTATGAAGTACAGCTTAAAGAGCTGGGCATGTTTAGCCTGAAGAAGAGAAGGCAGAGAGGAGACATGATAGCCATGTGTAAATATGTGAGAGGAAGTCATAGGGAGGAGTGAGCAAGCTTGTTTGCTGCTGCCCTGGAGACTAGGACGTGAAACAATGGCTTCAAACTACAAGAAAGGAGTGTAAAGAAGTATTAATCCCACCGAAATGGGATTACCAAAAACTGTAAGGAACCTCCGTCAAATGCTAATTAAACTGCCACCATAATGTATAGAGACGCTGGTATTAAAGTCTCTGTTTGTCTCTGTTTATGTTGTGAGGTAATTTTTGTAGAGTGGAATGCACCGAACGTAAAATCAATGGAGATGAGGCAGTTTTAAAAATAACAAAGAGAACAAGTTTATTGTTGAACAAAGCTTGTGGTTGCAATATAAAGATGTTCAGCTTGGCATATACTTGATGGTTACAATATGGTGAGGTTATGCTTGGCATATACTTGATGGTTACAATATGACTTGGTAGAGATACAATTCAGCCTTTGATGTTACAACTTTTAAACTCTTGCTCTGGTGAAGGTGTCTATTATTAGGTGTTCCCTGCTGTGAATATTCTCACTGTTTGATCTATACTGGATCAAATAATAGAACTCCAGTCTTCCACCGACTGGCAATCGTACAAAGCCTCTGTTAGTTCTTTTTAACTAAAGAAATCTAACAAAGTTTTACCCTTCAGCTCCCTAGCTGAAGAAATATTCACGAACACTAACTAACACTACACTTCTTCACTCCTCAGAGTCTCTTCCCTGACTCTGCTACTCTCTCAGAGTCCCTATCTGACTCTGCTCTCTCTCAGGGTCTCTTCCTCCTGACTGAAACTTAACTGTCACTTTCAAACCTTTTTCTCTCTAAGCTCCTCCCACCTCCTCTTCTGCCTTGTTTCCATGGCAACATATCTCTCACAGCTGGGCCGCTCCAGCCATAGGCAACCAATGTAAAACACAAATACAGTTTTAAACACATTATAATAAACACTTCTGTACAAGGAGATTCCACCTGAACATGAGGAAGAACTTCCTGACTGTGAGAGCTGTTCAGCAGTGGAACACTCTGCCCCCGAGTGTGGTGGAGGCTCCTCCTTTGGAGGTTTTTAAACAGAGGCTGGATGGCCATCTGTTGGGGGTGCTTTGAACGTGACTTTCCTGCTTCTTGGCAGGGGGTTGGACTGGATGACCCACGAGGTTTCTTCCAACTATATGATTCTATGTATCTAACTGCTCCATATTCACTAACACAGTCACAATCACGACAGTGTTGCCACAATAATAAATGACCATCATGGCAATATTGCCATAAACATAAATGCCCAAACTTACTACATCAGGCAGCAGGTGCATCTGAGTCATGGAGGTCTGATCAGCTGGCAATCAGAGCTCAGGAGAATGACATGTTGACTTCACCCACCCACCAGCAAGAAGTAGGATCCTTATCTGAATTTCTTGTTGCAGTTCTGATAACTGCTGAGGATGTGTGTGAAGCATTATATATATATTACTAGGTTGGTTATTTAGAACATAGCTTCTTAAACTCTGGGTTGCAACCCCATTTGGGGTCACCTAGCTGAATGTTAGGGTTGTGAAAAAAATGTACTTTGCCACCTTGTGGCTGTTTTAACCATTTACATAAATCCAAGAGAAAAAAGTATATCCTGCCACTGGAAAGCTGGAAACCAGGCATACTAGCAGATGCTCATACAGAAGATGCTCATTTTCATTGACGGCCATATCAACCTTATGGTTGCCTTCAAAGGACCGTTGAATCCATGGATGGAGAATCCGTGGATACAAAGGGCCAACTGTAATTTTTTACATAGAGATCAGTGTTCTTTAGTTTTTACCTAATTTGGGTCCCCAGCTGTTTTTGAACAACAACTACCACCACTTTGACTATTCTTATTGTGGACTGGGATAAGGGGAATTGTAATCCAGCAGCCCTTGTGGCTCTGAGGTTGGGGTCATTTTGAAACTAGATATCCTATCCGCAAGCCTTGTATGAAAATTCAACCCCCACTATCCTTACTAAACAGAATGAACTGCAGCCTTTCAGATGTTACTGTATGTCAACTCCCATCAGCCCTATTCATGATGCCTAATGATGAATACAGGAGTTGTAGTCCAGCATCTGGAGGACCACATAAAATGTCATGGCGGGCTGAATTCAACCTGAAGGCCTTGAGTTTAACATATGTGCTCTGTCCTGCAGTAACAAATATTTAGCCATTAATTATTTATGTAAAAAAAAAACAAGCATATCCATCTCATTAGTATACAAATTTACTTTCCTGTTTAATAAATGATAAAAAATTATTTATACCAAAGAACCAACTGTTTTAAAATACATAATTGCTATTTTTTTCTTCAATCCTATGAGATTGTTAGATTGTGGTTGTAAGTGATCTAAAATCACCTGGTATCCAGATTAATAGAGAAAGTGTCACTACTTACATTTATGCACAAAGCGCTGTTTTCTGGTGATGGAGTGAACTCTTAATTCACTTTTCAAGGGATAAAGGGACAGAGCTTATTGCTGCTTATTTCTCCTTGAATGAATTGTCAAAGATGCATGAGTGATTGCTTTGTTTATTTAACTAGACAGCTAGATGGAAGATCAAGTTTCCATGGTCCTCAAAGGGAATTGGTACCCTATTACATATGTTTAGTTGACTCAATCTGACATTTAATAGACGACTATACATTTGACTCTGGGCCTGTCCTGAAGCGTTTCCAGTTCAGGTTATTGACTGAAATGGTATAGAGCTAGTTTATGGCCAGACACAGTTTTAAGCATGATCGCTTTTCTTTCACCTATACAGTTCCTTCTACATAAGTTGTAATGCTATCATTAAACATGCATTTGTAAAATAGATGTGAAAACAAATTATAACAATTATATAGCTCAAGCTGTGTCTAGTTTATCTTTAAATATTGACTTTTATACTTAAATGTTGACAATTTTGAGATGTTTTTATTTATAAAATTGGGCAATATATGTAGATTTTTTTATTTGTTTGGCAACCTGTGCTGAAGAGTTTTGTATTGTCCAGAGCATTTCTGTGTAGGTGACTTTTAAAAAGTGACTGTAACACTTAATTTTCACTAATTAAAATATGTTTTAAAATAATATAGGATTTTCCCCATATGCAATAAGAGAACATAAAAGCAGAAATTCTAAAGCTTTTGAGCCTATTCTATTAGTAGGAAGCAAAGGGATAACTTTTGAAGCTGCCCTTGCAGTCGACACAATTGCTTATTTTCATTTCATTTCATTTTAAAGTGATATAGGTGGTATTGTACCTTATAGGGCCCCTCCCCTTTTGACATTTCCTCAATTTGTTTTTAAAGAACAAATTGAAATTGAAACTAATTTCATTGACATTCTTACCATTTGATGTACACATGATATTCAACACTGAAGGTGCAAAATGTTACTTTGGCACAAAAGTGAAATAAATAAAAACTAACTGGTATGATAGTGGTGTCAGTATTTGTCCCTCCCCTTGCCTGACTATGCCAAAGATCCTTGGGCAGCAGTTACACTCATCTTTCTTAAGCCTCTTATCAGCTTTGCACGTCTGGATCCTGTAATTTTTGCCCATTCATCTAGGCAAAATTATTCAAAATCTTGTCCAATTGGATGGAAGCAAGTGGCAAATAGCCACTTTCAAGTCTTGTCATAGATCCTCAACTGGATTAATGTCTGGGCTGAGCCACCTAAGATACCCAGGTTCTTGCTTTCAAACCACTTTGTTGTTGGTTTGGCTTTTTTCTATTGGAAGGTGAACTGCTACCCTATTTTCATGCCCCTGAGACTGAACAATATTTTCTTTGAGGGTTACTCTATATTTTGCTCCAGGTATTTTGCCCTCAATCATGGCTTTAATACGTTATGATTTAATGCAGAAATTTCAGAAAAATGGACTCATGTCAACAACCTCAGTGATACCTGGATACAGTGAAGGTGCATTGACCAGTTAGATTGGTTCCAAACTGGTTTGGCAGAAACCAGTTTAAATGTGTGGATCATTAGATTGCCATTGCAGGAACAGGTTTGAAACCAGGACGGTGATTACATTAACCATGGAAGATGACCTTCTTCAACCACAATATAAATAATTTCTGAATCCATTTTGGGGAATTGGGAACCTGGTTCTCACAACTTACCAAATGCTCCAAGCAAGGGATCCAAAGAAGATGACCTCGGACTGGTTCCAAAATCTGCAGTACCCACAGCTTGATAGCCATGGAAAATGTAGCATTTTTACACTGAACAAGAAATGGTATACATTTTTATAATATACACATTTTAAATGCATTGGAGTATTTGGTAGGTTGTGAGAACCAGGTTCCCAATTCCCCAAAATGGATTCAGAAATTATTTATATTGTGGTTGAAGAACTGTATTATGGCTTGGAAGAATAGAAGAATATCCCACATATGTCTGGTTTTCCTGAGGTTCCTGATGTCTTGAATTAGTGAATGATCATTACTACATATACATGTTTTCAGATCCTAAATATAAAATTGTGTGTAGGATATGCAGCAATAAGAATTTGAGTTTAGTTTGCCTTTGGCATAGTGTTCATCTGTCCCCTAACCTTTGGCATATAATTTTTTTTCTTGGGTTTAGATGATAAATGGATATTCTGCAGCCCCTATACGAGTTAAACTTCAGCCTTAATTATTTTCATTTGTGATAACATTCCATCTGTACAGTGATGCTAAAGATTTCAAGTTGTTTTTGCAATGAATCGTTAAATGAGTTGTGCCAATTAACTTTCATATTACAGACTGCCATTTGTATTGCTTAGTCATTAGTCAACAACAAATTGGCAGTCTTGTCATTGCTGTATTATTCTTGTATTCAGGGATACCAGAGCTATGTTGCTATTGCATGCTTTCCAATATTGTTTAGAGCACATCTCAGCTGCTGAGTATTATTGGCCTTTTTAAAAAGTCAGCTACATTATGCATCAAATGCAAAGAAGACGACTGATAATGCAGCTTTATATCTGTCTTCTAGATTGAATAAGTTCCTTACATCTGTGAGATGTTGATTCCTCAGGTTTTGTCATTTAAAATATACTCTTTGGTTTGTTGGCTCATGTGGTGCCAGGGGTGTGATTTTATATCTTGTAGATTTTATTTATGGATTTGGTTGCGTTTGGTCCCTGGTTAAAAAAAAAAGTTAGGGAACCATTGATTTAGATTTGAGGTGGACCATCTTGGCTGGTAGATGTTAGCAGCATAATTCAGACATGGCAGTAAATCAATTTTGTGCCAATTCTTTACCCCTGGAAGCAAATTCGGATTTCTTCCTTTAGACACTAAAGTATCTTTGGCTGCAGGAGATTATAGGCTATTAGTTTTGTCTTTTCTTATTTTCAGTGTGGGGCTTCCTAATTTTTAAATGGTATCTTTGGGACGTCATCCTGTTCTGTGGCTCTGAAGTTGTAGTCATATTGTGCCTTTAAAAAAATACTATTTTATTTCAATAATTTTCAGTCTTTATATCAATTAACAGGGTTTTCTTTTCGGCGTAATAGAAATTCAGTAGGCCTACCTGTTTACATTAAAATTGAGAAAACAAAATAAATTTATCAAATTCAATTTAACATTATGGAGATTACTGCACCATAACAGCCCCTTTATCGTAGTGTATAAAAGCACTTCGAACAGTGCATCAGTTTTCACAGCCATTTAGTAGATTAGAAAGCAATTGTAAGCAAAATAAAACCCACATCAACTCCTGTCAACAGCCTGCCTTTTTCTCAGTTATGGATTGGTTTGAAATAATGGTGAGGTCTGAAATGATTGTATCAACAGTGAAGATGTATTATAAATATGAATGAACCCACTGTAAGGAAATTCAGTTCTACAGCTGATGTTTGTCCTCGCTATCTGTATAGCAGTCTTTTTTTCAAACTTAAGAAAAGCAAAGCTCTGACATAGGAGAACATGTCACTGTCGCTAAGAAACAATTCCTTATGTTTTGAAACAGTAATTATATCTACTGACAGCTTTAAAACTGTGCTCAGTGTTCTGTTCTAATAGCATTCTAGTAGTAATAGCTGTCTGACATTCGGTATGCAACCATCCAAATGCTTATATAAATATAATCAAAGGTCTGTTGTTTGTGAAAATGAGCATTCCTCCAAACAAATGATTGTTCTGATACATCATTTTTGCAACATAATTCGTCATGTTGCTGAAAAAGCAATTAGAGTCACTAAAAAAGGATATTTTATCTTAGTAGAAAGAAGTCAATTAGCTTAAAGGCAATTAAAATAGAATTGACTTTTAATCACAGATGGAAAATCACCTGCATTTAATGTTGAAGGTCCTTTATATAATTTAAAATAAGGTTGGCTTTTGAAAGAAAATAATGTACCTCTCCTGTTTTTCTGTGGGTGAATTTAGAAGAGGGATCTTTTAAAAAAATACACAAATTACTGAAGAGGGTACTAGTGCATATCTTTTTAATTGCTTGCCTTAGTTAGAAGAGTAATTTTCTTTCAGATAAGGGACATTTCTCTCCTGCTAATTTCCTCATTGGAAAAAAAATAATAAAAAAATAATAAAAGCCCTGACCTTCAATAAAGTTTTACTCAACGAAAGGAATGTCTTTCTTACAAAGGTATTTATAATCACAGATTAGTGCTTCTCATTATGAGAGAGTAATATTTCACTCTTAACTACTTGAATCAAGTGAGAAGACTCAACTGGTCTTAGATTAAAAAAATCAACAGAAGCTTTACCAACTAATACAAAAAATATAAATCATAAATCAAAAATGATGTTCCCAAAGAACAGTGTTTCTCAACCTTCCTAATGCCACAATCCTTTAATACAGTTCCTCAGGTTGTAGTCACCTCCAACAATAACATTACTTTTGTTGCTACTTCATGACTGTAATTTTGCTACTGTTATGGATTGTAATGTAAATATCGGATATGCAGGATGTATGGCCAACAGAAAATACTGGAAGAGTTTGGTGGGCATTGACCTTGAATTTTAGAGTTGTAGTTCACCAACATCCAGAGAGCACTGGACTCAAGCAGTGATAGATCTGGACCAAACTTGGTGTGAATACTCAATATGCCCAAATGTGATGACTGGTCGAGTTTGGGGGGAAAAGACCTTGACATTTGAGAGCTGTAGTTGCTGGGGTTTATAGTTCATTTACAATCAAAGAGCATTATGAACCACACCAACAATAGAATCGGGCCAAACTTCTCACACAGAACCCCCATACCTTGAAGGGACTCACTGGCACGAACCTCTCTCTAGCCTGGCACACTCTCCCTCACCCACACATGTGCACCATGCTGCCATGCGCTGAGCACACCTGCTGGCCCCTCCCCGCTTAGAGTTTCAGGAAAAGCCTTCCCCTTGGCTGAGAGGCTGCCAATCATAGCAGAAGAGGACTTTTGGTGGGAGGATTCACCATTTGTCTCCAAAAAGAAAGAGAAGGACATACGGAGAGATCTTCAGTCTCCTCTGCCAAAGGGGTTCCTAAGACCATCAGAAATATATGTATCTAATGGTCTTTGGAAACCCCTCTGAAACCCCTTTGTGACCCCCCCCCCAGGTTGAGAAATGCTACATTAGAAACTGCTTCTGTTAGATGTGTCATATCACTTCCTGCACTGTATTCTTATACTTGGTTTGTGCCTTTATCTTTATAGATGCAAAGGCAAACATGGCTACTGTGTTGATAACAGCTTTGTCCCTGCCTTATTGTTTCCTTATAGTTGGGATAGGTTTAAAACACCAGCCAATATACTGAGCAATTCAAAGATTAGATATGGAAGCTGAAGGGCCTAGGCAAATAGGATACTAAAAAGGAGTTGTGATGTACAGCCGCTCTTCCTCGAGTGCTACCCATCTGAAGGCTAATTCATAGCTGGTTTTAAGGTTATGTCCCCTAAGCAGCTGGCCGATATTAGGCTGGAGCCTCTACCAGATAGTAAGATATAAAGTTTTGAAGATAATAGGCCACTAGGGCAGGAGAGTGCTGTAGAGGGGTTTCAGAAGCCATTTTCAACATGACATAAAGCACTACTGGGCCGCAAAGTGGAGCAAATCCAGCATGCTCGCTCAGGAGTCTGCTTGCACTGAAGGGCAGCCCTAGATTACATCTATATGGAATAAAGATACTGCATATGTTCACATGAAGCTGGTTAATGGTTCGTGCCGAGCAGGATTTTTGTTCCCAGATTGTAATAATGGTAATAATTAGAAAGTGGTGGCTCTGATTTGCTGGAAAATGAGAGGATGATTAAGGTATTTATCTTTTTATTAGCTTCTGGTTTTTTATGATACTTATGGAAATGTACTTAGTAAATTATTCAAAGCTAATACATTTCACATGAAATTCTGCCAAGAGCTAAAAATACTTCTGCATTAAGTCACAGATGTTTGTATCTTTCTTCAGGTGTTTGGCATTCTTCGTTCAATATCCTATTTAGAATAATATTTCCTACCCTAAAATTTTAAATTTTAAGTCATATTTTGCAATTAAAAGCTCCAGGCGTTGGGAGCAGCTAATTTGCTTCTCGTACTTTTCTCTTTCCTAAAGACACTCTAACCATTTGCACATAGTTGTTGGTCTTTCATCCAGGTACTGTACTTGTATGGCAAAGCTTTCAAAGTTCCTCATACTGCGCTCTTCTTTGATTACTGTTTAACAGGTGAGGAGATTGACTTGTCCAGTTAATATCATAAACATTTTTTTAAATCTATGCATTTCTAATTTTTTCTCTATTTGCATGTAATACACATACCAAAAGAGGAAAACTATTATTGTAATTAGAAGCTATTTCAAATGGTGAAAAGTCAGCAGGTGAGCCAACAGTCCTATGTGGTGGAAGTGCACAAAGAAGAATTGGTAGAGGAAGAAATAAGTCAATTTATTTGTTTACTCATTTTAAAAATTGCCATTCTCCCACATTAAGACCCAAGATGTGTAACAACAAACATAACATGCATCATGGTGAAATTATTGATTTCTTAGGTTGAAGCACCTGACAATACTTGTACTCTCAAGTTTGGCTTGTTCAGCCATACAGAACAGGAATGACAAAGCAGAATCAGTGTGGGCCAGGCTAGTTCCCAACAAAGCTAGAACTGCAAACACAGTTCAAACCCAGGTTTCAAAATCTGAATATAATGTGTGCTGTGAATTTGCCTTTGCAATCCAAAATTGCTGGATACAGAGGATAATGGTTATAGCTGTATGAAAGTGATTATGATGTACTTAGATTTCCTTTTAAAGCAATGCTGTTTGCATACATCTGTTTCCTGGCAGTCATTGAAAGCCAAATATGTGAAACCTGATTTTATTAAACATGCTATATTATGGAAGTAACAGAAAGAGTACGGTTAGAAAATAGAAATATTCTAAAATCTAGACAGCTACTGAGATATAGTTATTCTCACAAGATAGATGGATGGATTTTATCTGTATGCCACCTTTTTCCTGGAGTGGGACCTAGAGTGCTTTACACAAGGCATCAATTAAAAACATGACATTTAAAAATAATAATAATATTAATCTCATTAAAACGGTGTAAAATCATTTGAAAGATGTAACAACATTTTACTAAAGCACACATCCCAATAAGAAGCTTCTGCTTGTACATTAAAGGCCTGCTTAAATAAAAGATCTTTGTATGGAAGGGAATTCCAGAGTCTAAATTGTGTGAGAGAGATTATGGAACTGAGTTTATAGAAACGTCATACTAGAATTTATCAGCTCTTCTTTGAACTGCTCACAAATTAGCATTTTGAGAGTCTGTGTTTTGTAATAGATTTGTAAGAGAAAATATAGTATTTGTTATTAATTGCTATTTTTATTTTAAAAATCAGCCAGTTTTCTGATATAATCTATGTTGATTCAGTGCTCCTCTGTGTACTAGGAATACTGGTGGATTCTAGCCATGTTTGGAGCATCATGCTTGCATAATTTTCAGTTATGTGAACAATATCCGTGCTTACACAAGGAGGCATCCTGGGCCTTTTCCCATGAATTTTGAAGAGACCAGAGTGCAGCAGGGCTGGCTGACATACCACTCAGGTGTTGATTGGGCACTTGACCTCAGCTCTGCCCTCTCTCCCATGAGCCTTTACCAGATGCTCGCATTGCCTGATGTGACAGCCAGACACATCCTCCACTTTTTCCAAGGCAGATGGAATTTTGGCCTAGGTTATCAGACAATATTAAAAGGAACATACCATGACATTTTAGCTCTAAAATTAAATTTAACCTATACTTTAAAAACACACTTCAGTATTTTAAAACATATAAATCAAGGTTGCTCTTCGACTCACAATTGGTAGGAATATGTCCTGCAGAACTCAATAAAACTTATGAATAGAGGTGCATTTCTCTGATAATATCTGTCTTTCTCTTTCAAAATGCTTATATCCCAGTTCATCCTTCCAGTTGTACTACATTTCGACAGTGGTGGTCTCATAGGCTCCTGTGAGGCTCGAGACTATGCTAATGGCAGGAGATACTAGTAGGATCTCCCATATCTGCTGAGGAGCCAGACTGAATATGGGAAATAGCTGTGGGACAGCAGCAATACTGCAAGGTGACACTTGTAAATGATCTCTTAGAGCAGTGGTTCTCAACTTGTGGGTCCCCAGGTGTTTTGGCCTACAACTCCCAGAAATCCCAACCAGTTTACCAGCTGTTTGGATTTCTGGGAGTTGAAGGCCAAAACATCTGGGGACCCACAGGTTGAGAACCACTGTCTTAAGGTCACCATAGCTATCACTTGTTAGTCATGCACAGTCTTTTATCACATAAGCCATCCAAAGTGAAAAAAGAGATAGTGTCAAATGACGAGACTCCCCCAAGTTGGATTGCACTCAACAAGTTACTGCAGTAGAGCAGAGGACGGCTATGAATAGCCCTATAGTTAATGATACAACTGGATTCAAGCCGAAAGTACGTTTAGCTGTTGATATGCTAATGTCAATGGAAAGTCCGAAGCACGACAACACATGTTAAAGGAACATGGAATTTGTGAAGTGATAATTAGGGGAAGCAAGACGGAAAAACCTCAAATGGAGCTTATAAATATTGCAATAATTGGTGTGAGTGAACTAAAGTGGATATGAATGGGACATTTCATGTCAGATAATTATCCAGTGTTTTACTTAGTCAGTAAAAATCTAAGAAGAGAAGTGGCATTAAGAGTGAAGAGAGATGTAGCAAAAGCAATCAAAGGATATAATACAAAATCCGACCAATCATATCAATAAGACGTCAAAGAAAACCCATCAATATCCAGATTTTTGCTCAGACTACAGAGGCAGAAGGAGGAATTGAAAGAATTTGTGCTGAAGTCCAGGATAATATCACTAACACACCAAAACAGTGCACTTTGCAAGAAATGTCTTTGTGTATGTGACAGAAAGAGCCAGCGGTCCAAAGAAAGCATCCCGCATATTGCACAACCATAATTTAGTTACCACCTTATCTTTCCAACCTTTTGGGTGAACATGAACAGTTACACTTGTAGCAATCTTGTAAGTTCTTTGGTATCGTTTCCCTTTGCTTTTTCCTTTAAATTCTTCTTTACGTGCTTCTACGTTTTATCCTTAACTTATTCATAGGCCATAGTAAGTTCTATGATTTTGGGCTCCAAACCTGCCCTCAACCTATGCACAAGATATACTTATAGTTCAGTTTATATGTGCATGATTTTAAACTGGATGATAAAGACATTGAAATAATGTTTTCCTCAGTTATTATTCAGAATGGAAACTGCAGTCAAAAAATCAGAAGGCTAGGATTTGGAAGGGCAGGTATGAAGGAACTAGAAAAGATCCTAAAGTGTAATGATATGTCATTGAATACTAAAGTTATGGGTTATGTTGTTGTATTTCCAATTCCTATGTATAGTTATGAAAACTGGAATGTGAAGAAAGTTTATAGGAACAAAACAAAGTCATTTGAATTGTGTTGAAGAAGAGTTTGGATAACTTGGACTGCTAAAATTACAAATCCGTGGGTCCTTCTAACTTACTGCCTACTAACTTTAGATTGCAACTATGCTGGTAATAGCACTTGTGCAGATTTATTAAAATCAATTAGTCGTCAAAGGTTTTACTAAGGAGCATATTTTGACTTTTTTTTATAAAAAAACTAATAATTTTTCCATTATGTGCTTTTGCAAGTGCTTCCTCTGGAAAGTAACATGCTAAGTTAAACCATGTGAGACTTGTATGCAAATAATTTCTCTCTCCTTCTTATAACAGGAACACTTTCAAATTACTTTCACAATGATATCTTAGTGTAATTTCACATACCAGCAGAAACAAGTATTTTGCCGAAAGCTTTGCAAAGCTAATGCAGTTCAAAATGTGTTTTGCTTCATGCATAGAGTTTGCTTATTTTTAGAAAAGCCAAACCAAATAAAATGAGTATCTAGATCTTATCAAGTTATATAGAGAGGATTTTCTTAGCGGTTTTGTTCTTGAAAGGATTGCTTCACATTCATACTTTAAGTTGTATGAAAATAAATTGTGCAAGTTATAATACATTAAAAACTTCCTTTCTAATATTTTACAAGCTTAGAAAGAGTCAGGTTGTTTTATTATGAATTCGCATGATAGATTTCATTCACTAAGGAAAGTATCTGAATATTTCCTAAAGGTAGCTTTTCTTAACTGAAATAAGTTAGGTTACATAACTCGGGGGATACATTCTAATACAGCTGCCTTATGTTAGCATTTTGTCTTTCCCTGAAATAAAAAGAGAGCACACACATCGTGTGCTATAATCTAACCATATCAGTTAGTCCCAGCTGATGAAATGAGGTGCAAATGGCAAAACATTTACAATATAAAAAGTCTATAGAATAAATGTGTAATAAACATTCATTCTTCTCACTATCTTTAGGCACATTTCGTGAAATAATATAGAGGGCCTCCTCAGTGGCTGCTCCCATTGGGAACTTCCTTTCAGGGGAAGTAGGATATTCCCCTCCTTGCTTGCTTTTAGGAATGGACTATGATGGGCTTTTAAGGGTGTGCTGTTTTTTCAGTCTTGCCTTTTTATCCATTGATTAATTTAAATGGTTTTACATGTATAGATTGTTTATTACTATTTTTACACAAATACATATAAAATGACACTTTTGGGTGTTTTAACCATTACGGGTTTTAATCATTGGTAAGCCACCTTGAATCTGAGTATTGAGGAAAAGGCAGGCAGGATAAATGGATAAAATTAAAATACTATGTGCACAGTTTTGCTGTGATAGCAGAACCTCCAATTTGGGTGGGCAATGGGAGCAAGTCTAGGATCAATTTTCTGCACTTATTAATGGGAAAAATATATGATATAGTATCTGAGCTGTTAAAGAAAATATTTATTATTATTTATTTACTTTATTTATATACCGCTTTTCTCAGCCCTCAGACGACTCAAAGCGACCTGTATAATAATACATTAGACTCTACACTTTCACAGGGATTGAGGTGCAGAGCCCCTGTAAAAGGGAAAACCTTTGACACGCCAAAACACATATTTAACATTTTTGATGGCTCTAGGAACCTGGAGCTTCCTGATGTGTGTGCCTGCCCTTCATGGGACATGCCTCTACCTGAACAGCCCCTTCCCGGGCAGTAGTGCTGAACAAAAAGGACTTTCCCATTTCTCTCATCTGTCCTCTCCTGCAAATTGGGATGTAGAGGCCATCACTGCTTCACCTCTTAGTAATTATGCTTCTCAGAGAAACAGAGCAGGAGAGCCTCACAGTGTTGGTTTCTTTGTTCAGCCTACCTGCTTCCTCTACATGTTATGCTACCTTCCAGGGAAATGGAGAAACAGGAGAGCCTCACTTGACCCTGACAGTTTTCGTTTCCTTGTTCTGCCCACCTGCTTCTTCTCCTGGTCATGTTCCTTCCCAAAGAAACAAGCATTGAGTGGGGCACCTGAGACTCTCCTGGTATGTGTTCTTTTGTTTTCTCTGGGTATGCTAGAGACTGCTGAGGCAGGTGGCACCTGCTTCTCCACCTTGTTACCAGTGGCTGGGACACACAAGGTTGAGGCAGCAAAACAAGTGAAGTGGCTGTGGATCTGCTGCTGCCTTCCTGGAAATGCCTCTTTTCGCTGCAACCACATGCATACAGGAGCAGGGAGAAGATTGAGAAGTGATGAAAGATTGAAAGCTACAGTTCTGGACCAAGGCATGGAACCTAGTGGCCAAACCTGGGCCCCTCCCCATAAGGAAGAGGTCCTAAGGAGGAATGGCCTTCGTGTCCTGATTACCAGGCAAGGGTAAGTGGGGAAAGACATAGAAAGGAAGGTTCCAGCTCCCTTGCTGACCTACATTTTTCATAGGGATTTACATGGTTCATTGCACATTTGCAGTCTGTATTTAAAATGTCCTAGGGCAGCAGCAGAGGCGGCAGCAGATAATCCACAAACCCTCAAATTTGCCAAAATGTTATTCTTAAAAGGGTGTACTGACTAATCATATTGGTAAAGCAGAAGATGAACAAGAAATTTTAAAAGTACCTTTCCTTAAAAATTATTTGTGCAGAAAAAAATACATGGTCTTAAGAGAGATGAGGTAAATGAAAATGGTTGCTGGATGTGGATATGCACACACCAAGCATTCATACTATTATCAACTTTTAGAAAGAAGAAGTTGATAATTATATGAATGCTTGGCATATACATAAATCCATATATATATATATATATATATATATATATATATATATATAAATGCATGTTCCCTATATAAAAGGTGCATTGCCTTCAACTTTGATAGGACTATCATAATATCTTTTTTCAGATATATGGTGAAAAGGTATCATAGAGCCAACATCCTAGGAAAATTATGTAAACCATGTTGGGAGTAATTGTCCATCTAGCTAACAACTATCTACCTAGCTAATAGCACCCCCCCCCCCCCCCAGACATCTGAAAGAGGTCTTGTCCATTCTCTACTGCTTTTTCTATTAAGGAGAGGCACTGGGAACTGAACTGGAACGTTACACATGCAAAATTGATGTTTTGATACTGTAGTTCTTTCATTGCTCAGTAGAAGCATCTACAATTTTAGCTTTCAAAACACTTGTGGTGTTCGTCTATTGCACAAAGACAAACAGAAAAGTTCAGTGGTTCATTAAAGAACAAACAAATTGATTATGGAGCTAGTTTTCATGGACTCTTCAGACTGTAATCCATAAAAGCTTATGCTCTTAATACAACTGTTTGTCTTCCAAGTGCCAAAAGACTTTATGTTGGTTTTGATTTCAATGAGACTGTTAAACATTTCTAAAGACCTGTGTGGGAGGGAGATTGTGATATCAGGTTTTGCTCCTCCTCAACATTCATTGATTTGAAGGTCTAACTGTGTGTATGTCAAGTGTGGGAACCTTTATGTGGACATGGGGGCCTCGTTTATTAAGGATACCAAATTGCACAATAAAGATTTTCAATTGAATGTACACAGACTGAAGGTAAAACAAGGCTCTGTAACCCTGCTCTCAGGCTCCTTGTATATTCTGTCATAAACGACTGTCTGAAAAGGCCTCTAAATCACGGCTATACTTAAACCTCTTTTATCCTAACCTTGAACCTTTTCGTCTTTTACTGAGAACCCCTTGAATTTATTTCCTTTTCAATGTGTATGTTGCCATTAACACAAGCTGAACAAAAAAAGCTGTTGCACCACATTGCATCAACAAGGTTTTTTAGTACTTCATCAAATTATTTTTAAAGGTTGGTGTCTGGACTTGATCGACTAGGTTTTCTATAGACAATTTTGAAATGGATTTTGGCAACATCAATTCATTTTAATCAGAATGAAAATGGATTTTAATCTGGTGTTTACTTTTTATAATAAAATTACCTTAATTGGATAATACTCCATCTATATTAATTGATTACGAAACATTAAAAATAATAGGCAAGATTCAGCTGTATTTCTATGTCATTTCAGGCCACCTTGGAACAATTCATCATAGTATTCATTTGTTGAATATTAGAGGAAAAGAAGTTAGCAGTATTTTTTTATCTGATCACAAGAATGAATATAGACAGTTTTGCTATGCTAAACTTCAAATAGTTTTAGAACAGGGGAGAATCATGCAGCCCTCCAGATGTTGTTGAACTATAACTCCTAACATTCATCACCATTGGCTCTACAGACCATAACTGCTGGGAGTTGTAGTCCTACAACATCTGAAGTTCTCTGGTTTTCTACTCTTATATTAATAGTTATTGTTTTTCTTTAGTTTTAGGCAAACTGAGTTTAATATAAAGGTATTCTGGGAGTTGCCATATAAGAAAGATTTTCTATAAACGTGTCTTGGAAAATTTTGAACAATGGAAACTATTAGTAGTTTTGTATTTCAAACAGAATATGAATGTACACTATCTGTTTATATGTAATGGACTCCTTACCAGGACTACAGAGTAGCTTTTTTGGAGTTTTTGTTTGTGCCTTTCCCCTTCAAGGTCAGTTTACCGATCTAATTGTGTTGCTAATTCTGTTCCTTTTCTTTCTTCTTAACATGGAATGGCCTATAATGCTGAACTATTGAGAAGCCCACATGCCACTTGAGATCCACTCCCAATATGGTGTGGTAAAGAAGATTGTGTGTCTGGTTTTAATTTTGTTTTCTCTTTTATTTACTATTAAAACACAGCCTCTGATTAATCTTCTGTGCGGAACTAAATGAGCCTTCTTTGACTTGCAAGTATTCTTTGGTACTTTTTAGGTAGCAGCTCAACTATGCAGGTCCAATTCTTTTTACAACATTGGTTGAAACAGCTAAAACTGCCACCATCCTCCTTACCCCAATAATTCTCACCCTGTACCTGATGTCCATGTTGGTGGCTAAGTCTACAAGTATATGATATAAAGGTGATAGAATACTTGCACTGTCTCAAACAGTAGTCGTTTTCACAATGGAGGGTAATTTTTAAAAATAGTTAAAAGTTTATAAAAGGAAGCTAACATCAAACACATTGGACTTATTGGGGTCCATGAGCCTGGCCTTTGCCTGTCAGCGTCAATCTGCTAGGATTGCAATTTTCTTCTGCCTTTTTGTCTATGTTTTCTTGCCATTTTAAAGCAAGGGCAGATACTTTTTTGAGCCGGCAATAGGCTGAGAAAGACGGTATACAAGTATAGTAAATCATAAATAAATAAATAAATACTTTTGTACAGATACATTTTTTGTGGGAGGTTTCTCTCATGTGGGAGGTTTCTCTCATGTCTCCGCATGGGGAGCTGGAGCTGACAGGGGAAGATCAACCCACTCTCCCCTGATTCAAACTGCTGACCTATCAGTCAGCAGTCCTGCCGGCACAAGGGTTTAATGGTGAAGAAATCAAAGAAAGCTGCTTCCACAGTTGCAGGACTCAAAGCACATTGTCTCCAGCTTCTCTCTTATTCTGGTCAAGATACAGCCAACATATTAACATCTTGGGGGGGGGGGGTATCAATCCCTGCAGTCTCATTTTTTATGCTCACAAGTTTAGCATCAGCATCTACTTGGTGTTGTTGCTGCCCCTTTACCTTTCTTTATTTTGCATTTCTTGCTTTTAAAAAAGAAAATACAGTTTCATAGCAGAAAGACTAAGTTGTTGCTTTAGTCCATAGTTGGAACCAACTGTGCTGTCTGTGTACCAAATGTTAGTGAAATAATATGCACATGTATATCTTTAGCCCAGAGATAAATGTTCTTAGAGCAGTGGTCTCCTTTTTGTACAGGGCAGTGGTTCTCAACCTGTGGATCCCCAGATGTTTTGGCCTTCAACTCTCAGAAATCCTAACAGCTGGTAAACTGGCTGGGATTTCTGGGAGTTGTAGACCCAAACCCCTGGGGACCTACAGGTTGAGAACCACTGTCGTAGAGCCAACTCCACACTTTAAGACTATTGGATGTAAATATGAAAATCAATTAGCTAGAATATTCTGTTGGTGTTGCATAAAAATTGAGACCTCCTTAATCATTCTAAAATAATTATGAGAAGTAAGTACTGAGGTTAGTTGGCAGTTTTTTCTGAGCTGTTTCCTCAATATTCCATATTCCCTTTATTTTTATTTTTTTAAGGAGATAATTGCATTCCACATATTTCCTATTTGTGGATTACGGTGAATGTTTTGATTTTCGCTTCTGACTTGGCATCTGTACTAACAACCTGAACTAGACTCATTGTCATTTCAAATCAGATGAACCTCACTCCAACACCTCCAGGAGAAAGTGACATTGCAAAGTCTCCGCTAGTAACCACAGTGCTTTGTTGATGCACCTGAAATGCAGCTAGCAAACGACAACTGAAGTTACCCTAAAGCTAATCCATGCTACTTTTAAAGCTATGTGCATCGTTTTAAATGAACCACCAAATTCTAATTAGGTTAATGTCAATTATGGTAAATCAGTTATTGGGGAGGGGCAGGAATGAATGGTTGATTTCATTTCAGAATCCATATTAATCTTTAGGGACTGAATTACTTCGAGGGATGAAAATGGCATAAGAATTTAACTAGATGTTGGAAATCCTTTTGTTTGTAAAGGCACACAACTAGCATTGCAGTTCCTGTCAGCCTTCACTATGATTTACAAATAATGAAACTGATAGCCCAGTATGTTTTCAGCGTGATCAATAGCCCACCTCTTTTAATGTAGTGGATATATAGTGTCATCTAAAACAAAGGAGAGTGTACAACTTCAAATATTTTTGAATTAATCACATGTGAAACCAAATATACGTTCCTGAGTGAACTGCCCCCTTCTAACTGCTATAATATCTTATCAATTTTGGATTTTTAAAACTACTGTTTGATTATTTGTATCAAATTATGCCCTTTACATTGTCCAGAGGACATTTTAATTACTAGTACACAGATTTATTAGTCTGGCGATTTCATTTCACTTTTGTGGTTTCTTCTCTTCTTGTATACTGCTTGTATTGGCATCCATTTGTCAGCTATGGTATCTCTCATTTCTTCATGTTTTCCTGTCTTGCTACCACCTCAGTTCTCCTGCCTCCTCTGTCAGCAGCTCACAAAGCTTCTCCTTGAAACACTTTGACAGTGTGACCTGAGTCTGTCATATTTGCTTAGTTTAGGTGCCAACTGATTGCTGAATAATGTAGGAAGAATGTAGCATTCAAGGTGGGGTTGATCTAACATTTCAAGGTTACAGAAGTCCACCTGGCACTAGCAAGTGTCAAGTGTTTGTGCAACTCTTACTTGCATGTTAACATTTTATTATCTGTTCCACAGTAATGTCCCTTTAAGATGTTACACTGCCAAGTCCTATTTCAATACCATTGTTGGGTTGAAAAAAGCTTTTGAATACCTGTACTTTGGCAACTTGTTGCTTTTCTCTCCAGTATAACCAGATATATCAGAAGATAAGGCTACTGTGTCTATATAAAGGATGATGCTAAAGTAGCAGTTGATCATAGAGGTTGAGAAAAGCTCCACTAGATGAAATAGCCTTTTCTGCTTTGAACTAGTGAAAGCAAAAGCTTCCTGTTGCCTTCATTTGACACTGGTTGCCCTTCTGTCTCCCCCAACTTCCAACAAATAGAAAAAATGATGGTGCTACTGCTGTGCTCCATCTTAAGCTGCTATATAATCCGCTCTGCATTCTCTCTTCCCAGTAGAAGACCAGTACACTACAACAGTACAGAGGGATGAAAATATTTGCTTATTTAATTGTGAACAACTTTCCAGGAATCTTGGAAAAGAGTAATGTATGAATATTAATACATGTAAATACATCAAAACTTTAGCATTAGTTGTTGATGGATGATATTAAATCATTGGAAGAGACTGCCAGATGAATAATTTTGTTATTATTATAGTAATATGTTGGATGTTATTTACATATTTATTTAACATATCATCAATCACCTGTTTAAATTCAGCGGCCTTTAAGCAACAGTAAAAGTTGTAGACCATATCTCTGTTTTCTGGCACAAAAGACAATTTGGCATTATTATCATGCTCTGTACTAAAGTGCCACCTGAAGTGCTCTGGGTGTCTTCAACATCTGTGAGATTTCATGCCTGAAAGAAAAAAAATGAAAGAAATAAAGGAGAAATTTAGAACAATGAAGGATTACTCAAGACCAATAATACATGTGTGCTCATCTATGCGCTCTTGTTTACCTATTCATCCCTATTTAAAATATCATTTCAAGCAAGCATCATTTCTTTAAGCCAATGCAAATAATGATTATGTCTACATTTATATCTCACCAATAATGGATGGCAGACCTCATCAGATGGGCAGGGGGACAGCAGAAGAAACCGTTCTCCTTCATTCGCTACTGTGTTACCCATTTTCTGGGATGTCTGGTCATCCCATGTTGTCTCCCATCATTTGTCGTGCTTTCCTTGCTTCCTCCCAATTTCCTGCAGTCTTCTCTTCATTTACTGACTCTGGCAACACAGATTCCCATGGGCAGCCACCGGAAGTGGCCATGCATCGTAGGATGGCCTCCATAGTCTTCCATTTTGTTAGTGCCTGAAAACGGAGAGAAGATGCAGAGAAGACTGCATCTGATGACATCCTTAAGATGGCTTGCTCATTATTAAAACTAGTCTGAATTTTAAAAGTACAAAAGCATCGTATTTTACAAAATGCAGAAGTCATCTATGGAGTTTGAACCATTCAAAAGGCAAGATATAAAAATAGATTAGAAATATAACTTGGGATGATTTCTTTACTCAGATAAAGCATTTTTAAAGAGTGTTGCGAATATTAAGTCTAGATATCGTGTACAGGTGGAATTCAGCT
The DNA here is from genome assembly GCF_037176765.1 of Anolis sagrei. Taxonomy (NCBI): domain Eukaryota; kingdom Metazoa; phylum Chordata; class Lepidosauria; order Squamata; family Anolidae; genus Anolis; species Anolis sagrei. Next base: position 136,857,518 of record NC_090023.1, read on the forward strand.
TTTAGAAACCTGACAACATCATCAGGATTCACAGTTATTCTGAGCACCAGATCTCTGAGTGCACTCTGTCTTTTCCCATTCCTGTGATGGATGGGTGCACAGCTGTAGGGGCAAGCTCATGTGCCTTATAGATTATGTGGCACATTTTCATTGTTTGGCTTCCCCATATAACTGATCCAATAATCTTCAGAAATCATGATCCAGATGATGAGAATCAGATACCTTTCCATCTAGCCATCGGGTATCAAAGACATTAATCTCCAAGCAATGGCATGGGTATAGCTATTTAGGAGGACTGTTTCACCTGTCCCAACACGAAGATTAATATTTATGAGGCAAATGTGAGTAAGTGGTAATGTATGAATCACAAAAAGTATCTATTTCTCTACAGGTATGCTTGTTGGGAAGCTATTACATTTATCTACTTCCTGATGCATATACCCGGAGAGAAATGCTCACAGTTCCTCTCACATTAAATTTAACACTCTCTTCTTGACATGAGTAATTATATCCAAGTCAGAAAAAATAATGTGAATCAGCTCTGAGCCATGTAGTGAACTTGGCTTTCAAACACAATTTCCAGCAATCAGAAGTGAAGTGGCAGGAAAGAATATTTTTTAAAACCAAGAAAAAGATTTTTTTTGAATAGAATACATAGAGAAGTACATGAACAAACTGCTATCAACAAAGTAGAAAATGGCAGCCCTTAACTGTTTGCCTTCAATATTTTTTTCCCTGTCAGGAGCGACTTGAGAAACTGCAAGTTGCTTCTGGTGTGAGAGAATTGGCTGTATGCAAGAACGTTGCCCAGGGGACACCTGGATGTTTTGATGTTTTACCATCCTTGTGGGAGGCTTCTCTCATGTCCCTGCATGGGGAGCTGGATCTGACAGAGGGAGCTCATCCATGCTCTCCTGGGATTCGAACCTCCTCCTCGGTCTTCAGTCCTGCCAGCACAAAGGTTTAACCCATTGCGCCACAGGTGGCTCCACCTTCAATAATGAAATGCTCATATTGAACACATATTGTTAAAAACTCATAAAAGCAAATGCATTCTCATCTATATGTGGTCAAAGCTTCATAGTGAAATTAGGTTGATTTTTGCCCTGCTAGTAGAAAGTAAAGGGTGGTATTTACAACATATTTTGGGACATAGAGCTCATGCAGGGTTGAACACTTGCTCTTGTTTATGTTGTTCCAGAAGACCTCAATGTGTACTGTATAGGATATGGAGGGCATTTCTACCATGGTTACCCCCCCTCCCCCGCGGCTTCTCATCAAAAAACATTGTTGGAATTTTCTTTCAATTTTTTTTTGTACACTTCCTCCACATTTTCTCAATGTAGATCCAGAAGAGGCATTTTCTGAAATCCAAGGAGTTGCTCACCTTCTAGAGATGGTTGGGATTCCATTTCTAATTTTTGCTGAAACAGGTCTAACCCTTCATGGGTTCATAAGAGGACTGGTGTGATTTCTAGGCTTTCATAGTTTACTAATCCAGGTTTATTTCCAATCTAAAATTCAAACATAAAGTTCCTTTCAGACCCAGCTAGAACAGTCTCTCTCCATATATACATATATAGAGAAAGAGAGAGAGAGAGCTTTAAAAGTATAGTTAACCATAAAATGTGATGCAGCCCTACTACTGAACTGTTTCTGATCCAGAGGTATTAAATATATGTCTTTAGTTTGCTAGGAAGAAAAACATGCATTTTTACAGATAAGAATGTGATGATATCAAATAATCTGGTGATAACAGAAGAGAATTTGGTGATTTCTTAATGAAGCAAAATTGTTTTTTACATGCATCTGTTTCCTGTTTTCTAAAGACTTATATAGTAGGTTAGGCACAAAAACAATGAATATAGTAAACCACTCATTTCACTTCATAGCTAAGACACTGAAAATAGCAATTACTTGATTGTTTGGAAAGCAAAATATGAAATCGGGAAATACTTTTACTGATGAGCACAACTACACACCTTGTTGAATTTGTGGTGTCTTCAGCTAGGTGTGGAACAAGTAGAAATCCTATTGTTTTTTAAAAAATGTTCTCACTGAAGAAGAAAAGTAACTAAAAGTATCTTCACAAAGCAAATCTTGTTTTGTCAGAACAGGAGTTACATTTGGATCATATGTTTATACATGATACAGATCTCTTATAAGTTCAGCTTCCAAATGCATTTGATGGTCTGCCTATTTATTCCCCTTAGATCGATAAAAAATACTTTAGGTCAAATAGGATTCTATTAAGTCATATCTTTAAAAAATCATCCCATGTATTTTATATTTTTTTCAATTCGGTATTAAAGATTTCGCTGAAGGTGGGCATTGTAAAAAATGTATTATGTTCAAAGTTCATACATATGAGCTGTCATTGCTTCTTAAAGCATGTGTAAATCACCAGACAGGTGGTTAGAAGTTCAAACTAAAATAGGGATAATCCGAATGCATCCCCCAAGCCCAAAAAAAAAACCCAAACAAACAAAAAAACATGAAACCTTCTGTAGGTGATACTATGGTTTTCACCCTGTTTGGGATCATTTAATGTGACTCTAAATTACCTTTTAATAATCCTTCCAAACACAGACTTCCCAGGACAACATTACCAGAATTTGTTTGCTGCTGGTTCTGGAAGCTGTAGCCCTAGCTGAGCATAGTATAACTGTGGGCCTCTTTTGCAGCTCCTGAGGCCATATCCCACTATTTGTGAAGCCACTTAACCCCCTTTAAAACATAACACATTTTAGGAAGAATTGTTATTTAGAAACCATATACCCCCCCCCCCCACACACACACACACACACACGCGTGCGCACACACGTTAAAATGTGTGATATTCCTCCACTACCTCCAGAAGCCCTCATTTCTCCAATATCACTGTTTTCCTTTGTATAGACTCCATAGACAAAACTGCAACCAGAAATGATATAGGAGTGAGATAGAGTTGGATAGAAATGAAGTAAGTAAGTAAATAAATATCTATATTACGTTCAGAGACTGTGAACCCCACCTCTTCCAAGGTGGGAATCTGCAAACCTTACCTCCTCCAAGGTGAACTGAACCACCCAAACTGGGCTCTACAAGCCAATGGATACTCCACCACAGACATCAAAAAGCTGGAAGACAAAGAACAAGCCATGAGAGTAAAGACAAAGATCCACTCAAAGGAAAAGTATTCTTACCATACATCAAGGGAACCACTGACCACATTAGGAAGCTGGTGAAGGAACACAACCTACAACAATCTACAGACCCACTAAAAATCCAACAAATGCTATGTTCAGCAAAGGATAAGAGAGATCATATTACTTCTGCAGAAGTCTACCATATACCAAGCAGCTGTGGGCAAGTCTACATAGGGACCACCAAACGCAGCATTGCCCAAACATGAATCAAAGAACATGAAAGGCACTGCAGACTAGTCGACCAGAGAAGTTAGCCATAGCAGAACACCTGATGAACCAGCCTGGACACAGCATATTATTTGAGAACACAGAAATTTATTTATTATTTATTTATTTATTATTTGCACTTGTTAACCGCCACTCTCAGCCCGGGGGCGACTCGTGGCGGTGTACAAAACATAGAAAAGACAACAATTTACAGTAGAACGAGACCATAACACAACATATAAAAATCCGCTTCGTCTAGTTTGGGGTCATAGTCAAACTCATAGTCATAGTCCATTCCGGTGGTCATTCCAAAAAACATAGCACTAGCTGAAGGCCTTTTCGAAGAGCCAGGTTTTCAGGCCCTTGCGGAAGGCCATGAGGGAAGGCGCCTGTCTGATTTCAGCAGGGAGGGAGTTCCATAGCCGGGGGGCCACCACCGAGAAGGCCCGCTCTCTCGTCCCTGCCAGGCGTGCCTGTGAGGCAGGCGGGACCGAGAGAAGGGCCTCCCCAGATGATCTCAAGGTCCTCGTGGGCTCGTAGGCCGAGATGCGGTTTACAAGGTATGCGGTTTACAAGGGGAATTTCAGACAGAAATGCTGGAATACTCTAACAACTGTCATGTCAGACTACACAGAGAAGCCACTGAAATAAAGAACAACACTCAGAAAACAGGGGAATTTCAGACAGGAAACAATCAGGGCCAGCTAACACCTCCCAACAAAAGCAGGACGCAGCCAGGCTTTGAAGTTGCTAGGCCATTCAGTGCTAATCAAGGTGGCCAATTGCAACATTCACACTTGCCTCAAATAGACAAGAGTTCTTTCTCCCTCCCTGGACATTCCACAGATATATAAGCCCCACTTGCCTGATTTTCCACAGACTTCACAACCTCTGAGGATGCCTGCCATAGATGTGAGTGAAATGTCAGGAGAGAATGCTTCTGGAACATGGCCATACAGTTTGGAAAACTCATAGCAACCTAGTTATTCTGGCCAGGAAAGCCTTCGACATCACAGAAGTGATATATTTGTCCACTCCTGCTGAATAAAAGTAGTATTTCCAAGCTCAAAATTACTACAGTAGTCAATTTAAAAAAACAGTATAACATGGTGCATAAAGTGGTATAGGCTAATTTCACATAAAGTGTATATCTATGTGTTGGGGGTTTAAAATGCCATCTTGTCAAAACCTTTCCAAACATGAGAACTTTATATATAAAGGCAGAAGAAAATAATTTCCCCGTGAAAGGGGCCTTTTTAATGTTTTGACCTGCTTCTGATTATGGCTATTTTTCAGGTTAATATAACTCTTCCCGAATGTATCCCTCGTTGATCCACCTATGGACGTTATTTTTGCCTTGTCTACTACCATTACTTTTCAAGCTCGAGAAAATTAAATTGTGTTTAAATGTTTTTGTTAATTTCTCAAGTAGTAAGTGAAAATTGCTCCTCTTTTGTTAGATTGTAAATTACAATTGTCCCCTTGATGCAGGAAGAGATAGAAAGGGGTATTTATTTTCTTCTAACAGCCAAAAGGTGATCATCCTTCTAAAATTCGTTGAGATTGCCCAGGAAACTGCATAAAAAACTCATCCATCATCGTGAGCCCCTGGTCAGGGAATGACAGTGCAGTAAATATCTTCAGCAGCAGCCTTTTAATGTACAAGCTGTTTTCGGTAGGGATTTTCAGCACTCACATAAAACACACTGTCATGAGTGACTGCCTGTGCTCCAAAGTCATTACTATTGGGATGATGGAACATCTTTCAGCGAATAACCAAAAAACTCTAAATGTCATGTCAAGTTTGTTGAAGCCATTTCCAGGCCTTGTTCAAGGTTACATGAATATTGAATATGCTTTTTAAAAAAGTTAGTGATCTATCAGGAAGTTAACTCGGAGACAGATAGATGGAAGAGTAGCTTGATTTATTTTCTTTAATTGCCTTGTGTGCTCCTTAAAGTTCTAAATACTAGAATCTGAAGTTTCAGTCTGCCGCTCATCGATTATAATATTCAAAAGCAAGGCATTGCCAAAGAAACAATTTCCAATTTGATTGGTCACTCATTTGTGCTGATAAGTGGACAAAATACACTAGAAAGGGAAATACTTGGTGTAATTATTTCAATAATGTAAAAATAAATGTAAAAATTCCCCGCCTTATTCTTAGGAGTAAAAAAATGGGGGAAAAAGAAGTTTGCTTGTTTATGCCCATTCCAGCAGAAATTAGGCTTGTGCATTTCAGCTGAACCTTGACCCGTTTCTGCTGGCCAGATTCTGGTAGACCTCTCTATCCATTTTCGTGTGCCTCCTGAAAACAGGCAGATAGCTGGATAGCCGCTTTTGGTCCACAGCCAAAAAACGTGCCTAGATCTGGCCCATTGGCAGCAGTGGGGAACTTACAAGGCTCCCCTTTCCATTCTTGGGATTCTTTCCTTTTTTACCTTCAAGGCAGCCTGGGTTTCAGAAATGGGATTAAGGAAGCAGACACGTCACAGCATTCTTCTATTCTGATTGGCCTAACAGGCAGGGCTCACAGGGAAACTCCATGAGAGCAGGCTGCTGCATGATGCCAAATAGTGGAGGAGGAGCCGTGATCGAAAAAATGTGATGGTTGGGTCCTTGCTGTTACGGCCATCTGATCAAGCCAAATAAGCCGGATTGGCCGAAGGGAACCAACCACTCCGAATCTGTGCACAAACTTAGTAAAAATCAATTTGGACTGGGACTTCCTTGCCAGTGGAACCGAGAAACACCTGTTCATTAATTCATTTGAATGATAATATAATCATTATGGGGAAACAAACCTTTTGCTGCGTCAAAGTTGTCTCCATGCTTGCCTTAGAACTGTGTGAGTTTGAGGTTATGTTGGGAGAAAATGTAACCCGGTCCATTGAAATCCAGATTCAGTTGCACAACACACGGAATGACTTTGGCCAAGAGCCATGGTTTTAACCCCTTTAGTGGAAATGATAGTCTGCATTTTACTTGAGTCTGAAATGAGGGACAGGTTTCAAATCCCCAGAAGACTCCTAGAATGTCCTCCTAAATGTTCCTCCAGTGTGCCATTTCTGTACATTATTCCTATTATACTAGGGGTTGTCTAAACTTCTTCAAAGGAGATGTCATAACCGCAATCAAATCCTACAATTCTGGAAGGGGCTCTATTCATTTTCATAAATCAATAAATGTAAAAACTCCCTGCCTTGTGGGTTTTGCCACTATTGTTCCTGTGTATTCCTACAATATGACTTTGCTGTACTCCTGTGACTTAAACTGTCAAAAGAGAGGGACTGGTGCTTTTCCTTATTTCCTTTAGGATTAATTCTTCAGTCTGAAGGTTTCTAGATTTTGGTTTCCGTGTGAGCGATGAGTGTTCAGCATTTGTTCAGCAAGCCCTTATTTCTGCATGAGCTTTATGAAATATAAGTCATATCCATGTGCCAAGAGAGCACTGGGCTTGTCTCTTAGACATCACCTTCCTGTGCTTCTTTGGAAACTATTTGTGAAATTTAAAGTATAGGAAAAATAAACACGTGGTGCTGTAGTCTGATGCTTTTAAGGGGAAAAAAGCTTGGGCTTATCAAATATGGTTCTTTGGATCCTGGCCATCTGGTTTAGAGATATATATTTCTTTTTAAAGTGTGGTTATATTTAATCCGTTTTACTCAGCTTACCTGTCCAAATATATCTCCCTCTATGATCCACCTCAGAGGTTAAGATCTTCTAGGGAGGCCATGCTCTCAGTCTCACCTCCTTCACAGGCGCCATTGATGGCACCACCTTCTCAGTGGTGGCCTCTCAGCTGTGAAATTCCCTCCCCAGTGAAATCAGAGTAGAGCCTCTCTCCTGACCTTCAAGAAGAAGGTAAAAACCTGGTTATGGGACCAAACTTTTGGCTAGCAAGTTAGTGCAATATGAGTATATAGAATTATGGAATGACTAATGGAATGGCCTTGGATTTGACTCTGTATGACGTTATTTTAATTAATTGTTTTAATATTGCTTCTGATTTTTGGTTTTAATGTATATGCTTGTTTTTTACTGTATGTATCTATGTTCATGGCATTGAAATGCTGCCTTTTTTGTAAGGCTGCTCTGAATCCCCCTTTTGGAGTGAGAAGGGCGGGATATAAACAAATAATACTCTCTGCTTTTCATTCCTCAGTATCAATAACCCAAATACTCACATTTAGTCGACATGTAGAACTGCGCAAGTTTGCCAATTTTAGTGAATATCACAGCTGAAATTGAAATAAATCTTGATCTGTATTTGTATTATGAGGAGTTCTCTATTAAATTAGAGGCCCTAGTGGGCAGGAATAGCAAGCCATAAATATTCAGTAAATATAAATTTTGTCTCTGGTCTTCCTTACAGAAAATCAGCAAGCGCCAGCAGAAAAGATGCATGTCCATCACAATATGAATACAAGCTCCTCAAGGAACCCAGTCTGCAAAGAACGTCATCACGAAATGGAAGCTAATTCATCTGTAGAAAAGAGGAAAGCTGTTGGGAGGAAGGAGATCAGCAACGGAAGAAGTGACAGAGGGAAGGAAACAGAGACGGCTTCTATTGTCCCTAAAGGAGAAACCATTCCTGAAGTGGAGGCTTTGTTAGCGAGGCTGCGAGCCCTGTAATTTCTCTCACCACTTAATCAATTAAGGAGAAGTCCCTCCAGATGTTTAAGAAAAATGCTGTTATCACTAGAGGATTCAAGGGGAATGATTCTCCAGATCAGAAATACTTACAGTTAAAATAAAAAGCATATTCCTAACTTTTTGGGCAGGCAGAACACTACTATGATGGTAGCTTTCAATATGCAAGGAGATATGCAGTATATACGATCTTGATACTATGCCTTTTCTTAATTTCAGAATTGGCACCTCCAATAGGATTTTCATGGCTGTTACATATTTAGAACACGTGGCATGATGCACATATGCACACTTAACGTTCACTATTAAATATTGAGCTACACGCTGACAATTATTTCTCTCTGAATATAAAATAGTTCTTCATATTGCTATAATGTGGCTTCATACTATTGCTGCTGGTTAGAAGGCAATTTGTAGCTTTAACTCATTGTCTTGCATTTTAAAAATGAATATCAAACCAGGTATATCCATTTGTATTTTGTTGCTGTTAGTGTGAAATTTTAGAAGGAAAATGAGGTGCAATAAATTGAATTGGATCCAGACTTGGTCATTCATAGGGTGGAGCTATTGACATTCAGTAGAACATGACTCATTTTGCTCCATTGGATTTCACTGAGTTGACTGAGTCTGTATCCAACTGACACTGATGCTTTATAGATATTATTGGTGTAAATGGTGACCAAAATATGTTGAAGTGCATCTGTCTATATTTAATGCGCAGGTGGCACTTTCTGCATAAAGTAGTCTTACATGTATGATGAAATGTATATTAAATATGTGGTTACTCTCAAACTTAAAATACGGTTGTATATTACTGGTTTATAATATAAACCTGTTACTACCAAAGAGTCTTAGTTTCTTTTAGGCTATAAATGATCTTACAATGTATGTTGTGCACAGAAACACCTTTGAGGAAATAACTAGTTTTCTTACTTTGTAATTCAGAGCAATCTGGTATTTGATAGAGATCTTTCACATAATGAATCATCATTGGCATATTTGTTAATCCATTCGTCAATTGCACACCGCTGTGGAGATGGCTAATCACTATAATAATATGTTTCTTCCAGTGTTAATTGTATAAGGGCTTTTGATGGGTTTGCACGCTCTTTGTCAGATCATACTTGCAGGTTGCTTGGACACCACAATTAGCAATATTCAAAATATTACCTGAAAACCATTTTTAAACGTGCCTTATTTATTTCAGAATAAATAAAAACAGAATGCCAAACTGTGTTTCATATGATGGAGGATAAAAAATGTATTTTCATACACATGTTGTTATCAGTATCTCTTAAGGATTGCAGAATTCAATATATTGCTTTGTAATACTTATAATTGCACAGTATTTATTTTTTGGGGGGTAAAACATTGAACTGAAAGGCCTTTGCAACAGTGTGAAATTACTCTAAGATAGAGAACCTTATCCTTGAAGTGACTGGGGGCCCACAGACAACAGGGATCTCTGGCGTGGGCTGGTCCATGAGGTCACAAAGAGTCGGAAACGACTAAATGAATAAACAACAAACAGAGAACCTCCAGCTTTTCAATTTTCAAGCATCTGGATTAATCCTGTGACTTTTCCACACATCAAGAGACCCATGGCAGTCTTTCTCCACCACATAGTAAATCCTGGAAGAAGAAAGGTACCATTTCACTCTTAATTTTTTCTCTGTTATGTAACCACCAGCAAGTAGTGAAAGGGAATACAATGATGTGATACCATGTCGTTCCAGCACAATGGATGGGACCGGGTGTAATTCCACTCAGTCTGAGTGTTTCCCACCGAACATGTGCAAAACAGTTCAGTTTTATGTATGAAAAATAAACTCAATTCTAAATATATATGTTTGGTCCCCTGGTTCCCAACATGGGGCACATGTCCCACAGGGAGGCAATTAGATTTTTAAAAGGGGCAATTTGAGAATGAGTTATGAACAGTGATTTTTTTTTTTTGCATTTCTTATACTTCTAAGAGCCTCGTATACAGTATCTGAGTATATATTGTGACATTAAAATTTTAAAAAAATCATTTATTTCTGTATTTATTTATTATATTACCTTCATAGGTAAAGTCAATATTTTCATATGAAAAAAATAAAAGTTTACCAGCCGCAAGAACATTAGCGTCAAGTGACAGAATATTTTCTCCAAAGACACAGAATGAAGTTGGACACTTAATTTACCCCGAATTCAATGAAGATTACTCAAATCCATTTGTTTTTTATTTTTCTCTTTCATGGATGTTATATTCTTTGGAAGCTTGTTTAGACCAAGGTAATGGCCTTTTAGGCTTTTTCCACATGAACAGGAGTTCAGTTTTTGATAATAAGAATTAAATGTCACTGGTGGTGTTGGGGTATTAGGATTTTAGAGACACTTAGGTGGGGCAGGGCCAAAAACAGTTGGGGGACATTGGATTAGAAGTAGATTCTACTATGAACCTCTTCCCAGCTGCAAAGCAGAACCCAGCCCAGCCCTCAATTTCTCAAGCTTTAAATAGCATTAGCCACTCTTCAGGAAAAAAGCAAGCAGTTTTTGAGAGTCCAGTGCAGAACCCCAGCATCCCACCTTCATCCTCTGGGCCAGATTCTCTCCTGGCTTGATAGGCAATATCAACATTCTAATAGAAATCTGCTCAAACTAAATGAACAGAATATTTGCTAGCTGGCTTTGTGTATTTCATACTGCTAATTAAGACTTCTATTTAAGCAAATGTTTATTACCACAGAATGCACACTTTTTGCTATGGCAACACTCCTGTATTAGTCTTGTTGCTTTCCTTCCAGAACTTTTTGATTCAGATAAATTTGATATCCCGCTCTAGTCTGTATTCTTTTGACATACCTTTCACATGCAAAAATAGGCGTGCAGTGGCTTCTGCTTTTCTTTTTCTATAATCCATCACTTCCACCGCTAAGTCAGGCAGCATCTTTTTCCAAGAAAATAAGTGTGAACATTGACACAGGGAAACCAGCTTGAATTCCCATTGAGCCATGGAAAACCATTGAGTGACCTTGGACCAGTCACATTCAGTCTCGGTGAACACATTCTGCCAAGAAAATCATAAACCATCAATCAGAAATGACTTGAAGGCACAAAAAAGCTAAGCCTGGTTGGATGGCTGCTTAAGCCAGTTTTCAGAAGCTCTAGAAGTCAAAGATAGAATTTCCATCTGATCAAAAGAAGTTGTGTTCCTGCATACCTGAGTCTGGATACCGAAGAAGTAGAATGATCCCCCTTCTATATGTCAACATACTTTAAAAATAATTCTTGATACACCAACCAGACCATCAACTTTTGTGATGGTCCCTATCACGTAATGTCACATGATACCTGTTGCCAGTAGGACTGTGCACATATCTGTTTGGACTGAAACTGATTCGGAAAATTCAGTGATTTATTTGCTAAATCTCTGAAAACAGGCAGGTGGGGGGGGGGGGGAGGACCGGAAGGTCGGCCGAAACCTATCAAGAGTAGCTGGATCTTTTGGCTACTGGAGATGATGGGGTTAACTTCACTGTACCTGAGAGGTCTGCCATGGGGGCTCCTGGAGATGATAGGGTTAACTGCACTATAGTTTCTCTTCTTCCTTCCTCTGGCAGCAGCATCTATTCTGGAAAACTTCCCTGGGCTCCTCGTCCAGAGAGGGCCCTGCTGGGAACTTACTTTCCCAGCAGCACTTGCATGGGGTGGGCATTGAAAAGCCTCTGAGCTTCTCTCAGGGCATGATGGGAGTTGAAGTTTTTCTCTCTGTTTCTCAGCCAATAAAAGACCTGGTTGTGTCCATACTCTGGCTGAGAATGGACAAAACCAGCAACTATAACTCCCATATGGTTTGTCTTATTTTAAAAAAATACTATGGTAAAAACTTAAAATAATTCCAAAAAAATCAGAGGATTGGTGAATTGTTATGAAACTTGGCAGGCCCACAGTCTTAATGTGATCTACAACTGAGGTAGATTACATGCAAATAGGCCTAACAATGACTGCAAAATGAACCTCTAAAGTTTTCCCATTGTATTCAATGAGCTGAATCTTTCCCTAATGAAAACAGCAACCCCCTCCCCCATTTTGGTGATTTCCTAGTAAACAGAATGAGGGGTTAGCTGAAAACGACTGAAAACAGAAGTTTTGTGCCAAATTGGACATCCCTAGCTGCCAGCCCACTATCCCCCCCCCCCATGATGAAGCCATCACATAGCCTATCAGTAGCCACTGATCATGCCACAGTTCCAGGACTTAGCTCCCTGTAATGAAATCCAAGGTCTCCTGCTTCTGTCAGCACCCTCTGCTCCTCCCTGAGGAATATACAGTGTGTGTGTGTGTGTGTGTCTCTCTCTCTCACACACACACAGAGAGAGAGAGACTTTTTTTCCTCTACAATATGCATTCTACAACAGTTTCCAAGATAGGAAGACACAAAAATCAATATCTGGAATAAAACATACAGGTAAGAATGAAACAACCGTAAAGTAACATTGTCAACTTCAACTTCCAGGAGTATCAAATACCACTGAGATTATGAAGAAATAACAGGTTGATAGTCCCTCTATCGCTCTACTAACAAATCTGATTAATCAAAATGACCAAGGCTGATTCAGTCCCCAAACCAGGCCTGTACTAGCAATTTTTCTAGCAAAATGCTAGCAATTTTTTTGTGGTTAGTTATATAACCACATTTCTTTCAGTCATTTCACATCTTTCTGGCTATTAATGTAATTTTTGTTGAATATTCCATTAAGCTTTGAATGGTCCCAAAAGTGGCAAATACTTGTATGTTTCTGGTGTAATAATATCTTTAGAAGAGCATGCCTCAATTGGTGGATGGCTGCAAAGCTTGAACTTAAAATTTCTAAAAGGCAAGGAATGCATTTCAGAACCAAAATTGGTTGTTCACCCCTTATCTCTATAGATTGACCCTGATGATCTGGTAGGAATAAAACATATTTCGAAAGGCTGTCGTTCCCTCTCTTTTTTTGGAAGTATAACCATGTAGGAATGGTGACTTTAGAAAGCACAGCTGATAAATGTGCTACTTGATTTCACTTTGGGGAGCTGAAATTGCATCTTGTGTGGAATGAAACAATTGGAAATAAAAGAGCTTCAAATGACATCTTAAAAGGTCAGAAAGGAAATGATGATAGCCAGATAGCCAGTGTTGACTTGGCCACGTTCAATATATGTGTGTGTGTGTGTGTGCGCGCGTGCGTATACACATAACACAAACATATATACACGCAAAATACATAATGCACTGTTTCAAAGTAAATGGAAATAGAATTCAAGAAAGCCAAATCTATTTTTCTATTCCGAAATGATTACAGAAGTGCCATGTAATAAAATTTAAAGGCAAATGTCTAGTACATCTCAACAAAAATGACATCAAGAAATCTGAAATGATTGTATGATGGAATCCTGATTTGAGCACATTGAGCTGGTAACACTGTTTCTAAGTCATACCATTTCACGCTGGTATTGAAAACTTGCCAATGAAGTATAGGTCCTGGCCTGGGTCATTCTCAGGTTGTCCTCCTGGTATACGGATGGGGCTGCCCACCTCATCCTTATGCCAGGAGAAAGATAAGACATCTAGCAGCTTCCCCGATCTTCCTCCCCCAATCTGTGGGAATCATGGATGGCAAGACACGTGGTGGCTGTGAGTGCTCCAGAGGGCTCCCAGCTGCTGTGTGCCTTTCTCCCACATCTTTTTGGCATAAGGCCACTGCGGGCTGCTGTATCCTTATGCCAAGAGGACAGGGAAAATGAGGAGGGCCTGAAGTAAGTGCCCGGAGGGCCACATCTGTCCCCCGGGCCTTAGTTTGCTCATTTCTGATCTAATCCCTCACCTGTAGGATTAAATTTATAAACAATTTTAGCACAATATCTTTTTAATGATGAAAACTAACTCTTAATTGCTGTGGTTTTTAAGATAAAATGTGGATTCAGTTATGTCCCAATGGTGTGCATTTAATGTGGCCAAAAATAGTTCCAGTTGTTCAAAATAACAATGGATTAACCATGTCTACCAATACAGCTGGACTACCATGCTCATGTCTATTATATTACTATATCATTATAAGGTGCCTTGTATGTGTGTGCATGTGCCTTCAAGTTGCTTGTCAACAGGTGGCAACCTCATGAATGTCATAGGATTTTTAAGGCAAGGAATTATCAGAGGTGTTTTTGCCATTTCCAATGTAGTCTCCCTGATATTGTCAATCATCCACCTGAGTATTAATCAGGGCTGATCCTGTTTAGCTTCCAAGATCAGGCAGCATCATGTGCCTACAGGGCATTTAGGCAAAGTATAGAATGCTTTAAGAGTGTGGTGCATTGGTTAAGTCTTGAACTAGGATATTGGGAGACTGGCGTTCAAACCTCCACTTGGTCATGGAAACCCATGGGAAAATAATCTTAGTCCCCTCTCTGAGATAATCTTGCCAAGAAAATCTCATGAAAGTCAGAGTCATGACTAGTCAGAAATGGCTTCAAGTCATACCATGACAAATAGAATAACTTACTACCATATCTTGTATTTGTTGTATCTTCAGCTTTCAAATATAGACAAAGAACAAAAAGATAAGGGTTGTATAGAGTAGAAGAGTAGAAACATCTGCTCTTGCTGAAAAATAAAAGGAATGCTGGCACAATCCTCTTCATTTACTTTCTTTATGCCACATGAAAATACATCCTTCGAAGGGGAGGGGGAATCATGAAAAGAGTGTTTTCTTCAGAGAAGATTCCCCAAGGCAATTCCTTTCATATCCCCTTACTTCCATCTTTCTTTCTAGGTTTTTCCATCTGTTTAATGCAGACAGCTCTTCTTATGTACTTTTACTGGGACAGGATGGAAATTTTGGACAAGCACACATAGAATTTTCATTCACTCTAATGTTACAGATCACTATTTCAGTGTCCGCTATAGTTACATCCAGAGAAAACAGCCCTACTGAGGCTATGGAAGCTGTTTCCATGCAGGTTTACTATGAGTGCACTTTTTGGCCTTCAAGTCATTAATCTACTAATGAGAACCCTGTGTATTTCATACAGGCAAGGAATATGTAAGTGGTTTTGCCATTTCCTTTCTCTAAAAGGTAGTCTATGGTACCTGGTATTTGTTGGTGGTCTCCCATCTAAGTCCTAACCAGAGCTGAAGTGCTTGGCATCTGAGATCATACAGGATCCTGTACCTTTAGGGTATTTACCAGTAATTCTTGGATCAGCAACTCTTGGATTCCTTAGCTATGTTGCAAATCAGTCTTACATCAATTGTAGCAGCAGATGCTTATCTCTTCAGGGAGATCATTTTCCAGTTGGCAGATCTATACGGCCAGATTATCCTGTTGAAACAGAGCATCAACCAGACTGCAGAGGCACTTTGCGCCTTACAATATCTGCACTGAGAGCATTCTGCTTTATAATATAGCAGGGTGACCTCTCATTAATGTCATCTTTGAAATACAGGAGGCTTTTCCCATCATGATTATAGAGTCCCCCAAGTAGGATCAGAGCATTTTGTTCTTTTTGTTTTTCCTCCAAAGAGCTGCATAGCAGTAAATCGTTTGACACAGACAAACTGCAGAAACTAGTAAACAGATTCAGTAAAACACTCCTCAGATAAAGCATCAAGAATCAGATGTGATTTATTTTTTTTCAAAAATGCTCTTTGTAAAGCATTATGCAGCTGTTATTGCTCACCCTTCATTGTCCATCCTACTAACACCAGAGAGGTAAGCCTTAGCCTTGCTGAAGCAACACAAGATGAGAAAAATAAAATAGTTTTTCCATAGTTCCAGTTAAGGTTTTGGTGGACTATTTTGAAAACAGAATTTAGATTTGATGGTGGAGCACATAAAGCTGATCTTAAGCAGCCCAGTGCCTCACAATTGTAGATATTTTTGTTAATTAGTTGTGTGTAAACAAATTAGTTGAGGCACGTCTACATAATGATAGAGGCAGGATGGACAAGTGTAAAGTATACAACTGATTGTTCTTTAAGAGACAACTCAAACCATGAAACCCAAAAGTGAAGTTCACAACAAATAACTTCACCATGTTAAAAAGTACTTGTTACAATATCAGAGAAATTAACCCATTCTTGTCAAATCCATCTCTTTTTGACCATCAGAAGTCTAACTTGCAAGATTACCTCTAAAAGACTTCTCATAGAAATAATCTTCAACATTGGTTCTTTTATTTCCTGGCTGAATATTTTAAAGCCCTCAATGAGTTTTTTTTTCATTGCTTGAATACTTACACTTCAGAGTGAGCATTATTTCAGAATATTTTCATTACTTTCTCCACTGGTGGCTTTATTTTTGTTTAATTATTTTCACAGAGATTTCATATTTATTTTAAAGCTATTTTTAGTTGCTTGACTACTATGCAAAACACGTTTTACACTAATGGAAAAACACTGGGCGAAGTATATTTTGGTTTCTTTTGCAATATTCAAATATTGTGGCTGGTGGTATTATAGTCTTCTGTAATAATGAGAGTATAAACTTACTATGACTTTGTTGCAGTACTATATTTTAGTGATATCTTTTTTTTAGTGTGGGTTGTTTATACCATTTCATTCTTGTATTTATTTTTATGTGACTTTAGCTGTTATATCCTAGTTCTTTTGTGTGAACTAGGCTTTAATATCACATCAAAAGCTGAAGCAAATGAGCAGCAGCTTCATGCAAAACATCTCTTGCAGGGCTGATGATCCTTATAACAAAGCAGTTTGGAAGTTCTAATATTCCACCATATTAAGTACATCATAGATCTACAAGACTGCCTGTGTGGTGCTAAGGTTTGGGTGCTGGACTATTGGTCTGGAAACCAGCTTAAAAATCCCCACTCAGTCATTGAAACCCACTAGGGACCTCATTATATAGAGGATGGGATTTGCCATGGATTGTGGCAAATCCAGCGGGACCCAGCAGGGGGAACACATTGCTCCGCACCACACATCACCTGCCTTGCTCTTCACCCCATTCGATGAGGGGAAGCATTGTTCCCCAACTCCCCCCCCCCCCCCCGGTTGTTTCCCATGTAACATGGGAAGCCTCCTGTGTTGCCAAAGTGGCCTTTTACAACATGGGGGCTTCAGGTGAGGCACAGAGCCCTGATGTCATGTGATGGGAGCTAGTGGGTTCTGTGCCTCAACTGAAGTCCAGTTGTAGTAGGGTGGGCAATTTTGCCTGTCTGTCAAGGTTGTAAGTGACATTAGGCAAGTTACATGCTCTCAGTATTCAGAGAAAAGTGAAGGCAACCCCCCCCCCCACTCCCCGAACAAATCCTGCCAAGAAAATCCAGTGATAAGTTTATTTTAGGGTACCATAACTCAGAAATAACTTCAAGGGACATGACAAAAATACATTTAAGGCTAGAACCTCCTCTCTAATACATTATGTTTCTATATAGAATGGGAGTTTTATGCTGAGGATCGTTTAAAAAATCATATCTCATCTGAAAGGTAGAAATGATATGACCCAGCAATACATACACATATGTGTGCTAATGCAGACTACCTATGCTCTGCAAGCTCTACTGATGATCCAATGGAAATTAGGAAACAGTTCAAGAATGCCCTAACTTGGCCCTGTGGTGAATTTATGCTTGCTGGTAGAAAGAGAAGGAAATAGTGCCCCCTCCCCCAAAATCTAGTTTACTGAACTGAATAACTTCACACACACACTGTGACATGTAATCATGAACCTGTCTATGAACCTATCAGACATCTATAATCAACTGGGGCTGGCCTTCTCTCTGCCCCTCCACCAATTTAAGTGTGTTTGGTGGGAACATAGGAGAGGGCCTTTTCAGAGGCAGCTTCTTGGCTATGGAACTCCTTCCCAAGTCAGACCAGGATGGCCCCATTCCTACTTCTTTGCCAACAGGTATTTGGAGAAGGATAAAGAGACATGCTGCTGGGAAGGTTGTGAGTGAGATTTGAGTGGGGGAATTGTGTGTTTAAAATGCATCTTAAGTGCATTTATTATATTTTCCATGCATTTTAACCTAACCCACAGAGTATTCTCGCCCTCTCTCCATGTATATTAACTTCTGTTGGAAGTTTTGATATGTTCAAAAAAGGATGAATTTACACATTTTGAAAAAACATAACAAGACTGTACAGATTTCATAGGGATATAAATTAGATATTTTAGTATAAAAGCCCATTTGAAGAAAATAATGGGAAAGGACAAACTATGGCAGTGGTGTGATCAAAAAGATAAAATCTGAAGCACACGTCCAATGAAAGGCTTGTGTAATTCAGCACAAACATAGGCATAGAGTGGTGTATGGAATATTCAAAATGTCTGTTTTCAACATTTTGCAAGGCCCCCAAAATAATGTTTCCAAGACCTAGCCTGACCTAACTTATAGAGGTGTGGGAATAAAGCGAAGGAGAGAAGAGCTACACATACTATCTGAGTTCATTGGAGGAAACCCAGAATATAATTGAAATTAATAGAGAAGATAAAGCAACTTGTATGTGTAGAGTAATTTGTAAGTAATAAAATGGCAAATTGAAATGAGCTCGACTATTTCACCCTCTGCTTTGACTTTGAACCCAGAAAGTGTCTTGTTCTAATAAGCAAACAATGCTAAATCTTAGCACTGTTTCTTTACATTGAAAATAGCTGGTAATGAACGCAAACATGATGGTCCAATGTGCTCCACAGAAGCTCTTTCGGGAAGTGCATCATGTCAGTGCATGGAAGTCTCTGATTTAAGCCAACGACAGCAGAATAAACCTCTCCAAATGGTTCATTCAAGTGAAAAGAACTTTACAAATGTCAAAGACAAATACTTTCATGCTGGCCCACACTAAGGCAGAAATACTTCCCTTACTTGGCCTAAAGGATACTGACAATAAATAGTTTCTGTTAGAAACTCAGCTTTCCCTCACCCCATCCAGCCCTCCCATAAATGCTATTTATGGCTTCTTTCACCACCAACCAAGAACTCTTTCCCTTAAAGAAAATCACATAGTGAAAATGTAATGTGTTGGGATGTACTTTTTATGTCAGAACTCTGGCAACAAAGAAACTCTTTGATGGGCTTCTTCAAGGTTTACAGTTTGCCAATAAGTTCCTTGTGTGGATGTATTTTATAATATTGCACACAGACACTCTCTCCCAGTATATCTTCAAGATATGATCCCCAGGGAACTATTCTTTTTTCCCACCCAGGTATAAAGAAGGGCAGAGAATCACACAGCTCCTCATTGTGTGTGCGTGCTTTTAAAAATAAAGCAATTATCTCTTCGAAAACCTGTGCCTATAAATACAAATTCCCTTTAATGCAGGATTTTATATGCCACATACCATTTTATAACATTATGGTTTAAGGATTGGGTGAAGACTCTGGAGATTAAGGTCTGAATCCCTGTTTGGCTGTGTAAACACACTGGGTGACCTTGGAGAAGTCACATTCCTTCAGCCTCAAAAGAAAGCAATGGCAATGCCCCCCCCCCCCCCGCCCCCCCTGCTGAACAAAGCTAGCTGAAAAAACGCAATGATATAGCTGCCTTAGGCTTGTCTTAAGTGGGAAACAACTTGAAGGTGCACAGCAACAACAAATACAGTTGCAGCTTCAGGGTCTATTCCTAACATTTCTAAAACAGCTGAATATAACATTGCTTTTTAAATATAGATATATTTGCATACAGGCTGAGTATCTGTGATCAGAAATGCTTTGGAGTTTTTTAAATTTTGGAATTTTCCCCCAGATTGTGAAATATATTATAAAGACTTATCTTTAAAATGGGACTAAGGATTGCATCACATGCAAGATCTAAAGCAGTACCACAGATCCCTTCATTCCACCTGTCATCTGTGCTACTTAATCTGTGAAGTGTTTCAGAAATGTGGGGAAACCATGGGGAAATTGAGCTGGGGAGAAATTGTCTGAGTTGGTGATGTGCATGGAAATGGGATAAGCAGTGATTAACATGCAAGATGGGATCTTTAAGAGCAATGTGTTGTGTCTCCTTGAGAGTAAGAGGTTTGAGAGAGAAAGTAAAAGAGCCCATAGTAGTGGTATTTGCCTTAAGAATTATGCCTTGTGTCTCTTCTATAGATGGTTGAGCTAGAGGCAGAAAGAAGCCATTCTGTGTGATGGGGTAAGTAAATTCTCTGTCTTCTTTAATGACAGAATCCCACACAAAGAAAAAGATTCTACATACAAAAAAGAAAATTTTCCCCATTCCCACCCATTTTCCCTGGATCCATCTGATGAAGTCCTAAGGCTGGATCCACACTATCATATATTCCAGTTTCAGAATGTGGATTAACTGCATTGAACTGAATGATAGGGCAGTGTAGACTGATAGCCAGTTCAATGCAGTTAATCAACATTCTGAAACTGGATTATAGGGCAGTGTAGATCCAGCCTAACCATCTTATCATAAAAGCTAGTGTCATGCTTTGCCTGGCTTCCAGTGAGTTAAGAGGAAGCAGTGGAGTGAAGCTGACACCCCACATGCAGCTCCTTGCGATGCTTTCCATTAAAGCCAGTACAACATAGGAAGCCTCCTGTGTTGCAGATAAAGTGTTTTTCATAATTTTGTGCAGAAAACAAAGTTTTTTGTATATTGAACCAGCAGAAAGCAAATTTTGTCATTATCTCAGTCACCTATGTGGACCATTTTGGAGTATTTCAGATTTGGCTACTCTGGATAAGAATTACTCAACCTGTGTACATGTCACAGATGAAAACAAAGACACATGTGACCAAGCAACATTATCATGCGAAGAAGATGACAGGAGTTATTCAAAAAGAACACACATGCTACGAGAGGCCTCAGCAGCTTGCTTTTGCTGAGAAGTGAAATATTCAACGATTAAAGTAAGACAAAGTTGAGGAAGATTGAAGAAAGAGAGTAAAAGAACATGACATTTTAAAAGTCACTGAAAAATCAGAACAGTTGGAGGGTTTGCATTCATTCCAAGAAAATAATAAGGTAAAAGGTGATAAAAGCAGAACAACAGGAACAAGCCTCCATAGTTGTCGAAAGTAACTCTGCAAAGGGGGGAGGTATTGTTGCTGCTTTGGTGCAAAGCCCTACATTGAAAAATGGCTCAATCTATTTCAGAAACACATTGGAGCATTCAAGTGGAATGGCTTACTTTTATTTTTTAAGACAGACCTTCCTTCCTTCCTTCCTTCCTTCCTTCCTTCCTTCCTTCCTTCCTTCCTTCCTTCCTTCCTGGGAGCAGTTTCACATTTCACCTGAGTTTACCTGAGAAGTCCTTGTTAGCTTAATTATAAGAATGTTTACTGATACCATGCATTGACTATTTAGATATAAATGCATAATTAAGAACATCTTCTAGCATGATGTCCTTGCCAACCTACCGTTACATCTACATTTAATGATAGAAGACTATTCAGTCTGCTTCTGCCACTGAATGAAACTGCAATGAGGAAATGCTGCTTCTGAAGTCCCATCTACACTACTATATAATCCAATTTGAACTGCATTATACAAGTCACTGTAGACTTATATAGTGCAGACAGAACCACATCAAATTCAGCATCTGTGATGATATTCCTTATTATTTTGGGAGGAAATAATAGATAAAATGTATTTTTAAAATGCTGGAAAAAATTAAAAGTACATGGGAGCTTTGAGAGCCATAAAGCAGGAATCTGGAAATAGCCTACTGCTTTTTCCACCTCAAGGTATGCCTATGAGGTGGATGAAATAGGCATTGCTCTTCCAAATATGAATTCTTACACTGCCTCCTCAATTTTCCTCTAGTCCCCATATTTCTAGCATATTTTAAGTGGGAGATTTAGAAATACAGTTTAGGCATTAAAAAAAAGAGGATATGGAAAAAAATCCCAAGGGAATGCAGACACAACTCATGAAAGTG
The DNA here is from genome assembly GCF_037176765.1 of Anolis sagrei. Classification (NCBI taxonomy): domain Eukaryota; kingdom Metazoa; phylum Chordata; class Lepidosauria; order Squamata; family Anolidae; genus Anolis; species Anolis sagrei. The sequence continues at coordinate 136,879,446 of NC_090023.1, forward strand.
TTCTGGTGTGAATTACCTTCTAGTGTCTCAGGTCCCTTCAACACTACCATAAAAATCCAAATTATCTGCTTTGAACTGGATTATATGGCAGTGTAGACTCAGATAATCCAGTTCAAAGCAGATAATGTGGATTATCTGCTTTGAAAATCTGGATTATATGGCAGTGAGGAAGGGGTCTCACTCCCCACAATGCTAGACATTTAGGGACTGAAGGAAATTTTTGCAAGAGAGTGGACAAAATTCTTATTTGGAAGGGCAATGTCCTTACCCCCACCCCCCACCCCCACCTCCCCTGCACTTTCCAAAGCATTTTAAGGAGGTTTCCCATTCCAGGTAAGGAAGAGTGATAACCTCCTTGAAGAGGAGAGTAGTTTCCAGGGAATGAGGGTTTGCTTTTTGTTTGCTGAGGGATTAATAAAAAAGATTAAACTGTGATGCCGACCAGGAGCCAGCACCCACTCCTGCTTGCTTCCCTGTCGAACAGACTTTCGTACCAGGAGAAACCTTCCTGTTCTGTGCTCCCAAAGTACTGAAAGAAACGAAAGAAACAAAGGAAATGGGAGAAACAAATTCCACACACAACTCTACTTTATATGTCGCACACAGCATGAACCATCTCCCATTCTTCCTCTTTCATGCTGTCAGGCTTCAACTCAGTCTGAAGAGCTGTTTTTTGAGGATAAGCCATTCAACCTACTGCCCTTCCCATTGCCACAATTTCTGGTTATAATGGCAGATTCATATTCATCCATCTCATTCTCAACATAGGGCAGCAATTGTGGTCCTATAATAAATTTAATTCCCAGGCATTCCTTCTCCTGACTCTGAACAGCATAGGCAAAAACTGACACAGTTGGACAGCTTTTACTCAGAAAGATTGGGAAGAGTAATGTGGAGGTGGAGAAAGAATTGATTCAAAATCATGGTGGAAGATTAATTGTGCGACATGTGTGCAATTGGTTAATGGAACTGGGTCAGTATCCAATGACAGATGCTTTGACAACAAAGATTCTTTGCATTGCGCTTCAAATGACGGAGGAGATTTGTTTTCCTACACTTGTTTACCTCGGCGTTGTGAAAAATGTCAGGTGTGAAGCAGTCCTCCGAATGCCATTCCTGTTATTTAAGAAGCGACTTTACAAGCCAAGATATTCTCCGCTCTGTGACTTCCATGCTCTGAAAAATGAAACAAATCTAAATGGAAATTACAGGCTTAGCTGACAAACTTTGCTTTGGAAATTGACATTTGTACGCTCAATGCATGAAACCATTGTCACATATGAACTGGATCAAACTCTCTGCAGGAGAGAAATGGTCAGAACAACTAGGCGCTTTCTATGTATTGTCCATTCCTGTCACACATTTCAGCCACTTCTCTATTATGTTTGCCAAATGACCAGATCATAAGGTGCTGGCAGGAGGGGAGAGGTTGTTTTGTACCTTTAGTACCAGCTGAAGGTACATACATAAATCAGCAGCTGAATTAAAAATACATATTATCACCTACTAGTATCTGCATTTCAAACTGTGAGTCGCCTAAGGGCTGAGAACAGCGGTATACAAATAAAGTAAGTAAATAAATAAACTGCTGTTAAAGACACAGGTTTGGGAACTACTAGAAGAAGTCACAGTGCATTGTTTTCTCTTTTCAAACAAGCATTATGCTTCCCAAAGGACTCTGCTTTTATTTAAGATGCTAACTCATGTTTACTTGGAAGTAAATCCCATGTTTGCTACCTAACAAGAGTCTCGGGGCATTTGCTCAAATGGACAGACACCTGAAAATCAAAAGCTTGGGTTGATTGGAGAAAAGGTAAGAGGTACATGTAATAGACAAACAGAAAAAAATGTGTGTAACTAATAAGATATTTTCCCTTTTAAATTGCCAATTGCATTTGTTATTCTTACCTTATTTGTATCCTTTTAAGCACAAGGCAGTTTTCCTTTTCTTTTCAGTTTTCCCAAAATGTGCCTTGGTGCCTTTTAGACTTTGAGTACTTCTGTTACTAATTTTATTGGGATATTAACTTTAACTTGTATTTATTTTTATGTTTTCAATTTTTTTAATAAAAAAAGAAAACATGGTTTAAATGTTTGCTCATCGTACAGGGAATGAATCATAATGGATGCATTAAAAGGCTGCAAATAAATAAATAAACAAAATAAGGTAAAAAGGCCAGCAATATAAGGATGGATCACTGGCTATGAAGGAGGATTGATTGGTTTGGCAATGCTTTTTGAGTGATTTTAATGGAGTGGAATTTTGGCAGGATACTCATGTCGTAATAATCAAGTTTCGAGATCCAAATGGATACAGAAGGGGGCACTGGCTACGGCGCTTCTTAACAGGGACAGATGGTCAGAGGAAGATGGCAGACAGCCATCTGGGCAGATGACACCACCCTTTCAGCATTTTCCCACTTGTATGGGTAAAGGTCTTATTACTGCAGCAGAGAAAAATCGGCAAATGTAGCCAAGGCCTGGATCCTATTGGTAGTTTCCTGCTAGAGTAAACCCATCCAGTCGAGGGGATTTACATAAACAGTCATTCACCATTTATCTAATGCATCTGCTGCAGTGGGAACTAACCAACAAGATTCATGGCTGTGTCTGCAACACTAGGTCCGGTTAGTAGGAAATAAATCCTCTTGAATTGAATTGGACTCGCTTCTGAGTAAACAGGCATAGGATTAAGTTGCTTGGCAGCTTGGTCTGCAATACCTGCTTTCCTGAAATTCAGTTTAATTAAAATAAATGGAATTTATTTCTGATTAGTTATAGCTATAGTTAGGTCAGGATAAAGCTTCTGGACAGCTTCATACTTTTCTGTAGTCTTCAAAGAAACATTAGACTGTTGATTAATTGTGCATTAATTTAGGGGTGTTTTTTACTGCTTCTTTTAGCTTGCTCATGAGTACAGTTATTGTTTTGAACTGTTTTTAGGATTTATATTTTGTAAGTCACATTGAGGCCACTTTTACAATAGATAAATGGGGCAAACAAAAAGAGGAATCTGGAAAATATAATGTTTAAGGAGAGTATGTCAAATGAACACAAAAAAATTCTGAATAAACACAAAGATGAGTGGAAAGAAAGACAACTATAAACTTGGGGTTACCAATTTTTTTTTACTAGCTCAACCTTTTTTTGTGTGAGTATTAGTTTAGGTACCCAGTGATGTCCACATTAGGTATTTTGGAATGTTAAATATATGAAGCAGATGTTCTTCATTTTTAGATTTTATGAATAGGAAATGCATAAGGATCTTGGTAAACTATAATTCATCATCAGTCATTGCGCCCAAAGCCTGTCAGAATTTAAAGTCAGTGTAAGTGTGCCAAGTTTGGTCCAGATCCATCTTCTGTGGGAGTCACATGTTTCTCTAAATACGGGATGAACTGCAATTCCCATCATCCGGGGTCAATACCCTCCCCTCCCAAAAAAAAACCCCTCCAGTACTTTCTGTTGGTCTATGGGGGTATGTGTGCCAAGTTTGGGCCAGATCTTTTGTTGGCGGGAGTCACAGGACTCTCTGGAAGTGGGTGCCATCTTGGTAAGTACATATATATATATATATATATATATATATATATATATTCACTTTTATTAAATAGAGATGTAGATATAGATAGATTAGCATGTAAAGGGAGAATATCACTATCTACTTATTAAGAAAGACTTCACCTACAACACAATGCATGTGCATTTGGGGAAGCACCAGAGCTAGTTACTCTTTCTCTCTCCCCTTCTATTTTAAAGTAATCTCATTTCTGGCACCGAGACAACCTCCTTCATCCCGTCTCCATTGGCTAGCTCTGCTAACACCATCTGGGCTACGTTTGCAGTGAAAAACCAGCCATTTCTCTTATCCCAGGAGGCTCATTGATGCTAATTAACTGCAGCTGAAGCATGTCACACTCAGAGGCCATCTATGGAAGGATTTTCAGTTTGTTGCCTAACCATTTCTCCTCTCTCTCTTTGCTTTCATTATGTTCATGGCAGAGCACTCCTTAGCTTTCTGCTGCCATACTCAGCTTGAAATCCTTGCTCTTGCCAAGGAGACACGAAAGCCTTGTAGAAAACCTCTAGGGGTTTACCATCCCACACTGTCTGGAGCATGGTTGAATTTGTGGGGGGGGGGGGGGAGCTGAGAAGAGATTATCAAGGAATCAAAACACAAGGAGATTGATTCTGTAGCTTTAACAATGATTTAGAAGCAGGAATTTCAGTAGGTGTCGCTTGTTAAACGGTTGAATGACAAGCAACACCTTCTGAAATTTCTTCTTCTACAGACCACTCAAGATACAGAACTTATCTACAGTTGATAGTCTGGCATGTCTATAAAGTCCATATGCAAGTTCAAGGTTTTCTTGTTTTCCTACAACTTGTGATTGGATTTCCTTTTGAAATGTAGGTGTGCCTTGATATATGAAGTTCTAGATGTCTATTCTCAATCTCTCTGTCCAGTGATGAACAGATCCGCAGAGTTACAGGTCTCCCCACTCTTACATTAGGTAGATGATCCAGTCAAGGCGAGTAATCATAGCTTTTCTTCAAATCTATTTTATTCGGCTGAGGCATATTCTGATCTGATTCTGGGGAGGCAGTGGAAATTTTGAACTGATGTCTAGTGATAGAATTATTTAAAATTCAATTGAGATAAGGCAGAGGCTATTGGCTAGGAGGCCTGGTGGTCTAGAAGTATGTGTGCAACTTGTGTTGAAGTATCTCGTCTCTTAAAACATAAGGCTTGCTGATTGATGATGCTCTAGTTTCAACACTGCCCATGTACAGATAGTAGTTGAATGCATTTTTCATTCTCTGTCTTGTGTCATCTTTTGACTGTGTTAATGATTCATGGCCCCCAGTCACTCCCTAGTTAGATATGATGTTAGAATATTCTTTATATGGCTACCTTTTAAAGATGGTCTACAAAGTTCAGCTGAATCAAAATTTTGCTGCCTAAATCTTGACTGGACTGTTATGCTGGTCCTGTATCATTTACCTGGGACTTTATTCAAGTAGCTGGTTTTGACCTGCAAATACTATCTCAAATATTGCTGTCCTGTCCACCATAGTAATCTTCACAAAACTTTATTCACTTTGTGAGGCCCTTTACTAAAGGGGCATCTACACTGTAGAATGAGTGCAGCTTGACAGCACTTTGACTACCATGGCTCCATATTATTGGTTGTAGATTTACAAGGTTTTTAGTTTTCTCTGCCAATGGTACTAATTAGTCATGTGCATTCGGGCCAAAAGGCATACCGTTTTGAGGTTCATTTTCATATGATCCCTCATTTTATTTACCAGAAAGTTACCCAAAAGGGGAGTCGTGTACTCTGTTTCATTCGGCAGAGATTTAGCCCATTAGCTACAGTGGAAAACTTTAAAGCAATGGTTCTCAACCTGTGGGTCTCCAGGTTTTTTGGCCTATAATTCCCAGAAATCCCAGCCAGTTTTACCAGCTGTTAGGATTTCTGGGAGTTGAAGGCCAAAACATCTGGGAACCCACAGGTTGAGAACCTTTGCTTTAAAGGCTCAATCATCAGCCATTTTAAGGATTATCTGTATGAAACATACCTCAGTTGTAGACTCCATTTACAACTGCAGGCCTGCCAAGTTTCAAAATAATTCACTAATCTACTATTTTTTAGAATTATTTTAAGTTTTAAACATAACATTTTTTTAAAATAAGACAAACCACAAGACAAGTTTCTGGGAATTGTAGTCACCATTTGTCCAGATCATGGGCACCACCAAGCTTTTTACGTGCTGAGAGACACACAGAGAGAAAAACTTCAACTCTCATCATGCCCTGAAAGGAACTTTAAATTGCCACCCTATGCTAGTGCCACGAGGAAAGCAAGTTCTAAGGCAGTGTTTCTCAACCTGGGGTCCCCAGATGTTTTTTGTCCTACAACTCCAGTTTACCCAGTTTACCAGCTAAACAGCTGGTAAACAGCCAGTTCACCAGCTGTTAGGATTCCTGAGAGTTGAAGGCCAAAAACATCTGGGGACCCCAGATTGAGAACCACTGTTCTAAGGACCCTCTCTGGAGGAGGAGGGAACTTTCCAAGAAAAAAATGGAGGTGGCTTCTTCTCCTGGGGAGAGAGAAAGACCCACAGTTCCCCCTTGCCTCAGGTATTTTGTGGACTTAGCTCTTTTCAAAAATGTCATCTCTCTAAATCTGTTTGACTGGTCTTTTCAATGCTCTCTTCTCCTTTCTGTTTTCAGAAATTACATGAAAATGGCCCTCTGAAAACTACAATTTTTTGTTAGCAGTTATTTGGGCTGAACTTAGTACTAATGCCTCATCAAACTACATAGCAGTTAAAGTGATATAAAGCTGCATTAATTCACTCTGCAGTATAGATGTATCTTGGGTCTCCCCCTTACTCATCTGGATGCTAGAATCAGCCAAAGGAGCATACTGTGTTGCTCAAAAATGGATGAAAATCCATTTGGGTGTTGATTGAAGTTTTTTGTGGCTTGATGAGCAGTGATGTGTTATAGGAACAGTCATGTTCTGGTCCAGAGAGAAAGATCTGTGTAGTTGTGTCAGTGAATGGATGGCCATGACTTTACTGCCTTCATCTTCCTGTCAGCTCATTGTTGCCACAGATCTCACCCCATCCATGCCACTTTCTATTCCTAAAATGACAACTGAATCAATACCAAACAGAGCACTTTTGGGATCTGGATTAAGCTCATAGATCTTCTGTTATGGAGCCATACAGTGTTAAATACAATATCCCACACTACAGACTATGCACTAGTACCCTAATTTTAAACATATTACACATCAGCATTTTCCTCTGAAACCAGTGGACCTTTTTCACTGAGATGAATTTTCATCTGGAGTCTAATATGCAGGGATTATGTGTGAAACCCATGTAGGTATCTTTTTATAAACTAGCTCAAATTCTATGCTTGAGCCAATATATATGACAAAGAATACTAGGTTTCTTTTGTGTGTGGTGGTTTTTTTGTCATTGCTCGGTGCATTGACTTGATAAGGGCAAGCTGCGAGTATAGTTTCAGAGCTGCACAGGGACAAAAAGAATTTCTTATTTCAATTTTCCTTTTTTTAAAAAAATGGAGATATAACGAACATAGACTTTGGACTTTCAAAGCCATCTTTTTCTTAGAGGAAAGTCTCAAAAGAGAGAGAGAGAGAGAGAAAGAAAGATAGCCAAGAGAGCTGCCAGGTGTTGGCATAAGATGAAGAGCCATCTCATCTATGGAACAATTATCCTGAGTTCCACTTTAATTAAAGGAAGAATGCAGCAGTGAAAAGGGCTAGTTTGTTTCTTTGTAGGAAAGCCCCTTCTACAGCAAGGAAGGGACAGTTGCCCTGTAACTAGGAATAGTGCAATGAAATGGGTTGAGAATTAACAAGGGGAGCACATTGTGGACAGCGGTAACTGACTGACAAATCCCCCACCTATTGAACACTTCCTTTGTGCAAAACATTCATCAGAGAATTGAAGGAACATAAGCATTGGGAACTTTTTGTGCACCTACATGTTTAATAATCCTATTTCCTTCTTTTAACATTGTTTGGGAGTGAGAACTTGAATCAATGCTTGGCACTTGCTGAAATTTCAAGTCTTGTCATTGCGTTTCTAAATGTGGAATTCTAAATAGGTAAAGTGGATGTGACATTTCAAACTGCGTTTCTGTTGTCACTTGATCTGGTGTCATGTTATTTGTTTTGAAGGCATCATGTGTGAAACCTCATAAGCTGTCAGCGAGCATTTTCCAAATCTAAATTGCCATCATATGGGAACTTAATCTCAGGTTCAATATCTGAAATGTTTTGCATGCAATCCATTCAATCTACTTAAGTAATAGTTGTGATATGCTGCCAAACCAACTATCATTTCTTGGTAACATGAAATGCTGCCCACTATCCAAATAATGTATCATATTATACAAAGAAGAGCAAATATTTGGCAGTTATCTGGAGTATGTGAAGCATGCCCAGTGTTTAGATTTTCAGTGAGGAAATTATATTTGACTCTAGTTTGGATGATGCAAAAAAAAAAAATGGAATGGAAGGAGATATTAATGAGAACAGACATGCTTTATATTGTTTTCATGAATGTTAAACTCATCTCTCTACTGAAGAGCACAGTGCTACTGATTACTATGAAATATACTTGAGAGTTAAGAAAGTTTGTCTGTAGTTCGGATGGAAGCATTCAAACATTGATACGTGGATTCCCCTTTTAATTGTACAGCAGAAACAATTTTTCATTCCACATTGATATGCATGTGAACAAAAAATATCAGTAGTAAGTAATATAATCCATTACATGCATGTAAACATTACTGAGTGAAAATCAATCTAGAACTGTTGTTGCTTTAAATTGTATTAGGTTCCCCACACTCTCACGTGTGTGAACAAAAGTGAAGAGAAGGTAACAAGCAGAGCCTGTTTCAAAATGTTAACTATCGCTGTCCAGTTTTCTTATTCTGACTTTTATTGTCATGGAGATAAAATGTGGAATGTGGTAGCTGTGGAAGTGATTAGAGTAGTGCACTGGGTTTACTAGTTTTGGGGAAAAGCTCTCCCACTAAACAAAAGGACCGTGCTGGTTATAGATTTTAAAAATGGATAATTAACCAAAGCAGCCAACAAAACAAAAGAAAAGAAATCAGGTTGAGGACAAGTTGGAAGAGGAGTGGCTTAAAGAGCTGGGTATGTTTAGCATTCAAAAGAGAAGGTTGAGAAGAGATATGATCGCCATGTTTAAATATCTGAAATGATTTTCTAAAGAAGAGGGAGCAGGGTTGTTTTCTACTGCCACCCTGGAGACTAGGATGTAGAGCAATTGCTTCAAACTACAGGAAAGGAGATTCCACCTGAACATTAGAAAGAACTTCTTAACTGCAAGAGCTGTTCAGTAGTGGAACTCTCTGTCTCTGAGTGTGGTGGAGGCTCCTCCTTTGGAGGCTTTCAAACAGGCTGGATGGCCATCTGTCAGGTGTACTTTGTGCTTTTCCAGCATGGCAGAGGGTTGGACTGGATGGTCCATGAGGTCTCTTCCAACTCTATGATTCTAAAGCAGTAGAAACTCCAACAGAAGAGTTTACCATAAATACAAGTTGTTTCTCAAAGATAAAAAGAGGGGAACAAGAGCATGAGTGCTAAATCCCTACTTTTGACCAATCTATATTGGCTGGAAAGACACAGCTAAGATTAATACAGATTAAGACATGGATTTCCCAGACATCTCTCCCATAGATGGATCATTAAACAGAATGCCACTTCAAATCTACAAATGACAGTTTATTGAGTTTCCCACCACTGCCAGGAGCCAATCAGTGGAGCCATTCCACTCCACTCCTAGACGGTCTGTTTTCCCCCAGGGTAGGCACGGGTCTTCTGAATAAAAATGCTTTGCATTTTCCATTGTGTTATGTTAGCACTTTGGAGTGCTTATCTTCATTGACATTCTTTCTAACTGGGAAGAATAAAAACATCTGCTTTTGCCTTTTACTTTTCCCTTTAGCCACCTGGGGCTTGGTTGGTGGACACCTGGCTATTTAGACTGTAGGTCCAGGCTGTGTGTTCAGGCACGATTATATGAAGCAACTTTGGAGATCTGTGGCAGCCATCTTGCTGTTGTATTGAGGTGCACCATTTTGTTTTTGTTCTTTGTTGGCTTTGTTAGGTTGAGACAGTGTGACCTAGTTAGTATTGCCTCACTAGAATGATGTGTTTAAATAATGTCAGGCTATTATGAGAAGAACACACTCACTTCCTTCCTTTGTCTCTCTCTCATTCTTCACACCCCTTTTGTTAATATCTGTATTTTTCTGTAAGGTTTGCTTCTAACAAAAGCAACTCCATCTTTTTTATTCAAATAGCAAAAGTAGTAGAAAACAATCACCAAGATACTAGTATCAAGGTAGCCTTTTTATATCCTTGAAGTGGTAATAAAAAGGAGGCTGGAACAATTATAATGCTTGGTTGCCACAAAATAATAGAGTTGTGTGAAGACTTTGAAATTGTACCTGGACGTACTGTTTTATATAGGTCTTGCGATGCTTGTTTCTAATCTCTAAATTAGGATCATGCTGCTGAATCCATGAAATGCTTTTGAGGGTTGCAGTCGATGCATTTTTTTCAAGATTTTGAGGCAACAGGACTTGAGAAAATAGAAAAAAATTAAGAGTCCTGCACTCACTATGGTATTGACATCCACTGGATCTGAGAGATGAATGTGATATCAGAGCAGTAGTTAAGTTGAGACAAATAACATGAAACTCCTATTCCACTACAGTTTTATTATCATTGGTAATAGAGCTGTAGAGCACCCTTGATATTGCACCTCTTTTCCTTAGCAGAAGTATGTTGAGTTGTCAGTTTGTGGTTCAGAGATTGTATTTACACACAGACACTGTTCCTTATTTTTTATTATTAATTTTAGTGTTAGCACAGTTGTTCATTTCCAGGAAATAAAGAGGAAAATATAAATGCACAATATAAAATGAAAGAAAAACAGTCAGGTTGAGAGTAGTGAAGGAGAGACCCAACACTGTGATGCTGCGTCTTAAAAAGCCAAAGGGAGTTTGGCCTGCATAAATAGGAATAGAGTGTCTAGATCCATGGAGGACATGCTACTTCTCTATTCTGCCTTGGTCAGACAATACCTGGAATCACCTGTGTACAATTCTGGGAACCGCAATTGAAGGAAAATGTTGACAAGCTGGAATGTGTCCAGAGGAGGGTGACTAAAATGATCAAGTGTCTTGAGAACAAGCCCTATGAGGAGTGGCTTAAAAAGCTAGGCATGTTTAGCCAGAAGAAGAGAAGGCTGAGAGGAGACATGATAGCCATGTATAAAGATATGAGAGGAAGTCATAGGGAGGAGGGAGCAAGTTTGTTTTCTGGTGCCCTGGAGACTAGGACATGGAACAATGGCTTCAAACTACAGGAAAGGAGATTTCACCTGAACATGAGGAAGAGATTCCTGACTGTGAGAGGTGTTCAGCAGAGGAAATCTCTACCCTGAGTTGTGGTGGAGGCTCCTTCTATGGAGGCTTTACAACAGAGGATGGATGGCCATTCGTAAGGGGTGCTTTGAATGCGATTACCTGCTTCTTGGCAGGGAGTTGGACTGGATGGTCCACAAGGCTTCTTCCAACTATGATTCTGTGAGAGGAGAAGAATCTTGCTACCTGAAATTAGTTTACTACCAGTATGCCAACAAAAGTGGAACGAACCCATCCTATAGGTAGGTGATGGGAACATTGTAGGACTGGGAGATGTTGATGGGCTTTAACTATTAATAGCTAGGGAGAGGAGCATTACAGGGTTGGGGCAGTGGGGTGGCAGACCCAGTTGACTGCAATTCTGGTTTGTATGCCTTGTGTGAAAAATTCCAAAGAAACATCCAGATTCATTTTACAAATCTGAGCCTTGACCCCAGACAGAGCAGCACAGCCCCAGCCCATTGGGCTTAGGACAACCTTTCTTGGGGATGTTGGTTCTACCCCATTCCTATTGGGTTCTTGATGTAAAGTTAAGGTCAGACTTTGGAAAAGATCAGATTGGCTAGTGGGTTTTGGAAGTTCATAGCCTGACACGAAATGTTTTTAGTTAGCATGTTTTAGAAAGATAACCATTCATTTTTGCACAGAACCGATGGCAATGGCTTTCAATAAAATAAACCAATGAATCCAGCTGAATAAGAATGTTATGTGTTTTCATGCATTAAAATGGGTCTGTACCACTTGGGATCCCAATGCATGTATTCTGAATCTAGCTGGCTGGGGAAGCATTATTTTGGGCAGGAGTGTAGGTGTTTAAATACATTCAAATGGGGGAGATTGTGTCATGTTTTTCCTTTTCAACTTGAGGTGGTCTGGTGCATTTAGACATCTGGAATGAAACCAGATAAGAAAATCACGCACAAGAAAGTCTGTTTTAGCACAGATTTTGAGGTGAAATTTGCACTATTATGAAACTAGTCTCTGTGATTGGAAATTTTAAAAGAAGGTTGAACTTGAGGTTTCAGTTGCTGATTGTGGATAGAATCATAGAACCATAGAATCATAAAGTTGGAAGAGACCCCGTGGGCCATCCAGTTCAACCCCCTGCCAAGAAGCAGGAAAATTACATTCAAAAAACCCCTGACAGATGGCCATCCAGCCTCTGTTTAAAAGCATCCAAAGAAGGAGCCTCCACCACACTCTGAGGCAGAGAGTTTCACTGCTGAACAGCTCTCACCGTCAGAAAGTTCTTCCCAATGTTCACAAGGAATCTCCTTTCTTGTAGTTTGAAGCCATTGTCCTGCATCCTAGTCTCCAGGGTGGCAGACAATAAGCTTGCTCCCACCTCCCTATGAATTCTCTCCCACCTCCCTATGAATTCTACCCACATATTTATAAATGGCCATCATGTCTCCTCTCAGCCTTCTTTTCTGCAGGCTCAACATGCCCAGCTCTTTAAGGCACTCCTCATAGGGCGGGGGTGATGAGTGATACATAATTAAGGAATGTATATAATGTCATTTAAGTAATATTTACTTTTGGAATAATGTATACTGAAATAAGTCCTATATGGCAAAGTTTGCTAATAGTTGGGATGTATCAAATAAAATTTATAATTATTAAAAATCCTCATAGGGCTTGTTCTTCAGACCTTTTAGTCGCCCTCCTCTGGACATATTCCAGCTTGTTAACATCTCCCTTCAATTTCAGTGTCCAGAATTGTACACAGTGTGATTCCAGGTGTGGTCTGACCAAGGCAGAATAGAGGGGTAACATGCCTTCCCTGGATATAGACACTAAACTCCTATTTATGCAGGCCAAACTCCCATTGGCTTTTTAAGCTGCCGCATCAAATTGTTGGCTCATATTTAACTTGTTGTCCACAAGCACTCCAAGATCTTTTTCACATGCACTGTTCTTGAGCCATTCTGTATCTTTGCATTTCATTTTTTCTGCCTAAGTGGAGCATCTTGCATTTGTCTGTTGATTTTCATTTTGTTATTTTTGCCCCATCTAAAGGTAGATTTATTTGTTGAGAACTGGAAGGGGAAATTTACAAGCAGCTATGAAAGGATTAGGAGTCCTGTTCGTTGATTTTTTTAAATCACCATAAATTTAAAATTGATTGAAAAATTGGGAAAAGAATAGAAGGTTGATGTTTCCTGTTTATACTCTGGGAGATGTTTTTCTTTGTCACTTTTCCTGGAAAATGAGGCACAGGTGTGGGAAGATTTATTCCCATGTCAACATTCATTTGAATTATGTTTTTACAAGACCAGTTTTTCCAGTGTACCTCTCCTACCTCTATGGTTGAAATGATTTGAAAGCAAGAGGTCATAGCTATTACTGGGGAAGATGTCTCATTTTATTCATCACAGGGCTGCTTATTGTGTGCATTCAATTTTGTTCAGAGGAAATTTCACTTTGCCTTCTCCTGAGGATGACAGAATATGATTTGTCCGGAATCATCCAGTGGACTCTCAAAACAAAGAGGGAATTTGAACCTTGGTCTCTAGGAGTCAACCTAATTCCTTACACCCTTGTCAAGATGGATGTTCAGTACTAAATCTGTGACTTGTAGAAGGCTTTCATGGCTGGAATCACTGGGTTGTTGTAGGCTTTTTGGGTTATATGGCCATGTTCTAGAAGCATTGTCTCCTGACGTTTTGCCTGCATCTATGGCAAGCATCCTCAGACCTCACAACCTCTGAGGATGCTTGCCATAGATGCAGGTGAAATGTCAGAAGAAAATGCTTCTAGAACATGGCCATATAGCCCAAAAAACCTACAACAACCCAAATCTGTGACTGACTTTCTCAGCTCTTTTGAGAGTGACTTTCAATTCTGTATTTACTTTGAATAAGCTTCTCTTGTACATTTCCCGTGTCCTTTTATATTTTTAGATTGTCTACAAAATAAGGATTTTTTTCTAGGTCAGGAGTGACTTGAGAAACTGCAAGGCACTTCTAGTGTGACAGAACTGGCTGTCTGCAAGTATGTGCCCAGGGGATGCCCAGGTACTTTATGAAGTTTTTACCATTCTTGTGGGAGGCTTCTCTCATGTCCCCGCATGGAGCTGGAGCTGATTGGGGAAGCTAATCCGTGCTCTCTCCACAGGTTGGATTCGAACTGGCAACCTTCAGGTCAGGAACCCAACCTTCAAGTCATCAGGCCTGCTGACACAAGGGTTTAACCCACTGTGCCAATGGGGGCTCCTACAAAATAAGGATAAAAAGCCTTTTTGGGGGGATGAGAATCAGGAAGTTGTGTAAATGGAAGTTGTCGCAGATCCATACAACGACAATAATGTCGCACTGAATAAAACATCGAGGTCCTGTTTTTATGAACTATTCTGGACACAATCTCAAGATCAGAAACAAGAACTCATGAACTCAAGTGTGATGGATAATATCACATCATTTTGCCGAGTTCATATCCCAGGGGTGATCAATGCATGGGCTTATACATCCCCCCTCCATTTCAGTGGGTAAGAGGCACATATTGCTTCTCTGCAAGCTATCACTGAATTTTGCCAGTACTGCTGTGCTACTCCCTCAGGACTTTTCGTTCAAAACAAAGTGCAAAGGATCACACAGACAGGGCTAGAGATTCTGCTCCTGGAAGCTTCCTGGAAATGTGATTCTGCTTTGAAACAAGGCACAAGTTCACTTTGCATTGTAAAATAAAAATGCCTATACACCTGATACATATACAGACTGCCTTTTCCTAGTTTCATGGACAGAATTTTGAGTCCCTAGTTTCTTAGGAGGAGTTGGATTCTTTTGTGTGGGTGAGCAGAGACGATTGGGGCAGCCTTGAATGAATCTGTGTGCATTGTAACTGGCTGCCCTGAGCAGTGACAGCTCCTTAAAGTAATGCCTATTAAGCCAACCTGAAACATACATACCAAATAAATACAGGTGAGAGTTTTAATAATAAGCAGGCAGTGGGAAAGTATTGTATGCTACAAAGCCAGCTTCTCTGCACCGAACGCTCACGGAATTGATGAGCAGAGGCAGAGCGGAGCACAGTTTGATACTTCAAATCAAGTAGGTTGAGGATCAAAATGTTTTCTGCCCATCTGGGGCTTGCCAAGACTACAATTAGTAATTATCTCGCTGAGCTTGTGTAAAATCCTACACCAGGTTCTCTTTTAACCTGGCAGAACAAATGTGTTCTCCAGCCAGCATGATAAAGTTGGCAGGGAAATAATTGGCGTAACCCTCCTGTTTTTGCTCCAGCTCGAGGTGCCTTCAGTCTTTCAGGTGGTGTCCATGCTTCCCCACGGGTGAGCACATAAACAGGCCAAGCGTTCCTGAGGGCCCTGCCTTGCCGACTTAGTGGGTTTTGCTAAGTGGAATCTGCAGGAAAATAAACTCATACCTTTGCCTGCTGGTGGGGCTACTCATAGCTCTTATTCCACATTCTCTTGCATACAGATGAGTGCACCAATTAACACACAGCCCTTGTCATATCTTTTTGATAGCAAGGCATGTTTATTGCAGCAGGCCTTGCACTTCTGAGCAGGCACTTAATACTTTATCTTTTATGTATCTTAAGATATATAAACCCCACAAATAATAATAATAAAAATGGGACGAGTGCACCAAAACAGGACTGGAACAATTATTTAAATCTGGCTTCTACAATCTGGTAGTGACCCTCTAAGGCCCCTTCTATGTTGCCATATAAAATCCAGATTATCTGCTTTGAACTGGACTATATGGCAGTGTAGACTCATATAATACAGTTAATCTGGATTTTCTGCTTTGATAATCTGAATTATATTACAGTATAGAAGGGGTCTACATATACCAAACTTCTTTAATTCTAATATAGCCCCAGCTGTCTCAATTTGTCAAGGATAACTCATTTCATGAGCCCAACCAAAGGGTTTTCAGGCAAAGAAAATTGGCCTTTGGATATACTGTGGTTGCCCTTCCCAGGGTAACATTGCACAGGATCAATGAAATCTGTAGGATTCTAACAATGAAGTTGTAGTTGCTTGTATGAAACAGCAGTGCATCAATGGTATCTGGTTGCCTCTATGTCAGCAATGTGGTAGAGCTACTCTGGCCTTTAATCCAAACTTTAAAGAAGCCCTCCAGGATATCAAATCCATTTACACAGTAGGATCAGCATCCCCCAAAGTTCATTTCAAAGAATAGAACAGATTTATTACTCTGATGATATGTAACTTACATCTACAATGGGATTTCATTTTGTGATAGGTAAGTGGGTAGATAGCTTTGGTGGTGCAGTGGGGTTAAATCACTAAGCTGCTGAACTTGCTGACCAAAAGGTTGGTGGTTCAAATCCAGGGAGTGGGGTGAGCTCCCACTGTTAGAGCCAGCCTCTGCCAACCTAGCAGTTTGAGAACATGCACATGTGAGTAGGTCAATAGGTACCGCTTCTGCAGTAAGGTAACGGCGCTCCATGCAGTCACGCTGGCCACATGACTTTGGAGGTGTCTATGAACAATGCTGGCTCTTCTGCTTAGAAATGGAAATGACTAGACTTTATGTCGGGGAAACCTTTACTTTTATTTTAAGTGGATAGATGGCTGTGACATGTTTTGTTGAAGTTGTTCACTTTTTCATAGAAAAGGGTGAGGTCCAGTTAGGACAGGAACTGAATCAATTTAGCTGATGTATTTGTTCAGCTTCTTAAAACAATTTACAAGGGAAAAAGTTATAGTTGTCTGTGAATTACTTATTTGATATTTTCTTTACATGTAGAGTTTAGATTTGCTATTTAGCTCAGTATGCACTGTATTTATCACTCTTTTACTGGAATTACTGAAATAAATAAATAAATAAAATAAAATTTGCTAAAGAATGTATAACAAAAAACAGATATTATACAAAAATTGTGTGATAGCAATTGATTTTCTTCATAAGTCCCATTGCTTTAGGTTGGCATCTTTTCTGAGAAAGTGTTTTGCACTTCAATTTAAGGTTTGTCGTATATTTAGTAGAAATCAACTTGGTTTCTTGACATCTGTATCAACAGTATTGCATAACTTGGGCATATTTCAGTAAAAGTTTCAAATGTGAAGAACTAGTATCACCAATGTATGATACCATACTCAAGAAGAAACCCTTTGCAAAGATAAGGTGCTTCGGTTTGTGGTTCTTATACCTAATATTTGCTATTTGGTTTTCTCAGAAGAATATGTTTGCACGATACACAAGTGTCTCCAATTCCCCACTAAGAGTGGGCTTGGAAATAAAATGTGTTTAATATTCATGCATTTTGGGGACTAAATGTAACTGCTCAGGCTTTAGAAGAAAAACAGGGTTAACTAGTTGGTTGCTTCAGATGCAATTAACCATGAATTAAACATGATGAGCTAAAGGCTAATGGAAATGAAGATGAAAATAAGTTATGGAAATGCAGCCTGAAATGTTAATAGTTGATTTTCAGCATATCTGTCTCTTCAGCCTCGAATCAAGACACAGTCGACACAGGGCAGCCAGGACAGACCATAGATATTTCAGAATGTAAACACTAAACAGAAGGATTAGGATATAAATCTATGGGGGATGTCCTCAGTGTTTGTTCTTAAAACTGAGGAATATGAACACTTTTGATCTTTCAGAAGGTGGACACTGCCCTAGATGCTGCAAAAGGAATAGCAAGAATGGAGGTATAACAGCACATATTTCTGTGAATCTGCAAAGTAACGTGAAGGAAGTTCATGAAAATACCATAGGTTGTATCTCTACTGTAAAATTGATTGAGATTGATGTCTCGTACCACTTCAACTGTCATGGCTCAGTGCTATGGAATCACGGGAGATATAATTTCACAAGGTCGTCTCTGTCAAAGAATGTTGGTGGCTTATCGAACTACAACTCTCAGGATTCCATAGAATGCAACTGTTATAGCAGTTAAAATGGAGTCAAGCTGCATTCATTCTATAATGAAGAGGCACCCATAATCTTTGCTAGAATGTATTGAGAAATGCCCTTTCTGGTCTATCCCTCCATACTGAAAGTCAACAAAGCACCTTATTAAGGCCTGTGGACTTCAAGGGGCCACAACAGTCTTTTGAAGGGGTACTTGAGGGCAAAGATGGGATACAATATATATAGTATTTTTTAAAAAATCAACTTTGTGGGTCTGAAGGGATCTGTGATCTCCAAAAGAGGTCTTGTGAACCACACTTTCCTCATCCCTAACTTCTGTTTTCATGTGCTTTCCCATTATTGATGATACAGAGAGAGAAAGATATAAAGAGAAGCCTGAGATCTATGCTGTTTGAATTTTCCTGCATTGAGTGTTCCTCTTGGGATTCTAACTTGTTTGATATTCTGAGGCTGGATACTGCAAGATGTCAACTGTACACAACATCTAAACAAAATAATTGTACATACAATATACCATGTAAAATGTAGAAGGCTACTGAGGGCCTTCAGATGTTTTTCTCCTCACAGTTCGCTTCAGTTCTATCCAGCATAACCAATGATGAGGGATTATAAAAACTTCAGTTCAAAAATCATTTAGAAGATTTTCTTTTCTGCTGTAACATTGGAAACTCCCCCCCCCCCAAATTCTTAAAAGAAGGAACTACCATTGTCTTAAAGAACCTGTTGCATGAGTCGGGGCAGGACTTTCCATGGAAGACAATGTCAACTTCACTGGCTATCACTCGTAGCTGAGTATGATTGCCTTCCAAGTGTAGGGTCTAGGTGGTGGGTCCATAGGTGACTATAGATCTATTCTGGATGTGCACGTTCTTTTGCAGTAAGGATTTCCAGATGGAAGTTGGTCCCAACAAGGGTTGGCTTGACACACCATCATCTTGACATGTTTCTCCCTTTCATTCTCCATTTGTGCCTCTTTGAATTCCATGGCACTCTTGGTGCTATAATAGCTATAATAGCTTGAGGGCCAGGGCTTTCCAGTTCCTGGTTTCTATGACACAATTTTTAAGTGAGGCTTTGAGCCCATTTTAAAATATCTTTTGCTGTCCACCAACATTCTGTGTTCCATTCCTGAGTTGAGAGTATAGTATAGTTGCTGTTTGGGAGATGGTGATTGGGCATTTGGACAACGTGGCCAGTCTAGTGAAGTTAATGGTGGAGGATCATCACTTGAATGCTAGTGGTCTTTGCTTCTTCCAAAACGCTGACATTTGTCCACCTGGGAAGACAATATGGTTGGAGGTGACTTGCAAGATATCAGGAGATAAAGCTTGGGAGAAACATTTCCTCTTCTATAATTGTACAGTTTTCAGAAATCTTTTAAGTATCTTCAGAAACTTGATGGTCCAAAGAGCAGCCCAATTGCTGACGAGCTGCTGACAGTAAATACATAACTGCCAGTCTGTTTCTGGGCATAACTCAAAATACTGGTTTTGATCTATAAATTCCAACATGTGTAGGTTATTTGAAGGACTGTATTCTTCCTAAGAAATCATCCCATGCTGAGATCTACTGAGGTAGCCCTTTTCTCTATCCCACAACCATCAGAGGTACATGGGAGCGGGCCTTCTTAGGCCCCATCTACACTGCCTTACAACATCCAGCTATCTGCTTTGAATTGATTATAGGGCAGTATAGACTCATATAAACCAGTTCAAAATAGATAATCTGGATTTTATATGGCAGTGTAGATGGGGCCTCAGTGGCTGCTCCCTGGGTTTGGGACCCTCTTCCCAGATAAGTTACACTGGCACTCTCCCTACGTGCTTTTTGCAAATAAAGAATTATCAGTTTGATGCGTGACTGCATACGCCCTGTCCCACCTAAACAATGTGCTGGATTTTCCTTAAATATTGCCAGTGTATTTAATGGTATATGCCTTAGGACCTCTTCACAGTACCCTTTGACTTCATCTTAGAATGCTTCCATGATGGAGCCAGGACTGGGACCACAAGAGCCCATCACATGATACAAGGCTACTTCTGGCAGGACTCAGTCTTGGCTCCATCCTGGCAGCATGCTAGAACAGATGAGTCTCATAAAGTAGAACAAGGGCAGTGTAGGGAAAGCTTGGTGACAATGTTTTCCTCTGTGTGATGGGGAAGAGGGCAATGCAGGCCATGGGGTGAGCGGTTTCCCTCACTGCCTGCCAGATTTGCCCTGCTGTCCCACAAATGCCTGCCATTGTTGCCTGGCTTGAGGACCTCAATGTGATGAAGTCCTTAATCAGATTTTATATTATATTTTAATCTCTTTTAAATGTGCGTATTTTGTGAATTTTCAACTATGAGTTTTTAAATTTATTGTTTGCAGGGGGCACAGGATGTTTTTGTTACTATTCTTTAAAAAAGGGAAAACATATGCTGTTCTACATAAGTCCTTACTATGTTTGAAACTAAAATGTAAGAAACAAAAGTTTTCTCTTTCAGAAGAATGGCTGGCGGTACAATGAACTCCTTTATTTGTAAGCACGGGAAAGATAAGCAGAACTTTGCATTTCATCATTAAAGGTAAAGGTAGTCCCCTGACATTAAGTCCAGTCAAGTCTGACTCTGGGGTGTGGTGCTCATCTCCATTTCTAAGCCGAAGAGCCAGCATTGTCCGTAGACACCTCCAAGGTCATGTGGCCGGCATGACTGCATGGAGCGCTGTTTCCTTCCCGCCAGAGCGGTACCTATTGATCTACTCACATTTGCATGTTTTCGAACTGCTAGGTTGGCAGAAGCTAGGGCTGACAGCGGAAGCTCACGCCGCTCCCTGGAATCGAACCTGCGACCTTTCGATCAACAAGCTCAGCAGCTCAGTGCTTTAACCCACTGTGCCACCAGGGGCTCCATATTTCATCATTAGCTGTGCATATTACTAGGATGATACTCTATGTGCGTGCAACTTACAAAGTCAAACTATCAATGCATTTGTCTGACTGTGTTTGCCACCTATTAAAATAGTCAAATGAGCGAGTTCCGTTTTATTTTACTACCAGCTTGATAAGATAATGTTTGGCTTCCATTAACGCCAGTGTACAAAATTATTTCCTTCTCCTAATCCCCCCTTCTCTCTCCCTTCTCGTTCCTTTGTCTTCATCATCGCCCTCATCCTCATTAGGCCTCATCAAATATTCATCCAATTGAAATCACCTTGCAGCACTTTAAACTGATGAGTAACAGTAGATGTTTCATGCATTATTATAAGCAGCAGCGGTTCATAAGATGTAGGCTGGAAAAACATGTTTTAAAGTTGTTTCTTACCAGCATCTAAAGCTGAGGAGGGGTCTTCAGAAGTGAGAATTCCTAAGTGTGGGAGTATTGTCAAAAAACCCTGTTGCATCTTGAAAAAAAATTATGTGTGAGGCAGGCAAAATAATGAATTGGGTGCTATGACAGTGGAGCGCTTGTCGAAGCGTAATGTATTCACATAAATTGACAATAGTAGCAGCACCTAGACTTTGGATTTTTTTGCCAAGAGAGGCTGTGTCTCCTCCCTCTTTGAAGATCTTCTGTTGCTGTGTCCTAGTATTTCTTTAGTTGCTAATTTTACCCACCCTGTTTTCTTTAGTTACTGACTGTATGTGCTTAGTTTTTTTATCTGTATTTTTTTTTGCATTTGTGTCAGGTGTACCCGTTTTTATACTGTATTGTTACATTTTAACTGTTCTAATTAGGTCTTGCCTCCTTGGGGACTTCAAGGTGTAAATTATAATGAAACATATATTTAAAATACATCAGCACATACCAGTGAGACTGGAAGGCTCACAGAGATATGTCACCCTGATTCAAGGTGCTGCTGCTTTCCCAGTCTAATGTATAGCAAATCTGTTTTAATCATATAACTTCAGATTTTATAGAACTATAAGCTTGTTCAGGTTAAAGCTTTTGAAAACACTTAACAATCTGCCCCCTTTTGCAAATGTGATTCTTCTCACTGTTCTAATCTTGGCTGCTCCAAAACTGGAAATTGTTTTATTATGCTCAAATATTTTACTCTCATGTCTAGACTGAGACCAGTTACATTCAATGTTACTTTTTTCATGATGAGTGTGCTCCCATATCATTCTGGTCTGGACAGGTATATTGGATGGTAAAATTCAAATCAAATATTTTACCTTTAGATAGAAATGAAAAGGAGGGTGATCCACAAAAGAGGAAAATATGCACATGCATAGACCCGCCATCTATCTTTTTGAATTAGTCTCTAGGGAGAATCACACAACAGCTTCCAAAATGAGATTCATCATTTTACCTGCAAGGAGATGAACAACAATTTGCAAAATATCTCTGAAAAGAATAGGAGAATAATACAAAGACTCCAGAGCTTAAGCCCAAAGACAGGGGGCTCTGCAGGACAGCAAATGGAAAGAGCTTGTTTTGCTTTTCTGCTTATAGCTATTCCGGAAACCTCTTACTATCTCAGTCTCCTTTTTAATGTTCTAGTTATTGCATACTATATCCCTCCCGTGTAGATGACAAATTGTACTGAATAGCCCCCCTCCCTTATTGTTTTGTGAACACTTCTCCCCTTGAGCCTCTGGATTCATTTATTTCTGATAGAGTAAATAATGCATTGCATTATCTTTTGTTTGCCTCTTTACATTGCAACAAAAGAGCTGGTCTTCAGAATGAATGGCCCTCTTTATCAATAGAGTTTACAGTAGGTGAGTCCCATAACCTAATTATAAATGTATAATTTATCACCAATCTAGCCTATATTGGTCTCAACTTCCCTGCTCATTATGAGTAATATGTTGTTTCAGGAAACAACATAGCACTTAGGATGTGGACAGCATGATCCAGTGAAAAGGCATTCTTCCCCAGCATGGATCCTCAAGTCAGTTACTATTCAGTCTCTCTCCTCCACCGCCTTCCCAAAATGATTTATTCTAGTAAATGGCATGAGCCTCTTAACATGTTCCAACAAGAGTTCCATTTCTGCATTATTTACAGATCAGGTTAGCATTAGTATTTTAGGCTTCTCGTACCATCATGTATATGATACTTTTACAGAGTCATAATGTGCTTACTGCTCCACACTCCATGTGGGGCTACACTTCCAAGAATATTTGCAAGTGTCAACTAATGGAGAATTCCAGTATTGTATTGTCGAAGGCTTTCATGGCCGGAATCACTCAGTTCTTGTGGGTTTTTTCGGGCTATATGGCCATGTTCTAGAGGCATTTCTCCTGACGTTTCGCCTGCATCTATGGCAGGCTTCCTCAGACCTCTGAGGAAGCCTGCCATAGATGCAGGCGAAACGTCAGGAGAAATGCCTCTAGAACATGGCCATATAGCCCGAAAAAACCCACAAGAACTGAATTCCAGTATTTACTGCTAAACAGATTCAGGAAGGATGTTATGTGTTCAATTGCCTTGGGCTGCTTTGTGTTGTATAAAGTAACTTCTTATGAAGTCCTTACTAGCAACCCATACCAAACCTGTACCTTTATGCAGATTATCTTTCAAATATTTTATCTTCTTCTTACTCTTATTCACATTTTTTCTCATTTTGTAACAAGGTTTCATTCAGTCTCCAGCAATGGTGTCTCCCTCTATTCCTTAAGGGAAATGTCACTGTACTGTGAGGTCTTTTGAAAAACCTCTACCTGTCTTTAATTCTTCTACATAGTGACTTTTAAATAAAAAATGTTTCAGTTCTTGAGACAGACTTAAGTGTAAAGAAGTCATATTCCTTAGCCTCTCCATGTTGAAGCCTTTGGTGTCTTGACACTCAAAAGACTTGGGTTTCTTTCTGTTCCTGGGCTCAGTTCAAAGTGTTGCTTCTTACCAAGTCCATATCTTGAACTTCTTTTTAGTTGGGCAACCATCTTCTCTAGAATTTCTTGACATGCACACACACAGGACTGAACACTGTTCAGAGCCTGACTTTCTTAGAAATGGTATCAAAATCCTAGCCCACTTTTGCTGTTTAGCACTGACCATCTGAATTAATTGTCTCACTTTGCCTAATGGAAGGGTCAGCTTTGCAATTAAGGCTGTTTATTGTCAGTCAATGTGTTAAAATATTTTCTTTTTGCAATATTTCTAAATGTTTTCATGGGCTAAGACAATAAAGTCCTTCTGCTCTGTTAGTGTCTTTTTTGTGAGGATTTACTTGCTTGCCCCACCAGCCCAGGTCTCCAAAACCTGAGGTCTACTGTTGGAGAGCTACAACTGTGACACTGTTGGTTCTTTCCATTATCTTTGTATGTTTTGTGTCTATAATGCTGTGTAAAAAAACACCACCCTATTCTATCTTTGCATATGAATCATGCAAATATGAATTTACACTGACCACATTTAATCCATAGAAAGGGTCATGATAATGTGAGGGTGGAAGGAATGGAAAGGTCAGATACAGAGAATTTTGCTCCAAGTGACAAGAGTCTGGAGAACTGTAGGAAAACAGTCAACATGTTATACAAGCAGCACAAAATGGTGAATGGTGCAAAGAGAGAATCTAAAAATTAGTTCAATTGTACTAATTTATATAGGCCACAGAATCTTATGTAGGTCTTGAATTGCTAGGTTAGAGAAGTTTTAATTCATTAAGAAGTCCTGAATGTTTTTAGGTATTGTTTCAAAGCATGCCCCCTGGTGGCACAATTGGTTAAACCACTGCACTGCTGAAAGGTTGCAGGTTCAAATCCAAGGAGCAGGGTGAGCTCCCACTGTTAGCCCCAGCTTCTGCCAACCTAGCAGTCCGAAAACATGCAAATGTGAGTAGATCAGTAGGTGCTGCTTCTGCAGGAAGGTAATGGCACTCCATCCAGTCATGCTAACCACATGACCTTGGAGGAATCTACAAACAATGCTGGATCTTTAGCTTAGAAATGGAGATGAGCACTACCCCCAGAGTTGGGCACAACTAGACTCAAAGTCAGGGAAAAACTTTACATTTTACCTTTCAAAGTTGTACTGTAAACAGAAATCTTTGTATGGTCCTATCTGCTGGTTACACAATTCAGCAGCAATTTTGCTCATGTTTATGCTGAAATGATTGCTTTAGTACACACAGTTGTATATTTTCCCCAATCCCCATTGCGGAAGGAAAGAGGCAAAATGTTTCCTGAGAGTGCAATATAGGAAATAGCAGTCCTACAAAGTGGTTCTAGGGCTAATGGAGATAGACGTTTTGGATGAAGCAGAACAGAAACCTACTTTCAAAGCAATGCACCTTTAGTCTCTACTGGCAGCAAGTTGTCAATGTTCTCTTCATCTTCACTCCAACTGAAGACACAGATCAGGTCAGAAAGGTTCAAGAATTATTTTGGCAAATTACAGCTTCCCAGAAATAAAGCAAATGGGGATAATTTCTTGCTACTGCAGCGCTTTTAAAGCAAACAGCATTCATGCTGCAGAAAATAGAAGACAAGTAGCCATTGTTTTTCAGTCTTTAAAACCACAGAATAGGGAGCCTGGTATTATTTGGCACGATCTAAAAAGCACCCGAGGTCCTCTGAAAATTTTCACAATATTTTACCTCATTGCTCTCTATAGGTAGATAGCCTAAATCATTGGGGATTATGTAAAATGTTTATGCATCAACGTATGATAATCAGTAGTCTTTTTAGCAGAGTTCAGGGAAGTGCCGTTGCCTATTCAAAATTCCATATGTGATTATTAAGATTATTAATCTCAAGGTACAATTAAGAGTAGCTATAAACTGAACACTGGATAAATATGATTGCAGATGATTAAGGAGGCATATAACCCTTGCTATAAAGGGATGGGAAATGAGGAACTATTTGTGTTGATGTCAGAACTCCAAGATATGTGGTTATTTATGCTATCTTGTCATGTTCCACTTTGCAATAATGTGCATGTGTGGTCTGCATGTTAAGCATGCTTGGAGACAGATCACCTTTAAAGTTGTTGGAAATGATATGAAAATTGTAAATATGCATTCCTCCCAGAATTGTCTTGAATAAATATGTTTTGCATGTTTTATAGTTTCAAAGACATACAAAATCTTTTTTGAAAAAATCAGGGATGGGCAATTGTCTTTGCCCACAAACTTTTACTATTGGCCAAACCGGTAGGGACTGATCATAGTCCAAGAAGAATGGCAATTGCCCACTTTAAAATAAACAACACAACAGTGAAATGAGAATGATTTTCATGTACTGGAAATAATTATGCCTCTACTACATTTAAATTTGTTTCTTCTTGTTGTTGTTGTTTTTGTTGTTGTTCTTTTTGTTCTTCTTCTTTGCATGTCACAAGGTTGCAATAATGAAATAGAAGGTGAAGTCTTTGAGGCTTGGAAATGTTGATTGCTCTGGGCACTGTGGTATGGGGAAAACTGCTGGTTCCCAAGTTCAAGCTTAGTGGTTCTCAGCCTTTGGGTCCCCAGGTGTTTTGGCTTTCAACTCCCAGAAATCCTAATAGCTGGTAAACTGGCTGGAATTTCTGGGAGTTGTAGACCAAAACACCTGGGGACCCATAGGTTGAGAACCACTGCTCTATCTTACGTTGCCCTTCCCTTGCCTTCTGTTTAGATAAAGTTATAGGGTTGGTGCCAGATCCTGATGGGATGCACCCCAAGTTATATGGTCTCAGACACAGGGTTTTACACATTTTTAAAACAGTTTACAATGCAAAAGTGTGTAGAAATGGAGGATTATGAAGTCAAGGAGCTCTTGTCTTAAGAGCTCCCAATTTGTGTGGAAATGGCTGAAGACATTTAATTTAATGTGTGATGGGATCTGCCAGATTCATCCATTAAAAAAGAAAGAAAAGAAAGTGATATGGGTGGGGACTACGCTTGTTTGTGTGATAGCTCATGATGTGGAGTATTACTGTAGAAGTACACAAAGATACATTGCATGTGATGGAAGTGAATATATTATCTGTTTTCATTATAAATGCAATGGAAAGGAATGCTGCAGTAAAGAGGTTCCCCCCACTTCCCCTCCTTATAGGATTGATCATAATGGGATATACTTCGGCTCCAGTGCACTAGTTTACTCTTGATTCAGTTTTTGATGGCTAAGTACATAACTATTTTTTGGATCTTCAAATGTATGGCAACCCTGTGAATTTTACAGATTTTTCTTGTGCAATGAATACTCAGAGGTGGTTTTGCCAGTTTTTTTCCTCTAAAATGCAGCCCATGGTATCCGGCAATCATCAACCTTGTCCCACCCAAGTACTATTCAAGGCTGTCCCTGTTACCTTCCAATATCAGACAAGACCTGGTGCCATTATGGTATTTAGATCCCTACAAAGATGTAGCTGAAATATAATATGTACTAGTGGTGTGCAGGTGTCCATTTTGCCTTGGGATGTTTGGGAAATTTGCTAATTCAGCATTTGGAACAGCTGAAATGGATTGGGAAGGGCCACCCAAAGCCCTAACCTGAAACGGGTCATGAATACCCAAATATTTCAGCTAATGGGGGCTGAGCAGCACAAGCAGCACTCTATCTCCTTTCTCTTCCTTTTCCTTCTTTGATTAATGAGTTTTTTTTTGTTCCTTTCCTTCCTTTATTTCTTCATTTCTTTAGAAGACGAAGCTGAGTGCTTCCCAGCCTCCTTCCCAAAGGCCCCTACCTGGCAGAATGCATAATGGGAGTTGACATTTTTCTCTCTGTTCTTCAACCAGCACTGTTTGCCCTCATTCTCTGATTGGCTAAGAATGGACACAACCAGCAGTGATCTCTGATTGCAACCAGCAGCAACTACAATTTCCAGAACTCTTTTGTGGTTATGGTAAAAGCTTTTTTAAAAATCCCCAAAATTAATGGATTGGTGGAACATTTTTAAAATTGGCAGGTACTTTGCAGTTAAACATGTGGCCTACGAGAGGAAAGTTTCCTCCTGATAGGCCTAAAAATGAGTGAGAAACAAGCCTCTAAAGTTTTCCCATGTTTCCAATGGGCCGTATCTTTCCAGAATGAAAACGGCACATCTCTTCCTAATTCGGCAATGGCTCAGAAAACAGAAAGGGGGGGGGGGGGGCAGTCAAAAACAAATCCCTAACTTAAAATACAGTGTTCACCCTACAGAGGGAGAACATGCTTACTGCTCAGCAATATTTGTTCCTGAAAAATATCAGTACCTGTATATCTTGAACAAGATTTTTATTTAATTAATGGAATCTTAATAGACTGTTACTATTCAAGATCTTGAAATGAAAATTACAGTAGATACAGGCATGGAAGTGAGCCAGTGAAGTGTAGTGGTCTGAATGTAGTTCAAGGGCTCTGGAAGAACAACATGC
Source organism: Anolis sagrei (assembly GCF_037176765.1). Lineage (NCBI taxonomy): Eukaryota > Metazoa > Chordata > Lepidosauria > Squamata > Anolidae > Anolis > Anolis sagrei. The sequence goes on from NC_090023.1 coordinate 136,907,598, forward strand.
AAATCTCTACTCAGAGACCTACTGCATGATCTTGGGCAAGTCACACTCTCTCAGGGGCCTTCAACACAGACTGAAATGTGAGTAGAATCAGGGTTTTAAATGGTGATTTTTGCCTACATTTCATAGCCATGCATGGGGGCTGAAACCCCATTTTACTGGCCACAACAATTCTCTACCCACAACAATTCTCAATTGGCACTGGGGGTGGGGTGAGGTAGTCACTGGTTCATTCCCATCCCTGCACTCCCAATTTTTCCCCAAAACATACTATATATCTCAGGACAACAGCACAAGACTTCATCAGAGCTCCTAGTGTGTTAAAATGTCCTGAGGCCTCACTGAGCCCATATTATTTTAACCAGGAATAAACCTAGATTTCTGGGTTAAACTGCATTAGCCTGGGGCATCGTTTGGATACCCCAGGTTAATATGCCTGCCACACTGCATTATATAGGAGTGTAGATTGAGAGTTAGTCTGAAAGTCCTATTTTCTCTGAATAAGACTGGCCAAAAAATCTCCGTGGTTGTGTTATTATGAATCAAAGTCACATAACAACAAGTAACTGCATACATACGTAACATAAAAAAAAAAACATATTCAAGACCAGAACAGTAACATTCAGCATTCATGAAATGCTTGAGGGAAAAAATTGAGAGGTACTAAATATGCTTGACTTTTGGAAACTCCCATACTAACACAGCAGACTCAATTTCAAAAGATTCATCATGATGCACATTGCTAATAATCTGCTCCTGGAAATTTTTAATGATCTGGTGGGTCTATATCAGAAAGAATGGTCTTCTAGGAAAATAGCCTAGTTCCAAATTGTTTAGGACTTTATAGATTAATAATGATACCTTGAATAGGGTTCAGTATAGAAGTTAATAGGCAGCAGTCCTTTTCCAGCAAAACTATAATGTGTGCACTGCCAAGTGCCCTGTTTGATCCACATATGTTATATCATTACTTTTACATGTAGCTCTGCAATATGGGAGCAGCATTAATCTATAAAGGGCTAGGCATGAAAGATCCCTACTGAATAATCTATATTTGCTCAGGAGCTTGTTTTCAGCCTTTGGTGAAAGACTGCACATTGTGTTTCATTCTTGAGAATGGGAGAACCTGGACTGTGAAAATGTGGCTTGTTATACTTTATTCTTCCCAAGCTTGTGTCTGTTTCTTCCCATCATTTGCTCTCACTTGGATGCCCTTAATTCCCTGAACTCTTGTGTTGTCCAGCAGTCCAATTAAAAAGGGGGAAATGTATTAGAATGAAAGACAGTGAGCTGACTGACCAAGTCATTAGGCTCTTGACTCAGCTTCACCTCTGACACACAAAGGATCCCTTTGTGTGATTTTATCCCTGCTTTCAGCTCTAAATAATATACTGGAGACATCAGATCCTGCATTCGCTTAGAAGCTAAGTAGAAATAGTCCTGGTTACTTTTGGAGTGGGAAACTGCAAGGCACAGCAGCCCTTGCCAGGTTCTTACTGTGGCAAACTGGCAGGTGAATGGCAAATAGCCTACAAAAGATCAATAGCCTTTTCTGGAAACTTTGACATACACGAACCTGACTGCATTATCAGTGGTTCGAGTAGAACCATATACATCAATGATAAGTACATTCAGTGAGTCTAGGGCAGTGTGTCAGCTGAAGTGCATAGGTGTGTTGTATGAACATAATGAGAAATCTCTGAATCTATATAAAACAACAAATAAATCACATGTTTTAAAATAGCATATAAATGAAAGGTTTTCATGAGATACATTGTGTCTTCATTTCATTATTGCAATTTATTTATGTGTCCATTAGTCATGTGCATTTGGGACTTACCTTGATCCGTTTTGTGTCCCAGCTTTTTGGGTAGGAGGCATGATTTGTTTTCGTCTGAGCCTCTCAAAATTGGGAGGTCAGATATTTGGGGTTTTTTTTGTTTCTGGGTTTAAAAGATCGATTTTCTTTTGGTCCATTATTTGGGGGGGGGGGGGAGGGGGCTTCACCCATAGGCCCAAAGCACCTGGTTCTATGGGTACAGGCTTTGGGCCTATGCATCCGGACCTGGCAGGGCCTGCAGCTGAGTGCCAAGTAAGGAGCACTCCTTATGCGGTGCTCGGCTGCAGGCTCTGCCAGGCCCCAGGCAATTGATCCGAAAAGCAGGCTTGGAGCTGGTACCCACTCCTGCCTCATATTGATTGCATTTTTGTTCCAGGAGGGACCTTTCCATTTTGTGCCCTCTGAATGGACAGAATGAAATGGAAACATGAATCAAATGAATGGGACAAATTTCAGGCCCATGACTAGTGTCCATATCTCTTATAAGGGGTTAGTCTGGTTTGGTAGTCAAATTGAATTAACTGTGTCACAAAGTGGTGCATGTCTAAAAAATGTGTCACCAACATTTTTTGTGTCAAAAGAACTGCATAAAGTAAGGCTTTTGGGTTGGAAAAATTAGTCGTTTACAAGAAACGTTGCCCAGGGGATGCCTGACTGTATTTACTCAGTCTTTGAGGAGGCTCTTTCCATGTCCCTCATCAGCAACATGAAATGTTTAGAAAGCCATGGTCTTAGAAGTCAGTCTCTCCTTGCATCTTATCTTCTGCAGGTATTTTCCCATTTTCCAAGCAATTGGAAATGAAAAAAAATCGAAAACAAAAATCCCTCACAGAAAACCAATGTGCCGTATTTTGCTCTAAATAGTAATGGCTTCTCTTTGAGATATCCAGGAGCAAGAACTCTCATTTTTGACCAATGACAATGGTGGGAGAGAAAGGACATATGGCCATAAATATGGCCTTAGAGGCCATATGTGACCTACTGGCTTCCAACTCCGATAGAATACAAAGGGGTGCAGTGGGAAGAAAAGAATGATTTCACTCATGTGTTTTTATTGTGTACATGTATGTATATGTGGCTAATTGTGAACCACTTGGAGGCTTATAAGGTCTTGGAGATAGTGGAATTGTAATGGGGGGAGGGGAATTAAAATTCCTTTTGGAGGAAAATTGAAGACAGAAATGTTAGTTTCTTCTCTGAACTGCCATTTACATGTTATACCACCCAATGAGAACCTGCATTACAGTTCAGAGGAAAATGGAATAAGGAAGAAGCAGCAGTGAGCCATTTCCTTTGTCCTGCCATCTACCCTCCACTGCCACATTTTGGGTTTCATCAAATATGCCTGAAGGTTGTTGCCACCAGCAACATTGCATTTGCTTCTTGCAGCGGAATAAATTCAATCACGTTTTTCATAAACATATAAAGGAGAGAAAGGTTGCCGTAAAAATTTAAGCATGGGCAGGTCTGTTTAAAAGGAAAAGAAAAACTCTATCCACAGCTCTATAGGTTTTAGGCAGGAAGTCTTGATTATTAAGGCTCGAATGCACATTAACATTTTTGTCTTCAAGGTGTTGACCATGGTACATTGACAGGGTGAAAAAAATATTTTCCTCTTTTTATTTTCAAACCTGTTTATCTGGCTCAGAAAATAACTGCTTTTAAAGAGAACACTTTCTTCTTGTCTCAGTAAATTCTGTTCCAATTTTGCTTTGGCCACAAGTCAAAGATAACAGCTGTACACTTGCGGGTTCACTGAACTTTACGTGATTGCTGGCTGCATTTGCCAACTAGAGGGAATAACCAATAATTAGAACATTTTGGGTCATCTTCAGAAGAACAGAGTTTGCTTATGTCATGTGATGACCCCCCCTGCTGTCTCTCCCTGATTTCCCTGAATGTGGATTTGGCAGCCATGGAGAATGAGTGTCACAAGATGCCTGCGCTTTAAGATCAGAGAAAATTCCAAAAATACACGTCTTTCTGATAATTTCATGTCAGATGTACTTAAAGTTTTAACGTTTTATGAAACTTGTCTGGTTGTATCACATTGCACACCCTGTAATGGTAGTCATGCCATCTTTCTATGGCTGCTGTTTGGCTTGAGCTTCAGAAATCCTTTTGTCTGCGTCATTTGAAATATTCCTTTGTTCTGGTGGGATTGTAGAGCCTCTCACTCTACAGCATGAAAGTGCTATGATTCCACTTTACCTGCAATAGCTGAATTCTTTTGAATCTTCAAGTCTGTAGTCTGATCAGAAGCATTAGATCTGGGAATTCTAAATACCTTTTTCAAACTGTAAATTTCAGGATTTCATAGCATGGTAGATAAAGTGGAATCATAGTGTCATGTAGTATAAAAAGGCCCTGTTACATAGTATGAAAAAGCCTTGTATTTTTCTCTTGATGATGAATGATATTATAGTGGTACCCTGCATGGAAGTCCTATTAGAGTTCTCTATTAGAGTTCTCTTAGACAGTTTCTGCTCCTCAATACCTTTGAAGTGGGATTGGGGATTGTGTGGGCCTCCAGATGCTGTTGGCTGCAAATCCTAGCAGCTTTGAGAAACATAGTCAGTGATAAGAAATGCTGGCAGATACAGTCCAACAACACCTGGAAGCCTGTGTGTTTTTCATCCTTGCTCATAGGTTTATTCTTTCCTCCACCTCACTTGAAAAGATCAGATTTTATGTGATTTTATTCAACGGACAAATGCAAATGGAAACATAGTCCAACTTGAAAAGCTAATTTCTCAGCTTCTTAAGCTAACCAGCCATATAACCTGCTGCATCTATTATAATTTATCTTATTTGAAAGGAGTAAACTAAAATTCTTCCACAGCTCTTGAAGGCAAATATCGTATTTCACCAACTAATAGTCACATATTTTCCCCTTTTTGGGAGGGAGGGGGTGCAACTATTATGCGGGATTTTTTTTTAATCAGCTATGAGGTTTTCCTTGGCTGCTGGAGGATGAAGGCTCACTCACTCATACGTTTGCCAGAGAGAGAGAGCTACAAAGCCTCCCTCAGCTGATGCAACCGAATGAGGCTTTAGTGTTCTCTGGCCAGCAGATGTGTGGACAGTGAAGGCTCACCCACCTGCCTGCCTCTCCTGAGGTAGGGAGGGCTCCCTTGGCCAAGGCAAGCCTCTGTAGCTCAGAAGAGAGAGGCAATCGAGCAGGTGAAATTGCCCACCCAATCACCTCTCCTCTCTGAGCTATGGTGGCTTGTTCCTTTGCATAACAATCACACTCATCAACTGTGGATGTAACTTCTATGCAAGGAAAACAAAAATATAAAATGTGGCACCTCAGAAAGGGGACTGTGACTATTATGTGAGATTGACTATTATGCAATGAAAAATGGTATTTATTTTAGATATGTTATGCCCAAGTTAAGCATAAATGTCCATTAAATTTATGGACACTCCACTGGCTGTGGAGCTCCATTGGCTGCCGTTCATTTTCCGGTCCCAATTCAAGGTGCAGGTGCTCACCTACAAAGCCCTTAATGGTTTGGGACCTGCTTACCTGCATGACCGCATCTCCGTCTATGAACCCGCATGCTGTCTTCGTTCATCCGGAGAGGCCCTGCTCACGATCCCACTTGCGTCGCAAGCGCGGCTGGTGGGGACGAGGGACAGGGTCTTCTCTGTGGTAGCCCCCGACTCTGGAACTCCCTCCCCAAGGACATCAGACAAGCCCCTACATTGGCAGTCTTTAGGAAGAGCTTGAAGACCTGGCTATTCCGGTGTGCCTTTCCAGAACAGGAAAATCCCAGCAACATGTCCCAAAAGCACTTTATTAGAGATTAAGATTGTTCGCACATTGTACCTATCCAAAAATCCTTATATATCACTCAGCACACTCAGCACTTTTTAATCTGTACCCATTACATTTGCCTGGCCTAGTTTTTATTGTATCACGGTGTGTTGTTTTATTGTTTACTGTTATTGTTTTAATGTTTTTGATTTGCTTTGGTTTATATGTAATTGTTATATGGTTTTTTATTGTGGCCTTGGCCTTTGTAAGCCGCATTGGGAGATGCTAGCGGGGTACAAATAAAGATAATAATAATAATAATAATAATAATAATAATAATAATAATAATAGTCATTATTTTTAAAACATTTGTTCATATTACTGATAATGACCACTCAGGAAAACCAGGTGCTATAGGGCAGTGGTTCTCAATCTATGGGTCCCCAGAAATCCCAGCCAGTTTACCAGCTGTTAAGATTTCTGGGAGTTGAAGACAAAAACATCTGGGGACCTACAGGTTGAGAACCACCGCTATAGGGTATGTTTCTAAGAGAGACAATTGGCTAACTATGTCTGAATAAGAAACATCTATGGGGTTACCATAAACCAACAGACGATTTGAAATTTCACACACACACAATGGACTGTATTAACAAGAGTTGAGCAATTCCTACATTTGAAAGGAGACATTATTGTTTCAGATTAGATAGGACAAATATTATGCATACAAAATCTATTAAAATGGCTAAGAAATTATCACAGGGCCTGTGAATTTGAATAGTTTGCATGCTTATCACTTACTGAACTAGGCAGAATAGAAATTCGTTCACCCTTTTCCTTTGACTGCTCAATCTATAGAGGTTAACTTATTGGTGGTAAGCAGGTCCAACTCCCTTTTGCCATTGTGGAGAGATAGATAGCACAGCGATGCTATCTATCTCTCCACAAGAAGTGGAGGCGGAAGGTTGTATCTCACTTTCGTTATAAGATACAGAGAGAGGCAGTGGCTATATGTAGAACAGGATTTTTCATCCAAAGCTTTTTAAGTCCAGAGGACAGCCCCCTTTGTTGATTGAAGGTATGATTTAAGCTGCTGTTTGAGTACTTCAAATTGAGTGAACCTTAATGATTACTCTGAGGTGTTATTGGTTTCAGTGATTGTCACAGCAGGGAACTGATCACCTCTCATTTTCCCATGTTCATGAATTCACAAGGTATGTTAGGCTTAGGGACAAGACATTAAAAGTGCTATTACATGTATGATTTGATATATGACTCTTTTAGGATTAGAAGCTGTAGCGGATGATGGGAAAAATGAAGGGGAATCCAACCATTTGCCATTGCTTTGTGATCTTAATAAAACCTGCTTTTCCCCTGTTTTTTGCATTAGGATGGAGTTGCCTTTGCCCCTCACAGTATAAAAAAAAATGTTAAAACAACAATCAGAAGAAAAGTTAAGCAAATCTTCCATATTTAGGGTTATTTAGGGCTGGCTTTAGCACAGCAGGTTAAACACCAGCTGTAGTCAGTCTTGGTCGAAAGGCTGCCAGTTTGAAGCTGAGTCAGGGTGAGCTCCTGGCCTTAGCCCAGCTTCCACCCATCTAGTGGTTCAAAAGCAAAATGTGATTAGATAAATAGGTACCACTCATTAAAAAAAACCAGGGGAGGTATTCTTAGGCACTCAGAAGGAATGCCGGTGATTCAATCCAAAGGAGGAAGTTACAAACTAGCTCTTTGGCAGCGAGATTGAGTGACAGTACCCCTCATGGCCAGAATCGATCACAACACCGTCCAAGATGCTGGAAAGATGGGGAAAGACAATATATATACATGTCTTATCTATGGATAATTATGGGTCTAGTTGTGTATTAAACGGCATTGAATGTTTGCCGCATATGTATGTTCTGTGATCTGCCCTGAGTCCCCTTCGGGGTGAGAAGGATGGAAAATAAATACTGTAAATAACTAAATAAATATTCTTATATCACAAGTGGGAATAATGTGACTCTTCAGATTTGTTGAGCACCATCACAGAGGTGAGCAATTCTGAGAGCTGCTGTCAAACAACAGGAAAGCCATACAATTCCCATCCTTGTGTTATAGCAAGCAAAACATACATGCTATAAACAAATAAACAAGTGCTGTTTAATAATGGTAAGTCATTGATTCTATCACTGCTGCTTTGCAACAAACAAACAGTCTGCTGGGCTTTCTTTCTATATTATTTGAACAAGCTTTATCTGAAACTTCAAAGGCTAATTAAAAAAAAAACTAAAAGCCAATCTATACACCTTGTTTGGAAATGATTCTATGACAATGTGCCTTGATTGTTCTTTTTGTTATTACTTAACAAAATTAATTACAAGTAATGGTTTAGTTATGATTAGTTATTTTCAAGCTCCCACTCTGTGCTGTTCAGCGTGCATACCCTTTGGAGATATAATCCTGTTGCTACTGCAAAAACAGAGGTCTGATTGACAAGAGAGGATGCTTGGAAATTGTATGTCTCCTCGCCCTCGCTAGTACATGCATAGCCTTGTAATAACTAGACTCTCAGAATGTTGCCATGCTTCATGGTTCACTCTGAGCGCCGTTTTTGATCATCATTTTGAAATGATAGAAGATTTGAATGAATATTGAATAATGAAATATTTCAGGATATAAGACATGATTTAGGGACTTAATTTGCCACAATGAGTGTGGATGAGTGGGGGAAAAAAACATACTGCTGCCCAATCGCAGATGTGTTGAAATCTTTGATTTCTCTGTGGTTTTCTGTGTGTAACCCTTGCTTTTGCAACACAGATAGAAAAGGCTGCTTTCTGAGGGGATAACGATGTGGCATTTCCAGATAGGAAAAGGCAGTTCAAATACTTCTGGCTACATTTGCGCAAAATGCCCTTTCATCTCCTTGTTTCTCAGTTATATTTGGGGCTTCCCCACTTAGACATAACTACTGCCAGATTTTGCATGGGGCAGAATGTTCCCCACACACTTTGCTTTGTATTTCCTAATCTACAAAAAGTACATCTTACAGTTTGTTTAAAAAGCTGCACTTATTTTTATGTGGCATTTCCAGATAGGAAAAGGCAGTTCAAATACTTCTGGCTACATTTGCGCAAAATACCCTTTCATCCCCTTGTTTCATCCCCGGCCTGCCTCAGGGGAGTGTGCTTGCTCCATTCATGTTCAACATTTACACAAATGACTAGCCACTGCCAGAAGGGACAGAGAGTTTCATCCATGCTGATGATCGTGCCATTACTGCTCAAGCAGGGAGCTTTGAGATGGTTGAACAGAAGCTCTCCGAAGCTCTAGGTGCTCTTACTGTCTACTACAGGGAAAACCAGCTGATCCCGAATCCATCTAAAACACAGACATGTGCTTTCCACCTTAAGAACAGACAAGCATCCCGAGCTCTGAGGATTACCTGGGAAGGAATCCCATTGAAGCATTGCAGCACACCCAAATACCTGGGAGTCACTCTGGACTGTTCTCTACAAGAAACACTGCCTGAATATCAAGCAAAAAGTGGGCGCTAGAAACAATATCATACAAAAGCTGACTGGCACAACCTGGTGATCACAACCAGACACAGTGAAGACAGCTACCATTGCGCTATGCTACTCTGCTGTTGAGTATGCATGCCCAGTGTGGAACACATATCACCATGTTAAAACAGTGGATGTGGCTCTTAATGAGACATGCCACATTATCACGGGGTGTCTGTGCCCTACACCACTGGAGAAACTACACTGTCTAGCCAGTATTGCACCACCTGACATCTGTTGGGAAGTAGCAGCCAATAGTGAAAGGACCAAGGCAGTGACATCTCTAGCTCACCCCTTGTTTGGGTATCAGCCAGCACGTCAATGACTTAAATCAAGAAATAGTTTTCTAAGATCTACAGAGACACTCGCTGGAACACCCCAGCAAGCAAGAGTCCAAAAGTGGCAGGCTCAAACCCAGAACCTCAATCAATGGCTGATACCAAATGAAAGACTCCCCCCTGGGCACACAGAAAACTGGGCGACTTGGAAGGTGCTGAACAGACTGTGCTCTGGCACCACGAGATGCAGAGCCAATCTTAAGAAATGGGGCTACAAAGTGGAATCCACAACATGAGAGTGTGGAGAAGAGCAAACCACAGACCACCTGCTGCAATGCAACCTGAGCCCTGCCACATGCACGATGGAGGACCTTCTTGCGGCAACACCAGAGGCACTCCAAGTGGCCAGATACTGGTCAAAGAACATTTAATCAACTACCAAGCTTGCAAACTTCGTGTTTTGTTTGTTTTGTTAAAAATGTAATAAAACTGTCTGGTTGCTCCTGACACGATAAATAAATAAATCCCCTTGTTTCTCAGTTACATTTGTGGCTTCCTCACTTAGACATAACTACTGTCAGATTTTCATGGGGCAGAATGTTCCCCACATATTTTGCTTTGCATTTCCTAATCTACAAGAAGTACATCTTACAGTTTGTTTAAAAAGCTACACTTATTTAGGTGAGAATCTAAACCTGCAAGTAAAATCTAAACCTGCAAGTAAAATTTAAAATAAATATTTAAGATTCTATGTTTTTTTAGAAATGAAACAGCTTCAAGCTTCTTAAATTTCATTTACAGTACTTTTTTTTGGACTTCTGGAGCCAAACAGTCCAAGCGGCAACGCCACAATATTTGTGCTATTTAATGTATAGTGTGGAGCCGTGGTGGCACAGTGGATTAAATCCTTGTGCCGAATGAACTCCTGACCTAAAGGTCAGGGGCTCAAATTCACGAGATGGGGTAAGTCCCAGCTTCCCATGAGAGAAGCCTCTCACAGGATGGTAACACACCTGGGCACCCCCTGGGCAACACCCCTGGGCAACATCTTTGCAAACAGCCAATTCTCCCACACCAGAAGTGACTTGCGTCTCAAGTATCTTCTGACACGATAAAAAAATGTATAGTGTGAACTGTTTTCTTGAAACAACTTTCTATAATGTGGAATATGGTAGCCTTTTATAACCTCCCAGTATTATGAAAAGTTTCCAAACTATTCAAGATAATTCTAGTGGAGATGGACCCTAGCACAACAATGCAAGGCACATAGCAAGATGTATTACATGTTCTGGTGTTTGTAGGCATACTGCCAGAGGGAAGCAGCCTGAACCCTCAAGATATTTTACTGCTCATAAAATAATTTGAGATGATGCCTCCTCCAGCTAAACTAAGTTATTTTGACAGATATTAAAAATCTCACAAGAGCCTCTTCTAACAACAAATTAAACAATTAACCACTTGATGTCCTTTCATAATAATTAAAAATTACTGCTGAGATGGTCATTTCAGTCTACAGGATACTAGATATGGTCTTGACTCGAGTCTCACGGTGTCTGTATAAAAGAAGGAGAACTTTCTGAAAGAGTTTTCACTGGTGACGCATACTTCTAGTGTCTTGCAGTGTTCTTCTAATTCAGTAGCATGTATCATCTGGAAATACAACTGTAATGGGCCCCTGTCCCATTAATATCTGACACTGCTAGCAAAGGAAAAATTAAGTGTCAAGCCCCAGTTAAATACGGAGTTAAGGCACCGTGAAAAATGAAATATGAAAATTAGGTATGCATGAGTTAAAATCCATGGGATTTGAGGGAGGGGGGAAATCGCAGCTAAAAATGCATACTTCTGCTGAACCTTAAATATAGCATCCAATTAGGGAACGGTTTAAAAACTCAACCGAGCTTCATTTTGCTACTGAATCAAAAAGGCCATTGCTATGCTTGTCTACTGGCCCCTGAGTAGAAGCGAAAAATAAGTTTGTTGATGTCCATCTCAAATAAGTTGTTAATGCTGTTGCCCGGCCGAAAGCTTGCGTGAGGAGCAAAAGGCATGGAGTATACCCAGCAGGTTCCGTAAAGCAAATGATTTATGGAAACTCATTTTATATCTGGAGACAAGACTAAAAAGTTCACTCCATGTAATTAAATTTTATACTGAGATCATGAGAGAAGAGGCACAACAGCAGGGTATTTTCAGTACAAAATGTAGGCATTCCTAGCTGGTCTAAGTGTATGAACATTTCTTCTGTGATCCTGGAAGAAAAATCCCATTAAAAGATAAAAGGGCTGACAATGTGCAAACTCATGCATGTGAGATTATATTCAAGGATATGGCCTTACAGTGTGTATTCATGCTAGTGCACATGCAGCTATGAATTTATTTTTAAAGGAGAGATCACATCATGCCCACAGATTGCTAAACCATATCCATTATTAATGGATCCTATTTCTTCTGTCCTTAGGATTAAGATGGAAGCAATACCATTTTGCCAGTCCTTTGACCAAAGGACAAGTGTTGGCGGCAAACAATTGTGTTTGCATGTTTTTAAACAGCAACACAGATGGACAAGGTTCTTAATTGGGTTTCATATGCAATAGTAAACCGGTCTATGCACTCAAGGAACCTCTAGTCTGAAGTAGGATTTAAACTGAAATAAGCAAAAGGTACATATATAAGATGAACAATAAATAACAAGGAGGGATCAATATTAATGTATATAGATTATCACAAAGCTATATGTAAAAGTTAGAGAATCATTATTTATGTTTATGATTATGAAAATGATGATACCTTGTCACAAATGTTTCCATGAGTTGTGTGAATTTACTTTTATATATATATTAGCTATATGATTCATATAGCTAATTAAAGGAAAACAAATATCTGTAAAGTTCTGTAAGGGCTTGTTCACATTCTTACTGGGCCATTAAATTCACTGGTTAACTTTGGGCCAGTCACTATCTGTCTCCATAACCTTCCTAACAGAGACTCTGGAGATTATCACATTACTTTTTAACTCGCATAACAGCTTCCTCAGCTACACATGAAAGTGGATCTTATCAGATGATGTTCCCATTGCAAGATGTGATTTAAAGATCACATTCATTCCATTTCTCTAAATTTACTTTCCTTCTTTTTTGTTGCTTTTACTATATTGAATTTTTAAAGTACTGGAATACTGTTTGTTTATTTTAAAAGCAGATTCAGGACTCATTGTACAGACTAGCTAAAAAGTGACATTGAAAACCATTAAAATTATATTCAGTAAGATGTGGGGACAGCCAGGGAGCCTTCAGGAAGCCTCCTGTCTACATGTACCATTAGATGCCCATTGGAGAAAACATTTTAGAAGGCATGTGTGAACACATCTTCCATATACATTACGGCTGTATCCCAGTTTTAGTGCACAGTTTGGTCCCATTAATGCTACATTAAGGTTTTAATTTGAACTGAAACCAGTGTTGAAAGTGCCCTTAATCATGAGGATGATTAAGGGTACTTTCAGACATATGTTAAACCCACTTCAGAGTGGATTGAAGAAACCCACTCTGAAGCGGGTTAGAGTCCCCACACTCTGGGGGAAAAGAAAAGGCTTTGCCCATTGCCTGTCCCTATGCTATCCCCAAAACTTTTGGAATGGCATCAGGCCACCCAACCTCCCAAAAGCAGGCCTCCTAGAACATATCAATGACATGTCAGGAGGCTGGGTTGGGAGGAGAGGGGTGATCAAGAGTAATTTATTCCCACCTCCTGGCACATCATTGGTACATTCTAGGAGGCCTGCAGAGAGACATCATACTGTCCCAGTAAGTTTTCTGTTGTTTTAGGGCTTTAGGGAAAATTTGGGAAGAGGGTTGGCTGCCCTCTTCGCTTTTTCAGGCTCAATTGAGTGAATTGAGCTGTGGGGATCGACTACTGAGACAGCAGAAGTATCCCAGTAGTCTGTCCCCACAGGGCCCGTACCCCATTAGAACCGGGCCTTCCAGGAAGGTCAGGATCTAAAGAGAAATCAAAATAATTCAGGACAAAGCAAAGTTTTCTTGCTTTGTTTCAAATTATTTCGGTTTTACCTGAGACATCATTTGGATACCTCCGGTAAAAATCCAACAGGGTCCAAGATATGGGCCCTATCTGGAAGGGCCCTATGTTGGGTTAAATGACCCTAGTGGCTATGTTTTTTTAAGGGGAGGTGTTCCCACTATACATATCTACTAGGCTTGGGCCCAGATCTGTTTGACCAAACAGTTTTCCTCTCCCCAAGAAATGGGGAGAGAAAAAACATTTGTCTGCCTCACACGAGGCAGGGAGGAGTTCTGGAGGAACCCTCCAGAACATCCGGGGGCGTGGCCTGCTAACACAGGCCAGGCCCTCCCAGGCTCATTCCACGCCTGGAAGTTGGGGAGAGAGGTCGCAGAGAAGAGCGAAGACAAGAAGCCTGAAGAGGTTCAACAAAGAAGAGAAGAAAAGAGGTTAAGGGGATAAGAAGAGCATCTACAGGTCTGTACAGGGGTCCTGGGGGAGGTAGGCTTCACCCACCCCCCACCCCTCCCGGACGAAGGCTGGGCCCTTCAGGGCCCTTCACAGAGGCCTTGGTTATGGCAAACAAGGGCCCACGTGGCCAGGGGCCTGGAGCTGGGCGGCTTGGCATGCGGCTAGTTCGCAGCGTCAATTTTGGGCGCCGTCCGGGCCGTTGATGGAGGCCATTGTGGGAGATGGGGCGGCCGCCATTTTAGGATAGGCCCAATTTTGTTTGCCACATGGGGCAAAAATGAAAGTGAAAGTTATTTCAATTACTTTATTTTGGGCCGGATGCGTGTTATATGTAGTAGGTATGATGTTAAATATACACAGGTAATAGGGGAGTTATACCCTTGGCTACAGTGGTTGCTGACCTAAGGTCGATAGTTCTTATTTGGGAGCAGAGCGAGCTCCCGATGTTAGCCACAGCTCCCAAAAAATGGATCAGGGAGAGAGCTCCTGCTGTTAGATCCAGCTTCTGATACCAAAAAAAAATGGATCAGGGAGAGAGCTCCTGCTGTTAGATCCAGCTTCTGATACCAAAAAAAAATTAAAATAAAATAAAATAAAAATTATTAGTTTAAATAGGATCAGAGGGGGAGCTCCTGCTGTTTGATCCAGCTTCTGATACAAAAAAAATGGATCAGGGAGAGAGCTTCTGCTGTTAGATCCAGCTTTTGATACCAAATAAAATAAAATAAAAATTATTATTTTAAATAGGATCAGAGGGGGAGCTCCTGCTGTTTGATCCAGCTTCTGATACCAAAAAATAATAATAATAATAATAATAATAAAATAAAATAAAAATTATTATTTTAAATAGGATCAGAGGGGGAGCTCCTGCTGTTTGATCCAGCTTCTGATACCTAAATAAATAAATAAATATTATTATTTTAAATAGGATCAGAGGGGGAGCTCCTGCTGTTAGATCCAGCTTCTGATACCAAAAAAAATGGATCAGGGAGAGAGCTCCTGCTGTTAGATCCAGCAATGAAGTCAAATGGGAAGGGATCAATAAGCCCTGTCGCGGGCCCTGGCCATAAGTATTGCAAGCTCCTGATGGGAGCCTTAACTTATGTGACCTCCCAATGGTACAGTCTTTGCCAGTTGCTACAGGTGAGCTCCCTTGGTTAGCCCCAAATTAGGTTGGCCTTACAGTCGGCCTGTATACTCAAAAAGGAAAATGACTAGAGCAATAAGCCCAGTGGCAGGCCTGGGTTGGTATAGGGGGGCGAGCTCCCGCGGTTAGCCTCTACTTATGTAAACCTTATAGTGGGACTAATTGCAAATGTGAGTAGATCAATAGGCCCCAACGATAGGCTCTGGCTACTGGGGTGCGGGTGAGCTCCGGTTGTCAGCCCCAACTTGTGATAACCTCACAGCAAGACTCAATGCAAATGGGAGTAGATCAATAGGCCCAATGGTAGGCTCCGGCTACTTGGGTGCGGGACGAGCTCCTGATGTCAGCTCCAACTTGTGATAACCTCACAGCAAGACTCAATGCAAACGTGTTGCCCTATATGTTTAGATATATATAAGGGACAAAGTCTTCGTCAATTTGTTATACTGGCGCTATATACTTATTGACACAGTCACTGGTTATCTTCCTTTCAGGATGGCGCCGAAGAAGAATGTGGGCGGCCCTAAAGGATTACAGGGCCAAGGCCTTGTTTAAATATCAAAATCTAATATATGGGGCATATGTCAACTACACTTGTCAGGCGTGGCTTGTTTACGATAGCCGCTTTTGTTCTGAGGCTGCCACGATGCCTAACAAGCGATGGGACCTCATCGACAGTCAATTGTGGATGGAGGTAATGAATACAACCAGAGCAGTTTCTGGTGAGAAGGCCGATAGCGGCCATACTATACAAAACACTAAAGAGAGTCAGCCCTTTCGACAGGGAGGCCCAGCACAACAGCTGCAAAGACAAAAGGGTATGTGAAAGATCAATAGGCCCAGCGATAGGCGCTGATTACGTGGGTGTGGGGTGAGCTCCTGATGTTAGCTCCAGCTTGCGATAGCCTCACAGTGAGACTTAATGCAAATGTGAATAGATCAATAGGCACAGCGATAGGCTCTGATTACTTGGGTGTGGGGTGAGCTCCTGATGTCAGCCACAACTTGGGATAACCTCGCAGCAAGAAGCAATGCAAATGGGAGTTCATCAAGATGCCCGGTCTAGCCTTGGCTTCCCTTGCATGGCATTTTGAGAGCTCTGCCTTTAGGTAAAGCAAACACAAGTAAATAGCATATTAGTTGCTTGAACAGTGGGTCACTTGAAGGGCGAGCTTAGGGTGAGCCTCGGACTATTACGTTATAACTATATAAGAGTCAGTTAGGCACAGATTTAAGCAGTTATGCATTGCCCTATATATATAAGTGATAAAACATTGTCAATTTGTTTTACTGGCGCTTTATACTTGTCGGCCCAGGGAGCTTGCGCCCGCGATGACTGTAAATATCAGCACGCCTGTGCAATATGCCAGGGTAACCACGCAACCAATAGTTGTTACAAGGGAAAACCCACAAGAGGTGGGCCAAGAGGCGCCCAGTTCAGTAGAAGGAACCCAGGACAGGTTAATGTTCCAAAAGGGCCCCAGCCCGATCAAAGCGGGTCCGCTTAGTTGCTGGCTGGAAAGTTAGCCTTACAGAGCTGCAGCAAATTACTTGCGTTGCGGCTTTAGGAGGATTTTGAGATCCCGGCCCTTGAGCCATGTTCCCCACATCATATTATGAATAGTTTTTATATCAGGCGGCGGCGTGGAATGCACGTTTTGCAGCTACGCGTGAGTGAATTGGTGACATTAGCCAATAACGATACCTCACACCGCGCATTTTTGGTTTCCGACATCAAAGTTTTTTAAGATAGGGTGGAAATCAGAAGTAGAACTTCCAAAACAGACCAGAAGTTACATACGGTTGGTTTCAGCCTAGTTATCATTACCGTCACAGGCCACGCAGGGCTGGCATATAGAAGAATGGTACTGGTCTGCGGACACAGTTATGTCTTCTGGGCAGTGAGGGAGGCCCACAGGACTGCCTATGGCCAGCACTTAGGTCTCTCTTCCACGGCAACGGTGGAATGGAGAGGCATGAGAAGCCTGCGTTGGGACGGTTTGTGCCCCTTTGTTGTTTGATGCCAGGAGTGGTTTTTCCTCCTGATGTGTTGGTTATCCACCTCGGTGGTAACGATGTGGGCCTGTTAGCAGGCAAAGCCCTCTTTTGGTAAGCACGGGCGGACATTCGAAGGATTTGTTGGTCATGGCCCAGGGTGCACGTCGTTTGGTCTGCTATCATACCTCGTTGCTAGTGGCTGGAAGGAGGCGACGTGGGAAGGCTCGAGAAAGCCAGAAAACGAGTGCACTGGGCCATGCGACTGTTCACGCAGGGCTGGCACATAGAAGAATGGTACTGGTCTGCGGACACAGTTATGTCTTCTGGGCAGTGAGAGAGGCCCACAGGACTGCCTATGGCCAGCACTTGGGTCTCTCTTCCACGGCAACGGTGGAATGGAGAGGCATGAGAAGCCTGCGTTGGGACGGTTTGTGCCCCCTTTGTTGTTTGATGCCGGGAGTGGTTTTTCCTCCTGATGTGTTGGTTATCCACCTCGGTGGTAACGATGTGGGCCTGTTAGCAGGCAAAGCCCTCTTTTGTAAGCACGGGCGGACATTCGAAGGATTTGTTGGTCATGGCCCAGGGTGCACGTCGTTTGGTCTGCTATCATACCTCGTTGCTAGTGGCTGGAAGGAGGCGACGTGGGAAGGCTCGAGAAAGCCAGAAAACGAGTGCACTGGGCCATGCGACTGTTCATGATCCAGCGGAGGGGTCATTACATTGAATACCCAAACATCACACGTGACGACGAGAGGTTGTATTGTGGTGATTGAGTACATCTTTCAGAATTGGGCAACCAACGATTTTCATTAGATTTACAGGAAGGTATTAGAGGGGTGTTAGAGGAATTGGTGGGGGATGGGGGCTAAATGGACATTTGCCCCCAATCCGTGGCGTAAATAGATAGGGAAATTCCTTTAGTCGGTGTGCACCTAGGGCACCCCTTTAAGGGGTGAAAGGCCCTTAAGTTAAACACTCACCTACAGTGTAAAGGGTGAGGTGTGTTAATGGCCTTTATTTGGAAGGAGTCTCGATACAAGAGCTCTGGAAGAGACTCCTCATTCCTTTCCCTTGATGGTGATACGGTTTGATTACCGAAAACCAGGTGCTTCGCCCGGAAATTGTTATTGTCGGGTAGTGATGCTACCTGGGTTAGGTTACACCAGTTCCTTACACCCTTGAGTTAAGTTAAGAAATTAAATAGGTAACGTTAAATAAAAGTTGCCCAATTTGAATCCAAAACATTGGTGTTGTGTCTTCTATTCTCGTGCGTTTCTTCGTGGGTTGGCAGACAACAGTTTTCCTCTCCCCAAGAAATGGGGAGAGAAAAAACATTTGTCTGCCTCACACGAGGCAGGGAGGAGTTCTGGAGGAACCCTCCAGAACATCCGGGGGCGTGGCCTGCTAACACAGGCCAGGCCCTCCCAGGCTCATTCCACGCCTGGAAGTTGGCCCACCACTCCCGCCCATTAACAGTATAATTTGCGGTTGCCTGCGGAGCCGGGTAGGAATTTTTTCCTCTTCTTGTTTTATAGGAGAGGTTTTTTGCCTACCCTATACTGTTTAGGGGCTAGATAGAGGAAGTGGGCTACGCGTTAAATAGGCCAGGCTTAAATAGATAGGGAAATTCCTTTAGTCGGTGTGCACCTAGGGCACCCCTTTAAGGGGTGAAAGGCCCTTAAGTTAAACACTCACCTACAGTGTAAAGGGTGAGGTGTGTTAATGGCCTTTATTTGGAAGGAGTCTCGATACAAGAGCTCTGGAAGAGACTCCTCATTCCTTTCCCTTGATGGTGATACGGTTTGATTACCGAAAACCAGGTGCTTCGCCTGGAAATTGTTATTGTCGGGTAGTGATGCTACCTGGGTTAGGTTACACCAGTTCCTTACACCCTTGAGTTAAGTTAAGAAATTAAATAGGTAACGTTAAATAAAAGTTGCCCAATTTGAATCCAAAACATTGGTGTTGTGTCTTCTATTCTCGTGCGTTTCTTCGTGGGTTGGCAGACAAAGTGATTTGTAATATTTGGTGGTCTGTTTCATGTAATCCCCTGAAAATAGAATGGGGAGGAAGGAATTGAAAAGCTGGGCAAAACAGAGAGCCAGATTTATCAGCTACTGGAGAGGATGGTGTTAAGTCTGCATTATACCTGAGGCAAGGGTCTTCTGCAGGGCTCCTGGAGAAGATTCTGCAGTATCTTTTCTCCCTCCCTGGCAGCGAAGTGTTCCATTTCTTTTGGAAAAGTTCCCTAGCCTCCCTGTTGAGAACTTGCTTATCCAGCAGCACTTGCATGGGACAGCCATTGAAAAATTTCTGAATTCCTCTCAGTGCATGATGAGAATTTGAGTTTTTCAATCTCTCTGTTTCTCAGCCAATAAAAAGCCTGGTTGTATCTATGCTATGATTGGCTGAGAATGGACACAGCCGGCAACTACAGTTCCCAGAACCCTCTCTTGCAGTTTGTCTTATTTTCAAAAATGTTATGGTAAAAACTTAAAATAATTCTAAAAAATCAGTAGATGGGTGAATTGTTCTGAAACTTGGCAGTCCTGCAGTTGTAAAAGGGGTCTGAAACTAAGGCAGGTTTCATGCAGATAGAATGACAGAGGATTGAGCCTTTAAACTTTCCCATTGTAGCCAATGGGCCGAATCTTCACTGAATGAAAACTGCAACACCCCTCCCGATTAAAGAATGAAGGGTTAGCCAAAAATGGACTCTGAAATGGGATGTCTTTTGATCAAATTACACAAGCCTAATATCTTCATAAACCTCGATGCATATCTACATAAACCAATAACATTTCTTGTTTTTCTGTGTGTCTTACCATTCACTTGTATTCACACCTGTGTGATTATTAGAACCTCCTTCCCCTCCAAAGGTGTGTGTCGCAGGGGCTTTCCCTACTCTCTCCTCTTTGCTCCTCCTCCTCCAAGCATGTGCAGTGGCAGCACAGCGGCTTTTCCTCCTCTTTCCTGCTTCTCCAAGTGTGCGCAGTGGTAGCTTTCCCACTGCCAAGGAGGGAGCAAGCAAGGGAGGAAATGATTGCAGCCTGGAAAGGAAAGCATCATGCAAAAGGAGGGAGGGAGGCTCTGCTGATGTAGCAAGGCTTCTCTCGGTCTCGGTCTCCATAGCCAGGCCTCCTTCCCTCTCCTGCCAGCAGCTGCAGCATTGTCTATTTTTAATCACACGTTGATTTAAGTGAATTAATGGATATTATCAACAAAAGATCATTCCACACCCACTCAAAGAAACTGTCTTTTAGTCCAAGACTAATATTTCCACATGGTGCCACATGACATAATAGACATTATGTTGTATGGCACTATGTTGTCTTCCTGCATTTATATTGCTGAGATTTTTTTAAAAAAACCTTTCTCTATATATGTCTGTGTTTGGAAAACTCAAACACTGGAGATGCTATTAAATGATTAATAAAAAGCCAGAGATGGCGATATGTTCCAGCCCCATGAGTCTACCATAAAATAATGTTTTCTGTCCAACCCAACTGAGTTACCTCTCCCTTCCTCTTCTGATTTCATACAGGTATGACAAAATATATCTTTCTTTTGGGGAACACTTTGGACAGCTGGGCAAAGTGATGAGCCTGGAGAGGAATTTTTATTTCTCCTTTAAATACAAAGTGATGAGGTTGGGAGTAAAACTTTTTGTTGCCTGAGGTGGAATAGCAACACTCCCAATATTGTCACAGTATTTAATGCCCAAGACCAATCATGTTATTTCAGAACTTGCTGAACAAAATTTCACAATCATCTTTCTCCACCTTTATGGCAGGAAGAACAAAACAATAACAATAAATTATTTTCTGTCAGTTGGTTCATATTCCAAATCTACTGGCTGAGCTAACTCTTTCCGTCTTCCGTATTGTAGAACTGGGCCTTCAAGCAAGTATGGTAGGATGACCTGGAGCAGCTATATCTAGCAACAGGGGTGTTCTTGTGAGGGGAAATCTTGGGCCACCACAGTTTTGGGTTTCTGTGTGCAGAATCAGACCCCTCTCTGAGTGCCATGAATTGCATTCCAAATTGACTATGATACTAAATAGAGAATTATCTATGTACAAAGAGAGAGAAGGAAGAGGAGGAATAAAAAAACCCCTTTAAGTTACAACAGTTTAAAAGACATATAACAGAATAAGAGAAAGAAAGAGCAAAACAAAAAAAAGCAGACAAACTTAAGATTTAAAGAAAAATACATGAAATATAACAAAGGCTTCTGACTTCCTTTTTTGGTGGCTATAAACCTTTCCATCTAAAAATGGACTCATACACTTCTGATTACCCTATCTTAACAATTTACAAAATCCAGTTATCAAATCAATTCAGTTTTTAAAATTTCAATCAAGGGCTCTGATCCTTCAAGAATGTCATTATTGATCTTTTGCAAACTGAAGCACAAAATTAATCAATTTCTGCTATACCATTTAGTTTTAACAGCCAGTCCTCTTTTGAATGTTGAATTCTTCCATCATTGTGCATATAACAGTCTTGCTATCCTATATTGTAACCATGTTCCATGCTTCCTTTCTACTTATTCATAAGACCCCAAAATCACAAGTTCTGGCTTTTTGAATACTAACTTTTAAAACCTTTTGCATTAAAGTTTGCACTTGAAGCCAATATTGTTTAGCTTTTTCACATGTCGTCCACACATGATGAAAAAGCCCCTTAATATTGTCCTTATTTCCAACATACTTTTGACACATCTTTATGCATTCTGGTTATATACCAGTGATGTTTTGTTTTATAACATAATGTAAATTTCAAGCCCTTTGACCATGTATATTCTCATAGTTCCTCTTGTATGTTATATCCAAAATCCTGAGCACATTCGTCTTCAACATCAATTCTTAACAAAAGTGTATACATTTTGCTAATCAAATGTTCATCATCAAGACATGATATTCTCATTAACCCCAGAAGTAGTGTGTTACAGATACATTTTTTTAACTTGTAAGACATTCCTCTCAGTCTCGGAGAAGGAGCTGGCAATAGCTCAATGGCTGCAATTCTGCACTTTTTCAAAAGACTGGCATACTATTTATGTTGGCAAGAAACAGAGAACTTGTTAGCAAAATAATGCTCATCTCTAGAGTCTTTCTAATAGGCTAGATTGGCTTTCAACCTGCTATCTATTGAAAAATGTTGATGTAGGCTTGCTTATTCTTGCAGATACTGCATTTCTACAAATACCATTAATCTGAGGATTTTTTCTGTTTAGTAAAGTACACATTCAAGTTTGTGTCTTTATTTAAATCTTTCTTCCATCCAGTTTTTCTTCTTTTTGATCAGAATTCTACAAATCGCTTGGCTATGTTCAACTGAGAATCCACATAATGGTTGTGAAGGCATATAGTACAAGTCCCATATCCAGTAGGGATACATTGCCAGATTCATGTGGATACACTGAACTGCAGATAATATCCTATTGAAATGAAGGACTTCTGACCTAGGAATACCATGGAGTCATCCTAGAGGACCTAGAAAATACTGATCTTGTGAATACAGGAAAGGGGCAACTTACTGTAATTGGAAATCTTATCACTAACATTGGCCACCACACATTTTGATGCCTTGACTGTTGGACCTGCTTCTGGGTATATTTGACCTGTTGATTCCAAAAAGGGCACCAGTCCCCCCCCCCCCCAACCAGCTTTAGTTTTAGAGACACAGAACATATGCCATATATCAGTATTCACTCTGCTTGCTGATAAAAACAGGATATTTTACTGTAGTGTTTAAAATAATATTATTGAGCATGAAGGAAGCATATTAAAATTAAAAGAAAAGCGTACTACATAAAATCTACTCATTTCATACTGAAAGCACAGATACAAACTTTCCAGTCAATTGATACATATTTAAGAAACTAGAGCTGACACAGTCTATGCAATGCATTTTTCTGAATCAGTTCCCAAATAACCACAGCAACAGGTCTCAAAACCAAGACACCAAGATTTTTTTTGGTTAGGCTATTCGATCAACATATATTCATTTGATCATCTCAACAGATTTAAACAAGTGAGTATGCAAAATATGAGATGAGTAGTGTAGTTCAAAACATGGGGAGCAATGATGCTGGTTCCCCAGTTTTTCCTCCATACAATGTAGTTGTGGTCTTTGAATACATTTGTGTAGGATCTAGCTTTAATAGGGCCTCTCAACTTGCTGATTGATGCAGTTATGTTTTACCTTACTTAATTGCAGGGGCCATTGCAGTTGGGTGCCAGTAAGCGTATGCTTTGTACATATTAAGGGACATTTAATAAAACTAACCACCTCACCGGACAGGCTGATTTGCCTGTTGTATGCTGTTTCATCTCCCTTTTCATCACAGAGTCCTTCACACGATGTACAGGCACTTCTGTATGGGCTCCGTGTGAAAAAGGCATGCTGCTGCTGTGGCAACATGGGAGCCTTTCTGTGTTGCCTTTCCTGCAATGGGAGGAAGCTGGGCAGTGACACTTCCCCACCATGGGTCGAGGGGCAAGGTAAAGCAGGTGATGTGGGGCATGGAGTGGTGGCTTCTCCACGCCCACTGCCGGGAGCCCATGGATGGGCTGTTATGATAAGGTTGTGACACTGTTTCAGGAAAGTGCAAAGACACTCTTTTCTTCTTAATTCATGTGAAGTCTATTAATAAGTTCAGCATGTTTTAAAGGACTCCCATTGAAGTGGAAAAACTACAAAAAACAAAAACAAAACCCCACTACTTATTTTTACCTGAGAGAACACCTCTCTACAGGAATCCCTGTCCTCCAGCATAACTCTGTGGTCAGGTTCTGCCCCCTATTCATCACAGACTCACACCTAGAGACTCCTACAGAGGGGTTCATGCTAGGAATCACTAGATCCTCCATTGTCAGCCTCCAGCAGAGGTTGACCACAGAGTCGCACTGGAGGAGATAGAGATTCCTAGAGATAACATTTTAATAAAATCTATGAATAATCAAATCCAACAAAATCTAACTTGCAAATGTAGAGGGCATTAGAAATGTGTAATGTGTACATCTCTAGCAATGCATGCAAATGTGTTTAGACTTACAAAATAGACTCTTCCAATAACATAGGTCTGCCAAATCTTGAATAAGTAGTCTGGAATAGCATGCATACAATTGGCCAAATTATGGAAACTGTTTAGGGTTAATATCAAATCATGTACACTTATTTTAAATCCTAGCTGATAGGCTGCTATATCATGATCATCACCACTACTACTACCACTACCATCATCATCATGTAGGACCAATTGCCCCTTCCCTGACTCAACTTTGTGTTATTGTTTGTTACAGTTTGAATTAGGCTTGGTTCTTATTTTACTGTTATTATAGTACTCCCCTCCATCTCTGTTCATTGTACTTGCAGATCACATATGAAAGAGGCAGCCTTGTAAGAATTCAGGTCTCCTTTTGACTGCTTTCATTTAAAACTCTAAAACTAGTGGAGAGTATCTTGCAATGTTTAGTTAGTACTAAGAAATGTGTTTACTTACTACTGAGTCTTGTTAAGATTAATGGGTCTTACTTGCTTCCGGCTCGAATCTATTAAGAGCATTATTCCTAAAACTTTTAATAGCCAGAACACACTTTTTATTCAGGAACTAAAATTGGTAATGAATTTTACTCCCATGGATTTGTAAATATTTTGAGGAGGTTATAAAAACAAGAGTGGTTCACGTTTAAAGAAGCCCACACCCCAGATTCCTCTGTCAATCATGGACCTAGCAATGGTTCTTGATCAGAAGAAAATAAATATACACCAGATAATCTTTTAGACATACATTGGACTAAATCATGTGATACAGTGAGATCTAGTAGGGAACCTGCCATTCTGATTGCAGTTGCCCTAGGTGGAAGGGTATGAAAACTGCAGCTTGGAATATCTTTTTATTCAGCCAACGTGGTTAAACAGGCTAGTCTTACTAGACAGAAAGTGCTGTGAAAAGCTGCTTCCTTGGGCTGAAACTTTGCATTAGTAACATGGTTTCCCCAGATGTAGTGTTTCTCTTTTCTTCTCATTTCTAGCTGTCTGGTTCAACTCCTCATTTTAACATTGTAGCTTCCTTTTTGATAGTAGCCTTGAGAGAGGGCAAGTGTGGATGGACTCTTACTTTCAGTGTTTCTGACCATTGACCATATGATGGGTTAGACAGAGGAAACCGAAAAAGGGCTGCAGATCTGATTTAGGGCCCTGTCACAAAGGCCTGACTTTGTTGAGAAAGAAGAGAGGCAACAGGGTGAATCCGTTACTCTGTGCACAGCTCCCTCTTAGCAACACTTTCCCATCACAGGGGAGAAGCGTTGCTTTCCTGGTGAGGCCCCTTGCTGGCTCCAGTGGAGCCAGCACAGCACAGGAAGCATTCCGTGTTGTGGGGAAAGTGTCTGGCAACACTTTCGCAATGGTTGGGAGCAGAGCTTCTGCCAGAAGTCACACATTGTTGTGTGATGACCCGTGTGGGGCTCTGTCCATGAGATAGAGTGAAAGTGTCCTTGGATGCTAAATTCCCTCCATCTGATGAGGTCCCTAGTCCAGGTCAGCCTAGGGCTCCCATGGACTTACTCAGCTGCAGGATAGATCAAACTCAAAATTGGAAATTATATGGAAGCATGTAGACTTGGGTTTACAGAAGCTTCTAATTTCAAAAGATATCCCTAGAATATAGTTTATCGTAGCAAGGTAGTCTTATAGTTCATCTTCTCTTCCCTCTTCATTCCCCTTCCCATTCTCCCTTTTATCCTTCTGTATTTTAAGCCCATTCCAACTTAAGGAGATCCTTAAACAATCCTGTCATAACTCACCTTCTGCAGTTTAATTAGTCAGATGAAGATGAGCAGGAAAGACTGTGCAGCCCATGAAAAGGAAGATTCCTTTGTGTCTTGGAAGCTGGAGGTCAAGGCAGTATGCAGGTATGGAGCTGCTTCCAGCAGGTGCTGGCAAATACTGAAAATGCTGAAGACACCCACCCCCCCCCCCAATTCACCCACACTAGACTTTGTGGAGTGACAGAGAAATTGATGAGACATTGACCCAGTTAGATACTTGTGTAATGCCAATAAATCTCCCAGACACTCTCTGGCAGCCTTGTTGCTTTCGACCTTTCTTGGTGCTTCCAATTTACAGTACTTCTCAGCATTCTTGTATTCTTGACCTTGGACTAGAATGCTTTATGACTCTGATTTACTTCTTGCTGGCATTGCTTATCTACTGTCTTCTGAACTGGTTGATGACCACCATCTTGCTTTTTTTTCTCCATCTGCTGGATAAACTGTGAGTGACCTGGGTTAAATCCACTACTCAACAGCTCATGCATTATAATCACTTGTTTGTTGGGACACTTGCCTATTGGAGCATGGAAATAACCAATCACGGGATTTTCTGAGGCTGTATGACTTACCCAAGATTAACTAGTGGAATTGTATTGTTGAGCTGTGATACAAACCTTATTCCTAGAGTCATAACCCAACACTCACACCACTATGCCACACTGACTCAGTCTTCTGCTGTAGAATCCTAAAAACTCTGTAATGGCTTCAAGATGTGGAAAGTGAACTAACAGGCATATACTGTCACAATACTTTGCATGCTAACTGACATCATGTAGTAATAGCTGCTATTCCAATTCACAAGCAACACATTTTTGCCGATCTGTTGCAGGTGATGTCATATGAATTTTAATTCCCTCTTTTTACCTAAATGATGGTTCAACTTGTGTTCTGTAATAGAGGATAAATTTGTTATTCACCTAGCGTTGTCTACAGTTTTAGTAGATTAAGCTGTGTTGATTTGTGACAAATACAAGTTTTGTGGAAATCAGGTGACAAAAATGGAACTTAGAATTTATGAGGCTTATAAAAACTGGTAGGAAAATTTCAGCTCGTAAAGACATGAAGCAATGCACTGTGCCATGTAGTTAAAACTCTTGTGAGGCAATATTCTTGATTTTACTACTAGCAAATTAATCTTGGTATTAAAATAGGTAGCATAAGGCACTGGTACTTCTCTTGAGGCAGTCTTCCTACGCTGTCAGACCTCACTCTAAAGATCAAAGGAAAAAGAAGCTTTTTGATGACTTAATTCACCCACTTCTGTGCAACGGGTAGTTATTCTGAAAAGACATTTTGGAGTTGCTACAGTAGATTACTAGCTGTTAGGCAACTGTTAAGTCTTGCTTTATGGTTCTCTCTGATAAGCGAATATACAAGTGTAGAGAAGAGCTGGAGTCAATGCCTTCAAGCAGATGTGAGGGGGTTACCATTGTAGAAGCTCCTGCAAACTTTTGCATGGATACAACCCAAAGCTGATAAATTAGTACAATCCATCCCATGCATCTCTTAGCATTTTTTAGAATCCAGAAGAAACAGATTTTTTAAAATTTCTTTTTGTCTTTTTGAATTTTATCTTCTTTGTCTGAAAAAGAAGTGTCAATTAGAGCACACCTAGTAAGGAAGAATTTTCACTTGTAACATAATTTTGGAGACGTAAGATGAGTAAGTGGGCTCACATAAATGTTTTTATGCTATGAAGTGGGAGAAAGAATATTTTTAAACATAAATAAATCAATTTAGTGACAAAGGAAGTTCATTCTTTGCCCTCTGTTCTTCCAGCTTCACAGTCCTTTGTTCCCAATTACTTTGCTCATTTTCCCCTTCTTGCATCTTTGTAAAAAAAAAAAAGAAAGAAAATCCTTCCAGAGTAAGTTCTCTCTATTACACTCTCTCATCTTCGAGGAGAAGATGGGGCAATGCTGACAGGGGGTAGGGAAAAGGCAAACCTACTTAATGCCTTCTTTGCCTTGGTCTTCTCACAAAAAGAAAGTAATCTTCAACCTCGGCAAGATGTAGTGGATGAGGGATTAGAGGACACCCAACCCCAAATTGGGAAACAAGTCATCCAGGAATACCTGGCTGCTCTAAATGAGTTCAAGTCCCCAGGGCCAGATCAACTACACCCAAGAGTATTGAAGGAACTAGAGGAAGTAACGGGAGAAGTTCCAGCAGATTGGAGGAGGGCCAATGTGGTCCCAATCTTCAAGAATGGAAAAAAGGATGACCCAAACAATTACCGTCCGGTCAGCCTCACGTCGATACCAGGCAAGATTCTGGAAAAGATTGTTAAGGAAGTGGTCTGCAAACACTTAGAAACAAATGCAGTCATCGCTAATAGTCAACATGGATTGTCATACCAGACTAATCTGATCTCTTTTTTCGATAGAGTTACAAGCTGGGTAGATGCGGGGAATGTGGTGGATGTAGCATACCTGGATTTCAGTAAGGCCTTCGACAAGGTCCCCCATGACCTTCTGGCAAACAAACTAGTGCAATGTGGGCTAGGCAAAACTACGGTGAGGTGGATCTGTAATTGGTTAAATGGACGAACCCAGAGGGTGCTCACCAATGCTTCCTCTTCATCCTGGAAAGAAGTGACGAGCGGAGTGCCGCAGGGTTCCGTCCTGGGCCCGGTCCTGTTCAACATCTTTATTAATGACTTAGATGAAGGGTTAGAAGGCAGGATCATCAAGTTTGCAGACGACACCAAATTGGGAGGGATAGCCAATACTCCAGAGGACAGGAGCAGGATTCAAAAAGATCTTGACAGATTAGAGAGATGGGCCAAAACTAACAAAATGAAGTTCAACAGTGACAAATGCAAGATACTCCACTTAGGCAGAAAAAACAAAATGCAAAAATACAGAATGGGGACAATGCCTGCCTCGAGAGCAGTACGTGTGAAAAAGATCTTAGAGTCCTTGTGGACAACAAGTTAAACATGAGCCAACAATGTGATGTGGTGGCAAAAAAAGCCAAAGGGATTTTGGCCTGCATCAATAGGAGTATAGTGTCTAGATCTAGGGAAGTAATGCTACCCCTCTATTCCGCTTTGATTAGACCACACCTGGAAGATTGTGTCCAATTCTGGGCACCACAATTCAAGAGAGATATTGAGATGCTAGAATGTGTTCAGAGGAGGGCCACTAAAATGATCAAGGATCTGGAGAACAAGCCCTATGAGGAGCGGCTTAAGGAGCTGGGCATGTTTAGCCTGAAGAAGAGAAGGCTGAGAGGAGATATGATAGCCATGTATAAATATGTGAGAGGAAGCCACAGGGAGGAGGGAGCAAGCTTGTTTTCTGCTTCCCTGGAGTCTAGGACGCGGAACAATGGCTTCAAACTACAAGAAAGGAGATTCCATCTGAACATGAGGAAGAACTTCCTGACTGTGAGAGCCGTTCAGCAGTGGAACTATCTGCCCCGGAGTGTGGTGGAGGCTTCTTCTTTGGAAGCTTTTAAGCAGAGGCTGGATGGCCATCTGTCAGGGGTAATTTGAATGTAATGTTCCTGCTTCTTGGCAGGGGGTTAGACTGGATGGCCCATGAGGTCTCTTCCAACTCTTTAATTCTATTTTTTAATATATATGTTTTTATTGCCAACACAGGTAGAATAATATCACAATCCATCACCATTTCCGAATACACATCAAAAATTGTTTTCATAGTGTTCTTATCCTTACCTATTCCACCTTTATCTCCCCCTTGTGTCTATCGATTTACACCCCTCTCCCCCTCCTTCCACCCCCACCCTCTGGGAACAGTACTTGTTTTCATTCAAATATTCTTTTAATTGAACAAGCATGGAAAGAGAATGGTTCAGCTCTTTATATCTTTCTTTACTTTCTACTTTGTCTATCAATCTTCCTCATTTCTCTCAGTATGTTTTGATTTTAGCTATCTCCTGGATCACAATAAAATAGAGTTACTCACAATAAAATAGAGTTACTATTTGATATCTACCAGTACAGATATCAGTGCCATTAAAGAGTGCCATCTTTCTAAATATGACCAATATTTCAGCATTTTCCAATACTCTTGTATCTTTATTTGCCAATGCTTTGACACACTTTTCTCTTCTCCATCAAACCATATTCTTTTCTGTGTCCTTTCCTGTAAGCCACTGTGTAATCCTTTTGCCTTTGGCAGACCAGATATAATATTATTTATTTGTGTATGTGGCATCATCCCATTAGATATCCTACTGGACATAGTGTGAACAGAATGTTTCACGAGATAGAACTGTGGTCTGATCCAATATGGCTCTTCTTTTGCTCTTATGACACAGCATTGTAATGCCATTGACAATTGCACAGGTCAGAATGACCAATGGGATTAAATGACTTCATGTCAAAGAAAGCCAATAACAGTGAGGGCAAGGAAAAAAGAAAATGGCACCAGAGAATTGCACTGTCAAGATGTGAAAATGTTAAATTGCTAACAACAGGACATAGCTCTTGACACACATTTAAAAACAGGGTAAATAGTTTTGGCTCAGCTCTGCAGTGAAGTAAATAGTTTTGGCTTCCAATGAAGTTTAAGTCTGTATAACTGCATTTGCTCATTCATCTTTTGAGTCTCCTTCCAGCTCCTGTTAAATCAACCAGACTCAAATCCTGCAGATTGGTGGATGGGTCCTGTCATCTGTAGCTTATGTTACATGGTACAATGCCATGTATACCATTTCTGCTATATTTTTAAAAATATCCCAGAACAGCTTCTGCCTCTCCAGCAGAACAGTAGATATGATCTTCACTGCACAACAGCTCCAAGAAAATGTAGGGAACAAAATCAATCTCTGTATATGGCATTGATTGATCTTGTAAAGGCATTCATCACAGTGAACTGCAGTGCTTTCTGGACCATCTTCCAAAAAATAGGATGCCCTGACAAATTTGAGCTGATGGGAAGCTTCCTACTGGCATGGAAATAATCTATTGGACAGATGCAAACTATTTAACCTCAGCAAACTGAAAGCCAAAACCAACATCTGTTATAGAACTCCAGTATGCTGATGATAACATAGTCTGTGCTCATTCAGAAGAAAACCTACTAGCCACTCTAAACAGAAGCATACAAGAGGCTTGGCCTCTCACTGAACATCGAGAAAACCAAAGTCCTCTTTTAGCGGGCACCAGCCAATCCCTCTGCAATGCCAGAAATACATCTTAATGGTGTAATGTTAGAAAATGTTGATCATTTCCACTACCTTGGCAGCTACCTCTCCACAAAAGTCAACATCGACACTGAAATACAACACCATCTGAGCTCTGTGAGTACAGCATTTTTCCGAATGAAGTGTTTGAGGATTGGGACATTCCTAAGGATACAAGATGCTTGTTTGTAAAGCTATTGTCCTCCCAACTCTGTTATATGCCTGCAAAATGTGGATGGTCTACAGACGTCACACTCAACTTCTGGAATCATTCCATCAGTGTTGCCTCTGAAAAATCCTGAAAATCTTTTGGGAAGAGATGTGGACAAATGTCAGTATGCTGGAAGAAGCAAAGACCACCAAGATTGAAATGATGATCCTTCACCATCAACTTTGCTGGACTGGCCACATTGTCACTGCCTCCCAAAAGCAGTTATTATACTTTTAACTCAAGAATGGAAAATGGAATGTTGGTGACAGGAAAAGATATCAAAAGATGGGCTTAGGTTTTCCCCTGACATTAAGTCCAGTTGTGTCCCACTCTGGAGTGTGGTGTTCATCTCCATTTCCAAGCCAAAGAGCCGGTGTTGTTCGTAGACACCTCCAAGGTCATGTGGCCAGCATGACTACATGGAGTGCCATTACTTCCCTAACCTTAAAACTGGCATAGACACTGAGAACTGGAAAGCTCTGGCCTTTGAGCATTCTAACTGGAGGTCATCTGTTATCAACAGTGCTGTGAATTCGAAGTGGCACAAATGGAGGACAAAAGGGAGAAAGTGTCAAGAGGAAGGCGCATCAAGCCAACCCTTTTCAGGACCACCTTCCATCTGGAAATCAGTGTCTTCACTGTGAAAGAATATACAGATCCAGAATAGGTCACCTACGGACCCACTGCCAGGACCCTACACTTGGGAGACAATCATACACAGCCACGAAGGATTGCCTATGATGATGATTTTTTGAAAAGAAAACCCAGAAAGGTATATACAGAGAATCTTTCTTGCATTTCAAATGAGGATGTGCTAATATGATTTTTAAAGGATTTATTGTTATGCCTTTCCTATGGCTACTCATTTGGATGAAAATTTAATTTCCTAATGAGTTATGACAATCTGTAATAAGATGCACAGAAAGGTTAGGATTTTAAGGCATGAAACCACACCCCTATTCTGGTGGCTTCAGATATGGGGCCTTTTCAGCTCATTAAGAAAAGTAACTCTGACAAATATATCATGACCTCATTATGTGAGTTACATTTCAATGAATTGTTTCAGTACCTTTCAAATAATATTAGGAAAGTAATGCTGAATGTCTTACTGTGATCCTTGTCATCAGTAAAAGCGCTTTCAATTTTTCTTTAAGTGTTTAAGTCTTTCTTGTATCAGACAAATACTAGACATATCTCCTATTTGCTTGAACTTTGTGGGTGTTGAGCTAAAAAATCTTTCCAGAATTCAATGGATATATCCATTGGCAACCCTGATCTGTGCTAGGTTTCCTCTCTTACAAAAATAAGACTAGGTATTAGAGAAAGCATTATGGATCTCTATTCTGTTCAAACACAGGTTGCCCTCACTGCCTATTTTTGTGCTGTGTGATATCTTTATGTAGTGCCCATAATAGTAGTTTTTCAGGACAGAAGAAGTCTTGCTGGAAGATATAATAACCGTAAGTATAAGAAACAGTAATATATTTATATCCTTCCTTTCCTTATGGGAGCCCGGGATAATTTAACAAGCTACATAAAAGTATTCACTTGAAATCACAAGACTAAATCCAACCAGAGTAAGCTTATTAAAATAAATGGTGAACGATAAGTCAACATGTATGTAAATCCCATTGATTCAGTAGGTCAAATTAAGCTGTGGTTGGCAACTAGAAATATTTCTCGTTTCAATTTACTAACATCAAAACTGTTTGTTTTAGAGGGTTTTTTTTAGTGTCAGGAGCAACTTGAGAAACTGCAAGTTGCTTCTGGTGTGAGAGAATTGGTTGTCTGCAAAGACATTGCCCAGGGGATGCCCGGATGTTTGAAATTTTACCATCCTTGTGGGAGGCTTCTCTTATGTCCCTGCATGGGAAGCTGGAGTTGACCGAGGGAGCTCAACTCACTCTCACCAGAATTGAACCACTAACCTGTTTGTCAGCAGTCCTGCTGGCAGAAGGCTTTAACCCATTGTACCACTGGGAGCAATGGGTTAAAGGTAATAGATGTAGTAGTTATAGCATTGGATTAGGATTCTGGATACTAAGAAGAAAGATTCCACCAAAACATTAGGGAGAACTTCCTGGTGGTAAGAGCTGTTGGCATTGGAATATTCTTTCTTGGGATTATGGTGGCATCTCCTCTGGAGTTTTGTAAGCAGATACTGGGTGGCCATAACTGTGGAGTGCTTTGATTGAATTTTTTTTGTGTGTGGCAGAGACTTGGACTCGATGGTCTTTATGAATCTCTATGATTCTAGTTTCAGGGAATGGCCTCACTTGATAGTGGGAATGGAATTTCACATGCTTTATAGGATGTGCCTCTTATGCTCTGTTTGTAGGTGTTGAGATGACAATGGGATAGACAAGAGGCATTTTGTGTTTCAGTCTAGTAGTTGATGCTTTCTCTAAAGTTGCACAAAAGGTAACCATTTTAGTTAGTTTTGAAAGTAGCTACTGGGGTTAAAATTGTAGCTATAATGGTAACTTAGCCAAAAGGGGTGCTATAACCTTCGTCTATGTTTTTGTCTTTAAAAAGCAGCCCTCAGTGCTCTGGAAGTCTGTTAAAATAATGTTCACAAAGATGAAATAAGTAACAGCCAAAAGCTGTACTGAGGAAGTAGGTTTTCACTGATGAGGAAGCCAGGCAAGTTTCTCTGGGGAGACAGTGCCGAGCCTACTGAAAAGTCTGCATTACACTTATTTCTCCTGCCTCAAACACATCAAGTAGTGTTTGCTCTCAGGGTATGTGTTTATAGGGAGAAAAGGCGAGAGGAACGAGTGTAGTGTGCTGATGCTTGTCTCCCTGTATGCATTTAAATGTTTGCGCATTACAACGGGGCTGCATCTCCCCTCTGATTCAGAGATGTTCCCAGGAGGAAAAGGCCTCAAAGATTATCTGTACTACATATACAGGTGCATTAATAAAACTTTTTAAAAGGTATCCTCTTGTGGCAGAATAGGAGCAGACATTTAATGGGGACAATACAAGCAAACAGGTACAGTTGCAAAGTATGAAGTTTTACCATTCCCAGAGCACTCCGACAAGGGCAGGAGGTTGGGAAATCACTAAGGAAAAGATGAAAAGAACATTGCAAATGTGGCTGCCAGGCCCGGAGGCCTTTCCCTTTGGCATGATTTTAAATCACCTTTTGAATCGCCTGGGTCTCAAGAGGATATTTGGAGTCTGCCCTTTTTTGTTCCACTGAATTGCTAGACACATTAGCCTGTATAATGTGACCTTTTTTTATATCCAGGAACTTGAATTCTAGGAGTGTGAAGTTATTCAGAGACTTCTTCAAAGACTTCACATATTTCGTATATATATATATATATATATATATATATATATATATATATATATTGCAATTTTTAATTATGAACTTCTGTTGGGTTGCCCCTTGAATAAAGCATATAAGCTTTAAGTGGGAAGAGTACACTACCAAAATACATTAGTAACCTAGAAAAAGTGTACAGCTGACCAAAATTGCTCCCCTCCCCCTCAAAATGAGGAAGAGGAAAGAGCTTTGCTCCCTTCCAGTGAAGGGAGAACTTGGAAAATAGTCCCAACCAGACTAGAAAGGGGCCTTTAACAGTGTGCTTTAAGCAGGGGTGACTCAACCATTACGCAAAGTAAGCATTCGCAGTAGTTGATTTTGCCCAGGGGTGCTCTTGAGGCGCTCTTGGGGGAAAATAGACATTGACATATGCGAGTTGTAGTTACTGGGATGTATAGTTCACCTACAATCAAAGAGCATTCTGAACTCCACCAATGATGGAATTGAACCAAATATGGCACACAGAACTCCCATGATGAACAGTATATATCAGTGATTGCTTGGAGGGGGGGGGGGGGATACTGTTTGCGTACCATTGAAAATTACCTAGAGCCGCCTCTGGCTTTAAGGGTTCCCACTGGGAGTCAGGTAGGAATCCCCACCTATGTTCTAGGGTTTCTTTTTCTCCTACTGTTTAATCCAGGGTGAGTGGGCTTTAAATAGGCTATCATGTGGGAAAACAGGCATAGGTTTACATCTCGGTGTGCAGCTAAGGACCCCTTTGTGGTGTAGGCCATGAAGGGGAATCATAATCTGTGGTTAAAAGAACCAAGGCAAGGGTGAACAGTAATGGCCTTGATCAGGGAGAGTTCTGGTGGCAATATTCTCTGGAATTGGGATGGAATTATCCATGTTTCCCTTGACTGGAATCAACAGTTGGTTGTAGCTGGGGACCATGGTGTCTTGCCCTTGACAGGTGAGGAGTAGGTCTTAGATGGCCACTGCCTCAGTTCATATACACATCAAGTTCATGCACGTATAATTGGTTGGCAGTCACATAGAGATTGATCGGTAACATTTAATACAAGTTACCCATAGTTTAACCCACATTTGTGTCTTGACTCATTATGTCCTTGGTTGGGGAGCAAAAAGGCTCATGAACCTGAGACTTTAAAGAGCTTTCCCCATTTTGAAAAGGATTTCTTCACACTTATTATCTAACTGCAAAATGAAATGAAATGCAGTGCGCTTCTTCTTTGTAATGCCCAAGAGCAGAAATAGGCTTGGTTTTATCATAGCATTCTTTTAAAGTGAGATCATTTTTTAAAAAAAAAAAATCTTTTTCTTTTTAAATAGGAGACTACCAACACTCTGTCCATCCCAAGAGGTATGCCCTGTTTTATAAACTTTACTGTCATAATATGCCTTAATTTTTCAAGGTGTTCTGTACCATCTAATTTATATTCTAAATTTGATGGCATGGCTTGTTGATAAGTCTAATTAGTATGCATTAATGATATTTCCTAGGGCTAGACTTCCAATGGGTGGCTTAACCAGGCACAAAGACCAGATTAAAGCCAACTTATTCCTGATGTTTTGTGAAATAATGTAAACAAATCTATTATACTTTTTACACTCCATTACAGGCATTTCAAAGGCAAATCTTAAATCACATCTATTTAGGTTTAATTTCTGGGAAAATATACTAAATCCCCAGGGGAGCATCGTTCTGTAGTAGAGTTTATAGGCATTAATTTCTTTATGCATCTCTTGAAAAAAAATTAAGCTGGTGTATAAAATTTGCACTGTATTGGGATTGGACTGTTAAAGACTTTCTATACAATTTAAATGTTATATCTGTGGCTGCCTCCTGTTGAATTCTAAGATTTGCAGTTTAGGGGGGGGGGGGGACCTTTTTAGCCAGAGTGGTCCTGGATCTCACTAAACTACAAAGCCCAGAATTTTGCAGGAGGTAGAATTTAAAGTGGGATGCTGACTGTCAAGTATAGCATGATAATAGCCTACGTCAATCTGGTGATAAAGCATGGAGAGTTTGTGAATCTCTATATTGTTCATTGTGCGTGCTGGAACATTTTCAGTCACACTTCTTTGCACATAAAAAGAGACTTGATGGATCACTTGGAGAATATATTGAATCCAACAGTCTTCTTCCAGAAGTGGCCAAACAGAAATAGACATACCATCTAATGATGTGTGCAAGTGGTCTCTTGAAATTCGCTATCCTACTTTTAGGCAAAGAAAGTGGAGGGATCAATTTCACTGAATTCATTCAGGGATAATAGAAATTCTCCAAATATTTCACATAAAGGGCATAAGCTTTTAGCAACAATTATAACACAGCTTTTTGTTGTTTTTGTTTTGCCTCATATCAAGCATGATTCTGCAGTATTATGTGTACTGAAGTATCTAGTCTCTCATGCCTGGTACTGGTAGTAGGGGTGTGCAATTCAGCCAAAAGGCATGCGGTTTTGGGGCCCATTGTTGACTGAGAAGTTACTCAAATGGGGAGGGGTGTTGCTGTTTTCATTCGGCAAAGATTTGGGCCATTGGCTACAATGGGAAATTTTAAAGGCTCAATCCTCAGTCATTTTAAGGCCCATCTGTATGAAACCTACCTCAGTTTTAGACTACATTTTTTCTCAGAATATATTTATTCAAAATGGATAAAGATTGGTGAGAATATCATGTCACCAAACTTAAATGTTTTTCCCCCTCTACATAACGTTCATGGACTTATACAACCTTAAACCAGAGTGGAACAAGTACATATATTTCTTGCCGGTATTAGCTCTTGTTCTGCGAGCTTAGACACTTCCTCACTGCATCAATTGTGCTGCTGTCATCTTCAAAGTGAGTTCCATGCATCTTTAAGAGACCAAAAGACATAGAAGTCTGACGGTGCCAGATCTGGCTTGTAGGGTGGGTGGGGCAGCACTACCCAATCCATTTTGGAGATGAATTCCTGAGTTATCAGGCTTGTGTAAGTGCATGCATTGTCCTGGCTGGAGCAGCCTTTCTGCTTGTTTCTTGCCAAACCAAATTCACCGGAAATGTTGCTTGAGCTTGTTCAGGGTGTTGATGTATGCCTTTGAGTTTATGGTCACACCTCTTGGTATCACATCCACAAGAATGACTCTATCATAATCCCAAAAGACAGTAAGCATAACTTCCTGCAGAGGGCGCTGTCTTGGATTTCTTCTTTCTGGGTTATTGAAGATGATGTAATTTCACTGGATATCCTTTTGCTTCCAGTTCAAAATTATGCACCCAGGTTTCATCATCTGTTCCTGGCATCAAAACACTCTAGCAATTCAGCAGAAATGGATTTATTCTGAATCTTGTGATATACTGTGAGCCTTTGTTGAATCAATTTTGTGCAGACTTTTGAATATCCAAGAGTTTTGATAACTGAACACACACTTCCAATGTTTATTGGCAGGGTCAAATGTGTTGAGTAATGACATGACTAGAGGCATTGGTGCAGTTCAACATGTATGGAGTGCTGGCTGTGGCAGGATGTCCAGCACGCAGCAGATTTTGGAGCTCGGTTTTTACATTTCCTGATGTTATACCTTGTTTAGGCCCTTGTCCAATAATGTTCCTGTTAACTGCATGACTGCATGACTCACATACACAGCACACTTTCATTTTTGTGAACCAAGGATTCAATTACAGCTCATTGTTTATAATGGGAGCTTTCAACATTGTCATTTTAACAGTCTTGCATGTTTTTAACTCCACACTGTCCCCAAGCATTCTTGAATGTAATATAGGCAATGGATTTATTATGTATTTATTTACTATATTTATATACCACCCCTCTCAGCCTACAGGTGACTCAGGGAGGTTTGTTATTGTCTTTCTTGAATCTGCAGACAGTAGCTCTTGAAGCATATAAGGCATAAGGGATTTCATAGTACCAGGTGGAAAAAAGGGAAAGAGAGAAAGAGAGAAAGAGATGATCGGCAGTTTTCTTCTTGCTTTCCAAAAATGAAAGTTCTTGCTTCTGTAATTCAAGACCATCTAGGCAGACTTCTGTGTAGTTGCCAATGCCTGCAGCAAACAGCCAGAGGTTCTAATGAATATGTATTATCTCTGTTTTGTACATGCAAGGATGGAGAGCTAGATGATGGAAAGATTCAGAACTGACTTTTTTTCCAAATTTTTAGTACTCAAGTGCTTTTCTAATTATATAAATAAATAAACAAGGGGGAGGTCAGAGGAAGGGTTTGGGAAAGGAAATGTGTGTGTGTGTGTGTGGGGGGGGGTTGTGGTTGGGGGAGGGTAGGGGGTTGCCTACATGGGAGGAGGACACATAAGGGAAAGTGGGGGATGGGAAGGTTGGAAATTGGGGGGGGGGGCGGCGGCGGCGAGGGGGGAGTTATCTTGACTTTCCAATCAGCTTCTCCACGAGTTCCAAAAGACTTGGTAATGAAATACGAGTAATAGTCTTGGTTCCTCTATGTATCTTTGGCTTCTCTCCAATTCATAATCTAGTTTGCTCTGTTTCTTGCTTCCAGTTAGTATTTTCTTTTCAAGTTTTAATTGTCACCTCCATTTCATGTAATGCTCTCTTGGTCATCAGTCAGGTATTTGTCAAATCGTTTCCAATCTGTTTTCTTTATAGGTCTTCCTTTTGATTCTTTGAGGTAGAAGGTCAGAGTATCCATATATCTTATTTCTTTGGCTTTACCTAGCCATTCTTTTTTAGATGGAACCTCTTTCAATTTCTGCTTTTTCGCATACACCATTCTGCCGCCGTCATTAGGTAAGTAAACAGGATGTCTTTGTTCTGATCCAGCTCGATGTCCTCATCAGTTAGCCCTAGTAAGAAGTATTCTGTTTTTTTCTGAATATTTGTCTTTAATATTTTTTGACAATCTTCTTGTATCATTTTCCAGTATATTCTTGCTTTAGTACATGTCCACCATAGGTGGTAGAATGTGCCATTATGTAATTCACACTTCCAGCACTTGTTTTGTGCGTTCTTATACATTAATCCCAGTTTTCGTGGTGTCATGTATCACTAATATAGCATTTTAAGCCAGTTTTCTTTCAAGTCTGATGAGTAGGTGTATCTGATCTTTTTGAGCCAGATCTGTTACCATTCCCTAAACTTTATTGGTCTACCTATATTGGCTGCCCACTTGGTCATGCATTTCTTCTCTGATTCTGTTTCTGTGGCCCATTCAAGTAATATGTTGTAAATATTTTACGTTGTAAATATA
Organism: Anolis sagrei; assembly: GCF_037176765.1. Classification (NCBI taxonomy): domain Eukaryota; kingdom Metazoa; phylum Chordata; class Lepidosauria; order Squamata; family Anolidae; genus Anolis; species Anolis sagrei. The sequence goes on from NC_090023.1 coordinate 136,947,394, forward strand.
GCAATTATGAATGATTAAGGAATGAATCTGAACTAACTTTACAAAGAGCAGCCTGGATTTTCTGGTCAAGTGGAGCCTGGTTTGGAGAGACAAATATTGCCATGCTGAAGCTGCTAAACACATTGCACTAATTAATTCCTTAAAAGCTCAAACTTTAGAAACCCATAAAGCATGAAAGAAGGTGGAGAGAAAGAGAGAATAAAAATCATGGCATTTTTTAAAATCCAGAACTTCAAAGCCAACATTCCTGTATTTCCAAATACAAAATGCAGAACACATCTGGTCCTAAGTATTTCAAATAAGTGATGCTCAAACCAGTAAGTATAAAATGGGCTGGTACAAAGTCCAATCTCTGATTTTATGTGTTTCTCCCTGATTTGCTATATAAGATACTTTCCTTAAATAACTGTATATAGGCAAACATTGTCTAAAATTGAGCTGTGTGTCAACGTTTACTGAACTTTTTATATCTTGATGATTTCTGCTGTGATTCTCTCCCTCCTTGCACTTTCACCAAATGGATATATCACTCATTATTGAATGAGATGTCTATCAACACTAGTATGCAAACACACTTTTAAAAAGATGTAAACAAATCATTTCCTAGAAAAATGTAGAAAATACCAGTAAGTGTACATAGGGTTGCAGCTTCCAGCCTTCAAAATGTAGCAGAAGATGGTCTAGACCTGTAGGAATTTTTTTTCACTCTGATTGTAAAGCTGGATATATTTGAAATATGAGATACATATCTACAGCATTTTTTAGCATTGACTGTTATATAACTGCAGAAACTGAGCCTAGTTTCCTTTGCCAGCCATGTTCTTTAACTCTGTGCATTTGTCCCAGCTGTGGTTATTACACCTTCCTGTTAGGACCTCTGGATTATGAACATCTTCTGCAGCTGATAGCTTCAATCCTTGGCAAATGTATTTTGTAAAACTCAAGCTGCTCCACAGCTGCATGTCTCATTTATTCTAGTGAAGTTTGCGCTGCCACAATAGTTTTAAGGTTTTGACTATGTTATGGGTATGTTGGCAGAGAAAATACATATTACTGCAGTAACAGACACATCTGTGTTGTAGTACTTCAGTAACAGAGACATTCATCATGAAAGCTTACTGAAATTTTGTATTCTGCGGTAGAAATACTTGATTTACTTACCTCATATAGAGAAGATAGACTGGGGATAGTTGGAATTGAACTTCAGCAATGAATTCTTTAACTTTGTACCTAACTTGTAATCTTTATTATGTGCTGTAGCTCTGATGCACTTTTTAAAGATGATAGAAACTTCAGATGTTAACATTTATTTATAATGCTAAGGCAAATAGATAGGAATGCAGAATGTCAAATTCTGTGGAATTTGATACCATAACTTCAGAGTAGGTATAATTTATATATATATATATATATATATATATATATATATATATATATATATATGCATATGTATGTGTGTGTGTTTTCATATTCATTAACAGGTTGTCAAGAATCCATATCAGTTCCATCTACAGGAAATCATTGTAAAAGACACGATATTCAGCCTCAAAGGTTTTAGATCTATTAACATTCTAGTAAGATGCTGGAAGTCTTTCCTGGAAAAAGCTTGATAGATTCTGACCTTTTAACAATATGAAAATCAGATCTTCCCATTCCGAATTTTATAATGCTATAAAAATAAGATGTGGCATGGCAGGTGCCATAAGCACTTTAAGACAGTTTCCTGTAAGTATATTTGCACCTGGGTTGTGTTTGATTTTTTAATGAGGAGTAACTTCACTGTTGAATTAGTGTATTCCCCTTACTCTATCTCTGGAAACTATTATTGACAGGTACATATTCAGACAGGTTTTTTTTTTGTCTTTCATAAGATAAATGGATGATCTTTTGGCTCAGAGAAATGATTTGTTCATAAATTGGGATTAATTTAAGGTCATTTTCAAATGCTTCACTCCATTACTTAATCTTTATGACAAAGGGTGAGCATCCTAAGATGACTCCAGTGCATATCCCTCTAGTCTCAGGTTTACCTAGACCAGTGGTTGACAACCTTTTTTGACCAGGGACCACTTTGACCAGGGACCACTTTCCAGTACTAGTACCAAAAGAGTTACAAATCAGTTTTTGGTCTATTTTAATTCAGTTTGGTTATTTGGGGTGCTGATTCAGAAACTTGCTTTGGGTAGATCACATTAGCTCTAGTTTCTGATACAGAACTTATGCCATCAGTACTCACCATCTGCCCACCCACAGAAAACCATATTTAATAATCTAGAGCTGATGTGGTAGTAATAATATTTTGTGGGTAGTCAGCCTCTCCTCTCCTGATATCCCCATTGCCTTGGCACTATAAGAGTGTTTCATGAGACTAGTCGCTCCCATTGCCTAGTGGTTTAGACGCAACAGTGTAGTAATGGTGAGGCTGTGGACCATATTTTCATTCTTGGTCCATGGATTCTAGGTTGGAAACCATTGACCTAGACAATGTGCCTGAGGGCTGATCTACATCAACAGGAGAGTAGAAGGCTTAAGACCGGTGGATCAGAATTTATTGGTGTTGTGCTGTCAATTGACAAGGGATTCTGCTTGTTATCAGCTGCCTTAAAATACCCACAGTTTAAAAGCCCTTTCCAACAAATTACATTGCTGAAAAAAGGCATCTGGGGAAAAACCGGAAGTCAGAGAGATCTTTTTATGAATGCACTTGTAAACAGTTCTGCTGTTAGTTGCAATCCCTGTGTTAAGGGTGTGATCAGAAGTTCAGCAAATGTCCCATCTGCTATCTTCCACAGATGATGCTGGTGGAATTTTCAAACGGGTAGGGAATTGTACTGTTGGTGGCGGGTTGTCTATGTATGTGCATGTGCATATGTTTGTAATGTATATGGCGGGTGTGATATTTTCTTTTCAAAAAAACTAAAGGGTAGGGAACTGGTCTTTGGGCTTGCAGCTTGAAGAATAAAAAATTATAATGTTTCTACATTCTACTTTTCCTATGCTGATGTCACACAAACCCTACTGCTGGGTAGTCTATATAAAGTATACTATGTGCCATATGACATAGTAATTTGAGCATTGGATCACGAAACCAGGATTCCCATGCCAACTCAACCATGAAAACCCATTGGGTGCTCTGGGGCCTGTCACACTATCTGTTTCAGAGAAGGCAATGGCAATCATCCACTGAGCAAATTGTGCTAAGCAAACCCTGTGAGATGGTCACTATATATTGGAGCTGACTACAAGATGTCTAAAATAAAAGCATTTTTGGCTACATGCTTAATTTCTAAGAGAATGCTCTACATTAGTGGTTCTCAAAGTGTGCTCCGTAGAGCCCTTGGGGCTCCGCAAAACATACTGAAGGACTCCATGGTTCCCTCCCCCCCCCCCATGTAGAAAGGAAAGACTTCAGATGTGGAGCCCCTCCGCAGCAGTGGGAGAAGAATAGGCGATCCTTCTTCAGTTTCCAGAAGCCTCATGCAACATAGCCAACATGTGAGTGATTGTCCATCATACACCTGATTATTACTTCAGATATCTCCATTTCCTCTTTCTCCTTTATTAGTGAAATTAGGTAAAAGAGATTGTACAGATAGAAATTAGTTTTCTATTATACAGTGGACAAGTTGGAAGCATGGCATGCATATGTGTCTCATGCATAGCAAATTATAGAGCAGCATTTAATCAGCCAAGTATTGATGCTCTGATACCTATCCTCATTCAGCGAGATGACTGCAGTGATCAGGATTCAGAATGGTTCTTCTCCAAGTGTCCTCCTAGCTCAAAAACACATTAATGCTTCAGGAAAGCAAAAAAGAACCCCCATTTACCTCATCTTCTCTCTTTTTCCCCTTCTCTTCTTTGGCTGTCAGAGGGGTGAGGCTGACGCGCTCATAGGGTCATTGCAGATTGATTTTGTGTAGCACACTAAAAAGAACTGGGTGAGATTTTCAGAGGTTTTGTCTCAGTATGACTTGCTCTTAAAGATTTCCATTTGTACTATCGATTTTTTTATTTTTTCATCTTTCCTTTGCAGAGAAGGCCTTGCCATTTAAGGAACAAATGACAAAAAATATGTAAGGCAAAATAGACTGCCCATCATTCCTTCAGGGACCTTCTGGTGTTGCTGGTTTGTGTCCAGAAAACACCATCTCAGCATAATTCTAATTGGGCCATTCCTTTGTAAGCTATAGTCTTTAGTTTATGAAGTAACATCTTGGGATTGTAGAACTAATGATGTGATTAATAGGGATGTTATATAAATATGGAACTGACTGATTATTTTTTTCTGGCAGCTGCTTAACTTAGAAGTGAAAAAGAATCCAGTCCTGGATAGAGCTTGGAGAAGTTATCTTTTGCATAACAGCTCCCCAAAATCTCTATAACGAATGTCCAAGATGATTAGAAAAAAAACATATTGTGTGTGCATGCTGTTGTATTGTCTCAGTATTGTTTTCTGAGTTGATTGCCACATTCTACCTAATGACAGAACTCCACTGGACTGGTTACCTCGTCCAAATGCCCGATCACCGTCTCCCAAAGCAGTTATCTACTCCCAACTGCAGAATAGAAAACGGAAGGTTGGTGAACAGGAAAAGAGATTTAAAGATGGGCTTAAAGACAACTTTAAAAATGGTGGCCTAGACACTGAGAACTCGGAAGTCCTAGCATTCTAGCTAGAGGTCAGCAGTTACCAACAGTGCGGTGGAATTCGAAGAGGTACAAATGTGGAGCGAAAGGGAGAAATGCATCAAGGAAGGCATATCCAGCCAACCTTGACTGGGACTGCCTTCCATCTGGAAACCAATGTCCTCACTGTGGAAGAACATGTAGATCAAGAATAGGTCTTCAAAGTTACTTACAGACCTGTCATGTAACATGTAACAGTTGATGGTGGTTGGTGGTGGCAGACCTAGCAGTTGGTGATGGAAGGATTAATCTAAGTCTTAGTTTTAAAGGGCTGAGTAATTTGTAACAGTTTACAGGTAAAACCAATTAATGGTTGAGGCATGCAAGGGATAGATTGCAGCTGGATGTTACTGGATTTAAGGAGCTAACCTTGGGGCTGATCTTTGGGGAAAAGTATTTGTTTTATTTTTGGTGGTAGATGCTGCTAGTTTCCTCCCAGGTTTCTGAATTTTCAGTGTCCTGACCTGTCTCCTGAACACTTGGAACCTTGAATCTTTGGATTGGCTTTTGACTACAGTATAGACTCTTGATCCATGGACTTTGCTCATTGAACTCTCGCCATTTGACCACTGGAGTGGACCCTTTGACTACTGTGTAGCGTTTGCTATCAGTTTTTGTTTTATATTCTGTGCTGAGTGCTATCTTTATTTTTTATATTTTGGCCTATTAAAACAGCCAGAAAGTAAGTGCTGCTTTAATTAAACTGTTTAATAGAAACTGGGTGTTTGTTTGATTCACCTCTGCCTGAATACTGGCAGAGCCCTGGCATCATGACAAGACCCACCGCCAAGACCTTATGCTTGGAAGGCCATCCTACTCAGACATGAGTGATTGACGATGATGATGATGAAGATGACCTAATGACAGACCAAGTCCTGTCCGCCCGCTTCATCCAAATGGCTGATATTGTGGTCCTGCCCTCTCCATAGGTTTGGGCTGCAGCAAATTCAAGAGACAGGAAGAGAAATGATGATAAAGCCTGACCATCATAGACACAGTTCTCTCTGGAGCAACTTCCAAGAGAGAAGAGTGTAGTGATACCTCTGCTGGCATCTACCCCTCTTTAATAAGAGTTAGCAGTAGTCCGTGCTGGGCTTCTCATGGCTACTTGACAATGTGATAATGATTGCTGCCTTTCTTCGCCCCTCTTTTCCCCATCCCCAGCCACTTTTTGTCTTTGACTTCCAAGTTCATAGCCGTGCTTGCTCTCCCTACCGTTTCATCTAGCTCCGGTGCACCCCCTGAGGTTAGTGTCTGATAGAATGAAGCCATGGGCGGTCATCAACACAATCACCTCCTTGCCACAACGAATCAGATTAATTAGCAGTGAAAGAAGATTGAAGCTGAGGGCAAAGGAGAAAAATGGAACAGGGAGAAAAAGAGCTCCCGGGGAAAGAAAGACAACAAACAGCTTTGAAGCAAACACCAGTATTCAGTGGGGTTTCCTCCTCTTTTTGGCAATGTGTCCAGCTCTAAACATACCCAATATCAAGATGGGAAAATAATGGTTGAAACTAGAATGAACTGGTGTGCGTGTATGTGTGTGTCGACAAATGCTATCTAGTTCAGTCGTAATTTACATGTGTTAGGAATCCATTGTTTTATTTATTTCTAATTTCTGATTTGGAGGAAGACTTTGCATGGTCAGTTTTTTTGAAAAAATATATAAAAAGCAATGAATAGGCAATGTGTCTCTCACCATAGTTTTTGCTACCTTTGTAGAGCTACAAAACAGAACACAAAAGGAGACAAAGAAAATGTTCACTAGGTTATAAAGGGAGTGATACAAATTATGAGAAGAGGAGTGTGTGTGTGTGTGTTTAACAAAGGTTTTGTTGCTGAAATGACTTCTCCTCGCCACATGAAAATTAAAGAATCCCTGGACCCAAACCCTTTTAATACCCCAAACAAGGCTTCTGCCACTGCAGGAAGTCAATTATCTCCATGGCAACCAAAACAAATAGTGAACATTGCTGTAGCAGCCACAAAGGATAAAAGGTGCATCTAAAATTAATTTATGTCTTGGGCTCAGACACTTCAGATGAGAGAACTGGTCCATAAAGCACCCAAGAGAAGCTATTAAAAAAGAAAAACAAAACCAACCCACTAGTTTTGCTCTCGGGGGAGTGATGCTGGGAGCATGCACATTTGTTTTGATTCTGCCTTTAAGCAGGAGGGAACTGAGTTGCCTCTCCCTATTTCCATCATCCCTTCCCTGTGGCTTCCATGTACTTCGGAAATGTACCATGGGATGATTAGTAAGACATACTTGATCCGTTGACCTCTTAATGTGACTTCTTTGGTCTGCTGCTTGCAAGAGATGGCAATTTTTAAGGGGGCAGAATTGGCATTGCGGTATGTATGTATGTTTGTGTGTGTGCATTGTAAGGTAAGGGACCCTGAATACTTAAAGAAATTGAAATGACAAATGATACGTTGACAAATAAAAACATTCCTAAATAACTTGGACTTGTTATTTGCTGTCACATCAGCTTCGACATACGAGAAGCGTATAAATGCAAGACTCTCAAATTCTCAAATCATCAATTGCCCGACTCAGGTCTTGCAAATTCATGACTGTGACTTTCCTGTTTAATTAATTTCATCTGTAATATGGTCTCCCTCTTTCCACTTTACTGAGGATCTTTTCCAATAAAATCGTATAATCTCATGGGATGTCCAACTATGACAATCTCACTTTATTCATCTTCATTTCTAGGGAGAGTTCATTTTTTTAGTGCCATAGTCAGAAAAAAAAGGGGGGGGGGTGCTTGAATTTTTTTTAGCAAATCATGAAAAGTAGTTTCATAACATAAAATAATTTAAATAGTATGGTTCATTCTATATTGTATATAGAGTTAATTAAATCAATTTAATGTTTGCTTCTCATAGACTTAGCATGGGAATTTGGTTAATCAGTTAACATTCATGAGTAAAGCAGTTTTTTTAAAAAAAAACTTGAAAAATTTGGGGATGTGTGTGTGTGTGTGAATCACCCCCACCGCCCCGCCGACTACAGCCTTGATTCTTATTCCAAATAATGATAAAACAAGTTGCAAAAAAGCGAAGCTGGTTGTTGCTGTTTAGCTTGTTGTTCTTGTGTGTTTTACAACTTGCTTTATTCATAGTAAAACTCTAATAGAACTACAACTATTTTATATTTGTTTTAGAACTATAGCATCATATGTGTTTTTTCTATTATTTATTTATTTATTATTTACTATATTTATATCCCACCCTTCTCACCCCAAAGGGGACTCAGAGTGGCTTTACAAAGGCAATGATTCGATGCCACACATATACATATCAATAAATAAACAATGCATTAAAATCCAAATAATTAAAAATAATAACATTAAAACATCAATTAAAATTTCACAACCCAAGTCATACTTCAGGGCTGTTCCAGCCATCACTGTATTATTTTCTAATCTCTTATTGCACTGCTCAAATTTACGGACCAAAGGCTTGGTCCCAGAGCCACATTTTTAGTTCCCCCCCCTGAAGATCAGGAGGGAGGGGGCTGATCTAATTTTGCTGGAGAGGGAGTTCCATAGATGATGGGCCACCACTGAGAAGGCTCTGTCTCTCATCCCTACCAACCTGGGAAGGAGTTGGGACCGAGAGCAGGGCCTCCCCCAACAATTTTAGCCTCTGAGATGGATCATAGAGGGAGATACGTTTGGACAGGTAAGCTGGGCCGGAACCATTTAGCACTTTATAGGCTAAAGCCAGCACTTTGAATTGTGCTCGATAGACTGGTAGCCAGTGGAGCTGATGCAACAGGAGGTTGTCTACTTCCTTATGCTGCTCTAGTGAGCAATCTGGCTGCCACTCATTGGACCACTTGAAGTTTCCGAACAGTCTTCAAAGGCAACCCCACGTGGAGTGCATTTCAGTAGTCTATTCATGATGTAACAAGAGCTTGGACTACTATGGCCAGGTTTGACTTTCTACAGGTGCAACTGGCACACAAGTTTTAATTGCGCAAAAGCTCCCCTAGCCACTACCAAGATCTGGGATTCCAGGCTCAGCGATGAATCTAGGTTATTAATTATCATATACACTCACATATAAGTTGAAATTTTACGTATAAGTTGAAAGCAGGCTTGGGGACCCAGATTATGGATTTGTTATGACCTGTGGATAAGTTGAGGATCATTCCATGGAGAAGGGAAAACAACAGGGCCGTTTTCCACCTAAGCATTTAAAATGGCCAAAGGTGCCATCACATCAGAGAGAGAGGATGCTACCTTTATGTTCTTCTGGGAAGGACTAAGCTTTTGCATTTTGCCACTCTATTCAGATAAGAGGATCGGTCCCTTTTTCATAAGATTTAAAGTGGATTACTCATATTGACCCATGGATCAGCCATTTTGGGGGGGTTAATTTTTTAATTAAATTTTCTAGATTTATACATGAGGATATAGGCATTACAATGTTTACATAACAACCTGCTTAGCATGAAGGCGACTAGAACTATTAATAACACCAATAAGATAATTAGAGGACAGCGGAATATTGATTATAAAAATTAAATGAGATGAACAAATAGGATTACAACAGGACCAAAGAAGAGATAAATACTAGCAAATTGAACAACAGCTCATGCATAGAACAAATAATAACTGGATAAAAATCTCAGTAGAGACTAAGGTTTTCATACAACATTAAGAAGTTATCAGTGAAAGTCTATTCTTGGCTTGCACCTGCCTGTTTGAAGGTTTAAAATATACATTTTCTTAAAAAAATACATTTCTCTTGACACTCCTTCTGCAATTGAATAGAGCAAAGGTGGTACCCAAATGACGGCCAGTTTCAGGTAAACTCATCAACACCAATATTAAGTATATAGCTAGGCAGGCATTATAATGATACCCGTATGGAATTACTGTACTGTTTGAAGTTCTCAGATTTCTAGGAGCTCCAAAGTTGACAAGTCTTACACGAGGTATGGCAGGCACTCATTTTCTCTTTCATAGAGATATGTTAATTACACGTGCTGGCCTTTACAAAATTGTCTGAAATTTCGGTGCCTATCAGAATTATCACTGTCAATTTGTTTCTTTGAAAAATTATGCCACTGACTTTAATTGCCTCTAAACTGAAATACAACAATGGCAAAATAGCTTGATACAACAAGGCAGAGTCGAATTGGCAAAGTTAACTATGCATCTAGAAATAAGACAAAATACATTGAAGAAATCTTTTGTTTGGCTTTTTTTGTGTGAGATACTGAAATATATTCCATGCGACAAATTTATCTGAAATCCATCTGATTTTATATGTTAACCTTTATATGACCACAAAGGGTATGAATGCTCCGGTCTTTTTTAATTTTTTTATTTTATTTACTCATTTTCCTAGTTATTTTACAAATAGCAAATGAGAATCACAAGTCTATACAGAAGTAACCACTGGCCTAAACTATCATCCTGTACACATTTACCTGGACACAAATAGAACTGAATGTGGTGAGCTTATTTTTAAGTAGATAAAAACAACAGAATTATATTGTTAAGGCCTTATTGGAGATTGCAACCTTTACATATGCAGATAAAGAGTTTAGGACAATGTGTTTTTTTATTTTTATTTATTTAGAATTTTTTACCCTGTGCCTCAGCTACAAGGCACTCAGAGGGGCATATAACATGTTAGTTTGCCCTCAAGCTTACAATGTACATAAGATCAATAATGATTTCATAAATATTACATAAGACACAATGTTGCTGTGTTTTGCTGGCTGCTTCCCTCCCACTCAGTGGCAAGTGGAATGGAAGATTTGTCTTTGATGGGGGCAGATGACATGTGGCTTGTGGGGTAGATGTAATCTCCGCTAGACATTACTGTCTCCTATATTTGTAGCCTGCATTGGTGAGGCTCACACTGGTTAAACAGCAGTTTTCACACTGCTGTAATCCACCCACCCACCCTTTCCTATCTCTAACCTGCCTTTCCTTCTGAAAGAGAAGGGAATGTTCTACAAGGATTACTACATGTCCTCATTTTCCAGGACATGTTCTTTTTTCAGTGTTACAATGTATGTCTGGGAAGAATTTGGAAAAATTCTTATATGGTGTTTTCTTATATGGTGCAGAATGGAGGAAATGGGCAATCAGGTAGTAGAGCTCTAAGGTGGAGAAGGAGATATGTGCCATATGAAAGCAGGGACAAGGAAGACCCAAAAGCAACCAGCTTCAGACCCATAAAAGATATACAGAGTGACCCACTGATTTCCAATGGGCTAGGGCCACCACCACCCTACTTCTCCATCCTCAGAGAATGCATGTCAGGAAGAAAGATGGAGGACAGGAGAAAGGCATTTTTTCCCATTGCTAAGCTAGTGCCATCCACAAAGAAGGTGTGTCTTATTTGACTGGCTCAGTGATGGCTTCTTATTTGTCTGACCTACTGTCTGGGCCTTCTTAGTCATGTAAGGGAGCTTCGTCACAGCAATTGGTGGTTTCAAACCATAGCTTGAGGATGTGGGAAAAGATGTTCAATGTTGCTATGAAAAACTTTTGTAAATAATAATAATAATAATAATAACAATAACAATAACAACAACTTTATTTATATACTGGCCTATCTCCCCTAAGGGAATCAGAAAGCTTTCCACATATGCAAAAAATACAAAAGACATGCAATGTGAAACATAAACATAAGCATAAACTATAAATACAACATATATATTAAAACCAACTAAGAAACCAGTTCCACTCTCTTATTTCATGCCAGGTAAGCTACTAGGGGCCAAAATTCCGATAAATAACCTAAGCTGTTGGGCGGGCTGGGCTGAAACTAGAGCAGAGAAAAGATAAGAATGGGGCCAGCAGAATGCTACAGTGCAGGAGCCGGTATCAGCAATGGCCATACTGGGTGGGCCGGGGCCCACTCATTTCCAGGGCCAATTAAAGGACTATTCAAAGGGTCAGGGCCAGAAGAAAAAGTGCTCTCAAATGGAAGAGGGCAGGGGTAATTATGGAGTGCAAGGTCAAGTCCAACAAATTTCTATGCCACTAAATTTCTATGACAACTCTGTCAGCACCAGAAGTTTCAATAATTGCCTTCAAATATTAATGCTAGAGGTGAGATTTTAGTGGCTCGCAAGAAGTTACCAATCCCTGGCAATGTCTGTTAATCAATTTATAGTGGGAAGATGTTCCATACTAGGGACCTTTTGACTCATAACTGAGCCTCTAAAATGCCCCTCTGATCTTTAATCCAGGTATGCTGAATGGTTCTGTGTACACCGAAGGAGATGAAAAGACAGTGGCACCTTGCTTGGCTCTTGACTTAATACGAACATGATCAGAAACCTGGGAAAAATAGGCTCTGAGCACATCCTCCAATGAATAGACAGAGATCATCACTGGAAGCATGAGGCAATATATGCTGTTCTTACTCTACCAACTGTGTATTCATTGAAACCTTAAAAACATATTTAGCTAATGCATTAGGTCAGCCTCCATTGACAATAGTCTTCCACTCAGATCTTAGAATAATGAGTTTTGGAGGCTGCTATTTCAAGAACAGGAAATGTGTTCTGCAGTTTTTTTCTTAGCTACTTTATGGGATAAACCCCATAAATTTCTCCCCACTGTGAGCGCTCTACAGATACGTGCCTGCAGTGTTCCTCAGATTGTAAGCAATTGTTCTCTCAGACTATGATGCATAAGGAGATGTTAAAGCATTGAACCAGCAAGTCCAGTGTATCCAATTCTGTTTTCCTTTGTGAACTGCAAGCAGCCATATGGTATTATATCAATAGCACACGTGTCTAGAACAGGGTTGAAGAAGTCTTCAGTTCTTCAAATGTTGCCAGATTATTATGCTGATTATGTTACAAAACTGGCCAGATGAGTTAGGACTTTGGGAAACTAGAGCTCAATGAGATTTTAAGCCCTGACTTATTTCTCTAGGGCAGGTTTGTAGCCAGAAAAAAATGGGGTAGGGGGTTGATTTTTTTTTTTAGCAAATCATGAAGAGTAGTTCCATAACACAAAATAATTTAAATAGTATGGTTTATTCTACATTTTATATAGACTTAATTAAATCAATTTAATGTTTGTTTCTCATAGACTAAGCATGGGGATTTGGTTAACCAGTCAAAATTCATGAGTAAACCAGTTTTGTTTAACCTGAATTTTTTTTGGGGGGGGGTGTTATATCCATACCCCCCCCCCCCCCCCCCCGGCTACAGCTCTGCTCTAGGGTATGTAATAAAATTGCACAGAATTCACTTAGGGACATAGGGATGTATGATTCATGCTATGTATTTGGGGCCCTAAAGTCACCATTGTGTGATGGATGCATTCTGCTGATAGATAGTATGATCATATGTGCCTTGTTATTGCAAGTTGTGGATTGTGCATCTTATATTTTGCATACCAATTTTGCATCCTATGCTTTCCATTTGATTATTCATTGTAGCTGTGCTTCTTATACAATTCATTGTTGTTGTGTGTCTTACAACAACAATGTGTGTCTTATACTTTGCATCGTGATTATATATTTTCATTGTGCATGCTATATTTTGCTTGGTGGTTGTGCATTATGCATTGAGCATTGCACAATGGCATCCAGGCATTGACAAAGTCACTATTCTGCTTGGAGGTTGTGTAGTGCTGCCATGGCACATTTTTGTGTGTACTAGGAGCGACTTGAGAAACTGCAAGTCGCTTCTCATGTGAAAGATTGGCTGTTTGCAAGAACATTGCCCAAGGGACACCCCGATGTTTTCATGTTTTCTCATCCTTGTTGGAGGCTTCTCTCATGTCCCTGCATGGGGAGCTGGAGCGGACAGAGGGAGCTCATCTGTGCTCTCCCTGTATTCAAACTTCTAACCTGTCAGTCCTGTAGCACATGGGTTTAACCCACTGTGCCACCAGGGGCTCCATGGCATATGCTTACATGCAGGTATTTATACCGTGCTAGAAAGAAACAGGCAAAACTATCTCTGAGTATGCCTTGCCTAAGAAAACCCTGTGCAATACAAGAAGCTGCCATAAGTCAACAGTAACTTGAAGGTACATGCATGCACACACACACACACACACACACCAGGATATTGAATTGAGATTTTTTAAAGTTACCAAGTGCTATTTCTATGTTTTTTTCTCTGATCAATAGGCAGATACATTTTATTTCTCCAATAGCCCACATAAATAGAGTGGCAGGAGTACAGTCAAGTAGCTCAGACTTTAGGTCCAGTCTTAAATTACTAAGAAGTAATATTGATATCTTCAGTCAATGTTCTTCTTCTTATGAGAGTTTTAAAAAATCTGCTTTTCTTTTTCTTTTCCACTTTTTGTGTGTCTGTGAAATCCACTAAGGCCTATATACTTGTGAATGATAAATATACTGCAATTTTGGAAAGGTTGGTCTGTAGGACAATCTTTGTTCTCTATGCTAATAGCACTCTTGTCATGCTTGCTAATCCTTTTGTTTGGTGCCCTGGGATTCTTTCATATGCAAATCAAACCACAGGGGCACTTTAACATGTAAATCGCATAATCAAGTTCGCATGTGTCACACTGATTCCTACTTCTTTGTCTTTTGGGAGATAATAAGTAGTGCTTATTCAACACATCATATTACACCGGGTACTTGTGTTGCATTTAGAGTAAAGTGAGGTGGTGAACAGCAGACCAGTTTTGATACAGAATTTGTAAAATGGACTGCTGATGTCAGTTGGTTGGTTGATGAGTTTTAATAAAAATAAACATGGATTGTACCTAACCATTCAGGGTATCACTTATCTCCTAAGGACCTCATCACATTGGTGTCAAAATTGTGGGCAATAGCGGGGAGATTTGCCATGGATTGTGGTGAATCCGTGTTGGGAAGCTATCACCCCACACCCCACATTGATTGCCCCAAGGGGAATTGTTGCTGCCAGGTTTCCCCCCATTCTTCACAATGAGAGCACAGGAAGCTTCCCATGTTCTCACTGCTTCCTCTTATGATGGTGTCCTGGTAGAAGTAGATCTATATCATCTGATGGGATCTGGTGGGCTCTGTCCCTGAAGTGAGGTGAAACTGTCATAGGACAAGTAATTTTGCTCATGTGATGAAGTCCTTAGATATAGAATAGGCAACTCTACTCAAAAAATATAAAATGGTGATGTTGGCCGGGGGATTCTGAGCCTTGTAGTCCATATAATTTTCTTCTCTAACATCTGCTTGTGCTTCTTCTTGAGATATCAGCACTTAAAGCTTGTTTGCTCCTATCTGATATTGTTCTGCACTATCCACATGCCTATTAATCAAGAAGCTCCTTCAAGCTTTTTTGGTGGGTGTCATGTGGTTTCCGGGCTGTATGGCCATGCTCCAGTAGCATTTTCTTCTGATGTTTTGTCTGAATCTGTGGCTGGCAGCTTCAGAGGATCCTCTGAAGATGCCAGCCACAGATGTAGGTGAAAAGTCAGGAGAAAAGGATGCTGGAACATGGCCACACAGCCCGAAAATAACACAACACCCCAGTGATTCCAACCGTGAAAGCCTTTGACAAAACAAGTTTCTGTTTGTATTGGGATTCGAATTTATAGGAGTCTTGCTGTGATTTCTTTGCTGATGTGAAAGCCTTGGAGCAGGATTAGATCACTGAAACAACCATTGAAATGTTGCAGAAATGATACAAAAAGAGTGGTGTTTTTGTGTTTTCCAAAATTCCTCATCAGGCATGATGATATGAAAATTAAATGTCAGGTGAAAACAGAAAGAGCCCTTGTGTGTTAATCATTGTTTTTCTGTGTCTGCATTTCCATACTAGCAGAAGTAGAACACAGTCGAGTACAATGCATCCTTACAGATATTTTTGAACAATAGTTCTCAGCAATCTTCGTTGTAGATTTATTAGTATAAATCTACAACGAAGAGCATAGAGGTCCTGCAATCCAGTTCCAGTTGGAGGGCAAGATGCATAAGTGGATCAATTGCGCTGCTTCTCATATTGATTTTTTCCATAAAATCCTCAAGTAATTTTGCAAAATATT
Organism: Anolis sagrei; assembly: GCF_037176765.1. Classification (NCBI taxonomy): domain Eukaryota; kingdom Metazoa; phylum Chordata; class Lepidosauria; order Squamata; family Anolidae; genus Anolis; species Anolis sagrei. Next base: position 136,963,080 of record NC_090023.1, read on the forward strand.
TTTCTTGGAAAATTTTGGCAAGTTTTTATTGGGAAAGAACTCTCCATACACACAATGGCCAAATTCAATTTTTAAAAAGGGTTAATTGACCCTATGAATGAGGTGACGGCAAGACACCATGTTATTAACAACCTTATTCAGACCTTGCAAAGTCAGGCTGTTGCTTCCTTGATTGAGTCAATCCACTTTTAATATGGCCTCCCTATTTTTCTGCTTTATAATCTTTTCTAAAGAGTTACAGTGTCTCAGGATATGTCCAAAGTACAAAAGTCTTATTTTAAGCAATTAGCCATCACAATATGGAAAGGATCATGTTCCACTTGCCAGCCATGTACGGTGGCTGTTTAGAATGACAAGAAAAGAAATCACAGCCCTAATTCAGCAAGGCAAACATGATTGAATAAACAGGCTTTCAATGCCAGACCTTTTAGAGCCAAACAAGCATTCAAAGCCTTTTGCACGGATGGGTGGATCTGTCAGTCTTGTTTTTCCCGCCCTCGTTTTAATGGTTTTAATTTCCAGTTCTTTTCACTGAGTGTATGAAGAATGTTGTGCGTTTTGGGATGTTCTTATCAAAACACAAAACTAAGGAATTTGTTTTTCAACCATTCGTAAGTTGATGGGAGCACAACAATCTGTAATGCAGCACCAGTTCCCCAAAGCAAATATCCACTTGGAATCCACTAAGGCTCCTTCTTTTGTTAAGTTGCAAACCTCAGGCTTATCTTCCTCGCCTTTGCCCTGCTACTTTGCAATTCCAGACTATGTTCTTTCCCTTTCTTTTCTCTGCCCCAAAAACTTATCGGCAGAATACTGATCTCAGCTGTGACCTGCTTGGTAATAGCCTTGAACCATCAAGTCTCATTTTAGAAACATCAGCTACCCTTAGCGAGCAATCAAGTACAAAAGGTGGTCATTTGATAGACAGTGAAAGGGTTTCCCCCCTTTTTTGTTTAATGATTTGGCCTAGCCATGAGTCCCACCAGCCACCAAAGAAAAGAGAGGAGAGAGAGAAAAAATCAATTCCAGCAGCTACAATTGGTCTAGCAAAAGATACCTCATTACCTATTCTATAGGTGTACAATTGCAGTGCTGCTCTGATACAAAAGCATTTAGCAGTATAAGGTCAAAGGATACCTGCCTCCTAGCATTCAGGGTGTCAAGGCCAATCACATACCCTTTCTAAAGTCTTCCTAAAGATACACGGTAGTGAATTTCTATCATATGATATCAGAAATCAATTTGAGAGCCAAAGAGAATTTGACCTGACATGCTTGGAAGGCCAGGAAAATGAATGAAATACACACACATACACACCAATTCCTAGCAACGTCTTGTATGGTGGAAAGAGATGGAAAGCAATAGCTGATAAAGCCTGTTGCAGCCTCAATAATACACCCTAAAGAGCAGAAAGGTTTTTTTTCCTTTTCAAGTAAATAATGTTATCAAAATTGATTCAACTAGAATTAAAACAACAAAAATGGGAAAATCTTGGGAAAATAATTGGATATCGGTGTCATCTTTTAATTTCCCTCTCCAAACTTTGGAATGGAGAGAAGAAGGAAGGAACCCTAAAATGCACTAAATTTACATCTGCTGCACTCTCAAACCAATACTGTATTTATTTTGAAATCCTTCTCTTTAAGTCTGTCCTGGGCCCATCCTTAAGCCTTTTCTGATACTAATCTGATATTCAAGATTGTCTCATGCTTGGTTGGAAAAAAATGCTGAAAAGATATATGATATACTCTTTTCCTTTAACCAGGAATCCCTAACTATATCTGACAATATTATGTTGTGTGTTTCTTTGCCATTACTACCTCAAAATATGGGGCATGGTAGCATATGTTCTGTGGATGTTTTGTCCCATGCATAAGCCACCTCAAGTGCTTTCAGGGAGATGGAGGCTGGGTAAAAAAAATTAAAGCTGTTGTTGTTGTTGTTGTTGTTGTTGTTGATGTTGTTGTTGTCGTACCCACACAACCAAGATTCCAGCTGACAATTATGTAGCCATTTTGATATGCATTTTAAATGAGGAACAGACATCTTAGGGTTGTTTCTCCTTCAACTTTACCATCTAACTAATTGAATCTTTGTTGTGCCGGTACGACACATCATCATCATCATCAACAACAACAGCTTTATTTTTATACCCAGCCTCCGTCTCCCCGAAGGCACTTGGGGTGGCTTATGCATGGGACAAAACGTCCACAGAACATCAAAATAAAACAATCCATTAAAAACAAAAAACACAATTAAAATAAAATACAGCAAGCATAACAATCTAATAAAACACAAATAAAACATAAGGGTATAAAACAGCAGCATTAAAAACTCATTCAAACAATACATAACAAAAACCAATAAATGGAATACTAAGATGGGCATGATCAAGGTATAAAGAGGACCGGGCCTGGGATAGTGCAAAACAGTGTAGTATAGGGACAGGAGATTGAAAGAAGTGCAGAGAACGGAGTACTATCTGGTGAGCTAGGGACTGGGCATTTATAAGTAGGGACTAGTCATTCTTAAGTGCTTATTGGAACAGACAGATTTTCAGATCTCTATGAAAGGAAGACAGTGAATGGGCTTCCCTAATCTCCTTGGGGAGGGCATTCCAAAGTTGAGGGGCCCCCACCAAGAAGGCTCCCTCCCTCGTCCCCACCAGCCATGCTTGTGATGATGGTGGGGGTGAATTTTATTTAGGCTTATGACTCAGAAAAGTCATCTGAGATCTTTTCCCCAGAACCTATCTTTATACCTTGTGTGTTATGTTCTGGCAGTGAATTAACTTTTGCTGTTCCCATAAGCATAGTCATATTTCTTGATTATCCAGCTCCACTTTTTTTCGAACTAAGAATGGTGCACTGAGTTGTGCCATAATAAGGAATTGTGAAACATGCAGTAAAGACTATATGCCCAGTGTAATACAGACTTTCCTCTTCTTGCAGCATTTAGTTGAAATCCAGGACAGCTGCAACCCTTCTGCTTGCTCATTTGCTAAGCATGGTTGCACCTAGTTGTCTCTTATTTCTGCTCATCTTGATCAATCATTGCATCAATCACTTAATTAGCAGATCCTGGGTAGATCTTCTCCTTTTCCAAGGCAGACTCTGCTGGATCCCTGATGAATTCCAAAACTGTTGGACTGACACATAGTCCCATATGTAGCTGAAATTAACTGCTGTTCTTTTAGAATAATGACACAGGCCATTTTCTTGTATAGTCGTATCTGCTACTAAAAGGATGGAGAGCCCCCTCACAGTTTTCTGTTCCAGTTTGGTTCATCTAGGAAGTTGTATAGTCATATCTGCTACTAAAAGGATGGAGAGCCCCCTCACAGTTTTCTGTTCCAGTTTGGTTCATCTAGGAAGTTGATTGTCACTAAAGAAGACTGGAACTCTCTGCATAATCTCTTTCCTAAGACCCAACCTAAACATTAGGCCCTATTTGGCGTAATGAGTTCAAATTCACTGCGCTGTTAGACTTCAGGATTATGGGGAAACATGAAGTTAACAATTACTTTTCTGTCTCGTAATAAGCCAGCAATGTGAAAGTGCTGAGAGGGCAGTGAAAATGAAAATGAAAAATTGGATGAGTGTGGAAACAGAGATATGACACCCCTTGAAATAAGAGTACAGGAAATAGATCTTATGAGATAAACTGTGCAATATGAGAAGAAAAAAGATCTCATTAATCTCTCATGTATTTCTTCCTTTGGTGATTGAGTGCTAACACAAAAAGCAACACAGCTGGTTTGTGATCAGCACTTTTTTGTTATGGATAGAAGACTGAAGCAACACATCATCCCGAATGTTGGTGTTGTTGTAGGATAAAGGATGCAGATTCTCCCTTAGCTCAGCTCAGTCTTTGAAGGAGAATTTTTCTTGGTGTGATTGTTCTTCAGGTTGAGCGGGATAGGATTCGTAACCTAATAAATCATTTGGAAATGTTACCTATTTTCAAGGGAAAAGGCAGCTTCTCTTAGCAGAATCTAGGATTGCTCTGGCTCATCCTTGATTGATTCTCACCCACCTAGCCTCACTTTTGCTTTATTGGAGAAAAAGAGCCAAAAGACTGTTTGGAACTTGGCCATTTGATATAGCTGATTTTTTGTTTTCAGTACCAAAGTACCAGTTTGAATGCGTACATATTTTGTTATTTCCAACATGGTGGTTTATTGTTGAGGTCCTCTGTTTTACTCAAGTACTGTAACACAAATATTCTTAAGACTGCATTAGACAAGCTACTTTTCCCATCATACACCACTTGCTTTCCCCTTTCAGGACAGAGCCCATTACACAATGTACATGTACTTCCAGCTAGGCTCCACTGGGAAAGGAGAGAGCAAGTGGCATATGCCTTTGTCATGGCACCATGTGAGGCTTCCTGTGCTGCCTTCAGGACAATGGGGAAAAGTTAAGTGGCAGTACCTTCCCCCTATGTGATGGTATCCTAGGTAAATCACACAATGCAGGGTGTGGAACAATGGACTCTCCACACACTCCATCAGGACCCCATGGATTTGACACAATGCACGATGAAACCATGGACCTTTATGATGGGGTCCTGTATTGAGACACATCTCCCCCCCTTACTCTCTCTCTCATTTTTCAACACTGGGAGAAATGGGGCCCATTCCCAGCAATGCAATGTGTTGATCTGCCAGCTAATTTATAATACATTTGTATAAAATGTTGTTGTGCGGCATCAAATAGTTTTTTTCACCTAATGGCAACCCTAAGATGACCCCATCATGGGCTTTTCTTGGCAAGATTTGTTCAAAGGGGGTGGGAGTGGTTGCCTTTGCCTTTCTCTGAGACTGAGGCCTCATCTACACAGCCATATGAAATCCAGATTATTCACTTTGAACTGGAATATATTAATCTACACTGCTATATAATCCACTTCAAAGCAAATAATCTGGATTTTATATGACAGTGTAGATGGAACTTGAGAGAGTGTGACTTGCCCAAGGCCACCCACTGGGTTTCCATGATTGAACAGGGAGAAAAATAGCTAGAGTGAAATCCACATGCATTTGAACAGAAGCTCATCCATGTAGTTAAAGAAGTCCTTTTCTTCAACTATATAATTGCTTTAAGGGCATTGTTTTATACTGAGATAAATGCTCTGCAAGGTTTTATTATGGGCCAAAAAAGAGGATTCTAAAATGTTTATTTTGGGGGATTTATTCCTGTAAACAATGTGCAGAAAGTGGAACTGGGTAAAGCTGTTTATCACGACAATTTTAAAATGTGTGTTGCTTCTCTTTGGAGAACTCCTGGTGGTAGTATATACTGCCGCACACATAGCAGTTAATAATAGATTATAAAAAGCAGTGCCCTTTATCATTCAAACCTCAACTCTTCTGAGGTTTGCAAATATACGACCGTGTGCTCTGTGACTGCAGAAATTTGACGTCAGATGGCAGTTCTGTTTCTCATCCGAAATATCAGTGTGTCATTTCACCAACACAAAGGGAGGTGTGTGTGCTGGGAGCTCCACCACACCACACAGGCTGTGTGGATTTGCAGTAATTCAGGCAGCACAGTCATGAAATATTTAGGTTTCTGATAACAAATAGGCTAAAAATAAATCCAGGTCAGTTAATCATATAATCAAACCTTGTACCAATTGGCAGGATCCCATTGTCTTCTGATTTTTAGGCTATAAATTGTCCCCACTGAGTACCAATCCTTTTGTTGCCTCAATGGCATCACACTTGCACAAGGTGTACTGTATGTACCAATGGCAATATCAGCTTACTTGGGGAAAATGAACTTTAAGGGAGAGGCGGGTAAATGTTAGGCCAAACAAAAATCACACACATTCAAATGACGAAGGAAAACCGATTTGACTGTGATGAAAGGGGATATAAATCAAAGGAGAATGGGAAAGAAGAGGAAATGGGATGAAAAGGGATAAGCTTTAATGGCTATTGCTAATTTACTAAATAATTCTGTGTACTGGCACAAATGGAGGACCATACTTTTGTCAGGCCACATAATGTTTGTTAGAGCTGAATGTGATGGCAATACAGTTAAAGCACGCTCGTTTGGCAAAAATGCCAAGTGAATCTTTCGCATGGCCACTACCGTTTTCAGAGCGGATTTGGGGCTTATCAAAAGCATTGCATTTGGTACACAATCCACATTCTGTAACTCTTATTTTTTTGAAGGGGTGGCAAGGCTAATATATATTGCGATTGCAGGTTGGCATGGCAACTCTTTCCTAGATTTCCCTCGCTGCTCTAGTAAACAGATGAAGCATAGAACAAGTGTTAGTTTATGGTGTGTCCATCGGTGAAACAAAATGTGCACAAAGACTACAATATTTCCTTCGGCTGTTGCTATGTCCTAGTGGTGCTCTTTTGTGCTGCTATTGACATCTCTTCCTGAGAAACTATTTGTATTTTCTCCTACTTGTTAGTATATTCGTGTAAGGCTATAAATATATGTTTTAAGTGTCTATCTAGTCACCTCAATTTCTTGATATGACATATATGACAAAACTAAAATGCATAAACAAGTAATTGCTTTAAGAACTTAGATAAGTCCAACTCATTAAATGTAATCTGTGCTGCCCTTTATGGTAGCATTTTTCTGTCTGAAATATATATATATAAAAAAAAGCGACAGAGAACAACAGTGATTCATTGACTTCAATCATCTGCACTTTACATACATTTTCTGTTCCACAGCTTTTTTCAAAAGTTTCTTAAAGACATCGCACATAATGCAACCACCTGGAACATTTAGATACCCCATTGATTTTAATGGGAAATTAAGCATGTGCTTAACACTCCCCCATTGAAGCTAGTAGGACTTTAAAAGGTTCAGCTCTTGACAATATCACACCCAAATTGTGCATACTTGGAAATGCTTTATGAAGGAGAAAGAAGTGATTTTAATGTGCAAATGGCTAATCATAGGTTAATTGTAACACGATGACAGAGCCATCATTTTTTGCTGACACCCTTTTAATGGCCTCAAATTCACATGCATAATGGGCTTTTAACAGTCCCTAATTAACCAGCCCTTATGACTCACTGCTTTCCACAGAAAGGTATCAGCTTTCTTTAAAACTGGGATGATTGAAATGTAGGGATAGGGCTCTGAAAATCATGACTACCCCAACTAAGGTGTTATTTATTGTTTTACAAAGTATGGAAGGTTACCATGCCATTAGTCTGCAAAAGAAATTTGTTAACTGTTATAATTCCAGAGATGCTGAACATTACTATTATATTTGTCAGTTTAAAAATGAACTATATGCTTTCTTATTTCTCAAAAGTAACTTGGTTATTGAGACAATTGAATGCTGCAAGCCTCTTGTGTACAAGACACACTCTCTTTCTGTTTATCTTATCATCTCAGTTCGCACAACAAAGCATGAAATATAACTTAACATGTTACCATACTTTAAAAGTACAGTTGCACAATGGGACATTATTCCCAAGATAATCACATGGTAAGTGAACTGCTCAACAAGGCTGCTTTAAATTCTGAAAAGAATTGAGGTTGATTTTTTTCTCTCAGACACAGCTGGCATATATAGAAAAGTGGTGTTGGGGTTTTCAGGTTTTATAACACATCCCTGGAATCTCTGGAGGCTTGTAACATGTTAATTGGGAGGTGATAAGCTTGAAAAAGTGTTTAAATGGCTTTTTGTTGGTTTTACTGAATTAAGTAGATAAGTTGCAGTTTTCAAATGCAAAACGCAAGGTTGCACATTTTTTCTGCTTGGATGTTAAAGATAAACCATTGGTAAAAATGATCATGGTGTTTGGTTAGTATCAGTACTAACTCATACGTGAGGTAGATCATTCAAGGCATTTGGTGATGTAGCAGGAGGCAGTTAACAAAGATGTTGGGAGAAGTACAAACATTGTGAGCCAAATTATATTGCTTGATTTTCTTCCTCACTGTTCGTTCAGATTGAAATTGTTAAGTAAACATTTAATATTCACATACACAGGAGTAATTTTGGAAGATCTAATATATAGTATCAAAAGACAGAACATTAGCTGAAATTTGTGGAATTGTGGAAAAGTGGTAAGTCAGAGTTAGACCTAGTTCAGGCAAACCCTTCGTCTTCCTGAAATTAGTGGCAAACTAGTCAGTGTCCCAGGGAAATGGCATGAGGCTGGGAAGGGGTCTGAGCTTGCCCACAGGCCACAGGGTTGCAGGTTGCCACTGGACTACAGACCATATGGTGTGGAGGCCTTATCTAAAATATTTAGAAAAGCCTAAGATATATCAGTCTGTTTATTTCTATACAAAGATTTCAGGGCAGTATACAGGAAAATTAATCCAACAAGTCTTAAACAATTTGCAATAGCAAAACAAACAAATGGACGAAATGCATATTAAACAATCTGACAGCTTTTGGGGACCGAATCAATCTATTTCTCTCAAAAATACTGGGGCTCAGTACAGTTAAGCACCTTCCTCAAAAAGAGTGACACTTCTCATGTATGTATTGTTGAAGGCTTTCACAGGCAGAATCACTGGAGTGTTGTATGGTTTCTGTGTTGTCTGGCTGGGTTCTAGCAGCATTTACTTGTGATGTTTCCCCTGCACCTGTGGCTGGCATCTTCAGAGGCTCTGATGGTGGTAAAGCAAGTGGAGTGTGGAATGTCCAGGGTAGGAGAAAGAACCAATATTTATTAATCAAGTGTGAAGTGTGCAATTAGCGGGCCTGATTTGCAAGTGTTTGAGTGGGATCTATCCAATTAGCATGTGAGTCACTGAGAAGATTGCTTAATCAATAGTGAGGGCATCTGCCAGGAAGTACCCAGGCCTTTGTTCCCTTGGAGTGTTTATTGCCTGGAGGCATGTTTTATCTGGGTGGTGTTCACTGGCCCTTGATTGCTTGCCACTTGGGGACGTCCTGTGCCGGATGGTGTTCATTAGTTATTGTCTTGATTCTGGTGTTTCTCAATACTGGTAGCCAAAATTTGCTCATATTAATGGTTTCATCCTTTCTGATGAAATTGTCCATGTGCTTGTGGATTTCAATGGCTTCTCTGTGTAATCTGACAAAAGGTTGTCAGAGTGGTCCAGAACTGTTGTGTTTTCAAATAATATCCAGTGTCCAGCTTGGTTTAAAATGCTCTGCTACTGTCAGTTTTTCTGGCTGAAGTAGTTTGCAATGCCTTTCATGTTATTTGATTCGTATCTAGGCACTGCGTTTGGTGGTCCCTATGTAGATTTGTCCACAGCTGCATGGTGTGCAATAGACTCCTGCAGTGGTTAGAAGATCCCTCTTATTCTTTGCTGACTGTAGCATTTGTCGAATTTTCTTAGTGGGTGTGGAGATGGTTTGTAGAATATGTTTCTTCATCAGATTCCTATGTGGTCAGTGATTCCCTTGATATATGGTAAAAACACCTTCAGTCACATACTTTCTGGTTCAATATTCCCACTTTCAATGTGACTCTATTGAGTGAGTGAGGCATTGATAGCACCTATGGAGCAGTCTGGCTTTACTAGGTCTTTTTAGCCAAGGTGGGCAAGGGCCAAGGTGACAGTGCTCCATCTGGGTGGAACAGAACTAATTCAAACAAGTTGTCCAAATCATTAGGCCACAACAAATAAAGACCAAAACAAACAAAACTGATCCCAAGAAACCTGATTAATAGATCACTGGACAGATTCTGTAATTGTTGTGATGTCAAGTTGGGGGATAACAGAGTAAACAAACCCATCCCTTCTGCATGCTGAATTTCAGACTCCAATGAAGCCCTACCTGCCTGTGAAGTTCCAAAGTTTTCCAGTCCAAAAAGAGCTACTTGACACATGTGTTTGAAAAAAAGTATTCCAAATGTGAAATCCATCTCTGATACTTGACTGGATCCACATATGTCTTATAATAGACACATTATATAAATTCTCAGATTTATAGTCTGCAGTAGATAGTGACATCCAACAACTATGTCAGTGCTTGCTATGTACCTTTGGGAACATGAGTTTCAACAGTACTTTAAAATATTTTTGTCCAGGATTTGTAGAAAGTAATAGAAATGTTAAACTCCCTACCTATGGAAGCTAATAGTTTTCCCCATCTCTCTCTCTTTTATTCTCTCCCTCTCATTCTTATATTGTTCTACCCAGCCTATTCTGTTTTTGGTTTTTGACTCTTGTTATTGTTATATTCTTGGATTCTATTTTTGGGACAGTGGTTGGATAAAACTCTGATAAAATAGAATTGAATGAAATAATAAATAAGGATAAAACACTTTGATTACTTTGGCTAGTCTCCTATTGTACCTCAAGAGAGGATCTTTTGACCTGGTTGCTTATTTTAGGAGGATATCAGAGTGATAGCAATCTAGCAAAGGTTACAACAGTGTGGTGTTATATTGTCATAAGGATGTGCTATCCTTTTTTCTGGATTACTTGATTATTAATCACAACAATTTGTTTTGGACTTCATACTCCAGAATCACACATGTTGTCTGGGGGGAGGTGATTATGAAGCTATAGTAAAAAAAAATTGAGCAAGGTTTCCAGGCTTGTGTAATAATGAAAGTTCCAAATTGTGAACAGACTTTAAATACTGTATAGTGTCTGAAGACTTTCTTGCAGCAGGAAGAAAATTGCTAAAATACCTCATTGCTTCCTTTGAGAAGGAATGTAGTTAGAAATTACATCTCTAATCTTTATTTTGCTACTGCTGGAACCATGGATCAGATGGAGTAGGTTGCTGCTTCAAATAACAATCACATATCTCGATAAAATTCTCACAAGTGTATACCTTCAATCTAAAATCACATGCCAAGTGCTTTTCATTTCATTTCTGTGAGCCTGTGCCTGATAAAGACAGTACATATTATAATTAGACGTGCCCCGATTAAAGGACACCACTATGCTAACACATAGAGCTAAACATCTGAAAATAGGACCTGACATTAGTGGAAAAAATGTGGGTCATTCTTTAACAAAAGCAGAGCACAATCTGTCATGTCAGAACTTTTTGGTTCAGCACTGACTTCAGCAAGGAACTTGTCATGTTTTTATCTGCTCTGAAAGTCACCAAACTGCTTCATCATCGTGTAAAGAAAGGCCAGGTAGAAGCTAGTGTGTGTGTGTGTCTATAAAGACCCAAAGCAATTCTGCCATAACTCAGTTTACTTGAAAATAAGGAAACTGACTTGCTTGGCTTCAAGTGAAAGCCAGGAATGGGAAACCTTTGGCTCTCCTGGTGTAGATTCCATCAGTTTCAACCAACATGACTAAAGGCTGGAGATAATAACAACAACAACATAACATCATAAAAAGAGTACCATGGGAGAAATGAATGTGCTGAGTTCAGAGGGCTTTGAGTTCCTAGATAGAGCTAAGGGAAAGTGCAAAAATTCAGTGGAAGGGATGGGAGAGTAATGTCCTTGGGCTTTATAATGTCAGGATTCCAGAGTGGAGGGCTATGCTAAAGTGCTGGAACTTAGGTATTAAAGGGCCAATTCTTTGGAACTGCCTAATCAAAGGCACAACGGAACATCCATGTTTTTAGGTTCTTGCAGGAGGAGGACTGGGTAGGTGACAGTGTGATCTTCCTAGGAAGAGAGTTCCAGAGCCGGGCTGGGGGGGGGGGGCACCACCAAGAAGGCCCTCTCCCTCATCCCCACCAATGTGCCTGAGACAAAGGCTGAAACAAGAGAAGGGCCTCCCTGAATGATCATGTGAATTCTAGCTTCAGCCAGTCTCTGAAATGCCCGAGGTTCCTCTCTCCAACCTGTGCACTGGACCCTTCACTAAATGGAAATGAAAACAATGATACTGAAAAATCCGCCAGCCATTTTTACTTGGACAGTCAGGAAAACTCCTTGTTCTAGTTGTCTATTCAAGTGTGAGGAATGGTGTACCCTTTTCCTTTTATTCAATTGGTGCCCAGTGCCAACAACCATCTCCAGCATATTCAGTGATGAGGAGTGATGGGAGTTACATTCAACAACATGTGGAGGGCCAAACAATTCCCACCTTTGTTTTAGCTGACTTGTTTTTTGCAAAATGCTGTACTTGACATTCTTACAAGATGAAAAATAACAAGTTTGTCTTCTTGACTGCAGGTCCATGGGCGAGGGCTTTTTTAGCACTTAGCAATTATTGTGTAAGGTGCTTACAAGTAATACATCTTGCACTGCAGGACCCTTCAAATTGACCTCATATTTTGCTTTAGGCAGAATTCGGTGGCAGCTCAGCTTGTCAGTACTGATGAGCAATTCCCATGCTACTTTTTTCGTAGGCCTCCTTTGAGCGTGGGCTTCCATTTGTGCAAAACAGTGTCACATCTAATGGTTTTAGTGATATGAAGCAAGCAACTCATTTGACACTTAAACCAAGTTTTGAAATCCAGAGTCTGGAAATAAAAGGCTGCTGCTTGTTCTCAAGGCTGTCATTGAGCTCGTTCGTACACAATGAGCATATTCTGCACTAGAAATACCTTGACAGGTGATAGCAGCTGGCACTACAATTACAATTAACACAGTGCCTTTATTAGATTTGACATTGACATGTGTATTAATAAATCTTGGACTGGGATAAGAAAATCGCTCAGCTGTACTTTAAAGGTTTAATTACATATGTGCATGCTTATGTGTGGTGCCTCTCACACCCACATTCAATTTTCTTTGTCTAATGTATCGTGTCACATTGGTGTTTTTTTCTCTCTCTTTTAAATAAAGCTGATGTTTATTTATAATGTACACCCTCCTCCCTACCAGGCCAGTAAACCAAGCTGGATTTATGTTTCCAAAAGACTGCTTACCGTTGTGACATCCCACCTCAGGAGATTTTACTAATCTTTTAACATCTTTCAAGATTCCAACATGTGCCTTGACATCCTGGCCAAACACTCTCCACATTTTGCATGCTTTGTTGGAAGTATTGCCAAAGTCAACACTCACTTGGAGAGCAGTCTTGTGTTTTGTTCATTCCCTTTCTTCAGCACACCATTTTATTTTCCCATCCATTGCTGCCAATGAAAAAAAGAAAATAAGTACAATATAAAGAGCAGATCCAGAGCTTGTGTAATTTCTCTACCTTTTGTCAGAACTATGTTGAGGAGAAGTATAATTTTGTATCTAGCCATTCCAAGGCAGTCTCTATTATGCTCTAGATACCCCTAAAACAGGTTTCTTGGGGTGCTTCCATCCAACCCTTTATTCCAGGAGCATTTGTGTTTAAAAATGTGGATGTTCCTGGGCCCCTATCCACACCCACCCTAGAAAGCGCACACTTTCTGGGCTGGGTGTTCAGATGTTCTTCCGGGACTGGCTTGGGAGAACATCTGAAGACCCTACTCCTACCTCAAAGCCCTTTTAAAAGTAAGGAAATCTTACCCGGCCTCCATTATAGTGTTGCCAAAGCTTCCCTGGCATGTAGAAATGATGTGCCAGGAGAGTGGGAGGGGGGAGGAAGGTAAAACGCTCCCCCCCCCATTCTTCTAGTATCATTTCTACATGATGGGAGAGCTCCAGCAACACTGTAATGGAGGCCGGGTAAGTTTTCCTTACTTTTAAAAAGACTTTGTGTGCTTTGGTGGAGGGGAGTGGGATTCCCATAGTTTAGTCGGGAAAACTGTGGGAACTGGGAATGCGGGATAAACCCACCAGAAGTAGTGGGTTTATCCTGCACCTACCAAGAAGGCAAGGAATAAATTCACTATCTAATTATTTTGCCACAAACCAGAGTTTTCCTGGTTTGTGGCCAAATAATTAGATAGTGGATTTCCTGGTTTGTGGCTAATTAATTGCGGGTTGGCCAGAACATCATCTGGACAGTGCCCTTTTTAATGAATAAGTTTCCACAATAAAGGGACTGTCTGGATGGGCCCTTGTTTTAAAGATGCCATTTTTTTGTGGGAGTGACAAAGATGGAGCTGGATGGTGACAGAACTTTCTGTTATTTAGAAAGGTTTCCAGTGATATGTGGACCTTCCTTTCTATCCACAGAAAAGATTTCCAATATGTGACCTCCTTGGAAATCCTTCCAAGGTCTGCAGTACTGCATTCTTTGTTTCATTTATTTACAGCAGAGTGAAGAAACTTTTTCAGATATGTTTACCACTATATAATCCCTTACAATTGGCCATGCTGGTAAGATTTCTGGGAGCTGAAGTCCAAAATATCTGGAAGACCAAATATGGTTAAACTCTAATTTATACCCTGCCTTTTAGGCTGATTCCAAAACAATATTATAGCCAAGACTCCTGGTTTACCAGGGTAGTGCGATCAATCAAAAAAATGTTTCAAAGCTCATTACAAAATTAGGGGGTGTTGACATTTTATTTCTAAAGTGTTTCTAAAGCATTGTTAGTGAAAATTTTGTTACTATAACAAGAGTTGTGAAATTTCATTACTTTATCATTATAGTAATTAAGTAAGTGGAGAAACTTCAGATGCTCCTTTCTTACTCGTTTTGACAGTTATTGAGATGAAACTCACTACAATTGTGGAACATATTTACCACTGTTAGTCCATCAACTTTCAGAACATTTCATTTATTCATGGATTTTTGGGGAATTTTCAAAGTTTTTGTGAACATTAAAAAAAACCTACAAGAGCTATCTCTTTGAATTTTCTATACAATAAAACAAGATAACAAGAGATCATTTCACCCAATGTTCAGAAATATTCATACATCTACTGACTTTAGGGATTTTTAAAATGTTTTGACAAAAACTTTTTAAAAAAATGCTACAACAGCTGTCTCATTGAATGTCTCTCAATGAGGTCCCGGGAAGTCACACATTGAAGATCTTCTTTTCTGTGAATAGAATAACAGAAAGTTCTGTCACTATCTAGATCCATCTTTGCGACTGCCACAAAGTTGGCATCTTTAAAACAAGACAGTGTCTTAGGGGTATCTAGAGGATAATAGAGACTACCTTGGGTTGGGTAGATACAAAATTCTCCTTCTCCTCAACATAGCTCTCACAAAGGGTAGGGAAATTACAATAGAACTTGCATTTAGGGATTTCTTCCTGGCCCAGCACAGAGATATACTTACTAGAAGTATCAGTCAGTCCTCCTCTGCAAATTCAACAAGTTATTAGAACTCTGCCTGGCTGAGGCTACGGAGGGACAAATCTCCCCCCTAGCCTGACTGGGTTTTTCTGGTGCTGAGCAGGATTCTGGTAAATGTAGTCTTTTGGATTCTCTGCCATAGGGCTCCTCACCTTCCTAAACTACATTTCCCAGAATTCTGTGCTTTTTCTGTTTCTTTTGTAGCGAACTCTGCTTTCTCCCTGTTGTTTCCCTCTATTAATGGGGAGATGCCATTAATTTAAAGAGGAATGGCAGTGTTTTTGGCTTTGCTTCACTTGCTTGCGCTGAAAATGAAACTATCATTGGGAGGCTTCTGCAGTTTACAAAATTCAAACAAAAATGTATTGGGTAGGTTTCAATTCTTAAGTTTTTGGCATGGGCCACACCCATGTATCAGATATTGCATTACAAGTGTGAATTTAATGAATTTGATCCAACTTACGAGGACTAACGATAATTTTGCACAGCCCTACTGGTTACCTCTGGTTGCAGAAAAGCTTCTTGTCCCATGCTACACAACCTTGGAAGTTTATAGTGATGTCTAATGCTCACTTGGAGGTTTTGTTTTGTTTTGTTTGCACTCTTTGCTTTCCTCTCTGTAAGTGGTAAAAAGTTCCAGAAATAGTACTAGCTCCAATCTGCTTATTTTGAGGAATGAGTTCTGGAGCTTGAATACTTTTTGTAGTAAATGATTTATTTGTAAAACTCCAAATCTAACAGATGGTATGTGTGAGCAGAAAACATTTACACTGTTTTAGGCCTACACTGATGCTAACTCAGCCTGCTATCCTAGAAACTATTTTTGGAGCTCATACAGATCTCTTATCTTCTCCCATCCTACGTACAACTCCAGTGGATGTCGTTTTTCTTTCATTTGTCATTTATGTTCTTTTCTAGTCAAATAAAAACATCCAGTCTGGTTTGTTTAGTCCTCTCGACTCAGTTATGTCTTGTAATGCATATTAATTTGAATGGAATAATATAACATGTTGAAAGCCATTTGTTTCTGTTATCCACCACAGAGTGTAGAGCAGTACAACTTCTCAGAGAGATCACTTTTCCTCAAATCTAAATGTCACAGAAGTGTGATGAAAAGTTCATCTTTGGGTGTGCTTTGTCACTCAATTTACCCAGCTGTTCCTCAAAAAAGGCAAACAAAATAAGAAAAAGTAAGGATGCAAATTTGTGTTTTGTGAGAGAGGTCACAAAATTGTGATTATGACACACATAACTAGTGTGATGCTCTCTCATTGCATATTACCTATGACTTTATCACATGAAGCAAGCAAACTGACATTGCAGCTGAATTGTCACTTTTGGTGATGATCCTTTTTGCACAATGATGTATGCATCCTGCTGTCAGTCTGATCCCTCCCCACCAATATCTCCCAATCCTTCAACATTCCTGGCACCTATCATGGGTCCCTTCCAGCTTTGTGCCAGCAGGACACCAGTAAAGTGACATCAGGTGACAGGATTTTCCTTCTTTCTTCCTCTCTCCCCTTCCTGCTGTTCCCAAGCTGGGTGTCTTCTTTTTCTATATTTTACATTTATCTTTGCTATTTTTGAAATGTTGTGAAAAAAAACAATAATTAGAAAAATAAGGAACAGTGGGATTGCAGGAAGTTGGGGTTAAGAGAGTATGCAAAAGTTCAATTGCAGGACCATGAATTGGTAAGTTGATGCAATTGTGCTAATGAAGACAGCATCTGGGGAGGCTCTGCTCTCAGTTTTGCCTTTCTCGCAAGTGTGACTGACGGGGACGAGAAACAGGGCCTTCTCAATGGTGGCCCCTTGGCTGTGAAACTTCCTCCCCAGTAACATTAGATCAGCCCCCTCCCTCCTAGCCTTCAGAAGAAAAGTAAAAACTTGGCTTGGGATCAGGAGAATACTACAGTGCAATAACAGATTTGGCATATGTGCAATGACTGGAATAGCTGACCTGTGCAATAAAGTTATTAGAAAGTACCATCAAAAGGAATGTTGCTTCTTACAGGCATATGTCTTGCACCAGTACTGGCAATGGAAATGGCTTGGTGTGGTCTCCTGGAAACTGTTTCTTTGTTATACAGGGTTAGTCAAAATGAATAGGCCAATAAGAAAATTAATTGTACCCGAATGTATGTTTACTGTAACCAAACCACAGCTACGTAGCGACAGATAAACTATCAAAGTTTTTTTTGAGCAACACACATGTACGTTAATGCCGCTAGGCGTCGCTAGGAGTCGCTGTTTTCAAAATGGCGGAATCAGGCAAAGAGAAGGCGTTTTGTGTGATGGCATTTGCTAAAACAATGTCAGTAATTACGGTCCAGCGAGAATTTCGAGCCAAGTATGGCAAGGAACCACCTCATCGACATTCCATTGCGAGGTGGGTAAAGCAATTTGAGGAGACGGGCTGCTTATGCAAGGGTAAAACCACAGGACGACCGCGTGTCTCCGAAGACACAGTGGAATCCATTCGTGCATCCTTTCAACGAAGTCCCCAGAAGTCGACAAATCGTGTTTCCATGGAATTGAACGTTCCGCAAAAAACTGTGTGGCGCGTGTTACGCAAACGTTTGCAGTTCAAGCCGTATACATTGCAAATGGTGCAGGCTTTGAAAAAAGGTGACTATTCGAAACGACACGATTTTTGCGAATCAATGCAGCGAAGACTAGAGGAGGAAGGCTTTGCCAACAGGCTGGTCTTCAGTGACGAGGCAACGTTTCACCTGTGCAGGAAGGTCAATAGGCATAATCTCCGCTTTTGGGGATCTGAAAATCCTCATGCCGTATTGGAACATGTAAGGGATTCACCGAAGGTAAACGTTTTCTGTGCAATAACCAACCGTCACGTGTTTGGCCCATTCTTTTTCGCGGAGAAAACCGTAACAGGCATAGTGTACGCTGACATGTTGTCTGAATGGTTGATGCCACAGTTAGAAGAGAAAGTGCCCGATTTCGTATTCCAACAGGACGGTGCCCCTCCGCATTGGCACAACAGTGTACGCGAGTACCTCAACGAACACCTTCCCAGACGTTGGATTGGCCGTGCTGGAGTGACTGATCTTCCATTCCTCCTGTGGCCCCCCAGGTCCCCCGACCTCACACCATGCGACTTTTCTCTCTGGGGGTATGTGAAAGACACTGTGTTCCGACCTCCATTACCGCTGACCTTGGACGACTTAAAACTGCATTCGATACCATTACGTCGGATGTGCTGTAACGGATGTGGAATGAACTGGACTATCGCTTGGACGTCTGCCGTGTCACACGGGGCGCCCATATCGAACATCTCTGAAGGTGAGACAAAACTTTGATAATTTATCTGTCGATACGTAGCTGTAGTTTGGTTACAATAAACATACATTCGTCTAAAATTAATTTTCTTATTGGCCTATTCATTTTGACTAACCCTGTATAATGACTTTTGAGAAGAGGAGGATGAAGAAATGTAATCCTGCACTTAACATATGAAGTAAAGAAATAACATAATATGAACTTCTTTATTTACATTACCACATTTAAAAAGAAAATTAAGTTTCCAGAATCTACCTGTATATTCCAATTTTCACACATTGGCTCATAAAACATCTAGCATTTTCTCCTTTGACTAGTCATATTACGTCACATTAATTAATATATAGCATTCATTTACTGTATTTTTTATATTTATAGGCTAATGTCAGGATTACATTTTTCAAGGCAGCTTAAAGGATCTTAAAAGCATTTATAAATACACAGGAACATAGAAAACCCTTCCTTTTAGATCCAGTTATTACTACACTGTTGTTGTTTGGGTTTGAGTTGAAAATGTAATTTATTTGTGCAAGCTTTGAGGGTGTATGGAAATGTATTAATGTATTTTTATTGATGCCTTCTTTTTATTTCATTAGCTAGATTTGATTTTAGTATTATTATTTAAATAGTGTTTGTATGTACTTACAATATGCAAAGGCTTTTAGCTGTCTTGGACTGCTTTTGAGGAATTATGATATTTAAATAAAAATCAAAAATATTGAAATGACATTTAAAATTCATATGTAATGAACAAATGTTGTTAGACACTATCAGAAAGAAAAGTCATATTTTGTGCTCCCCGTGTCTTTTTGCTGGAAACACATTAGAACCAATATAACCTTCAACTATTAAGTCTTTATGACTTAAAATTTACTCCTATACATCAATCAATTTAAGAATGACAACCCATTTTGATGTCATTAGGATGGAGTGAAAAGTTATGATTCCACATAGGGTAACTTGTGCTTACTGTTACTTAATATACTCCAGCAAATAAATAAATCAAAACTTCTTGTTCTTGCAATGCATCATGGGAAACTGATAAGCAAATAATCCCTGCACTGTCCAGTAGGAAACATACATATAGAGCAATAGAATTAAACTATAGATTCTCAGTTAACCGGAACTCTGAAGCAATGGGCAAAATAAATAAATAAATAAATAAATAAATAATACCTGAAATAAAAATTAATATAAAATCACTTTATTGGAAATGCAAGTGCATGTTAAACCAATGCTTTCTGTACTACCTGTTATTGAAATTCATTAAGTTGGAAAGTTTATTGGCTGCCATTTAAATTATACTGCATACTACATTCACAGAGCTATTTTTAATATAGTAAAACTACTACATTAAGTTAAATTTGCTTTTAATTACTGTATTTCAATATTAATATCAAGTCAAAACAGGGTTTATGGTATGGTATAGTATAGGGCAGTGGTTCCCCAGATGTTTTGGCCTTCAACTCCCAGAAATCCTAACAGCTGGTAAACTGCCTGGGATTTCTGGGAGTTGTAAGCCAAAACACCTGGGGACCAACAGGTTGAGAACCATTGGTATAGGGTATAGTATTAGGCCTATTTTGAATAGTAATTCTCAAGCAGTCAAAAACTACATTTATTCGGCATTTATTAATCCCTGTAGATTCTTGTTAACTGAAAGTCTACTATATAATACACATTCGCAACTAGACATTTTCAGCACACTAGCTTTATTTCGACCCCATCAGACAGGCAAAATTGCCCATTGTATGATGCTTCCTCTTCACTTGTGGCCTGGAGTCTGACAGCTCCCATCCCACAATGTAGATCTACTTCCGACAGAGCTCAGTGGTGCAAGTGAAGAGACACTGTCATAAGCCATTGCAGCAGCAACACAGGAGGCTTCCTGTATTGCATAGGCAACAACGGGAAGCCGTGTGGCAGATGTTCCCTCACTCCATGGGTTGGGATGAGGGGGAAACTGGTGATGTGGGGTTGAGGACGACATGCTCCACATACCCTGCTGGACCTCACCAGATTTGCCATGATATATGGTGAATCCCGGTGAATCCCAGTAATGAGGTCCTTAGTGTCTTGCAGTAGAAAGCAGTCAAGAGTCTTAAGTCACCTTAAAGACGAAGACGTTTTGTTGAAACTTTCTATGGACTGCTTTCATGGGCTGTAAGTGTAATTGTGAAGTGAGAGGGTTGTACCACAACTGCAAAAATGTCACTGAGATCTCTTAAAATTGGAGGGGCTATAAACTCTTATCCTCATTAACACCATGAAGATGACTGTTTCACACTCTTAACCATGTCAGGGAATAAGAACTCTTTGTTGAATCAGAACACAACTCTTAGAGGCAGAAAATAAGATTTTAATCACCTTATTCTTGCATGTTGAGATATGGATGAGTGAGCGAGCATATAAATATATTCATATGTGATGGATGTGTGTGCACCTGTGTATAGCCCCTATGCCTAAAAAGTGACTTACTCTTATGCTAAAAGATGTCACAGCAAAAGTTGACACTGGACTTTATGGCATGCATCCACTATTCAACTACAGTTATGTTAATTGCTGATAGTGGATATATACTAAGTTGAGTAAATTCAATGTCATTTTTTGACCTTTATTTGCAATATAGGTCCAGACTTCTGTTTTTTTTTTAAAAAATAGAGCAATTTTAGCACAATTTAAAGAAAGGCAAATATACATGTAAAATATAAATTAAAAGAAAAAGGGCCATCTTGGAAATAGGAGGAGGAGAAGAATTCCACCCCCTGATATCCCTTTACTGCCATCATGCTAGAACAGCAGCAGAAAAGACCTATTACACAAAAGGAGGCGATGGAAATGTTGTGTGGTTGGCAGCTTGTGATGGGTTTTAACAGCAAAGTATAAGAGAATCACCAAAGGGAGGCAGATCAACAGTGGGCTACATATGGTATCATACGACAGGGACAGTTAACTAGAGTTGTGGAATTCAGTTGAACCACGATCAGTTTTCGTTATCTGAATTTCAGCGGACCCACGGATCCATTTTTGTGAGCCTCCAGAAAAAAGCCAGCATCTGAAAATGTGGCAAGGTCTGGCCCATTGGTGGCAATGGGGGGGGGGGGGTGGGCTCCCTGGGCTCGCCTTCCTGCCATTTTTAGGGCTACTAGGATGGAAATGGTCTCACATGGAGGACACATCTACCACTGTTTGTCCCCGCTCCCCAAAGTTTCATAACATTTGGGGCATCTCCTGATTTTTAGGAAATCCTTAAACTTTCAAGAAATAAAATCTCCTTTAAAAATTCCCAAAAGGTATCCCCGCTGGCCCCGCTCTGTAACTTCTCCAGGAGCAGCAGCTGCACACCATTCCTTACTGCCAAATACCAAACTGTCAAAGATGCAGAGTTCTACATCACACAACCCACTATTACATTTTCTTCACTAATAAAAAAAACCCCAGCAACTTCTTCCAAAGCTTTTGCATTTCTTGTTCTCACATACTGGAAGAGGACAGCCACTATCCACAAGCAAGCAAGCAAGCAAGCAAGCAAGCAAGCAAGCAAGCAAGCAAGCAAGCAAGCAAGCAAGCAAGCAAGCAGCATGTCCCCTTATTAGAGAAAACACTCCAGTATGATCCACTGGGGACATAAAAATATTTTAAAAATGTATTGTGGGAAACCTAGCCATGTTTGGAAAAAGCCCCAATGTTTTCAAAGCAGTATTATTATTTTAAATCTTACAGCGGTGAAGAGCAGAGATAGAAATATTTGGAGAAAACCTCTCCTAGGCAGTAATTCATTATTCTTTGCCAGTGTTCTGTTCACAGCATTCTGGACCCACTGTAGTTTCCAAACAATTACTATCAAGAACAATATCCTAGAAGTCTTTGTCATGATAGCTTCCAGAATATTGTGGTTCAATGGTGGGCCATGTCTAAAATGGACATGTATAATATATGGTATGCATGGATGCCATACAGTCCCGAAACTGTCTTCAGTTATGTTACCTCTGGCAAGGTGGAATTTGTCTGACAAGGTTGTGTAACTCCAGAAGAGACCAAACTCTGTCTAACCAGTGATAATGGACAAGCCTTGTAAGTTCTTCCATATTCTTACTATTTCTATCCTTGCTATGTACAGCAAGGCATATATAAGATCTTTCTCTCTGTAAAAAGATGCCAAGCTAGAAAATCATGTTATCCAAGCAAGAAGCTAGCAAACTAAGTAAACATTTTGAACTCTATAGATGTAGAAATTGAAAGACTTATTCAATCTAGCACAATAATTTGAATACTCCTAATATGCCTTCATTTCACAGGATTTGACATCCTTATTTAAAATGATTGATAGTTATACATGGTATGTCTTAACTGCCATTACATTCCTATCAATATATTCTTCTGGGAATTCTTCTCCCTTGAGATCATCAACTTTAGTTCTTGAATTTGGTTATTTAAAAAGGGCACTGATTAAGCCAGATATTGAAGTTCCTTATTAAAGTCCTGAACCAACAGCTGATGTCTTACACAATGTTTGCAATATATGTCTATTGATGCACATCCCTGTATGGCCTTTGGATAATTAATGTTTCAGATTCCTTTAGGCCTTCATTGGAGACTAGATGGTTTTCTTCCTCCCTCCCTCTTCTTTCTGCATATGCTTCATAGATATTTTTCCCCTTCATAGCAACCCTACTGAGGAAAATGGATATAAACACTTTGAATGTCAAATTCATTTCATTACAAAAATACTTGAAAAGGCTCATTAGTGAGAAACAAAACAGAAACACCCACATCCATTTTGCTTATCTGTGTCATCAGTGACAGTTAGGAAAGACAAATATGCTTCCCTTCTATTACTGCCATCACTGAAGCAGTAAAGCTTAAAGGGAAGAGGGAAAAATGCAAATAAAACTCGTGAATGTATTGATATCTTTAACTACAGTTCCAGATGAATGTACATTCTACGTTGAGTAATGCCAGGAAATACTTTTAACAGCACTTACCTCTCTCCCATTTCATTTAGTGACTCTTTTGAGTACTAAAATAAAATAACATTAGTTGCTTTATTAATACAGGAAACAATGCCATATGCTTCTATACATCTTCAAGGCAGGCAGATAGGGTTTGTATCTATATTTGTCTTGAACCTGGTATTAAATGTATCTGGGTTAGTACTGTGTGAGTGTTGATACTTGATTGGCTTGCTTACAGTCTGTATGCATTCAAATCATGTAATTCTGAATTATCTATGTGGAAGTGAGGAACTTCTGTTGCACCATTGGTAGGGAATAGCTCATCACCTGTCTTCTCTGCATACAGGGAGTGGGAAATTATCCTAATAATCCTAATAATCCTAATAATCTCCTGACTGGGACGTTCTTGGGAAAATTCCCAACATCACTTGGAATGTCAGAAAGATATGTTTTATGGTAACAATACATCACTATTATGAAAGAGATAATTTCTATTTGACTCTTGTATGAATCCTTTTTAGTAATCAATGTATGCCCAGCTCTGCAAAATATCCATACAGTCAACTTGCCCAAGGGGTAAGGGCCTCAGCACATGGATGAGGTTATGCGGGGAGATTCACCACCCTCTGTGGTAAATTGGCGGGCCAGCTGGGCAATTTTCGTGCCCCATGCTCTGCATTGCCCATGGCGATGCTTCCCCATCCCATGTGGGGAAGTGTTGTGATGAGGTTTCCCCCTGACTGGCCCTGTGGTTCGCAAGGAAAATATGGGAAGCCTCTTGTGTTCTGAGGAAAGCATCCTCCTGTGCTGTCG
Source organism: Anolis sagrei (assembly GCF_037176765.1). Classification (NCBI taxonomy): domain Eukaryota; kingdom Metazoa; phylum Chordata; class Lepidosauria; order Squamata; family Anolidae; genus Anolis; species Anolis sagrei. Next base: position 136,987,182 of record NC_090023.1, read on the forward strand.
GGACACTTCCTCCAAGGAGCCCCACCAGAAGTTCCCATACACTGTGTGATGGCATCGAGCAAGCTCAAAGGGAGAAGCATCCTAGCAGCATGTGAGATGAGGTGGTAGATCATTGAAGCATAGTCTACAAGATAAAGGGAGTACTTTTCTGATCTATGGGACTTTCTGAAAAATGATGTATTCTTTGTTTCCATTAAATTTGCATGGCCAAATCATTACTTCAGTGTGAACTTCTTTGTATTAAAAAAGCAAATTTTTGCATTGCATCACTTTGAAGTTATTTAATTAAATGCTTCTGACACTACTGTCTCTTATTTGTAAAACCCAATGACTTTTTTTGGTATGGAAAGGGGAACTGAACTTACGTTAAGTATTTAGAAGAATCTTTCAAGGGAATGCTAAATTGCTGCCACTTACAAAGATCTTGCCATCTTCTTCATAGTCACTGTACAACAGAACTGCATATAAAAGAATGTGCATGTATCAGTCCAGTGGAGAATTCAGAGCAAAGATCTATCCATGGTCATATGTGCAACATTTTCTTAGTACTTATTACATTGGCTGGTTTTAATTAGGGGTGCTAAGCTATTGTTGAATTTCAAACCAAAATAAGCAGATCAGTTACTTTCTAAGGGTGCTTCCAGACAGCAATTTATTGCGGGTGAGAATGGGTTAAAGTAACCATTTTCGCTCATGTTGCTGTCCCCACGGGTGCTCCAAAGAACCAGGTTTTCCTGGGGGTTGTCCCCATGCCATTGTGGTAACTACGGCACTGGCATGAGGCCACTCCCCCCCCAAAAGCCTTTAAAATAAAATAAAATTAAAAACCAGGTTGCTATGCTTCCTCTCCGGCAGGCCTCCTGGCATGTAGAAATGACATGCCAGGTGGGTGGGGGGGGGGGGGAGGATAATTTTTCCTCCCCCCCCCCGGTGTGTCATTTTATACACCAAAAGGTTATTTTCAGGGCTTGGGGGAGGGTCTGGGAAGGCCGTGGACACCCTTCTTTCTTTTCTAGGCTTTTGGAAGCCCGAAGAAGTGAGATGGGTGTGGGGATGAACCCCTCAGTAGTCACAGGACTACCCGGGGATCATTCTTCACAGAGTGGGTGCCCCATTAGACCTTTCAGAAAGGCCCAGGCCTAATGGAGCATCTAATTAATTTGGGACAAAACAGGGCTTTCCTGCTTTGTCAGAAATTAATCATCTTTTACCTGAGCCATTGCTCTGATGCTACAGGTAAAAGTCCAAAAGGGCCTGCATTTTTGGCCATCTAGAAGGGCCCTAAGAGCCCTTTCACACTACATAGCTATGGCACTGGCACCGTCAAACTGTGCCCCTCCAGCTGTTTGGGCTGCCAACTCCCAGAAGCCCCAATGAGCTTGTTCAATTGTCAAACACCTGGAAGGGCCACAGTTTGAGGATGCCTGCTATAGTGTTTTAATGACCATGGCAATATCCTATGGCTCACAATTTAGGGACTGACATTCAGACTTCTCAGACAGAGAGCTCCATGAGTGCCTCTCAAGGAGTTCATGACCATTTATTGTCTATGCTAGAAAAGACCAGTGAAGTCCTCTTTCAACAATGAGCTGAACTAGTGTATCTATAAGTTGTATGAGAAAATGGCTGAACAACATTATGTACAGAAGTTCCTTCATCATGGTATCAGCTAAAAGTTTTCAGTTGTATTCCTGAAAATATAAAAATTAACGAGAGTCCTGTGTCCTGAGCAAACTGGGATGGACTGTGATTCCTGGCCTGATCAAATGTCCAGAAAACAACAAAATTGGCTATATCTTTTGTGTATTGGGAAGGTTCTGCTTGTTGTGTTCATTTTTTGCTTTCAATAGTTTGTTGTCCTTCATATTCAGCTTAAATCTTCTTTACAAACAGATAAGCCTGTTTGGTCTTGTTTTGTTCCCACTTACTAATGACAATAATTGGTCTTTATCCTCCTGCTTTAAGGCAATGTCCTGTAAATTTGTAGATAGGTCATATCACCCTTTAGTCCTCTTGTCTCTAGACAGAACATATTACCCTTTCCTCAAAGATTGTATTTTCCCAAACCTTTTATCATTTCCCCCTTACTGTCCTCTGAACCTACTTCAATTTGTGTGTCCTTTCAAACATATTTTGCCCCAACCGAATGTAGCCATCCAGTTGAAGCATAATCTGTGTCAAAAAGAGCAAAAATAATTTCCTTGCTTGTTTTGTATGCTGCACTCATGCTGCTGTATTATTTTCTGCATTTATACACAGTATAGCCTTGCTGAATTGTACACCATTGTGCTGTTTGTTATAATCCTATTCTTTATGGTATTAGTCATTTGGCATTATGATATCATTCCCCACCTCGAAGACTAAACTGCTGTGTTCAGTATCTTGTCTACTCAGCAACTCTGCAACAGCATTTCTCTGATCAGATAAAGTTCTGAAACCATGTTCAAAATACTTCCATATATTTCTGAGAGATGCTACATGGCTGGGATAAATGAAATTAAACATACCTGCATAAGGCTGTTTATCCATCCCTACTAGAATTTCCTGTTCAGGATCAAACTGACTTTGACATATCCATGCCAAAATTTGGAATCTTGGGACAGCCCCTAGCAATGTCATGTATGTGTTGTGCATTAAGTACCAACCACACTTGTTCCAACTCAGTAAATGCATCTGCAGAGCCTGTTGCAGTCATGCACATAGTCCTTTCCTCTTAGGTGATTCCCCTCACCCAGCCTCTGAGAAAACTCAAGAATTCATATCCTTGTCTCCCTCCTGAAGATGGTCCATGAAAACTGGAGATATCAGCACTGGTCCTTCCAATAGACAGAGCTAATTCCCAAAATCCAATGGCAAATGGAGTGTGAGAGCCAGCAAATTTGTTGCTGCTAGGTTTGCTGCACCATATTATTTCTCATTTCTCTGTATGGTTGGGAAAGATGAAAAGTGAATAAAGCTGATAGGAAGAAAATGAATGAATTTGAAATGTTGGAGGAGAGTTCTATGGATACTGTGGACTTCTGGAAAAAGAAATAAATGGGTCCTGGAGCAAATCAAGTCTGATCTCCCCCTAGAAACCAAGATGGATAAATTGAAGCCATTGTACTTTCATGACATAACATATTAGAAAAACAAAAAAAAAACATGCTTAGTAATGTAGAAGGCAGTAGGAAAAGAGAATGGACACATTAAAGGAAGCCACAGCTCAATCAAGAAAGCCTTCATGAAAGGGGTGTGGCCACAGCCTGTCTGATGAGCAGTGTGCAAGGTCATAAAATAAGGTTTAAAAAGCAGAGCCCAGCATTATTTTCTCTTAAAAACCCCTGTCTGGTGAAGTCCCAGGTCTGTAAGATCTGTTGACTTGGAAATTTCTCATTCACAGAGTCACTGTAACACAAAGTAAGCTTGATGGCAGTTAACAACAACAACAAAATGCTGTCACATTCTGGCCTCTCAGCAGAGAGCAGAGGGCCATGTAATAGGGCATGAACTTCCTTGTTTGTGCTGGTAATAGTACAGAATACCTGCTTCCTCCTCCTTTTTTGCTGCATAATTTTTTATCTACAAGCATTTCTAATAGTACTTCATTTTCCTCAATTGCTATCAGAAAAATTTCTATCATTTTTGTAAACCGATAGCAAAATGATGAATAAAAAAGGACAAATCTACAAACTATTATTTATTTATTTATTTATTTATTTGCTTTATTTCTATACCGCATTTTTCAGCCCATAACAGGCGACTCAATGCGGTTTACAAAACCAAACAAACATAACATAACATAACGCCTCAGTTGAAATCAGATCCGTTCTCATAATCCTTGTGCCATTCCTATGTTCCATTTACCGTCTTCCTTTGATTGGTTGCACTGCTTAACCAAATGCTTGTTCATAAAGCCAGGTCTTAACCATTCTCCGAAACGTCAGCAGCGAAGGTGCCTGTCTGATGTCTGCCGGTAGGGCATTCCATAGCCGAGGGGCCACCACTGAGAAGGCCCTGTCTCTCGTCCCCGCCAAGCGCACCTGTGATGCAGGTGGGATCGAGAGCAGGGCCTCCCCAGACGATCTTAATGTGCTAGTCGGTTCATCGGTGGAGATGCGTTCAGAGAGGTAAGCGGGGCCAGAACTGTTTAGGGCTTTATAGGCTAAAGCCAGCACCTTGAATTGTGCCCGGTAGCGGATTGGCAGCCAGTGGAGCTGGCTCAGCAGAGGAGTGGTATGCTCCCTGAGTGCCGCTCCCGTTAGCAACCTGGCTGCCGAGCGCTGGACCATCTGAAGCTTCAAGTAGCTATAGCAAGTAGTGGCTATAGCTCCTTCACAGCAGGTTAGATTGGCTGTGCCATATATAGGCATAAATAGAAATATAATAAACATTGGAATCATGGAATGAATGTGATTCAGTTGCTAATAAAGTTGTCTGAAATGTCTCATACTCACTAGGTTTGCTAAATAGTATTGGTGTCCATAGATGTAAATCCTCATGATTGTTCAAACTGTGATCTCTCTCTCTCTCCTCTAATCCAAGGCTAAGCCACTTAAGAGCAGGACATCCACACCCTGTGAATGTGGATGTGAGATCAACTTTCTAAGATAGGTGCATTCCCATGGGAATGTTATTTAATTTCACCTATATTTAATGACAAAATAAAATAGCTAAGTGCTCTGTCCCTTAAAAGGCTATCTCCTTTTTCCTCTACTTCTTGTCCTCCTCCTTAAAAAGTCCATTTTAAACAACATCTACAGACTTTTCCTGCTAGTCTGAATGCCCCATAAGGGCAATTCATTTTTGGGAAAAACAATCTGGCTAGCTGCAATAGCAAAACCATTTTAGTACTATGACCTTCAAATTGTGCAGATACCTGCCTCACTTTTTAAAACATAAAGTTTAGTTTTAACAACTTCTGTTGTGTTTTGCGAGGCTTTATGACTTTGGGATTATAGAGTGATCATTATAATGGCACCAAGTGTGCAAATCTGTAAGTGAGATGACTGGGAGGAAGGTGTCTGTTTCTGCTACTCAGATGGAAACAATATGAATTAATAGTCCTCCTGCTGACAGTCGGCATAAAATGATTTACAATTTTCAGCATGGAGCCAAATTTTTATCATTTAGGTGTACTACATTCTTATAGATTATAATTTAGCATAATGATGTGATTATCTGTCTAAAGTACAAAAGGGCTTGTTGTCTGCTGAGGATGTAAAGCACCTATTTTTCGGTGCCTCGAAGCAATCCTTTGAGTTTATTTTCCACAATTCTAGCATGCTGGTTCAACAGAGGCAAACCCAGTGCTCATGACTAATCTTATTTTCTTCTATTCAAAGAAGACTTCAGCTTTCATTGGTTCCTAATCACATTGCCCTTTAACACAATCTGTGTTATAAGTGGGAAGGTAGTTGCTAAAAAGTGTATGTTGTGTGAAATGTAAAACAGCTGCCACCCCTGTCACACATTTATTCAGATTTTGTTTTAAAGTTTTGTTCAGATTGCTACCTGGAGTGTGTCTAGTCAGGCATTGACAATATTATGAATGTTATTTGCTCGCAATTCATTCAGTGAAATTGCGTATTATCTTGGTATTTTAAGATAAATTGGAATGATTTACCTACATTTTATGGGAAAATGAAGCATATATGTTTGGATCAGAGGCATGCCAAGAGAATTTTCTGCATGGGACAAAAGACATAACAATGTCCCCAATTCTATCTGTGGATAGAAACTGATTGGACTGACCATTGTGCCTTATCTCAGAATGAAGACAGGACAGCTCTTTTATATACAAGATAACTGGCTAGTTTAGGAGGCCCAAAGAAGGATATGTTGATGAAACTGTTTTCCAGGATCTCATCAGAAAGCCCAGCAAAGTATTCTGCTTCATTGGGCTTCTACGAGCAACGAGGGAGCAGTGAAGCAAATCTGTCACCCCTCATGCAGCTTCCTCTCCACGACGCTTTTCCCATCACATGGGGAAATCATCACTCTTGCAGGGAGGCCTCCTGGGTTGGAGTGAAAATGTCTGGTTATGCTTTCACTCCAGTTGTAGGTGGGGCCTCCGCTGGATATCACACAATGTCATGTGATGTCATCCCATCTGATGAGGTTGTAGGAAAACCACTACAAATTTCATGAAGAATCCAAGTGAGGCTATTAGGCCTGGGTAACAACGGAAAAATTTGTTTCTAAAATCGATTCGTTTTTTGGGGGTTTTTGCGTTTCGATTTTTAAAAGAACTCCGAAATTTTTCTTTTAAAAAGTTTGATATTTACGAAATTTCGTAAATTACAAAACAATATGAAACAATTACGAAACAATTACGAAACAATTACGAATCGATTCGTTAATGGCGGACGCGACCGCGCAATACGCTAAAAAACCTCCAAATGGGACAGGGGGAACTTCTGAAGCTTCCCTCTCCCTCTGTTGTTGACTGTTGGTGTGATATTTATAATTTTTTTCACTGATTAAACAAACAACAACTATAAAACTTGCCCCAGACATGTGGAAATAATAACGAAACGATTTCAAAACGATAACAAAACAAATACAAAACGAATTCGAAACAATTACGAAACGAATTTAAAAATTCGTTTTGTTTTTTAGTTGCTCCTGAATGGTTCATTATCGCTTCGTTAGCAAAAAAAATAACGAATTTTTAACGAATTACGAAATTACGAAACGAAACCGCCCAGCCCTAGAGGCTATCATTATTGCCGCATCACTCAGCATCTGATATCTGAGCCCTTTTCTCTTCAGGGCATGACTAGCTCTGTTTGGAGCAAAGAAACACAGGGGAAGTTCTGCTCATATGTTCAGTTTTCACCAATTGCTTCATGCTGAAATATCTTGTTTCTTTGAAAAGTGGCTGATGAAGATAAGGAAAATCTAGCAAGATATAACATTTGGTGCTGTAGAATGATGGAAACTGGAAGTCCATTCAGTGCAAAAGAAATGGTGTGCAGTGAAAGAAGTGTTCAGTTGCCCCCCTCCCCCCCACACACACCAATGTTTGCACCAATATCTTCAGGACAAGCAAAAATGTATCAAAAACAAAGTAATGTTAGTCTTTTTTAGCATCCAGTAATACATTTAGGACTAACTGAAGTAAAAATAAAACCCTTTATATCCTAAGTTTTCACAGACTCCATTTCATTAGTTGCAAAACCCCTCCTATTATCATGGGCTTTAACCGATTTTATTGACTTAATGTCTGCAATAATTTAATAAAGTAGATACTACTTGAAGTAGCACTGAAACATCCCAGGCTCTTGTTTATTCATCTTTAAGCCCTATGTGATTGCACTTAGAATATTTTGATGGTATCTGCTGGCCTTAGTGTTTGTGCTGCCTCTTTATATCTTATTTTTTGGTGTTTTACTAATTATCCTTTGTTATGTATGTTTTCAGATCTTAGATTTACTACATGTACCTCTGAAAATGTCATTATAGAGTGAGTTGTACACATAATAAATAAAACAAAAGCACAGTTCTGACCTTCTGATTCTGACAGCTGAAGATGGCTATGCATTGATGGGAAATCATGAGGTTGTCTTTGCGGAGGGAAGTGTTGTCACACACAACTATCCCCACACCTAATAAAAGAAAGATATAGTTATACCCCTCCCCCCCCCCACACACACAGAAGACATAGTTTCCCAAGGATGAAGGGCCAAATGAATGGCCAAGGCCACCATCCCTGCAGCCTCCCTCGAGCATCCGAAGACCAGCAGCAAACCTAACACTTTTGGGAATCTAGGCTATTTGCTGGACAAAGGTTTAGAAAGAAACTTTGATTGCACTGCCATCACCAATAGACATTTCTGGGAACTTTTCTTTGTCTTCCCAACATAGGAAGATGTTTTCAAATCCAGCACTCATTGTCTTTGCAGCCAGGATCTGGTATCTGCATAATCCTATCAATAATCTTTTTGGACTATGTATTGTCGAAGGCTTTCATGGCTGGAATCACTAGGTTCTTGTGGGTTTTTTTCGGGCTATAGAGCCATGTTCTAGAGGCATTTCTCCTGACGTTTCGCCTGCATCTATGGCAAGCATCCTCAGAGGTTGAGAAGGTCTTTTTGGACTTTCTTCATTTTCAGTATTCCATTGCTACACACCCAGGGGTTAGCATAGCCCCTGGAGAACTCTCTGCCTCAGGACCACCTCCTCCATCTCATTGGAAGCACCAGGGCCTTCCTGTCCAGCTAGAAGGAGATCCCTGATAATATCGCCACCTCCACCAATCAGGTGTAGGTGGCATGCTCCAGCTAGGGCCCAACTCTCAACCAGTCAGAGGACTGGGAATTGCCAGCTGGCTTCTTGACACCAGCCAATCGGGGGGAAGGGAGGGAGTTTCAAAATATAGCAATATGAATGCATGAAAACTCTTTGCAGATTGAATTAAAGTGTCTATCTTTTGCCTTCAACATAGTGAGATTCCTGATCTGAAGCATCCACAGTTAGAAAAGCTTGCTAGGCATCCCTTGGTATCCATGGGACTTTAATAAACGTAATGTGGCCTACATCTCTCTAAATTCCCCATATAGAAGGGCTGACAAGGGATTTGGGAGATGAGAGGATAGGAATGGGAAAGAGATACATTGGTCTTAGGCCCCTTCCACACAACTGCATAAAAATCACACATTATGTGCTTTGAACTGGATTATATGGCAGTGTGGATTCAGATAACCCAGTTTAAAGCAGATATTGTGTATTAGCTGCCTTGATATTCTGGGTTATATGGCTGTGTGGAAGAACCCTCAGTGGCTATGTTGGCTGCAGAGCTGGTGCAGCTAGTATCCCCATCTTTTCATTATTAGGTGAGAGAGCAGTGGTAAAATAGCTGCAATACATTGAATTGCCCTACAGAGCCCATAATTACTGTCTTGCATGACACAAATTCCCCTTCCACACTATCCTTATATTCTATGATCTGATTCCAAATTATCTGTTTATCTCATGTTATCTGGCAGTTGGGAGTCATATAATCCTGTCCAACTAAGATAATCACATCCTGGGATATAGGGCAGCGTGGAAGGGCCCTCAGATTCCCAAGCATCCGTTTTTCACCCTGGGGTTTATTATAGGCCATACCAGCCTCCCTACACTGAAGAATGAGAAAGCTAAAAATTGACTTCTTTCAGGAGGCATCTGGGTACAAAGCAAGGTGCAAGGAAAGTCTGTAAGCTGGTATAACTGGAAATCACTATATCTAAGTGCTGCTCGAATTGGCAACTCGGTATTTTCTTTTGCAGTTGCCACATATAGATTGATTTCAAGGGAGGGGTTGAAGGGTCGCAAGGTTCAGACTTGGATGCTGCATGTGGTCTGTAAAACCTTTACCCATCAGTAAAGAAATAAAATACACAAGAGACAATGGAGAACAATGGCTGATCCGAATGTGATATTTCACTCACAAATGTATTAAATGTTCTTTTTCAAAAACAGAAACAAAACTTTGGCAAAAATTCCATGGAGTGGTGAAAGTTTGAGTAGAACTGATTTATTTTTTCTCTCTGCAAGTTCTGGCCCAAACTGAGCTGGTAAAGTAGGATGTCAAGTTTCATTCTTGCTATTGTATGTTGAAACAATTGCTCCACCAGAGAACCATATACTATAATAAAACGATATGTGTACAGAAGGGAATCGAGAGTAAGGTGAAGCCCCATCTGGGTTTCCATTTCTGTTTGTTTTAATACAAAAAAGAAGAAAACAGAGAACAAACAGTGTTAAGAATTTAGATGTATGTGTTGGATGTTTAGTAAAATCCACAATTTGGCTGGTACATTGCAAGCAATGGCTATCAGGTTCATAGCTCTCCTGAGCACAATAATTTTGAAGCTGTCCCAGCAAACTTTGGGGTTTGCTTTGAATGTGAACTTCATCTTCTTTTTTCATATGGCTGAAGTTTTAGAGATTGAGGGTCTGATTCTTGATCATGTCAAAATGTCAATGAATATCTCATATTAGGGGCCTTCAAATGGAATTTGGGTTTTAGTCTATACTAAAGAAAAACTTTATCTTATGAAATATTCAAAAATTGTCCAGCTAATGGTTTAACTAATTAATCAAGATTTTACATTGAAATATTAGTAATAAATCACTGGCTTTATATGAACTTAAGCATAATTTAGTACGTTGTTAAAATTATTTCTCTCTGCAGTTTCAGCATCTGGTGTTTTTTAAGCACTTTAAAAATACTTACTGAAGCACTGAAAGTGAGCAAGGTCTCAGCCATGAAAAAAGGGGAAACAAAAGGATTATAAGCACTTTTATAAGTAGAAATGCTAGATGTACTGGGGTAGGGGTCCAAAAGATAGGAGGCTTACATGATCCAAATGGAAAATTTTCAGATCAGTGGTTTTCAACAATTGGTCCCCAAGTATTTAGAGCTTCAGCTCCCAGAAGTCCCATCAATTGTTGCTAATCATGAGGGATTCTAGAAATTGCAGACAAAATGGCACTATTGTTCGACAACAGAGCTTCCCAGCATGTGATATGGACTGATATCATATTTGTGCCATACTATTATATTTGTGTATTTTCCTGGAAACTCACTTTGAGTAGCACTGCTTGAGAACATTCTTCAATAATGCCATTTCCCCACTTCTCCTCTCTTTTTCTGATATGAGGAACAATTTTTGTCAACACCCAGCAGCAGGCAAACACAGCAACAAAGTCATAGTTAGAAGTATTTGCTGGCAATAATGAACTGAAAAGCTTTTATTTGCAATCATTTAAATCAATTTCTGTAAGCATGGCATTGTTTCTGCAGCAGTATAAAAACTAAGACTGGTAGAGTAACGTACACAATAAAAACCTCTTAAACAGTAGGTGTTAAATAATTTACCTCTACTTACTAACATCCAAAATGTCATGTGCTGCCTGTGAAATAAAAGTGTATGAAAAAAGCGAGTGTTTAAATGACACATTATGAAATCTAAAGTGCTGCCCAATTATTTTTATCTGTACTTCTTTGTGATGTATCTACAAGCAGTTACCATGGCCTTCCATATAGTTTGTTGTTGGGTTATTTTTGTGTATTGTGGCTTTGGCACCAAGTATGTACTGTTGCTTTCTTAGAAAATTATTTTATTTATTTTACAGTATTTATATTCCGCCCTTCTCACCCCGCAGGGGACTCAGGGTGGATTACAATGTACACATATATGGCAAACATTCAATGCCAAAGACACTTACTTACTTATTTAGGCGATCCCTTGTAATCTGAGGATGATGGTCCTCCAAGTTCGGTGTCCTGGGGGTGGGTTCATAGGTGGCTGTGGAGCCCTATTCTTGACCTGCATCTTCTCCCACAATGAGGGCATTGGTTTCCAGGTGGAAGGCGGTCTCAGTCGGGGTTGGCTTGACGCGCCTTCCTCTTGGCACGTTTCTCTCTTTCACCTTCCATTCATGCCTCTTCAAATCCTGCAGCACTGCTGGTCACAGCTGACCTCCAGCTGGAGCACTCAAGGGCCAGGGCTTCCCAGTTCTCAGTGTCTATGCCAGAGTTTTTAAGGTTGGCTTTGAGCCCATCTTTAAATCTCTTTTCCTGTTTGTCAACATTCCATTTTCCATTCTTGAGTTCGGAGTACAGCAACTGCTTTGGGAGATGGTAGTCGGGCATCTGGACAACGTGGCCGGTCCAGTGGAGTTGATGGCGGAGGACCATTGCTTTGATGCTGGTGGTCTTTGCTTCTTCCAGCATGCTGACGTTTGTCCGCCTGTCTTCCCAAGAGATTTGCAGGATTTTCCGGAGGCAGCGCTGATGGAATCATTCCAGGAGTTGCATGTGACGCCTGTAGACAGTCCATGTTTTGCAGGTATATAGCAGGGTTGGGAGGACAATAGCTTTATAGACAAGCACCTTGGTATCCCTACGGATGTCCTGGTCCTCAAACACTCTCTGCTTCATTTGGAAAAATGCTGCACTTGCAGAGCTCAGGCGGTGTTGTATTTTGGTGTCGATGTTGACTTTGGTGGAGAGGTGGCTGCCAAGGTAGCGGAAATGATCAATGTTGACTTTGGTGGAGAGGGGTTGGCTGGTGAATGCTGGAAGAGCACTTTGGTTTTCTCGATGTTCAACAACAGATATAGAAAAACAGTCAGAAGCTATTTAACTTTTTTCTGGCCACCAGGGGAGCTGTTGCTTCCATCGTCCATCTGCAACACTGATGAAGTACTTCCGCATTCCCCACATGTTTTTGCTGGAGTGCTTTGCTGGAGTCTTTTTTATGGCCTTGTAAATTTTGTTAAATTAACCTCCCCACACATAGGTGGTACCTAATTTTCCTACTTGACAAATGCAATTGTCTTTCATGTTGCAAAGGTTGACAACAAGCTACACAATTGGTCGGAAGCTCACTTCAACCCGGGCTGGCTTCAAACTCGTGACCTTGTGATCAGAAGTGATCTTAATGCAGCTGACACTCAGATAGCTGTGCCACAGTCCCGGTGCACTGCCATGACATAATACAGATTGAGTATCCTTTATCTGAAAGGCTTAAGACAAGAGGCATTTTGGAATTTTGATTTTGAGGGTTTTGGAATACAGGCAGTCCCAAAGTTATGAACATGGACCTCTTCATATGAGGCAAATTTTGGCGGCAACTCCAGTTTCAGAGCAGTTTTGCCATAGAGCCTGTCGGCTCCCATCACACACCAGAGAAATACTTTTGAGATGGCAGCATGGTAAAACTGCTATGGAACCAGAGTTGCCACTGAAAAAAGCCATTGTTGGCAACACAGGAGGCTTCCTGTGGTTGCTTTGCCCTCCACAGGGCAAGTCAGCTGATAGACGGATGCTTCTGCCCATATGATATGGTAGGAAATAAGCTGGGATGGTGTGGGGTGTGAGGCAATGGGGTCCCACACCTCTGAACATGTACCACCAGAATCACCACAAACCATGGCGATTCCAGCAGCGTGTCTGAAGAAGTCCCAAGGTGTTTGCTCTTAAGTTGAATTTGCATGTAAGTCAGAACAGGTACATTTTAAAGTGTAAATTTAGCCATCTGTCTATCTATCTATCTATCTATCTATCTATCTATCTATCTATCTATCTATTTATCTATCTAGCTTTTGATAGGATAGGTGAGAGTTAACACTCTTGTGGTGTTTATTTTGTCCTGTTCAGAATATTTTACCATGTTCTGTCCCTATAATAATTGGATTTTGAAAAATGTGACTTGTTGTGGAAACAAGGACTGGTGATAAAGCTTCAGTGGATATTCCCTTTTCCCATGATAACACTTCAGGAATGACTTTCCCTTTTGAGGGATAGATTTCTCTCACTTCCTGTTGTTTCACCCATGTTCTTAACTTTGAGTCATTTGTAAGTCAGATGTTTGTAACACAGGAACTGCCTATACATATATTAGCATATTAGTACAAGATAACCTGGAGATGTGGCTCAAGTCTAAACATGAAATTTCTGTAAATCAGAAAGCATTTAGATATCTTTGATGTGTAGATTTTATGCACAGGTTACCCTTTGTGGGGTGTGAGTTCCTTTTTAGGTATTTTATCATATTTGGGGTTCCTTTTGCCTGACTGCTTTCTCATTTGCCAAGATTTTCCATGAATTGTTTTTTTTTCCCCTGAAGCAAATGTAAATGCTCGAAATTGGATCAGATGTGTGCTAAACAGAGAAAGGGCCATCAGAAAGAAAGCATGAGCATTGTGCATTTGTCAATGCAATTTTGAACTGATTCTTTTTCTATTTTGTTTTTTGTTTTGTGTGGTTTTCTTGCCCTAGGAAGAATAATGTACAGAAATCCCAGGAGACCTAGTCTTTATCTTAGCTCTATTATCATAAGCAGCATAGCTTCACAGCTACCGTGTACGATGGAGGAGGCGGTGAACAGAGAAGGTTAGGGCTTGTTCCAGCATTCATGCTCATCACTTAATGATTTTCATCAAGAGAACATTGGTGTGTTGGGGCTAGCTTGTCACAGAGTTAATAATACAGACAGAATGTTCATGTGGCCTAATGGTACCGAAATCAAAACAGATAGTGGAGTAGACACATGGATTCAATAAGCGATTATCAAGTAATGAAAACAAAGTAAACTACATACACACATCCTGGTGAAATGCAGGCACACATCCTGGTGAAATGCATAATAAGATCTTGTTCTTAGGCATCTAAGAACATTTGTCAGGCATTAGACTACCATTATTGAGATTTGGATGCCTTGGATCAAGCTAGGTCTATCATTTAAAAAATAATCAAGAATTGCAGTCTGCTGTATGTGCTTTCAAATGCCTCTTTGCATGCTGCAATGCAGGTGTTGTATAATTTTAAAACCAAGATCCTGTGTCTTCTTTTTCTTCTGTGTGTAATTTACAAGGCAACTTAAACTCTGGACCTGTTTAATGGACCTAATAGCAGACTTTCAAAGCCAACAACTAAATCAACTACAGAGCCATGCCTTTGCAGACAAGCCTGATGATTTACAAAATTTAATAAGCTGCTTCCTTATGACTTTCTCCCCAAAGATGCTCTTTCTACAATAGCTGCCAAGAAGGCTGCCAGAGGTGCACCGACTATTGGTGTAATGAAAATTTAGCATTTGGTTGGGAAACAACAGCATAAATAGTCTCTACCACTTGCTAATTCATTAACAGTGACTACTTTCTGGAGGGTTTTCTTGGCAGGCCTAATGCTTTCTCTTTATGAAACCCTTTCCTTGATTTTGTTATGTGAAGATCTACATACATTTCAAAAATAGGAGCTGGAACCCATGATTTGCCAATTCAACCATTCTGATGTTCCCACTATTCACCTGGAAAATTTATTGTACTGTGCACAGGATGATAGGCAAAGAGGGGAAAATATATGGAAAGAGAAACAAAATAACTGAAATGAATCGCTTCCCTCTCCTCTTTTTCTCTGCTCATGTGATAAAGAATGGCAGGGATTTCTCATAACATTTTATGGTTAACATGGTTGAGATAGAAAGGATTTTTAAAAGGTTGAAAAATGGATTACTCAAGTGTAGGAAAACTCTGATAAGTAGAATCCTAAATGGATGAGAATCTTGACAGTTCAGGACTTACTCTGAGTAAAAAAAACACATGTGTTGCTTTGCCAACAAAACAGAATTTTCTGCATGGAAAGTACGTGTCCTGCACAGAAAATGGCATTGTAAGCACAAGAGGGCATTTTATGCACAAGATATTTCTGTACGTGTAACATATTTCTCACACAGAAAGTTGTATTCCAGTACCTTTACACTGTAGAATCAATGCAATTTGACACCACTTTTACTGCCATGGATCAATGCTATTTTTAATTTTACAAGATTTCTAACCTTCTCTGTCAAAGAGTGCTGGT
This sequence comes from Anolis sagrei, assembly GCF_037176765.1. Lineage (NCBI taxonomy): Eukaryota > Metazoa > Chordata > Lepidosauria > Squamata > Anolidae > Anolis > Anolis sagrei. The sequence continues at coordinate 137,002,516 of NC_090023.1, forward strand.
ACCTCATCCAACCACAACTCCTAGGATTCCATAGCCATGAGGCATTGCACTTAAAGTAGCGTAAAAAGGTAAAGGTTTTCCCCTGACATTAAGTCCATAAAGTAGTGTAAAGCTGCATTAATTCAACAGTATTGATGCATCCTTTGTTATTTATATGAAACACAGTCTCCAATTCTGGAGTTTTTAAAGCAGAGTCAGAATGCTCATCTATTGGGAGTGCTTTGATTGTGCCCTGATGCATGGCAGCGGGTTGGACTGGTTGGCCCTTGTGGTCTTTTCTAATTTTATCATTGAATGGTCTGAAATTCAAATAGAGTGAATGGAACTACTGAGATTTTTGGCTGCAGGTCTCTAATTGATGTATGTAAGTATCTCCAAGCAGAGTTTAAATTAGAAAACATATACAAACATGTTGATTTTCAAGGGAGTAACGGTTACAATTGTTGTTTTTGTATTATTTATTTTCTGTCTTAAGATCGTTTTGCCCTGGACAAGGTTTAATTTTCCCAGAGCTAAAAAAGAGCTGCCTGTCAGGAAAGGTATCTTTGTAACTTAATGGAGTTTGTACATGAGGGAAAGGTGGTCCATTTAAAGATACCATTTGATACAATATATAGTTACCAGAAACAGCACTGCAGGGAACAAGACAAAAAGGATCTGTCTGCAAAGCCATGCAATAAACAGGCAATCTGTCCTGAAGTATCACATTTTCCTCAGGATTGGTTTTAAGAGACTCAGGTTCTTTGTAAACACCTGTGAAATTTAATCTCGTCTTCCAAAACTACAGCAACAGAATATCATGCCAATGCAGATCTAACAGAACTAGATTTTAAACATGGTTAGGATATCAAGATGGCACTATAGGATGTACACACCCTATTTCTGACTTTAATATGAGTTAAGTATTTCAGGCACAAATATTTTCTGAAGATGAATGCTCTGTTTCCCAAAGCAAACATTTGCTGAGAAGCTCCAAATCAAAGGAGTTTCTCTCCATTACAGTTAGGCAGGAAAGTGGGTTAGACTTCTAAACATTACCAGTCTGCCATAGCATTGTGACATTTTTTTTCCAACTTAGAATTCAAAATACGTGATGTGTTATATGTTTCTTCCATGTTGGAATGTTGTTCCTGTTTGGACAGCTTTGATTTGGGGCTGGAGGATGGCTTATGCTTTCTAGCACAATGACCCTTCAGAGATATTTTCACATCTAAAAATAACAAGCCTTCCCTCATTTCTAAGACCTATCTTCTGTTTCCTATTTCCTGTCTTTCATTGTTTTTGTACCTTTCTTGAGAACTTTTCCAGTTGTATTGTTTGGACTTAGTCTTAACTCACTGAGATCAGCCTGAAGCAGTATCCACTTTTAAGTACACAAGAAAAGCCTGCCAGATCAAAACAAAAGCCTATCTAGTCCAGCATCCTGTTTTCCACAGGATGGTCAACCAGATGCCCTTCAGAAACAAACAAGATAGATGCCACAGCTAAATCCATCTCTTCTTGTTTTTTCTTCCCAGAAATGGGTATTCATCAACACATTGCTTCTGATTCTGGAAGCAGCATAGAGTCAAGACTACATTAATTTGTCTAATCTCATTAAAAAACCTGTCCAAATTGGTAGCCATAACTACATCTTGTCTTAATGAAATTTTCAGCTTAATGTGTATTGTGTGATGATGTCTTGACTATTTTCTCCCACTCAGCTTCACTAGATGGCTCCTGTGACTTATGGCCTGGCAGTCTAATGGAAAAACAAAGAAAAGCTTCCTTATGTAAAAATGTGCATGATGCACATTCTTATAAACCTCTGCTGTGTCATTCCTTACAGTTTTTGTACACTATTTATTTATCTTGTCATAAGCAAATTGAAGGTACAGTTAAAACTTGGAATTATACTAAATTTCCTTTAACCTGAAGCTGGCCAATTGAAGTGCCTATGGTGTCACTGTGAGAAGATCCTCCATTGTTCATGTGGCAGGGATCAGACTGCATTGCAGTAGGTGGTCTGTGGTTTACTCTTCTCCACTTTGTAGCCCCATTTTTAAAGATTGGTTCTACATCTCATGGTGCCAGAGTTCAGCCTGTTCAGCACCTTCCAAGTTGCCCAATCTTCAGTGTGCCCAGGAGGGAGTTTCTCATCTAACCTCAGTCACTGATTGAGGTTCCAAGTTGTAGCCTGCCACTTTTGGATTCTCACTTGTGGAGGTGTTCCTGCAAGTATCTCTGTCGATCTTTGGAAGCTGTTTCTTGATAAGTCATTGGCATGCTGAACAGGGGATGGGCCAGAGATTTCATTACCTTGGTCCTTTTATTATTGGCTGCTACTTCCTGACAGATGTCAGGTTGTGCAATACTGACTAAACAGCATAATTCCTCCAGTGGTGTGGAGCATAGACATCCTGTGATAATGCGGCATGTCTCATTAAGAGCCACATCCACTGTTTTAATGTGGTAAGATGCATTCCACACCGGGCATGCATATTCAATAGCAGAGTAACAGAGCGCAAAGGCAGATGTCTTCATTGTGTCTGGTTGTGATCCCCAGGTTGTGCCAGTCAGCTTTCGTATGATGTTATTTCTAGCACCCACTTTTTGCTTGATATTCAAGCAGTGCTGCTTATAAGTCAGAGCATGGACCAGAATGACTTCCGGGTATTTTGGTGTACTGCAATGCTCCAGGGATTCCTTCTTTCTACACTAAACATCTTGAAATATTGGAACCCAAGCTGGGTGCTCTAGATGCTATAGTAGTATAGTTCCCATCTTTCCTCACTATTAGCTATTTTGCTAGGGCTAATGGGAATTACAGTCCAGAAAGATCCTCTTTCCTTCTCATAACCTTCCTTGGAGAGGAATTGCTGGTCATTTTAGTTGCCTTTTTCAGTTGTAAAATATACAGTCTTCTTAAAATGTAGTTTCTCTAGAGGCATTTGCAGAAAATTGCCTCTAACATAATGATAAATGTAAGGAAGCAGGCACGGTTTTTACCAACTGCCTACTATTTTTTTATTTTCAGCATGGGAACTCATGCAGATCTATGGACAAAACAAATTATCATCATATAAATGTTTTCTTACCTCTATTGGAATTGTGTTTCTCCTCATTCCTGCCCCCCAGAGAAATATCCTGTACATATTTTGAGTAGCATAGAAAGTACACATATTTATTAACACACAATGGGACTCACTTCTGATTTGTGTTGGGCAGCTTAGCAAGAATGAATTAGGGATATATAGTCATTTCTAAACATTTGTCAGGCTGCGAGAAGAGGAGAAAAGACTGGAATAATGTACTGCACGAAAAATGATTTTTTTTACAGTGTCACAATGTTCTTGAACCTTGTTAGGTGTTCTGTCATGTAAATCATATTTCTTCCCCACCTCTTCAGAATATTTCCAAAATAGTGGCATATATACCAGGAAAGGGGCCGTAGCTTTCATTTAAAATATTATTGCTGGCTTTTTGATCAGAAAACATGAGTAGGGAAAGTATTAGAAGATCACATGGATTTTTCATTATTGCTATTTAATGGGATGTTTAAGGCTTTGGTTACATCTCTGTGTTGTCTTTCTTCCTGTGAGTTCAGGGCAGGTACATAGAACTCTTTCATCTCACAACAATCCTATGAAGTGGGCTGAGAAGGAGAATCTTAAAATAATCCCATTAATTCATGGCTCTGTGTGTGTGTGTGGGGGGGGGGGGGGGGTGGGTGGGGTGTGGGGTGGGGGTGGGTGGGTGAATATCAATTTTCTTAATAGGATTGTGACAACGTCTTCTTTATTCTACGGATATAGTAAGGCACATAGAGTACTAACGTTGAAACCCTGTACCAGATATGGAAGGATTATTAAAGTATATAGAAAAATCAATGAAACATATATTTCTTAAAGTATGGGAAATCCCAACAAGAAATATCATTGAACAATTAGTGTCTTGGCAGTATGGAATGTATTCTGCACATGTAATATGATTTTTTGGGTACACAAAACAGCATTTACTGAGCAGGAAATTATGCTTTTGTACAGAAATGGTTTTATGTGTAATTCCTCACCTCCTGCACCACTTTGCTCAGTTAAGAACCCAACTACAACATTTTCAGTTAAGCAGAATATGCTGTTTTCAGCACAAATAGCCCCCCATGTGTGAATTTTGCACAGAATAGATTCTGAACTGCAAATAGTCTTTACAAATTGCATGGTTTTCAAAACCTTTTTGCAGCAGAAAATTGCTAAAATTACTCATTGCTTTCTTTGAGAACTAATTTAGGAAGAATCAGATCCCTATTTTATAGTTATGTCCTTGGAGTTTGTCCCATAAAACCAAGTGAAACTTCTGTGTGAATGCATATAGGACTGTGCTATAAGGTGATGGCACTAACTGTTATAAAACATTTCAGTGTACTTAAAAGAATGGGAAAAAACACCCTAATATCACCTGCAAATTTTAATATTTTCCTCAAGAGCCCCCCCCCCCCCCCCAGCTCAAGACTTTTGGTAGTCTCACATACTTGACTGCTTTTATGCACTGTCTTCTTTGAAGGAGAAGAGGTGGGGAGAGAAATGCCCTCTTGATTTAAAAGATATATTAAGAGAGATCAATGGCACAATGTCACTGACAATTGAATTCATGTAAAGCCCCTCTGAGTGTTAGAAAATAAAGTGAAAGCCACACAGTTTCATTCCTTTTATCTCTTTGATCCCCATGTTCAAGACTAGTGAAGGCCTGCAGCACTGCTTAGACTGTTAAGCTATCATGAAAGGAGCTATTATTGACTTTGCCATTATTGAGCAGTTTGTGCCAGTTTATGATGCTAGGGATGCTGGTATTTATTATTACTTCAGCCACAACAAGAAGAATGACACTGGGGGAAAACTCAAAGTTTCTATAAAGTTAAAACTCTGCCCTCCAACTGTCCCAATTTGGCAGGGACAATCTTGGTCGAATCTCTGCTGTCATACTCTTTAAGCTGCTTTTACTCCCCAGTTACTTCCCCCTCCCCCGGTAATCAACTTCATATGCCACAAATGGAGTTCAAAGTACAAAAGTAGTTCACACTAAACCACACAGTAGAGAGAAAGGGTCAGGGTTGTGCCCACCTCAGTTGATTCAGGCAAAAGCAAACTGCTGCAGCTTCTACTGGCTTATGCTGTGTTGTTCTTTTATAACATCTTGACCCACTTTGATGTCACATGGACAAGTTTTGATCTGTGAAATGTCGGGTGGGGTATACATACATAGTCATATGCCACCATTGCTTTGTCTTAATAAACAGATTAACATCTTATGGGGTTACAGGTTCACATTTTTGTGGAACTCAACACAGAACTGGATTCAACACAAGATAGGCACCAAGATATTCATCTCATAAGTTGAGATTCAGCTACCTGTCATGTATAGATCTTTTTTTAAAGAGACAAAATAGAGGGTAAAACGATGAGTGCTACACAACCTGCCTAGCATCCTTGAGATTGATATGCTCATCTGGCGTCAGAACCTCTGAAGTAGTGGGTGATGTCTAGAAGGAATAGTCACCCACCATCATCACCAGCTTTTATTCATGGCATGGGGGTGCCAACTTGTTCTCCACCATAAGCATCTTGAATGGTCCTTTTGATGGGAAAACAACATCTATTTGCCTGTATTGATCTTACATGAAGCTATAAAATCTTATCCTTCCTCAAATATGCAGCTTCTGAATTGCCCTGTTCTGCATTTCACCAGCACCGTTCCAAGCTCATTTTTATATCCAGAATTTTGTCAGAAATTAAGCTACTGTAAGGATTGCCAGCTGGCCTCTGAGCCTGCCTAGCTGTTATTTTGGTTAATTAGCCAGTTGAGTTGACTGCAAGAGCCTCTTATGGGCAATTGTGCTGACTGACATTTGTCTGTTGCTCCTCTTGGTGCTGTAAGTGGTGGGCTTTCCTGTTGAAAGGAATGCTGTCTGCCGCTTGCTCTAGCAGATAGGCATTTAGAGTAGGTGGTTCTCTTCTCATTCTTTGATGTACACTGGCCTTATCCCATCCCCCCCTTTCCTGGTCGCTTCTGCTGTGACATTTGGTGGCTTTGGCCGATTTTGTTTTTTCATATTTTTTTTGCTTTCCCCCATGGGGATGCTATTGCAAAGCCAAGGCCAGCAGAACAGAAGGAAAAGACGGCTGATGCTGAGGCATTGTTGCCAGCCCATACTGTTGCAGCACGAACCTACAGGGTGGTTTCTTCTACATGCCCAGATGCTCTTTGGTTTTTAGCAGGGGAGGTTAGGCCAAGAGGAAAAAAAGGTTTATTTTAAAAAACATGTTTAGAGAATATCTCATCCGAGATGAACTTTTAAAGAGACATTCCTTCTGGTGCTTATAATACATGGTCTGTCTCAAAAGTAATGAGAATGATACTTTAGCACAGCACAGAAGGGCCAGGGAAGGAAAATGGGGATTGAGGAAGGTTGAGAGAAAATTGTAAAGTGTGTAGAAGTTTTTCTGTCTTATCATGGCCAAAAATACAACTTCAAGAACTTCAAGAACTGAGAGCAATGCAGCTGTTCATGTAAAGGCTGTTCTGAATGCTTCCCTTCCCACTGTATAGCCCTGACGTGGCTCTGTGCAATTTCTTCCCCCAAACTTAAAACTCACTTTAAACAACAACATTTTGGGACAGCTGAAACATCCAGGCAGCTGCGACCAGGGCATTGAACAACATCTCAAGAAAAGACTCCCTCCACTGCTATCAAGAATGGCATCAACACTGGAATCATCATATTTGATCACAAGGAGCCTATTTTTGAAGAGGATAAACTGTAATTGCATGTATGTTCAATATTTTTTTTAAAATATTCTCATTATCTTTGGGACAGACCATGTACAAGTAATAGTGTCCTAAACTTTTAGTTTTCTGTTTGGATCTCAGCACACCCTTCAACTTGTCCCAGTTTTCAACCGATTTTATTTATTTATTATATTTTTACCCCACTCTTTTCACCCCGAAGGGGACTGAGAATGGCTTACAGTTTGGGCACTTCAGTGCCACATTGCAAATGTGTGCAAAAACATCACATTAGATAAAAAACAGATAAACATGCAAATACAATAAAACTACTAAAACTGTTAAAATGTCTCAGTTTCTCTCTCTGTCCCTTTGCTGCTTTGCGCTCTTTTTATTTCATATGCTGCAAACTGAGTTCAAAGTTGAAACATACTTGCACTCAATTCAGCAGGACCCTCTCCGACTTTGTGTGTTCTTACTAAATTACAATTTCTGTCATCTTGACCAATGTCAGCTGTTGCTTGGTTACACATGTCCCAATTTCCATGTCTGAATTGTGGAGGACCTATGCTTATATGTATCTCCATCATTTTCATTGTTTTAAATTGTGCTTTCTCAGAAGCTTTTCTCTCTTATGAGTCTATCTGATCTTCTGACTCTGGTGGAATGGGATGGAAGTGAACAGGGAAATGTCATTTGTTTTGTCAAAGTGCAGAAGTTTCAGTGAGTTGGAGTGTCGTAAGCCCCTCCCCCTTTAGTATTTGTTTGTTTGTTGATAAAGCACTAGTATGTTTTGAAGCATTGTACCTGAGCTAGATGAAATCCACTAGTCTTTAACTGTTAGAAACATTTTATCTTTTGCTTTGTCTTCTGCTCTGTATTAAGCAAGTCAAGCCTGGTTAATACTAGAATCATAAATTGGAAGAGTCCATCCAGTCCAACCAAACTAATACTTAGTATTTCATTTTATTTATTTTTCATTATGATATTTAGATCCAACCTTTCCTTCAGCACAAGACTCAAAGCAAAGCCCAAGGTAAGAGGGCCAGTGGAAGGAAGTACACACTCTAGAACTTTGCCTCAACAAGTGATGCTTGAGATTGGCTGGTAGTGGTTGAATTCTGGGGTCTCCTCCCCCCCCCCCCCCCAGTAAAAGCAATCTTTTTGGCACGATGGAACTTTGCCTTATTGCAATGAGGCATCACCACTGAAGCCAGGAAGGGCACAAATCCAGTAAGCATGTCATGGCTCCCACTTCTCCAAGAATCTTGTCCACATTCTCAAGCCACAAAACCTGAAAGACAAACTGTAAAATAGTCTCTAAATTAATTTTGTATGTGGTTACATTTATCATTGAATGTGTTTTAGCTTTTTGAGTATTCATGAGATATATCAAGGTCAATTTCCCCAGAACCTCCTGCCTTTGAGTAGAATGATATTCAATTTAAATATCATGAAATGATTTTTCATGCTATTTCAGGATGTGGGGTGGGAAGTATAAAAAAAGAATAGTTCAATCTATATTGTTTTTCCACTGTTTGGTAATACCAAAAACACATCAAAATAAGCCTTGTGTACATTCTAGGAAATGTATTAAAAGCAGCACTTTTTGATGCTTCCACAAGACACAAACAGTGGCAGCAGAACCATTAAAATATCAATGTTCATTGTCTAAATTGGGATAGATGTCTTCCAGTAAAAACTATTGTGGGCTACACTCATACCAGTTTTACTACATTTTACCACCAGTTTCTGCTGGAATTCAAGTTAGAGTGATTGTTTTGTAATGTTCAGTAGATTTCCAGAATATCCACCTAAAGCACATTGCCATTTCCATTTCTACTGTTAAAGGAAGGGGAGGTAAAAATGATAAATTAACACAGTGGTTCCCAAACTTATTTGGCCTACCCCCTGGAAATCACTTTTTCTAAATCTTCTCTTCCTTCTTATATGCTTTCACCATCCCCTTAGTTATTCATCACCCCCAAATGCACCTGTGGCCATTACCCTCCCCCCCCCCAGATCACTGCAGCACCCACCAGGGGGTGGTAACGCCCACTTTGGGAATCACTGAATTAACATATAATATTTGTTTGGATGCATCTTTTCCCACTAGTGTGACTAATAGCAGCTTTGTGAATGAAATGGAACAAGAAAACCATTCTAATCCCACTTTTCAAAAAATGATTTCCCCCCCAAATTAAAGCTGATTCAACCACTTATGTCCTCAAAGACTGTTGACAATTCTATGTTATTTTTTAAGGTTCCATTGAACACAGTGGCCTCTACAACACATTAAACATTCAATGGTGTGCTGTGTTAGGAACTCGTCACATTAGAGCAGTGATTCTCAACCTGTGAGTCCCCAGGTGTTTTAGCCTACAACTCCCAGAAATCTGAGCCAATTTACTAGCTGTTAGGATTTCTGGGTAATGAAGGCCAAAACATTTGGGGACCCACAGGTTGAAAACCACTGCACTAGAGTATGAATCCACTTTAAATCCAGTTGCTGCCTCCTGCAGAATTCTGGGACTTGTAGTTTATGGAGGAGCCTTTAACCTGCTGAGCCAGAGAGGTCTTGGGCTTCCCTAAACTACAAACCACAGAATTCTGCAGGAGGCAAAAACTGGATTTAAAGTGGATCCATGCTCTAGTGTGATGAGGCTGTTAGTGTGACCCAAATGATCAATCTCGTTGTTATATTGATGTTTCTTGTAAATGTGCCATATATGAATACCCACTGCTGGGATCTCAAAGTGAGATAATGCATGTTGGAAATCTTCTGCCTTAAAATGGCATTTCTTTGTATGAACTGAATTGGGATTTTTTAAATAAAAAAAACATACTCTTTTTAAGCATCACAGGAGAAGGGACTAATGGTCAGAACTTTCCTTTCTTGGTGCTCAGTCTATGGTCTTGTGTGGATAGGGTATCTAGAGCCAATCCCCTATTAAACCCTTGTTCATTAAACACACTAATTTGATGGAAACTCTTTGCAACCAATGGTAGGGCCGATACTGGCATTCAGGTTGTCCACCATACCAATTCCTGGATCCTGAGTGGTCTGGAAGAGCCATGTAACATTGGCATTGGGAAACTGCCAGGCACCATTATCCCATTGAGAGCTCTCTAGGTTGTCCAACTGTAACTGAGCCATAAACTTAATGATTTGTATAGTTTGAACTTTTTAAGTGCAACTTAGAGGAGTAAAACTGACACCAGCCTTATGCTCATGTAGATCTATTATATTCTGAAGTCAGCCCTTGCATGCTAAAGAGAGCACATTTGGAAATCACAAGTCACTTAAAATGTATTTTGCCTGGAATATGTTTGAATTCCCTGCCAATATGGGGAGTGACGTCAAATAATAGGTGCCATTACTAGAGCATGAAATGATTAGTTAAAGTTCACAGTGCTTGGATAGATCATTTAGATTCTTATTAGGTGAAAAATAGAGACCCATTGTAAATGATTTGTGTGCATTCTTTAAAAAAAGGAAAGGAATGTAACACCTTCCAAAAATGTTGGCTTTAAGTTCTTCACTATGATCCCAATCCAGAAACAATACAGTTGAAAAGGTGCATTTTTCTATATACATATTTCTGGTTGAATGAAACACAATGCATGTGATGGAAATAATATTCATAAGTAATAGTTGCCAAGTTGAAAAATAGGTTTCCCAACTGTCAGGAAATACCTCTAGATAAACTATGGAACATTTTGTTACGCAATGACATGTTTTGGCCAGTGCCCAAAGTCCAAATACAAATGATACACAGTCCAAAGTAAAAATGAACAGAAAAATCTTTACTCTTTACTCAGCAGAGTTGAAAACATAAACTGGCAATGTTGCATACAAAAATCAAGCAGTACAACAAACTTACACAGTCTTCGTAAATAACACAAAATAAAGCATCTTCATCTTACAGCAAATGAGAGATCAAAATAAACCTTGAGCAAATGCTATTACAACATAGCTTCTCCAAATGGCTCCCTAGAGCAAAGCCTTTGTCCATAGGTCTCCTCAGAGAAAAGGCTCTCCCTTGAAGCTCTCCAGGATCTCTCCATCAGCATTTCCTGCTGGATCTCCATGCTGGTACTCCAGAATGTATTCAAGAAAACTCAAACAGTTATAGACCCCTGGGTGTGGCCCAAGATTGCTGGTTGACTTACTTTGCCAGCTGCTCATGATAATTACACACAATAAAGTTTTTCTTCACACACACTCATATGGTCCTGCAAGGACTTCACACAACACATTTTGCACAACTTAATTCTATTCTTCAAATGTTCAAAAGAGCTGAAGAAGAATTCTCTTGTAGATAATTTTTTGTGTCAAAAATACTTTGTTTTTTTGCATTGGTTCTGGATGAGAAAAACATTTTTTCTTCAGTAAATGCATTTACTGTGCAGAAAATTGGTTTAGTTTGGGGTTTGTTTTTTTTTTTACATAAAATGCTGAATAATTTTTTTCACAGTTAAAAGACATTCGGATTTGGTGATGTGGTTTTATCCCACACTGATAGTTGGAGTAGAATTGTAATCTGAAGCTAATTACAGGCTCCTTCTCGTAACAAAACTACTGGCTGTCATGTAAGTATGCAGTGATGGTCTATCAAGTCCTATTTGGCTCAAGTCCAGGCTTTCTATATGCATTTTTCTATATGAGCTTGCACATGTTTTGATATTTTATATGAAGGCTCTTCTCTCTGTTCCATCTTCCTCACTAGAACATGGATAGGAACAGGGGAGAAAGTCTTCTTGGTAGATGCCCTAGACTTTGGAACCCCATTCTAAAGATGTTAGGCTGGTACAATCCTTTTGTGGGCAGGTGAGAACTTTTTTGTTTGGGCAGTCTTTTGATGGTTGATTGCCTTTTAGACTGTTAATTTGTCATAAGCCTTTATATAAACTTGCTTTTAACTTCTTCTTGGTCTATTTTTATTTCAAATTTTGTATAGTATGAATTTTAAAGTTCAATATTTGTAAGTGGAAAGTCCTTGATATATATATATATCTCAGGTGTGGCAATACCATATTTATTCATCACTGCAGATAAGGATGAAATAATTGAATAATCACGTACCATCCAAAGGATCTATTCCAGGACTCTTTGCATAATATGATGCTTGTGTAATAAAGCAGCTTGAAATAAGTGAGGTCTTGAGCTTCTAGCTGAAGCATACCATAGAATCACTCTAGAGAACCTTGTGATGCCTAGATGAGTGTTCTCTTTAAGCCTCCAGTATGATTTTATAGTCAACTTCTAGCAAAACCTCAAACAGAGCTTCTGGCAGACATTGACCACAGTAGCCTGTAGAGAACACTTATCTAGTCATTGTTAAACCCTTCAGAGTGATTACATAATATTCAAAGCTCTCCGTGTTTAAATGAAACAACACTCAATAAGCTCACATAATAAGCTGGCCTACTATGTTTTACTAGTGCAGATTAGAGCAACAGTACTGGCCTTGAGGACATTCTTGTGCAATCAGCAGTTGTGGAATAGTAGGCTTGTGCATAACTTCATTTTAAATGCATATTTCGGAAAAGAATCATTACATTTGTGCATACGAATCAATATCCAAAACATGCAGGAAAAGTGTGCATATTAGGGGGGGGGGGGGTTAGAAATTTAAGCACACACCAATAATTTTTGTTAATGTCTCACAAGGTCAGTTTAATTTTCAGTATAAGCACAAAGCAGCATTAAGCAACTTTGGCAAAGCCAAGAGAACATAAAGTTCTTTAAAAACCAATCTTTCAAAGTAAAGACCACACAATGAAACAGAAAATAACACTTTCAAAGTAGGCACAGATTTTCTTTATTATTAAAATGTTTTTATAAAAAAATGAAAATTCCCCAAACATCCATAAATATGTGAAATGTTCTGAAATTTGGTGGACAAGTTTCTCTCCAATATCTTAAATAATAAGGGAGCAAGGAGCTCCTGAAGTTTCCCCAGTTGTAGTAACTATCGCATTAATGCACATGACCAACTACTGTAATGAAACAGTAACAAAATTTCATTAGTTTCATTATAGTAACAAAATTTTAACTGACTATACTTTAGAAACACTTTAGAAATGAAGTGCCAGGCCCCCAAGTTTTGTAAGTACTTTTGAACAATTTTTTTATTGATCACACATGCCTAGGAAATAGTGCTTGAAATGAACTAGCTATCAGTCAATTTCCAATCCAATTCAAAATATTGATACTAAATGTTAAAACTTTACAATGTCTTAGAAACTGCTTACTTGAACAATGTCCTTCTCCCATATGCCTAATTATAAAGGTCATCTTGAGATACTATATTTTAGGTGCCAGTGCCCCAAATGATGCAATTGATGCTGGTACTGAAAAAATGCCTTCCTTCCTAGTAGTGCTGCCAAACATCTGCAAAATGCCTTCCTAAGAGTGATTCACCTGGCATCTTTATTAGCCACAGTAAGATGAAAGGCCAAGACAATCCTCTCCTGCAGGCATTTTGTCTTTCAGTTTCATTATTATTTTGTTGAAATGGTATTGCTGGCTCAAAAAATATAATTATTGTAACATATGGAAACCAGTCTAGGTTATTTATTTGTTTTTAGTGTAAAATCTGAGATTTTATTGATTTTTAAATATATTTATGATCTGACTGCTGGCCATTGTCAATTGGATACTATAAGACAATTTCAAGCAGTTATTTTCTTCTCTTTCTCTCATTTCCTTATTTGCCCCCACTCAGCAGTTAATTCAACAACAGAGAAAAGGAAAGATATAACATAGAACTGATTGCTGTTCAAACTATCCTTCTTATTAATAAACATTTCAAACCAACCAGTCACTTCATAATACAAATTATCCGTTTGCAGGTGAAGGCTTTCAAGTAGAAGATTGGGAAAGAATGCTGCCCAAAGCACAGGAAAAATAATAGCATTATTCAGTTAGATTAGATAACTGGTTTCACTATCCATTACAGGTCAAATGGAATCATATTCTGATGTGGTTCTGGTAAACATACTATAGTTCTTGGCCCAATCCATTGACTGGGCTTGATACGGATATGTACACATACAGACACCATTTCCTGGCAATAGCACTGAGTGTGGGTCTGAATGTGTAAGAAGGAATGGAGAACATTTCTTTTTCATTTTTTCTTCCAAACACATTTTTTTTCCTATCTTGTGACTGAGGTTAGGAACCTAAGTTTCTCCGTTACTGTGCATGAGAGATTGGGTCACATGGGAACACATTCAAGAGATTAGTGCATCAGGTTTGCCTGCTCATAATATCGGAATTGACCCAGATCATGAGACTGCCAAGTGCCATGTAAGATGGATTGACAAGTTGTCATTCTCTTCATTCGTGCCATTTGTCTAATGATCTGCACCTGAGCTCCACTCCTGCATTATGTGAAACCCTGCAGGTTGGAAGTAACTGGGCCTTGCTGCTTATATCCATACCTCACCTATGATAACTTTAATGAGAAATGATGCAAGGCAGCATCTGGAGCTAGCTGAAGGTCATGGGTAGTTTGTGAAGGAAGCCCCATGCAGCAATTTCCCTGACTCTGGGCCCTGCCGATTCAGATTTGTTGAGAGCAGCAGGCTGAGTCATTTCACATCATTAATGCCAAAACGACTGAGGGCATGCTACCTGCATTAGCTTCTCAGTTCCAGGAGTAGGAGCGAACTGAGCTATTAGCGCACCTCATTCACATGCTAGATAAGAATGTTGGAATAGTTCCACTTGGCAGATGAACAAAAGGAGTCATTAGGTTTATGCTTGTCCACATCTACTCAAGTACCTGACAGCTTCTGCCCTTGCAGTTTTAAATCAAGACTGATTTACTACATGGTATTTTTGGTTAGGATTGTGTAAAAATACATCCACATACCACATGTAGTCCATTAGAGCTGTTAACACATATATTTCATTGCAAACAGCTTCCTTGGTACACAAATAGGTATTCATTATATCCTTAATAGTGTTCTAACAGCAGTGCATGTCTTTGCAGCTTAATAGTAATAATTAGGGAAAGTAGATGACTGGTGTCGTTCAGTGGCAAAAATGACCTTGTGTTGTTTCAACTATATTTACAGGTTAGCAAAATAGGAAAGGAGTCTTCATTAATATGTGCAAGACAGTCGACAGAGAGAAAGAGAGCGACAAAGGACGGCTTCGAAATGTTTGGAGACATTTGGGGGGGAGGGGTCTTTGATAAGAGTATGGTGTAATTGTTAAAAATTTGTCTTCTTTACATATATTTTGAGATCTACAATTTTAAAGTTGACTGCAGACTATCTACCTCAATACATGGGTTGATTTGCCCATTATATGCCGCTTACTCTCAACTTTCAGCACGGAGCCCATTAGATGACACACAGAGACTTCTGGACAGGCTCAGTGCAAAAAGATAAGAGAAAGCAGGACATAATGCCACAGCAACAACACCTTACCAGCAATGGGGAAAAGCCTGATGCCAACACTTCTCTCTATGGGGAGAGGGATAAGGCAAGTCATGAGATGTGGGGTGTGGAGCGATGTCTTCTCCACCCCACCCCACGGAGCTGCATGGAGAATCCATGGGCCTTTGTGATGACGTTCTGTGTCATCCCACAACAACATATGGCATTGTGGGGAAATCTGCCAGTCCAACTGATTCTGCCACTTGAAATTTCTTTTTAAATTTCTGATGTTCCCTTCCGGCAGGGCAGAAAGGAGGGGGAAGAGAAGGAGTAAAGGTTGCTTTTAATGCAGTTTTAAAAAGTTTTAAACTGCAATGAATGACACACATTAAAATGCATCTTAAATGTATTAAATTAATAAACTAATATACTATTAGAAAGAACACACTACAAATGATCAAGAGTAATATATATTCAAAAGCTCATGACAATAACAAGCTGTTAGTTGGTGAAGCTGCGCCCGTACCTTGGGAAGTCTGACTTGGCCACGGTAGTCCACGCTCTGGTTACATCCCGCCTAGACTACTGCAACGCTCTCTACGTGTGGTTGCCCTTGAAGACGGCCCGGAAGCTTCAATTAGTCCAACGTGCGGCAGCCATGATTCTAACAGGAGTGGAGCGCAGGGAGCATACAACCCCCCTGTTGCGCCAGCTTCATTGGCTGCCGATCTGCTACCGAGCTCAATTCAAGGTGCTGGCGCTGGCCTATAAAGCCCTAAACGGTTCTGGCCCAAGATACCTATCTGACCGCATCTCGGCCTATGAACCCACCAGGACTTTGAGATCTTCCAGGGAGGCCCTGCTCTCAATCCCGCCGGCTTCTCAAGCACGGTTGGCGGGGACGAGAGATAGGGCCTTCTCGGTGGTGTCCCCTCGGCTGTGGAACGCCCTTCCTATGGACATTAGGCTGGCACCATCTCTCATGGCATTCCGAAAAAAGTTGAAGACCTGGATGTTTGTGCAGGTGGTCGAGTAATCTAGTGCAATATTGGTAATTGAACATAGGAATGGAACAATGGACGACGAACCTGGACTACGCTTTGATGATGAGATGACTGGGCTGGTTATTGTAATAATTGTTAGTGTAATTGCTTGTTGTTTATTAAGTGGATAAGGTGTTAAGTGGTCAATTGTTACATGTGCATTGAATTATTGCTGTTTTTATTGTGTGTAAACCGCTGTGAGTCGCCTTCGGGCTGAGAACAGTGGTATATAAGCAAAGTAAATAAATAAATACTGGTAGAAGTACAAAAGGTAAGACAGAGAATTCCATAGTCTGAGAGTAGATGCTTCAAAGACATATTTGTTTTGTGTATACAGTAAAATTGTCTCTAAAAGTGGTGAGACCTACAGAAGGGGCTCTCCTGTACATCTCAAAGAAGGGGCAGACTTTTGTAAGAGAATATGATCTTTCACACGGCCTGGACACAAATTACATAGGGCTTTTAAGGCCATAAACAACATGCTGAATTTTGTTTGGAAATAGATTGGCACACATACACTCATATATATTCCAATTGTCATTTGGTGTCGACTTTAGCTTCTGAACATGCTTAAAAGGCAACCAAACAGGATGTAACCGAGACATGTGTTTACTGTGGCCAGATGGGACATAACCAGGAACATTTACAGCTAGTACACTAGGTTTGTTTGTGCATCACTGAAACCTGGAAATCCAAATTGAGAGTTGAATTATGGAGCACATGGGTACTATGGACCTGTCTTTTCAGGATTATCATGATTTCATCAAGCACAACTGAAGTCATTTTCTTTGCCCTTTGATGGACCTCTGCCTTGTTTGTATCAAGGCTTAATATGTTCACTTTCAACCAATCCATTACGCATATCAGATACTTTGTTTTGGATTTAATCTGAAAGGATAAATAGAGTTGGGTGTCACAAGCATTTTAGCAGCAATGAAGTCTAGATTTCCAGAAAACATTTCTGAATATTAAACAGAATGGGGATAAGATGCCATAGGACAATAGACAAGATGCCAAACTGGAATTCCTCACTGGCCCCCATGCTACACAACCTTCCTTGGGTCAGTAACCTACTGGGCTAACATCTTGACAGTATGGTTTAGGATATTTTTTGAAACCATGATGTCAGAACCGTCTTTTTCACACACAATTCATTTTTTTCTCTTGAAAAGAAATATCCAACAATTCACTTACCTAACTGGCTTGCCCAGAGAACTTTCAGAAAATGGTTAGTGTGTTGGGACAATCACACTAGATAAATTTTCCCATTTCTACATTAGATGGGCCACCTACATCTACATTAGATGTCTTATTTAGCAGAGTTCCTCTTATATGATCAAAACTTGAAAAGGAATCTTGCTTTCACATTTTCCCCGCACAAGATCTTATAAACCTTTTGTGTAGAATAATAGGTAGTTCCTCTCCTCTTCCAATGTTTTGTACCCTTCTAGCTAGTTTCTTTACTGGGAAGCAAAAATACCTCTTATCTGTGTTGCAAAGTAGAAATGTTCCCCAGGCTTATTGGATATATTCCATCATGTATGAACTAAGGGACTCTAAATGTTAACTGTATGGAATTAGGGAGGTTTTTATGCTGGCAATTCCCACACAGCTGGGATGGCTTTTACCTTTTTTTTATTCCAGCAGTGCATGCTCATGGAAAACAGCTCTCATATGAATAGGTTAATTTTCAAAAGGTCTTTCCCTTTCTATATTTTGCTGCTTCTGTCTACCTTGCTGAGTAGTCCCTTCATCCTCTTGCCAAGAGTATATTGAGTTGGCATTGTATTTCTTTGTACTTGTCTAGAGAGAAAAGTTAGGCTCCCCGTTGTAGCAGTTTGAAGCTGTGAGTCTGACAATGCCAAAAGCAAAGTTTGCAAATTGATCTGAAGCGACATCATCTGAGACCACATGTCCCACCACTGAGAGATGTCAAGCTAGTGGGTACTGAATGCAGGGCCTTTTGTATAAAAGAATCTTGATTGCAGAATACTGAGAAAGCTAGGCAAGTTTCATCTTCAAAACTGGTAAAGACAACACAATGGTTAAAGCCTGAGTAGTACTCACCTGATTGGGATTTATTGTGTCCATTTGTCAGGTTGCTTCATTTTTTGTTAGATTAATGTATTTTATTCTTTTTACTACTTTCATTTGTGCATCATCTGAAATGTTCACTGAGGGCATTTCTATACAGCAGAAAAAGGGGAAGGGAACCAGAGTTTAAACCTCTGGTTTGCTGTGCATTTGCTGTCCACATGGGAGGGACAAACCCTGCATTTTTGGCAAGGGCACACATTCACTCACATATTGATCCAGCATTGACATGGGGGAGGGGGGATAGCCACTGCCCCCTGACCTTCCCCACCCCCTTTCCTGGCTGTGAAAGGTTAAGGAAAAGGCTCCTTACCTATTCTGGAGACTTCTAAGGGTTCCGTTGTGGTCTCTAAATGAAGCGATGGCGTTCTGGAGAAGGGAGGGATGAATTCATGTCAGTTACATGCAAAATGCCTGAGCCCACAGGGACAGAATTACTGTGGAAACTGCTTCTGAAAGCACAGATGGAAATTCCACAGGCCCCACACCTGTACTGAAAAGTCTGGATCTTTGAAGGTTTTTATTTTAACCTGGAATAATCCTGGGTTAAGCTGCATTATGTGGAAACCTCATGATAATACACCCCCTACACCTTATTTTAATGCAGTGTAGACGGGGCTTGAGATGATCCAAAAGTTATGGAGAACCTTAATTATTGAGACACTGAGAAGGTTGGGAAGCTATTACAGAACAGATCATAGCACTTAGAATTTTTTCAACTTTCAAAAAATGGCACTATTTATAACTTAAACTAGATGGATTATTTGCCTTTCAACTGATTAGTCACTTGATTGGAAATCTAAATAATCTTCATCTTGTTAAACTTGTGTGTTTTGAAACATCGATGGAACTGCAAAGTAGTTTCAGATTTAATAAACAGAACCTATCACTCATGGTTAGAAGGAAAGACAATCTTTAATATATTTCTATTCCCTAATACATGAGTAAACCAGAAGCAAAACAGCCTTAAAAATGAACAAATGTTTCTTAGCTGGCAGTCCCACAAACCAAGACTGACACTACCATTAATCAACTAAAGTTTAACTTGATTAATCTATCAGTAAACTGACTAAAATTTTCACCCGTTGGGGAAAATAGCAAGAAGTAACATTATTGTAAAATTTAAAATATTTCGAGGAATAGATAACATCAACACTTCAATTGAAATGAAAGTTGATTTGTGGAATGTTAGTTTTCACCAGCAAAAGCAGGTCCTTTAAGCAACACCCAACAATCTTAAGCCAATATAACAATGTTTTTTTTCAATAATACCCAAGGATGACAAATACCCATTGGTCAAGTGATGGACTTGACATGCATACTATTGTCTATGAGCCACAAAGGCTACATTGAACCTACCCATATAGATGCAATGCAAGGGACAGTTGGAATGTCCTACTTTGTGGATTTCCGGAAGGATATGTCTCACTAAAATAGAGGTTGTGTGTGTGTGTGTAATTTGTCTTAGCAACAGCAATGCAAATCTACTGCATCAAGACAAATCATGTAAGCTATGGAAGTCGACTTCTACATTCAAAGTAGCAATGGGCCAAAGTATAACTGTGGTAGTGCAGCAGGTTAAACCACTAGATGCAGAAAATCTGCTGACTGGAGGGTTGGCAGTACGAAGCTATGAGTCATGATGAGCTCCCGCTGTCAGCCCTAGCTTCAGGCAACCTAGCAGTTTGAAAGCATGTCATGTGATTATATCAATAAGTACCACCCCAGTGGGAAGGTAAAAGGGTGCCCCATGCAGACATAGAGACATACTGGCAAGACAATCAGAGATGTCTATGGACAATAGGCTCCTCGGAAAGGAAAAATGGAACAAGAGCACCTTCCCATGGCTGGAGTTGAACATCACCTCCAGATGCTGGAGTTGGAAGGGGAAGGCCTTTAACTTTGTATATGTATTATATGTCATTATTGTTCACTGTGTAAAACATATTGAATGTTTACCTTATAATCTGCTCTTAGTCCCTCCGGGGAGATAAAGTGGAATATAAATAAACTATATTATTATTATTATTATTATTATTATTATTATTATTATTATTCTCTAATAGATAAATTAAGGAAACCTAAAATCACCATATAAAGATAATTGGGACTAATATCAGTTTGGGCAGATCTATTTTTTTAATAAAACATCTCAATATGCAGATGCAAACAATATATTCTGCTTGGTGAGCCAGTGGTGTTATCCTCGATGCTCTCATTTACTTTGGTTAGAAACATCTGTATAATTTTAAAGCTTACCAATAAAAAAAAATCACAAGACTTACTAGATTTAAAGGACATTTGAAAATTTGCAAGGGATGTCACAACAGGTCATGGCACACATTGTGAAGTTCCTTGACCCATGTAAGAGAGGGGAGTGATAAAATCTCCCCCTATCAAGTTCTTCAAATAGCTTCTGCATATTTGTGCTGCCATGTGCGTACACACTCAGGCAGCACAAAAGGACCCAATACAGATACTTTTGTTATTGTTAGCCTTGTGCTCAAGAAAAAGATAGGTGAAGGTTTACAGTATAGTATTATGGGTAAGTCTTCTGTCTTCTTTTCCTCCTCTTCCTGTTCATCCCTTTTCCCTCTTTTACAGATTTAGATATATGGAAGTAAACATTTGAGGCAGGACCTTCCCATTTACAAAATGTATACCTTTCAAATAAACCCAGGCAAGGCATAATTGCATGATACTGATTAATGTCCATACAAGCTCCTCTGAGCCGCATACCAAGTGACTTTCCATTTGGTTTAACCGCCCTCACAATTATTGCTTTTCTTTTTTGTTTGGGGATGCTTGCTGGTATTTAAAACCAACTTCCAGTGCAAGTTGCAATATATTTTGCATACAGTAATAGGCAATAAGTGTGAAGAAGGAACACTGTCACAGGCTTATAGCACAGCAACAAGGAAACGGCTTGTACTCATTCTCCTGTAAACAAAAAAACACAATAGGAAAAAGAAATATATTACATGTTTTTACATTAGTTGGGACCACTGCGTGAAGAATCCCCTGAATTATTTCTCTGATCTGTGAAGGGAAAACAGCTCCTAGCAAATTAGAGTCCTGGAAAAGAGCCATGGAAACTAAATGGTTGAAGAAGAATAAAAACAAGCCAAAATATAGGAGAGCTATCCTCTACAATAGTTTTCTCAACACCTCCATTCCTATTTCTGATAGTTAATTTCTGTTTCCATGGAGATGCATTATCACAATGTTCTTCTTTATTCGGAGTGACCTAATCAGGCTACCTATTGGGCTGTGAAAGGTGAAATTTGGGCTGCTGTTTTTGAAAAACAAAGACAGCAGCTGAAAATAAGAAAGAAACCAGAAGTTGTTGTTGCATTTCTGAGTGTTTATGACTTTTCCCCCTCCAAAGGTTCAGAACATCCTAGCCAGAAGCATCTCAGATCCCTCACTAACAAGCTCATGTCAGAGATGTTTATGATGGTAGTGCCCTTTTCCATGCCATCTTGTTTTGCTTTGCAGCTCTTCACTTTGCCATATCGCTTTCATTTAACTCACATATTCTTCATAGTATTTTGTTTTGCCTGGGGATGCCAACATCCTTCAGAAATCACCAATAACATGTTTCCATTTTCTTGATAATGCCTAGGATCTCCTGTCAAAAAAAAGGGCAGAAAATGGCCGAAATGTACTGTCAACTGTAAAGCCCTGGAATTCCCGACATTTCTGATTGGAAACTGGCTGGAGATGTTTTTCACCCATTATTATTTGTATCAGATAGGAAATGTCATATATTTATACTCACACATAATTTTATAGTCTTGGCAATGCCACTGGATTCAGTCAAGGTTGATCTTGATTTTTTTTTTACATTAGCAATTAGTGACTTGTTGCCATGACAACCTCTCTTCACATAGTTCTTGAAATTAGACGTCTGAACGTGATCAGTTCTTTTTATTATTATTATTATTCCTTCTTAGCCTCCCTGGGTAAAGGTGTATGCTTTCCATGCAAGAGATTTTGATTACAGATTCCCATAAAATATCTATAAACACGCACAATAACCGAAGAGCTCCATCAATTAAAACTAAGTATTCAATAATTCATTCTTTAATTAAAGTGCCTCACTCTTCCTATTGCTCTAACCTTTCAAGTATTAAAGGAGACATAAGAGCTAATCATTTTGTAGGGAGTACATTTTCAAAAATTAACAAATTAAGAGACAAGAATAAAAAGGTGGCGTGGGGGGAAAAAGAATGGGAACTTTTCAAAATGCATTACTTATTGGTGTTTAATGATTGGTATATACCCCACTTTTTCCTTCAGCCAAATAGTAAAGGTAGGTAAAGTTTTTCCCCTGACATTAAGTCCAGTTGTGTCCAACTCTGGGCATTGGTGCTCATCTTCATTTCTAAGCCAAAGAGTCGGTGTTGTCTGTAGACACCTCCAAGGTCATGTGGCTGGCATGGAGCACCGTTACCTTCCTGCCAGAGCGGTCTCTATTGATCTATTCACATTTGCATGTTTTTGAACTGCAAGGTTGGCAGAAGCTGGGGCTAACAGCGGGAGCTCATGCTGCTCCCTGGATTCAAACCTGCGATCTTTGGGTCAACAAGTTCAGGAGCTCAGCGCTTAAATCCACTGTGCCACTGGGGGCTCCACTTCAGTCAAATATACATTGTTTATTTTTTCCCCTTAAGATTTGTGCATGTGCAAAGTAGTGATGGCGTTGAACTGTCATCTCTACACATGATGTGAATCACAATGTATGTCCACAGCCATGAAATTTTGGCATAACAGTATGTGTGAATGATTCTGGTTCATTAAAAAAGACACTTGGAATTAGAAATAAAAGATACATATGGACGCCCACTTAAAAGAACTGACTGGAAACCTCTGAAGGAGTACCTGGAGAGTAACACAAAGACAGAAAAATAAATAAGAGTAGAACAAAACACCAAGAGATAGAAAAGAACGACAAGGGGTAAACCTTAAAAAACAACGGAACAGAAAAAATGAAAGTGAGAACGAGGAGAAGACGGAGTTGGAAGTCAAACCACCCCAGAACTGTCCTCCCTCCCTCAACCCCCCCCTCCCCAGACACCCCTGAAACCCTAGTTAACTACTGGATAGGGAATACCTTCTTCCCCCCCTCCTACCCCCCTCCGACCCTACCTCCTGCTCATCCCCCAGACTAACCCTTTTTAACGAATTCATACTACTGAAAAACCCTTAACCCCCCCCCACCCTTCTACTTTTATTCATTGTATTTGAAAAAATTTCTAATAAAGACTATTATAAAAAAAAAGGAATTAGAAATAAGAGTAATTGATTTTTTTCTAATACATGGAGAAGTGTACCCTTCTGTTGCAGTTTCAGAAGTTAACCATACTGTTAAACTGGACCCAGTTCTTACAAGTAGTAACCCATATGGATATTTGTACCTTAAGGTAATGGTTTCCCCCTGACATTAAGTCTAGTCATATCTGACTCTGGGGGGAGGGGGGGTGTTCATTTCATTTCTAAGCCAAAGAGCTGGCCTTGTCTGTAGACACCTCCATGTGGCCGGAAAGAATGCATGGAGTGCCATTACCTTCCCACCGAAGCAGTACTTATTCATTTACTCACATTTGCATGTTTCTAACTGCTAGGTTGGCAGAAGCTGGGGCTAACAGAGGGAGCTCACCCCACTTCCTAGACTCAAACCACTGAATAATACATTAGAATAATAAGAATATTACTCTTAGTTCCTTAGAATAATAGAATCATAGAGTTAGAAAAGACCACAAGGGCCATGCGGTCCAACCTAGAGCTTTTTTTAATGCCAGGAGTGACTAGAGAAACTGCAAGTCGCTTCTGGTATGAGAGAATTGGCCATCTGCAAGGACTTTGCCCAGGGGATGCCTGGATGTTTTACCATCCTGTGGGAGGCTTCCCTCATATCCCTGCATGTGAAACTGGAGCTGAGAGATGGGAGCTCACCTACAGCTAATAATGTGGGCGGTGAACTACACGGAACTACACGTGTCTTTCCCTTTGGCCACTATAAGCCATGGTTATTGGCCTAGTAATGCTGCCATTAGCTAGGCTGTCTTAGAAGACAAATGGCTGGAGGAAATGGGTTCTACTCGCATCATGAGAAAGAGTGTGTTGCTATATTCTGTAACTGAGAATTAGTTTGGTACTGTCACATAACGTGTTGGGAAATTAAAACAAATCCTGGTCATTGTAATTACAACAAGAAGAAAAGCTCGGCAAATTGATTTTTCCTAATTCATTCTTGAAACTAGCTTTCAGCCAAAGAATGCAACACTTCCCTTTTTAATTCAGCTCTATTCAAAATATAATTCACTTCAACATTTTTTCCATATCCTAACTAAATGTTACTTTGTCAAGACTCAGAAGACACCAATGTTGCATTGTTTACTTTTCTGAACTTTCCTGCTTACAAATGATTACTTGCCACTTGAGTTGTGTTTGATACTTAGATCCCTTCTACTCTGCCATATACAATCTAGATTCTCTTCTAAGAACTGGATTAAATGACAGTGTAGACTTATATGATCCAGTTCAAAGCAGATAATGGGGATTATCTGCTTTGATAATATGGATGATATGGCAATGTAGAAGGGGCCTTAGAGGAACATAACTTGAGTGCATAAATCACACAAATGTACTAACTCACACGGAGTTCTCCTTTGCTGTTATTAGATTGGTGTAGAATCACGTCATTTCCTTTTCAGGAAAAATCAATTAATAGCTTCCTATACTGCCCAACTACAGCTTGGTGTGTTCTGCTGCAGTTCCGATGTTAGTTGTTCAAGTGGCCCTATGTGTTGTGGTTTTACTTTTTTTCTTTCTATTTCTTAGTAGGGTGACACTACCCCATTGGTGTTCAAGCACTAAGGGCCTGCTGATTTGTTAGAAAAATCACTCCAATCTTTTTGCTCCATTTCCCAGTAGGTTTTTACCTTTTTTAAAAATGCAACTGCACAACTGTGCTACTGCTGGAATAAAGAAACAGTTTGGGGTAGTGCATGTAATGTGTTGTTGTGGCTGTGCAGAATCATATATAAATAAAGCCAAGTCTGCATATGCTTTGCGTGCGAGATACCAGCTGTTCAAGGAAGGAAGGGAAGAGGTAAGAAGGGCAAATCCAGAAACATCCAGCACAAAAGCACTATTACTGTGAGGGTATGAAAGGAGTCATGGGATCATAGAGTTGGAAGAGACCTCGTGGGCCATCCAGTCCAACCCCCTGCCAAGAAGCAGGAAAATTGCATTAAAAGCACCCCTGACAGATGACCACCCAGCTTCTGTGGTGCTATTGTTCCGCTTCCTAGTCTCCAGGGCAGCAGAAAACAAGCTTGCTCCCTCCTCCCTATGACTTCCTCTCACGCATTTATACATGGCTATCATGTCTCCAGTTCCATAATGGTATGTTTCCATTTGCAAAAACAATGCTGTGGATGCAAGACAGCAAGATAATAAACTGGTGCGGTATTGTCCTTAATCCAATTCATTACACGAGAGAGAAAAAAATCACTTAAAATTTGGTTTCTGCCTCCTGCAGAATTTTGGGGTTTGTAGTTTAATGAGGCTGTTAAAGGCTCCTCCCTGAACTACAAACCCCGGAATTCTGCAGGATTGACTTATCCTGGGGTAAATTAGCCCACATTTATTTCAGTGCATGTACTCTAAGCATGCATACTCTGGATCAAACTTATATGACTTGTCATAACTCTTTTAGTTTGCTTCTGTGATTGCCCTTACTACTGTTATCACCTCTTTGTTTTCCAATGTAAAAGATCAGTCACCTAATTTTCAATTTTTTTCAATTTTTTAAAAAAATCCCGCCAAAGCTGCTGTGTTAGAGTTAGCTCTTCTCCCTGCAGTTTTGAAAAGGTGAGGCAAGTTGCTTTGTTCATTCTAGTACATCAGAAACAAAAAGAGCTTCCAAGCAGTCTTTTTTATTATTATTTGGCAAAGTATAGACAGTCTAATGAGTCACTGCAAAAGTAATTAAAGACCTTATAGCAACCACAAAAGAACTATGGGTATCTAATCACATAATTTTAATTATTAAATATTATGGGGGAAAGTCCCTTCTTGATAACATTACATCAAAGTAACACCAAGTTAGATGTATAGGTTGCTAGGTTACACTCTGTTTCTGCAAGGGAATATTGATGGAATCCATTAATCAAAGGAGTGAATAGATAGACTGTGATCTGTAATTTGTGCGGTATTTGTTCCCAGCTCTTGGCATTGGTGGGGAGAGGAGATATCTGTAGCATGTTTTATTTGGAATAGACAGAGCTCCACCCCACAAAAAGAAAGAAAGAAGGAAAGGAAGGAAGGAAGTCTAGGAATATCTATAAATATCTGTCCATCATAGAAACAACTGCAGGAGCTGGGCCACTTTCCAAATGTTCAGAAATGCTTGTGTAAAGAGAACTTCAAGAAGATTGAGATCCAGCTGAGTTCTCTGTTCCAGCAAAGGACTACTAACAATACCAGCAGGGACTCTTCATTTCACCTGTGCCAGCAAAACTAAATACAGACTGTAGATCGCTCAGGTAGGGCATGTTAGTGTAAACAGCACTGGCAAATAGGGGTGAATAGATCAGTCTGGTTCCCATTTACATCCATTATACATCTGTTCACTTCTAAGTCCATGCTGTCTCCTTTTTGTATTAATGTCTCCTTTTAAAAAATCTGCACAAAATTCATATTTAAATGCATATTTTTGAATAAATCCTTTTACAAAATAGCCTCTTTAAATGCCTTTCCTCTAAGTATGCATTGCTAAATGTAGCTTAGCCTAAAAATATATGCATTTTGGCATTTGCTTTAAGTTGCTTACTGAATCACAAAATTTGGAGAAGGGCTAAATCCACAGGATAACTGTTCTCCAATCTGCACATTAATCTGGAGCAGTGAACAGGGTCAGATGGTATTAGTATATAGAAGAAGAAAAAACCTAAATTTCTCACATAGCACTGGCAAAAAACTACAAATTTACAAGCTGTTCTTCATCATGAGATCCCCCCCCCCCACACACAATTTATCTTTGTAGCATATGGATTATTTTTATTGCTTTTTACCATGCTGCTACATTGATCCCAAGACCTCATCTGATCATCACCATCCTTTTATTATCTCTTAACCACATAATAACCAAATAAGAAGGATCCATCTGGCTGTTCTCACTGTTGTGTTCTGGGCTTCGAAATATTACGGTGTCGATATTGGATGAAGAAGCCAAAGGAAAACATCTCTTGCATTCATATTGTTGTGACTGCAGTCTGGTCTGTTGACTATGTAATTCCATGAAGAAATAAACAAGCCACGTGAGTGGACTGTTAATGCAATTTTGGGGATTCCCTTTGAATGTGAGATAGATTCTGAAATATTGGCCAGTTCTAGGAACATAAAGTTACCAGATGTATACATGTATTTCTTGATCCTGTGTCTCTTAACATAGATCAGGTATAATTTGCTCAGGGAGCTGGAGCTTTCTCCAAAAAATGTTGTCTAGAAAAAAAGCCAAAGTAATTCATTAGCTACTTGCCAGAGTGTTGGGTTTGAGATGGATATGAAAAACCCATCTTAGAACATAACATACTATGTGATCAAGTAATTATTAGCCTAATACCCCCAAAGCCCTGATATCTGGGGCAGGAAGAAAATGAATAATTCTACTTTATTAGATATGACGTTTTATTGTAACATCAGTAGTTTAAAATATGGATGGGAGATTACATCTGTCATCAGCCTCTCTCATTAGCTTTGTTGACCAGGACTGATGTGAGATGCAGCAAACACAAATGATTTAGGTAACTTCAAAATAGATCATAAAGACATAGAAATAGTTCAACATTTTCCGTCTTTTGGCTCAATCATTACTCAAGGTAGAGACTGCAGGTCTCAGAAGACTAGAACTTGAAGGGTAGCTATAAACACACTAAACAAGATCCTGAAGTGCAAAGATATAGATAATTGATAGGGGTGTGCATGTTGGGTGAACTCCGTGACATTTTTGGTGTGTGGATTTCGGCTGCCTCCCTTCCGTTTTTTTCAGGAGCTGCCTGAATTTGGGAAGGTGAAATGCCATTTTTTGATCCAGCAGCTGGAAGTTCCATTTTCACTCCAGGAAGATCTGGCTAATTGGCAGCAATGGGGAAACTTCCCAGGCTCCCCTTTCCATCATTCTAGGTCTATTGGGATGAAAATGGCCCCACTGGGAGAACACATTTACCACTGCAATCCCTCCAGGTTTCAGAATGTTTAGGTCATCTATTGATTTTTAGGAAATTCTTAAGATAGAACATGAAGCTAGGGTGTTTTTTTTTTTTTGTAATTTTCAAAGTATTTTTGAGGGGAAGGGAGATGCAGGAGGAGGGTACAGAGGAGAAGCAAGAAAATAGGGCCGGGGATGAATTAATTTCTTTCTGTGGGGACACAAGGGAGTCAGGGCTATCCCCTCACTTCATTAAATCACTCCAATATTTAAACAAACATCTCCCAAAAATGCCCTTTCACAGCCCCCCCAAACACCCACCCACCTCACTTCCCACTAAAAATAAATAAGGAAAAATAGTAAATAAGATTAAATGAATACATTTAATTAAATTGCCAAAGAGAAAGATTGGAATTGAGTCCAAAAGCAAAACAAGCGATCCTAAGAGCAGTGATAGCACTGAGATAGAGACAGATCTCGGAGCACATAATCCTTCTCTCTCAGAAACCAGAAAGTGGAGGCACTCACCCCTGTAATTATAGACACAGTGGCTAAAATACATGTGAGTGTCTTTCTTCTTCTGATTGGCTGAATGGGCAGCAGGGTATGGGGAAATCTGATGCATGGGCCTGCTGCTTTGTGTTCATGTGTATCCAAAAGAAATTGAAAGCAGCCATTTTCGGCAACCACGTGTTTTGTTGCAGCCAAAACAAACATAGTTGTGCTGCTCCTGCTGTTACAGGTGATCTGACTGCCAAAAATGCTGAAACATCTGGAGCCCATTTTAAAAAACAGAACTGTACACAGCCCTAATAACTGAATACTAAAGTTAGCATGGCCCATGTCATCATATTTCCCATCTTTATGTATGGTTGTAAAAGCTAGACAGTGAAGAAAGTTGATGGAAAAGAAATTAGCTCATGTGAGGTGTGGTGCTGGATAAGATTGCAGAGGATACTGTGGGCAGCTAAAAAGACAAATGAATTCTAGATCAAATCAAGCATGAATTCTTCCTAGAAGACTAGATGACTAAACTAAGGCATTGGTCATATCATCAGAAGAGATAACTCACCTGAAAAGATGCTAATTCTTGGATAGATGGAAGATAGTAGGACAAAAGAACACTGCATTCCAGATGGATAGTTTCAATAAGGGAATCTCAGGATTTAGGATCTGAACAGGATTGTTGGGAAAATGGTGACTTGGAGGTCACCAT
Source organism: Anolis sagrei (assembly GCF_037176765.1). Taxonomy (NCBI): domain Eukaryota; kingdom Metazoa; phylum Chordata; class Lepidosauria; order Squamata; family Anolidae; genus Anolis; species Anolis sagrei. The sequence goes on from NC_090023.1 coordinate 137,032,241, forward strand.
TGACGGGAAGGCTCTAAGAACAACAAACATTTGGAGAGTCACAACTTAGGTACTCCTGATTTAGATGTAAAACATGAACTTCTGCATTATTTCCATCTCTCTGAAGCCGATGTCATTTTCTATAAATGGAAAGAAATTTATGGAAATCGGTCCCATTCACACTAATTGAATTGACTGGGTGTAAGTGGGAAGACAGTCCTCATGCATGGACTTGAGGCTATGTGTCTAAGGTTGAGGCATGATGGCTCATAATGAATGCTTCAGTGCATATGGATTTTTTTGGAAATCTCTTTCCAGTGGTTACACTTGCCATCATTTCAGACACCTGAACCTTGATCTCAATTTATTTCTGATAATTTGTAGTCAGATATGTCCTTGCAATGGGATTTTCTTATGACCTCTTTCAACACTGCACAAGAGAGTGCTGCAAAGAAAGACTTTAAAAATTGCAAATCCAATGTTAATCATCACATCACCATTACAATTGTCACTGTACAATAGACTTTTATTTCCACAATCCAGTGCACTTGGGTTTATTGAATGCACAGAATGGTTTCTCCTATATTCATGCCTTTTATTCATTGTGATATCTAATTTACCAGTAATTGTTTTCATGAACTTATCAAATTTTATCTTGGAGTTCATTAAAAACATGCTGGGCAAAGAGGATCAATTTACTAATTCAAGTTTATAAAGGAGAAAACATTTGTCCTTGAATTTATATGATGGTTATAACTATAGGAGCTTTGGGGATTAAGTATCCTCGCAGAAGAGTTCTGATACCCTCTAAATATTAAATTTCATAGCCTGTTTTTAAGAACGAAAGGAATGGGTCAACTTGAATTAAATACTTTAACATCTTGTTGATAGCTGTTGGGTAGACTAGTGCCTGTACTTTGCCCTCATTGAAATTCAAAGGGATCTCAAATGTGTTAAGTTTGATAATGCTGTATGTAGGACCATGAGTCCAAATCCTAAGTAATCTAAATAATATTCATTATAAGTGGGATACACATACTCTCTGCAGCTCACACCCCAGGTGAAGGAAGTCGTAGTGGATCCCAATAGAGACTTAAAGCATATATGTAGAGATGGAGTGAACACAAAAAGAAGCAAAGTATTGAGTTTGGGGCTGTGCAATTTTCAGGGATGTGGTCTCCCTGTCCCGGGACATCTCATGTGGGTCAGACACCTTGTTGTTGGAATGCATAAGATGTACTTCTTTACCTGTGATCCATCTGTATATAATATGTAAGCAATAAAGATACTGCAAAAGACCGCCTCGAGTCACCTCCGGGCTGAGAGGGGCGGTATACAAATATAGTAAATAAAATAAAAACATCCTCCAGTGGTCTCCTCCCAGAGGACACCACACTTTATCAAACAGCTTGGACAAGCAAGCTTAGGACTTCAGAACAGGCATAGCACCCTTGAGATGTTTCACTACTTTGGGAAACGGTGAAGGAAACTGATATTGTGTAGTTTGAATTGCCTCTTTAAAATTTAAGAACACAGCATTTCCCTTTGTGAAAAGCTCACTGTTCAGCATTTCAGTGCATTATTTGTATGCAGAAAGCACATCATTCTTTATTGTAATCTCTGTATAAAACAAGGGTGGGAATCAGATAGTCCTTCAGATGTTTTCAAACGGCACCTCCCAGCATTCCTCCCCATTGAATGTGCTGGTTAAGCTTGCTGGGAGTTTTAGCTCAATAACATCTGGAGGATCACATGCTTCCCACTTCTAGATTAAAGCATCCTGAATGCAGACCTAGGAAGGTATTCCACTTGGTCTTTGATTGACAGCTGGTAGAACTGAAAATGTTAAACTAAATATATTAACATATTAAGCCTTTGTAGACAGCCGCATCATGTAGATATATCATAAATAAATAAATAAATAAGGAACATTGTGTGCATGGAACATGCAACTATAAATAAAGTAAATAAATTTCCTTTTATGTATTTTATTTTGTATAACCCATCCTCCTTTTCAAAAGTAGACTTTGTTACCAGCTAAAAAGCATGTAGATAAAAATATATTTCACTTTCCCAGTTTTCTATATTTCAGCCTCTCTGCTCCTTGCATGATGTTCTTTCCTGTAAAAAGAGCGATACTCGTTTACAGTTGGCTCAAAGGCTCACTGGGCTCAATGGGAGCCATAAAACATTCTCTGGATAACCTAAAAGCTTTTCTATGCCTAAAAATGTCATGACATTAACATCCAATACCTTGGGACCTTCATGGAAAGGAAGGTGGGAAATCATTACATTTCATATGGTATAAAACTGTCATCTCTCTGTAGCCATGGAGGTTTGGAAGACAGTAGACTTTAAACCTCTGACATATTTATGAATAGAAAAGATGTTGCAGAGGCTGGGTTAAATATAGGCATTCTTGCATTTTGCAGTAGATTTAATTGGGGGAGGGGGAAAATTGCCGCAATTGTGGGAGCAGAAGGCAAGCCTTTATTTGATACTTAGAAGTGTATATGGTCATGGCATTTGAGTAGACAGATATCATTTGGTATAGCAGTTTCAAAGGCAAAGCAAAAGGGCAATGTTTGAAATGGCATCATGAAAGAAGCCACACACTTATTTTAAATCAAAGATTTGTTTAATCTGGAGTAAATACCAGATGCTAGTTTTGTTCTACAAATCAGACACATTCCCATTAGGATGGTTAGCAAGAGCATCTTGTTTCAAATCTTACTCTATAACTATATATACTGTATGTCATTACATAATAGTTACACTTTTTCCCCTTCAAAAAGGGGGGGGGGGTGTTAAAAATGGAGGCTATGGGTCCTCCCTCAGCTGGAAGCCAAGGGAGACCCCACAGGTCTCCTTGCTGGCATGTGCATGCAAGCAAAGCCTACAGTGCCTCCTTGGGCTGCCAGCAGCCCAGGGAGGCCTCTGAGCTCATGTGCTGTCTCCGATCCATATGTCTGCCCCTCAGACTTATGTGGGCTGTTCCAAGGGGCTTGTGAGCAGGGAGTGAGACTATTATGTGAAGAACTAGAGAAGACTGACACTGGGACCCCCCAAAAGAACCTGTGTCTATTATACAATGGCGACTATTATGCAATGAAACACAGTATATCAAGTTACAGATCCTGTGTGTGGTGGGAAAGTAGGAATATGTGCCCACTCCTTAACTAATATGATTTCCCTATATTGAAGTGGAAAGTGGACTTATTTGGAAACTTGTATGCAAAAGGTACCAGCTTATGGCATTTAGTGCATGGCATAGATGTAATTCCTCCTATCACATCAAAAATCTACTTCAAAAGATGGTTGTGCAAATGATTTAGGTGAACCCATGCACACTGCCAAACGGCTTAGAACGAAGACAGGAAAATATGTAAAAACAAGACAGCTCTTCTTTCACCTTCTGCTTTGCTAATAGTGATGTTCAGATTTAAATACCTGCTTCCAAGTAACTTCTGGAAGTCCCCTGAATTGCTAATAGAAATTTAAGCAAGAAAGCATTGGCTAATTGCTTCTAAATCGCTTTGGAATCCAGGCATGATATGTGACTTAGCAAAGAAAGTAGTGGATCATGTAGGAGGATCCAGTGGAACACACAAGAGGGTCACATCAGAGGAAATAACCGAGTCCCACACTACTGTGTGGTGCAAGATCTTTCAAAGTTGAGAGAGGGAGGAAGGTTCCTTTGACTACCTTGTGTAAATTTCAATACTCTTTGGCCTCTTTGTTTAAAAAAGGATATTATTCTGGTGCCTCAAAAGCAGTGCTACGCCTTTTCCTTGAAAACAAACAAAGTCATACTCCATTGCCCACAAAAAGCAATTCTTTACAGGCAATGATTGTTACTATGATGAATTACTTCCAAGCTTTGCTCACTTAAACTTGTTTCTGCTGAAGCAGCTGCTAGTAGTCTCTGCAGAAGACAAAATAGCTGCTGATTTCCTGCTCCTCTGAGCATGCCCAGAAAAAATACAATAATAACTGGCTGTAGGAAATAGTAAAAAAAATATGGTTTTGGCCATAGGTTGTTCTGTTCCTACCTATTCTGAACCACGGCCTCAAGTAACAGCTGTATGTTTTTGTAAGGGGGTACAATTATGTAGCATCCAGGCCAAATCCTTTATTTGGCTGTTTTCTTTTCCATAACTTGGGTGCCTACATGAGAGGAACCAAGAAAGTAGAAGACAGAGTGTAACAGGATCAGCCTACCTTGTCAGGCTAGTGTGTAGGAAAATTTCTAGGCCCTGGGAGACAAGGCCTGATCCAATCTAAAGGAGGAGGGAACAGCCCACTGCTTATACGATAGTGATGTCTGATTGGTGGGGGAGTTGGAGAGTAATGCCTAGCTACAGAAGATGGAGGGTGCCAGTGAAAGCGGTAATCTAGGGACTGAGAGAAGTCTGAGGGAGGAGAAAGAGAAATGTTTGGAAGTCAGAAGGAAAAACCTCTGTTAGGGGAGAGTTAAATATAGCCTTTGGGGAGAAGTGCTACATGATTTTAGATAGCCTCCAAGGCACAGAGTACTTATATTAGGAGCCTCTGGAAGGGAGGACTGAGGGATTTTGAAAAGCCCGGTTAGTTCACCTGTGAGTGAACATAGTTAAGGAACAATTTTATTTTAAGGAAACAGCTTGATAATCTTCTGAAATCTCTAAGCATCTGAACCTCTTGTAATATCTGAGAAGCCTTCCTGTTCTCGTTCAAATAAACTTCACAAATTTGTTTATACTTCACCACAAGTATTCAATGTGTCTTTCTGTGCCTCAATATATGCAAGAAGGGGGTCTGTCTGGATAACAACCATCACTCTTTAAGTCGGAGCTTTCCTCCATTTTTGAGTGGCTCTGTGAACTGACTCCCATGGTCAGTGGGCCAAAGGGACAGGGAAGAGAGAATGGTGTGGTCATAGACCAATACATTTGGTTGGTGGCAGCAAAGTTATGTTGTTGTTGTTCATTCGTTCAGTCATCTCCGACTCTTCGTGACCTCATGGACCAGCCCACGCCAGAGCTCCTTGTTGGCTGTCACCATCCCCAGCTCCTTCAAGGTCAGTCCAGTCACTTCAAGGATGCCATCCATCCATCTTGCCCTTGGTCGGCCCCTCTTCTTTTTTCCTTCCACTTTCCCCAGCATAATTGTCTTCTCTAGGCTTTCCTGTCTCCTCATGATGTGGCCAAAGTACTTCAAATTTGTCTCTAGTATCCTTCCCTCAATGAGCAGTCGGGCTTTATTTCCTGGAGGATGGACTGGTTGGATCTTCTCGCGGTCCAAGGCACTCTCAGAACTTTTCTCCAACACCACAGCTCAAAAGCATCGATCTTCCTTCACTCAGCCTTCCCTAAGGTCCAGCTCTCACGTCCGTAGGTTACTACAGGGAATACCATGGCTTTGACTATGCGGATCTTTGTTGCCAGTGTGATGTCTCTACTCTTTACTATTTTATCGAGATTGGACATTGCTCTCCTCCCAAGAAGTAAGTGTCTTCTGATTTCCTGGCCACAGTCTGCATCTGCAGTAATCTTTGCACCTAGAAATACAAAGTCTGTCATGGCCTCCACATTTTCTCCCTCTATTTTCCAGTTGTCAATCATTCTTGTTGCCATAATCTTGGTTTTTTTGATGTTTAGCTGCAACCCGGCTTTTGCACTTTCTTCTTTCACCTTGATTAGAAGGCTTCTCAGCTCCTCCTCGTTTTCGGCCATCAGAGTGGTGTCATCTGCATATCTGAGGTTGTTAATGTTTCTTCCAGCAATTTTCACCCCAGCTTTGCATTCATATAGATATAACTTTGCTTTGGATGAATGCAAAGCAAAGTTATATCTTCATGTAATTAACGGTCGGCGGGTGAGTTTGACTGTTGTACAGAGTGTGTGAAAAAGCTTTCAACATTATTGAAGTGACTAGAAAGGGAAGTGTTGGATGCCAATTTGAGCATGTATGAGGTTGTGAAGTTTATAATGACTCAAATTCATTTACTAATCTCAACTAGAGTAGATCCAATGAATCAGTAGGATTGCCAATAGTGCTGACTTACTCTTCAGCAACTGATTCAGTGGAAGTTCAACAAGTGAGAAGAACTGGGCTGGGTGCTCCTCTCACTTCTATTTTATTTTTTTCATTCTGTCAACTGTTGACTAGTTTCTATGTGTTTCTTTGATGGGGATAGAGAAAAATGTTTTCTCATTCTCATAGAGCACACACCCCCTATAGAGGAAAGAAATGCAGTTAAGTAGGTGGTGGTCACTGTCAGAACCAAGGAGTCCTTATGGGCTACCTAATATGTATCTACATGAGATTGCTGGTTCACATATTAGGTAGCACTTAAGGGCTCCCTTGCCTCTGACAGTGATCATTGCCTAGTTGAATGCATTTCTACCCTGTTGGATATAGCAATATGATGGTTATAGACTTGGCATTCCATAATGAATAAACATTTTTGAGAAATGTCCACCTCCTGATTGGAGGAGTGGTTAATGCTGTTTCCAGAAATGCCAGAGTAGTATTGTTATCCATATGTAACTAGAATATGGGGTAATAAGATCTTCCATATGTCTGCCAAAATGAAAGACCACTGTGAAATAAATGTGTTTTTGCAGCTTTTATTTAACCTTTCTCAAGGGCAATGCCATTTTATTTGATTTGTAATATTATCTGTACCAAAGTTCCCCACTGTCTACTAAGATTGTGTCCCTTTCCCATTTTTATACAGTATATCTTTATTTTTCTTCAGTCCTGCTTAGTTTTAATATTCTGGGAGTCCTAATTTTGTTATAGCATGAAAGGTTCATTGTTTTACCCTTAAACTAAGAATGTTATTGAAACATTTGGGCCTTTGAATACCCATTTTAAATGTGTCCCTTTTAAGTATGTGTGATTAAAATAAAATAGTGAATGTATCTGTGGAGTTTCCTCCCCAGAGAGATCTAACACTTTGGTATGTTATTGTCCTTTAGGAGGCTGACAATGACATTCTTCTTTTCAATGGCCTTTGATTCCAACAGCCAAACATGAGAATGATATTGAAATTCCTGTGCTAGTGATATTGTCACATGCTTCTAATAATTCTATTTGTTTTCATGGTTTCAGTATTCTTATTGTGACATTCATCCTAGAAGAGGTGACATTTTAGAACTTATAGTTACATTTTGTTGAAACATCCACATAGAACAATTCCTCCCAAGTAGCATTTCTAGATCCCTCAACTGATGTAAATAATATCAGATTTCAGCCACTTATATAGTATTTTAATGACAAATACATGGGGTGAAAGCCAACATGTTATAGTAAAATGATTATTGAGACCAGGACACTGGAAGACCAGGTTTGATTCTGTTTTGTCACAAACCTTGGGCAACTCACACTCTCTCAGGCTCAGAGGAAGGCAAAGACAAACCACTTCTGAACAAATTGTGCTCAGAAAGCCCTGTGATAATTTTGCCTTAGCATTGCCATAACCTAGGGATGAAGACACATTTCTGAGAACAAACAACAAATTGTAGTAAAGAATGTTCCATCAGATATATTGCAATTTGCCTTTGAGATACTTTTTGTTTCACACATAATAATGGCTAGGACTAGAAAAACTCAATTTCTATTTGAAATTGAAATTTGTAGAGAATGCAGAATCTTCACTTGATCCTGTCCAAGAAGGGACCAAGTGGAGATTCTGAAGTCACAATAAGCAATGGCAGAAAGACTTGCTACAGACATCCATAAATAGTTTGCTAGTGAGAAGCCACAGGCATTATTTGGAAATGCCCAGCGCCAGAGAATGATGCAAAGAAAGAAACAGTGCTGCAGTCCTTTGATCTGTTCTTCACAGGAGGCATTCTTTACCACATAATTCATGAAACAAATAGGTAAAGTATGCATTGAGAACAAGGAATGAGAGGAACCCTGCCAAAGTCAAAATGTAGAAGTCTTAGGTATATCAATGAGCTCAGCGGAAATCTTTGAACTGATTCTCAAAGGATGCATCTAGATTCAGATCTTGCAATGTCAGAGGAACAACAAACTGGAAAAAACTTTGTATTCTTCCAGGATACCTACACTCTGACAACAGGGAAAGAAGGGCAGTAAATAAAGCCATTGCTAATCTGGCTACTTTCAGGACATCTGAGCTATATAACTGAGCAGCATTAATATGACATACAGAAGAAATGAATAGCTTTTGATAAATAGCTCATTGGGATCAAAGGTAAATGTCCAGTATGGAAGTATATGCTAGATAAACCAGAAAAATATCACACATAAATGTGGTGATACTGCAGTGATAAGTCATCATAAAAAAATAATAATCTCCAAGGGAGAAAATTGCCCAAGGAGGCATCCTGGGAAACCAAAGGATGCTTAGCTTGAGTACAGTGTTGTGATACCAGTACTTCAACCATAATTCCACATTCAATGAAACTTTATGCAGGTTGATTCCCCATCCCAGATTTAGAACTGACAGAACTCCTGCTGACCAATGATTTAGCATACATTGATAATTGTGCTAGTGTTGCAGCTGGGCACCAAAAATGGAAGCAAGTAGACAATGTACCACATGAGCTTTTAGTATACCACATGTGCTACCATTCTGTGGCAATGGTATTGTGTGCTCCTGTTAAGCAAGAAACAACGCTGCTGGTAAGATTTCCATGTCAGACAGGCTTTTGTTGAGGAGTAAGATTATATGTGTCAAACAGCTATTGGGCAACCGCAGTAGTGAAGGGGGTGGGTGAGCCTGGCAGAAGATCTCTCAGAGTTAATGACACCACTTGTTTAGAAGGAGTCATGGTAAATCCCTCTTGAATGTTATTTACCATAAAACCCCTATGCCAGAAGATGACACTCCTAAATTAGAATATTCTCAGTGAGATACTAGAGAAAACAGTAGACAAGTACAGCTTGGGAGTGCTCCTGGATCCGTCTCTCCAAATGTCACCCCAGGTAGATGTAATGGTTAGGAGCGCTTACTATCAGCTTTGACCAATACGCCAGCTGTGCCCCTTCTTAAATTTGGAGTACCTTAAGATGGTAGTGCATGCACTGGTAACTTCAAGGTTGAACTTATGCAATGTGCTTTACATTGGACTACCTTTGTACCAAGTTTGAAAACTCCAGTTGGTTCAAAATTTGGCAGCCAGATTGGTTACAGGAATATCCAGGAGTGAGCATGTTATGCCTAACCTACAGTCACTCCACTGGTTGCCAATTAGTTTCCAAGCAAAGTATAAGATGTTGGTGTTGACCTTTAAAGCCCTATATGGTTTGGGTGCAGGTTACCTACAGGATTGCCTTCTTCTGTATAATCCATCCTGAACACTGAGGTCCTCTGGAGGGCCTTTACTCCAGCCTGCCAGAACCCAACTGGCAACCGGAGGATGTTTTCATTGGCTGTTCCAAGACTGTGGAATGACCTGCTGGTAGAGCTCCATTAGCTAGATCAGCTGTCAGAATGTAAGACACAAGTGAAGACCCATCTCTTCAGGCAAGCCTAACCAGATAGTTTTAATGATGGATTTTAAACTTCCATTCTATGTCTAACCTTTGTTTTGTGTATTTTAATAAGTATTTTATGGAAATATGTTTAATATGTGTATTTTATTGAGTGTTTTTAAATGATTATGTAGTAGTAATTTTATTGATTAGCCCTTAGGCCATATCACAATACGAAACAGAACAACAAGGCCTGACAAGACCTGATCATTATGTGTTTGATTATGTGTTTTAGCCATGTTGTAACCTGCCTTGAGCTGTGAGGAGAGGCAGGTAAGAAATAAAATTATTATTATATTATTAATTAGCATTGTGATTAATGAGGCAATTGAATTCAAGCCAAACGGATGCCTATATACTCATTTTTGGATTCCACAAGTGTTTGTTTTTTATCAGTTAGAATGAATGATAGTGTCTTTTCAGCACATAAATTATTTTACTTACCTTCCCCACAGTTCCAGAAAAGGAGATATTCAGCTGTTTAAAACAAATGCCATATCTCATGTGTACATGTGTTTCCTAGCTCTGAATGGATTGAATATTGTGGCATTCTTTTCATTTTACACTCATAACATGGGGGTATTTTTATCCCTTGAAATATATTGGCATTGCCATGGCAATAGAAATATATTGGAATTCTCTCTCTCTCTCTCTGTATTAACCCATCTGGATGAGGATAAGATTTCAAACAGCTCTGTTTTTTGGTTTGGTTTTTCTCCCTATTCTATGTACTATGAGTCACCATGAGGATGTGAGCTGAATTAAAAAAAATATTAATGTGGAAATAAAACATTAGAGTGATACAAGCCATGGGACAGACATAACATTCAAGGGACTGGATGTATATATGAATATGTGAGTGTGATTTTTTTTTTGCTAAGTCAGTCTTGGGTATCTTGTGCATTATAATGACACAGTTTCTGCCAACAAATGACATTCCTTATTTAGAAATGGTATATCCTGTTATTCAAAAGGTAGATTCCCAGAGGAGATTTTAAATAAAAATAAAAATGCAAGCAATAGCCAGAGAAACTTGAGTTCCATATTTATTCTGTATTATTTCTTCAGGAGGATGGACCGAGTCAGTGACCAAGATGTGACATATTGATAGTTGGATGTTTGTCTCATAGGATGTCTTGGCATACAAATACTATGCTCCACCAATGTATTCTGAAATGTAAAGTGGAAGGAAGGGATAAAATCAACATATTACTATATTGGTCAGTACTATGTTGTCATATGATGCCATTGAAACGTTTTTAAATAATGAAACAAAAGCAATTTTCTAACATTTGAATCTATTTTTAAAGGAAGAGGATAATAACAGAATAATGACACATACCTGGATGGAGCAGCAAAGAAATTATTTGAATGAGAAATGTATACATTGATCAGTCTACAAACTCCTGGGAGAAGATCCCCTTTCCTCATTTTTTGAAGAAAAAAACCCCTTTATCTGCTACTGATAAGGGCGGTGATTTCTCCTTTTGCTTCCCATTTCCTGAAATCTCATCTTAGCTACAGGTATTTAATGAAATTGTGCCTGGGTTTCTCTCTCTCACTTCAACAATCCTAGTTTTGATTGCAATATAAAATTTTGAAGGGTTTAAGCAGTCCAATTTCATTTTCCCATCCTTACAAATGATGCTTGATTGCCTATGCCATTCCATGGGTTTTAGAGGTCACTGAATACACATGAATCAGCTTGACAGGTTAAGAATGTTTCAGGTCTAAAGATTTCAGGGTCTGGGACCTAGGGACCACCTGTGATAATGCCACTAGGGATAGTTGGCGGTGATGTTATAGAGCATGATATATTAAGTACCAATGAGTTATTCAAAACATGTCATTCAAATTAAAGTGTGCACACACATTAAAAAAATAAATCAGAAAACATTTCTCTGGTTGGAAGTGAAGTCTTTCAAGCTGAGCATTGAAAAGAAAAAGGAAACTTTTTTTAGGTTTCTTCTTAAGATTTTTGCAAGCATTGCTTAAAAAACATACACATGAAATCTAACCAAAGAGATGTATGCTACTAAAATCATTTCTGAAATGATTGTTGCTCTTTACTGATCATATTTTTTTAAAAAAATGGTTTGTGGGAAATCTTTTGACCCACTTAATAACTAACAGAAGAAAACCATTATTTCAATGTTATTAATAATCACCAGTTCTCTGAGAGACAAGAGGATGGAGATGATTACAATGTTAGAACAACAACACAATAAAGTCAAGGTTAGCAATTCTAGCTGTGTTCTTCTACTAAGGAACAAGCTCTGTTCGGTTTAATGAGACTTACAGCTTCAAAATGCTGGAGGAAAAATTTAACTGCAAAAGGAATGTTTGAATTTTGGGCTCAGACTGATACTGGCCCACTCAAGCTTTTGTTAAAATATGAGAAATATGGAAGGAAAGAATATTTCAAAACAATTAAAATGTTGAAGCACATGTTGTTTTTTTATGTTTAGGACTCATTGTGTGCAAAATCCATTTATTTGGGTAGAAAACAGAATCTTCCACTTGGGACACACCATTTTCTTAACAGAAAATATTATTTCTATACAAAACTATTTCCTGGACAGAAAATGTTGTATGCAGGAACTTATTGCTCACAAAATGTGCACAGGATTCATTGCATAGAAAATATAAAAATAATCCCATGTGAATTTTGTGCTGAATTTTTCAGTTGACTAAACGACTCATATTTGGGCTACCTATTGGTTTCAAGAACTCACCATTTATAAAAAAAATTTACTGTGGAGAGTGGAGGAAAATAATTTTCTGATTAGAGTCATATTCTACATGAAATGTCCCCATAGAGGAGAAGACAGGGGTTTTTTTTTAAAAAAAATTAACTAGATGCATATATCTTCTCCAAACTACATTATCATGATCTAGTGTAATATAGTACAGTCTGTTTAGAATGTGATAATTTCATTGTTTGTCTCTTGCTTTATGTTCCATTTTCTTCTTCAGTTCCACAGCTGGCATTTTGAATGGTCTCAGCCACAGACTTACTTCATAAACTTGCAAAGACTAATGTTAAATCATCCAAGCATATCAAGGATTGTATCCCTTATTATGTTCTTCTCCTTTCTAATGTTTGCTCCATGCCATGATTTCTTTATTCTTGCCAGTAACAGATGGTGACATAGTCATGTATGTTCCACTATAGCACAAAATACACACATTACACTATATATGATGTGGGAGAACTGTCCTAAATTTAGTTTCATCTTGGCAACTAGATGTATTACCAATTTTCTGTAGCCAACAATAAAATAATACAATGTAGTACTGCCATTGCAGAAAACTATACAGAAAGACCTATTGAATAATTAGAATAAAACAACCACCTCAGTGCCTGTTTGTTGTTTTTCCATGATTGGAATTTGTACGAAGCAGAGAAAGAATAAATCACAGGGGGTCGATATATAATTTATAGATTACAAATACCTTTAGCTGAAATTTGTTGAGTTACTTCACTTAGAAATAAATCAATCTATGCATTTTTCCACAGGCTGTGCTCATTTTTTTATTCTGTGCTATTTTTTTGGGAAATTTCCTTGTTGAATTGTTATGAACTAAATTTGTAACATCTGCTCATTAGCTAGGGCCAAACTAGATAATATGCGAAATGCATGACTGCATTTCATTTATCCATATTTCTGTTTTCAGGGTCATGATGCCAATGACTGTTTCTCTTCCAGAATGAACAGCAGCTTCTTGAAAGAGTGGTAGTGGTTTTCATTGGGACCATTATGTGCAGTATAAGGGCCAAACCTCCTTCATATAGCCATTCCAGTCCAGATTGGTGTGCGAGCATGTGTCTTTTGCTGAAGAACAATAATTAAAATGAATTGAGGTAAAGTTACACATGATGGTCAATACTTTTGTGCTGTATGCTGCAATTCCATGTCATAACCAGCAGTAGGGATTATTTTATCCATATGTAAATAATACTTTTGTTCTCCGCTTGTTCAGCAACTTCTTGCTTAAATCAATAAAACACCAAGATCTTCAGACCTTTGATAATTTTACTTGCCCTCCTTTGGACACATTCCAGCTTCTCAGTATCTCTTTTGAACTGTGGTTCCCAGAACTGGACACAGTATTCAAGGTACGGTCTAACCAAAGCAGAATACAAAGGCACCATGACTTTCCTCGATCTAGACACTATACTCCCTTGGATACAGCCCAAAATCCCATTGGCTTTTTTTAAGCTGTTGTATCACACTGTTGGTTCATGTTCTACTTGTTGTCCATGGAAACTTCAAGATCTTTCTCAAATGTACTGTTGTCAAGCACCATATTGCATCTTTGCCTTTCATTTTTTTCTGCATAAGTGTAGTATCTTACATTTGTCTTTGTTGAAATTCATTTTGTTAGTTTGGCCCAGCCCTACACATTTGGAATAGGAATGGTTCATCATTCAACTAGAATGGTGCACCTGGAGACTTAGGAGACTTAGGCCCCTTTTACACTGCCATATAATCCAGTTCAAAGCAGATAATCTGTTTTTTATAAAGCAGTGTAGAAGGGTTCTAACGTTCACATGGCTATACCCCTTAGGTGAACTAAATGTATGACTACTGACCTGGATTAGAATTCCTCTACATTGTAGTGTTATAAGCCCCATGCATGTATTCTGAAAATACCTAGTTTCTGAACACAAAGAGGGAGAATGAATATGAGAATATCTACTCTTTCTCTTGCATGTGGGTCACCATCCATGGGTAGAATGCCTTTGTCCATATAGAGGACAAAGTCATGTAAGTTCTTAATAAATTTTGTCTGTAAAGTTCATATTTGGAATCATGCAGAAAGCCCTTTCATGTGACGGTGGAGGAGGGCATGACAGGAGTAGTGCTGGTGTGCTTCTCCCTACTGTTCCTTCTTGCAAATAAGCTAGTAGTGGACAACATATACTTACAGAGGGTTGGAAGTCCCAAGGCTGTTTTCTTATATCCCTCTGACTTTAGTGACAGAATCTGTCAAATAATTCTATAGCCACCAAATACCCTCTAAACTAGATGAAAATGATTGCTTGAAAATAATTTTCATGGGGTATCACTACAATTGTAGGACATCTATATGTTTTGACTCCCTGATTTGACTATGGCCAATTGATACATCACATTATGCACAATGGGCACCAGGATGATGTGATGTCTATATCAATACATTATGATGACTATGGAAGAGGACAGACAATTTGAAATTAAAATAGCCTCCACATCAGAGTCTTATAACTCTGTCTTCCACAAATGGAGTAGATGCAAAACTGGATTTGCCATGATTTAATCCCACATTTCTGAAGGGTCAAACAGGTCTAAATTGTGTTTATTTGCTTCAATTTGTTTCATGCAGTCATCTTGAAAGTACTCATGCAAAACTTATTAGAGAGCAGAAAATATAAACAGAGTACTTGACACCACTGGGACTTACTTTCAAGTAATTGCTTAAGGTCAGTGCTTGTAATATTACTCAGTAATGTGACTCACCAATTGAAATACGTGAGCATCTTTTTAACAGGCTGAGAATGAAATTTTCCAAATGCTTAAGCTATTTATATGATCACTACCTGAAAGGACACAGTCGGCTGAAAGGTTTTTCTTAAATGTCAGAGTGATAGGTAGATACCTACATCTGATGGATTTCTATATCAATTGCTTGCTTAAGGATAAATTTTCTATGGAAAATTCTTCCTTTTACAAAGCCCATGTGCTTTGGGCATGCCTATTAACTGCCTTTACTTCTCTGAGACTGTCCGCCCTGGGTTTTAAAATAGAAAGAAACAATTTCTTTATTTGGGGAAATTACTTTAATTTGCAACATTGTAATAAAGGTATCTTGGCCTTTTTCTACAGAAAGAAAATCTCATGGTCACTTTTTCACAAGCCAGTATGAACAAGGTAACTTTTACCACAACTAAAAATAAAAATCTGCAGTTAGACAACAACATTTTGATTGGCCCCATGGTTAGCCATTTAACTGCATCTTGTTTTGCAGCAGCTAGCAGACAACAATGTTCATCATGCGGCTGTGAAAATCTTCAGTTCTTGAATTGCTGTGAGACAAGACCTTGTTAAAATTCTGCTAACCTTGCCTTTGGCAGATAGAGATAAGCAACGGCTGTTACTAGTGGCCAAGTACAGACATTAGGAAAGTTACTGGACTTTCTCACTGGGGATTCTGGAGGTTGTAGTTCAAAAAGTCATTTCTGTCAGCTCTAACCAGCTTTCCCATGTGAGAGCAGGATAAGAACAAGGGTGTTAAAAGCACACAAGAATTTCAAAAGTCCAGGAGGGCAACAGTATGCATAGGTTCTCTGCTTAAACAATGCTAAGGTGCATATCTTTGGAGATTAGTGAACTTTGAAATTCAAGGACTCAATTTGAGAGGCTCATTTGGGCCTTTTAAAATATCTGGTCACCAGGTAGAATGTGTTTACAATGTACTTATTTTCTGTACCTATGATGCATCTTGAAATTCTCTGCCAAGGTAGCTCACATTCTGCAAGAAGGACAGCTATTCATTCTTGAAGCATACACATGAGTGGACATAGGGAGGTAGTAGTCAGAAATAAGCTGGCTGTTTTTCATACAGCTTGTGGCAAGGGCTCATTTAGCTAGGAGACCATCATGATCATATGAAGACTCTGGGTCAGGGGTTGGCTTCTCCAGATGTTTCCAAATGATAAATTATGTCAGCATAGCTAATGGTAAGGGATAATGGTCATTGCAGTCCAACAACTGGAGAGTTTCATTATGCATTTCTCTTTGAACATGCTGAAAATGTATGCATGGTTCTCCTTGTTTTCAGGTACATATGGTCTGTCCCAAAAATGCTGAGTGATTTATTTATTTTATTGAGCATACATGCTCTAACAGTTTATCCCTTCAAAATAGGATCCCTCTGATTGGATACAGTGATTCTAGCATTGCTGCCACTCTTTACAGCAGTGGAGTAAATCTTAACTTGAAATGTTGTTCAAAGCCCTCATTGCAGTTGCTTGAATGTTTTCAACTCTTCCAAAATGATGCCCTTTGAGGTGGGGTTTGAGCTTAGGAGAAAATGGCATGGAACCAAATATGTGCAAAACAAATAATTTCTTGAGGAAATTGCATATCACTAGAAGCAATGAACTGCCACTCATAACCTACAGCTTTGTATCAAGTATGCTCTATTAATGTGCTGCTCAACATGTCTTTGGTCCTGATGTCACTATGTCAAATAACAATACCATTAACTGATCACTGTTGGATTATTCTGT
Organism: Anolis sagrei; assembly: GCF_037176765.1. NCBI lineage: Eukaryota > Metazoa > Chordata > Lepidosauria > Squamata > Anolidae > Anolis > Anolis sagrei. Next base: position 137,048,988 of record NC_090023.1, read on the forward strand.
ATATTTCCTTGCTTAATAATTAGGAGACAAAATAAGTTGTTCCATTTGTTAAAAACATGCAATATGAAGAAGCATGATTGTGATTATAACATGCAGTTTAAAAGAATATGAATATACATTGTTAAAGTGGAGTGGCAGGATGTATTGTGAAATAGATCTTTACAAAAACAGCTCTTTAAAAATGATAAAATACAATTATTTATAAACAGGGAAAATTAATCAACACTAGAACAGTTGTGAAAATCAGTCACACAAGGAAAAATGATTTGATATTTGAAGCTTCTGGACTAACTTTGAAATTTTCCATGCAGCTCTTCTGCTGACTGACACATACAACCTAGCATAATGATATAAGGTTGTACTGGAGTATTTAAATTTGAAAATGATTGATTAGCTTATAGTGACAGCCTGCCAACCTTTACAGGCGAGTGCCATGGTGCTCTCACTGTAGCATTATTTCTAGCCAAAATGGGTTTGCCTAACCTTTGTAGCATAAAATCGTAGGATTTCAAGACCAGAAGAGGATCTTAAAAGTTCAAAAGTCCATCATCTAGCACTGAAGCAAGACTTCAGATTTCTTTCCTGTTCTTCAAATTCAAGTTAGCAATTGAGGTTCTTTTCTCACCATGGTTGCAGCATGAATGAAACTTCTGGCATTTATCTAAGATCTGTCTTCAACTTACAGCTAATTTCCTCTTTAAAAAACAACAACAAATCATTAATCTTCATCCTTATCAAAACATTTCAGTCTAATGTTGTTTATCACTGCATTCATTTTTTTAAAAATTTTTTTTGCTTAGTCTTAAGGTTCTTGCTGAATTTTGAATACTTTCTTCAGTTTGGTATCTTAAATCAGAAACCCTTCATGCATAAAGTAATCAGTTGACATCATGGAGGAAAATAATAGCACTGTGGCCATCACAAGATGGCAGCATTATAGCTGGAAATGTGGGAAGCTATTGTCATAGAACCTCTTATACAAATGTATTTCTGGGGGTGAGATGTAATAATACCTATTAGTGAATACACTGGATTCTGTTCTGGGATGAGAAACATGTAGCCCTCTAAATGTTGCTAAATTGCAACAGCCACCCTTTCTTAACACTGGCAAAGCTGACTACAACTGAACATTTCTGTAGTTCATTGATATCTGGAGGGCTACATTTTCTGAGTATTGTTGTTATTAGTAAAAGGTAAAGGTTTTCCCTTGACATTAAATCCAGTCGTGTTTGACTCTGGGGTGTGGTGCTCATCTGCATTTCTAAGCCGAAGAGCTGGCATTGTCTGCAGATATCTCCAAGGTCATGTGGCCGGCATGACTGCATGGAGCGCCATTACCTTCCTACTGGAGCGGTACCTATTTATCTACTCACATTTGCATGGTTTCGAAGTCCTAGGTTGGCAGAAGCTTGTTATCATTAATCCATCCTATTTTGCAGTGTAATCATTTTAGCACTGATTTGCTTAGGTAGTCTGTTATAATAACATAATCTCATGTCCGTAGTCATCCAATCTGATGCAACAGTCTGTGAAGTAACATGCAAGGGCTTTAAAGGTTTTTTTTGTGTTGGTGCATCTAACTTTCAAGAAAGAGAATTTTAACCCTTTTCTTTCCAATACATATCTGCTGTCTCATTAACAACAAGGTGATATGAATTACAACAACTCTTTTTGATAACAAGGCCCTCTGCAGTCTCTACAGCTGGACATAAAATGCTTTGGAATTGATAAAATACTTATGAGTCATGAACCTCAGCAAATGTTTAATATGAAGCCTGGCCACAGTGCATCTTCATGGATACATCCCTCACAGACCGTGAGGGTAGCAGTTTGATGCTTAGCAGCCATGTCCTCCCCAGTATGTGTGAGGTGTCCAGAGCATCTCTTTGTGAAAGTATCCAGGGACAATCATGCAATGGCATTTTGTATGTGTAGTATGAGGGGAAAAAACACAGGGCTTTACTGAAAGTGCAGCTGATTGTTTAGTACATATGTCTGCAAAATGGGGTAGCATTGCACAGTCTCTCTCTCTCTCTCTGTGTGTGTGTGAGAGAGAGCTCAGCCCAAATGTGGGTTGGGTAGAATTTGTGTCATGAAGCCGTATTGTCTGTGTAAGGGAGGGATGCCTTTCTCCTTTCATGCTTGCTCTTTTCCAGTTCTCTTTTTACAGGACTGTTTCATAGATTGCCATCTTTGTCTAGTATACTATTTTATGCTGGGGCAATCGGGTGACACAACAGGCGAGATGAATCATTAGGAAAACATCAAAGTTTATGTTAAAAATGTAACACATTTCTTTTCCCACCACTGTCTCAGACTGGAAGAAAACATCTCTTGAATTTTCAACAGCCTGCAGGTGAAACTATGGCGATATGAACAGGTTGTACTGTGTGGTCCCTGAAGATTCTGAGCACTGTAAGAATTGCTCCGATTCTTATCAAAGACCTGTTGAAATCTAAAAAAACAAACATGCTGCAGATTGTTCATGGTTGTTTTCAAAGTGCCGTATATTGAGTGTGGAAATGATAGTGCTGTAGGTCCTTGGTATCCACTTGGATTTGGTTCTAGGACTCCCTATGGTTACCAAAATCTGTGAGTGCTCAAATCCCATGAAATATAATGGCACAGTAAAATGGTTTCGCTTGTTTAAAATGGCAAAATCAAGTTTTTTTGGATTTAAAAAAATATATTTTCAAGCTATGGATGGTTGAATCCATGGATATAGTTGGCTGATTATACCTCAGCTACCACCTGAAATAGAGATAGCTTTATTTATGGTATTTTATTTAGGGCTGCCACACTAAAGTTACAGGAGTTAACCCCAGTTTTCACTCTCACACACCATGAATCCCATACAGGAATACAGAAGTGTCTTTGCTAGACCACTTCCCAATGGCAGTAAGTCGGAAGATCACAAAAAAGTGGTGGCTTTTCTTTTGTATTTAATCTAAATTGCAGTATTGAAGTACACTGTCTCTGACCTTGGGGTTTCAAGTGGCTAAAAATGATCAACAATTCTACACTTGCACATTTATGGATCTCCAAACCGTGGCTGACAGCTGTCAATAGCTAGCATTTTGTTTCATACAGTGGCTGACATCTAGAGAGTGTTATGCTCCATATATTTTCAAGCCATCAAAATTATGGTCCCTATTATACCAAAAGATAATAAATCTGTGCAAGATAATGATTAATTAGAAGCTTCTATTACTAAATTAATAAATTACAGCTCTCACTTTTAAAATACTCCCAAACAATGTCTGAAAAAGAATTTAGTTCAGCTTCAATACAATTTAAATGGATAATTATGATCGGTATCTTAATCATCAGTGGAATATTTTGTAATTTTGTGCTCCTGTATACTGATTCTCATATAGAAAATGTTTCAAAGGTGCATTTTAATGATGTTCAGAATATCCTTTGTGCATCTGTGTGGTGCTTTCCCCTCTTATTAGGTGTTTTACTTAACAGAAGACCTCACTAAAATGTAAATTCTCTTCCCTGGATTTGTGCTTCAAAACAAATAAGCCAAGGACTGATTGTGATGATGAGAAAGATTGATGGAGTAGTATCTCTTTTTGGAAAAAAAATGCCAAATTAAGGACATAGTTATTTTTACAACAAAAAAAAGTAGACAAAGAGAGATCTGTGTCTACTCTTTTCATTTTCAAAATGATGATGTGCTTAGTTTGATGATTTTTTTTAAAAAAAAACCCACCAGCTCCATCAAGATATGGGTCTGGAACAGATATCTAATATGCACAAATTTTATGTACTAAGAATTGTTGTCCTTATTCTTTTATTGGTGACAGACAACCATTTTGAGGGAGAGCGGAAAGTAATTTGACAGAGAGGTCCCCACTCATAATGTTCTCACAAATCTCTGGTCTCCCTGGATGTTTGAAACAATTCAAAAAGCTGCTCACCACAGTGAGCAGTAGCTCCTTTTTCAAACCGTGTTTAAATTTCCTGAAATACTGTCTGGTTTCCAGCATGAGCTATCAAGCCCTGACAGAATTTCATGTTTTCTTTCCATTTGCATTGTGGCACTTTACCCTAACCGTATGAAAGCACCAGCCATGCTGCACTAGCTCTGTGTTTATCTCTGAGGCATGACACAGTGCTCCTTGCTTAGATTCCTTGTCCCCGGAGGCACTCAAGATTGATGAAGTGGAGCCTCATGAAGGTAGCTGTTGGGCCTTATCATTTAGGGTGTATAACCGAGGCCGACCTAGAGGCAAATAAAACCCAAGACGGAACATTGACTGAGCAGTTGCTGCTGGAGGCAAAGGAAGCGGTCACTCTGCTCTCCTGTTGTTGTAGCTGTGCTTCAAGCCTCACTGCGTGTCAGACTGGCCTCAGGATAATGCTGGCTAATCGGAGAGAGACGAGTACAGATGCTGGTTTTTATTAAATATCTGCAGGAGTTAGCAGTTCCACCCGCTTCTCAGTCAAAAGACCAACAAAGCAGAAGGGGAGCTCTCAAAACTCCACATCTCTGTTCGTTCTGTCCTTGAGAGCAGGCCATGTGTTCAGGCAATATTTTGTGAACTGATGAAAGAACCAATGAATACAGTTCTTGGAGGAGAGAATTTAAGGATATGTCTCTCTATGCAGTCTCTCACACACTATATGGATCATTTTGCATGAAGGAAATTAACAATGCTAGCAATATGCTTTCCTTATTAATACAGGACTCCCTGTATTAATAAGAAAAACATATTACTGAGATATGAAATGTTTTATTTGTTTGTTAGCTTGGTATTCCACATTATCTAACATAATACTAAAAAGGGACCTGTAATATCAGAGCCATTTACATCCCATAACACCAGGCAGTGTGTCAGGACATAATGCAGTTGATTTTTGCTGTTTGAACCTAGGGTTTCCAATATTTAAGTTTACATGCTTTAAAAAAAATGTGTTGTGGCTGATCTATGAGACATTTATAAAGCACAAGGGAAAACACCTTTGTGGTATTATCGTCTCATTACCCCCCCCCCCCCCAACTTATTTCAAGTTGGAACTATGTTCAACAGTCTGAGCTTTTGATTCCCACAATGGTAAAATGGCTGAATTTGATGTTAATCCAGATACTGTTGCAGCATCAGTGGCACTTGTGGAGATGCTCATATGTTTGAGTTAGAATACATTACAATACCCTCTTACCTGGCTAATAAGGCAGCAACAAGTATAGCTGCTGTTTTGATAGCGATGGCAACTGAGTGGGAGGAATGTACATCCTCCTTTCCCACTTCTCCTTCTCTCATCCTCTCTGGCACCTGGGTTACTGTCAAAGCAAGAGAAAAGACTTCCCTCTTGGTGTGTCATCACCACAGCTGCAACCAAAATGGGCTGTGGGAGTTCCTTTAGAGTTCAAACTACAAACTGAGTTGAAAGGAAATGAATCATTTAAAAAGAATCCACAAGGAATCTGAAGTCCTGTGAATAATACTGGATTATGAAGGTCTTTGAGCTACGTTGTCCTTGCCCTCCCTTATTTATACATTCATCAGGTGGAGGCAGAAAAGTGACCTGATTGCAGTTCAGGTGCGTTTTGTGAGAATGCCAGATCTGTTATCCCCAACTGGATTCTTATGAAGCTGATCAGGCTAGGCATCCCATGTAATGGGTCACCTTTAGATCCTCATGTTATTCCTTACACAACCAGACTTGGACTACACTGTCTTCACTGATAATCTTATGTCTTGTACATGATCACTGCCATTGAAGGATGTATCAAATCAAACCATTTTCCTGTAACATTTTTTCAGCATCTCTTGAATGAATAAATGGATAGACAGAGTTTTAAAAAACTTCAAAGATTGAGGCCCCTTCTACTCTGCCTTAAATCCTAGGATCTGATCCTAGATTATCTGCTTTTTCCAAACTTTTTAGCAGTGCAGACTCATATAATCCAATATAAAGCAGATAATCTGGGATTAAATCTTTGGATATAAGGGCAGTGTAGAAAGGGCCCGACTGAAATGTGTTGCTTAATCGCTCCAGAACGTCCCCTCTCAAGTAGCCGAGCTAAACCAGCCCCTTGGTTCACTGAGGAGCTGGCAGCGTTGAAGCGAAAGAAGAGGGAACTAGAGGGCATGTGGCGTTCGGATCCGAGCGAGCCAAATCGAACACGGTTTGTGTCCTTTTTAAGGTCATATGCCGCGGCAATAAGAGCCGCAAAGAAAACTTTCTTTTCGGCCACTATTGCGTCTGCAAAGAACCGTCCGGCTGAACTGTTCCGAGTTGTCAGAGGCCTGTTAAAACCCACCATTCAGGATGGGTGCCCTGATGACTCGACAGCTCGCTGCGAAGCCTTTGCTCAGTTCTTTGCAGACAAAGTCGCTTTGATCCGCTCTGGACTGGACACCATATTAACGGCAGTCTCTGAGGATGTAACACGAGCATCTGCTTGTCCAATTTTGATGGATTCATTTCAATTGGTTCAAACCGAGGATGTGGACAAGGTGCTTGGAGGAATGAGAGCTACCACATGCATCCTAGACCCCTGCCCATCCTGGCTTCTAAAGGAGGCCAGAGGGGGATTGGCCGAGTGGGTTAAGGTGGTGGTTAATGCCTCCCTTCGGGAGGGCAAAATTCCAGCCAGCTTAAAGCAAGCTGTGATAAAACCGCTGTTGAAGAAACCATCACTGGACCCCACTCAATTCGTCAACTATCGGCCTGTTTCCAATCTCCCCTTTTTGGGCAAAGTCATGGAACGTGTGGTGGCCTCACAACTCCAGGCATTCTTGGTAGACACGGATTATCTGGATCCAGCACAGTCTGGCTTTAGGCCGGGGCATGGTACCGAGACAGCCTTGGTCGCCTTAGTGGATGATCTCCGTCGGGAGCTCGACAGGGGGAGTGTGTCCCTGTTGGTGCTGCTCGACCTCTCAGCGGCCTTCGATACCGTCGACCACGGTATCCTTCTGGGACGCCTCGCGGGGATGGGTCTCGGAGGTACTGCTTTGCAGTGGCTCCGGTCATTCCTCGAGGGTCGGTCTCAGAAGGTGTTACTCGGGGACTCCTGTTCTACCCCACAACCTTTGTTTTGTGGGGTCCCTCAGGGTTCAATACTGTCTCCCATGTTGTTTAACATCTACATGAAGCCGCTGGGTGAGATCATCCGGAGTTTCGGAGTGCGATGTCATCTGTACGCAGATGATGTCCAACTCTGTCACTCCTTTCCACCTGCTACTAAGGAGGCTGTCGAGGTCCTGAACCGGTGCTTGGCCGCTGTGACGGTCTGGATGGGGGCGAACAAATTGAAATTGAATCCAGACAAGACAGAGGTACTCCTGGTCAGTCGCAGGGCCGAACAGGGTATAGGGTTACAGCCTGTGTTAGACGGGGTCGCACTCCCCCTGAAGACACAGGTTCGCAGTTTGGGTGTGATCCTGGACTCATCGCTGAGCCTGGACCCCCAGGTTTCGGCGGTGACCAGGGGAGCATTTGCACAGTTAAGACTCGTGCGCCAACTGCGACCGTACCTTGGGAAGTCTGACTTGGCCACGGTAGTCCACGCTCTGGTTACATCCCGCCTTGACTACTGCAACGCTCTCTACGTGGGGTTGCCTTTGAAGACGGCTCGGAAGCTCCAACTAGTCCAACGGGCGGCAGCCATGGTATTAACAGGAGCAGGGCGCAGGGAGCATACAACTCCCCTGTTGTACCAGCTCCACTGGCTGCCGATTAGCTACCGGGCCCAATTCAAAGTGCTGGCATTGGCCTTTAAAGCCCTAAACGGTTCTGGCCCAACATATCTATCCGAACGTATCTCGGCCTATCAGCCCACCAGGACCCTAAGATCTTCGGGAGAGGCCCTACTCTCTATCCCACCTGCTTCACAGGTGCGGCTGGCGGGAACGAGAGACAGGGCCTTTTCTGTGGTGGCCCCGCGGCTTTGGAATGCCCTCCCTGTAGAGATAAGATCAGCCTCCTCGCTGATGGTATTTCGAAAAAAAACTGAAGACATGGATGTTTGAACAGGCATTCGGCTAATCCGATGCGATGAAGTTTCTGATCATGGACTGGCAATCACAGACAACGAAATTGGATTATGATTTTAATTAAGAGATGCTTTGGTCTGTATTGGTGGCCCAATACTGTGTATTGTATATGTACTTGTGTTTTATATTTTTAATCTGAATATTGTTGTTTTTAAATGTTGTAAACCGCAATGAGTCGCTGATTTAGGCTGAGATATTAGCGGTATACAAGTGTACTAATAAATAAATAAATAAATAAATAATCTGCCTAATAATAATAATAATAATAATAATAATAATGAGTGGTGAGTCCATTCCTCCACGTTGGTGCCACTGGAGGCTCCTCAACAACTCTCAGGGTGAGCTGAATGCATACACTCCAGTGACAGGCCTATGTGATGGGCTGGCTGATGGAAGACCATCAATGTCAATATTATTGCCCATGGATCCCACATAAAAGATACAGTGCCTGTAGATCCACATGAACCCACACCCTGATCAGGTGCACGACCGGGTGAAATGGAGACAACAAGCCAGTGAAGTGGATCCCGTAATCAAGTGGGACAAATGCTTAATAATAATAATAATAATAATAATAATAATAATAATCAAATGTTTGCACACCTTGTGACCTACTAACGTGAAATATACATTTCTGGCAGCCCATTCAAGCAGGTAGTAGATATCTTCAGAAGTTGCTGCTTGTCTGAAAGTACAAAAAATGTCAATTATTCTGGTTGGTGAACTGTATTAGGTTTATGGATGGTATGTTGGGTGGGCTTAAACTAGATAGTGGTCTGTAGAGAATGGGAACTGGGAAATGTTTGTGGTGGCATATTTTTGTCAGAGTGCAGTGAGAGGATCAAGATAAAAGAAACTCTTTAATATGTGAACTATCATGATCTGGAATGCTCTACCCAGGAAGGCTAGAGACTGACACCTTCCTGGTTGATTTTCAGTTATATGGCAAACACTATTTTATTCTAATGGATATTTAGCAGTTAACTTGATGTGGAAGCAGCTTTTAACTGGGTGTTTTGATTTTACTGACATTATTTTTAAAATGTCTTTTAATTTTTTAAAATTTATTTTGAATATTTGTGCTTTTTATTGTAAGGCACATTTGAGTTGATTTATAGACAGAATAAAGGATATCAACTGAACTAAGTAAATAAACAAACAAATATCTCTTCCAGAAATCTGAAAGATTCTTATCTTCCAAATATCTAAGTATAGTGAAGAGCAAGGCCCAGCAGGGAAGCTGATGGTAACAGAAGAGAGAAGAGTGCTAGTAAAGGCATTCACTCTTCACTTATCCTCTAATGAGAAAAAGGCTCCTGTACTTGTGAGAGAGCAGTAGGAGACAAGCCATCAAACAGCTTGACTAACTCTGTATGACAGGATGAGTTTAGGGCATAACATCAGACACAGCCTAGACTTTTAGAGGTCTACTCCCATGGCTGGATGCTAGTCATGGATTTTCTAGTATATGCACAAGTGGAGGCCTTCCAGAAAAACATTGCCACATGGAGAAATAAAGTTCAGGGTGCAAGCCAGGTAGCTGTGTCATTTTCTAGTATGCTTTATTCCAACCCCCACTACAAACTTTCTGTGTATGGCTAGCTGGAGAATAAATCCATGGTTATAAAATATAATACTTCTTCCAATAAAAGTTCTCAGCTAACAGATGGAATATAAATGAATTTGTTCGATATTGACCATCTCATTGTATGATGTGCCACTGCTCTGTGACACATAAACATTAAACCCAGACTTAAAGACTACATATGCCCTGATGGATTATTTCAGAGGAACTTTGTTCAAATCTAGAACAAAGCACTTATGCCATTTGCATATGCACCAGGTAAAGATAAAACAAAATCATAACAGGGAATGATGTGGCAGGGAATCAGATAAAGAATGGGATTGCAGATCTGCACTGGTATCTCTGCTTGTAATGGCTATGTATAAAGTATTAATGCCTTTTCTTCTGTATAGGCTTTTCCAACTGTGAAAAGTTTTAGAACCACATAAAGAGCCTTTCTATCTGTCACATTGCAGTCCATATTGAACTGTGTTGATGTCAGGAGACAAAACTAAAGTGTCATCAGAAAAGAACAAGAAATTCTCTATTTGTGTGTGATCCTGGTGATACTGTCAAATGATGTTTTCTGAGCTAATTCTACATACTTTGGACAATTATTTATAGGAATCATTAAGTGTACTCATAATTGGTCCAAATGCAATATATCTATTATGCCATGCATTTTACCTATTAATCATGCTCCTTGGTAGGCTTGTCCATTTCATCTGAACCTCAAGCAATTTCAGCTCTCCAGATTCCTGGAGGCCCTGTGGCTCTGTTTTCGCACTCCTCCTGAAAAAGGTCAGATGCCCGAATAGCTGTTTTTGATTTTCAGCTGGAAAATGCTGCTCAATCCAGCAGCATTTTCCAGCTGCAATGGGAGGCTTCATTGGTTCCCATTTCCCTGTGGAAATGCCCACACTTTGAGGACACATCTACCACTGTTGGCCCATCAAGTTTCATAATGTTTGGGTCATCCCCTATTTTTAGGATTTTTTTTCTTTCTAGAAATAAAATCTTTTAAAATTCCCCAAAGTTATCCCTGCTGGTCCCACCCTGTAACTTTTTCAGGAGCAGCAAGGCACAATTCCTTCCTGCCAAATGTCAAAGATGCACTTCCACACACAGCCCACTATTACACTTTCTTTACTAACCCCCCCCCCCAATAACAACTTCTTCCAAAGCTTTTGCAATATGCATTTCTTGTTCTCACAACATACTGGAAGAGGCTAGCAACCCAACATCCACAAGCAAGCAAGCAGCTTGTCCTCTTTATTAGAAAAGCACTCCTGAATAATCCACTAGGAATTTTTTTTCAAAATGTATTATGGGAAATCTAGCTATGTCTGGAAAAAACAAGTACTTTCTGAAAGAGAGGATGGAGGAGAGATAAGAGAAGAAGCTAAAGACTTTAGTAAAGGCTAAAGGGTGATTCAAAGCTCAGGGTCACCTGAAAAGAAGAGCACACTCACTCACAAGTCCCCAAACACCGTGCACCCACCCACCCACACTTTCCAACTCCCTTTCCCACTAAATAAAGAATCCAGAAAATAAAGGAAAATAAAATAAAAAAAAGATTCAATGCTAGAGAGAGGCCAAGCTAAGTCAAAAGCTAAAGCTGAGAGCAAGTGGTGGCAAGGCAATCAGACTGAAGCACCTCTCTCTAGAGCAGTGGTTCTTAACCTTTGGGCCTCCAGATATTTTGGACTTCAACTCCCAGAAATCCCAGTCAGCTTACCAACTGTAAGGAACTGTGGGAGCAGAAGTCCAAAACACTTGGAAGCCCAAAGATTGGGAACCACTGCTCTAGAGCCAAGATGCAAGTGAGCAATAGAGGCTCTTGCCCCATTAAATAGGCACAGCTTGTGTAAGACACATCATGGCTGTTTCTTCTACTCTGATTTGCCCAACAGGCAAGGCTCACAAGGAAACCCTGCCTGAGCACACAGCAGCTTCTCTGTGTGCCATGTTATCCCAAATAGAGCAGAAGGAACCACAACTGGCAGCCATGTGGTCTGGCACTGTTGAAAAAAAAACGTGGTGGCAGGGCCCTTGTTGTTGTGGGTGTCTAAAGATGCTGAAGGAAAGCATCCAAAACAAATCCATGCACAAGTCTACTCCTTGATTCCTTTCCATCATTGTCAGTTGCATGAACAATGCTCTTCATTTATGAGATATTTGTTAGGATTAGGATTTGTGAGGAGAATCATTTTCATTATGGATCAGCCAGTGCTTAATTTTTTATATCAGTTTCCCTCTCATATTCTTGGATAGTACAAAACAAGGTTGAGAGTGTGAGAGTGAAGAAGGAGTAGTCACTATTATGGGGTGCTCATAAATAAAGAGATACTCTTAATTTTACTGTTGCTTTGAATATTGAGGGTGCATTGCTAGAAACTTTATGAGCACCTCACTTCTAAAGTCATGGATTTCACCATGGCAAAGCTCCTATGCAACTCAGAGTGGCTATTGAAGTGGGAATAAAACCAGGAGTAGAGTTACTACATTCACTGTAGTAAGTTTGTTACTTACCCCTTTGTTTTTATACCAAAAATATTTGAAAATTGCTAATAAAAACCAAAGCTATACAAATAGTTTCATTACTATCCTATTATGCTCCTTTCTGAATATGATGATAGGAAAAAATCCTTTTAAATACTTAGGGAATCAGTACTCTAATGGGATAAGGGCAGATTTCTGACCATTTTCCCACATGTTGTGCTGCTTCTCTCAGTGAAATGCCTCTAAATAATCCTTTGAATTATGTGTCAATGTAGAACATTTTTATTAATTAACTCTGCAGGGAAAATGTAATTTTGTTTTCCAATCTACTGTGTTTTTTGTGCATCGTTTGCTCGAGGTTTCTAAAGCCATTTTCTCTTTTTAATTAAAACTCCATTCATTCAATTCATATAGCAAGAAACATTTTCTTGTTAAGAGAGAGAGAGCTGGAGTAAATAGAGTGTTACCATAACCTCTATATGCCGGCGTCACACACCTTTTTCAGAGCTGTATAGTAACTCTTAACATTTTCATTTTTTGGGAGCACAGTTTCCTTCACCACTATTTTGTATGATGAAGTATCCTTTATATGGCAGATCTTACACTTTGCCAGTGTTATGTTTCTTAACCTTGTGCTGTCCTGCTGTAATATACACCTCGTACTACTTTTAGTACCAATAGAAATTATTCCAATAGTATCAATCTCTTAACTAATTTCTACCATGTTGTAAAGTTGAACACTTTTGCATCTCTTTAAATTGGGGGTTAGCCTTTCATAAGAATGTTTATTGTCCAGTTTCACTACAATGAAAGCAAATAAGGAGTTTAGAGGTCAATACCTGACCTGCATTTCTGTCAACTTTCTGGTTCGATTCAAGATGCTGGCTATATATCCTAGAACAATTACTCTCAACCTGATCTTCATTATGTTTTTGACTCTGGTTCCTAGAAATCCCAGCCAGCTTACCAGCTACTAGGAATTGTGGGTGCTGGTCCAAAACACCTGGAAGACCAAAGTTGAGAACCATTGCCCTAAAACTTGAATGACAGCCTTCAACAGAGCTGAGAAACCACTTAGCTCCTTCTGTTATCTTCAGGATTCATTATATTTCCTTCTAAGGCATCAAGTTCAATCAACAAGGGCAAAGATAGCTTGATACCTGTCCCACATCCTATTATGTAACACCTTTCGCTTAAAGATTTTACAAGTAACACTGAGTCCTATTTGACTGTATAATCTGACTTGTTTGAGCTGGCTTTTGGGATTTGGGATTAAAGCAGAAAAATGATGAAGTTCATTCCCACTCCTGAAGGAAGACTTGAGATAATTGAGGATTTTACAGTCACATATGAACTCTTATAATTTCAAGAGAGAAAAGCAAAGGCATATACCAAGTTTAAACTACATCTATGAAGGACACTGAGGATATGGGGAAGAAACTCTTCAATTTATATTGCAGACAACACCATTCTGGTTTCAAGCACTGGAGCAATACACATGTTGGCCTGGCTTTATCAACCCCATCTTGCCATGCTGAGGGGACTTCTTTGCTTTTACTCCTCCTGCTTGCCAAGTGTCAGAAGAATGGAAATTCCAGGGCTCCAAAGTCCATCTCTCTTTCTAATCTTATAAAGCAATCTCAGAAAAGGTAATCTGAAATAGATCTTTCACTGCGTAGGTGCCACCAGTGCCTCTTTCTTCTTCCCTATTCTTATTCCCATCAATATTATCATCTAATTTTTTTTCACTGCTGCAGAGTAAGCCATCTCGTATTTGACTACTGACATTCCACCTGATGATCAACAGTAGTCTCATCACATTCCACCCCATTCCATTCCACCCTGGAAAAATGTGTATCATCACCATGTATAGGTAAATTGGGTGTGTATGTACCTTCAAATTATTTGTTGACTTATCTCAACCCCTTGAATTTCCGAAAATTTTCTCTTAGCTAAGGAATACAGACAGGGCTGGCCTTATTTTGTAAAATAGCCTACAATACCTGGTATACCTTGGTAGTCTACCATCAAAGTCCTAAGCAGAGCAATGCTTCCAAGAACAGACAGGATCTGGTGACTTCAAGACATTTTCATTTTACATACGACTTTCATGGGCATACTAGTTAATGTGTAATGTGCCTGTGCAGCATATAGTCTTTGCCTTATTCAAAGAATATCTCCCTCTGCCTTTCTTATGGATCTACTAATCAATTTGCAAATTGAAAGTGTTTTTTCCACTAGGTGAAATTGAGCAATACTGTTAATTATGAATTGGTTTAATATTCAGTGGGATTGTTACGAGAGAGAGAAAATTATACTCTCCAATATCAGTATGCCACCTATGAGTTGTCAATTGTTGCTTGTCCCATCATAAGGAATGAATACAACAGGCTGTCATACATGATTAGCTCAAGTGTTAAGAGAAATAAACAAGGAAGGCCCAATTTTGTTAGTTCAAACTTGTTGCTGTCACGGTGCCAATCAACGAAGGCAGAATCAAATTAATGTCACCCAAAGGGTGAGAATAAATTAATTATCTCACTCCTAGTAGTTCGGTATTAATTCTGAGAACTTTCTGCCTCTTTATCATCATATAATTGCCAAATGGTGATAACCTTTCTAAAAATTAGGTTCCTGTTAAATGTTGTTTAACTAGTAATGCTAATTTGATGTTCTTTCTCTTATTTGTGTAGTTTTTAAGGCTCCTTTTAAAAGAAATGCAGAGTAGGTTTGGAAACACTTAACAGTACAGCAGGCTCAGTCTCACAGTGGAGAAAATAATGTGTTGATTAGAGTATGCCCCAAGCACCACTGCTTTATGATAAAGTCTTTGAAAAAAATTGCTAAAGATATTAACATACAATTGGACCATTGGAGGAAAATGCCACACCTCTGTATGAAAAAAATAATTGAGAACATTCAAAGAGCTAAAAGAAACACATCTGATATATTGTCTTAAAATAGATCTAATGTGAAAATTTTTTTAATTGGGGATCTTGGGATGATTTAAAAATATTAACATGACATAGTTTTACAGCACGGTCATTTTTAAAAAACAGAACTAACAGGAATAGACCAGTCCTTGTTTCTCAAATGTAAGTTTTTCAATGTCTGTGTGAGGTTTGCAGGTGCACAATATTAGAAAATATCAATAAAATAATAAATTAACTGAATCATCCTCCCACAAGTCCAGATGGATCTGCAGAGGAGGTGCAAACTCAGCATTGCTGTTGATAAAATTACGAAAAGAAAAACAAGTTGAAAAAAGAAGCTTAATTTTAACTTTTAATTTCTATGTTCTTGTACAGCGAATATTAATTTTTTCTTAAGTGTAATTTCTCCCATTCTTTTATGCAAGGCTTCAGTCTGAGGGTGCCCCCAAATATTCCCAGGTCTAAACAGTAGTAGCATAAAAATGTGTGTTTTTTAATGATGTAATGCTTTGTTGTTGTCATAAAAGAAAAGGAAAAATATTATTTTGGGCTGAGAAAGAACTGCATGTCTTATTAATATAGGTCCCCCCCCCCCCGAAATTCAAAAATACCATCCCTTTGTTATTCTTTGCTAGATACCTCTGTGGGGTGGTTTACATATTGTATAATCTTTGACTAAAACCATTTTGATAATGAGTTATGTTCTTAACTGTGTTCCAAAGTAAAAAGAAATTTCCCCCGAAAAATTGCAAATATTCACATTTAGTGGAGACATCTTCCTTTACATGCTGTTTTACTCTGGAAAGGCATTGAATAATATGACCTCTTATTTATGGTCTGGAGCCCCGGGTGGTGCAATGGGTTAAACTTTGTGCCGGCAGGACTGATGACCAACAGGTCAGAGTTTTGAATACAGAGAGAGTGGGTTGAACTCCCTCTGTCAGCTCCAGCTCCCTATGCGGGGATATGAAAATAGCTTTCCACAAGGATGGTAAACATCAAACAACCAGGCATCCCTTCGGCAACGTCCTTGCAGATGGCCAAATCTCTCACACCAGAAGCAACTTGCAGTTTGTGTGTGTCAAGTCGCTCCTGACACACATAAAAATTGTCTGTAAAAATCAGGCCTAAATGCAAGTATTGATCTCAACTACAGTAACTGAATCAGTGGAAACTTGGTAAATCAACTTCTGTCTTCATTTCATTAATTCAAGAACTACTTTGGAAGTAAACATTGGATTTAAACCAGAGATTGCTTTTTATATTATTATGTGCCTTCACTGTTGGTTTGGGGTTTCTGTTGTGGTTTCTCAGTGTTCCTGAAATGATGGGTTGGAGGAGCAGGGGTATTGGTGGGGTATTTTGTTTATTTTTGCCTATTTAATTATTTAAGCTCCTCTCTCCCCCAGTTTTTAATATAATAATTAAATTATACAAATCACATACAATTAAGATTAACACAAAACTTACAATAAATCAGTTACACAATTATATATGTATTTTTATACATGTAATCTCTACGTGCTCCCACCACCTATGAGATATATAGTGACACTTAATATTAATGATTCTTATATTGACCTCTTCTCCATAATGCTCGTGCATGTTGATTTGGTTTTATTCATTTTTCTTTGACAAATATATTACCTCAAAATCATTTATTTTTGTTAATCGCTTTTTACATTTTATTTCACCAGTCAGTTTATCTTTTATTGAAATGTTCCACACCTCTTTGTACCAGTCATCAATTTCAAGAAATACTTTATCCCAATTTTGAATTTTGTTTCACATTCTCACCATACATGTATATAAGTCCCTGTTTCCTTATTGCACCTCCAACATTGTTTGGTTGTTTCTATTATAATAACTTGAAATTATTGGAGTCATGTACCATCTCCAAATTGTTTTATAAGAATTCTCTTTAATTCTAATGGACATATTTTTCATAATTATTTGTTTCTAAACTTTTAAACATTTTCCTCTGTACTATTGATTTCTAAATCCCTTTCCCATATATTTTTTTTTGTTCTGAATTGTATTGGATTGCTTTCTATCATTATTTTATAATTTTTACGTATTAATCCTTTGGTTACTATATTTGTACCATTCTGCTTTAATTGTATCATTGATTCATTTAGGAGTGGGTCGACAGGCTAGTAGGCCATGATGCCTTGTATTCATATATGGTTTTACTGAATGTGTATGTCTTGTATGTTTTGCATGTTTTGATATGGTCAAAATTGACTAATCAATAAAGAATTGTTGTTGTTGTTGTTGTATCATTAATTCTTCGAATGTTGTTAATTGTCCACATTTCACATTTTGTTTTATCCAATTCTTATTCAATGAATGTAATTGTAGTACATTATATCAATATATTCTATGCTATTTAAATATTTCTGCTATATCTTCTTTTTTAGAGATTTTATTTATCCAATCTTTTAGTCTTATTACTCCATCTTGTTTCATGTCCTTTGTGAGTTGTGTCTTAAGGTTCTCTGGAATTTTTTTCTAGCGCTATTACTCTGGACTATATATATATATATTAAATTTCTTTTTACCAAATCTGTATTGTGGTTCTACTGACTGTTTTTTTCTTATTTCTTTATTATCTTGGATAAAAAAATAAACAATCTTTATTACTTATATCTTCTATCTCTATTTCTCCCCAAATCATATTTTCTATTCTATGTATTATATTTTGGACCTGTCTTAATTGGTTAGCAATATTGTACAAATTAATGTTTGGAATATCTAATCCTCCTTCTTTCTTGGATATATACCATAACTTTTTATTTATTCTTGGTCTTTTATCTTAGTTACAAAAAATGTTAAGAATCGTTTCCCATTTTCTAAATTCTCTCTGTAATAATTCTATTGGTAGCATCCAGAATAAGAAATTTATTTTAGTTAAAATCTTCATTTTATATAGAGCTATTCTTCCAAATCATGACAATTTAATTTTTTAAAATATCTAAGTAGGTTTTTATCTCTTCTTTCAACTTATCAAAATTTGGGTTTTTTAAATCCTGTATATTTTTTTGGTATATTTATCCCTAAATATTTGTAACTTCCAATAATTTAAACTTTATAATTCCTTATAATTTCTTCTATTTCCCCTCTATTAATTAGCATCATTTCAGACTTACTCCAATTTATTTTCAAATCTGTCACTTCTTCAAAATCTTCCAAATGATTCTGAATATTTTAAAAACTTTTGATGGTTCTATTATAGTTAACAAGGTGTGATCTGCAAATAAATTAGTCTTTACATTTTCTTTTTGTCCTATTCCTTCTAAATCTGTTTTTCCTTACCGCATTTGCTAATAATTCAATCACTAGAGTAAATAGTGATTGTGAACCCCCTGGTAGCACAGCAGGTTAAACTGAGCAACTGAACTTGCTGACCAAAAGGTTGACAGTTTGAATCCAGAGAGTGGAGTGAGCTCCCACTGTTAGTCCCAGCTTCTGCCAAACTGGCAGTTCGAAAACATGCCAATGTGAGTAGATTAATAGGTACTGCTCTGTTGGGAAGGAAACAACACTCCATGCAGTCATGCTGGCCACATGACCTTGGAGGCATCTACAGACAGTGGTGGCTCTTTGGCTTAGAAATGGAGATGACCATCACCCTCCAGAGTCAGACACAACTAGACTAAATGTCAAGAAGAAACCTTTACCTTTACTTAGTATAAATAAAATTGGAAAGAAAAGGCAACCTTTATCCCCTTTAGCCCCCTTTATTACTCTTTATCTCTAATTTAACCTTTCTAAAATAAAATTGAATTGAATTGAAAAGCATCTGAAAAGCAACTGTTTAACAGTGAGTAATGTACCACGATACTCCCTTGACTATTTTAAGGAGTGATGAATAATGTTTATGAAGTTCTTTGTAAAAGCAAGAAGCACAATTTAAAGCAAAAGCCTTAAAATCAATTGGGGGGGGGGGGGGTCATGAAGAAAGAAAAGTGGCACTTCCCTTTGTATTAAAAATCTTGTATAATAATTATATGGTGTTAAAACACAGCTATAACATTCTTAAAATACACTGCCAGTTTTAAGGTATTCTTAGCAATTGCGTTTTTATTATATCAAAGAGGAGGTTTTGCATTGAAACTTGTAATGAAATATTGGAATTTTAAATTGGATATACCTATGAAGTCTGCATCTAAAAACTGTTTATACTGTCCAAAAGAGCATCCAGAATGAATTGTCATTTCCATTTGAGTGGTTAATATTTCTTTAAAATTAATCTGGAAATTTTTAATTGCTTAGCATTTCCTAGGACTTTGCTAGAAGTTGTGAAGAAGGATGAAGAAGGAGGCAATGAAAAATGTTTCCATACTTTTAGATTTAGGGCTTTATCACACCAACTGGCTGTTATGTTATAGTCACATTAGCATAGATATAGTGATACATACTGAGCTGAGCACCTCCAATGTTTCACCTCATTTCATTAGTGGAATTGTGATGATTTACCATTCAGTGGTCCTGTGATTGTACTTCTGCACATACTTGTAACTGTGACTTCCTACACTACTGCAATTCTTTTAATTTTACTTTTAGTGCACTTACACAATTACAGATTTTAAAAAGAAAAAAGGGATATATAAATACGATATATATAAAGCGATATATAACGGCGCTCCATGCAGTCATGCCGGCCACATGACCTTGGAGGTGTCTACGGACAATGCTGGCTCTTCAGCTTAGAAATGGAGATGAGCACCAGACATGACTGGACTTGATGTCAGGGGACTACCTTTACCATATATATATATATATATATATATATATATATATATATATATATATAATGAACATATGTCTGTATGTTTGTGGGAAATTTCCAAGACATCTTCCACTTCCAAGAGCACTATGACTCCTGCCAGTAATGAAACTCAACCAAACTTGGCACACAGATCCAACATGACCAACTTTGAATATTCGTATGGTTGGGGGGGGGGGGGGGGAGAGTTGACACACAATATTGGGAGTTGTAGCTCACCTACATTATTATGCACTTTCTAAAAACAAAAGGGAAAAATGACTATTTATCATCAATAGCACTACAAGATCCTTATAACCCAGGCATCACCATGTACCTAAGCTAGTATAAAACAAAAACAGGCACCTTGAGAATAGTGAGGTGTAGGAGGGAGAGAAGAGAGGGAGAGAATCCTGTCCCCTGGTGTCACTTTGCTGCTGGCATGCCAGCACAGGGATGGAAGGGATCCATGACACCAAAGGTATGTTGCAGAATTGGGAGTTATTACCTGTGAATATCTGGGATGGGAGAATTGTGGGAGGGAGACAAAACCTAGTGATGTACAGAGTGTTGCGTTATAAGATCATCACCAAAGGTACCATTGCCAGTTTGCTTGCCTCATGTGCTGAAGTCCTTAAGTACTAGGATCAGACCTCTCATCTGCCCAAAGAGGGAAAAAGGTTTTTTTTTTGGTCTGGATGTTGCAAGTGCAGTGACTCATTTGCATAACTCTTTCCACCTTGTTTTAAGCCTGCCTTGGTTAAATTGCTCTTTTTAAGTTTTAGCTTAGTGTTTCTTTTTCGTATTTATTTGTTTATTGAAGTTATACCCTGCATTTCTCCCAAAATCAGATTCAAGGTGTCTTACAATACTTTTTAAAAGATGCAACTAAAACATTAAGTTGATTAAAGTTAAAGAAATATTTTGTCTTGTTCATAAGTCTGGTAATGTACGCTACATATTTAGAGCATTGATGTAAACTATAGTTGGGAAATATATGGTTCTTGAGAAGGTGCTGAACTGCAACTCCCATTATCTCTTACGATTGGTAATATGGGCTAGAGTAATTGGGAGCTGCTGTCTAACAGCATCCAAATGGCTACTGGATCCGTAACCCAAGTGTAAGTGGTTTTTCTTTTATCGTGTCAGCAGCAACCATACATCTGTATTACATTTTTAACTAAAACAAAGAAACAGACAAAACACAAAGTTTGCAAGCTTAGTAGTTGATTAAATGTCCTTTGACCAGTAGCTGGCCACTTGGAGTGCCTCTGGTGTGGCTGCAAGAAGGTCCTCCATTGTGCATGTGGCAGCGCTCAGGTCGCATTGCAGCAGGTGGTCAGTGGTTTGCTTTTCTCCACACTCGCATGTCATGGATTCCACTTTGTAGCCCCATTTCTTAAGATTGGCTCTGCATCTCGTGGTGCCAGAGCGCAGTCTGTTCAGTGCCTTCCAAGTCGCCCAGTTTTCTGTGTGCCCAGGAGGAAGTCTCTTATTTGGTATCAGCCATTGATTGAGGTTCTGGGTTTGAGCCTGCCACTTTTGGACTCTCGCTTGCTGAGGTGTTCCAGTGAGTGTCTCTGTAGATCTTAGAAAACTATTTCTTGATTTAAGTTGTTGACGTGCTGGCTGATACCCAAAGAAGGGATGGGCTGGAGATGTCACTGCCTTGGTCCTTTCACTATTGGCTGCTACTTCCCGGCGGATGTCAGGTGGTGCAATACCGGCTACACAGTGTAATTTCTCCAGTGGTGTAGGGCGCAGACACCCCGTGATAATGCGGCATGTCTCATTAAGATCCACATCCACTGTTTTAGCGTGGTGAGATGTGTTTCACACCGGGCATGCATACTCAGCAGCAGAGTAGCATAGCGCAAGGGCAGATGTCTTCACTGTATCTGGTTGTGATGCTCAGGTTGTGCCAGTCAGCTTTCATATGATATTGTTTCTAGCACCCACCTTTTGCTTGATATTCAGGCAGTGCTTCTTTTAGGTCAGAGAATGGTCCAGAGTGACTCCCAGGTATTTGGGTGCTCTGCAATACTCCAGTGGGATTCCTTCCCAGGTAATCCTCAGAGCTCGGGATGCTTGTCTGTTCTTAAGGTGAAAAGCACAGAAGTGACCAGAAGTGTAAGTGGTGGATGAAAAGAACAGTTTAAAAGCACAGAAGACTTTTTGTACAGTTAAAGGGAGAAGGCAGAAGTGAGTGCAAATAAAGGAATGAGGTAAAGCTATTTACACACAGATAAATGTTTATCATGTGAAAAATCCTGAATAAGAATCACTTTGTGCTGATGTGAAGGTGTCAAAAATGAATGTAACAATCAGGCTTACCATTGCAACCACATCAAAACTTGAGAGTACCTACATTCAAGTGACATAAGGCTTACACTTAACATACCCAGAGATCTGTTTATAGGCTCATCTTTTTTTGCAAACGAAAGTCAGCAATTTCTGTTATGAACTAGCAAGCTGCTGTCATCTCAGACTTAATACTCTTAATTTTATATTGTTCAAAACTCAAGTCAATATCTAGATTCTGTAGTGGTAGCTGTTTTTTAAGGGAGTTAAACCAATCCCCACACTGTAATATATGGTTCAATGTTGAGGGACTGGAATTTAGATCTGAATTCTGCAGCCCCATCTGTTGTTACAAGCTGCATTAATACATGGAAGCAATTTTTGCAAGAAGCCAGGAACCAAATACGTTTTCCTCCAAATATGTCTTGTGTTATAAATTGTACATATAAGAAACAGGTGGGCCTTTAATAGGACTGTCTTTGCACTCCCCTCGCACCCCACCCCACCTTCAAGGTTTGCAAAAATTACATCGGCACATTTGGCTGGGATTTTTTTTGACACAGCTGTAACGCTAGCTTATTGTTTAAATGTACATTAGTGCTGGTGTGCACAATGGTACAAGTACAACTCATTTGGTTTGGAGGGTCCTCCCCCACCTTTTTCTTTCCTTGTCGCTGATGGTGCAGAACTTGCTCCTGCTCATCTTTCTTATTTAATCTGGCCCAGCAATGAAACAGACTACTGGGGCAAGCTTGGCAGTTGAAGGATCCAGATGCTAAGCTCCAGGATTAATTTCTCTAGCAGTGGCATTTGGGAATCTGCTTCTCTCCCTTGGTTTGGCTGGCAGAGCGGATTAACCCCTGGCTTTCCAAGAATTCTCATTTCTGTGTGTCAAATTAGGAGTTCAACTGCATTGACAAGCCAAGGCAGCCAGACACACATTTTAAGTGGGAAAACTTGTGTTTAACTCTTTTTCTTTCATTTTTCCAGTCCTGGGAGGTCAGCCGCAAGAAAAGTTGTTGTTTCTGCAGTTTGAGGCATTTCCTTTTTGGCACTGGTTGCACAATGTGACACCACAAGTTTGAGGGTAGCAGAGCAAGCAAACAGCAGGAAAAGAATATTGGAACTGGAAAAAGATACAATACAAATATGCCATGTATAGCATTTTTACATGTGTATTAAAAGAATTCATTGCACTGAACATGTCAAGTGTTTGGAAGAGTAGGTTTACCATACATCTCAGCCATACCCCATTTTGAAATTAAATGGATGATTTTCCTACCTCTATCACACACTAACAAACTATTCATGTTATTCAGGAATTCTCAGTTGATTTGCCATCACATTTTAGAGAGTCATTCCCACCCACTGTCCCTCCCCTGTTTTCTTTGTCAAAAGAAACGCCTCCACTCCCGGACTATGATTTTTGTTCCTGGGTTATAAATGTCATTTCCTAATTGATTCTATCATAAAAAAAAACATGGGAACAGTTTACTAAACTGCAAAAACTTTGTTTTTGCAGGAGGGACATCCTGCTATAGCACATTTTGCTCTAGTTTATCAATGATTGAATATCTTGTAAAGTCTCCACAAATTTAGCACAAAAATGAAGTTTTCGTAGCACAACAATTATTTTCAAAGTAAGGACTACACAATTAATCAGGAAATAATACTTGCAAACTAGGAAAATTTATTATTATTATTATTATTATTATTATTATTATTTATTATTCAGAGGCAGGATGGCCATCTGTGGAAGTGCTTTGATTGTGCTTTTGCAACATAGCTGAAAGGAGGGGGTTGACTAGATGGCCCTTGGGGTCAACTGAAAGAGGAAGAGGAGGAGGAAAGGGGGTGTCTGGATGCTCTCTCTTTGCTGCCATTCCAATGATGTCTCTCTCTCTCTCTCTCTCTCTCTTTCCCCATGTTGGAAGAAGGAAGGAAGGAGGAAAAGAAGGAGAGGAGGAGGTGGAGGTAACACATGGTACACACACCATACAAGGAAGGAAGAAAGGCAGGCTGGCCTCCAGAAAGTGCATGAGACAGAAAGGAACATAACATTTAACCTCTTCTGTGAGCAAAAAAGTAATGGTGGAGCTTATTCTCAGAAAAGCATTTGGTTCCTCCCACAAATTGTGCAACTTTATCATTTTAAAACTGAGAATGACAAATACCCTAACATGACAGAATTGGGAGTTTTTTTCCATCTCTATCTGGATATTTTGCAAAAAAAAAAAAAGTCACCAGCTTAGAAAGCATCTGAAAAGATAACCCTTTGCAACCCTTAAGATATCTCTACCCTACACTTGAAGCCTATGTCATGTGATGAACACAGTAGGTTGCCATTTCTTAAGTGGATAGCTCAGTATTATTTAATTAATGTGATTAAGTGGTAAGTGAAAGTCTCAAGCTGAGTGGGAGATATCAATGAGATATTTTTCCACCTCAAAAAATTTGTAGAATGTCCGTGCTGTTTTGAAAATATTTTCCACCATTTTGGCAAATTGCAAGTTTCTCTTGTAGATCTTCTTGCTGACTGATTAACAGATAAAATTGTACTCTGAGGCACCTTGTCTATGGTTGTGTATAAGTGGTCATCATAATCATAATAGTTGTTGTTGTTGAAATATATACTTCATTATTAGGATCCTAAATAGTAACATAGTAAAACGAAAGCGGAAATACAAATCAAAGAAAACATTTCCAACAATAAGTTACTTATCAGAATGAACCTATGCTTCAACAAAGTTGAGTTTTTAACATGTGCTGAAGCACCATAAAGTTTGCTGCTTTGTACTGCAGGGAGGAGGAAATCCCCAAGATGAGAACTACAGCAGAAATGACCCAGGTGCTGCTTGATGTACCCATAAGGTAGTGGAACAAGCAGAATGTTTTGTTCTGGATATTCCAGTGACCTGACAAATTACTGTAAGAGAAATAGTCATATACATTATCCGGCCTCACGTTGTTAACAGTTTTATTTGTCAACTGAATCATCTAAAACCTGGCCCAATATCCAGATCAAAAGCTTATGATTGTTCCATCACCCCATTGAGCAACAACTAGATAAGAGTATTTTCTGCTAGATTGCCTCCCCACCTGCAATTTCCTCCTTGCAATACAAAACAATTATTATAGTTGTTCTAGCAAAAGATTCAGCTTACTTCTGGTAGGCTGCCCCACTCAGTAGATGTAACTGCTGAGCTCTGTACTAGCTGCAGTTGCCAGACAACCTCCAAAGGGGCTTCAAACACCATGTTGTAATCCACCATCAAGATCACCAGTGTCCGGATCTACTGTAGTCAGACTTTCTCTATGCCAATGAAAGTTGGTAGAAAGGTCTTCTAGTCCTGTGGTTCTCCTGGTGAGACAATATTGTTTAATGCATTTCCCCATACTATGAATCTGCATCTTCAGGGGCAGTGTAGTCCTATCAAGTTTAAGTCTTATAAACCTTCCACCCACAGAGAAATGTAGTTGTCTATCATTAACATACAGATGACACCATGACCCAATATCCAGTAACTACTGGCCAACAGCTTGCTGAATAGCATTTGGGATAACATGGTAGTCTGTGGAACCCAAAATAACAGCACAATGCAAGCACTAGGAAACCAATATACAACACTGAAACCTGCTTTTCAGGTAGGAAGAGAGTCACAGAAATACAATGCCTCCCATCTCAGAACCTGTTCTAGAAGAACCTATTTTGTGGAGATACTAGCAACATTGAATTGGGCTGCACTCCTTTGTCTTGCTCCTGATGAAGTGATGGGGTGATCAAGGTTGATTCTTTCTTCAAACTAAGCTGCAATCATATTGGAATAGATATTCTACTTCCTGCAAGTGTGCCTCAAGCTCAGCTGCCACAACTCTCTCAAGTACTACATCTTGAAAGAGGACATTAACAAATGAATGTACTTCAAGAATGGGCCCACCATTTCCTCTTTAAGGATAACAGACACTTTATCCAAAGATGTATATGCAAAACTCTGGACCACAGTAATCAATAGCCCCAGCCTTTATCAGACTAGAGATGTAAAAGAATCAATTGAGCATGTGGTTGGCCACAATGGGACTATTCCCATAATGCAGGTGGGCTAGTAAAATTGAAAGTCTAATGTTTCCTAGTAAGACCGTGGCAGAAATAAGATTGAAGTTGACATGCTTGTTTGCAGTTTAACCCATGATCTCTGGGTTTCAACTTTGTTCTGGTTATTTACTGTCAACTTGGCTTTGACTTGTGAATGAATATACTCCAGGAGCCCCAGTCAACTCAGTAATTGTAAACTCAGGGCTGTGACTTTTTTTATTGAACCAATCCATCTGTAATTTGGGCTTCCTCTTTCCCAGATGTCCTCCAGTTTTTCCAGCATTATTGTATTTTACAGTGAGGCATGATGTGCCCAAAGAACAATACCTTTAGTTTAGTCATTTTGGCTTTTAGTGAGGTTTCAGGCTCAAATAAGTCCTTGAATCCATTTATTTGACTTTTATCCTGTCTCTTCTGTTGATTTGCCAGGAACTTAGATGTAAGAAAACTGTTTTTCAGCTTTGGTTCTAGGGATGAGCAGAAATGAAAGTGGATATGTTTCATTCCTTAATATGAACTCTTTGTACACTTGTATGAATGTTAATGAGCTTCTTTTACATCCATCATCTCCAGTATGTATTAATGTTGCCTACAAGTGATTTCCTCTGGGGACTCTTATAGCCTCATGGAAGGAACCTATTTATCGTTAAGAGTGTGTTCGCCATATGTCAGTGGATTAAGACCTCTTCCGAGAAATGAAGGATGAGTAAGGAAAGGATATTTTACCAGATGAAGCAGACTGAAGACACTTTCCTGGGGGAATGATCAAGTCCATTGGTACAAGTGAATGCAGTATTGTTGTGGTGTCTATTAAAAAGATGTAAGTATTTTTT
Organism: Anolis sagrei; assembly: GCF_037176765.1. Classification (NCBI taxonomy): domain Eukaryota; kingdom Metazoa; phylum Chordata; class Lepidosauria; order Squamata; family Anolidae; genus Anolis; species Anolis sagrei. The sequence goes on from NC_090023.1 coordinate 137,075,994, forward strand.
GTAGTGAATTGTAGAATGACAAATTTCCCTTTAAGATGAGATGGAGAAACCATGGCCAATTGTATGTGCCTGGATTCATATCCAGGCATCCATGTTAAAGACTGACTGGTTGCTTGGTCAAAAGATGGAAGTGACTTTTTAAAAACCACCTTTGACCAAGCATAGGGTTTTCTACCATACCATACATTCTATTGGGCAGGCAAGACAGGACAGACTGCATGACACACCCAGTTCTGCACTCAATCACTACTTCATCACACTAGAGAATGAATCCACTTCAAATCTGGTTTCTGCCTCTTGCAGATTTCTGGAGTTTGTAGTTTAGTGAGGCTGTTAAAGGCTCCTCCGTAAACTACAAACCCCAGAATTCCACAGGAGACAGAAACCGGATTTAAAGTAGATCCATTCTCTAGCGTGATGAAGTCATCAGAGAAGAATGGGTTTGCAAATAAGTCCAAGGTGAATGGCCTGAGACAAACTCTGCTATGTTCCTGGAAGCATTTATCTTAATCTGATCGATTACACAACCATAATATGTTATGGGGATGCACAGTTGTAAATTAGTATAAAATTGCTGCCAGCATGGTGTAATGGTTGAGTGTTTAGCTATAACTCTGGAGATTAGGTTTAGAATTCCCACTCAGTCATGGAAACCCACTAGGTGATATTGAGCATTAGGGCTGGGCGGTTTCGTTCGTTAATTTCGTAATTCATTATTAATTCATTATTTTTTGATAACGAAGCGATATTGAACCATTCAGGAGCAACTAAAAATTGAAACGAATTTTTCAATTCGTTTCGTAATTGTTTCGTAATTGTTTCGTAATTGTTTCGAAATCATTTTGAAATCGTTTCAAAATTGTTTCGTTATTATTTCCGCATTTCTGGTGCAAGTTTTATAGTTGTTGTTTGTTTTATCAGTGAAAAAAAATATAATTATCACACCAACAGTCAACAACAGAGGGAGAGGGAAGCTTCAGAAGTTCCCCCTGTCCCATTTGGAGGTTTTTTTAGCGTATTGCGCGGTCGCGTCCGCCATTAACGAATCGATTCGTAATTGTTTCGTAATTGTTTAGTAATTTCCGAAATTTCGTAAATTTTGAACTTTTTTAAAGAAAAATTTTGGAATTCTTTTAAAAATCGAAACGCAAAACCCCCCTAAAAACGAATCGAGTTTAGAAACAATTTCTTCCGTGGTTGCCCAGCCCTATTGAGCATGTCACATTCTCCCAGCCTCAGATGAAGGTAAAGGCAAACACTCTCTGAACAAAACAGTTAACTCTATGATAGCCTGCCTTCAGATCACCATAAGTTAGAATTGATTTAAAGGCATACAGAAACAACAATTGTTTCCATTATGACATGCAATAATATTTTTCTCATATTATTATGGATTTTTCTATCCCTGTCAATAGCCACAAATTATGTCCAGTTCTGAGTGAGGACTATGGATGAAAATATTAGTTGAAAAAAATAAAAATGTGAAAAAAGTACATTAAGTTCTGGGAAATTTCTAGACTGGTAACCCTATGGTAACCCTCTCAAAGGATTTATTACATAGGGCTGATAAAGTGCAAATGTGGCAGGATAAAAGCACCCTTGGATGGAGCTTACCACACAATGTCATCTCTTTTCTATACTATCATTACACTCAAATAATAAGACAATTTCTTTTTATTGATGGGGAAAATCTGTCAATGAATTCAGTATCACTCTTCTTCTGTAACTATTCCTTGTGCAAGAATGACTAGCTTCTGATATTGCAAAGTGGAGGAAAGTCTAATGAGACACCAAAGAATGCACAACTATGCAGTTGCATCAAAATTGGATTTTTTTTAAAAAAAAAACAACACCCCAGGGTCCTTCCACACAGCCATATAACCCAGAATATCAAGGCAGAAAATCCCACAATATCTGCTTTGAACTCTTCAATATATGACAGTGTGGACTCAGATAATCCAGTTCAAGGCAGATGTTGTGGGATTTTCTGCCTTGATATTCTGGGTTATAGGACTGTGTGGAAGGGCCCTAGGTGTTGAGCAATCCGAGGTCACTGCGGGCCCTTCCACAAATCCCTATAATCCAGAATATCAAGACAGAAAATCCCACATCTGCCTTGAACTGGTTTATCTGAGTCCACACTGCCATATATTCCAGTTCAAAGCAGATCATGTGGAATTTTATTCAGTTGTGTTGCAGAGTTGACATGGGTAGGAACAGGGGCTGTGCAGAAAACTGATTGTGAAAATTTGATTCAACAAAATTCCAGGATTACACAACTGTGGTGTGGTATAAGCGATTGTTCCAATAGCAGTATGTTTCCATTTCCTTAAAGAATGTGATTGCAACAAGACAACAAGCTGATATACTCCATACACTTCACTCAAGCCACGATACAGCACTTTCTGACCAACCAATGGAATGAAGAGACCAGATGCCAAATGTGGACTAATAAAGACAACTGTATTAATTGTTTCCTTTTTAAAAGTTCACTGAAGATATACAAAGTTTAAGGAAGGAAACAGGTTTGGAAGTGGTAGGAGCAGAAGGTCTACACCCAGACCCCAACCATCCCCTGAGTGAAATACCTTATCCCTTGGAAAAATCCCTGAAGGCCAGGGGTGCTCCCGGAGCAGTTACAAAAACTGGAAGGGTGCCTGGAGAGTATAAGCACTTGAGTCACATGATCCTAGGAAGTGCAAGAACCCAGAAAAGAGCCATAAGGACAGCAAATTTATCTCCAATCTCTTGATCACATGATAATACTAGAAAGTTGCATTTCATCATATGTGACAGAAAGTGCTCAGCAATTTAAACCTTCTCCTAAAATATCAGTGAAAAACTATTTAAGACACTACCATAAGCCAATTTCTTTAGTTTTCCACATAAACCATAAAGGGTAGGTTGAAAACCCCTTAATGAGGGGGAAGAAATTCCTATCAGCCCTGAAGAGCCCAGTACATACATTGTGAAAAGAGGTGGGAAAGTGGTCTGACAAGATCCAAAAAGGAGGAGGAAGAAGACAAAACTGTCCTAAATGGACTTCTAGCTACATCCTTTACTCCACAATCCTGTTATGTGGTGTCAGGATAGCAAACACACAGGCTTCATCCTTCAGAGGACCCCATCACACTAGAGAATTAATCCACTTTAAATCTGGTTACTGCCTCTTGCAGAATTCTGGGGGTTGTAGTTTAGGGAGGAGCCTTTAAACAGCCTCATTAAGCTACAAATCCCAGAATTATGCAGGAGGCAGAAACCGGATTTAAAGTGGATTCATTCTCTAGTGTATTGAAGTAGAGAGGCTAGCAAAACAATCTCTCCATCACTCTAAACTAAATGGGGAAAACTGCATAACTTTAACAAAGAATGTTCTTCTTATTGAAGAACTATTAGTTGTCTTCCTTTTTTTGGCAGATTCAAAGTGGCGTGCATGCAATTTTTTTTTCAAAAAAAGTAAGTCAGCTTTTTAGAAAAGTCCCCACCTTACAACAGAAGTGGGTAGCTGAAAGTTTTCTAAATTTTAAATAAAACTTGAGGCATGGACTTCTTGGTTCACAGCCGATCTCTTAACCATGGCACTGTAGTCACATTCTGCCCTGAATGGGGATAAATGGGTGGTTAACTATGACCATAAATCTCTGCTGTGTAGAATCTGCTACAGGTTATTTGAATATTAAAGATGGAGCTCTGGTATCGCCTGCTGTCTGGTGCCATGTTGCACAAGAACAACAAAGGCCCCATTGCACCTCATCAAACATGAAAATAACCAGCCCTGGAGGCTTAATATATATATTTTGTCAGGCTCCTGTTATGTACCAGATGAATCTCAGGTTTTTGTATCCCATCTGCCTGTTTCGTCCTAGATATGAAAACATAGTATTAATTCTGACTATCACATTAATTATGTTTGTTTAGGTTACTGAATGAATCTCTCTGTGCAGGTGGCATGATTTCCAGCGCAGTGAACTATAATAAACATGGCAAGGCAGACAATTTATTTGTAATTTACTCTGAAAGCAGAATTTGGTTCTAAGGGGAAGAGAGAGAAAATGTAGATCTTTTGCTCATTAAAGACATTATTCCTGTTCTGGTAATTTTTCTTTCCCAGTGCTTCTTATTTGCTCAGAGAAGAAAAATGGCCAGTATGTAATTGGTTTTTGCTAAATTTTTATCCCCCCACCATTTGCCAACACCTGTTGTCTTATCTATATCCATTTTTAACCCAGCAGAATATGTTGTAGCTCTGAGCAGTATTTGTGTGATGCAAAAAGAATCCAAAGTGTTTGCGCTCAGTAAGCCTAGTCCTTGCGGAGTAGTAGACAGGATAACCATTATAGGGTGCTCTTAGAGGAGCTGTTAGTAAGCAGCATATACTTGAAAATGTCCTTCTTTTTGAAAGATTGTGGAGTTCATGTTGGGTTGAATGACAAAGAATGGGAAGAAAGTACAACCAACAGGAGTCATGAAGCCGTCCATCAACACTTATCACTTGTCATACTGCACAGTTGTAGAAGTATTATTTCACTTTATTTGCCATGTCTGGAGAGAACTTGGTGTTTGTAGATTTGGAGGTATAAGAGTGCTCCATTTTTTTTAAAAAAAATACTAACTCTAAAAACACACATTGTAGGATTCCTTACAAAGCTGCCATGGGAGTGAAACTGTAATTGTCTGGAGTAGAAAAATTATAGGACAGAATATTCAGGAGTCACAAAAACTTTGTCGAAGGCTTTCATGGCTAGAATCACTGGGTTGTTGTAGGTTATTCGTGCCATGTTCTAGAAGCATTCTCTCCTGACTCTAAAATTATAACAGTAAATAAAGAATAAAACTCAAACACAGGGGAACTCCAGACAAGAAACAAACAGGAACAACTAATCACCTCTCAACAAAGGATTCCCCTCAGGATGTAACAAGCAACACCTAAAAACTGTCAAGCCATCAAATGATAATAAAGGTGGCCAGTTGAAACATTCACGTCTAGCTCCAACAGACAAAAGTTCTTTCTCCCACCCTGGACTTTCCACAGAAATATAAACCCAATTTTCCTAGTTTCCAACAGAACTCACAACCTCTGAGAATGCCTGCCATAGATGCAGGTGAAACGTCAGGAGAGAATGCTTCTAGTACATGGCCAAACAGCCCGAATAACCTACAACAACCCAGACACAAAAGCTATTTGGGCAGTGCCATCCCTACTCTAATGTTTTGCATAGTGTTTATCTTTAAACTGTACTAATTACTTGCCTTGCATAAATAAGCATTCACAAATTTCATGAGATTTTTGTTTGCTGTTCTGGTAATGCCTTTCTTCTATGTTGATGATGCAAAAGTGGCCACTCCAACTAGAGTGCTACTGGGAACTCAAGAGGCTGAATTCTACTTAGGTAAAAATAAAAATCTATTCAGAGAGAAAGGATAACTGGAGGTGGGTGCGTGTGTGTAAGGGGGGCGGGGGGTAGATTGTAGTCTTAGTTTATCCTAGACCTGCTTCACATATATAAGGACAACAACATTCAGTCATGTATGCCTGTGAAATGATGTAACTCAGGCACCAGTTTTCCACCTCAGGTTTTATGCTTCATAACTAAATCCCTTCCAGGGAGAGATAAACACAAGTTTACTTACACAAAGAAAGCAAAAAAAAAAACCAAAAAAACAATTGTTGTTGTTGCTTTGATACTAATTAGTTTATCTATATGCCTAATAAAAGTGAAAATCTGTAAGTGCAAATGTGGCTAGGGTGTCTGCTTCCACTGAGAGGTTCTTGCTTCCACAAACAGCTTTAACCCACAGTACTGAGGAGTCACCAAAAGCCCTCCCTCCAAGGACATTTCAGGTTACAGTAAGCGCCATGAACATGCAGCCCAACCCCTGCCAATGTCCTCCCCAAACACCATAGTCCACTACCCAAGGAATGCTTTCATTTGGGGACAATTTCATCCAAGATTTTACCTGTTTCCTCCACCAGAGACATCCCAGTGTTTCTTACTCTCTCAATTGGTATGGAATTTGCATGATCCCTCCAACTGCCTCTCCCTTAACCCTTCCCTACTCTTTTCAACTCTGCCTGCACAACAAACAGAGTAGTACTAATCAGCAACTATACATACTGGAGGGGTTTGGGGATTGACTCCACATAATTGAAGTTGTAGTTCACCCTGCATCAAGTCAGAGCACTGTGACCCCCACTGACAGTGGACCTGGATGACATTTGGCACACAGGCCCCCATGAGCAAAGAAAAATGCTGGAGAGGTTTGGGAGGAATTCAACTTGATTTATAGTCATTGTAGGTACTGGGATTTATAGTTCACTTGCAATCAAAGAGCACTCTGGACCCCACCAACAATGACTCTGAACCTCACTTGGCACACAGAACCCCCATGGCCAACAAAAAATTCAGGAGGACTTTGGGGGAAATTAATCTTGATTTATAGGAATTATAGTTCACCTACATCCAGAGAGCACTGTGAACAAAAATAACGATGGATCTGCACCAAATGTGGCATGCATAGCTGATATGCCAAAATTTGTATGCTGGTGGGTTTGAGGTGGAATTGGTCTTGATATTTGTTAGTTGTAGGTATAGTTCATCTGCAATCAAAGAGCACTCTGAACTCCAAAAATGGAATTGGACCAAACTTGGGTCACAGAGCCCTCACAACCAGCAAAAATACTGGAGGGTCTTTGGGGGAAATTCACATTGATCTGCTGGAGTTGTAGTTCACCTACTTCCAGAGAACACTTTGTGCCTAAACAGTGATGGATCTGGACCAAACTTGATATGCCGAAATTTGATTACTGGAGAGATTTTGGGAAACTGACCTTCCTTTCTGGGAGTTGTAATTTACCTACATCCAGAGAAACTATGACCACCTCCACCGATGATGGACCTGGACCACACTTGGCACACAGAACCCTCATGACTAACTCAACCTACTGGAGGGGTTTGAGGGAACTGACTTACCATAGTGGGAGTTGTAGTTTGCCCTGCAGTCAGAAAGCACGCTGAACCCCACAGATGATGCATCTAGAACAAACTTGCTAAACATAACAAACTTTAAGTACTGATGGAGTTTTTCAGGGTTAGCCTGACATGTGAGTTGTAGTTCATCCACAACCTTATGCATTTTGTGCAATTAAAAATTTGACTTTTTCAAATAACCTGGACAACGCTGGGTGTCCAAGCTAGTTCAAAATAAAGAAAACGTAGTAAAAGGGAAATGTTACTACAAAAGAAGCAACATTTTAATAATATATATTGCTAAATCTATACAGTCATCTAACTAGCTACTGCAATCTAGTATATCTATCTATAGGTGGAGTTCAGAAGGTTATTTCTATCCAGCTCTATCTTTACATCAACTGCATTCGCTTTTGTCATTTGTTAATGTCAAGGTTTGGGGCCACTGCAACTGGCAAATACAACTAAATTTGTGGGTGAAAGTTCTACTCAATTTCTAGTAGCAACACAAATGCACTGAATGGTTTCTATAACTGAAAGAAGGAAACAAAACAATAGGAAATAACTACTGCTACTCCTTTCAAAGAGAACATCAAAAGCACTTCATGCTTCACCTTCTTGACCCTATTGCACAGTTCTCAGAAAGGACACAAAGAATCTGAAACTTATGAACTCCCACTCTTGGACTCTCCCCCCCCCCCCTGTAAACAGCTCCTGATTGTGGAGTAGGATTCTTTACTCCAAGGAACAGGTGCCTGTCTTTTGCTCAGAGTACTTTAAATGTACTAACAGTCAATTGAACGTATTGTCGAAGGCTTTCATGGCCGGAATCACTCAGTTCTTGTGGGTTTTTTTCGGGCTATATGGCCATGTTCTAGAGGCATTTCTCCTGACGTTTCGCCTGCATCTATGGCAAGCATCTTCAGAGGTCTGCTGGAGCTGGGAAAAAAGGGGTTTTTATATCTGTGGAATGACCAGGGTGAGACAAAAGGCTTTTGTAAGTTGGGCTAGGTGTGAATCTTTTCAACTGACCACCTTGATTAGCATACAATGGGCTGACAGTGCCTGGAGCAAACTCTTCTTGAAAGGTGATTAGATGTCCCAGCCTGTTTTTCTCTCTGCTGTTTTAATTTTAGAGTTTTTTAATACTGGTAGCCAGATTTTGTTCATTTTCATGGTTTCTTCCTTTCTGTTGAAATTGTCCACATGTTTGTGGATTTCAATGGCTTCTCTGTGTAGTCTGACATGGTGGTTGTGAGAGTGGTCCAGCATTTTTGTGTTCTCAAATAAAATGCTGTGTCCAGGTTGGTTCATCAGGTGCTCTGCTATGGCTGATTTCTCTGGTTGGAGTAGTCTGCAGTGCCTTTCATGTTCCTGGATTCTTGTTTGGGCGCTGCGTTTGGTGGTCCCTATGTAGACTTGTCCACAGCTGCATGGTATACGGTAGACTCCTTCAGAGGTGAGAGGATCCCTCTTGTCCTTTGCTGAACGTAGCATTTGTTGGATTTTCCTGGTGGGTTTGTAGATTGTTTGTATGTTGTGTTTCTTCATCAGCTTCCCTATGCGATCAGTGGTTCCTTTGATGTATGGCAGGAACACTTTTCCTCTGGGTGGATCTTCATCTTTACTCTTGTGGCTTGTTCTTGGTCTTGCAGCTCTTCTGATGTCTGAGGTGGAGTATCCATTGGCCTGTAGAGCCCAGTTGAGGTGGTTCAGTTCATCTTGGAGGAGGTGGGGTTCGCAGATTCTTTTTGCACGGTCTGCCAAGGCTTTAATGGTGCTTCTTTTTTTACTTGGGTGATGGTTGGAGTTTTTATGTAGATATCTATCTGTGTGTGTGGGTTTTCTGTAAACGGTGTGACCCAATTGTTGATCAGGTTTGCGGATGACTAGGACATCTAGAAAAGGCAGTCTTCCTTCCTTTTCTTTTTCCATAGTGAACTGGATGTTAGGGTTCAAACGCAGCGCCCAAACAAGAATCCAGGAACATGAAAGGCACTGCAGACTACTCCAACCAGAGAAATCAGCCATAGCAGAGCACCTGATGAACCAACCTGGACACAGCATTTTATTTGAGAACACAAAAATGCTGGACCACTCTCACAACCACCATGTCAGACTACACAGAGAAGCCATTGAAATCCACAAACATGTGGACAATTTCAACAGAAAGGAAGAAACCATGAAAATGAACAAAATCTGGCTACCAGTATTAAAAAACTCTAAAATTAAAACAGCAGAGAGAAAAACAGGCTGGGACATCTAATCACCTTTCAAGAAGAGTTTGCTCCAGGCACTGTCAGCCCATTGTATGCTAATCAAGGTGGTCAGTTGAAAAGATTCACACCTAGCCCAACTTACAAAAGCCTTTTGTCTCACCCTGGTCATTCCACAGATATAAAAACCCCTTTTTTCCCAGCTCCAGCAGACCTCTGAAGATGCTTGCCATAGATGCAGGCGAAACGTCAGGAGAAATGCCTCTAGAACATGGCCATATAGCCCGAAAAAAAACCCACAAGAACTGAGTCAATTGAACATTCAATCCACACACCCTTTGATTTTAATGTGAAGTGGTTCTTTTAGTTCCAAATAGTTATCTCCCTTGTAGCAGTTGATTTTATCACATGAATCCAACAAACTGACATTCCCTATCATGCAGTGCATATACCTCTTTTGGTTTGTGTCCCCCATGTGATTATCCCTTTCCTTGTTATTGATAGGCAAAAACAAATAGCTTGCTATTCCACAAGATTCCTGTCACTTACCTTGTGTGATGAGTCCATTCTACTTCAATGCCAGTATGCCCCCAGTAATGTAGAATGACTGTATATCTGTTTTGGAGCTCACTGAGTTTATGTAGTCCATGAATATTTTTCTCTTTGATATGCTTTACTGTGCTATCCAACAGTGTTTGAAGAGCAGGGCAATAAAATACAAAGTCATGGCACTTTATTATAAACATATCCTGCCTGGTACAGCTGTCTCACCCCAAGTGAAAGCATCAACTCTCCTCAGCTCACAGACGCTGCCTTAGTATTTTCTGTTTTTTGTCCTTATAGAGAGAGATACATTTCATCATAACTACATTTGGCAATTGGCATATGCTTCTCTCCTTTCCCCCATCTCTTTATCCTGCAAGCATCCTGCTCTTTATCCTGCAAGCAGGCATGGGATGGATTCTTAAACCTCTCCAATTGGAAAGATCTCTACACTGCCTAAAACTGAATAATTATATTGATCAAACTAGTTTAATACTGGCACAGACTCAAACTTCAAGACAGGTGTGGGAATCACAGAGCCCTTTAGATGTCATTCAACTACAACTCCCATTGGTCTCAGTCAACATAACCAATGATAAAGAACACTGGTGGTTGTGAGCGAACAATGGCTGAAAACCAGTTTGACCTCTTTGATAAATCAAATAAAAATTGATGCATATGTTTGTGGTGATGGATTTTGTTGTTTGCTATCTCCATTGTGCAATTAAAACATTTAATACAGGATAAATATCTGTTAGCTTCTAGATTTCCTTTATGTTATGTAACACTCTTTACCTGTGATCACAACATCAACGTGAAAAGGCTAGAATAATATGGAGCCATCCAGATTTATTACAAGTTTATTACAATCCCCAAATTCAAACAATTTTTTTTGTAAAAAATGAGTTGTATGTAATAAGTTACAACCATTTCCCTGTAACTATTTACAAAATCCCAAGTTATTTCCCCTTGCAGCATTTTACATCATTCTCTTTGTAACTGAAACCTGAAAAATAATGAACAATATGACCTGCCTGCTACAATACTTTGTCTGTTGTTTTATATACAACAATAACATGGAGTAGATGGAAATTTCTTTAGAGACTTCTAATGTAGAGATAAATCTTCAGAATCCTTACCAATTCACATTTTCCCTTCCCCAGGTTTCTGTCCCTCACATGGATTCATGGCTTAAGTTAAAACATCTTATAGGGTGTTATATTTTTATATTGACATCTGTGTCACTCCACTGCATTTTCTAGATCAGACATGCCTTGAAATCTCATTGTAGAGCATCTCAGCACAAGAAATTAATCTAACCCAATAGAACTGGCTTTCATCTATACAACTTACTTACCTTCTGGAAGGAAAGACATAACAATTCAGTTCTGACACTCACAAGGTACAGGTCAAAAGCTTATACACTACAGTTTTATTAACTTATTAACTAAAATGGTAAACTTGCCTTCAGATACAAGTGAGTGACTTATATATTGGTGAGTAAAGTGAGATGATACCTTCCATTCATTACCATCTCTTCCTTGGGATACACACAGGACTTTATTGCATGAGCCTGCTATACCACTGAAGTTGTACCGTCTATACATACTGGGTTTGATATGCACTTTTGATATTTCACTTTTAAAAATCATGCAGTTGCACCAATTTAATAATTGGTGGTCCCATGATCATATATCAGCATACCTTCATAACCTTACATTCTTTCATTTCTGCTGTCCCATATCTTTTTAAATTTTAGAGCAATTTTGCTATTCTTGTTTTAAACAATAAAAAAGAAAAACTAAAATGTAAAATAAACAGAAAAAAGGCTACTTCAGAACAGCAAGGGCACAAAGGAAGAGGAGGATTATATGGATCCACATGGTAAGTGCTGTTGTGGTCATGCATGGACCTGCTTCCCCCTCTTCTTGTTTACATCTTGTTTCTGTTCCAATCACTATTTCCCTTTCTTTGACCTGTTGAAACAGACACTTGCAGCACACAGGACAAGGAAAAGGAGGTGGTATTTGCAGTGTAATCGAAGTGGCAGTTAGTGTCCCCCCTGCCCTGAAATGGTGGTGCCCCATTCCTCCTTGCTGGAAATTCAGAATTTTTCCACTTTTGCAAAGAAAGTGTGCCTGAACCCTCCTCCCCACAACCATGTAAGCCTCCCTGAGTCCCCACTCAGGGGTGAGAAGGGCAGGGTAGAAGCGATGTAAATAATAGTTGCAGTCCTACAGTCAGCCTCACCCACAGGTTGTGAATTCTATCAGTCAAAAAGCCAATCATTTTCATTTCATATTAATCTACAGACATAAGTCACAAGACAAGGCCTCCTTTTGTAACACAAAAAATAGGAAATTGTCAATGTGATCTTGACAGGAAGGTACATTTTGAGCCATTGTACTATTGGATAAAAGGTCTCTCCTGGGTCTAAAAGAGTCTGGAGAGGAGGCAACATAGCAAAATCTCCTCCGCTGTCCACACTTACCCTCTGCAATTCAACTCTGTCAATGACTAGCAAGTGCCAGAGTTCATTTTAAAAGTGAAATACACATTATGGTAATAGTAATTTGCTCTTTTAAATCACCAACATCCTTAAATTAGAGATACTCTGTCATTGTACCTTGAGATTCCATTTATTCCAATTGTAAAAACTATCTTTTTTCCAAGAAACCCCAGTGAGAACCTTGGTCATAACCATATCTTGTAGCAATACATTCCAAAAGTTAATCATGCATGCACGAAGAAGTACTTCCCTTCCTTTTATCATGGCACAATTGCCAATCAATTTAATTGGATGACCCATGTTCTTAGGTTTTGAAGGCAGAAGAAAATCTTTCCCCATACTATTGATAATTTTCTAAACCGCGATTACTTCCCTTAATTTGTCTTTCTAAACTAATTCCTATGGAGATGACTTTCTTCACAAGAAAAGAGCTCTAACTTATCTGATTGTCACCCCCTCTCCTTTATTTTTCTCCAGCTTTGTTATCTTTTTTGAGATTAGGTATTATTCAGACCATATCATGGGGATACTCCGTATATAAGGACAGTTTAGTGCTATTTCTGTGTGCTTTTACAGGCAGTTGTTTTCATGACATTTTGCCTCCTTGCATATATGAATGGGGGAGAAGCAAAATCTTCCTTTTGGATATGAAGCTGTACAAGTGGATTGCTTTTTGAAAATTATCTGGGTCTTGGGAAAAGAGCTTATGCATGAATCTACATATATGACTCATTGCAAGAGACAGAATGAACCCACTTCAATAAGCCTGTAAGTAAAAAACAACAACCTATGTATGTGATTCTGCATTTCCAGAATTTAGTACTTAAACATCCGCAAGAGGTTTGTGTAATATAGTTGTTAAGCACATCTCTTAAACCTCATGAAATATTTTCCTAAGAAGGCATTCCTAATTTGGTATGAGGATTAGCAGCAGTTTGCTAGTAATAGTTTTCTTTACCACACACTCACTAACTTTGTAAAGCAGTCAACAACGTACATCAAAGCTAATAGGAAACTGCGTATTTTTAGTGCACATGGCAGTAATGTGGGTAGAAGCGCTAATACCTTTGAAAAACGGCAAAATGGCATTCATTGTTAGCTGCTTTATTTCAGGATCCAGCAATAAAAAGAACTGTAAGCTATTATATAAAATCGAGCACTAAGTGATTTGTTGAAACACTGTTTTTGAACCCAGCATTCTTAAATGACATCTTGAAGAACAAGCAGAATATTCTTCTTGTAAAATAAGTGGCTAGAGCCCCTGCCATAAGAGAAGGTTGTGAAAGTGCTATTGTCTTCTCAATGGCTGTCATTTCTTCTGTCAAGACATTCAGCTAAACTGAGAGCACATCCCTTTATTTTCTTACTTAGAGCAAATAATGATTCATCACCTTCTTATTTCTTCCTTTAAGTAAGGCTTGTTCTTTGAGCATGTCATTTAAGGGTAAGTTGAGCATATGCTTTCTGATCCTCTACAACTGGGGTAAACAATGGATGGAATTTAAGATGGACAGGAGGGCAGATCCTCTTTCCTACATTCATTTTCAATGGGAGCACCAATATCTCGAGCCAGCACACTGGTCCTACCAATTTCATATGCCTGCCGACTAGGCATGCAAGTTACATAAATCTTCTTGTTGTTTTTCAGGGAATAAACTGTTCAGGTTAAAATGACCTGCCACTTGTTTGTGGTTCCTGTCTCCCAGCCATTAATAAACTTGCTGCAAATGTCATGGGGATGACTTCTCATAGGGATATATATATTGACAGCAACAGAGTGCCGGATAAACAGTGGAAATATTTTCTGTTTTGCCTAGCCGGCATAGCCTGAGAGTTTAAGTAGTCCACCTTTTTGGTAATGGAAGTGACAAGTTAGATTGATTTGAAAAAAATTCAGACAGAAACCAATGTCAATTGGGAGAGGTGAATGCTCCTGGTGGTTGTGATGGGCAAACAGAGAAGCTTTGGGCAAGGAAATTGATGTGGGGAAGAGGGTAAGAGCTGAATGAAGGAAGCCTGTAGGAGAGCAAAGAAGGCATTAGATATGAAGAGCATATTCCCCAGAGGAGGATGGTGGAAGAGGACTGTAGGAAACAAGGCAAAATGTTGTGAAAAAGGAAGATTGTAAGAGAAAGGGCAACCAAGGTGTAGGACGAAATAGCCAGAAGATTTGAATTGCCACATGAAAAGAGAGCAGGATTGATGTACCTCTGATGCATAGAAGATGGAATTGCATGATAGGCTGTACCTATTGAAATTATCTCTTTTAAAACATTATTGAAGGTAAAAAAAAATGCCTTCTCTTTTTTTCACATGGCTGCTCTATGGAAGGGATTGTGTGCTGCCAGAGTGGGCAAAGAACAGAACTGGAAGTTGCTCTGTTATTGCGGGCCTCAAAAGCAGGACTGTGGGTACAAAGTGATTTTCACCAAACGATCAAACCTTTGGCTGCAAAACTTTTGTGTTTGTATGATCCTTTTTTAAAATTAGATTTGAAACAGAAACTATAAAAATGTGCAAAACAGTACAACAAAGGTATTAAATCTATACAAATAAAAATGTAATGTTCATTTGTGGGATTAACAGAACTCAAAAACCACTGGACAAAATGACACCAAATTTGGCAGCAAAATACATTCTAATCTGATCTATGTCTTTCAAACAAGAAACCCACAAAAAATGAAGGGAAAATAACTTTAAACTCCCCCAAAAGAAAAATGCTTTACAGAGCATGCACAAAAGCCCCTCTCCCCATTGCACAAGAAGAATGAAGCACCAACCGTTGTGAGGGAAGAGAAGTTTCACCATGGAGCCCCTTTCCATGCGTGGGCGCTCCTTCCTCCCCTTCCTCCCAGTCTCCTTCCTCTCTTTGTCGGGCCCACCAAACACAGACCTCTCCTCCTTCTTTCCCCCCTGGAGAGGCGGGCGGGTGGCTGCTCCATGTGGACGCTGCTCGCCAGGCTTCACCTTCCCTTGCCTGGGCACCAATGAGAAGGGAATTCTGCAGCCCTCCGCCTTGCTAGGTCCAGCGGGGGCAGGAGGAATTTTTCGAGGTGGGCCTTGCTCACCTGTTCCATTATCCAGGTGAAGGCCACAAGGGGGCTTTAGACAGAAAGGGATAGTCCACTTTATGGGGATTGGGGAAGAGGATAGGATGGTTAAAATAGTAAAACCATTTCCCCTTGTTTGCCTGTTATTCGCCCCACCCATGCCCCTGTCATGGAAACAACCTTTGTTTATGACATGGGAAGTGGGGAGGGGGAATAACCAGCAAAAACGAGGGAAATGGTTTTTCTCCTTCAACTCCCCCCCCCCCCCCCCTGTAAAATAGACTACCCTTCTATGTCTAGCATCCCCTTGTGGCCTCTGCTCAGATAATGGGACAATAACAAAATTTAAAAGAGAAAAATATTATTCTACCAACTGAATAATCCTACTGGGATTAATACTCATAACATTGCAGTAACAAATTTCACTTACTCACTAAGGGCTCTTCTCAGTATATTTTTCTTTAACCCCTCATCGCATTGAAAAGAATATTATTATCTGGGGTTTCACTTATCCTTGCAATGTCCAGGAGCATATCCCCTGAAGATATGGGGTGGGGTAGGGGTGGGTGTCATACTATATTGCATTGTTACTGTACAGAACTTGTGTGCTTCTTAATGGCTAGGAGTAATTTTTGCCTCCTGGTTTATTGCAATATTCTCCACCTCCAAAGATCTTTCTCTTCTCAGGCTCCTCTTTGCTGTGCCAGCTCTTTATAGTCTCCAGGATTGTAATTAATGTTGTCATTATGCTAGCTCAATGTGCACTTGGAGGCTATTGGGGTGGGTTCATCAGACGCATTAGCTGCATTCAACCCTCCCCAAGCCAAGAAGGTCACCAACACTTTCATTCCCTGAAGCAGCCTGTAATGCAAAGAAATCTGGTATTTATGCTTAAACCCTGACCTTTTGTATAGTAGTAGGTAAAACAGCTGCCAAGTCACTGAGCTGACATAACAGATATAATCTCTTGCCTTCTAATTCTCTCAAGTTCTCAAAACCCCAGAGGAAGCTTGCTGAGTTTTAATGTATTTTTATGTTTGTTTTTATTTTCAAACTGCAGCTACTGATGTTTATTACAAGTGACTTAACATTTATTTTTGTCCAGGCAGAACCACTGTTCCCTATCTCCATTGTCTATCTCCTTCTTTATAGATATATGATGCACTTGCTCATGGGACAGACCCGAATAGACAGTTGGTGGGTGTATACTCTGTGCACGATTACAGTTAATCCATTGGATCATCTCCCTTCAAATAATACAATTCTTTTGCATCATTTCTTTATTTTGTCTCCTTTATTGTACTTTCTACTCCTCAGTAAGAAAAAAGACTTTTGCATTGAAATATGTGCCACTGAAAACAATGATGAGATATCAACTTACCTAAAAGTTGGACCTAGTGGCTGCTATCCCTGAATACGTGTATGCACAGCACACGTCATGATAATTTTTTCTTTTAAGATTTCATTAGGTCTCTCCCCACATGCCAATACTTAACAACTTTGTAACAATTATAACTAAGTTTTTTTAAAAGGAAGCTAAACTCTTTGCAATAATTGACTTTTCTCTGCAATGGAATTTCAGCATGTATGGTGCCCTGAACCGGGAAACATGCTTATATCCTTCTTGGCACATTTTAGTGCCTCTGTTGAGTCATATGGCTTTTTTGAGGAACATTCTTTGTATGAATATGTTTCTGGCTAAATTGATTCTGATTATTTTCCCACTTTTTCTTCTGAGTCAGAGGTCTGTACAAGGTGGTCATAGCTACTACTCTGCTTGGGAGCTTCAATATGGAAAGAGCACAAAAACTTATAAATGTTTATTTGTTTCACTAAATCATTTCTTACAACTCTTTTACCATTGCTCAACAAAGTTCATGTGTTGCTCCATGGAACAATCTCACCACACTCACCAAATTCAACATCCTAGGAAGCTTCAAGACTGTTTTGGGGATGAGGCCCCACACATCCCATGATATTGTGTGATTTCCTGTGGAGGCCTCACCCCCAATTGGAGTGGGAATGTTCTTGGACACTTCCTTCACAATATGGGAGGCTTCCCATGTTGTGCTGGCTCCAAAAGAGTCAGCATGGATCCTCCCCAGAAGAGCGACTCTTCACATGTGTGATGGGGAAAGCATTGCCAAACGGAAGCTGTGTGTGGGGCAACAGATTTGTCCCACTGCGCCCCTCTTTCCTCTATGAAGCCAGATGAAGTGAGATGCTTTGCCTGGCCTTTATGATAAGGTTGTTAGTCTAATCTTCTAGAAGAGCAAGGAAGTGCCTCTTTATTATATATTAGTTGTGTAGTATATTGGTGCATTTTCAACTTGAATTGAATATCCCATGAATGTCTTTGTGTGATTTTATGATCTTCTTCTTCTTCTTCTTCTTCTTCTTCTTCTTCTTCTTCTTCTTCTTCTTCTTCTTCTGGACCAATCAGTACCTTTCTCAATCCTGTCTACTTCACCATAAGCTTGATGTTGCATCAGTAAAGAGAGAAGAAAGATAGCCTATCTGAACCTACTTCAGCTTATCTGAAAATTTTAATTCCCCATAAGAACCTGCCAGAAGATTCTCAAGGGAGGGTGTCTTGGTCCCACCACCATTTCATGTGAATACATTGAAGAGATCAAAAAGAGCCTTTTTAGTAGCTGCTCCCATTCAATGGAATTCTCTTCCAGATCTGGATTCTTTAATTGACCAAGCAAAGACCATTTTGTTCACACAGACTTTTAATGAGCAACTGCTTGCAAAAGATCATCTTTATGATCTGTGTGCATTCTCAATTAACTTTGAGTTGCCTTAAATTCCATATTGGGAGAAAAGTGGCATATACATTGAATAAATAAATGAATCTGATAGTTAAAATGAATAAACTTCTAAGATCAGAGAATGAACATTTATCATCATGACCACCTGAACTTTCATCAGTCTGCATACAAAAATAGCCAGAAGCAGTAGACTGTTTAGTTACTCTTCCCCTACCAACTGTGCTACCTGGTAGAGATGTTAATATTAACTTATTTCATTCATGCAGTGTTCAAAACATAAACCAGAATAAACAAACAAAATATTGCAGATGGTTCTCTCCTATTGAGCAAATGTGTCTGCTGTTTTCAGTATGAACCTTTTGTTCACAAAGATTGTTAATGATGCAAAAACATTGTATTTGGGGGAAAACAACATTTATTTCACCAAATTCCCCCCCAAAAAATCCTCACACTCAAATCCTGGTACTTTTGCTCTTGCACAGAAGCAAAAGCAATTTTAACCCCCCCCCCCCCCAAATTATCCACAGCTGATAGGGGATTTTTCCCCTTTACAATTGTCTTAATACATATTATTAGATTCCTTCATTCTCACCAAATCAAATAAATAACTGGGTTGTTTTTATCAATAATGTGTTAAATAGCCCTAAAGAATTCCCTTGTGGTAGGAATATATGGTAAAACCAACCTACAGTTATAATGAGTTTATGCCTAGGTGGTAATCAGGCCAGGTGATATTGTTACAATAAAACCTTTCCTTTTTTTTGAAAAAAATGTTACAATACAACATTCACCAGAAAGCTATTGCCATTGTCTTAATAAAATAGAAGTCTGGGGAAAACATTCTAAAGGAATTTCCTTAAAATTTGAATTATTTCAGAATAAAGTCACAGTACTGATCCCTCACTAGAGAATATTTGGATTTTTTTAAAACCCTAAATATATGTTTCATCATTGAAAAATTTGATAAGAAGAATTCTGGACTGACAAGAATAATCACAGGTCAGGACATATTGTGCAGAAAGTTTACTCTTTTTTACATTTAGGAAATAGTATTTTCTTTGCAGAAAACCTTTTTTCTGTACAGAAAGTATCATTTTATCCACAAAATAAACATATGAATTTTGTGCAAAATAAATCAAGCACTGTGAATAGTCTCAGAAAACTATTCTCAAGACTCGCTGTTTTCTTTTAGATGAAAGTTGGCAAAGAATTACCTACATTTGAAATACTGTTTTCCCTGAAAGTTTATCGTCATTTTAGTAGGAGTTTCAAGCCATCTTATCTCTTAACATCTTGTTTTAAATCCAACTTCTGGTAATGAATATGCATATGTGTGCGCCTTCAAGTTACCTGACAATTCATGGCAACTCCCACAAATTCCATAGGGTTTTCTTAGGCAAGGACTACTCAGAAGTGGTTTTGTTAGTTCTTTGCTCTGAAGTATAGCCTACCGTACCTCGTATTTGTTGGTGTCTCCCATCCAAATACTAACTAGAGCTGACTGTGCTTAGCTTTCAATTTAAAAAATGCCAGTATTTGCTATATAAAGGGAGCTTTAGCAGGAATGAATTCAAATAAAAATATGTATATTTGGAAAGAAGTTGCTACCAATTTATCAACACTGCCATAGGGCAAGATAGAACCTGGATATAAAATATTCATGAACATTAACTAATATAAGACACAACATCCAAATCATTTTTTTAAAAAAGCTCCAACCAGAACTGTTTGAAAAACAAGAGATCTCAAAGGACAAACTCTTTTTAACGTGAATGTATTGATTCATCTACAGAGGACTGTGCGATGGACTCAACATTATTAAGAGAAAAATTGCTTTTTATATATTTTTACCCCAAACAAGGCCACCTCTATTCTGTGACATTATTACTCTCTGCTCATCCTAAACCTTTAGAAAATATGTTTTCTTCATTTTAAAAAAGGTAAAGCAGATTTTGATCAAACAATTCTATTCTTTTATTTCATTTTTCATAACATGCTCATCAACTGTAGTGTGTGAACACCTTTTCTAGAATTAAATCAGAAGAAGGTGACTTTCCATCAACAAAGTCTCTTATTCTTATCATCTCCCCTGCAGTGATCTTTTCTTTTAAATGTTTACATTCTAGAACTATTAAATGGGTTTTAGTTTTTTGTGAAGCTAACCATGCTTGTGAGTTAGACTTCTAAATTAAAGAGTCAATGTCATATCTTCAACAGAGATGTAAAACTTTCAGCCAGGTGTTTCTTGAAGTGAGTTCTGCAACACTATAATAATCTTCATTTTGAGATTCCTTGGGGTATTTTTGATGTGTGCTTTATTCTTGAAGTAAAAGCAATTTGTAATACGAGGATGGCATACTACAGTTTTTGAGTATGTAGTCTTAGTGTGAGAGAGTCAGCACAGTGTAGCAATGTGAGTGCTGGAATAGGACTGAAGGTGATGGAAACCCACTTGGTGACCTTGGGCAAGTCCCAATTTCAACCTCAGAGGAAGGCAATGGCAGACACTCTGTAAACAGATCTTACCAAGAAAATCTCATTGTATGTTTCCATGAATGTAAAATGACTTACTACTGTCATGGAAGCTACTGCTAATTGGTGGAGGAATTAGATTAAAGTGAAGAGAACACTGGAAACTCATAAATCAGTGAAACAGCCCAAGCTAAGTGAATTGATGGTCAGAAACATTATGGATCAGTATCTGTTTTTAGTAATGTTTCTTATTATTTACTCTGCCCCAGATATTCTTCTCTACTATCTCTCTGCCCCCCCCCCCCCCAACAAAAAAAACCCATTGTGCTTCCTGAGGCAGAGTAATAACACCATCCCTTCACCACTCAATGAACAGAGAATTCAAGGCTAACCAAGTTGTTTTGACATTAGTTGTTTTTACCAGCATGGGTATACATGCACAGGCTCTATTTCTGTGATGATTTTCATCTGATAAGTGGATGAGTGATTAGATGATGGGACTATGATTTTAGTGTAAGTGTGCAGAGTGGATGGAATTCTGTGCCTGCCCACTGCATTATGACAGTATTTTGGCAAACTGCTGACTAAAAATATTGGAACAAAACCACAACCTGTATGATCAAGCTGAAGAATTACCAAAAATTATGTGATTTTTTGGACTGCAATGGGGCTAGAGTCTGGCATAGTATTTGACCATTGGCATAGAAAGGAAGGAGATGAAATATTAAAATTGTACACGTAGGTAATGATCAAGCAGCCAGGAGTGCTACTGATACTACAGATAAAGAGGAATGACAAAGAGAAGAAAGTATCAGATGAAGTAACTGGATTAGTAACCAGAAAGTATTTGGAAGCTCTGGCAGTGGATCTTTGTTGACAATCAATTCACTTGAACAATGAGCCAAATTCCAAAGGCAGATTGAAACCAGTTCCTTCAGGACTAGACAGATTAGTCTTGGCCAGGTCTAGTTCCCAACCTTTGCTCCTCCAAGTGTTTTAGACTTCAACTTACAGAAACCTTAACCATTTTACCAGCTGTAAGGCATTGTAGGAGCTGAAATCCAAAATCCCCGGAGAACCAAAGGTTGGGAACCACTGAGCTGTAGTCACATTTTAAGTTATCACCGTTCTTCAAAAGTTTGCTAGCTAGAAGGCCACGAAATACTGAGGACCAGGAGTTAAGAAAGATCCTCATCACCTGAACTCAGGCCTATAGATGCCAGGTTTCCTCTGTAACTAGCAGTTGTCTGGCTTCTAGTTCTATGTTATCTCATCTCCACAGTAGACAGACAGGTGTTATTGGGAATAACAGGTATAATGTGTGAGATGAATGATTGGGAACTGTTTAAAATAACACAGTGATGTTAAAAATAAATGGCACTTTATCTACAATCCCTTGCTGTCGTTATTTTGGAACACATTACAGAGAAATCTAAATATGTGTGTATGTGTGTGTGTGGGGGGGGGGGGGGGGCTGTTTTTGCCTCATTGTTAGTGGTGTGGGGAAGTGCTATGAAGTTTCATCTTGTCCTTGATGGTTTTTAACAGGTGCCAGAAGTGAGCCATCTATATGAATAGTAGCCATTCACCAGCATCATGGCACCAATGTGCTGAAGTGGTTTAAGGCAACTTTCTATGAAACTCTCTCCTTTTTAATCTGAAGGGGATATTGCAGACATTGCTTCCAAAGCAAGGGGGATTTGTGGCTACTTATACCCAGTTACTGAAAAGATTACTTGCATACATTGTGTATGGGAAGAAGCTTTAGCTCCCAAACCTGCTTATAGGGGAGTAACACCCACTGAAGACAGTGAGTTTTTTCCTGAATAAACATGTATCTGATTATTAATGTGAATAAGGTATAATGTTATGATTTTACTATCTCGTATGAGGAAGGAGGAGGAGGAGGAGGAGGAGGAGGCTAAGATTAAAACCTCAACTGCTGCAATTTACAACTTACCCTAAGATGTGAAGTGCTGTATCTTTTGCTGTATCTAATGGTCCTACATTTTTAGGCTGAGAAAATCCACATTTCACTCAATTCTTCACAGCATTTGTACTCAGACTGTTCAAACTACATTGCTCACTGGACTGAAGAAAGGTGGGCACTGGGAAGCAAATTAGGATAAGTACATTTTAGCTCAAGAAGCATGTTTTACATAAGATGTGTAATTTACGCCTCCCTACTGACAATATGCTTTCAGAAGGCATGGAATTAGGTTTGGAATCTGAGCAATGAAATATTTTTTAATTTTATGTGCTCCAGATTTTAGTTGTGATCTATTTTTTTTACTATAACCATGCTATATTATAATATATGCATTATTATAGTTCTGTGAAACTGATTTTTCTCCTCCCATCTCTTTCTTTTCCATTTAAACTCCCAGATGTTTGCTAACATGGATTATGCAAAGTTTTGACTACTGCAGAATTTTTCATCGTACAAGTTGGCTTTTACGAATAGGTGACTCATGCTGAAATGATCTTGGCAACTATCAGAAGGAAATGCACATCTGGAGTGAAACTGTTTTTTTAAACCCACTTGACTTAAAAAAAACAAAAACAAAATATGAGTATTATCCAGAAAATCTTTATATATAATCTTGTCATTAATAAATTGAATCAATGTCTTCTTATATTTTGAGCTGTGAAGGTTCTGTCAACAAGGCTGGAGAGTGATGATTTTTAAAAAAATACTGTCATCTCCCATTTTTATGGTAATTTTCATGAGGCTTAAATAGGGAAACTTGTTTTTATAAAATCTACATTTAATAAAAAAAGAAATAGGATTTTATAGGCTCTAGTGATGAGAGTGATGCCATATCAGTAAAATATTTATAAGCAGTGGCAAATACAGCTATGAGTCTCCGGCATTTGACTATTGGCCTCTGGCAAAGACCAGGCTCATGTGACACATATCTTGGCTGTTCTGGTAGCCTAGCAGCTTGAAATTGCAAAATTAGCAATAATTGTTTGAATAATTCCCCATATTAAAACCTTCCTGCACATATTAAAAATCCCTCTGTGGCATAGAAAAAATAAATAAATTGTGCATATTGTTTATTTTGCAATTTTTGACTTTTTTGTGGGTCGAAACTTGTGGCTATTTGATTTTTTGTCAACTATATAAAAATTACATTAAGAAAAGAGTTGTCTACCTGCTTGATCAGGGCCATGGTAGTAACACAAAGGAGCTGTGGTGATAATTAGCACTCACTCCACCCTCATTAATTGCTATGTCTACTGGGAGAGAAATTCCCATTGTTGCTAATGGAAGTTTTTGTATGGATGCACATAGCAGTTATGGACTTCTGTGTTGTGTATGTCTGTATGAACATGTGTAAAAAAACAACAATAAACTGCCCTCATAATGTGATTGTGGCCCAGGCTTAAGATACTTATAAACAATGAAGGGAATGTTCAACAACCTTTGTTTAATTTTTGGGTTGTGCGGACCAGAACCTTGGGTCTAAGCATCTATTTCGATTATAGGCTAGTAATGCCAGTGCTTGTTTGTTTATGTAATCTTTGTTTGTCATAAGTACCTGTTCTTGAAGATGGCTGATTTCGCTATGAGGACAAATGCTTTGATTATATCCCATTTCAATAACTATAACACACTCTATATGAAAACTCTCTTTTATTTGGAAGCCTCAATGGATCTAAAATGTTGCAGCCAGGCTAATTGCTGATTGGGATTGGCTACACCAGTGGTTCTTAACCTGTGAGTCCCCAGGTGTTTTGGCCTACAACTCCCAAAAATCCCAGCTGGATTTTTGGGAGTTGAAGGCCAAAATATCTGAGGACCCACAGGTTGAGAACCACATTGGGCTACACAGAACCCACAACTGCCTTGTTGCAACACCTTTTTGGGCTACTGATTTGCTTCTGAGCACAAATTATGATTTATAAAGACCAATACCATTGGGATCCTGACTATCCAGAAGATCAGATCTATCTGTATGAAGCTGCCTGAGTTTTAAGACCTTTCTTCCAGCCTTATCACCTTCATATAAACATTTTGCAAGGACATGAGAGAGAGAGAGAGACTTCTCAGTGGTTGTAGATTCCCTCCCAGGGTGTCCACTTCAAGGTGGATGTTTTACAGCTGTGTGGAAAGGTCATAGTTGGCCCTACCTCTATTCCCTTTCCACTGGTTGGCAAACCTAATAGTTTTATTATTGGTCTTGATAAGAGAAGTGCTTTAAATTTACTGGTTTGGGGAAAACTCTTCCAGAACTAACTCTCTTCAGGATCTGACAGGCTAATGGCTTAAAAATGGATAATTAATCAGAGTAGCTGCAGAAAATGAAAAAAAATGATTATGAACAAGCCAATTTTGAAGCAAAAAGAACTATTTCTTAAGACAAGAAAAAGTTAGCACTAGAAATCCAGCAGAAAAAATCCATGTGCAATACAAGTTGTTTCTCAAAGGGAACATATGAGTGCTAAAAAAACCTAGTCCTGACCCATCTAAGGGGCTATGGGGGTGCTTAAGGAGCTACAGATTAAAAAAGGCATAGACTTTTTCATACTCTGATGTGAAGAAAAGTCCGAATCTCTCTCTCTGGGGAACCTTTGTTTCTGTAACTTCTGCTTCCTTTCTCTGAAGGGATCCTTCTGGTCTGCCTTGCTGGGAGGGAATCTGTTTCTCTTGCTGGGAAATATTTTGATTTCTGCTCTGGAGAATCTGCTTCTTTTTCTGTGGGTATCCTTTTGTAGATTCTGCTTTGTTGGAGAATTTCTTGCATGTGCTTTGCCACTTTGCAGATTACCTTATTTTGTCCCATAGCAGATATTTAACCAGTTCCTAACTTGGGTGCTGTCTCTGAAAAAAGGAGACACCTATGGGTTGGGCAAAACATGGAATAATTCCAGTTTGTACTATAAAATGAAATTTAACTTCTTCTAAAATGGACAGGGATCTGGGATATCACTCCCTACTCTGCCAGAAAGTCTCTTACAGTATTCAAACTCTGCCAAGAGGAGGCTCCCTGCCAAAAGACTTGCTTGCAAGTCATATTTATTAAGCATAACTCATAACAGACTTTGGTTGTTAACTTCTTATGATGGAAGAGTGTTTTAATGGGATGCGCTGTACTTATTTTAAGCTATATTTTTAAATGTGTTTTAAACTGTTTAAAATTTGAATTGGTTTCTTATTTTATAGGGTTTTTAAACCTTCTGTATTGATATGTTTTAAAGCTCTACTTCATTTTAATCTGTGCTGTAAACTGCCTTGGGCCCCATGCTATGGAAAAAACAGAATATAAATTAAATAAAAGCAGTTGCAAAGTCACAAGCTGAAATGGCAGGGAGCAGGCAGACAAAGCAACAGACAGCAAAAACACATCCTTTAAATGCCAGCTATTTTCATATCTCTGATTCCTTCCTGCCCTTCTGGGTTACACTTTTACCAACATTTCCACATCAAAGCAAATGTGATATGTTTTCTGTTGTGCCTGGTCACGTACTTGTCAATTCTGGCTTTTTTTTTTTTTTAAAAAAAAGAGGAAACATTCTTTCAAAGTGATTTGAATATTGACATGAAACAGTGTTCCCTCTTTCTAGAATCTGATTGGTTGCAGGAAAGGCTGCCTTAGGAAAGTCCACTTTATCTCACTACTATGGTTTGGTAGTGGCTCTGGCAGTTCAACCAGAGTGCAAATGGGAACAAATTGAAACCCCTTCTAGACAAATGAAGGGAAATCTTTTTGATTATTTTTATTTAAAGATGGGGTGGAGGGACATTTCAAGTGTGACCACTGCAGCAAGCCAGCAAATTGCTGTGTTTTTGCAATCACTTAGCTCAGCTGGAAAAATTACTTAATTGTTGGCTTAATAACATTTGGGAAGACAAGAGGAGGGGAGAAAACGGTAACTGAAATTGAGGAGGGAATGTGCAATTAACATCACTAAAAGCTTCTATTATGCAAAATCCAGTAACTCTTGTTAACTTTCAAAAGCACAGCTCCGGTTCTTCTGTCCTTTCTCCCATTTCATTCTGAACTTGACACTCAAATAGTACTTAGCAATCTTTTCAGCTGAAGCTATTTCCCTTCCCTTTAATTTCCTTGAAGGCAGGCGATCATTGAGCTCTTGTTGGAAATATGAAGTCAAAATTGGTCTTGCATGATGACTGATGCCAAATGATTACTCTGGGGAGAGGAATGCAAATTTAAGTATTTATTGGAAATGTTTGCATTGCAACTTTTTCTGTGTTAGTGGCTTATTATTATTATTATTATTATTATTATTATTACTATTATTATTATGTTTCTTAGTATTAATAAAATGGAGCTGGTTGTATTTCTTCCATCTTTTCTGCCTAAACTATATTAGATTTTCTCTGAAATTTACAAGAAATGTCATGGGTTGGTGTTGATGTTCAAACTGAAAAATCATCCATAGATTTTTAAAGAGGTTTAGTGGTCACATGCATATGAGAAACTGATATAGTACTCGTACAATAGGTTCTCCACTTTTGCAGTGGTTAGCAGAAACTCTGAAAAAGTGGGGAAAATGCAAATAGATACCTGATTTTTTCCTGACAGAACATTATCTAGGAATCTCTAGGTTCACCAGGGAAGCTATATGGTTGACTTCCACCATAAATTTCAGGATGAAGATACAGGTCACACTGTAAGGTCCTCTAGAGTGATTCTTCCTTTATCACCAGGAGTTGGACTGGATGGCCCTTGTGGTGTCTTCCAATTCTTATGATTCTATGATGATGTTGGGCTTCTGGAGGACCTAGAGATTTCTACAAGGAAATCTCAAATTATAACCACAATGTAGTATGAGCTGTTCATGGATATAATGTAATAGTGTGCTGTGAGCTTGAAAGTTTCCATAAACTATTAAAATATAGTGTTTGAGAGCAGAGCTGTACTTTTCGCTTTGCATCTAAACATTCCAGAGATAATTCTCAAATTAAATTGATTGATTGTTTTCCTTCCTTTCTGAATGTTTTAAAGATCCAATGAATGAATTGGCTGCTCAGCTCAGCTTAAAGGTGTCTCCTCTGTGACAGCAAGTTGGCTTCCTCCCATGTATGGGCATGTATACATGTGCCTGGAAACGTTTTGAGTCCCTGGGTTTATTCACCATGACCTGGAAGCCTTCCAGAAATGACATAAAATCTTTTTTTACATAATTGACTTAAGTTCGCCTTGCTATAAGTAAATATAATTGTTGAGCACTGAATGGATTTGGTCTCAGATTAAGATGGGCAAAGGAGGCAGTGTGGGATTTCCAAGGAAGACAGAATAATGGATGGGACCACAAAGACCTTTGAAAGATTCCCATCCAGCATCTGTTTAAAGGTCTCCACAGATGGTGAATCCGTTATCTTCAAAGGTAGTTGTTTACAGCAGCTCTTACGGTAAACAATTTCTTTAGTATATTTAGATGGAATCTAGTTATTTTTAAACAATCAATTTTCCATGTTCTCATATAGCTGGGAAGGGTGGGCCCTAGAGGCTGAGCGCCTGCCTGGCTCCCCCCTCCCTCCCTTCTCTGCCTCACCTTTGTTCCATGTCACCACCCCACCTTTTCCAAAAAGGCTACCCTTTGCTGTGGTTCATTCATTGTGATAAAAAGGGGAGAGCCAGGTGGCAACTATCAGCCCATCCCACAATTAAGGCCCTCCTGACAGATGGAAAACCTTCAGAGAAGGAGACTCCACCAGACTCTGAGGCAATACATGTCACTGTCTGAAATGACTTGAAGGCACACAACAACAAATGCAGCAAAATCCTAATTAACTTGATTCGCTCATCAGCCAAAAGCAGGTCCACACCTCACACTGAAAGACTGGTATGTTCATGTTGGTTAAAATTATTCTTTGTTTTATATATTGCATTGTTTTTCCATATTTTTTGCACTACAAAGAAGACATATGCAGTGTGCATGGGAATGTGTTCATGTTTTTTCCAAACTATAGTCTGGCTCCCCAAAAGGCTGAGTGACTGTGAACTGGCCCTTGGCTTAAAAAGTTTGGACACCTGCTCTAGACTATTTTTGTTTGTACATTTTTCAATCCAAGTGTCACCTATCCTGAAGATGTACATTTTGTTTTCCTGTCCTGATGCAGTATCTTACATTTATTCATCGTGAAATGTATTCTGTTAGTTTTGTCCAATCTATCAAGGTCATTTTGAATTCTGTTGACATCCTCTGGGGTATTCCCTATCCTCCTGTCCTCCATTTAATGTCATCTGCAAATTTGACAAGCATGCCTTCTGTTCCATCTGCCTAGGCAGGTGTAAAGAAGTTGAAACACATAGTACAAAACCTCCAGGCACCCCTCTAGCCACTCCTCTCAGAGATAAGGATAATCTCCTTGGTTTTCAGAAGAAGGAGGGTTTTCCACAGGTTAGAAGAGGAGATAGTACTGGCCAGGTGGGTAGTTCACATTAGAGGCTTTTTTCTGCTCAAGTGTCAGAAGTAGGGATGGAGGCATCAAATTAGGCAATATGAATCTTTGCAAGTAGTATAATGTCTTACATGAAGTAAAATATAGTGACAAACTTATAACATTGTTGAGCCTTATATCTTCTCAAATGTGATTATGTCTCTATAATCCTTTATTCTATATAATTTATTACAATTAATCTAGACAGTTTTTCCTCGTTGTTAATCTGTTACAGTGAAACAAAAAGGTTTTTCCAGTTCTTCACTTTCTCCTTCATGTTCTAACCAGAACTGAATCTGCTCTACCAAGATCAGAGCATTTAGCCTCTAACAAAGATTCTAGTGTCACTTGTTAGTCCTAAAGTGACAATCGCCCTCACACCCTCTAATTTGCCAAAATCGAGATGGCTACATTTCCATGTTAAGTATACCACTTAATACAGTGGAACCCTGACTTAAGAGTGTCCTAACTTAAGAGCATTTTGAGTTAAGAGCCATTGCTCTGCCTTAGTTTCATTTTAATATACGAGCAACGTTTTGAGGTAAAAGCTAGCACCAGAAGAAGCGCTTGCCCCAGAGGGAGCAAGAGTCTGTTAGTACAAGGCTTTAGAGCTTTAAGTGAACAGGCTCCATACATCGTGCTTTTGTATGCTTTGGTCTTGTCTGCCTTGAGGAGCTTTGGGTTAATTGATTTTGTGTGGGTTTTATTCCTGGTTATTCCACAGTGAAGACATCTGCCCTTGCGCTATGCTACTCTGCTGCTGAGTATGCATGCCCAGTGTGGAACACATCTCATCACACTAAAACAGTGGATGTGGCTCTTAATGAGACATGCCGCATTATCACGGGGTGTCTGCGCCCCACACCACTGGAGAAATTACACTGCTTAGCCGGTATTGCACCACCTGACATCCGCCGGGAAGTAGCAGCCAATAGTGAAAGGACCAAGGCAGAGACATCTCCAGCTCATCCCCTGTTTGGGTATCAGCCAGCACGTCAACGACTTAAATCAAGACATAGTTTTCTTAGATCTACAGAGACACTCGCTGGAACACCCCAGCAAGCGAGAGTCCAAAAGTGGCAGGCCCAAACCCAGCACCTCAATTCATGGGTGATACCAGATGAGAGACTCCCCCCTGGGCACTCAGAAGACTGGGCGACTTGGAAGGCGCTGAACAGATTGCGCTCTGGCACCACGAGATGCAGAGCCAATCTTAAGAAATGGGGCTACAGGGTGGAATCCTCGGCATGCGAGTGCGGAGAAGAACAAACCACTGACCACCTGCTGCAATGCACCCTGTGCCCTGCCACTTGCACAATGGAGGACCTTCTTGCGGCAACCCCAGAGGCACTCCAAGTGGCCAGATACTGGTCAAAGGACATTTAACCAAATACCAAATTTACAAAATCTGTGTGGTTTTTCTTTCTTTCTTTCTTTTTTCTTTTTCTTTTTAATCTCTGTGCTTGTTTTGCTCTGTTAGAATTGTAATACAATGGTTGCTGATGACACGAAAAAAAAATTCCTGGTGTGTTTGGTTTCATGAAGATTGAGAGGGAGAGAGAGCAAGACAGAGAGGGAAGCTGGAATTAGTAAAGTATGAAGAAAATGATGCTTTTGCCTCTTCACTCTGTGCTTTGTGCTTCCTTGCCACAACTTTGTGCTTCTAACATTGTGCTACAACTTTGTGCTTCTACCATTTTAAAGTTGATCTTTCTTTTTTATTGTTCTATGTGGATGTGCAGGTTTTGCCTGGCTGTTACACTGGCCAACACGTGTTTTGTTGCCTCAAATGTACTTCCTTGCCACAACTTTGTACTTCTACCAATGTATAGTTGACCTTTCTTTTGTTATTGTTCCATGTGAATATGCATTTATATGCATTATTTGTTATTTATATAGTACATTTTCTTATTTAAGAAATGTAACAAAAATGGGGGGGGGTGATGTTGGGGGGACAGAATGGGAAACTTCACTTTGAGATAACAGCGATTAGAGTTAAGAGCTCTGGCACAGAATGAATTAAACTCTTAAAGTATCACTGTACTCGTATTTTTTCTGCTTTTAGGAAGCAAGCACTAGGCAGGGTAGTGAATGGCTTCAAACCAAGTCAATTGTTCTGCGAAAAAGCCCAGAGCAGATCAGGCATCATCGAGCATGACATCCAAGAAGCTGTGGGATACACAAACTCAGCAGATAAGCAGATAAAAGCAGAATCCAAGAAATAAAGTTGGGACCATAATAGATGAGGTGTTCCTAGTTTGTTCGTTGAATGAAGCATGAGGAAGGTTTAGGAATCTCTCCTCTCCATACCTACTAGGCATAGGAAATTTTTGATTGTCTGATTTAAGTGGAACTTGTTCCCAGGAAAATGTATATAGGACTTCTGTCAAAGTAAATATATTTCAGGATGCTTCTGGCTGACAGAAAAAATCAATTAACTTTTTGGGTTCTTTAATGTAATACTTTTGGGCTCCAATTATTTAGCCTTCATGTATTGCAAATGCCTTTTGCTGTTGCCAAATATAGTTAAATCAAAGAACCTTCAAATAAATGTCCAAGGGAAAGATATTGTGGAACAGTCATTGGGCTTCCCAGGGAGAAGAAGAAGAGGTACCCATGGTAGATTCCACATGCTTTTCTTAGTCATCACCTTCTCATCTCCAATTTCTCAAGGCTTTAATGTCTTCTCCTGAATGATCTGCAAAGGAGTAGCAGTCAAACCAGTCTGCCTATATACTGTGAAAAAAAAATCCCCCTGTGCCTGCCTACTTCTTCCTTCCCTAGTTGCCATCCTCTCCAAAATTTGCTTAAGTGGGGATGTCTCATTTAACCAAAAAGACATTTTTTTCTTGCTGTCTTGAAATTTGCCTCTTCCAGAGTTCAAGAATGGAGACTTTGGGGAACTGGACACAATCATTTTTACATACTTTTACATATTTTACATACACTGCAGATGTCCAGTGTTTAAACTGAGCAATCTGGCATCAAAGTAAGCATGCCTCATTACATGTATAGTAGTTTGGGGAAAACTATCCATGAACAACATATAACAACACATAATACACAGGATGATACTGGTGATGTATAGCTAATCATGAAACTATACTCAATAATCCAAGCATGTACCACATTAAAAAGTCTATTAATGTTGTTTTTCAAAATGTTATTGTTAGTAGTAGCCAGTTTCAATTAATCAATGGTAAAGTCAGAATGTTTTTGTTGTTCATTTGTTCAGTCATTTCTGACTCTTTGTGACCTCATGGACCAGCCCACGCCAGAGCTCCCTGTCGGCCATCACCACCCCCAGCTCCTTCAGAGTCAAGACAGTCACTTCAAGGATGCCATCCATCCATCTTGCCCTGGGTTGGCCCCTCTTCCCTTTTCCTTCAATTTTCCTCAGCATCATTGTCTTCTCTAAGGTTTCCTATCTCCTCATGATGTGGCCAAAGTACTTCAACTTTGTCTCTAATATCCTTCCCCCCAATGAGCAGTCGGGCTTTATTTCCTGAAGTATGGACTGGTTGGATATTTTCACAGTCCAAGGCACTTCGCTCAGCCTTCCCTATGATCCAGCTCTCACATCCTTAGGTGACTACGGGGAATGCCATTGCTTTGACTATGTGGATCTTCATTGCTAGTGTGATGTCTCTACTCTTCACTATTTTATCGAGATTGGATATTGCTCTCCTCCCAAGAAATAAACATCTTCTGATTTCCTGGCTGCAGTCTGTGTCTGCAGTAATCTTTGCACCTACATATACAAAGTCTGTCACGGCCTCCATGTTTTCTCCCTCTATTTCTCAGGTATCAATCATTCTTGTTGCCATAATCTTGGTTTTTCTATGTTTAACTGCAACCCAGCTTTTACGCTTTTTTCTTTCACCTTGATTAGAAGGCTCCTCAGCTCCTCCTCACTTTCGGTCATCTGCATATCTAGGGTTGTTAATGTTTCTTCCAGCAATTTTCACCCCAGCCTTGCATTTGTCAAGCCCGGAACATCACATGATGTGTTCTGCATACAAGTTGAATAGGTTGGGTGAGAGTATACAACCCTACCGTATGCCTTTACCATATACAGAAGTTATCCTGAGTGGCTTTTGAATGTTAGTTCAACACTGATTCTATAACATCTTCTACCACAACAGTTAAGTGTCAGAATATTTTAAGGAATGCCTAGCAACCTCATCGATGTGTGTGTGTATGTATGTATGTATGTGAATGCTGCTGTTTCCACCCATGCCTTTTGTTCTTCATATCTATATTGGTGGGTCTGCAGTTCTCATGTTGTTTCCTTGCCCCAGTAAAGACTGGTGGCCTAATGTCAATAGGGACAGTGAATCAGCAGTGGGCTTTAGGGTGACTCTGCAAGGAAATGTCCAAGATACTGAAATCAAAATAAGTCCATCAGATTTGATAGCCCTTTAAAATGTGGATCAATCCCAATTAGATTCACTGGTAATGGAAGCACCAGTTTTCACTGCCCTACAAAATATGGAAGACTAGAGCTGCAGCGGACAACTGGCCCTCAAACACATCAAACCAGAAGCACAGTGAGAGCAGCTGCTGCAGTAATACACACTAGTCTTCATAAACAGTTTGTGAATCAAAATGGTGAGGCAGGTTGATGACTAAACTTCATTTTTTTAAAAAGAATTGTGAACATTCAGCCACAAAAATAATAATTATCCAACCAAAATTACTAATTATTAACTGAAAATTAAAACTATATGAATATTTGGCACAGTTCTAGTAATTCTTTTGAGGTGGGGAAATCTTTTTAATAATATATGAGGATATTGTTCATTTGTCTCTTTTTCTCCCTATTATATTTGATGTTCTTTATGGGGCTGCTCTGTTTAATATGCCTTCTCTGTGCAATTATAAGGATAATACAAAGGCTACAGATGTTGTAGTTCTGTGCAAAGAACTATTGACTATTAGTTTATTATAGCAATTTGTGTATGGCACGAGAGCACCATGACTGTGTACTCGGGTGATGCTTCCAGTGTACCAGACAACTTGTTTGTCAACTATAATGAGCTTTACAGTGATAGAAGGGTAATGAGACAGTGCCAAAGTCTATGAAAATCAAGCTGCTATTCCTTAAAGGGGGTGGGTGGGGAGCAACCACTTTACATGAATGCAATCCAACTGTGTCCTAAGATTGTTAAGCCAAAAGGCACTATATCAGGTGAGTGAATGTCTCTAGACTTTGTCTCCATTTACATAGGAGATGTTTTCTAAGCAGTAGTAAGCTTGTGACAAATACTGGTATAGATCCTTCCTTGAAAAAATCATGAGGAAAATGCTCTGAAAGAGGCATGCATGTGCATGCATTTGAAGGGATTCATTTCCATCTTTTTCATGCTTTATAAAATCCTCTTAGGCTTTTATTCTAGACTCTTACTTAAATGAAAACCACAATATAATGAAAGGTATTCTGCTTTCTGCAACACTTGTGTGCATCCCTGAACTATAATACAATTTATTAATCCCTCAGACAAAAAATGATGCCAGGGTAATTTCCGTGCCAAATGTATTGGTACCCTGGAAACAAGGCTCTGGTCAGAGATCAAGATGAAATAAAGCAGGAAATTTTCCTAGCAATTTCAATGTGGTAGCTCTAACTGTATATCAATTTGTTTTAGGAAATTGTGGCCATTGAATGTGTTTTTAATACTTAGTGTTTTGCTTTTCAGACATTTGTTAGAGAAGGGCTTATGTTCCATTTGGGGGAAGTAGGCAAATCCCATTACACCACCAGAAACAATTATTTAAATTACTTAGAAAGATCCTCCTT
The DNA here is from genome assembly GCF_037176765.1 of Anolis sagrei. Lineage (NCBI taxonomy): Eukaryota > Metazoa > Chordata > Lepidosauria > Squamata > Anolidae > Anolis > Anolis sagrei. Next base: position 137,110,742 of record NC_090023.1, read on the forward strand.
TGGTTTTCTGAGTTCCAAAAGGCACTAGAGCTGCATACTTCATAGATTTTAATTGCAAAAAGTAGCAATTGACTTTAGCCCAAACCTCTTTGCTCTTGAACAAGAGGTAACTGAACATTGTGATCTGGAGCCGAGACTGATGAACATCCTCTCCACCCCCCCCCCCCACACCCCCGCCCACTCTTGTGTTACTGTAGTTCAGACTGGACATCTACATCCAAATACATATTATGTTAATGAATCACAATTTTAAAAGTTAGTTTTCATTTCAACTTGCTGTAACTAGCATCTATGGCAGAGAGCAGAAAGAAATCAATTTTAGGTGAATATTACTATAGTTCCACTAATCCGGATGTGAACTGTAGTCTCATCTCTACACTACAACAATCCAGCAGCTATTGTTTCTTCAGAATTCAGAACTCTGTGAGGTTTTTATATGACATTCTCTTGCTAATAACATCCACCAGTTAGGCCCAGAAAACTTTCATCTGCAGTACTCATAAGGTCTTCCAGAACGGGCAAGTCATGTTTCAAATTTTTCATGCATTGACATGAACATTTTTGCAGACACTCTGGAATGCCACCTTTTTTAGACATTCTGTTCAATTCTCAATTCCATGTGCTATTTTCTTAGATATTCTCTCAGAGTCCAAAACTGCTGTATATTGACTCAGAATGTCGCACCCAACATAGTCAGTGATCATGTTGCTGTTGGTGGTCCCCTGTTTTCACAAACTCTCAAATTGTTGCATTTGAACAGTCAGCATTTATTGAAGGGGGTTTTCAACATTTAGGAATCCTATAAATGTGATCTTTCAATTAAAGTATCATGGTATGGTATAATTCTAGGTGTCTATATTGTACAGTTTCATATCCTCCAACTGTCTACATTGGCAACAACAATCCTAATTAATCCTTTGTTGTCCCACTTTTTCCACTGCTTTTAAAATGTCCAATTTTTCTTTTCTCTTTCGATTTCTGTGGTTAATTCTCAATTTATTTTAGTTGCTGTGCTCAAAGTACAACAGTAGTCTGGAATCATTTGACTGAGTAGGGAGAGGGAAGGCATTGAGGGAATCTTTCCTTTCCCAGCAGGTTCAGTCAAAAGCAAATCGCTTCTGCTTCTCCTAGCGTATAGGTTCTTCATGAATATCTGTTGATATCTTGAGGTAGTTCTACACCAACACTAAAATCAAGTTAGGATTAAACCGAACACCTAGACAATAACCCCAGAAACAGTTCGAAGCTGGGATGGTATCTGCAGTATCTACTAATTAGGGGTTGGAACTGAATCTAGGATTTTTTTTTCTTACTCGATCTCCTGAGATACACTGATGTGCTTTGCCATGTAAGATTGGGATCAGCACTGGACCATGGCAAAGCATAGGAAATGAGAACAAAGGGTGTTTGTTTTTTAAAAGTACATCAGCACTAGCAATGCTCTGCATTTTTCGATCTTAGATCTGAGCCTTTTGTGGGACAGGCTCTGACTGGCTGTAGTGAATCCTCTGACCTATTTCAGAATTTCGGTTGTATTTTTTAAACATTTCTGGGTTCACACATGCTGCAATGCACATTGAAAGTATATGTTTTGTGGACACCCTGCCATTGAGTTGGCATTGAGTGGAATTATAGTGCCTGTGTAGAATCATCCTTGGATATGCTCTAATGGTGCTTGATGATGTGCAGCTCAGTTTTCATCTGTGAAATATTTACTGTATGTTTGGAACACCTTTCACTTTGAGCAATACACTGTTACAAGTATTCTAAATCTCTGGTTTTGTGGCTCAGCAGCATTTGTGTGCTAGAAATGACTGTGACATGAACAGGTGTATGTTTATGAGAACAACTGAATCTAGAGTGTTTAACTCTTGATGCTTTGCTTAGAATCATGTGGGTAAGGAAGAGGGAAGAGAGGATCTATGTGCACTTAGGAGATTTCATCGCTCCAGATTTTAAAAAAATACTGAGGGGAGCATAAAAGGCAATTCATTAGGTGTGCTGTGAATATTCATGAATTTCTACTCCCAAAGCAACAAGAACATATTAGTCTTGTGAATAAGTGCTTTGAACAAGGAATAGGTTTGCAAAACTGTTGTCAGATTCTTGCCAAGAAAGAGAAAAGGGTGGGAGAGAAACAGACATGGAGAGAGAAAGCACAGGCAGTTGGCCAGCACAGCTCACAATAGCTAGCCATGGCTGTGCAGTAAATTGGGACCTGATGAACAGCAGCACAGCGTGAGGCAAAATAGCCCATCAGTGCTTTTGAATAGGAAGAGAAATTGGTAAAATTGAGCATCTAAAAAACTCACATGAAAGATATGATGGCAGTGTTTAGGTAAGCAGAGAGATCTATGGGGAAATGGTGAGGTTTCACTTACAACTTCTGTACCAAGAAACTGAATGAGCTGTTTATGCTTAGCTTAGAGCCCATCTACACAAACTTAAGGTTTGTGTTTTTTTTCTGGATTAGCCCAAAAGATACCTAATCCAGTTTAACCAGACCTTCAAGAAAACTGGATTATATGGCAGCAGAGAGGAGCCTAAGTCACTGAAGACAGATATGGCTACTGTGTGAAGCCTTAACTTTACAAATAGCAAGCCTTAGCTCTGTGTTTGCACTTCTGAACTAAGGAAAGCCGAACATCCACCATTAGAATTGAATCCAGGAGAGTGTAATCACATTCAGCACAAGATGAATTCCTGTTTCCTGATTTTCCTTTTGGCTGCCTTGAAGGACTGCTGTCTCGTTTGGATACAGTTTCAATTTGTTTTCCTGCATTCACTCCATTGTTAGTTGCAGAAAGGGCATAGTAATTGAGGTGAGTCCAGGGGTCTCTCTTCTCATGAGTTATTTTAACCTGGGGTACATCTACATTAGTTGATGCAGCTTTGCACTGCTTTAACTGCTATGGCTCAAGGCGATGGGATCCTGGGAATTGTAATTTGATGAGGTGCCAGCAGCCCTGGGCAGAGAAGGCTAAAGGCCTTGTAAACTACAGCTCCCAAGACTCAACATTGAGCCATGACAATTAAAGCTTTACCAAACTGCATTAAGTCTACAGTATAAATGAATCCCTGGACTACTGAATGTGAATTAAAGTCATTCCTTATAGTATTTCTAGTTGATGAGGAAATGCACATCCACCATGCTCAGGTGAAAGCTCCTTTTAAAAAGAACTCTTTTTTCAGAATTTTCCTGACAGAACCCCAGAGGGCTTTTGTTTAATAGCCTGAACTGTCATGCTGTAAGTACTGCAGTTCAACTGCAGGATGTTAAGTGTGAAATAGCAGAAAGACCAGGAATGTGAAGAATGAGTTTAATGAAAAAGGAGGTGATATATTTGAGAGGTTTGCTTATTGAGGTCACCTGTAAAAGCACCCTTATGTTCTTGAACAGCATGGAAATGTTGTTGCGTTGTGTTTGTTTGTCAATCTTTGGAGAAAAAACAAATGTGTTAAAATAGTTGGATCCTTTTGACTAGATTAAAGAATGCTGCTTAAAAGCTAGTGATTGCATACATTCCTGGGAAGGTGTAGAGAATTGACACAAACTGATGTTTTTGACAGAACATATTGCAAATTGTCTGATCAACATAGAGTGGCAGTTGGTGGCTTCAACATCAGCAGCAGTGTGTACCTGCTCCTCTCCACTGAAAGTAGATTTCTTACATTGGATAATATTGTTATAGGGCAGAGTAAACTCAGGATGACTATACTGTTTCACTGTGTGGGAAACTCTAATCATTGTCATTGACTGACCAATACAGTTTTCTTGTGCTTCCATATTGGAGTTTGGAGTCCACTATTTATTGCATCCTTGATTTGGGATTGGTCACATGAATATGCAAATGGCCATTATTTCTTCTACTTCTTTGCCATTAATCATGTCTATTTCTTTGCCATTAATCATAATAACATGTAACTTTACATCACTATTACAAAGTTGATGTGTGGTTTTTTTTAAAAAAAGATGTTAAAATGGAATAGCAAACCTAGATGAAACCCTCAGTTTCTGTAATGTATAGATGTGCAAACAATGTGGGAGCTAACTGCCAAAGAGGAACAATGGACCGGGAAGAATGTTCCTCAGTGATAATGTCATTTGTTGTGCCTGTCCACGGAAATCTGTTACTGGACTTCTAGTGAGTGACAGCTGTTATTTTCTGTCTGCTTCTTTCACTTGCCCAGGTGACATTTCACTCTAGTCAGTCATGTCCAGAACACTGATCAACACTCTGAGTGGTTTTTCCCTACTGCAAACCTTTCAGAGAGTGATATAAAAGAGATGTGTGTGAGGTCCTCTGGAAGAATTCAAGATGTTTGTTACATGGGTTTGGACAGTTAAATACTATCTTGAATGCTATTGTATGAGATTCGTCATCTACTTAGATCTTTTACACATATTGTTGGGTATTAAAGATAAGATGGTTTTGTTTTGTATGGTTAACTTTTTGCACAACTCAGTTAAGTTTGGATTTCCTATATGAGATTCATTTGATTGTTTACTTTCTAAAAATATTTGTGTGTGTGTATGTAGTTCATACTGCAAGGGAGGATTTTAATAAAGTGTTCCATTCCCTGATGGCGAATGAGAAGGGATTCTTCTCAGAGATTCTTTGCTTATGAATAGCCTTAGAAAGCAGTGGTCATGAGAAGCATTATGCACATCATTATGAATACTGTCATGTTAATAAAACACATTGACACTGAAGTCTCACAGAACCACTTTTCTACAACTGCTCAACATCATCTAAGAGACCATTTCTTCAGGTAAGATGAAAACAGCGTTAGGTATTGGATGATATATTTATGTTGTCATGGCTACAGAATGCCACAAAAAAATCCCTGATTGCTGAAATCAGTAACAAATATTCAAATCTGGAGCTCTTCCAGATAGAAGTGTCTGTGTAAGTGAATGTTGATAGGTGATATATGAGAATTTATTTTCAGTCCCTTGCTGAGGCTTAAATTAGTTAAGTACAGGTTAAATCTCCCTTACTGGAAAAGCTTGGGACCAGATTTTTCTTTGGTTTTTGGAATACTTATAATTGTATATACATAGTGAATTACAACCTCATCACACTCACCTAAAAAGCATCCTAGGACACTTTCACTCTATCTATTGGATGGAGCCCTAAGCCAGCCATCACACAATGCTGTGTGACTTCAGGCAAAGGCCCCATTTCCAACCGGGGTGAAACCATCGCCAGAAGCTTCCTCCACAACAGAGGAGGCTCCATAGAAAGGAGATGCTTCCCTGTGTGATGGGGAAATTGTTGCCAAGAAGGATCTACAGGATTTTCCTGCTTACCACTTATCTGAACAGTACCTAAACCTTGCAATATTTGTGGGATATAAAAGTTATCTTGTTTTATTTTATTGTTTCATTGCTGAAATTGGTGAAAGCAAAACATTTTCTATTTCATAAAGACAATTTGTGTGGAGGGCCACTGAACATCTGTGCCAATATGTAGCACTAATTAATTTTTTTAAAAAAACTACTATTCTGAAACATGCAGTTGCTGGTTATTTGTACCCAAGAAAAACAACCTTAACCTTTTTCTTTTGTAATTCTGATGAGCATCATCAGTCTTTATCTTGACTTTGGTTGATCTGTGCAATTAATTTACTCAGTTTCAATGTCTATACTTAGGAGGGAAAATGTCTGACTCCTGTTTGTTATCGCATTCTTGGAAACTTGAAATCAGAAGCACTTTCATGGAAATTGTGGTTACTTAAAGCTACTGGCACATTGATCCTGGCCTCTTAAGCCCACCATTTGAACAATTTGATCTTCTTGCTTTCAACTTTTTTTGTTATTGTCAAAGGGAAAAACTCCCCACTACTTTCAATCAATCTTAAATAAAAAGCAAGAGAGCATTCAAGGTTAACAAGCAAGTAATCTCAAAAACCAGGAGGGAAGAAAAGGTGGGATCAGTGGTCAGAACAGAACAAAAGAAGAGGCAAGAGCTATAGTTGGAATGAAAAATGTGATTGAGAGAAGAAGTTTTGCATGCATCAGATCCCAGTTTCAGTTACTGCAGTTTCCAGATAGGTCTGGGAAAGATGCCTTCTTGAAATCCAGGAAAGACTCTGTAAATCAATGTAGCCAATGCTAATTTGCAACAATTTGAGAAAAGAAGATGTTTAACAAATATTAAAATGGACTTTCTGGTGGTAAAATCTGAGGGTTACATGAGCAGATTGATATGAGCAATTTACTCATTTAAGGAAAAAGCTCTTCAGTGCAGGACCTTTCATGCCAAAGGTTTTAAAAATAAACAATTACCCAAAATAACTTCAAAAAGAAAAGAAATGTTAAGTTAAACAAAAACAATTATTTCTTTATTAAGAAGAAAGAAAAAAATAGCAGAGAAACCCCAATAGATCAGATAGTGTTCAATACAAGCTGTCTAAAAATCTACCCCAAGCAAATCTAAAGAGGCAATGAGTGGTGCAGGTACACTGAAAGGGACTTTCAATCAACACATTGAGAGATTTTCTCATCCTGTGATATGAAGTAAATAAGGCAGGGAAGTAGGTTCTCGATAAAGAGGATTTTGGAGATTTCTGCTGCTCTTGCTTCTCTCTGGAATCTCGGGGGTTTTTGTACTGGAGTGACTCCTCTGCCTTTCCTTTGCTTCTCTGCCTATATGCCTAATTTGGTGGAATATAGGCAGAGGGGGAAAGGGAATTCCTAATTTGGTGGATGCCACATTGAGTGAAGGAGACACCTCTGGATGAAGTACAACATTGGCCTAATGATATCGTATGGGGAGGTCAAAAGAAAATGGAGGGGAAAAGAATTTGTGTGCAAAGGGCAGATATGAACATGACCTCTCCTTGCCACCCTCTGGTAATGTCTCCTAATGACTTTTAACTAGTCCTCCGATAGAAACAGTTGGGTTGCAACACATGAGACAAAGTCAGTCATGTATAAAGTGCACCATCCTGAGCCAATTTTGCAAGATCTCCTTTTTATTAGGAATAAACAAGATAATTAAGCATTGATTGCTCTCTTGAATGCAACTATGAGGCCATTTCCTTGTGAGCAGGAGGGAGGGCATTTCATGAGAAAATTAGTTTGTCCTTTTAGAGTGAGGCTTGTCATCTTCAAAGATGGCCAAGGATCTAGGAGAGAGAACTCTCTACCAGCCTCTCATTCAGAACATAGCAGGAGACAACTCTCTATGCTTGCTTGCAAGTCATATTTATCAAGCATGATATTTTCTGTTCAGGAATTAATATGCTTGTGCAGAAAACCTTTTTGTGAGCAAAACACAATGTACATTGTTTCTAGAATAGGTTCTGATTAGCCTTCAGAAACAGTGGTTTTTAAAAACTTTGCCACAGTAAGCAGAAATGTGTTGACATTCTTCATTGCTACCCTTGAGAAGAAACTTACTGAAGGGTCAAATCCCTAGAGTGCAACCCCATCCAGAACAGAATTTAATTTGACTCTTAGTTAGCTTTGCTCAACTAGATTTAGCCCAGTTTATTCACTCACATCCAATCCTTCATTTCATTGAGATAGGGACACAGAACCCCTAGAGCAGTGGTTCTCAACCTGGGGTCCTCATATGTTTTTGGCTTACAACTCCCAGAAATCCCGGCCAGTTTACCAGCTGTTAGGATTTCTGGAAGTTGAAGGCTAAAAACATCTGGGGACCCCAGGTTGAGAACCACTACCCTAGAGCCTTCTTAGCATCAGTTATAAAAAAGAGAGATAGGGCTGGTTACCGGCAGTTTTCAAATCAATAGATATATTCAAATCAGGTTAGATTAGGTTTGCCAAGTGAGGACTATCCCAAACCATGAAATTTTAGAGCTTAAACTTAAAGTCAAGGAATGTTTTTTTTCTAGACTGATGTGACTAAAACATTTAGAAGCTTTATTTTCCATTCCACCTGGAATATGTGTGTGGAGTTAATAGTGATGATGGTGTTGAAAAAGTGTTTAAAAATAAAAAAACAAAAAAACCAATACAATAAAAGCTATAAAACTAGACTGTTGCTTAAAGCGAATACTAATTTAAGTACCAAATACAAGTAAACCATGCCACACTTGTTATTTTGCTCTGGAAAATCAAAGAAAGAAATACAGGTTTATTCCTGCTTTTCTAAGGTGTGTATCAGTGTCTACAATTTGGCAATTGTAGCAACTATTATTACAGCACATTACAGACAAATCATAAGTTAAATGGAATGTTTGAAACAGAGATTTTTTTTCCTTAGAATACATGAAAAGTTTGGATGAAGGCTGGAGGGAGTGAAGGAAAGAATCCTGAAATGGCTAATCTTCTATTTTCTAAATGTGCTCCCTGACCAAAGGCATGTGTGCTTGAATCACCCTGAAGCAAATTGCTATAGTGAAGCTATTAACGTCTAAAAATAGGGAGTTGTAATGGAAACATTAAGAGACCTGCTACTGGGTATAGCTACAAACCTAGGAAAGATGAAATGGGGAGAGCCCCATATCCCCCCCCCCTGCCACCCCAGCACCCATTGAGTTTTCCAGCACATTGCAAGTGCTGTACACTTTGGCGTTTGCAGAAGTTCTTCTTGGGTTGTGATTCAGATTCTTTAAAAGATCACCAAATAGGAAACAGGTTTATCAGACTTTGATAACTGACCTATTAATTATAACAGGTAAATGAAATCTTCATGGGAGGAGAGAAAATGTGCAGATTATGGAAGATTTACTTTCCTGAGCCACTTTCACCACTTCCAGTGCTGACTAGGGAATTCTGGGTGTTATAACCAGAATGTAAACTTCCTAGATCTGGATGTTGTCTTCATGCCATGTTCTCACATATTCATTGAAAGCACCAGGCTGACACAGAAGCACCACCTAGGCTTTGACCAGTTCCTGCATTTTATGTGTTTGCTTTGCTTCTGCTGCTGCTGGTTTCATCTCACATTACTTGACCTGTGTAGTTGTGCCTCTGTAAACAGGATATTTGGACTAGATGGATTCTTACGCAAATCCTGAAAAGCTAATTTTGTTATGTTCTTCTCAGTCATTCTTAGCAGTTTTTTTCTTGTATACTCCCTGAGGTTACTTTACTTACTTGTTTTTCTGAAGACCATAGTGTGCATTTTAGCCAGCAATTTTGTTCCACAATAGACATCCAGCCATGGTTTCTAATTATCAGTATGGATTATGGTTATCCTGCATATACATAGCAATGACTTATTCACCCATCTGAGTCTAACTGTATATCTTATGAACACTTTCATTTTCTATATTTGATATCCCCTCAATGAACAGTTCTGGGGACTCAAGAGTCTAAACTATTGGATGACTTTTCATTTATCCTCATAAAGACACTACCCAACTGTGGATTCCACCCCCTCTCCCCAACAGACTAGCATGTTTCCTTTTTGGGGAACAGATAGGGAAGATGGTTTTATTTGGTTCATCTTAGAAAATTGCTTTCATTTCTTTATAACTGTATGTCTTGAGTTTATGGACCTTTCCTATAGAAAAAAACAACAAACAAGCTGGCATGGCTCTCTTTATACTGAGAGTGTCTTTACTCCCTGGTACAAGATTTAAAGTTCTTCTGATAGAGAAGAGTTGGAAAGAAATCTGTGGAAGATCAGTTTGCAACTTAGGATGGGAAAGTAATCTAAACATCTGGTGGGGGCTGTTTGTTGAATGGAAATTAATACGGGCCTCTTTACATGTGCCACCAGAATAACCCAGTATTGCCATGGATTGTGGTGATCTTGGAGTCGCCTGCTTAGGGCCATGGAGACCTGTTGCCCTGAGCCCCACACTGTCCCAGCTTCCTCCCTACCTCATCTTTAAGCTAGCTAAACCCATCTTTGATTATGGAAAAATTGGGAGCCTCTGATCATACACCTCCAGGAATTTTTCAGTGGTGGCAGGGTTTTTGTGACAGTTCAGCCACGGAGTCTCCCTGGAAGTACTTTTCTGGTGTGTGATGGGAGCCAGCAGGGTCTGTGGCAAAAGTAGAAAAAACCCCCACTGCTGCTGCTGAATTTGGATCCATGTGAAGAGGTCCTATGACACATGAAAATGTAAGTTGAGCTGGCACCTTTAATAAAGAAAGTAAATGGGTACTGTGTGGGCTCACATTCTGTTTCAGATTCTGGTCTGTCAAAATATGGGGTAGAGATGCATTTCTTTCAATAAACTTGGAGCCTTGGTTTGTATTACTGCAGAAGGAAAATGTCTTTCAAAACCATCTTAAGTGATGCCAAATAATGAAATGGGGTTTGACGGGATATCATGACCTGAAGGCTGAAGCTGCTGTTATATCACTAAGGGCCCAACTGAAGTATAGTGGATAGAGAATTTTTCCTTTTTTTCTGAGAAAAATCTGCTTTCAGATGCTCTGTAACTGTGAATGTTTAATAGTATTCAGCAAATTCTGGAAACTAGATGAAAACATGAATAAGTACCAGAATCCTTGCTAGTAGCATTCTTGCAATTCACATGGTGGTTGACTATTCCTTTAGAGGAGATTATGTTTCTAAAAGCAAATATCATCCATTCCTTGCCCTATCTTTTTCCTTGGTAGAAATGCTGGTTTAAGGATGTTGGGGAATTATACAGTAGAACCTGATGATTCAACACAGGGTTAGTAATAAGGAATAGCAATCAACTTCTGGGCATGGATTATATACCTTACCTAGGCAGTGTCAACTGTCTAGATAGCAAAATTAAACATTACTTTGAACTACATTGCATTACTTATTATAAACATAGTAAAAAGTTTGGGGCAAAGCAGCCTGATTCACAAGGAACTTAACTATTATCAGGAATATTACTGTATTTTCGGATTGCAATATATCTAAAACTTGTTGTTGTGCTGACTAGGGTCTACAACTCATGCCTATGAAAATAGAGATTTGAGAAACTGAAGTATGAAATTTTTTTTCCAAGTTCCCATACATTGAGCCCATTATTTGCGAACAATATAATGCTAATTAACAGACTCATTTCTATGTTTTTTGGAGCAATTTCAGCAGGAATGTAAATACAAAGAAAGACACAAAGCTTTACTGCCAAATAGGGATTGCGCCCTCAAAAGATTATTTTCTTTTGCCCCTAAATTTCTAGCATTGTAGAGAGTTAAACTCATTCAAAAACTATCGTTTGTATTTTCTGTGTTCACATGCTCTCAGTAATTTTGCCTGTCCCATTTTCTTTACATGCTCGAACTACATTGCTAAATTGTCAAATACAATGCTAGAATTTAGAAAATTTTGTTGTATTGCAATATTTCTATTTAGGAAGCAATGGCTTAATCTTCACTCCTCCTTCCATAGTTACCGTCCTAACATTTCAGGATTATTGAGATCACTCTGTTTGGCCCCAATAAGTGGGAAAGGGATATAAATAATAGAACCAGAGCAAGATGACATTCTATTCTATATGTGATTATTTATAATTCATGTGCTCTTGATACAGAAGCTACATTTATTAATCTTTATTAATAATCTGTATATTATTTTTCATTAAACACTGAAGTAGGCCGAGTGGTCAAAGCCTCTAATGTGATAAAAAACAGACATTTCCATTTGCCCACATCACAGATATTTCTGTATTAAAGATGTCAGCTTGCTGTAATCTATTTTTACTACTTATTCTCAAACCTGCAACTTGTCTTAGATTTCTTATAACTTGTTTTCTCAGTATAAAGCATATCTCCTTTCTGCGTTTTAAGGATGTGGAGTATCTTTTGTAGTCTTTCAGTTAAGACTGCTGTGAGAATTTCTGAATCATAATTTATCGAGGAGATGGGTCTGTAATTTGAACAGTATGTTTCTTCTTTGTTGGGTTGCCATTTAACTGATTGGTTCTGCATCAAAAATAAGCATGTGCTAGAAAACCTGCAGGGGAAATTCCATTTTCAGCTGCCTCTCTTTTTACAAATTTGGTTGCCTTTCCTCCAACAATGTCAATTGCATGCTTCACTTAAAGGCCTAGACTATATTTGCAAATTTCTTCTTTTGTGCATAGTCACAGTTAGGAATATGTGATTCTGCTGAACTAGCTTTCAGCTTAATTTTCCCAGTGCAATTGATGTTCAACCTGAATTCTTCCTCATATTTTTGATGTCTGACTGAATTTTCAAAAACAGTTGCAATGTCAGGTCCATCTATGTTCATTTTAGTGGAAATTTTAGTTTAGTGCCCTAGATTTAAAGTATTGCTTTCCACTTTTCAAACCAATTATCCAGAGAATCAGAACACATTGTTCTTTTGGTCAAAAAAATAACAATCTAACTTATTCCCTTTTCCACAAAACCAGTTCAGGAATTCTTTCTTTCTTTTTGATGTTATCTTTACACTGTTTTCTCTCTCTCTCTAAGTTTTCCCCCTTCTGTCTTCCTTTTCATAAAGCAATCTGCTTTCTTTATATGATGTTACTGAGAGTAAGTCAATTAAATAAATAAATGGACATTGTCAGAAATGATGTTTTCAATACTGCAAAGAACTGACAATTCATATGATTTAATTTTGATCAGAAATGTTCAAAATTTGGAAATGTATTAATAAGTCTTAGAAAAAGCTTTCTTAAGGCAAAAATGTGAGAAGAATCAAAGGGATAACTTCTCTGATCCAGCAAAAATCATTTGAGTGTTTAATTCTAAGACATTTGGCTTTTAAAAAACTTGTGCATTCAACTGTGATATTACAATAAATTAGCCACTCTTCTCCTGTCTTGCCACCCATTCATCACTGTAGTCATACTCTGCCTTTTTCTCAGACTGGGAATCAATAATAATAAATATTAAAACTTTATTTATATCCCGCCCCATCTCCCCGAGGGGACTCGGAGCGGCTTACAGCAAAATAACAGTGGAAATCATAAACAATAATGATTAAGAAATTAACTTAAAGGTGGCTTTAGAAGCACAGAAAATTGCAATAATATATTGTATAGTTAAAACATACAAACATTGAAATTAAAGCAGTATCAACCAGTTCTCAAAAATTTCCTAGAATAAAAAAGGCATCACCTGTCACAAAAATAGCAAAAAGGAGGGATTTCTGAAATCTGGAGCAGCAGCAAAGAATACTCTTTTGACATTGCTACCAATGTGCCAGTGAAGGAGGGGGAGAAATGCCTTTCCTGCAGGTCTTACTAATCAGACAGGTTCATTTATCAAGGTATAGCTTTATAGGTTATAATCAGCACTTTACATTGTACCTGGAAACAAAGAGTGCATCTACATGGATCATATAAGATAGGCTGGCAATGAATGGACTTTGTGGTTCCAGGTGAAAATGAACACCCAACACATTCAGCAAGGACCTGGAGATTCCATAAAACTCTGGGGCTTATTCACACTTTGCGGACTTGTAAAAAGTTGGGCCTATTCTGTATCAGAACCAGCCACCACTGCATGGCCATCCCACTTTTCCCAGGCTCAGTTGACTCATGGACAGGGAATAGCACTTAGCATTATAGCATTGACCACATTCCACAAAATTGCTGGTGGTCAAGGCTCATCATAAGTGTTGATGCTGACTGAAGTAACATAATAAAAAAGGAGGGGATGGGGGATAAAAAAAGAGGAAGGGGGATGTGCTGACTCTAGATGTGCTGACTCCCACCCTAGTGTAAGTAGAATATGTGCTCAAAATGGCAGTCAACTGAGCTGCTGTTGTGAAGAATTCATATGCAATCCAGTTGCAGCTCTTTGGACTGTATGCCTTGTTTTTTCATAAGTATTCTGTATGACAGACAGACACAACATTATTCTCTCCACCTGAGAAAAAGCTGTTCCTATTGACAAATGTAAATATCTTAGGGATTTCATTTTTTTTTTGTGGACATGCATTTTTCATCATTCACATTTTTCTTCATAAGTTTGACAGAAAGATCTTGAGATTTAAAAATCAAAATGTGAAAAAAAACTGACCAAAACCAATCCCTCCCTCCTGTCAACTTTTTTTATGTATTCGCCCATGGAAAGACTTTAAGACTTTATCTGTACTTCCTGGAAGAATGGGATATACATTTCATTGCATTTCACACTTCTTCAGTGTTTTATCATCCTTTGAGAGAGGGTTCTTTATAAATATGCTATTGATATGGTTTTTTAATGTGAATATTCCTATGGATTATTTTTCATAGATTAATGTAGCAATCAGATTGAATGGATTAATGAGTGAACCTGTGTGAAAGTAATATAGACTAGGGACCGCATCATATTGGCCACTGGAGTTGCCATGGATTGTGTTGAATCCAGCGATGCCCATTGAGGTACGTGTGGAACCCTTTGCCTCACACTCCTTATTGCCCAACTTATCAGAAAAACCATCCAATGGGGGGGGGGGGGGGCTAACGTCCGCCACTCATCTTCCTCTCATGGTTGCCAATGCAACACGGGAAGCCTCCTGTATTGCTACCATGACAGCATACGCCGGTTCCGCTTTAGTTTAGCTGTGGAGGCCTGCCAGAAGTAGCTGTATGTTGTGGGATGGGAGCTGGTGGGCTCCGTAGCTAAACTAAAGCTGAAAAGAGCCACACCTGATGAGGTTGTAGGAATCAATCAATCAAGCTGTGCCTCCTGTAATCAGTAGACACACACAAAGAGTATTTTCCAAGTTTCATTCCATTTCTAGTATTATTTCTACTATAAATTTAGTCTTCACTAATTACTTTCCTCAAATGTATAATTAGGGGTGTTAAGTCTGAAAAGGATGCAAAGTGATATTTTTCTGTTTTCACCTATTATACAATTTCATTAGAACTAAAGCTGAGTGGAAAATACAAAGATGGGGGAAAATGTTTATTCAAATGGAAGGGGAGACTGTGATGCCCAGGTTTCTTTGAATGTATTCCCTAATGGTTAATTAGTTTGACCTCAGATATCATAATGTGTTCATTGCTTGCGCTATTTGGCATCATTGACAAAAATTAAAATAGAACTGTAGCTGATTAGAACAAAAATAGCCCAAGTGGTTGTATGCCCCAAACATGTTTTCTGTTTGTATGTATTCAAAAGTGAGCGAGTACCACAGGAGTCATGAAATGGTAGGGGAAGCACATTATCCCTCCATGTTTCTTTCTAGTCCTGCAGTGCTATGCACCTAAGTTGGACAAGTGTTTTTATTTTTAATCCCCCAAGAACAACTGACACCAATGAAACACTGTTTACATGAAGATTTCTTTGTTACAAGGGATCCAGAATATAAATAAAAAGATACCCTTTGTTGGTAGTAGATTGTATCCCATACAAATCTACCAATTTCTCTCCTCCTCCACCACCATCACCACCGCTGCTCCTTCCTTCCTTCCTTCCTTCCTTCCTTCCTTCCTTCCTTCCTTCCTTCCTTCTGTCCATCTCATTTTTGGCATTGTAAGTCTTTGTTGTAAGCACAACTGCCATTCCGAAGAGGAAATGTCCCTGATCTGACAAAGATTGCAGTGTGAAGCAGAAGCTGTCTTAATAAATCACTCTGAAAAATGCCTTACTTTCCTGGCAGGCTATTGTCTTCATATTAGTAATGCACAAAATCAGGGGGTTTTTTTGTCCCCTTTTGTGCAAAATGATGTCAAATGCATTTTTCTTTTTTCTTCTGTGGATTGCATTGTAAAAATGTATTGATTTCTAATTACGTAGTGTCATAGAATTAAAGGAGGGGCTGCCAAGACCATTTAGTTCATGCCTTATATACACATACAAGTAAAGCACCCTTTTACCTCCAAGAAGAGGAATACATCCCTCTCCAAAGCAATTCCATTCACACCTGAACAGCTTTTAGCTTCAGCCAGCATTTTTAATGTTTAGCATTCCATACAACATTTGTTCTTTTAATTTCAATCTATTGGTTCAAGCTGTAGTTTCCATAAAACAAGCTTTTCCATAGATGCATAAACATATAGGTAATACAATGCAGCCTTGACTGACCCCTTGCTAAATCAAAACTGTCCTAGCCCTAACCTCCTGTTTCCAGTATACCAGGACAATAACATGGTTGTTGTTTTTTTTTAATTACAGCGGTTTTCAATCAAACGTCTTGCTATAATTTTAAAGCATAGGGTGATTTTCTTCTGAAATTCTTTGATGTGTCCCTTATTCCAAGTATGTTAGCAATATGATTCCGAGTGTCTCTTCCTTTCCTGAACCCACCTGAGACAATGCATCCTCATTCCATATATGTGTCTTGAAATACTTTAATTCTACATTTTATTATAATATATTTTAATATTTACTTTTTATATGTTTGTAATTGCATTTCCATAGGTCCTTTTTACATGTACAAGGGCAAACAAATTGAAATTGAATCCAAACAAGACAGAGATACTCCTGGTCAGTCAAAAGGCCAAGTAGGGCATAGGGTTACAGCCTGTGTTGGATGGGTTTACACTCCCCCTGAAGACGCAGGTTTGCAGCTTGGGTGTGATCCTGGACTCATCGCTGAACCTGGAACCCCAGGTTTTAGCAGTTTTTTTTAATTGTTTTATTGGTTTTTTCCCACTCCCACCCTCCCCTCCTTGTACATGCCATTTATACATCAAACTACAGAAGTTACATTTGAAATATCAGTCTCAGTCTTAATTTTTCTGCTCCACATCCTAACACATTCTCTAAATAATTCCGAACTGGTTCCCACATCCTCTTAGTTATTGTAACCTTTTCAATTTTATCTATATTATTCCATTTGCGATTTGTTATTTCCACATTTAACATATTCACTATATAGTTATACCAATTAATCAGCGTCCATTTTGTTTTGTCTTTCCAACCCCTCACTAAAACAATTTGTGCACAAGCGATTAATTTGTCAACCATTTTTTCCTTTTGTATATTCTTCACTCCTGCTATTCGTGCATGTAGTATATTTCTATTAATTATTACTATTTGTAAGTTTAACATTCTATTGATTTCCCCTTCAATCCTTTTCCAGTATTCTTGCACTTGATCACATTCCCATATCATATGATTAAACACCCCTCTTTGTTCACAGCCATGCCAACACCTATCCTTTATCCCTGGTACAAAGCGTGAAAGTTGTGCAGGAGTTCTGTACCATTTTTGTAACATTTTCCTTCTTGCTTCCCTTAATACATTATATTTTTCTTTTGCTATATTACTTATTTCCCTTTGGATGTCTTCCCTCTCAATTTCCATATCCAATCTCCATGTTTGGAAAATTTCCTCTGTTATTTCTTCTTTTACTGTTATAATTTGGTCGTACAGATCTCCTGCCACTTTCTTCTCCCCTCTCAAACATTTCCTAATCACCTTCTCAAATGGACTATCCTGTTCTCTAATTTTCCCCCTCCGTCTAAAAATTTCCTGTCTTATAGCCCAGCTTTGAATCCAATTCCCTGACCCTATCCAATTCTGAATTTCTTTTTGTTCTATGGGGTTTCCATCCTCTGTATATAGATCCTCTACTAACCTTTTCCCTCTGCTTTCAATCAGTCTCAATGTTCTGCCTATCATTTCATCATTATTATAATTCATTTGCCATATAGTTGCCATCTTATTCTCATTACCTGGATTTAACTTCTTCTTTCTTTTTTTCCACACTTTTACTGTTTCTTTAAAGGGTTCCTTAAGTTCTGTTTCCTCTCTCCTCTTCCATTCCCTAAATATTATTTCTTTTCCTTTAATATTATTTATTATCTTCTCCATATTTACCCATTTTTTTTTCCGTATACTGTATTTCCAGCAATCTTTGGATTTGAAATGCATCATGATAAACTTCCAGACTTGGGATCCCCCAGCCTCCCTCTTCTTCTTTTGCATTTAAACATTCATCCCTTATTCTGGGTCTTTTCCCGCCAACTGCCCATATTCTTATTCTTCTGTCCCATGTCTTTAATGTTTTCCTCTCTACTGTGTTTGGTAAGGTTTGGAGTAAATATAATAATTTCGGTATTATGAACATTTTCAATGCCCTTATTCTGTCCACTCTTGTTAATGTTTTCCCTTCCCTGTTCTTAAGTTGCTTCTCTATTACTTTCCACTTTTGTTTGTAATTCCCCTTAACTATACTCTTTGGATTTTTGTATACCCATATTCCTAAATATTTTAGCTTTTTTGATCCTAATTTTAATCCTGATATTTTCCTAATCTCCAATTGTTCTTTTGGTGGGGTGTTAATACATAGTATCTCTGACTTTTTGATGTTAACAAATAATCCAGATATATTCTTAAACTCTTCTAATTTTTTTATCATATCTTTTATCATGATTAATGGTTGATTTGTAATAATCATTGCATCATCAGCAAAGAGATTCAGCTTTATTTCTTCCTTTTCCCCTCCCTCCTTTTCTATTTTATATCCTGTCCACTTGGTGCTATTCCTAATACTTTCAGCTAGTATTTCTATCGCTATTACAAATAAAGTGGGGGATAATGGACATCCTTGTTTTGTACCATTTAAAATGGGTATCTCTCCTGTCCTTCTGTCGTTAACCCTTACTCTTGCCTTGCAGTTACTATATAGTTGCTGCAATGTTTTACAAAAGTTTTCCCCCATATTCAACTGTTGATATACATTTAATAGAAATTTATGATTGACATTATCAAAGGCTTTGTAAACATCCAATTTAAGAATTCCAATTTTTTCCTTATTCAAATTTGCATGATTCATTGCGATTACCACATTTTTTATTGGATCCCCAATTTTTCTTCCCTTCACAAATCCATATTGATCTTCTTTAATTATTTTTGGCATTATTGTTTCCAATCTTTTTGCTAAATTTTTTGTAAATATTTTGTAATCCTGATTACATAGACTAATAGGCCTGTATGACCCTGGTTCTGTTAAATCTCTTCCCTTTTTTGGTATAGTAATAATTTCTGATACCTTCCAGGTTTGTGGGACTTTTTGCTTAGTGTATATTTCATTAAACAACTCTGTTAAATGTGGTACCAATTCTTCAATATATGCTTTATAATATTCCGCTGGGAATCCATCTGGCCCTGGTGACTTAGCTCCCTTTAACCCTTTAATTACCCCTAATATTTCCTCTTGTGTTATTGGTTGATTTAATAACTCTCTGTCTTCCTCTGCAATTTTTTCTCTAATGTTTAAGTTCCCTTGTACTACCCTCTCCTCCTTATATAAATCTTTATAATATTTTGCCATTACCTCCCTAATTTTACTTTGCTCCTCTTGTTCTTTCCCTTTTTCATCTTTCAATTTCTTTACCCAGGTTTTTTCCTTTTTCTTTTTCAAATAGTAAGCCATCCTCTTCATTGATTTTATATTCCAACTTTGGGAATAACTTTTAACATATAAATACTTATTCATTATATTCATTTCCTCAAAAGCTTCTAATTGTTTTCTCTTCTCTTTTAATTCTATCCAGATCTTTCTATCCCTAGTTCTTTTATGTCTGTCCTGCAAGACTTCTATTTCTTTTAGTATCTTATCTTGTTCATTCCTCCATCTCCTTCTGAGATTTGCCTCTAAACTTATACAGTGACCCCTTATCACAGCCTTGCTTGCATCCCAAATTATATCTTTAGTTACTTGTCCATTATCATTGGTCTCAAAATACTTGATTATTTCTTTCCTTATCATTTCATATTCTTGCTCTCTACTGTTTAAAATTGTATTATATCTCCAGGTTCTTTCTTTTCTCTCTACTTCTAATTTTACTTTTACTCTTAATGGTGCATGATCTGACAAATATATTGGAAGTGTTTTTGCCTCTAGAATCAATGATTGGTTTGTATTTTTCCCCAAAATATAATCTATTTTACTATATGTATCATGTCTTCCTGAATAAGTCCATCTATTGTTCTCTGATTCCCCTTCTAATAGGTCCTGCATGTTGTATTCTCTTATATTTAATTTCCTATTATTATTTTGCCTTGTTGACACTAATTCCAAATTGTAATCTCCTGCACAAAACAATTCCCCTTCTGCAAACTTATCCACCTTTCTAAATACTTGTTTTATGTACCTTTTTTGGTTTTTGTTTGGGGCATATATACAAACCAAAGTCATTCTAATTTTCCCTATGTTTCCTTTTATCATTACCCACCCCCCCCCCCCTGAATCCCTTTTTACTTTTTCCACCTGGAAATCTAATGTGTTTTTAATTAAAATAGCCACACCACGTGATCTATTTGAACCTCGAGATTCATAAATTTGACCCAAAATCCTGTCATTAAATAGTGGAGTACTATCCCGCAATCTTTTATGTGATTCTTGTAAAAATAGAACATCCACCTTGTTATCTTTCACCATTTTCATCAGTCTTGCTTTTCGGTTTTGAGCAGATAAGCCATTGCAATGATGTGAGACAATTACAAACTGAGCCATAACAAGATATTGTTTACAATTACCCTCCTGTAGTTCCTTTTCCCTGTTTGCTTGTGTCCCCCTCCCCCTCCCCCAATCCCCTCAGAGTCCGGTCTTCTTCCTCTCCCTCTCAGAGGAAGACCTGAAAGAGAATTCCATCTGTTCTCTTCCATCCCAGACTCCCCTGGTGGCTGTGTTGCCCTTCTCCAGCTCCCCCCTCCTGCAAGTTCTTAAACCCCATTTATCACAGTTCTATTATTTTTAGGATGCTTCTTTCTTATATCCCCACAGTGGATCTTGTTTCCATTCTTTTTGGTTCTTCTCTAAGCTTTTGTCGTTTCAGTTCTCGAATTTCTTTCTCGTATTCCCGTAGTTGCTGCAGATTCATTGCCTTCAGATCTCTTAAAGATTTTTTCTCTTGTCTCTGATTCTCTTCCTTGTCCTTCGCATCTCCAATAACAAATAATGTTTGAGGTGAGCATAACTCTGTCAGTCCAGCTCCTTCTGTATCTCTCGTCTCCGAATCTGTTATCTGTCCAGCTGTCTTGTAAATGTCCTTGACATTTTTACTCCTTTCCTTTCTCCGTGTGGAACTCTGAGCTTCTTCTTCTTTATCTGATTCCTCCGTTCCATCCAATGCTCCTCCCTCTGTAACCAGTCTTAGTTTCCTGAGCATTTTCCTTCCACTGTCCAAATTAAAGGCTTTATAAAGTTTACTGTTCTTATAGACGATCAAAGTTGCTGGAAACGCCCAGGTGTAGCGTTGGCCCTTGTTTTGTAAGGTACTTGTAATTTCCCTCATTTCAGCCCTTTTGCTCAATGTCTCTGGTGATAAATCCAAGAGTGGCCAAACTTTTTTACCAGCAAAGTTCAAGTCCTTGAATTTTTTAAGCTTCCGAAAAACCTGTTCCTTATCTGACTCTTTCGTGAATTTAATTAAAATGTCCTTGGGTGTATTTTTTCCTCTATAAGCCCAATGCACTCTCTCTATCTGCTCTGATGAAATTTGAGCCAATGTCTGTAACCATATAACAATATCCTCTTTCAAACTCTCCTTGATTTGGAAATCTTCCCCTCCACCTCCTCTCAAACGTATGTTTGCACGTCTGGAACGATCTGCCAGGTCAGCAATTTTGTCTAGGAGTTGTTGATTCGCATACTTTAATTGAAGTATCTCCTCTTTTTGTTTCTTAGTCTCCTCTGCCACCTCCTTGATCATTCCCTCGTATTTTTCCACCCTGCCCTCGATGAGTTCGAGCCGGGAACTCATCACTTTAATTTGCTCCTTTATTTCATTATTTCCTTCTCTTACGCTATCAGTACTTATTTTAAGCTCTTGCAGATTTTTCATGATTCTGTCCAATTTATCTCCCCACTCTGCTCTCTCCACTCTCTCCGCCATCACGAAAACTTACTTTCAGTTTTCTCAGTCACCTCAGTCGGTGAGTTTGTTATTTTAGAGATTTATAGCTCCAGGCACGTCACACCGCAACCTCTTCGGCTTCCCTTTCAGTCCGGGTCCAGGTTGAGGAGAAATTTATGGATTTATAGTCTTTTTAGGCTTTTTTAAAGCTTTTACTGCTTTGCAGTCAGGGAGCTGTATCAGGCGCGTCTATCCGAGCTGACGCATCCCACAGCTCATCCCAGAAAAGATAAGCTCCCCAGCAGTGACCAGGGGAGCATTTGCACAGTTAAAACTTGTGTGCCAGCTGCGCCCATACCTTGGGAAGTCTGACTTGGCCACGGTAGTCCACTCTCTGGTTACATCCCGTATAGGCTACTGCAATGCTCTCTATGTGGGGCTGCCCTTGAAAACTGTTTGGAAGCTTCATTTGGTCCAATGGACAGCAGCCAAGTTGTTAACAGGAGCGGCACTCAGGAAGCGCACAACTACTCTGTTGTGCCAGCTCCACTGGCTGCCAGTTTGCTACCGGGCATAATTCAAAGTGCTGGCTTTAGCCTTTAAAGCCCTAAACGGTTCTGGCCCAGTTTACCTGTCCGAACACATCTCTTCCTATGAATCCTCTAGGTGTTTAAGATCATATGGAGAGGTCCTGCTTTTGGTCCTGCCTTCTTCACATATCCAATTGGTAGGAACGAGAGACAGAGCCTTCTCAGCAGTGCCCCCCCCCCCCGGCTATGGAACACCCTCCCTAGGGACATTAGAACATCCCCTCCCTCCTAACATTTCAAAAGAGACTTAAAACCTGGCTATTTGAGCAGACATTTGCAGATGCAGTATAACTGATTAATTGAGACTCATGGAATGACAAGACGATGTGATGGAAAATGATTTTAACGATGAGACGCTAAGAATTGTATGTTATGGTTTTAACTGTTAATTGTTTATTGTTTTTATATGGTTATATTATATTAATTGTTTTTGACTGTATTTTATCTTGTGGGGCATTGATTGCCAAATGTAAACCACCTCGAGTCGCCTCCGGGCTGTGAGGGGCAGTATACAAATATAGTAAATAAATAATGTACTGCTGTTTTCAGTGGGCAGAAGAGCCAGCCCAGAAAAAAAAAATGTTTCAATTTATATACTTAAACTTGAAGTTGCAGATTGGGTTAATACCAGTATTTTTTTAAAGGTAACCTTGATGAAATGAATTTTCTACACTTCACTGTCCTATGGCATATAATAATGTGATAGCTGTTTTTTTTCCTTTTCTTTTTTTGCATTAATACAGCATTAATTCAGATTTGGGGGGGGGGTCTGAATGGAAAGAATATTTAAAACATAATCTTAAAATGGTACATACACACAAACAAGTAAGTGTATGTAACTAAACTGATGAGAAGAATGCTGAAGTGATTAGAGCTAATGAAGTTTGGGGCATATTCTGTACAAATATCCCATATTTTTGTGTACAGAGGACATTTTATAAACAGCAAAAAAAGGCCTGGTTTTGCCTTAGATTATTGTTTTATGAGCAAAAAATCCCCCTGTAATTGTATAAAATTCACAGATGTTCAGTTTGCATAAAAAACAGAAATATATGTGCAGGACATACTATTTCTACATTGAAGTAATATTTTCTACTTCTAAAATGCTGTTGTCTGTTGAGAAATATATTTTTGTGCACAACAATTATGTATGAATTTTGCACAGAATAAGTCCCAAATTGCAATCAGTCTTTGAAAACAGTATATTCTTGAATACTTTTGCACGGTATGAGGAAAACTGCAGAAATTATTTACTGCTTCCTTTAAGAAGAAACTTTGTGAAGGATAACACCCTTGCCCACTAGCTGCTGCCAAATGCTGGCCATGCCATAGCTTGTGAACTTTCTTTGTAAACAAGGGGGACAAGGAATGCAGAATTGTGATGCAATAATAAGATATTCAAGAGCTTTGTTGGCTTCTTCTTGGCATCTAATTGGCCACTATGGAAAACAGGATGCTGGATTAGGCAGACCCTTTGTCCAATCCAACAATATTTTCTTTGTGTCCTTTTCTTTCTTTTGGAAAGTGTGCCTCAAATATGAATGTGTAGGAAAGTGTTCTGTATGTCATTTGGGAATCACTGACATAAGGTGATGTTCACTTTAAATTCCAAATCTTTTATTTGGTTCATGCTGTTAGCTCTTTGGAAGAGTGGCTATAAATTTCTCTGTGTATGAACTCTGTCAAGAGTAGTGATTACTATAGGCTCTTCTACTGTGTGAAAGGTATTGAAGCTGTGTTTGAGGCTTAGGAAACATCACTGCAGGAATCCTTTGCAAAATCCTCACAAGTGATCAAAAATTCCAGCACATGAACAAGGTTGGGGAAGGGGTTGCCTATTGTAGTGTGGAGCTTTAATTAAAAACCATTCCTTGTTTCCAATCCAATTTGGGAACAAATCCCCAAAAAGAATATATATATATATATATATATATATATATATATACAGGCTTATTTCCCCCTCTACAATGCTCGGTGATGTATTCAATTCTGAGCTGAACAAAGAAGCTTAGAAATTGAAAATCTAGTCAGAATAAAGCATGTAAGATAAATAATAATAATAATAAAAAGCTTTTGGTGCTTAATTCCAGCTGTCTCCCAACAACTGGAGCTGCTGATAAGATACCTATTCAGAGTAATGATGCATAATTGAACAATAACCCAGGCCACAGAAGCAATAGGAAGGGATTTTTTTTTGGTTGTGTCAGGAGTGACTTGAGAAACTGCAAGTCGCTTCTGGTGTGAGAGAATTGGCTGTCTGCAAGGACGTTGCCCAGGGGATGCCCAGATGATTTGATGTTTTTATCATCCTTGTGGGAGGCTTCTCTCATGTCCCCACATGAGGAGATGGAGCTGATAGAGGGAGCTCATCCGCCTCTCCCCGGATTTGAACCTGTGACCTGTCAGACTTCAGTCCTGCCGGCACAGGGTTTTAACCCACTGCGCCACCGGGGGCTCCATAGGGAGGGATGCCATTCTTGAACAGGAAAGTGTGGTAAATCTCAAGCTCTATTAATGTTTGGAGCCATTTTCCCCAAGAATATATTTATCATGCCAAAATTAGCAAAAATGCTATGAACAGAACAGTGAAAGCAAGAAACAGTCTTAAAAGGCATCAATGTATTTTGGTCATGTAAGTAGCACTAATCCCAAAGTTACTGCATGCCCTCAAGTTTATGTTGACATCAATTTCCATTGCAAAGAGGAACAAAGGAAGCTACCTTGTACCAAATCAGAATGTTGCCCCATCTTTTCAACTCAAAGGCCTCATATGCTGTTCGTTGGAGGCCAAGTAATCCCAGTCCCCTACATACATACATTGTGAATATGGGAAAGAACATGATGCAAGGTTGTCTTTAGCTTATTATTTGTTAAAATCTCTTGGAACACTTGTCCTTCCACACTGCTTCTCTTTCTGACTGGGACTGCTGGCATCTGACAAATATGCACACTATTTATTTCTGCTTCTGCTCTTCAACAATTGCACAATCTGACTGTCTGAAACTGTTTTTATTCTGGCAGCAGTTCAATTGTTATATTGACCATACAACAATCTGGGATTTGACTGTAATTAGAGCAGAAAATGTTTGCAAACTGCATCATTGTGATCATACAGGAAAACATTCTAGTTGCTGAAAACTTCTGATCTAAAACTTCTTCCTCACCACCATGGTAAATCCAGTCTTTCAAGAAGTTGCTTCTACTTAAGGATCAATTTGCTCTGTGGTACAAATGTTCCTGAAATCCCTAATGAATTGTGGTAGATAAAAAAAGCCAGCGCTATGTAGATGATATTTGGTTTTGTGTTGATGAATTACTGAGATTCAGTGTAGAAATCATATAAGAAATTATTAAGATTATGCTGGCAGTAAAGATACTCATGTTTTATTATGTGCTGAGTCTTGCTTTGCATTTTATGTGGGGGTAAATTAGACTGCAGGGCTGTTTATTCTTGTTTTATGAAGGCCATTTCCCACTCAGTGCTAAAGCCTCTTATTCCTTTACCCTGTCATGATTTCCTCCCCATCCCCATCAATTTATTTCACCAATGTGGATTCACCATGTGTGTCAAAGCCATGGAACAAATGTTAAGTACAGGAGCCAACATTTCCCTCTGTATTGGGATAAAACCTGTCACAGAATGATCTCAAGCAACAGGAAGACAGATTTTGTGAGATCTCATCATCAGATTAAAACACATCTCTCTGCTGCAAATAATTTTTTTTCAGCTGCCTTGCACAAATATTTTATTGAATAGCTTATTTTTTTCCTCTTTGGTGAAACTGTTTGCCTTGACAAGTTCATCACGGTCTGTCTAGCAGAAGATTATTTATACAAAATGTTTGGAGAGGCAACACATTATCATGAAAGAACAGCAAAAGAGCCTGAAATTAATGTAAGTTTACAAATGAAGACTGAACTAATGTTACTTCATTAATAAGAAATGAAATTACTAGTTTATTTTGGAGAAAGATATTGGAGGAGGGGATTAGTAGTGACCATGGTGCATACTCTACCTACTGGCTAATAGTTGGTGGCCATCCCGCTTGATGCACTACTAGTTGACATAGGGCATGTCCACATGGCCAAAGTAAAATGGATTCACTGCTCAGCTGCTGCATAGAGCCTAGACTAGGCATGGTCTAGGCTCCCTCAGGGTGTTTGGATTTCAACTCTCACAAGTCATAACAGCCGGGGAGTTTGAGAGTTGAAGTTTCAAAATACTTGGAGGGCCGAGGTTTCCCCATGTCTGGTCTAGGCAGACAATACACAAGTCACAGTAGAAGTTGTTAATATGGGTGAAGGGAACATGGGATTTAGTCTGAAGCTTCTAGGAAGTTCCACAGTCATCCTGGCATTTCAGGCATGTGGGCAGTTGGACTGGACTGGATCTTAGCTTTCCTCACTTCCAATAGACTTGGAATTGCTCTGATGCCAGTAATTGCCCAAGAAGAGCTCTTTGGGGCCCTCTGGTTATGCAAATGTGCAAACAGGCCAGGGATGCACTGTTGTTATTGATACATCAATAAAGTAGCTCTGTGTCAGAGACTTGCTGGTGACATTACTTCTGATGATATCACAACAGGGCACTCTGCCATGTGACCGAAATGTGACATTGCCAGCAAGCCTGGATGGAAGAGGACAGGGAGCTGATTTTTGATAGTGATTCAAGCTGTGATGGCAGTGGCCCCAAGACACCCTTGTCCTTTTGAACAGCCAAAGGGTTATATCAGTGCAATTACAGATGCCTTTCATCCAGAATAATTGCATAAGTGTAGATATGGCCATAATGTCGAAGCACTGGATGGAAGAGGACACCGGGAAAAGCACTCCTTTGAATTGCTTTCCATGTCACACTTCTATCAATGTGGCATTATAATACATCACATTATCTTTTTGTACAGTGTCTTATGGTTTGTTGGCTGAATGGTTGTATATTAGCTTTAATTCAATTAAGGCCCTTGAAATCTGTTATAAAGTGGGAGGAGGGAGAAAAGAAGAATGCCCCTCTTCTTGTACCATTTTATTTTTGCACTGGGAAACTGTTAAGTGCTTAATCCTTTTTTGCATAGTGGTTTTATGCTTTTAAGAGGATTACATTATTAAGAGTTTAATTATTCATTATTCTGTGTTTTGCCAATTGGTAGTGAAAAAGGGTCTTTTTTAAAAAAAGGAGAAAAGAATTAGTTTTATCCCATCTTTACTGCCATGCTCCATCCACTCTTCCCTGTAGGGTACCATGTTTTGCAAGGGAGCAGTTGAAAGGCTGCCATCCTGAAGTTGAAGCTACTGATTGTCAGAGACAGAATTCTTTGCTGTGTAGTGACAGCACACTAGGACAGTCACGCAGCAGTCTGGTGAAGACAGCTTGGTTTCTGTTGCTGCCGACAGATTATTAACAATAATCGACAGCAAGTTTCTCGACCTCATCACAAAAGGTAGAGAGGTCACTTCACAGAATGGTTCTGGGGGATTATTATGGGATTTCCATTTTTATCATCTACAATATTTCTTTTATGCTTCCTATATTTACTTTAGAGCAGGTTAAAGTATGAAACTCCTAGAGAGACATTTTTGGATGTTTTCTGCCCCTTATCCCAGATTGTAACACTGACCACTAAATTACAACCCTCATATATAAGAGGTGCAGAAACCATGACTGAACTTTATTGACATTTTCTTCTAGTACTTACAGTACAACACTGGTTACTTTGTTCTAAATGACAGAAAACCTGAGGTGAGATTTCCTACACTGAGCAAAATTTTCTTTAACAGTTGCACTTGGTTCCTTAGCATCTAGTGACAGACCAAACTTTTTTTAAAGCTAGACTTTGGCTTCGATCTGAGTCTCGGTGTCTACATTTCAGTGGTCATTTGGAATATATTTGCACAGTTAAAACTAGTGGACCAGTTTCACCTGTTCTTGGGTATGTTAAATTTGGCTACTGTGATCCGTCTCTTGATAAAACCCATTTGAATTATGATTAGTTCCTTTTTATATCTTAAGACTTTTTCTGGAGGGCTTTCTCTCAGTCCCATCACTATCACATTTGGAGATGACATGGAACAGAGCCTTGTAAGTGGTTACTCCCAGGTTATGTCAGGTAGAAGTTCCTCCCAAATGAAATTTACTTGCCCCCTTCTCTACTCTTTTTTCACCTGCAAGCAGGCCTTTGGTTTTGAAATTGTGAAGCAGAAAAGTATTTTCATTGTTGTGTACTGTCTTTTTCTTTTTAAATCATGTTATAAATGTGTTTTAAATTGTTTAACTAGGTACTGATTTAAAAAGCAATTACTTTTTATTTTTAAAATTTAGAAACAAGATTTCAGCTAAACATGTTTTTTTACAAAAATGCAAAACTCCCTGGATTCTTTCCTGAGAGAGAGTTTTGATATAAAAGAAAGACAGAAAGAATTGGCAGAAAAGATGGGGCCACATGCACACACTGACCTAGTTCCTCCATCTCCCTAATTCCATTCCCTTAGGCCCCTGACTTCCCATGTTGAGCAGGGAAGTCCATAAAGACATTATACTTCTATTTACCTGAATGTGAACTGCATGGACTATGCTGTTAGGAAGCAGGATTGTTTGCCTCTTCACAAGAGTAAAATGTTTTTTTTTTAAATGGCTGGCAGTAGGTGGCAGTGAACAGAATACATTTTTAGAATGTACACAATTTTTGTGCAAACTCATTTTTGTGAAAATGTTATAAAATTACAGAAGTCATTACAAAACTTTCAAGTTTGCCCAGCCAAAAGAAGATGATTTCTTTTCATTCTTCTGGATAAGAATGTCACAAGAAAAAGTCAATATTCCTATCTGTATCCGCTATATCATCTTCATATAGTTTCTGACTCCAGTGAATGGAAGTAATCATTTTGGTTCTAGACCCATGAGCCCGGCAAGTTGGAGCCATGCCCTGACCATACATGGAACAGAGGAGTAGACAGGGTCTCTATTGAATCCAATTTATGCTGGTAGTTTTCAGTACCCAAATATGGGAATACTGTTGTTTTCTTTACCAGCTTGACCTATCAGGAGCATTCACTCTCTTCTCTTTATCTGTTTTCTCACTACCTGAAGCCCTATTTCCTTTAACCTGTTCTTCTTTATATCAGTGCTGCCTGGGTCTAGGTATTGCTGTCCTTTCCCCCTACCTACCATGTCACTGGGTCTCTAGGATTTCTAAGCCATCATTTGCATGAATCAACTTCACCAGGACCCACAAGAAAAGACAAATACAATAGTTTGGATAACCAAAGGCCATAACTTACTTGTTGCTTACAATGAAAACAGAGTTGGCAGCCATGCATGGGTTCTGGGTTATGAATCGGAAAGCCCACTGCTGACTGATGCCGCTACACAACAGTAGGGGTTTCTGGCAGTGAGCTGACCAGTTTTGCCCTGGAACACCAGTACTGCCACACCCCTATGCCACCAGGACACTCTCCCCTCACCAATAAATTGGAGATACACAAACTGGATCCAAGGTCCATGCCACAAGCCCCAATTTGTGAAATTGTATTGTTATATGCAGTTATTGTTCTATCTCAGTTATTGTTTTATTGCATGTAACAATAAAATTTCAGGGTGGGCGGGAGGGAACAGCTAAGAGATGCCTGCCCCCCCCCCCCCCCAGTGCTAGCCTGCCCCTGCTTTCATCCATGCGAGCAAAGTATGACCCATGCACAGCCAATCAGGGTGCAGGCCAGAACAAGCCCCTGATTGGCTGCCTAGTAGAGTGTAACAAATTACACAGGTTGCAACGGCTCCTGGGAAGTAAACCTCCCCCAATGAGGGGATGGTGGGTGGGATGTGTTAGTCAGGCAAGGCATTTCTTTACCCAGTCTCTCTTTTTTCAAGATGCTTCTTATAGCAGCTTTGTGCTTTACTTAAGCACAAAGTTATGATAATGTGGTAAGGGTTGTGGTGATGAGGCCCCCAACAATCTCTTAAAACCACATTGATAGCCCTGGCATTTCACTGTTCCAACAACAAGGGTTCATGCAACTAGTTATTGCTAAGCTTATATACTGACACTACATCGGAAATCCCTTTTAATTAAAACTATTCTGCTTCACATCTAAGACCTATAATTGCTTTTGGTAAAAACTTGTATAAAATCTTCATGCTAGGTGTGCAAGATGGTTGATACAGTATTGTGCCAAGAAGGCTGGGCCTTTTTCTCTATTCCCGAATATGAAAGCCTGGGGAGCAAAAAGATAGGCCATTGCCACAGTAGAAATGTCAGGGACATTGAGACTTTGGAAGCATAAGAAGGATGTCAAAAGAGGAGCGAAAATTTGTGAATTTGTCAACTGTGCAGGGCTATTTTGGAAGCAACCATGGCAGATTTATGGTTTCAGGTGGAAACAATTTAAAGAAGGTCATTTTGAGTGAGTTTTGCTTGGAGGTTTTTTGATTGATTTGGACCAGAAATTCAAAGTGAAGCTGGAACAAGGAAACACACATAGATCAGAATGATTGGAAGACTGAGATAAGCTCTTGTAAACCTAAATCACGATTGATTTATTCCTAATCTGGGGGTAGGGGAGGAAAGACCAAGAGCATACCATTGATTTATAATGGTTAAGTTCTGGGAAATGCTGTGTTGAAATTGTAATTTTACCATACAATAGAGTTTCTAGATCACTATTATCTGGATGTATGCATGCTGTGATTCTGAAGACGGGAAGCAAAAAAAATATTTTGTGCAAGTGTATGTCTTAATTTTTTTAAAAGGAAGTTATTTAGTCTTTTAGTTATGAAGATGTTCTTTAAAGTGTGCTGGACTACTTGATTCATTGTTAAGGCTGTTGCTTTGCTGTCAGAGAACTTTATATCTGACTGGGTTTGCTTTAGTGACTTTTTGGCAGGTATAACTATAGGAGCAATTCACTTTTTTAGAAGCCTAAAAAAAAGGACAGTGTATGTGTCACCCAATTGAAAGGCCTGGCAGTTGCTTCAAGACAGCCAAAATAATATTATTTAACAAAACGTTTTGTGAATCTATGGAATTCCATGAATAGCCTGGAAGTCACTGATTCTGAATATTTTTACAACGGGATTGGACAAATACACAGAAGACAGATGGAACAATAGTTTTTCATCAATTTCAGCTCAAAACATTTTTTCTGCCTCAAGCAGTGCATCAAATAACACCTTCTCTCTCCTGATCATGGTGCACAGATAGGATGGCCAGAAGGAGAAAGGGAACAAGATTTCTGTATTTTCACATGGAACTCTGGGTTTTAGCATGTTATATCTCCTGAAATTCTTTCGGTTACACCATTATTAAAAATTCAGAATCCTTCTCCTATTTTGCATTTCAAAACTCTATGTATAGTACCCAAGGTCAAGCAAGATGAAGATTTGTTTTGTTGTTATTTCTGTTGTTGTTCAGAAAACCCTTGAAATACATCTCCCAATCCCAGGAGATAAACACAGTAAAAACAATTTGAATTAATAATAATTCTTGTCCTTGCTTGACACCCTACTTGGTGGATGCCTCCTGCTGCTTTATGTAAGACTGGTCTTGATTTCTAAATGGAAACATGTTTGGAGGCTGAAACAGCATACCTCTGATTGTTGGAGGTTCAGGACAAACAACATAAGTCTCTTGCTTTTCTGGCCTGACTTTGACTTTCTCAGAGATCAACTTTTGAACATTATTTTTTTACGTATTAGATTAATGTTGATTCCAATCCATCAAGCCTCTGGCTATATCCTTATGTGGTGGTATTGTCCACTTTAACCCTTAGCTAAAATGTATTGCCTTAGTATATTCTTATTAATCACAGAAAAAATTATGATAATTGAATATTGTGCCAGATATCCAGAGCAAAAATGCTTGGGATTATTCCTTGAGGAATTAAAAGCTATTCATTGATTAACACTGCAAATCTAGGCATGCCTGTTATAAAGTCAAGTCACTTCTATCAAATTCAGTAGAAATTAGATCCGGGTAAGAATATTTCATTATCAGGATGCAAATCTTAATTTATTTCATTCTCACCTAAGGTGAAGAAAGTTTTCTCACAGCTATGTGAAGTAACATGGTTTTGTGATTTCTTCTTTTATTTTTCAAAGGTGTGTGTAAGTGTAGGTATATGGAATAGACTCCACAGTTGTTTCGCTCTTTCTCTGGCATTGTGCTACAAATCTCAGATCAGCTAAATTTAACAATAAGTCATAACAGTAATTTAGATTGAAATTCTAAATATACGTACCTGGGGATATGTTATATTGAATGAAGTGGAGTCTGTTTCTGTGTAGATATGCATCACTTTACTTGGTTCAAACCAAGAGAGTGTGGTGGACATTATGCAAACTTGAATATGTTGTTAGATTGTAAGTCCCAGTACCTTTAAATAGCATTCCTATTAGTGAGGCATGTTGGTAACTAGAATCCAGCAATATTTGGAGGGTCCAAATCATTCTCACCTCAGTTTTACAGATGTATGTTATATTATTATATGCATTCTGCATATTCCAGGAGGGTCATGTGAAATAACTAGGCCAACACTTTATGTAGACGTTTTAATACTTATTCTTGACACCACATACAATTTTAATAGATTTATGACAATATTTTCCCCCTTTTAAACATAGTACCAGAAACCAGACTACTTTATTTCTGTATATAATAATAGGATCTATCCATGAAATTAAATTCCTGAAGCAGCATGTGTGTCTTTTTTGGAGGAGGGGCATGTGAAATAACTAGGCTGACACTTTGTTCAATTATAGTTGTAAATAGAGCTTGTGGTGTCTTGTTGTAATGCTGACAATAAATTTAAGTAATGCAATTGACTTTCAGTCACGAGGAAAATCATAGCATTTTTCAGGGTGTTGAAAGGACTTTGTTTAAAAAAACGAAATCCCCATTTGAGTAACAGCACTTACATAGCAATAGAAATCCTTCCAATTATGTTGGTGGTTATGATGAATGTTCAAAGATTTATATAATTAATGGTATATATCTGTTCACAAATATACTTGCTATTTCTTCTAGACTTTTAATAGGATGTGTCATCCCATGTATGATGGTCACATTTAACATTCTGAATATATTTGTTGAATAATGTTAGACACATAAACTTCTCAAGGTATCTAGAAGTCCTAACACAATTGGGACAGTCAGGATATGTTCAGTCACATCCTTGAACAACAAAGCACAACTCTGGAGGAGAGAATTTTAGTTACATGTGGAGCGCCGCCAACATTTGTTTGGCAGTGGTAGGGTTTTTTCTCCAGTTCAGCCATTGAGCCACCCTAGATGTTGTAGTTCAGAGTGCTGACAGAGTTGCTACTCCTAGTAGCAGAGGGGAAAGGTCTCCTCAGGAGTCAGAAGGAGAACAGCAGCGTCAGCGCATTAGAGAACTCATCATGGCTCCAAGTGATACTGATATGTTTCCTGGCTTCTCAGATTACGACATGGGGAATGAGGAAGTGAGCAGAGGTGTAAAAAGGGCTGCTCGTGAGCCGGAGTCTGAGGGGGAATTGCAAAGGAAGCGTATTCGGGAAATACTTAGTGCACCAACCGATGAAGATGACTTCCTGGGTTTTGAAGGGAGTTCTGGGTCTGGAAGTGGGTCTGGAGGGGGAGGAATTGGATTGGACCCGTGTGCAAAACATAAGGGACATCTGTAACCAGCCCACCTCTAGTGAGGAGTTTGAGGTGTTCACTGGGGATTGGCAGCCAGGTGATTCCTGGCAGAATCTGAACCCTGATAGTAACTAATTGGCAGAGGTGGAGGGATTGGCACTCAGCTGCAGACTTGGGAGCAGGTGATAGCGATGATGAGAGGGTGGGGAGCTCATCAAGCTCTGACAATGAGCTTTGAGATATAAGGGGGTTCTGTTGGCACATCTAGTTGCAGGAAGCAAAGTGTCTTTATTGGACTTAATTCTTTGTGCTGCCAATTCTCACCCTTGGGTCCTGGGCTTCAGCCTCGTGTGTTCCTGAATCTCTGTTTCTCACAGCGTTCCAGCTTTGTTCTACTTCGGATTGACCACGGACCGGTTTGACTACGCTCTGGCTTTTCTGGACTTTGTTTACTAATATCTTTGTGACTGAAACATTTCTTAGTTTTGAAACTGTGTTTTTCATTGACTGTATTTTTGCTATATCCTGATTTTTAAGCAGTTTGCTTCACTTTTTGTTTAAAGCGGATTATAAGGCAGCGCTATAATCTGATTATATTTTTGTTTATTGAAACTACTTCTTTTTGGTGCCAAATCACTCACAGGACCTTCTGCACTGCTGTTAAGTGCATTTTGGTCCTTTTGTTTTCAATAAAGCTGTGTTTGAACCTTTATTTTGTGTCTGGCATTGTTTACAAGCATCTGGGTCTTGACACTAGAAGTAATTCTTTGAGGTGTGATGGGAGCCATCACACTAAAAAAAACCCCGTTGCTGCCAGCAAAAAACGTAAGTGTGAAGAGGTCCAAAGTCAGAGATTTGCATTGTTAATAAAACAGCCCTTTAGTACTCAACTCCCTTGTCTGGTGTCATCATTTTCTAATTGCTAAGCAAACATATTGTACCACCTAGCAAATTGTTTTTTTCTTAAATTTTAAGGGAATTTTAAGAATAATTTGATACTGCATTAGGCTACTGTGAGTGAGTTTGGTTTTGCAATGTCTAATTTTCACAGCTCTACTAAAACTCTGCTTTACAATGCCATGGCTTCTGTGCATATTCTCAACTCTTTCTCTCCCCCCACCCCACCGACAAAAGTCATTCACTGAAACAGGAAACATTATGCAGGTATATGGAGAGGAGAAGAGTTTTCACCATTCACTGCCTGTTTGTCTCTAGGGAAAGGAAAACCAATAAAGATGTATGCCTTCTTACAAGGCTGAGATGCTCTCAAGTGCTCACCATTAGGTAAGGCTGCCTTGCCATCATGTGATAGTCAAGGCTGAGAGATTGTTGTATGGTGGATGCTGGAAACTGGTTTGAACATCTTCTCTAGAGGGAGGCATTCTGTGTGATACTATTGAATATTGAAATTGTAATATGTACTTAGACATTTCATTAGCCATTTCTCTGCTATTGCATGGCTAAGAGATTGACAAATAAAGAAATACTTCCCACAGAGATCCACTTGCCATGATGTGTCAAAGGACTGTGTTTTTCCATAGCCTCCATTAGATATAGAGACTCACACCTGGCAGAGGAATTTATTTTTTTGCAAAAAGAGAGTGGGAGGGTACTGGGGAAAGTAGAGAAATCTAGAGATTCAATTTTGAAACTCACACATGGAATCCAGGCACCAAGGTAACTTTGAAAAATCCCTTTGGAGACAAGGTATTCCCGGAGGAGAAAAGTTAAATCCTATATTGTAGTCCAGATAGTGAATGCTTCTATCAAAGTTATTCTAAGCTGTGGAAACACATAGCACTGAAAGGCTGAATAAGTCTGCATTCATATTACAACATATAGAATAGGAGGAAGCATAAGAAGCAAAACTGATTGTTGGTTAAACCAATGGGATGTTTGTCAGAAGCGATTTTGATAAACTAAACCAACCAGAGGCTTATTATTAACAACAAGACTACATTTCGGATGTGTCTTACAGATCTTTTCAACCACATATACACAAGCTAAAAGTAGACCTTCGCAAATATATAATCAAAAGTTTAAAGGACATTAAAGGATATAATAATTATGGATGAGAATAACATTTACTGCCAACGTGAGTAATGCATGAATAAGAATACAAACATTAAAAGCTGAACAGAATCAGTCAAAATGAAAATATGCATGGAGCATTACCAAAAGTAATTTTACAAATACAGGAACCCTACTTCTTAATGTGACAAAGAAAATCAGTATAAAATAAGCGAAGTTCATAATAATTTGCAATCTCTGGTAGAACAAAGAAACTCCATCTGGATGCAAAACCACCTTCCCAATCTCACCTTTACTCAAAACCATTTGCACTAAGCTGCAGTATGAGGAAACATCAGCTGTGTCAGCCAATTTACACTAGAGAAAAAATCCACTTAAAATCCAATTTCTGCCTCCTGCAGAATTCTGGGGTTTGTTGTTTTGGGAAGAGCTTTTAACAGCCTCACTAAACTATGAACCCCAGAATTCTGCAGGAGGCAGAAACTGGATTTAAAGTGGATTCATTCCCTAGTGGATTGGGTTGGTTTGGAAGTGTTCACTTCTTAAAAAGTGATGATGCAAAAGTCAACTTTACTGTGAAATGTGTTGTGACATATGATGCTTGGGAAAAGGAAGCAGGAAATATATTTGTTTGTGCAGGCCCGTAACCAGGATTTTGATTCGGGGGGGGGGGGGAGGGGGGCTGAGTTTGATTTTTCTGGGGGGGGGGGGCTGAGTCTGAGTGAAAGAGGGTCTACCCTAGCAAACCTTTTGTATTGTTACCCCAATACCCCCATGCATATTGAGCATGGTGATCAGATCATGATATGAATAAACATAACAATTTAAATAATGTACCAGTAAGGCCTTTTCACAGACCACCATGAGAATTTTTTTTGGGGGGGAGGGTGAAGCCCCCAAAGCACCCCCCCCCCCCGGCTACATGCCTGGTTTGTGGGGAAGATGGTGTACAGAATTGTGAATTACATTTTGAAAATGCTCAGTACACTGGCCACTAGTGTTTGTTTATATCCTACATCTATATTGTTATAATAATACTATTTTAAAACTGCTTTTTTGTTCTCAGATTTTTTGGCAAGGAAGCAGGTTTTCTTTTTTTTAAAAAAAAGGGGGGGGGGAGAGAATAAAACATGGTAAGTTTGAAATTCCTTGGTACAGAACAGCGACCGATTAATTCTGATGTATTTTTAGTTATGTTCCATTAAATATGTACAATGATGTGTCTCTAGTATTGGTGAGATGGAAAAGTAGAGTATAATTAAGAGATGAAAGAATGCCTCCTTCTGAATGGTGGCTGTATAAGTAGTCCTGGTGACATAAAATGTCTAATTCTAACCCTCAGAGCTATATTTTAGAGTGAATGTACCCTAGAGCCTGGGAAGTCAGCCTTCCTGGCTGGAGAAAGAAAAAAATCTTTAAGTGTTTTTTTAGTGTCTCAGCAGGTAGCTGTACATTAAATGTAATGCTGTAAGACAACAGAAGACAAAGGCCAGTTGTGGAGCATGCTATCATTTCCTGACAAATGTGCACAGGAAAAACAATAAATGCTTTAGATGGTATACGGTTTTAAATATTTCTGGTTTAAATATGTCAGCTTATGGTCTCTTGCTTTTTTCAATTGCATGATCATGGTATAAGCTATCTCTTCAACAGAAAGAAAAATGCCACCAATCTCAGTTAATGACAGCCGTTGTCTCTGATTCTTTGAAGAGACTGTATGTATTTCAGCCTTCCCTTTGGAATTTTCCAAATCTTTTTTTAAAAAAAACTGTGTGTAAAAAACTTTGAATGTAGAATCATTGAATCATAAATTCTTTATTCTATGACTCTATGGATTGGAAGAGATGACAAGGGCCATCCAATTCAACTGCTTGCCATACAGGAACAACAATCAAGCCAACAGCCATGCAGACTCTGTTTAAAAATTTCCAATGCAACATATTCTACTACAAAACTGCTCTTACTGTCAGGAAATTCTTCCTAATATTTAGATGACCCCCCCCCCTTCAATTTGAATCCATAGCATCAGAAAACAAGCTTATCCCCTCCTCAATGGAACATCCTTTCAAATATTTAAAAATGGCTGTAATGTTACCTCTTAGCCTTCTATTCTCCAAGCTGAACGGACAGAGCTCCTTAAAGCAATCCTTGTAATACTTGGCTTTCAGACCTTTGATCATTTTGATTGCTCTTCTCTGGACAGATGCCAGATTGTCAATAGTTTCTTGAATTGTTGTGGCCAGAACTGGACACACTATTCCAGGTGTGATCTGACCAAAGCAGAATACAGGCAGTCCCTAAGTTATGAACAAGATAGGTTCTATAGGTGTGATCTTAATTTGAATTTATATGTAAGTCGGAACAGGTACAGGTAAATGTTTAAGTACCAATCCAGATATTGATATAAAAAGATATATAGATAAACTTTGGATAGAATAGGGAAGGGTGAATCAGGTTTGCTTTATTGTCTGTGCCCCTGTTTAGAAGATTTTCCCTCCCTTTCTCTCCCTGTGATAATTGGATTTTGAAAAAAAACTTGTTGTGGCAACAAGGTCTGGTGATAAAGCTTCAGTGGAAACACCTTTGCCCATGATAACTGTGAATTTCCTTTCCAAGGGGTAGATTTCTCTCGCTTCCTGTTGTCTCACAGGCCAGTGTGGAAAGGGCCTCAAGACTTCTAGATCCCACTTTTCCAAATCTTTCAGCTGGATATCATGGACCACGAGGAAGCTAGGCAAAAACACACAGGAGGAAAAATCCTGGGATTCTTTTTCTAAACTTGTAAAAAAAGGCATACAAATAAATCGTTCAGATGGACTCTGCAAAAAAAAAAAAGACTTCTAGATCCCTTTCATATGTACTGCTTTCAAGCCACATGTCACCCATTCCAGATCTCTACATGTGAGTGTAGTACTATGCATTTCTTCCTGTTAGTTTAACCCAGCTCTCTATTCTGTTAAGTTTGTTTTGGGTTCTGATCCTGTCATCTGGAGTATTAGCTATCCCTTCCAAGCATGCCCTCTTGCTCAACTATTTGTTGACAAATAATATGAATAAGTCTACCAGTGGCATGAAAAACAGATCTGTTATCATCTGGAAGACTTTGGAATGTATGTACCACTCTATTGGATCCACATCCATCCTGCTTAACAAGTCTGCCTTTTTGCTCAACTCTCTTTTGATGTGATCTGCCTTTAGAGAAAGAAGACATGCCTGGGCTTAGATTATGAGAGAGCTTGCTTCTGCCATGAGCAACTTGGCATGGGTCTTCTATTCATGATTTATGTGTGATTTTGCTGTCATGTTGTCAGTTTAGTTCATAACTGATACATTTTGGACTGAGAGTTAACCTTATTGCTTTCAGTTCCAGACAGTTTATACTGTGGGGCAGGTCTTGCTGATTCCACCTTTCCTGGATATATTTGGAATGATTTTGAATTTGATTTTAATTGAATGTCTTAATATTTAATGTTTTAATTGTAATTGTTATTTATAAATTTGTTTGATGACATTAAATGGTTGCCTGTTGTGAAGCTGCCCTGAGTCCCCCCTTGGGAGAGAGAAGGACGGGATACAAATATGCAAAATAAATAAATCAATAAATTGTAATCTTCCCCCACTCCCACACTTCTAAGGCTAATATCTTTCTTGACTTGAATCTCAGGAGGATTCCAAATGAATTGCCCCTTCAGGATGGTTGGTGACAGCCATCATTACAGAGATACTTGGATTTGCCTGAGAATTTAAAAGCGCACATGGTTTTCCTTGCATAATTTGCTTTTTATGTGTTAGGTATTGATTTTTTGCCATTTATTTGATGTGACTTGCTTTGAGTATCCTCAGGGGTAAGAAAAATGGTATATAAATGCAATAAATAAATAAATAAATAAATAAATAAATAAATAAATAAATTTTGATATAGAAGCTGTAACATCCTGACATGAAATCACGTCTACAGTAAAAACTCTAGCATACTCTTTCCTGGCAGGACAATAATAGCAGACAATCCTCAACAGAGGATGGGAAACTGAATTGTAGAGTTCTGTATTGAAAATCTTGCCCCTGGTCAACAAATCAAAGAAACTTTTTGAGAATCTTTCTGAGAAAAGATGGACTGGGATTTGCCGCCATGCTTCAATCAAATCCCAAATCTCACAAAAATCCTGTGACCATAATGTCTCCAGAATGTTTTGAGAGTCTCCATTCTGAATGTGTATTTCCTACAAACCAGTTGAATTGCTTCTGATCCAAAATGGGTGTTTACAATTTATTCTTTTTTGGGAACAAGGAAAAATATAGAATAAGAGCCTTTTAATCTTTGAAAAAAATGGATGGACCCCATTTCAATCAGGTGTTCTTTGACTTCCAGCATCAAATGATATTTCTGTATATTTCTTGATCTTTAGGATGAAATGGAGAAATTGTGGGGACAGTGAAGAAAATTTGTTAAATAATAATTCTTCTTTGATCAACTGTGATGTCTTTCCCAATACAGAAGAATGACTGCAGTTTTCCTCCCACTTTTAGTAAAGACAATCAGGACTAAGACAAATTTTGCTTGCTGGAAAAGACATTGCTGCAGTTAGTATTGCTGCAGTTAGTATCCGCTGCTGGAGTTAGTACCTAGATTCAGATCACTTCTGCCTACCAAATCTGATGTCCCAGGGGCAAAAGGAGTTATAATTATATCTGTATGAATAAAAGGAGAACTGTGCCTATGTGGAAGCTAGCACCTTCTTATCTTTTGTTTCTAGTATCAGAAGATACCCAAAAAGTTAGCCACCAATAAATGGTACCATTGTGCTTAGAGGTATTTTAAAAATGTGTGTTTTGTAGTAACAGGATTTAGACATATTGTGGCAGATTTAGCACATTCTTCCTTCACCACTTTCATGAAAACTACACAAAAAAGAATATATGGGGTTTCATCTATACTGCCATTTAATCCAATTTCTGAATCCAGATTATCTGCTTTGAACTGGGTTATAAGGTAATGTAGACTCATATAATCCTATTAAAAGCAGATAATCTGATTTCAGAAACTGGAGTATAATGCATTGTAGATCCAGCCTGCAGAAGAAGAACTGGCTAAAGAAAAGACTCTTCCTTTCCCTGTGAAAGATCAAGTTGTTGTTTTTAAAACAGGGGAGATCCAGTAATCCATTTCAAGATATTTTCTCCTCCATTGCACTGGAAAAAGAAAAGCTTACAAGTAGTACATGCCTGGCTATAAATGCTAAATTCAGCAGCTGTAAAAAAAAAAGGCTGTGTGCCTGGTATCAGCATATTTCAAATGAAATTGTAATATCAATTGAGCTTTTAACGATGGTTTTCTTAGTTTATTGATATGGTCTCAGGGCAGAGTGCATACATAAGGTGAAAAACTAATATGCCTTGAGATTTGAGGTATGTTGAATAGGCATCAAACAGCATTTACATTTCAGTAACCTTTCTTTTTATAAATCCATTCAAGGAAACAGAAGACTGAGTTACACTTTCAGATTAGTGTTGATGCATGGCCTGCTGCACATGCTGACTTTCCATGCCATGCTGGCCCATAGTTTATTGTGACATTGTTATGTGATTTTCAGCTTCTTCAAGAACCGTGGGATCAGATCCTGGTGTATCAAGCTTCCCTGAAGGCCAGATGTGGCATAGATGGGTTGAAGGAAAAATCAAAGATTTCATTCTTAATAGCATAAAGTACTGACATACTACAACTGTGAATACATTTATTGCATTTTGACTGCTATTCAAGAATATCATACCAGCTACTGATTAGTTTAGAAAGAGTCCAGCTAGCATCCAATCCTTGATTGGTTCAGGGCTTCATCTGACATCATTGCTGGTTGGTCCTTGCCATATCGGGAAATTTTAATAAGTTGTCATCAGATCATTTTGAATATTGTGTTGGTTTATTGATCCACCCATGAGAGGGGCATGACTGGATAAGAATGTGGTGGGGGAATTGATAATAGGCTGAAATAGGTCTTGATATTGCAGCTCCAACAGGTGCCAATCAAGATAAACCAAAAGGTTTTTAAGGTGTTGGAGATTTCAGTGGTTGTCCCCTTTGGTATGGTTTGGAGACACAGATGAGGAAGTGTTCACAGGAATAAATCTGATCATATCGGGGGGAACAGGAAAAGGACCAAGAACACTTGTGCCAACCAAATGTGTGTATGTCCTGAGTTCTCCTGAGACATTGTGCGGGATTATGATAATTGGGGAATCATGTCCTGAAGTCTGAGGTTTGGTGAAGCAACCTTCCAAGGAAATTCATGAAAGGTTTTTACAGGACAAAATGGAAAAGGTAATGAGGGTATGTTGCATGTTTCAGTTGAGCTGCCTCTCATAATTCATAATTTTGGGGTCAAATTTTCAATGGCAACATGAGCAAACAACAACATGCTGCAAGTATGCATGCTCTCCCTTCTCTCTCCATGAGAAGGTATAATGAAGCCTTTATTGTAACTTTGCATTAACCACATTATTCATGCTGAATAGGAAGTCTGTTAACATTGATAATGGTTAGTTTCAAGACATGCTAATTGATAGATACAGAATGAACTGAGTCCAGATCCAGATTGTCAGGTCTCTGAATCAAACTGTGTGACCCATATATAGGCCACGAAAAATATATTGGTTGCCAGAGCAATGGGACAGAGTAGAAAGATGTAGTGTTGCACAGATTAGGTAAAGAGATAGTATAGTCATATCTTAATTCAAGTGTCTATGGCTAGATGAATTACATTTGAGAATAGTAGAAAAGTGGCTGAAATAATCTCAGAACCACTGGCAATATTCTTTGAGAATACCTGGAGAACAGAAATCCCAGCAGAATGGAAGAGGGCAAATATTTTCTCTTTAAAAAGGAAGCCTGAATAGTTACCGCCGAGTCAGGCTGACATCAATATCTGAGAAGATTATAGAACAAATCCTCAAACAGTTTGTATTCACTGAGAAAAGAATGCTATAATCACTAAAAGGCAACCTGGGTTTCTTTAAAACAAGTCATGCCAAATTAATCTTACAGTATCTCTTTTTTTGCTAGAAGTTTGGTAGATAAATGGAATGTTGTGGATGTAGCATGCCTTTATTTCAGTAAAGCCTTCAACAAGGTTACCATGTGATATTCTAGCAAGCAAGCTAGTAAAATGTGGGCTAGACTATGATAATGTTAGGTGAATTTGGAATTGGTTGACCAAACAAAGTGAAAGGGTGCTCACCAATGGTTCCTCTTTATCCTGGAGAGAAGTAAGTAGTGGGAATTCACAGGGTTCTGCCCTGGATCCCATGCTATTCAACATCTTTATAAAGGACTTGGATGATGTAATAGAAGATAATTCAGAAAGGACATTGGTGAGTTGAAAGGGATGAGAGGAGGATGACCAAGGTGGTAAAATGATTAGAAGGCAACCCGATGAGGAGGGGTTTAGGGAGTTGTGTATTTTTAGTCTTGAGAAGATAATAATAAGAGGTGTAATGATGATCATGTTTAAATATTTGAAAGGATGTCATATTGAGAAGGGAGCAAATTTGTTTGTTGATGTTCCAGAGACTAAGATATGTAACATCAAACTCAAACTACAAGAAAAGACATTCTAATGAAACATTAGGAAATTAAACTTCCTAACAGTAAGAGCAGTTAGGCAATAGAATATGCTGCCCCACTCTCCTTTTTTGGAGGTTTTAAAACAAAGACTGCATGGCTATCTCTCAGGAATGTTTTGGTTAGGTGTTACTACATGGCATGAGACTAGACTAGATGACACTTATGGCTTCTTCCAACTTTTTTATTCTATGAGAGTCACCTTCCTTTTCTTCCTCTATCTTTTGTTCAAGATCTTTGTCATCACTCTTTTCCATATCTTTTGCTCTCTTTCTCTCCCCCTCCCCCTTTTTGTTATCCCTTTTCCATTCTCTTTTTTCAGATGACCTTCATTTTCCTAATTTGGTCTGAACAACACACTCTGATTGCAGACATAACCACTTCCAAACTCTTCCTCAAAGCCTTTGGTTCACCATAATGTCTTCACATCCCACAACTGAAAGTTGCTTTAGTTGACATGAGGATTAAAGACACTTGTTGCTATATTTCTAATGTACTGGTTAAAAAAGATGGGTTGTTTGTAACTACTTCTGCAGTCAGTATATGTTTTAATTTTTTTTCTTTAGCATCACATTATTTGGAGCAAATAATTGTGATTATTAACATTACGTACCATTGTAGTGATCATAACATGAGGGTGGGTGAAGAAATAGCACTAAAATACAATTATGTGGTAAAACAGTACTCTTATATGGTGCAACAATACCCAAAGACAAAACAATAGAACTCCCAGGGACAGAAAATATATGCACATATGTGTGAGCATGTGTGTGTGTAATATGAGAGAGCAAGAGAAGGAAGTGAATCATACTCTTCAAATATAAGATGCTTATAACTGAAAATTGAAAATCTCCA
Organism: Anolis sagrei; assembly: GCF_037176765.1. Classification (NCBI taxonomy): domain Eukaryota; kingdom Metazoa; phylum Chordata; class Lepidosauria; order Squamata; family Anolidae; genus Anolis; species Anolis sagrei. Next base: position 137,155,063 of record NC_090023.1, read on the forward strand.
ATCTCTCCCCACCCCACCATACCCACCCCCATTCTGAAATTCAATTGCTAAGAAGACTTGAAATGCTGACAGAAAACTCCTTGAAATAATGAAAACATCACTTGATTGTCATTTGTTAGAAATATTATTTTGATCAAGGAAACAGATTTCAAGAGTACTTATGTTTCAAAAGCTTTAAGAGTGGAGGAAGGGAGACTCTCTCAATGAAAGCATGACCCTCATGTGAGTGTCATCTCATAATGGAACATTGCAAATAAGAAATTGGCATTGGAAGCCCACAGCGGAGATTCTACCACTCAAAGCACTGACTGATGTGCAAAATCTAAAGGCCAATTCAGATATGATGGGTAAAGTAGACCGCTCTTCTAACAATTCTGTTTTATTAGAAAAAGGGTCATGAAGGGCACCTCACCACTTTTTAAGAATAATCCTCATGGAAAAATTCAAGAGAGCAATATATCCTTCAGATCACTTCCTCCCTCCATAAACATTAATTAGTTTGAGATTCATTGATCTGAAAGTATCTCTTAGTGCCTCCTTTATATGTTAGCCTTTGATGCCTGGGTTTAACTCATAGATGCATACACACCATACACACTATGAAGTAAAACATGAAAACAATAAGCATATTTTGCTATCTTGCAAAAGTGGGTTTGCTCTAGCGAAATATGCGAAGCTGTTTTGAACAATAGGATTTAAACATGAAAACTGGACATTTGTCATTTGATCTAGTCTTCTTTAGACAGAACTGTGGAAGGGATGTGTGTTTTTGGCTGAAGCTCCCATCAGTCCAGCATCATGTGATTATACTAGAAATCTGTGGGACTAGATGTTCCCTACCCTTGTACTGGAAATTGCTTTTATGTTAGGCCTGTACATTTCATAATAATGACCCAAGTGCTATGGGTCCTTCTGCCTTCTTCTCATACTCTCCATTTGCTCCACTCAGATACCTAGTTCCTCAACTTCTTTTCCTGACTGAGTTATTATACAGCAATCCAGGTAGTATTTTTGGATGCTCATGGAACTGCCCATAATGAAGTACATACTGATGCAAATTGTACTTGCCCATTAAAAAAGGAAGATGTTAACATGTTTATATTCACTGTATCATCCATATTGCTGTGAAATAGTGAGCTTTTTGGGTATTGATCTCTGCAAAAATAGTTACCTTTTTGCCTTGCAATTTCCTCCATATTTCTACAGGCACAATTTAAAACTATGGCAACTATCAAATTATTGGACATCCTAGTGAAAGTAAACATTTGCCTGCTAACCCCCCAAAAGAAGACACCAGACAACAGTTATGGATTTAAAACTGGGCAACTTTATTGTTACCTAATTAACTCAGCAACAGAATCACTTAATCAGACTAGCATGAACGTGTAGTGAATAAAGCCGAGGTGGTGTCCCTTCCCGGCCTACCCCTCGGCAAAATAGGGTGAAGCACCCGGTTCCTGTGTGACATAAACCAGGGTAACCTTTTAGCCAATGTTGGAGGAATCTTCCTCAAGGATATTGAGGTAAGATCCTCCTCATTTGAAAGCCATTTATCCAGTAGTCACCTCGGTCAAGGTAACAACCAGTGATGTTTATGTTAATGGCTTTCCCCAAAAGGGGGGCTGCTTCGGGTGAATACCAAATGTATTTCTTCCTAGCTGTTTTTCCGCAAAACCTATTTAAAAACCACCAGAACCCAATCTGCCTCCTAGCAACAGTATAGGGTAGGCAAAAAAACCCTTCTAGAACATAGAAGGGGAAAAAATTCCTACCCGGCTCTCTAAAGCAACCAATAATTATACTGTTAATGGGCGGGTAAGGTGGGTCGCCGTCAGGAAAAGACTGAGCCTGAGGGAGGCTATTTCCCTCCAGGCTCCGCTCCCAAAGTAGTTCTGGTGGGAACTACTTTGGGCTGTTTACTTCTCTGGGAGGAAGAGGCAAAGCCCTTTCACCTCTCCAGCTTCTCTTGGATCGGGGAAAGGTAATTTGGGTGGGCTACTTCTGTCTTGCTTGTTCATCGGCCCTTTTGCATTTGCTATCTTTATACTTAGTTTCAAAAGGGAAAAGGTGTGATTGTTGCACAGAAGCAGAAGCTTTACATAAAATAGGCAAACTACAAAAATGATGAAAATTCAATACACTTAGACACTTTTGTCTCACAGTAGATACAGGATCTCTCAAGGGAGTTTTGTATCTTTACAAAACTGTCTTATCAAGTCAAGTCCACCACTTTGCTGTTAAATATTGGGGAAAGAACCATTTTTGTTACATTCCAAACCTGGACACCAATCCTTCTTCCAACTGTAAACATTCCAGAAAGTCATGATGAGCCAAACTTATGCTTTAACAACCTATCAATATATAGAATAACTTTTAGGAGATATGTCACCTGGACACTATGAGACATGAAAATGTTTATGGATGATCTCAGCAAACAGGTCAGAGTAAATGTTGAATGCTAGAATGTGAAATATATTAAAACTCCTCTGACCTCATCAGACAGGCAAAATTGCCCACCCTATGACACTTCAACTTCACTTGAGGCATGGAGGCCACCAGCTGCCATCATAAAATGTTGATCTCCTTGTGGTGGGACTCCATGCTTCAAGTGAAGTCAAAGTGTTGCAGGAGGCAGTGGTAGCAACTTTCCACATTGCATAGGAAACAACAGGGGGAAGCTGGGCGACAATGCTTCCCCCATGGGATGAGGAGAGGGTAAGCCAGGTGGTGAGGGGTATGAGGTGACAGGTTCCCCACACTCCATGCTGGACCCCATCAAATTTGCCATGATGCATGGTGGATCCCAGCCTCAATGTGAAGAGGTCCCTGATAACCAAAATACAGAATTTAAACTTGGCATTGGTTTATGTTAAGTCAATTGATAGCCTGTACTATCATTTTTAAAGGGCTTTGCTGTTACTTCTAAATACTGCAATTTCAAACATGCAGCAGTTCCATATTTCAAAGGCAGGGGAAAAAAACTGTCTTAAAAGATTGTTCCCCTTTATTGCATGGATTGAAATAAAAGTCAGTATTAAAAATGAAGCTCTTCCCACTATGATAGAAAATCCATTCATGCATATGATACATTAAAGATGGTGACAAACAATATTTAAGAGAAATAAAGCCAGAAAAGGGATATACATCAGGTAGACTGGAATCATGGGGTAGAACAACGGGTGATTTCTTTGGGTGATTTGTAATAGACACAAAATGATTTCTCCAATATGAATTAAAGGACTGAAATGAAGAAATTAGGATAGGATTTTTGTGTGGTACTCAAATGTTTTCTGCATCCAGCTCTAGTCAATGGATCTTGAATTGTTGGTAAAATAAATGCTGCAGAAATCAATTCTGCCTATCCTTGGTGCAAAGGAATCTTTGGGAAAGAAGACAAAGTGTTATTATAGTAAGTAGGCTAGTATTTTAGTCAGTCAGTTTGCAGCATCTCACCTTTCCTTAAAAGGTCCAAATATGCATATGGGATCATGTGGTATTGGTGGACCTATGGGACTGTGCATTTTCAAATCATATAGCTTGTAACCTTGCTTTGAAAAAGAATTGAAAGAATTGTTTCATTTATTTGAGGGAAACCATAATTGTCTCCCCTTCAGCAAGAACTTGCCTTGAATAGGAAAAAGCATGTGAGTAATGTACGCAAGCTCCTCCATTAGTCTTTGTATAAACCCAAACAATCAACTCAACCGTTGTATCCAGTAGGAATTGGATCTGAAATACAGAGATCTGAATTCCAAATTCTTGCATAGTTCTGAGATTTGCTCTGTGACCTAGGAGTAGTCATCATTTTGCCACAGTACCCATTTTAAAGGATAATTTTGAAAACAAATTTGAATAATCTGAACTACCACATTCTGAACTACAGAAATGGGGGTAGGGGGAGAGAGCTAAATCAATATCCCTAACACATTCATCAATTTTATAGTTTTATTTGGTTGAACATACTTTGTACATGCACTTGGAACTAGAAGGGTTTTGGATTTCAGATTTTTATAAAATATTTTGGAGTATATGCATATAAATATTGACAGTCCCTGAGGGCCCTTCCACACAGCCCTATAACCCAGAATATCAAAGCAGAAAATCCTACAATATCTGCTTTGAATTGGGTTATCTGAGTCCACACTGCCATATATTTCATTTCAGAGCAGATAATGTGGGATTTTATTCAGCTATGTGGAAGAGGACTGAGTTACAAACATCTAACAAACAACTCATAGTTAAGAAGTGGGGAGGGTGAGACAACAGAAAGTGAAAGAATCTTTCTCACCATTCTTTGTTTCTACCACAAGCCCCCCCCCCCCCCCCCCAAAATCCAATGATCACAGGGACAGAAAGTGAGGTGAAATCTTAAGAACAGGAGCACAGACAGCAAAACAAACACTACAGGGGTATGTTGACCCTTCCCTATGCTGTCCTTATGACCCTTCTCTATGCTGTGCTTACATACAAATTCAGTTTAAGAACAATTCTACAGAACCTATCATCTTCATCAGTTGGGGACTGCCTGTAATGAGATTTCTTAAGAGATGAGGCCCAAATATGAACACACTTAATTCAAATATATTCCACATACACCTAACGCACATAGACCAAAGGTAATTTTTAACAATTTTGTGCATGGAACAAAGTTTGTGTACAGTGGGTCAACATAATTACGCCACCCTTGTGGACAGTTTGGGATTTTGAAGCATTTTCAATTTCTGGGTAATGGATGTGTGTGCTTTTATCACAATTCCTTCAATAATACCAATTATATCCTGCGTTAAATGAGCAACGGCAGAACCAGATGCATCTTTGAGTATTTCTTCTGGGTACACCTAGGTAACCTGTTTACAATTATAATATGATAAAACAAATAATTTTAACATCAAGATTTTGTCACATACACCCAGACCATAAGTCTTTAACATAGTGGTATTTACCCCTTTGTATGCCTTCCTGGGGAAATTGATATATATATTATTTAGACTAGGGTCAATTTCTATGCATGTCTTACTGCATCCACAGAGTCCTATTCCTAGAGTAAATGTGTACAGAACTGCCACCATTTTCAAATTTGAATGGTGATAGCATAAGATTGAATTTTATAGAGAGAGCCTGAACATGTACTTTCATTAAAGAACTCCTATTCCACATGAAAATAATTTAATTTTTTTCAAAAATGTATTGTCATCTACTCCAGTTTCTGTTTTTAACACCTATGTGTAAAAAAAGCACAAAGTTGCTGTTTCATACTTAAAGCCAACCCCCCTTTAAACCATGTTCTTCTGAGTATTCATGCATTTTTTTTAAAAAAAGAAGATATTGATTTCATTCGTCTGTCAAGTAAAACAAGGGAAACGTTTGGCAAGAGGATATGTAGTTCAATCAAAGTTTTCTTCCATGCATTTTGAAAGCTCCCATCAGACTTCTGTGTAAATTAAACAATGGTAGTACTACTGCTCTACAATCAGAAATATACCATTCAAACAAGAATCTGTTCCAAAGTATAGACCATGAATTCTCTCTCTTCCTCCTCCCTTTCTCCTCGCTTCTCCTCCCTGTTCTTTAAACATAGTTCTTGGGGGGCAAAATCCCATAATGATACAGAACTGACACATTTGTTGGTAAACTGCAAAGCATAAAGGTAAACATTATCTTTTGCACTGCATCGCTGAAATAAGAACTACTACACTCAGCTGGGAAGAAATGTCTTCCCTTCTCTCAGATTAGTAGCACTTTGAAAAAAATATTTTAAGCCTCTACTGTTTTCTTTTGTGTAGAATATTTTCTTTGCTTCAGATTTTCAAATTTGTCAAGCTTACCTATTTTTACTGTACTTGAAGAGTTTCAGTGTTCTTAGGCAGCATTTCTCAGTAGATACGTTACTTTTCAATACCCTCACTAGATATTGCCTGATTAATGGAAACCCAGGCTGAAAATGCCTTAAATGTCCTAAAGGTACAAGATTTTGTGTGATTTTGGAATGTCAGCAGGTTCCACTCTGGGAATATTTGGATGAGAGACCACCAAAAAATACCAGGCAGTGTAAGCTATATTTCAGAGGAATGCATTCAAAAGATTTCCTCTGAATATTCCTTGCCTAAGAATATCTATGAAATCTAAGTCAAATGGTGGCTTGAAAGCATGCTCTCTCTCTGACATACAACATTATAGGGAGAGATAACCTGATTTGTGTTTCTCTCATATGGATCTGTCACCAGAAAACCCATCATTTATATTTCAAGTTTCGGTAAGCATTGATGTTCACTTTGTAAAAAGAAATAGAAACTGGCCAGTATTCCTACTGACATCCCTTTGGTAAAAATATACACCTAGCAAATTTCCAGAGGAAGTGAGACCACATGAAAGAGTTGGATGGCCACCAGTGTTGTGTCTCATTTGGAGGATTACAGCTCTATTAGTGTGGCATGCAGTGTTATCATTAGTGTTAATTCTGGGGATCAGGCCAAGTGTTAGCATGGGAATGAAATACCAAGGCTTTGCCCCTGACATTTCCCGATCCTCCTTTCATTTAATTGTTCAGCTTTGTTTTTAAACAAATTAGATTGATAGATTTGGGGGTGGGGAAGGAATGTCCCATTACTATGTGTTTCTGCATAATAATTGGCAAGCGGGATCCCATGGTCCCTTTGCTTGGTACCCTAGGAATTACTGTGATATAAATAATAAGAGCAACAAAAAACCCTTTTGGCTCCAAGGCAGCAGTATTACAAATTGAGCCATGCTAATGACTAATTTGCGTTTCCTGTATCTCTCTGCTGCAGAAGACAAGCAATCGGTAATTTCTTGGCTTCCTTTGCTTTGGTTTCCTCTTCTTAATAAACAACAGTCATTGCATGATATTCTCTCTTCCCCCAGCAGTGCCAGGCACCAGTTGTTTCAGGCAGGCTGTGTGGTCATAGCAGAAAGCATACTGTGCAAGTATCAAAAGTAGAAAAAATTCTAGGAAACTGCAATGTCTGTATCTCATATAATACTTTCTGGGAGCTTTCATCCCAACTATGCCCTGTCATGTAGCAGAGGGCATAACCATGGAGAATCAACTGCTCTATCTATATCTACTTTGTTGGTCCACACTGCATCTGATTGCTAGTTTCAGTGGAAAAAGCCGAATAAATCAAAGTTGGTGAGATATGAGTAAGCTCCTGCTGGTGCTTCAGAATCGCAAATGCTCTGGGATGGCTTCTTTTACTCAGCAGCTTCCTCAGAAAGAGGGAAGTGCAAAGCCTTATCAGAAAATTTCACAAGCCTTATCACAACTTTCTAATGTCCCTTGAAAGCTGATCATTTCATCTAAGGATGTGTAGCATTTGTAACCCAGGCATTGTACATCTGTTTTGTGGGTTATCTATATATATAATAAAGAAGAATGTTTGTATCGGAATTGTGGAGGGCGGTGTATGTGGCAGCGTTCTGATTGGCTGCCGCTGTGGTGCTATTTGCATATGGTCTCTGATTGGGCAGCTTCAATAGGAGCCCCTGGTGGAGAAGAGGGTTCATGGCAGAAACGGGGCATGACAGAAGGAAATTTGCATATGGTCTCTGATTGGCCAGCCTCAAATCCAACATTCCGAGATGACAAAGAGAGGAAAGGAAAGGCTGGGGGCTGGGTCAGAACACTCCCAATACAGACCGAAATAGGCACACAGAGCCCCCATCACCCACTCTACATCCTACTGCAGTTTGGAGGAGGATGAACCATGGATGATGGGACTTGCAGTACCACCACTCACATTCTGAGACCGCTGTTAACCTTATCCAATGACTGATCAGGGCCAAACTTCGCACAGAGACCTCTCATGACCCACTTTACGTCCTGGTGTGGTTTGGCCGGGGATGGACCGTGGATTATGGGACTTGCAGTAGCACTGCTCAATTCTTCAGACCACTGCAACCCTCATCCAATTACCAACAAATACCAAAATTGGCACACTGAGACTCCATGACGCACTCTACATACAGGTGCAGTTTGAAGGAGGATGCACCATGGACGATGGGACTTGCAATACCTGCACTCCCTTCCTAAGGCCATTACAACTGCCAACAATGATGGATCAGGACCACAATTTACACAGAGACCCAGCATGACCCACTCTACATCCTGGTGCGGTTTGGAAGAATTTGACAATGGATGATGGGACTTGCAGTCACTTCACTCACTTCCTGAGACCACTGAGACCCTCGCCAATGACTCATCAAGACTAAACTTGGCACATGGAGCTCCAATGACCCACTCTACATCCTGGTGCAGTTTGGAGGAGGACAGATCATGGATGATGGGACTTCAAGTACCTCCACTCCCCAAGACTGCTGCAAAAGTCATCTAATGACCAATCAAGACCAAAGTTGGCACACAGAGCCCCCATGACCCACTCTACATCCTGCTGCAGGTTTGGAGGAGGGTTGACCATGGATGATGGAACTTCCAGTACCTTCACTCACATTCTGAGACCTCTGCAAACCTCATCCAATGACGGATCAACACCAAACTTGCCACATTGACCTCTCATGAGCCACTTTAAGTCCTGGTGTTGTTTGGAAAAATTTGGAGATGGATGATGGGACTTGAAGTACCTTTGCTCACTTCCTGAGACTACTGAGACCCTCGCCAATGACTAATCAAGACTAAACTTGGAACATGGAGCTCCAATGACCCCCTCTACATCCTGGTGCAGTTTGGAGGAGGACAGACCATGGATGATGGGACTTCAAGTACCTCCACTCCCTTCCGAAGATTGCTACAACCCTCTTCTAATGACCAATCAAGACCAAACTTGGCACACAGAGCCCCCATGATCCACTCTACATCCTGCTGCAGTTTGAAAGAGGATGGACTTTGGATGATGGGACTTGCAGTACCTTCACTCACTTACTGACACCACTGCCACCCTCATCTAATGACTGATAAAGACCAAACTTTCCTCACAGAGCCCCCATGACCCACTCTATATCCTGCTGCTGTTTGGAGGAGGATGGGCCATGGATGATGGGACTAAGTGCCTTCACTCACTTCCTGAAAATAATGCAGCCGTTATCCAAAGACCAATAAAGACCAAACTTGGCATACAGAACCGCCATTACCCACTTTCTCTAATAACCCGGGCAACGCCGGGTCCCCAAGCTAGTATAGGATAAAGAAGGAGAGGGATCCAATTCCAGGAAAGTGAAGGAGTTCTACAGTAAATTTCAACCCCGGTACTAGACTTTATGGATGGAAAGAATATTTGATAATATTTTAAATGAGATGGTCAAAATGTTTTTCTGGAGTTTTAGGGAATCCTGATGAGAAATCCTGGACTGTCATACTTTGGAACATTTTCTGTACAAAATTTGCACACAAGATAATATGTTCTTTGCAGGAAACAGATATTAGGGCTGTGCAGAAAGTTGTATGTGCTTCAAATGTTATTTGTATTTTGGATGTTTTGTACATTGAAAACCATTTTTGAAATGCAAGTGGAACCCACACAAAAAATGAATGATTTTAAACATCTACAACTTTTCAAAAGAGTTAAGTAAGTCTTGGAAATCTCCCAGAGGCAGTTACTTTTTCAGAACTGTACCAGGGGGTGGAGCCAAACGTGATATGTCTCTCAGCCTATCAGGTCTGAGGGAGAGAGATGTGCTGTACCGACATTTAATGTGAATAGAATTCTGGAAATGTAGTGTAGGGCAGGGCATTTTCAATTCTCTGCCACAGGGGTCCTCATCTTCCCAAACAACATCTCCCAGAATTCCATTCACATCAGAAAAACATGGGAGAAAAAAGTTCCAAGTAATATATTGCATCCACAAAGAGTACTGCTAGTAAGTAGTAGGGTTGTGGAAAATTTCATTTGTGCCTTGTTTGTCATATTTATTTTTTAAGATGCCCACGCAAAAAACCTAAGATTCAAAACACTGACCTATGACTTTTGGATGAGTTATATAAGTCTCATAAATGGTTCCAGGTCTCCTTCATGGGTGCTGCTTCTTCCCCAAAAGAGCTGGGTTTGGTTCCCCCAAATGGGCCCCGAGGAGGATGGCGACTCCTAGGGCTATCCAGTTCAATCTCCTTCTGACAGGCAGAAAACACAAATGCAGTCAAAGCACCCACAACAGATGCCCATCAAGCCTGAAGAAGAAGAAGAAGAAGAAGAAGAAGAAGAAGAAGAACTAACCTACTGTTAGATAAGCAAAATTGATAGGCAGAAAACTCCAAAGTTTACGTAGTAGGTTTGTTGTTGTTGTTGTTGTTGTTGTTATTCAAATGAAATAGTACTGTTAAGTTTATGTTTGTTAAAATTGCCTAAAAATCAGTGGATGTGGCAAGTCTATCTGAAACTTGGGGGAATGATGCCCTCATTACGTTGTATCAGTGTAAATAGAAATTCAAGGAGATTGTTCTTGTTACTTTTTAAATGTTGCTCATAAAAACTTTTTAAAAATCCCCAAAATCAGTGGATGTGTGAAACATTCCGGAACTTAAGGGGTAACAGTGGTAAATCGGTTCAACTACTGTAGAAAGTTTTATTCCTATAGCTCTAAAAATGAGGGAGAAAGGAGCCCCAGAAACTCCCCCCCCCACACACACAATTACATAATGAAATAGTAATAAATTTTTTTGTTATATCATTATAGTTACAATATAGTCACAATATTTTAGAAACAGTTTAGAAATTATTTGCTGCAGCCCCCATAATTTAGTAATGCGTATTAAAACATTTTTTCATTGATTGGATAGGCCTAGTAAGCAGTAAATATGTGCTGAACCAGCCAGTCGGGAACAAAATCCTTCAGTTGACATTTGATTTTTCCATCTGTGTTTTGTGGAGTTAGGAAAGAGAAAGAAGGAAACTTAGAAATTCCCTAAACATCAGTGGGTGTTGAAAACTTTCTGGAACTTGGGGAGCAATGATTTGCTGGTTGTGGTGTGTTATTATACAGAAATTCGAGGGGATGGCTCTTGTAGCTTTTCTTTAAAAATGTTGTTCACAAAAACTTCAAAAATATCCTAAAAATCAGTGGATGTGCAAAGCATTCCGAAACTTGGGGAGCTTACAGTGGAAACCATGTACTACAAATGTTGTAAGTATCATCCCTACAGCCCTAAAACTGAGGGAGGAGCCCCATTAGTGTCCCTCTTGGCACAAATGGGCGAATAACAAGAAAAAACTAACAACCTTTTTGGAACTCCATAATAATTTCAACACTGACGACCACTTACAACATTTGCAAAATTGGGGGGGGGGGGAGTGATTTTTGTTAAGACGAACAAAGGAGTTCATTTGAGTCAGGCATACCTCTATTAGATAAGGTTTTGCCTGTTCCTTTCTCTGAAATATAGCCAACTGTACATGGCATTGTTGGTAGATTCTCTTTCAAGTACTATTCAGTGTTTCCTCTGCTTAGCTTCCAAAATCAGACAGGATTTGATGCGTTTTGTTATTTGGGCCATTAACCTAAATTGGCCTAATGAATACAGATAATTTTCATTGCTTTTTTTTTGGGGGGGGGGAGAGGGTTAATGTTCAGGATAAGGTTGATTTTCAATAGCAAAGCAAATTGGTTGACAGCATTCAGGAACTATCCTTCATATGACCTCTATGATTAATATAGAAGAATTTGAACCAAAATCTGATGCAGGCAGTTAAACTATCTTCATGCTATGACTTTGATTATGACTTTGTCAAATACAATTCTCCCTGTACTTCTTTCAAGAAGGGAATCCTTAGAATCTCTATATTGAAGTCTGTAGATTTTTATGACAAGTGTTCTTACTGTATTTTGCAAATGAAATCATTATTTATTATTCTGGATTATTGAATTATTTATATGTAGAGAAGTGAACATATGTATGTATGAGGTGGAATATGTTTGCAGCAGCTTTCCTATTGACTCCCACTTCCTGAGACCACTGTGATCTCCACCAATGGTGGATCTGGATCAAACTAGACACATAGAATCTCCAGGACCAACAGAACATACTGCAGGGGTTGGGGGATGGATGGACTGACCAACTCGGATCAGAGAGCACTCTGAAACCCAGCAATGACAGATCTGGGACAAACGTGGCACACAGACCCAATATGGCCAACTTTGAATACAGGTGGTGTTTGGGGTGATTGACCTTGGAATCTGGAAGTTTTAGTTCACCTGCATCCAGAGAGCACTGAACACAGCTAATGATGGATCTGGACCAAACTTGGCACACAGACCCAACATGGCCGAATTTGAATACCTGCGGGGTTTGAGGGTGATTGACCTTGGAATCCAGGAGTTGTAGTTCACCCACATCCAGAGAACACTGAACACAGCAGATGACAAATCTGGACCAAACAGACCCAAAATGGCCAATTTTGAATACTGCTGGAGTTTGGTGGTGATTGACCTTGGAATCTGGGAGTTGTAGTTTACTCATATTCAGAGAACATTGAACCCAACAGATGACAGATCTGGGACAAACAAATCCAATGTGGCCAACTTTGAATACTGGCAGGGTTTGGGGTGATTGACTCATGATTTTTGGGAATTGTAGTTCACCCACATCCTTATGCATTTTATAATGGGAGCAACCATAAAAACAAAAGCAAAGACTGGTTTCTTAATCATTTGTAATTTGTATTAATGAATAATTTGTAAATAATGTTACAAATTACCTAACTCATATTACCTAATATCCAAAAACAAACAATGCCTTTTTCAAATAACCTTTTTCAAATGCCTTTTTCAAATAACCCGGCCATTGCCAGGTACTTAAGCAAGCAGAATCATAAAAACCAAGTTGGAAGACACCATAATGGACACCCTGTCCAACTTTCAGTCATGCAGGAATTAAACAAAATCAAAAGATGGCCATCTAACCTTTGTTTACAATCCTAATTAGAGTCCACAATTCCAAGGAAGCTTGTTTCAGTGTTCAACTACAGCTACCATTAGGACATTCTTCCACATCCCTTTTGATTTCGTTGCTCCATGTCCTAGGGTGCATCTACACTGTAGAATTAATCTAGTTTGACATTGCCTTAACTACAGTGACTCAATTCTATAGAATCTTTGAAGTTGTTATTTGGTGAAGTACCACCATAGGTGGCTAGAGGCCTTAGCAAACTACTAATCCCATGATTCCATAGCCTTGACCCATGATTTTTAAAGTGGTGTCAAACTTCATTCTTCTATAGTGTATTTGTCCCCCAAGTCCCTGGAGCAGCAATTTACTTCTGCTATTTCTTTAAATAGCCTTGGATGTAGTTAATCTGGTTGAGACTCTTAGGACCTCACCTAAACAGCAAATCCAAGATTCCCTAGCATGCTTCCATGATCATTAAATGAAATAATGATGCTACAAATGTGCAGTGTGAAAGGCTCCCTAATTACAAGGGAGCTGGAAAACTGAAAGTTGCATGCAAAAAAAAAAAAATCTCAGGATATAGCAGGGGGAGAAACCATCATCTTCTTGTTATATTATATCCTACCACCTCTTGGGGGCCCGAGGATGAAAATAACAGTTAAACATTGTAGATCTGAAAATAGTGACATCCTTCTAAAGTGAAAAGTACAATTAATTTTATCAACAATGTTTAAAGCAGTTTGAAGTATAATCATGAACAAGATGAACAAATATAAATTATGCAATACGTAAAGGTCCTTTTTGCTGAAAAATCAGCCTTCAAAGGGTTTCCAAAGTAAAATAATAATACAATGGAACATGGTTGTAGAGGGATTTGAACATAAGCTTGATAATGTTGCTTCTAGAAATGGAGAGGAAGCCAGTGTGGGATTTAAGGATTTCAAGAGATGGTCAGAGCAATGAGAGAGGTGAATAATTTGACAGCAGAGCACAGGATAGATCCAAGGACTCTTCTGGGAGAACATGGCAGATCAGTGTGGAAACAATTTCACCAGTCTCTTTTCCTACTGCTAGAAAGGAAGGATAAAAGAGCACCAAGAGATTTACAATGTTTTTCTTTGTAATATTTTATTGATGAATGTACAGGGAACTAACTATACTTCTTCAACAGACAGTAGAATTGCTGATCCTGTATGAGGACCCTGAAGATTAGTACTGTAGTCCAAGGATGCTTCTGCCAACTCACAGCTTTCTAATTCCCTCCACACCTCAGTTCAAATGATCAAACTAGCTCCAAATAGTTTCTGTGCACTTTGCCACAAGCTAGCATTCATAATGTGCTAACTCTGTTAAGAATTCTTGTCCAAAACTGGAGAGAGATTCTCATCTATCAGGAGAACATATCTGGTCTTTAGCCTGCATTGACAAAAAACCACCTGATTCTTTCTGAATATTGCTATTATTCTTAGTATTATATGTATTTATATCTTGCTTTTGCCTCTTAAAGAAGACTCAAAGCAGTTGTGATCACTTCATAATGGTATTGCACACTGGCATCTATATTAGTATTTATGGAGTGCTGCTTCTTTGCCCCAGAACAAAAAGATAATGTGTTGCAAAACCAACAATGCAATTCATTAAATACTAAATTAAACATTAAACATTCAGCAACTACCCAGGGACATCTACATAGTTTTCAGTAATGGATTTTGCTTATTTATTTTGTCCTTGAATGTACATGTGATTCCACCAATGTTAATGAAGTTAATACCTACATTTTTGTAACAAAAATTCATGTGATTACTACACTTGATGGATTCTTTTAAATGCCACATTTGTATTTGATTTTGACCATCCAGATTCCAGCTCTCTCTTCTGCTGGTCATTAAGCAGAGAGTTTGGGCATATTCCTACCTTTCCTGCTGACAACAGAAATCCCACTGAGACCATAAAGAAATCGTATGTGAAAGGCTGAATAGCACCTGGCCTCCCATTTGTATCTGTCTGCTTTTAAAGGTCATTACTCAAGAAACACCTCCATTCCAAACAACCATCTTGCAGCTGGATTTGAGGCCATTTATTATATTCTTGCTTCATTTTATTTAACCTGGATACAAAGAGTTCGAAAGACAGAAAGGGAAAGCAGGAGAAACTCAGCAAAATGAAAAGCAATCAGCTAGCACTCCCCAGATAGGTTACAAACATTTCCCAACATAATACAGCCTATGGAGAAAGAGTGGAGGAAGGAGATTTAAAACCAAACAAACTCTGAAAAATTTGTAGAAAATAAGAATTGTAAGAATATTCATAGTTACTGTTCCATGGGTTGAAAAAAAGCAATTACGAAAGCCCATTAAAAAGAATATTAGACCAGTGTGAATTTTGTTAAGTTTTGTGGTGTTTGGTGTCTCAAAGTGTTATCTAGGAATTATTATGTTGAAAACAATGAATGTTAATGTATCCTCCTTTCAGTTTTCTGCACAGAAAATGCATTTATCTGAAGAACAACATCCTCTGCAATATTTTGGGATATTTGAATGTAGAAGAATATTTGTTTACTTTCAAAAATAGAGAGAAAAGGATTATTTGCACCCCTGCTTAGGTAACTATTTTATTGCCCTGCTGGTCATGCTATTGATTAGGGTATGTGGGAAATTATTTTATCTCTTTTAATTGTGTGAAACACTTTTACCTCCTTTTGTTGTTGTTCACTTATTTAAATAGTTCATAGGAGCCCCCGGTGGTGCAATGGGTTGAACTCTTGTGCCAGAAGGACAGCTGACAAAAAGGTCAGCGGTTTGCATCCAGGGAACATGAGGAGCTCCCATCTGTCAGCTCTAGTTTCCCATGCAGAGACATGAGAGAAGCTTCCTACAGGATCTGGGCATCTCTTGGGCAACATCCTTGCAGACAGCCAGTTTTTTCATACCAGAAGCAACTTGCACTTTCTCAAGTCATTCCTGACATACACACACACAAAGTTTCTGAATTATGGTGAACCTATCAGGTTTTCTTGGCAAGAATGATTGAAAGAGTGCTTGTCTTCCTCTGAGGCTAACAGAGTAAGCCTTGCCCAATGTCATCCAGTAGCTGTCCATGGCTGAGTCAGGATTTGAACCCTGGTCTCCCAAAGTTCTGGTCAAACCACTACACCACACTGGTTCCCCTCCATCTCCATACCAAGGGGAGTTTCTCAATTAGTCCTATATTCAAGAATTTAGAATGAGGTGGCAAGATGGCTGCCCACTAAGGCCCAAAAGAAGACAAGTTGTTATGGGCATTCAGAAGCTTCCCACATCTCATTTACAGCATGTTTCCCAAGAGTATATAAGTAGAACTTGCAGGTAGGTTTTTTTTTTTTTTGAGAAGTGTGCATGCCCCTATCTGCTCATGTTAAAGTTTGGCACAAATGAAGAAATGCCTACAAAATGGAAGTCAGGTTTGCGTGTTGTGGGTGGATAGGAAACACCAGAGCTTTGAAGAACTGAAATGAAGGTATACAAAAAGTGGATTGCATTAAACTTTATCGCAGCCCTAGGTAGCATGTGGCAGCCATCTCAAGTGACAGAAGTAGAAGATGTGAGGGGAAAGTGATACTGTTTCTTTACTAATCCTCCAGGGCATTTTCTTCTGTTGAAGGATATAGTTTTGTGTGCCATATACTCTCTTGACTCCAGGCATGTAGCCAGGGGGGGGGCTCGGGGGGCTTCAGCCCCCCCCGAAATTCTCATGGTGGTTCGCGAAAAGGCCTTACTGGTGCATTATTTAAACTGTTATGTTTATTCATATCATGATCTGATCACTATACTCAATATATCCCATATGCATGGGGGTATTTGGGTAATGATACAAAAGGTTTGCTAGGCTAGACCCTCTTTCGCTCAGACTCAGCCCCCCCTGAAACTCAGCCCCCCCCCCGAAACTCCCCCTGAAAATTTTTTAGCCCCCCCCGAAACGAAATCCTGGCTACGGGCCTGCTTGACTCCATAAACTCCTCTTGAGATGGAAGATGTTATACTCTCACCAGCACAGAAATAAGATGCAACTGAAAATCTCATCAGCTTTTGCATATGGACTGGTGGAGAGATACCATCTTGCTCTTCAACTCAGTCACAATGTCTTTGGATATTTTACCAGTGGTTTGTTGAATTTGAATGAACCATAGTTTGGTAACTATAACTCTCAGAATCTTCTGGACAGTACAGTCACAGGCCTATTGCCATTAGCTAGTACTTATGAGTAAAACAACTAAATATATAATTACACTTGGTAGCAATAATAAAAATCAGTCTTTTGCTTATTTTTAAAGGATTCAATTACTTTTCCAGAGAATTATTTCATGCTCTGTAGACAGAAAAAATGACAAAATTGTGTGTTGGTGGGGTTTTTTAATTAAGAAAAAGAGGATTAGGTCCCGATCTCTTTACAACTTGTTCATTCCTGTTTTCTTGTCATAGCATAACTGATGAAACACACTGAATATTTGGAAAGAGATCTTGCACACATCCTGTTGGTGATATTTATTTTCTTTAACCTATCTGAAATGATAATTGATGTAAGCATCCTGTGGGGCTAGTTTATAAGTCATGGAACACTCATGCTGCCTGGTATCAATGTGTATAATTCTTTCTCAGTGGGATGTGGCAGAATTTGTCATTGTCTTAGAAAACCCCGTCCCTCTGCTATCAGCCAGAAACACAATGTGAGTCATTCAGTTTTCACACACATACACTACCTCCACTAAGCAAGCTGGTGCTTGCCTAATTGGTATTTGAGGAGTTTGTTGAAGCGAGTGGGTTGACTGACAATGTAGTACATCCTTTGTTCCATACTACCGGTTGTCACATGAATGCCATCACTTTATTGAACAATGCTGCATGAGATAGTTTTCTTCTACTTAGAAGAGCCGTTAGAACCTTTTAAAAAAAAAGCTTCCCTATTTTATATTTATAGAAGGGAGAGATCTATAGTCTTTTCTATAGTAAGTCAAGGCCACAAGTATAGCCCTTTCTGTATTGGTTCCAGAATAATTTTAAATAATTTTATATGTGCATTTTCCAAGAGAATACATTGACCAAAAGTGTTTTTTTTTGCAACACAAACATTTTTTTGAACTTTATTTAAATGCATATATATTGGCAAGTGCATTTCTATTCTTTTCACAGAATGCATTTTCTACTCAAGGTATGTACTGGAGACGTAAAGAATAGCTGCAAATGTTCTCATGCTTGATGAAAAATTGTACCTTGATTCACTAACATGCCAGATTCATAATAATATAAACCACTGTGGATTTCTTTCCCATGAAAGAACTTTGGAATGAGGGCGGGAATAAGAATGATTGCATAGAAGAATGTATTTTGCACAAAATACATTTTTTTGTGTAAAAAGAATGTTGAAAAAATATGCCAATTAAAACATACCATGCCCGATTAGGAGAAAAATTCTTGAAATTCTTTGTTATGACATGAAATATGAATTTAGAACACTGTTCCCAGCACAGAAGACAAAGTTAGTTTTGAACAGAAAAAAAAGGTGTGTACTTTTTTCTCTGCACACAATTTTTCCAGTAATACTTTGGGACTTTGAATATAGGTGAATATGGTGTACACCCATCATGGAAAGAAAATAAAAGTATTATTTGCTTATCCAGAGCAGATGCAACATGAGAGAACAATATTTTTATAAAATGGAGAGGGCCAATGAGAAGCACAGTGGGAACAAGCTGGTTGTGGTTCATTATTTTGCCATCTTTGGTTTATGGTAATATTAATAGCTGCTCTCTTTTGAAATTCCATTTAGATATGACATGGTAGTCTTTACAGTTAGGCTTCCTAAGTGTAAAGGCTTAGGAAGCCTAACTGTAAATTTAACAATCTTTCAGGGATTTCAAATTGTGTGGTTGAACTTAATCAAACAACACAATCTAGTTTCAATGACATGGAAATAACCAGTGGGAAGGGAATAGATCAGAAGTCAATATGTCTGCTTACCAACTAAACAACAAAGGTGAATCAGGACTCATGCGGCACAAGGCATTCCAAGATATATCTGTTTTTGCTGGCCTCCAATGAAAGCAGGGCCAGCGATGATAGTTTCAGGTGCAGAGTGCCAGAACGCTATATGGGACAGGGGCAGAGCATGAGGGCTCATAAGCTTTGTCCACTGTTTCAGTCCCTCCATGGATGACATTTTGCTTGAGGGGAATGAGGGAGGAGAATGCATAGCAGATTGGTCAGCAAATTGTCTCGTCATCATGATTTGATGCATTTAATAACTAAATAGTGGGTTGCACTTACAGCTGGGTGATCTGCTATGGAAATTTAGGACAGGGTATGTTTGGGAGGCCTCCTGCAAAGGATGTTCCACATTCCATCTTTGGATAACTCATTGCTATTGCTTCTTATAATTTTGAGGGGTTAATGCTTCAATTTTTCATCAATGGGTGTGACTGCATAATTCAATATTATGTCTCCCAATAATATAACATAGAACTTCTGAGAAGACTGCTTGTTGTTTCTTGGTGTAAGTTATTTCTCTTGACTTTCCACCACCCACTCAGGAGATGTATTTTATGTTCAGTGCATGGGCGGAGGGTGGGGAGGAGTAACATCCCACATGACATTTATACTTCTGTTCTACTCATCTTAATATGTGCATATCTTTACAGTTTTTCCCCCTCTACAATCAGCGAATGGAAAAGTAAGAATCTCAGTCAAACTCAAAGAATCCTGCATATGTATAAAGATAGGAGCTATGTGCACACAAAGCTGAATACATGTGACTCTGGAGTGGGAATAAAATAAACAATCCCACCTCCCGAACCCAAATGCTCAAGAGAACATGCAAATAATAACTGTGCTTCATTGATTCTGTCTTGGATACACTTTGTAGTCTGTTGTCAAACAGACTTTGCAGGGGTTTTGAAAAACTATCAGTATGTGCAGAAATTGTTCTCAAAAGACCATAACAGGACAGGGAAAAATGAAATGCATATCATAATGAGCAATGATGGCTCTATCACATCGCCTTAATGTCTCTGAAAAGCTATTGACTGTACACAGCCCTAGGGTACTTGTACTCTTAGGTATTTAATTGTCCAAGTTCGCAAGCAATTATGAAGATTGGCAAAGTCTAGTTTAGTTCATCTAAGTAAGCATCCGCTTTCTGTATAAGAAGCGATTTCCTTGATTAAAATGTTGTCACTGGAACATTAAAAATGCAATCTCCTTAATGTATCATCAGTCACTTCTAGTAACATTGTAGGGCAGTGTTTTCAAGATTTTCAAAGTGACAAGAGCTGCAAAGTTGTTTTACTCAAAGACAAAACAACAGAATGCTTCAGAATCTCGAAGTCACTGCACAACAGGAGGATGACTCAATCAGATGAGACTCCGTTCAATCAATGACCTATTACATTAATGATCTCTTGAAATAGTGAGCATAGGGGTGAGCTCTGAGTCATGACTGTAGCAGGGGAACCAAAGAATTAAAGTTCCTTATTTCAGTGTCAAGATCCAATGTTATGTAGTGAATTGACTGTTGGACTAGCACACTGGAATCCAGGTTTGAAATCCCTACTCAGCCAAGGAAACTTACTGGATGACCTTGGCAAATTATACTTTCTCAGCTTTAGAGAAGCCTTTTTGAACAAATTCTACAAAGAAAATCCTGGGATAAGTACACCAAAAGTCAGAAATGAGATGAAGGTACACAACAAACTTCCCTATCATAGTCCTAATCCTAAACAGGTTTCAAAGCCATATTTACTTGTTAAAAACAGACAATTGCTAGAAATGTGTGTGGGGTGGTGTAGCTCATCTAGTTTGACTCTAGCTTACCAAAACTGGAAAGCCTCGAAGTTCCCTCTCATCTTTTTATTAGCTTACGTTGTTGTTGTTGTTGTTGTTGTTGTTGTTGTTGTTGTTGTTGTTGTTATACCTTGCTTTATCTCACCCAAAGGGGACTCAAAGCAGCTGATGGGGACTGCTTTGGAAGGATGTTAGGCTTGAAAGGAGATGCTTAATGTGGAACTATGCAAGAAAAGACTAAAGCAGAAGTGGAAAATCTTAGGCCTCTGGATATTTTAGACCACAGGCTCCATGATCTCTTAATATAGCCCTGTGGGAAGGGCTTCTGGGATTTCTGGGAACATCTGAAAAACAAAAGGTTCCTCATTCCTGACAGGGGTGTACCCAGTTGTTGTTATTGTTAATTGCTATTGCCTTGGATTTATGGCCACCCCAATGAATGGGAGACCATCAAGATGCTTTTTCATCAAAATCCCTAATCAGCTCTTTCAAACTCAGGACCATGGCTTTCTTGATTTAAGACCTTTTCACACAGCCGCCAGAGTCACTCTGCTTCATCAGGGGCACGGGGAACACAGCTCCCCATGCCTTTCATTGCCCGGCTCCTCTTCCAGCTGATCCCATAGGGGAAGCATGGAAAACGCTTGGAATGCACAGCTTTCTCCCATGGATTTCAATGGCAACACAGGAAGCCTCCCATGTTGCTGTGGTGGCACCATGTGCCAGCTCCAGCCTCCTTCATCCATTGAGCCACACTGGCATCATATGATGGGAGCTGGCAGGCTCTGTTTGTGACATGAGCTAAGCCAGCACATGCTGCTGAATTTAGCCCTTTGTGAGGAGGTTGTTAGTCTTACATGTTTCATTCTTGTATGAAGGAAAGAAATGTGAAGATTTACAGGAATCAATACGTCATTGGAAAGATGTTTTATTTTATTGCTTTCTACAAAGAGCTAGATGAGGGTATTCTTTTGGATCTAGTCCAAAGAATCAGGAGGCAGGAAAACAGGAGGACCAGCAGTCATCCCTAGTGCTTGCCTTTGTTTTAATATTTCTCACTCTGATTGTGAAGCTGCCAAACAGCTGATTCCCTGACACTATGGCTCTATGAGAAATTGCAGTTGCAGATGTAGAGGAGGAGATGGTAAAGAGATAATCACTATGCTTATGCCATGAGAGCTTGTTGGCATATGGATCTATTGCATTGCTTTTTTTGTAACAACTGTGAATGCACAATGGGAAATAATGAGATGTGTGCATCTCAGATTACCTTGCATAATCACTTGACCACAGAGTTCCCAGAAGTATAAGTAATTAACAAGTGGCTCATAAAAAGGATCTCCTTGATATAAATTTCACTATTGTTTTTCTTCTGTAAACACTTTGGAGATTTGTCTTTTCTGTTACTGGGAATTGGATTTTCAGTCTTGCAGTGTTACCAAGAAATTGTTTTCTCTTCCTTTAGTCATGGAAATCAGTGGAGGAGAAGCAACCTGTGTCTCTTCAGGTGCTGTTGGACTCCAAGTCTCTTCTGTACTAGCCAGGATAGGTATTGGTCAGAGTTGATTCCAATTGTTACTCCAACCATATCTGAAGGACCACAAGTTTCATCTGCCCTTGTCCAAGGTTTGTTCCTTTTTTTTTTTACTACTGAAGACTACAGTGTCATCTCAGGATTGGTGCAAAGGAGTGTTATTGACAAAAGTGTTTTGATTCCATTGATTTATTTTTCTGCAGAAAGTTAATCTGATAAATAGAAAGCTGTTTCAATGGCCCAACCCTGATAGACTGCAGTTAACAGGACTTACTGTTACAAGTACGAAGAATGTGCTTGCTTACTGCACTTGTGGCACTTAGCTTGAGCTTTCAGGCCCTGCTTTTTTTTAAAAAAAAATCTCTTAAATGTATTTTTAAATGTCCTTGAAACCACTGGGAAGATCAGCTGTAGAGTTATTCATTACACAGTGATTTACTTATCATTTTCAACTAATGATGGTAGGGGTAGGGGCTGTGAGAATTTAAATTGGTGATTGACAACAGTTCATGCTAAGATAGAAGGAATGAAAATAACTTAATTTGCTATGGGCCAGGGGTTCTGCTGATTGTTTTGCTAGTGTTCAATTTCTTCTAACTGGGGTTCTGTACTTTTTTTCAAATAACTGAAAAAGCAGGATGGCCATGCTTCCAGACTCAGTGATGTTCTTGAATACCTAGATGACAGTGATGCCTAGGGATATCATCCACAAGTTTTGATTTGCAATTAGATCTGGTTTCAAGTGTTCATGCTCTTTTTATGTTCACATGGGGCTACTGCAGTCTCCTCACTGTGGAGTCCCAATGTTCTCTGTATGAAATGTGCTATATGCAATGCAACCTATTGGTTTATTTGGTATTAGTAATATATGCACAGTCTATACATGAACATGGGTAACAATATCATATGTTCTTTTTTGTCTACAACTTTCTAGAAAAGGGTCCATAATTCTACAAGCACAAATTATATGTTTATAACATAATGTCCATTTTTAAATCTACATGGTGCAATCACCTGTTAGATGGCAGTATTCTCTTCCAAAGAGAATGGTACAATGATCTAATTCATAATCATAGATAGATGACCTCCTTCCTTTCTGTGTGCCCAAGGACTCAGAAGTCCTGAATTTATCCCATTATCCTTTTCCTATTGTAGCATGGAATAGCTTACCACATAGTCACAATGAGAACATAGATAAGACTGCTCCTGTTTTGAATGTAGGATGATTCTGCTATGGCTCTTCTATGTAACGGTTTGGGTTCTTGAGTGCATTGTTCTCAGTTCCCTCTGCACCATACAGTTGTGTGTATATAAAATAAAATTGGTTCTCTGGATATGAAAATGAAAGGGACCACCTGAACCATGTGCTATTGGTACTCATATTCCTTAACTGGTGGATTTTTTCCCAACCTAAGAGGGCACCTTTACTGCAGAAAGTCCCTTTGTTATGTATTATCCTTGATTTTAGATATGGATAAAAATGCAATGTGTCTGGAAAAGTTATAATATTTGAAATCAGAAGGTTGCAGTTTTATTCTCCTTTAACCAATTCAATATAACAAATGGCATAATAGAAGCTGTGTTTCCATTAGCACAGTTTGACTCGTGGTTTTTTTTGTTTTGTTTTTTTAAAAAACTTCCCCTTTTATTAAGATTTATGCCAAAGAGATTATTCTGGCAATTGTAATTTCTTTTGTGCTAAAGATGCAGATTGCATCTAATAAGGATAATTGTCTGGGTGTTTAATATTCCTTGGAAGTTTAGTATCTCTCCAGCAAATCTTTAAAAAATAAAATAAAATAATGCGTGAATCCATGATACTTGACAATGACCTTTTTTTGCTATTATAGGGATTTACATAAGTCTTAGTAAGTGAAATGGTGCATGGAGCATAATGTGTTTCATTGTACTCATGGTGATGTAGCTATAAAGCCGAGTAATGCATATTCTAGTCAGTTTGGGCATATTTCAGAGGTTAAGCATGTGTGCTCTAATCTGCCCTACATGTGATTATCTCTCTTTAATATTAGATAGGCAATAGCTTAATGTGGGGGTTATACTTATTCCAGTTCCTCAGAGTGAGAGGGTCAAAGATGGAAGAGAATAAAGTAACCAAGTTAAATTTCTATTATGTCCAGGGAGGAATACTATATACTTCAAATTTGTTCTTGTTTGTGTGCCTTCAAGCCACAATCTCATAAATTTAATCGGATTTTCTAAGGCAACGGATACACTATACTTTTTCCATTGCTTATAGCACTTGATAGCACTTGATATTCATTAACAACTTCCCATCCAAATACTAAATAGAGCTGACCTTGGTTAGTTTCCAGGAACAAAGGTCATTTTGTTGCCTCAAGAAACCTAGATGGTAATACGATTGTTGGAGGCATGAGACACACCCGCATTTTATATTGAGAATTTGGAATTTTGGCCACTGTGACAACTACCCCTTCTGGGAGACAGTTTTATTGTCATGTTCTCTAGATGCTATTGAACTGCCCCCTCCCATCATCCCTTACCACTGGATACGTTGACTGAAACCAATGAGAACTTCAGTTTGCTAACATCTGGAGGATCATAAGTTATGTACCCTTGCTGTTTTTCTTGAGAACTATCGCCACTTACTCTCAGTCTCTACACTTCTGGAAATGATAAGAAAAGGATGGTTACTCTGGTCATTTCATTTCTCTACATTTCATCATTTTCTACTTTGTTCCAAGTTAGGGACTTTGAATATAGAAAATACCCGATGGAAATATAGAAACAGTTGCTTAACATCTGGACTGATGAAGCACACTGGACCACTAAAACAAAATTCATAATTAATTATTCAGTTAACACTTGTTTTACTGTGTTCATGTACTGATAACTAATCAGGTAGTTGCACAATTAAAGTAGATAAGTGTATGTGTTTTTTTATTTTAGTTTTGCAAAAAATGCAGAACCTCAGTACAATATAAAACTGTACATTCAGCAAAAATTATACAGAGGAATTATATAGAGGAAAAAGTATTGCTTACTCACTATGAATGTTTGTTATCTTTACACATCATGCATCTAGGAGCAGAGAACTAGACCAGAAAAGAATGGTACAACTCCATTCTACTGACTACAAGCATGCTACAAGTCATTCTTCCTCTTGTGCTTGTGCTTGTGCTTGTGCGTGTGTGTGCACATGCACATGCACACACACACACACGCACACACACACGCACAAGCACAAGAATGGCTTGTTCTGAACATGAGATATGACAAAAACAGAATGGAACATATAGTAGCTGTATAAGACAGCTAGGGAATTGTTCCTTCTGAGTAGTGATGGGAAAGATACTCAAAAAGATATTTAAATGATCAAAAATGATTTTTTTTAGTGTTGAGAAATCCCGGGAAGAAGAATCATTGCAGTTCATATGTTATTCTGCACAAAATTCATATCTCTCCATTTTGCACAGAAGGGTGTAGGATGTATCTATAATGTAAAATTAATGGACCACTTTCACTGCTATTACTTAATGCTGGGGAAAACTAGGAACAGTATTTTTTATAAAAAATATTAGTCTTCCCTGTCAAAGAATGCTGATACCTCACCAAACATGAGAATTCCACACCATTGAGCCATGGCAGTTTGTGGTGGTGGCAACCTGCATCAGGTCTACAGTTTAGATGTACCCATAGAGAATTGCTATTTGATTCTATAATCTCTTGAATTGTCAGAGCATCTTTCCTTTATTGTTAATAGTTCTAAAAAAGGAGAATAAATACTTTTAGCCCAAAATGCATTGAGTAACTTCTAAAAATACAACTAACTTTTTCAAAATCTGAATACTTTGTATCTTCTCTACATCCTTTCCATTGGGTGTTGCCAGTCCTTTGATTTTCATTTTGCCCAGAAATCAGGAAGTAATATTTCCACATATAAATATCATTTCATGTGCTGAAGGCACTGCTTTTTGTCCATATTTTTTCCTGTTGAAAACAACAACATGTGAATTTTGTGTGGAATAAGTCCCAAATTATGAATAGGCTTTGAAAACTGCATGCTTTTCAAATACTTATTCACAACGGAATTGCACTTCTCATCAAAGTATTTCTCTGGTATTAGTAGTTTTATTTTTGAGTAAAGCCCTGTGTAGGCTTATGTGACTATGCATGTAAAGAGAAATTGATATGGATGCATACATAAGCTTTGTCGACAAATCTGTCAGCATTCTGGAATTTTTTATGCCAAGTGTGAATTTCTACAAGTATAAGCCTCTGGAACTGTGCTCAACTGAATCAACAGAACATCCTTATCGAGCAACCAGCCTTATCAGCGATGCTCTACTTTCTGGAATGCTATCAAGACATTCAGGCAAAATGTGTATCTTCAGCCTTCATTCTTGACCCCACTTGAGTACTGCAAATGAACAGGCACAGGTCTGCATATTGCTTATACACAGCTGAAGTTCTAGATTGTGACTGAACAAAAACCCCAGAGAGAAGAAGCATGTAGTGAAGTATTTCTTCCAGTATATCCATACATGCTAGCCCTATGTTGAACATTAGTTTCTGCACAGGCATCTCCTCAGACCTTTGTCTGACTAACCTGTAAACATGAGATAGAGACATGCAGATCTTGCCATTGTGAATGTTCCTCTCCATGATAGTACAGGGAAAGACTGGACACTGATCTCACTGCACCCTACCTGTGCACATATGTAATTCCTCATGGAAGATGTTGAGCTAGTTTCATTAACTGGATGTAATATATTATCAAGATTGACACTGCTCCAAATTTTCATTTAACTACATGGATACCATAATCATATCAAAGCTATCCTAATACAAAACTTGTAAAACTGTTCACGAATCTAAAAGAAAGCAAACAGGTGGGATATGGTGCTCCATATCCAACCGTATGGACTACTAGTGCATCTCTCTAGAATGATGAAATGGTCATTACAAGAAAGAGAGGCACTTGCATGGAAACAGATCCAGCTCTAAAGGACAAATATCTCCAGGAAAGACCAGAGCCTTGAAAGACTGTATTGGAGGTAGGCAAAAAGTGGATCGTGTTAGCTCTAGTACAGAACTATTATTAGGCAGCATGAGGCAGCCATCTGAAGTGTCAAATGTGATGAGACAGGGTGGCCATTTCCTTAATGGTCCTTCAAGCCATTCCTTCTTTTGAAGGATACAGTTTTTGTATGCCAAATAGCCTCTTGATCCCCTAAACTAGCCTGCTATTCTTCTGGTGGAATATGTCATACTCTCACTGGCACTAAAATAAGATTTAACTGAAAGTTCAGTCAGCTTTTGCATATGGAATAGTGGAGGGACACCATCTTGCTCTTCAACTCTGCCAAAGAAACATCTTTGGAGATTTGCCTGTGGTTTGTTGAATCTGAATAAACCACAGTTTGGTAACTAAATCTCAGAATCTTACCTTGGCCATATATCCTGTGTTATTTTGAGGCGGGGGGAGGGTAGGGGGCAGTTTAAGGTTGTAGTCTAAAGCAGTAACTTTCTTTCAATTGTAAATCTATATGTTGTTGGATCTTTCTCCACTCTCCACACCACCCATCTTCAATCTTTCTGTATTTAGGGAATGAGCGTTACATGAAGCCCTATGATCTTGAGTTGCTACCTGTGTGTTCTGACAGTATGACAGAAGGAAAAAAAACCCTCCTGATTAGCTCTTCCAAGATAAATCCTTCCTGCCCCTTTAAATTTGGATCAGTGACATCCTAAGTCTGCTTGTATGAGTCTCTAGTCCAGCTCTATAGATAAAATTTTCAGTCATAGACAGAAATGCTGGGCGAAGGGACTTCATGTATTATTATCCTTTTTCTAAATGTCACTCTTAAGTATATTTTACTGAAGTGACGACAAAGGGGACCTTCCATTTCATTTGCTAATATTAATTTATTCCAAGCAGACAAGTTGGGGTTTGAAATGACTTCTCTGTGGACAGTATTAAGGGCATTTGGGAAATTGAGAGATTATGTTAAGTACAGCCTTGTCAGGAGCTTGTCCATGCCCTGCAATATACTATATGAAAGCAGATATGTGTACAATATAAGCATGGGAATTCATGTTAAAATGTATTATAGGATTAATTTTGGCACTTTGAATCACACCCTTATTTCTGTTTCTCCTCTAGCTGTCTTAACAAACCAGAAGACATGCATCAGATGCTTATCCCCTTTATACATTTTTGGTAGAAAAATGACATAAATGTAGCAATTTCATTTTTTTCACCAAAGGCTGGACTTCTGTGATCTTTCCACATAGTTTTTTTTTGAAGAAAGCCTTTCGTCTTTAAAATACATTTTGTGAGTTTCCTCTGGTTTAATTATCATGCTGGTTCCTTTATTTTTTCATCAAATGTCATTTGAAAATGAGATCTTTATATAAATATTGTTGCTTAATACTGCTATGCTTTTCTGTGGATTTTATTGTGAGTATCTGTCTGAGAAAAAGAGTAATATTTGGCTCTGCTGCATTTGGAATATGTATGCCTCTTTTATTAAAGACTGCCTACCTTATTTCATTAACTTGGACCTGGTGAGGGGTGCATAGCCAGGACTATAGGTGAGCCACAATTTTACCAGAATGCAAAAAGTCCTACTATGTATGGTCTTGTTCACATATCTAATCATTCTGAGACAGTAATTTTACATTCATTCAGTCAGTCTAAATATTTGTATTCCTCCTTTCTGAAACCCAAAAGCTAATGTACAATAATCACATACAAAAATGATGGAATACCATAATAAAATATGCCAGCTCCATCAGTTCATCTGAAGCAATGGGTATAAATCCATGAAAACTCAAAAAAGATGGCACAATGGTGTTGCCAGAATTGCATTGAAAGTATGTGCTTCTAAGTGCTTCATCACAAAGGTCAGGAGAAGCATCCCACTTCTCCCCTGGCTTGGGGGGGGGGAGAGGGGGGAGAGAGCAGGGTGAATCTATCACCTTATGCGCAGCTCCCTTCCAGCAAGATAAGCAGATAATCTGGGATCAGATCCTGGGATATAGTACAATGTAGAAGGGGCCTAAGCCTTTGGTACTGAAGAGAATTATGAAAGTATGTAGGAAAACACATGCTGAAATCCTAGAAGAATCCATTAGAGCAACAAAGAAAACTTGGAAGAATAGTGAAAGTAAACACAGTTTCACAGTTCATACTGAGGCCCCTTCCACACTTTAAAGCAGAGATTCTGGGATCAGATCTTGGGATATAGGGCAGTCTAGAAGGGGCCTGAGGCAAAAGATGATGAACTTCCCAGGAATCCTTTGTTAGTAAGTGAGGCCCCTTCTACACAGCTGAATAAAATCCCACATTTCTGCTTTGAACTGGAATATATGGCAGTATAGACTCAGATAACTCAGTTCAAAGCAGACACTGTGGGATTTTCTGCCTTGATATTCTGGGTTATATGGCTGTGTGAAAGGGTCTTTAGAACGATAAAACCACCCAATCTTCTGAAAGAAACACATTTGGATTCTTAGAAGAGCAAAACTAACTCCTCAATGCAGTAATATTGATTAGCATCAGTCCTATCATTAGGCAGAGTATGAAAATCACCCCCAGAAGCAGCATATGAAGAAATTTGGTAGCAGATATGTGTTCTGAGCATTCAACCTTGTGTTCTCCTGTATAACTTCACTTGTACCTTTAAACGGGTCTGTTGTCTTCAGGAGTGGCTGGGAATTATGCCCCATTGCTGTTTTTTCTTTTTAAAAAAAACACCAGTCTATTCAACATTCACATATAAAATGTTGTTGTTCATTCGTTCAGTCGTCTCCGACTCTTCGTGACCTCATGGACCAGCCCACGTATAAAATAGAGGAGA
Source organism: Anolis sagrei (assembly GCF_037176765.1). Lineage (NCBI taxonomy): Eukaryota > Metazoa > Chordata > Lepidosauria > Squamata > Anolidae > Anolis > Anolis sagrei. The sequence continues at coordinate 137,185,105 of NC_090023.1, forward strand.
TCAATTTCTTATTTATTTTTATTTTATTTATTTTGCCTCAGCAGAATGTCTTGGTTGAAACCTGGCATTTCATATCCTCCAATTTAGAAGCATCTCTGGCCTTGATAAGCAGGACTTTTAAAACTTCCTTTCCATTTGGGGTGAGGGGTGGCAAATAAGTAGAATGAAAATATCATGTAGGGATCCTTTGTTTCTATGTGACTTTTTCCATTATTACTGATACCTGAGATGGATCATTCTTTTGTTAATACTCTATGTTCCAGGAGAGAACTTTGAACAATAGAAAGGCATTTTCTCACGGGAGGGACAGCAAACGATTTTGCCCCTTAACCCCTGAAATAACGAGACAGACAACAAAGGTATGGATTCAAATTGGGCAACTTTTATTGAATGTTACCTATTTAACTTTTCCTGAACTAAACTAAGTGTCAAGGCTAACCGAGGCAGCGTCCTCGGCTACTTAGTGTGTAAAATTTGTGTGCCCTGGATCCCCAACCGGGCAACCTGAAGGTAAAAGTCTGGAGAAGCCTGTGTCCGATTATTGATATCAGCTTCTCTCCTTACTGTGCCAATTGATGTCCCCTCACCCATTTGTTGACTTCTAGGTGAGTGTTTGTTGTATAGTGACCCCCACCCTTAAGGGGTGCCTTGCGTATACCTCCATGTCTGTGTTTTCCTGATCTATTTATGCCACGGATTGGGGGCAAATGTCTATTTCGCCCCCATCCCCCACCAAGCCCCTCAAAACTTCCTGAATGCCTAACTGCAAATCAGCCAAAAATTGTGCGTTACCCAAATCTGTAAGGCCTAACTGCAAATCAGCCAAAAATTGTGCGTTACCCAAATCTGTAAGGTGTACACCATCATAACGGTAAAACTGTGTTTTGTCATGTGTAATGTCTCCATGGTGTATGTAAAATCCCCTGCCCCGTGCCGAAGCCGTGCGCATGGCCCGGTTCACACGCGGTCTGGCCTTCTCGAGCTTCCTGACGTCACCGCCTCCTGGCCACCGAAGGCGTGTAATGATGGCCGACCAAGCGATGTGAAACCGGGGCCATGCCTGCCAGATTTTAAGAATGTCAGCACGGGCTTGTAGATACAGGGCCCTGCCGTTAAGCAGGCCCAGATCGTAACTTCTGATATGGAGCACCGGCCCAACGAAGGCCCCGAACACCCTTCCACTCAACCAATGCAGTGGAAGCGCAACCCAGATGCTGGCCAAAGGACGAGTTCCTGGCGTATCTCTCCGCCCAGTGGACATAATTATACCCACAAACAAGGATTCTCCATCTATGCACCAGCCTGGCAGTCCCTGCAAAATAAACAACAAACAAACAAGCGCCGAGCGAACCTACAGCCTGTAAGTGTCCTATTTCCCCCTGCCCATTGATTTAATGGCCACAACATTATAACCCAGGTGAGCTGCCAAAGATGCTGCCCCTATACGAGAAGAATGAGTGCCAAGTTATGGGCACCCTAACCCCAGCATCTTCGGCGCCCTATCTGTGATGGCCCAAACTGATATTTTGCAAGGGGGTGGAATTCTGAAGGCAAAACAAATATTCCCTCGACTCAACCCTAGCTCGGGGTCCCTGTATCTAGCTAATGCAGCCGGCACGCGCAGGGGATCATATCAGACTTAACATTTTTTTAAATTATTCCTATACTAGTTGGAGTTAAATTATGGGTTGAGGCCTTTGCCAATTCGACCGTTCATTTTGGTGTGATAGGGAGTTTCACGAGTTTAGGCAGTTTGACGAGTTACCATCCACAGTACCTATTCCTTATGGGCATTTGGCGCAGTTCCGCGTGTACTCACACAGAAGGGGCCTAGCGCCGCACACTATTAAGTCCCCGCTGTCACCGTTGGCCTACTGGTCAAAAGCGCAGGGCCTTTTAGACCCCCACGAACGATTTTCGCCTACATAAAATTATTGCGGGAAGAACCCGTCATCGAGGTCCATTGCAGGATAAGAGGGAACCTGTCACCCACAATTTAGAAGGGATTGAAGTGAACATGGGCCAAAGAGTGTCGGTCCGAGTATGAGCAGCGGTTATTTCATGTATCTCAAATTAGAAGATAATGTGTGAAACCAGGGACCCTGCCCCCCTATCTGGGTACTGATCCAGCCAAACCCTCAACTGATTTAACTTAATTGGGCTGGGGCCCTTGTGAAACTGCGGCCTGTCCTGAAAGTTTCTTAACGAATTGGGTGTCCCTAGTATTACCTCTCGCGGCTCTCCCCTTGGGGCAATTTCGGGATGGGTGGGTCCCATAACAAATAGAGCATGAGTGCGCGTATCGACAGTCCTTCCGTGAACAGGCTCCCTGAGCCACAAATTCCCAGCATAAAGGCTTTTGGCGCTGGGACTGCAGCTGGGGAGCCCCCTGCCGAGAGGGCTGTCCCGCTGTGTTCTGAATAGTGTGCCAACTGTCCGCCTTCAAGGCAGAGGAAGCCCTAGATGGATTCATAACTTCAATCCAAATTTGGTCATCAATCAAGTCCCAACGCTTGTCTGGGTGGCAAGCCGCTTCAGCTCTAAAACGCCTATCATACTCTAGCCAAGCGTTAGGAGGGCCGCTAACATAAGCCTTGTTAATAATATTCTGATACTGCCACAAAGCTGTAGCCCTTTCTGGGGCAGCATCAGAAAGCAGATTTGCGTACATCGTGAAACAAGGGAGCCAGTTCTCCCAATTCTGCTCAACCTTGCGTTTCTTAATTTTCTCCTTACTGTCCTCATCTAACTCATCCTTCTCCTTCTTATCCAGATCCCTAAAGTATAAAGAAAAGATATCGATATATTCATTTCTCAATATCTTATCCATAGTTTTGGTTGCCAAATGGGAACCTAAACCTGAAAGACTGACAGTAGGAGTCGCCTGCGGTGGCCATTTTGCTGTGCCCCAAAATTTGTTAGCCTCCCCAGTTCGGGCCGATTCCAAGGTGACAGTAGCCGGTTTGGCCGATTTAGTGGTGGAATCATCCCTATTCTCCCCTATACTGTGTTCCGACCCACCAGCAGACTGACTCCCAACTGCAGCATGTGACTGAACCCCCACCACTGGTTGAGCCCGCCCCTGGTCCCAGGGCCATGTGAGTGAGGTGGAAGTACTTGCTGATGTGAGTGTGGTGGAAGTACCTGCTGGGACAGCCGTCACCAACTGCTCGCGCCCTGCTACCTCAGTGGAAGCAGCAGTCGACCCCACCGACTGAGTGGACCCGGCCACGGCACTGGACGTAGAGGCCAATGCCGCGGGCTGACTGGGTCCGGCCACAGCAGCCGCCATGTACCCGGACGAAGTCTGCACAGATGAACGTGCTTCGGGACTGGTGATGGTCTGCACAGCCGAAGACACCGAAGAAGAGCTCTCCACAGCCCCCGGAGCCGCCGGCTGGTCAGGAAGTCGAACCGCCTTTTCAGCCCCCGCGGTCGAAGCCGACTCTAAAATAGAAACCCGGGACAACAAGGATTTAAACAATTGCTTCTTGCTTGCCCGGCGAGTGGGGCGTGAACCAGCCCCACCAGTCCCTACCCCCCTATCCTTTTCCACTTGGTTAACACGCTGCAGAAGGGCCTCTAGATCTTCCATAGACACTCCATCTTCATACGACGATGACCCATCCTGACGTAAAGGGCGCTTGTGACCTGTCTTCTCCGTGGGACCCTTTCCCTTAGGGCCCCCCTTGTTTTTCTTCGAAGGCATCCTAAAGAACAAATGGGAGTAGAAGATACCAATGAGCACCGGCACCGCCCACCGTGCACATGTGCCCCCGTAGCAGCCTCCCCCACTTGCCATCGCGGCAATGATAGAGTGCATACAGCCCCACCTAATCATAGAATCAAAGAGTTGGAAGAAACACCATGTGCCTTCCCAGATATCCCACTTATGGTGCCCTATTGTTTACGGCACCACATAACCATAGAAACAAAGAGTTGGAAAAACATATGCGTCGTTCCCCTTCCCTTGCTTATGCCGCCCTAGACCATAGAATCAAAGAGTTGGAAGAGACCCCAGGCGCCAGATTCCCATGCCTATGCCGAATGGGCAACCACCTGTTGGTGACCCGAACCGTGGCCCGGTTAACACAACAAAATGGACCATGTGTCATTAACCACCACCCCCCTGTGGCGCCTTAAAATCATAGAATCAAAGAGTTGAAAGAGACACCATGCTCCCTCACCTGCCTCTGCCTACAGAATAAGTATGCTAATACTTCCCATTGTAATACTAATGTTTGTATTTGTTAAAATTGTTCTTCATTTTAATTATTGTATTGTTTTAAGCGGGTTTTTTTAATATATATATATATATATATATATATACACACACACACATATATATAGTTATATAATATTAAAAACCAACACAATTTTAAAATTGGACCATATGGACCATAATCCAAAAGGAATCTTCATAGTCCCTGACATTCGCTATAGCAAACTTGTCCAAGTCTCCTTATAGCAGGCCAAAACGGGCCATACCAATACTAAATGGCAGCCGCGCTTCCAACAAAATGGCGGCCGCTTGCTTAAAGGGATTAATAAATCATCCCTCAACAAAGCGAGGCTGGTGAAGACAGCCGCCGCCGCTAGCGCGGCCGAATCGGGGCCTCGCCTTAACTAGCGCGCAGTCGGATCGAGGCCCCAGCCTCACATATGGCCGAACTGCTCCAAAAACTAATTGTGCAAAACTGCGTCACTGTGCAAAAGTGCGTCACAAAATGGGACCAAAATGGTGCCCGGCGCCACGGCGCACGGCCCCGCAGGCCAAAATGGCGCCCTGCGCAGCCGCGCTCGGCCCCAAAGGCCAGAATGGCGCCTATCGCAGCAGCGGCTGCCCAAAATGCCGGCCGCTGCTACCGCACCTCCAGGAAACCTCGCGCGGCCCCAAAGTTGCGGGCAAGGTCCGCGCAACAAAACAATCACGGGAAAGACGCCCTCGTGCCTTCCCAATGTCAGCGGCGGCCTTGACTCGGGAGGACCCGGGCATGCGCCACTCGCTCCTCCCACCGCACCACGGCGGCGGCCTTGACCCGGGAGGACCCGAGCGCGCGCCACTCGCTCCTCCCGCCGCGCCGCCTCGCCGCCGATCCTCGCGGCGAACCCCAGCGGCCTGGCCACCGCAGGGAAGGAGAGAAGGCTCCGGAGCTCGCGCCACTCGCTCCTCCCACCGTGCCGCCTCGCCGCCGATCCCCGCGGCGGCCACGGCGGCCTGGATCCGCAGGGGAAGGAGAGAAGGCTCCCCTCCTTCCCGGCCCTTCCCAGGAGCAGACCTTAGTTGCGTCCTCCTCATGAAACGTCTAGCAAGACTGAGGTAAGGAGGCTGGCTCACGTGACTAGCCAGCCCCCGCCCCTCTTCCAGGAGGTTCTAAAGGAACCTCCGATTCTCTCCCTTCAGGGGGTGGGGCAAATCGCTCTCCCCACCAACTGTTTTGGTGTGGAGAGTCCCTTCTGTTGTTCTCTACTGTTTGGGAGACTTTAATCGTCTCTTTCTTTCTCTTTTCTTCCCCTTCAGTGTTTTAACGCATGGGGCTTACTATGGTAAAAACAACCCTGGTTCATGCCTGATTGATTTAATTCAAAATTGGTCATTAATTATTTTAAGGAATGTGTTCAGTTGTTCATAAATCCCATGTTTGTTCACTCGGCTGAGTAGTTCCTTAGCAAAACTGTAATAAGTCTGTTTCGGTTATTTCCATTGTGCTTATGCTGAGTCCTTCTGTCTCATGATGGCATACAATAATTCATAGTTGCTTAAAAATATATTGTGATAATACAATAAGTAATTGTTTCCTGGAAAGAGGAAGTGCTAGGTATATTTTTTAATCTTCCAGGTTTGGAAAATGAAGGTTTAATGCTAGAGTTTTCAGCCACATTGGTTGCCACTATGAGAGTCAGTGAATTGCTTTGACTTTGTAGGGTTTTATCACACATCTCATTGTTTGCTGTGCTGTCTCACCGGACCTCTGCAATCCCCCTTTCCTGGTAATTGCATAGTCAATGCAAGTTAAGCTGTAATAATGGCTGTCAAAGTGCTGATGCACTGTATTGGAGTTGTCTTGTAGTATAAAATGGTAATCTTGGAAATGAATGGAAGCTCCTGGATAATATTCCTTTCTCTCCCGTACCTGACACACTATTTTCTTGAATACAATCAGAATTGCATTGAAATCAGTGTCAAAAAGTTCTCTATTATAATGTATTGGAACTGTCACCATTAATTATATTGAAAAACCATCTAAGCAATTAACATTTTTTAAAGCTTCTGTTATTCTAGTCAAGTAAGTATGGCTTAGGAGGGCATAATACCAAAAAGCATAGTTTGTGTTTTCTTGGTCTGCTAGCAAAGCATTTAGTTACATTTCTAAGGGACAAGAATTAGATAAATGGTTAAAAAAGAAATCAGTTTGAGAACAAAAGCCACAAAGGGATACCCCCACATTTATTGCAATTGCAGCTGCCAAATCTTTTCCTTCTAAGTCAGTGCAGCCTATATAGCTTGATACAACCCTGGCAGAATATTTTTTTTGCCCTGGCAACTCTTTTAAACTAGAGATATAAGAGACTTTTTGGATGCTGCTGTTCCATTAAGCTAATGGTAGCACAACCACCATAAAATCTCTCTGTAGGTCCTTTTTTCAGTCTTCGCACGTGGATGGCACACTCAAAAAGTGCTTTCAAGTGAACAGAAGGAGGTGGTCTCAAGGCTTTTGAAATGCAAGCTTTGATCAAAATAATCACTTTGAATTTTCTTCAGAAAAGGACAAAAAGGCAGCACAGATGCTGTTCAACCTCCCTGTGGTTTGGGTTCACTTTTCTCCTTCTTCAGCAGTGTTGGAATTACTAAAATTAACCCTCATAGTGAGTCCCCAAATATGTTACTTGTATGACAGTTTCTTAAGGGAATGCTTACTTGCAGAACTGCTGGTTTCAGATGACAGCTTCCAGTCTTCTTATTGTTCTTAGATCACTATCAAGAATTGAAGGAGAAAGTGATAATGGAGTGGGAAGTATTGAGAGAAGATTGAAGACAATATGTTAATGACTTCCTTGCTCTGCCCCATTGAGATGGTGAAACCTCTACTGGGAAGGCACACACACCTTCTTATATTATTGTTCTCTAGTGCTACAAAATGATCCAGGTGGCAGTCCGGGGTTCTATATATGAGATAGGTCTCTGGGTCTTCCATGTTGTCTTTTCCCTTGAGCAGCAAAATATTTTGGACCAGTTTTGTTTATTCCCCTTCAAATTCATATGCTTTGGGAAGGCAAAGAATTGTGATGTTAAATGAGCTATGCCCTATTTAATTCTGTCTTCCCATATGTATTCCACCAAAAAATTCTGGACAGCTTGCTTTTCTAACTCCTTCTCTTTTTTTCATCCTGAACAAGTTGGACATTCAAAGAGAAAGTTTCAGATTGGGAAGATATCTCTTCCAGGGAAGGGAATAAAGCAGCTTGGACTCATCTGCTGCTAGCTGCTGGATTAGTTATTAACATATGGCGAGGAATGATGACTGATGGGAGTGGCACAGTTAGCTCCTGGGAGTGGGTAGGGCTGACTGAGCCAACAGGCGAGTAATTGCCAAACCTTGATCCATGGATTATAGTGAATATGAGGCCCAGAAATTCTGAACATATCAAAACCATGTACTTGAAGTTAGTTAGCCCTTGCAGGGATTTTGACAAGCTGGAATAACTTTTCCCCATGAAATTTGTCTCTGTAAGGCTCCCTGAAATTTATGCTTCAAAATAATTAAAAGGTATTAATGAACATAATTAAAAGGCCTAAACTCAAGAAAACCAAGTAATCCCCAGTGTTTTGTGGTATAGTTTGTAATTCAGCTTTCCATTCATTTATCCCCTGCATCTCACTAATTTCTATAACCTGTTATCTGAAACCTGAGATTTTTCTTGCCTCTCAGATGGGAAAACCAATGGGTCTTTGCTAAACCACAGACCAAGGATATGTCAGAATCATTTTGCACAGTTCATCTACAACTGTAGAATCTGAGAAATAGCTTAACAAATATATTTCATAATTGGTTAGCATTATGTAACTGGAAACCAAATCCACCAGCATGTTTGCATGTACCATAACAAGCAAACACACACACTTTATGGAAGAAGAATATATATATATGAAAAGCTTACTTATGAGATATCTGTTGATTTACATGTCAGTGATCCTGGGAAACCACCTTTGATTGCAGTCTCAACTTGAGAAGTGCTTATCTCACCCTAGAATGTAAGTTCTGTATTAGCTGATCCTAATACAGCTGTCTGCATCTTCCTACAACAGGCAAGGTAAACAGCAGCTGCCTCCAGATCCTCTCTTGAGCATACATAAACAACAAAACAGAAAAATTGGCAATATAGTTATGCTTCCTAACCACCTTTCTTAAGCATATTAAAATCCATAGCACTGTGTGTTTGGCTGCAAAAAAGGGAACCATAAGAAAAACAGAGGCCGATGAAAGAAAAACAATAATCACTGCTTATATTTTGGAATAAACTGGTTCATGTGTGGGGGTTTTCTTTACTTAAGCGAGGCTTACCAGAATTGGTTTATATGGATATATTATTAGTTTTGGATCAGAGCTATTCATAATATGAAAATATTGTTGTTTCCTGTCAACAAATAACACAAAATCTTACCTCAACATGAATTCACTTTTTTCATCTTAATTTCTGTAGGACTGTAGTCATTAAGGAATCAAAGGAAGGGGAGCAAAGAAGCTCACTCGCTGGTGGGGACTGTCTCTTAATCTAACTGCAGTTGACTATAGAGAGAGTAGGCAATATGCTGAGGCTTTTCCTCTATATCTCTGTCTTGTAAACTTTGGCAGTAGCTTGGGTGAGCTGATCAGGCTGAGCACTTGAAGCATGGAGAGTTTAACTCTCTTTACACTAGTGGCGACTTCCAGATGAAACTGCAACTTCATGTTAGCATTTTTTTCAAGTTTTGAAGAAAAAGTTCAGTCCTTTTCATGTGTTCCTTGAAACAGTACAGAAAATGTACCCCTAAATATCACATGGTATCTAGATGTGCCCTTGAAATTATTTGTGATATAAATTGTTCAGCTACTCAAGTTGCATACTCTGAATTGATGGTTGCCTCTATCTGTTTTTCAAAAGCAACTCTACAGGAGGAGGAAAGTCCAACACACCTAGCACAGTCTGAACACCAATGATAAAATTTTCATTCCATTTCTGCAGTGTATTAATCATTACAATTACACTTAATCTGAAATTGTGGCATTTATACTGATCTGTTTTGATAGCCTTACTTCAAATGTGACTTAGTTGTGGTGCCACTAGCCAGTTCTTTGAAGCACATTGAACCAAAAAGAGTAATAGAAGAAAATGATGGATGAACCTAGAATCCAGGGATCCAGGGTATGTGTGTGTGTATGTGTAAATCGCAATGAATGAAAAGCACTTTCCTGAAAAATGAATGAGATACGAATATCTCTGGATCAAGCAACTCAGATAGTGTGAAGGTATTTGCTAGGCTTGGGTAACAACGGAAAAAAATTGTTTCTAAACTCGTTTCGTTTTTTGGGGTCCATCGCGTTTCGTTTATTTAAAGAATTCTGAAATTTTCCTTTTAAAAATTTTGAAATTTACGAAATTTCGTATAATTACGAATCGATTCATTAATGGCGGACGCGATTGCGCAATATGCTAAAAAAACCTCCAAATGGGACAGGGGGAACTTCTGAAGCTTCCCTCTCCCTCTGTTGTTGACTGTTGGTGTGATAAAACAAACAACAACTATAAAACTTGCACCAGACATGCGAAAATAATTACGAAATAATGACGAAATAATGACGAAATAATTATGAAATAATTACAAAATAATTACGAAATAAATTAAAAAAATTGTTTCGAATCTAATTTACTCCTCACACTATTCCTGCATGGCTCAATATTGGATCGTAAGCTAATTTAAATACGAATTAATAACGAATTACGAAATTAACGAACGAAACCGCCCAAGCCTAGTATTTGCAACTAATGACTGAAATAAACTGTACTGTCTCTATATAGATAAATGAAAGTGCGGTAACTAGAAACTGGCATGCTAACATGTCATTCAAAATGTAGTAGGCTAATAAAATGAAAATACTACACTGATTAATATTTAGAAATATAGCTAGAATGGTTTTAGTTTAAGATAATAGTAAAAAAAAATCCTGATAGGAATTATGTATTTACGAAAATAATGCATTATTTCTTTTACATTGTTTTAAAAAATATTCATCATTGTGACTTGGGCAATGACAATGGTTATGAAGAGAGGGCCTATTAAAATAAGGACACAACTTGACTGCATTATGCACTGTGGGGAAAGGTGCCAACTTTGTTCTTTTCCCATGCATCTCGGTGATTTCTTATTTGGGAATGCAAACTTTTTATGGAAAACACCTTCTCTGTCCCTGAAGGTTCTCCATGCCATAACCAGAATTCTGAATGGCAAGGGGAGGTGCCATGGATGGAACAGTTTGCCCTCTTCAAAAAGGCATCCTCTGTGTTGAGATAGTGAAGGATGTACTAAGTAGGGAGGGGGGAAAAGCACTTCCCTTTCTCATATATTTAAGTTGAGCATAGTTTGCGAGTAACATGTATTATGACAGTATTTCCTGCCCAGTTTACCATATTGTTGCACTTTCCTGCGCTCCTTTAAAAATGTATTGCACTAATTGAATCTGTACTTCAGCTATGCTTCTTTCAGCCGTATTGTTTTTATATTGCTTTCAATTGTGTTGTTCTTTGCTTTATCTGATGTTTTAATTGGTGAAAGTGTTTTACATGTGTGTTTTAATTGTAATCTTGGGCGTGTCCCTTATAAGCTGCCCTGAGTTCTGTAGGGGAGATGGTTGACGGGGTATAAAAATAAAGTTCTTCTTATTATTATTATTATTATTATCATTATCATTACCTGGAGAGAGCTTCCACTGAGTCACCAAGTGGGAAGGGAGAAAGAGCAGCCCAGACTTCTGAAGTTTCCAAGAAAAGCTCTGCCTTTCCCCAAAATATCTCTTTAGATATTAGGATTGGAGAAGGATTGATCTAGACTTAGGACTCTATCACATGAACCAGTTGTTACATAGCAGATGTGTGAGCAGCGATTTCAGACACAGACAGATATGAACACCCTTGTACCTCTCTCCATTTGTGCAATAGCACTGATTTGTCATTCTGCCCCAAGGCTTTATTTTATATTGAAAATTGAGACACACAATTGCTATAAAATGAAATGTATTCATGCTCAGTGATGCAGCAAGTCCTTTAGATAATAGCATCCTCCCACAGCACATCGCTCCTAAGCAACAGTTTTTAGTCTTACCATCCAGGAGTCAACACTGCTGATCCCCATATCTAGCAAACTGGTCTTCTGGGCAGGGGTACACCTCCCTTCAGAAAAGGCAAATGGAAAATGAATCACTGAGATTATGTAGAACAAAACCAAACAAAGAGCATCAAATTGTGCAGGTATGATCTCTCACCTAATCTAATAGTTACAAGAACAGGATAAACAAGTTGTTAAAAGGAAAGTTTGATTCTGTGGTCTGTCCCCAACTTTGCACCTTAAATTTAATTAGCACTTTCTGTTAAATGTAAAATCTACCATTTCATATTTATGGACAGCTGTTAACATGATGGCATGGCATCTCCATCCCAAGACATGACTTCATAAGGGCCATTCCTAAGTAGATGGCCTTTGGTGTTATTGACCTGGATAATTTTAGAATGTGTTATTTGAAAAAAGAAGATATCCTCCTGAATTGTAGAGCCTAGAGATATGACTGATAATATCATAAGCAATACCAGGAAGCTAACTTTGAGATCTCATCAAGCTTTGAAAACAAAGGTGTGCATTAGAGTCAGTGGTGCATTAGGCTGGAGTAAATAAGGGACTTGATTTCCTCTATTTATTTTTGCTTCTTTCTATAAAAGCTCTCCTCATCACCCTACCTTTTCTTCTTTCCTTTAAGGGAAAGTCTAATTTTTGGCTGCCAACAATTAGATTTTCCCTTTTGCCTGCATTGTCCTATTTTGACTCTTCTGTCCTTTGTTAGAGCCCTTGGGACTATGGCAGTTGTAGTTCTCCAAAAGGCAGGGACCTTGGAAAACTGTCAAATCAGTTGAAGGATGGCTTAGAGACTTCTTATTAATCTTAATATGCATGAGTTTAATATCGTATACTCATGAGTGCTAGTCCCTAATACTAATGAACTTTTAAATAAATTGCTTTCTTTTCTCTGTGGTTTTCAGACTGTAAAAGCAAAAAAACCCCCCACAAAAAACCAAAAAAAAAAAAAAAAACCCCAGAAAGAACCAATAAAACATATTCTGAAGGAGAGCCAAATTCTGCACATTATATAACAGGAGTTTAATTTTCCCCATCCAGAAATCATGGCAGTATATTTTGACCAAGAAACCGTCATATGGTTTTCTACAGTGGCTGTTCACAAAGCAAAAGACCAATACACAAATCTTAAAAAAATTAAACAAGTATGTACTAACAAGTACATGTGTTACATAAACATTTATACTTAATTGTAACTTATAAAGTGGAATAAATAAGAAGCAACAGTACACGTTTCATACGCTGAGAATACTATGTAAAATCAAGGGATTTTACAAGGACATTGCTCTTCTCCATGTCATCAGAGAGGATTCATAGTGAAGCATTATAATCGTACAGATTTTTCTTTTGAATATAAAGGTAACAGGAGCTTGTCAAGTTGTAAAAACACATAGAATATGTGTTTAAAAAACAACAAATACATAAACTTTAAAAATATAGGAGTAAAATTCAAATCTTCATTCAATGCCAACATTTATCTCTCTGTTTTCAGTACTTTTCTCTTCTCAAGGAAATCTTAATAGTTTGGAAACAACATTTCTCCAGCAACTAAGAATGTAGACTCTTTACAGAATGGTTGCAGCCTATGAAATGTCTAGGAAATCATTTGGTGATTTTCCTGAGTTGTGGATCCTTTCCATGTTGCACAAATATACCACCATGACAGGAAGGGAAAGCATTATTTATCACATCTTCCTTATAGCTTTATCTTCAATTGTGTTTGAAGATAAAAAGTTTAAACTCAACTTTGGGGGAAAATGCTTAGAAAGAAGGGTTATTCTACTGATGCATGTGGCCCTTTTGCTGTTAAAAATAGTCTCTTATCCCTGTGCTTCCTTGGGATGTACCCTTGTTGAGACAAATCAATCTGTCACTGTCACATTTGATTTGGCTTTTAGGAGTATCGGTCTCAGCATATTGATATCTTTACAGCTTATGAACAGATGGCGAACACATTAACATACTTTTGCAGCAATATCTACTCTACATGTGCCTTACCCTCTGTACATTGTGTGTGTATACACACATGCATGCATGAGTATTGATGGGCAATTTCTGTATTTCAGTTCAGAAAGGATTGTACTTCACTAGTGGAGGATTTTTCTTTTGTGAACTGATGAAAACAGAAAATAACAAGCTAGGAGGTTGAGGTCAGATACCTCAAAATGCTTCATGGCTAAAAATTATTCTGTGGAACAAATATTATATTTCCTACTTTAACTTTCAACAATATGGTGTATGGGAATGGGGGTGGAAGAACTCATGTCACAAGTGAAACAGGATTGTGAAGCAGGAAAGTGGGTACATCAGGTTATGTTAGTTCTGTACATTCTTCTTTTCTGTAATCCAAACAAGAGCTTATTTGGGTCAGGAAGCTTCTTCATGCTTCATTGGACAAATTCATTGATTGCACACCTTCCAAGGGATTGCCTACACTGCGTTAAAAATGTCCTAAACCATAATTAGACCTTAGGTTTGCTCTGAGTTAAACTTTTATGAAAGGCATACATATGTATGGCATCCAGTGCAATTATCTATTTTGCTATATATATAAATCATGGATCATCTGTCTCATGGCAAAATGAACCCTTGACTTGACATTTATGTCAGACTGGTCTGTTATACCCATACTACATTTTCCAGATGTAGTTTATTTTCAGTGTATGCATAAAAAGGAAAAGTGTGATATAATCTAAACTTGAACTTTATCCAGGCTCATTTGGATTCAGGTTTAGTGCCCCTTTACACTACAGTAGTGGTTCTCAACCAATTTCTGGGAGTTGTGTTTTGGTCTACAATTCCCAGAAATTCCAGCCAGTTTACCAGCTGTTAAGATTTCTGGGAGTTGAAGGCCAAAACATCTAGGGACCCACAGGTTGAGAACCACTGCTCTACAGAGTTATAATAACTAAACTGGCAGATTTACATTTTATATGGTTCTGGGATTTGTCGGAAATTCAAGAACAACTCTGGCTGAGGAGGCTAAATTCCTTCCCTATAATGAACACCTCCAGTCTAAATATTCTTTCCTATAATAAACACCTCCAGGAATCATGGCAGTTACAGTGGAATCATAGTGTTATAATTGTGCAGTGTAAAAGGACCCTAGCTGTACCATCTCAAATATTCTGTATGAAGAAAGAAAAAGCTATGTATATATCATTCTGTGTTACATAAGCAGCTATGCATAACTCAGAAAGCTTTCCTTTTGACTATAACTTCCAGAATACCATGGCTAACGGAGCAAGTAACTTTTCCACACCTTTGAAAATCTGACTATTCTGCTGATTGATGAAATTACCGTTCTATAGGAATATTGGCATAGCGGAATCAGCCCTACAAAGTTGCTATTGTCAAGTTTCCTGTAATCAAGATAGGAAAGGTCTAGAAAACATTGCAGTTCATTTACTGAATGTCAGATGGCAATGATTCAATGCTTAGTATTGTCTCTATGTAGCAGATATGATGCAGAACTGTTTGTGACCTTGTGGTCAGCATGATTGAACACCAGAAGCTTTCTTCATGGATATTGTTAGGGTTGAATGGTGAAACTGTAACTTTATTCAGCTTTTGTACAGAATCATGTCATGCATGGGGACCACATTTATGTACAATAGCTTGTCCTATCAGTCATAAGATCATGTAAAATATTCACATAAAGTCAGGTCTTCCATGTATAACAAGATCTTTGAATGACAGCAAAACAGCAGCCCAGAACTATGAAACCTTTCCTTGCCCTGTAACATCTTTTTCTGTGTACTCAAACAATTGGTCATCGTGTTGACTTTCTATTGTAGACTTCCCTCTCACATGGGCTGACTTCATAATCTGTAGTGTATTATACTGAAATGATTCTATCTTTGGAACATTATAAAGACTAAGATTTAACTCCTTAATAAAATATTAAAGTTAAAAGTGAGCACTGTCATATTCTAAAATCTGCCAGGGGGAAAAAATTCCGTGTCTATGAGTTCCAATTTTAGCTTGGCATAAAACTATACAACAGTTTGAGAACAATCTGGAAGTAAAACTAGCACATATCAAAGAAAAGTTATCATCTTTTTAAAAGCCAATAAATTCAAGCCATATCTAAAAACAGATGCACTTTCCATTGATTTTGCTTAAAAAGTCTCAGAGTAAAATCTGACTCCACATTTGAAGCTGTTCTCCAAAATTAGTTTGGACACGTGAAATTGTTTTTTCCTCTTGCTCCAATTGGAGATTAACATGAGGAAGTTGGTGAGTGAAAGAAAGTAGTTTAGGGTTACCTTTTGAGGGTTCAAGTCTATGAACCTGTGACATGCATGAGAAACATTGGAAAGTTGAGCCTAGAGTTAGAATGCGAGGCACTGGCGTTCTTTGGGTAAAAATCTACATCTCTTTCCCTGCACTGCAAAACTCAGGATTCCAGGCATTCATCTCTGAAGCTTCTGAGAACTTGAAATCTCCCGAGGTCATGTATAGACAGAATAAATCATCAAGAGCATCTAAAGATGTGACTGGTAAATTCACTGGTAAAATCCCATTGTGTTGAAGATTTATATTTATCTTCCAGATACTCTTAGTGCTGTATATCAGATTAGGAAGGTTTTTTTGTAGACTGCGAATTATCTTCAGTCTAAAAATATATGATATTAAGTAAATCTTTTAAATTTAAAAGTTTTGATGAAATGACCACTGTTATTATAGAGACCCTTCCAATGTTTTTGCAAAGGATTTGGCATTCTTACATAAAATTCAAAATTTGTCTCTAGTCCTGGCAGCACCATTCAGTGTATTACTAAGGACACAATTAGGTGGAATGTGATGAGCTGCCACAGCAATTGACCTTTAAAGGGAAAGAATTTTTAGTTATTTTCACAAAACTATAATTTGCCTCCTTAATAATTGTAACTTTCAACATACCATGAAAGAAAAGGAATATTATTTGGATCAATAAAGGCATTTGAGATTAATTTTTATCTTCACCTTTCTTTAATAAATGGGGGCTTCAAAGTTTCTTTTAAATTTAATAGTTTAAAATTGGTGCGTAGATTTGCCCTAACTTCTGGGAGCAGCCACATCTAGAAGAATGATCAGCTGATGTACGTACAATGTGGTTTATTGAAAGGGTTTTTGTCCCACTTGTTTGTAGAAGCTGTAAACTTTAATTTAAGTTTCACCTGCTCACAGTAACAGAAGTATTACGCAGAAAACGAGAAACTGTTTGTCAACTGTATAAATTGTTATTTATTGAAAACATCATAATATTTTCCATAACTTACAGGAAGCATTAGCAAATACTTTACTTTTGAAATAGCTCTTTATGTCAAAAGCACTAGGAACTCTCTTCAGCTGATGTATCTGAGTATCAAAAATTCAAAAGGGGAGTTATTTTCAACCCAAATGTTTTCTCCATGTTTTGCTTCTCCTTCTGCTTCCATCCCCGGAACTTCAGCCTGAAAATGGCTTCAGCCAGAAATGTAGTCTGTTCTGGTGCCTCAAACAACAGTCAATAGTGGTGTGCCTGAATCTGAAGGCCCTGGTTTGAACAGATATTTCAGACCTTAAAGCTTTTAGTTATTTTCAAATGAATTTTAAATAAAACATGAGATGCTCCCAGCTGTGCAATTTTCTGGTGGGTGATATTTTAGATGTTTTATGTGGTACAAGCATAAGGCTCATGCTGGGCTACTGCAGAAATAGCAATCGGTAAAAAGCGAGGAAACAAAGGCTTTTCCATCCACCTGGAATGCTTTAAACAAACATGATTTATTTCAGACAGTGAGCTGATTTAGCACACAAGCCAACAATCCTTCTCGCCCGTTTCGAAGCTATATCCTCCATATCCTGATAGGTGGACAACAATATTTGATATAAGATTTCTTATTTGCTCTTGCATGTTGTCCATAGAAATAATAATGATATATTTGATTGAGTATTCCTTTGATTCCCCCACCCCAATCTTTTGGAGACAGGGAGATTCACTTTTTCATTTTGTGTGCTGTAATGTTAGCCAGCTGTATCACGGGATTATTTATTTCCAAGAAATAAAAAAAGTAATGTCAGCCATATAAGAATTCACCCTTTCTTTTTTAACATCAACATGCAATGTATCATTTTCTACAGCAATGAAAAGGTTACCTCCCTCTCCCCACTTCCTTTGCTTTCCAGTGATGGAAGGACAAAGGGTCTCCTGCCCACAATTTCACCTATTTCCCAACAGTTCCCCTGACTGAATGTTGAGCTAGAAGCTACAACAAATCCTATATCGATAATATAGGATTTGTTGTAGCTTCTAGCTGAACATTCATTCAGGGGAACTGTTGGGAAATAGGTGAAATTGTGGGCAGGTTACTAAAACCTGATTCATACTGAGACCAACAGCTTCGCTAGTTCTTACTTTCTTCAGCATTTATTTAATTGAATTCAAAATTTCAAGTTCATCAGAAGTTCTAGTCCAGAGTTTCTTTCTTTTCTTTTTTAAAGATTATTTTTATTAAGGGTTTTAAAGGGTACATCTGAGAGGATGTTAATCATCAGCATGTCGTATATTTTAAAAGAGTATAGGGATCGGGGTGGGGGAAGGAGAAGGAAAAAAGTGAGCAAAAGAAAAAAAAGTGGGTAAGGTATCTGGGGTTGAGTGTGGGAAGTTTAGTACTTTAATTACTGATTTTCCCCCATGTAGCTATGTTAGTAGTGGCATGATCGTCAAAGTTTTCCTCTCTCCAGCGTATATCTAGTTAATGTTAAAATATTTTTGATTGGAGACCAGTCCGTTCTGACTGAATCAACTTCCCCAAATCTCTCAATGTTCCATTGGCTCCTCGATAATACAAATTTTGTCATCCGCAAAAGTGCGGATTTCATAGGAGTATTTCCTTGTTTTTAAGCCTTTTAGATCATTATTTCTTCTTATACTCATTAGTAGTGTTTCTAGGGATAGAATAAAGAGTAGTGTGGAGAGGGGACATCCCTGTTTTGTTCCTTTTTGTATTGGGATATCTGTGGAAAATTGCCCGTTTATTGTAATTTTAGCTGTTTTGTGTGAACATATTGATTTTATTGCGTTCTATAACGAAATTCAAGGATATCTGGGGCAGGGGGAAAGAAAGAATCCCACCGCTGCCACCAGTATAACATAATTAGAGGATATCTGGGGCAGGTGGAAAGAAAGAATCCCACCGCTGCCACCAGTATAACGGAAATTAGCGTTGACCTTTCTGACTTTGGCAGGGGGGAAGACTTTTCAATCCCACCTCTGCCACCAATGTAATATAATTTAGACTATACGTGACGTAACATGCCGCTGGACACCACTGTAAAATAATTAGCTGCTGACCATAGGTTAAATATATAAATGACCGATGTTATTGGTAGATATGACTGCCACCACCTCAGCTTTATTGTTCTGAGGAACCTAAGGTGTGAATGTGTTGTAGGTAAGGTGTGTTTGCCCTTGATTCTTCTGTAACTGCTTTACTGGTTGACTGGACTCTAAAAAGGTTTGACAGAGGCTGACACCATTTAAAAGTGAACTAGAAAAGGTTTATTAATCTTTAAACAAATATCAACTCATAAAATGAGCGGTACAGAGACTTGATTCAGTTGTAGAGACTTCGATATTTAAACAAGTAGTGCTACTGACAATAAAGCTTTTAAAACGGTGAGTTTCCTTAAACACACTGCTCTATTATTAGAAACAGTATCACTTGGAGAACAGACTCCTATCTGTCTCACACCCAGGGCAATAAGCTCTCTTTTACTTCTCCTAAGTATAAGAAGACAAGTCTTTCTGTTACTGATCCTCTCAGTAACCCTAGCCCTTGTCTGCTACTTATTCCCTATCCTTAAGGCTCACTTTAAAGCTTTCTTTCCCTGTCAGACTCTTTTTTAGCTTCCTCTCCTAAAAATCCCTTCCTTCTGTGTCTGATGTCAAGACACTTCTCTCCCTGTCAAAAGCTGACAGCCTCTTTCCCTCTCTCAACTGACTCCTCCCCTAATTGCTCTGACCAATCAGGAGTCGGCTTGACTCCTCTTCCTGCTTCTGCCTGTCTTACAAGATGACAGCTACTGTCTTTCAGGCTTCGGCCTGGTCGCCTTAAAGGTAGATTTCACTACATATAATAGTACCCTATATCCATTTCTTTTAGAATGGAGATGATAAAATTCCAGTTCACTTTATTGAATGCCTGTTCAGCATCCAGGAACATTAAGGCTACTTCTTTCTGATTGTTTTTCTCATAGTACTCAATTACATTGATTATTGTTCTTATATCATCTCTTAATTTGGTCAACAGAAACAGAACAGGTTAAAGAAAATATGATAAAATGGACTAGAGATATAAGTCTATTGATAAGATGGAAAGAATGGGAAGAGATATGGTTAAAGAAAATAAAATATATATATTCAACCGAGTTTAAAGAGAATTGGTACAAAATGTTTTACAGGTGGCATTTAACACCTGAAAAACTATCAAAGATTAACAAAGGAAAAACAGATGAGAAATGCTGGAAATGTGAGAAACACACTGGAATTTTTTTCACATGTCGTGGAAAGGAAAAAAAAGTTTAAAAAAATCTGGCACCAGATACATAAGAAAATAGAATTAATTCTGCAACAAAAAATTAAATATTTTTTATTAAGACCCACTTATTTTGAAATGGATAAGAACACTAACAAGATTTTCTTTTATCTGACAATTGCTGCAAGAATTACTTTAGCCAAATTATGGAAATCACAGGAAATACCCACTTCAGAACAGTGGATTCTGAAAGTAATGGACATCATGAATATGGACATACTTACAGAAAAAAATCACACAATAATACAAAATTACACAGAACGGATTGGGAAAAATTTCTGGAATTCTTGAAAAAAGGAAATACAGAAATTTCTATCCTCAAGATATGAAAGAAACTCAAAGGATCAAGCAACAGGAAACTGACGGTGAAAGGAAACTAAGGCACAGGAAGAGAAACAAATTCACAACCTGGGAAGACCTGGAAGTATCTTATTCTTCCTTTTTTTCCTGACCCTTTTTCCTTTCCCCCCTTTTTTTCCTTTTCATTTTTTTCTTATCCCCATTTTTCAGTTCCTGGAAACGCCCGATTTCCTACTTTTCTCAAACACATTGTTCCCACACTTTCTATGTAAATAACTATCTACTGACTATTCAGTTTCTTGTTTTTTTCTGTTGTTTTTTCTTTCTTTCTCCCCTTTTCTTTTTCTCTCTCCCCTTATTCAGCTCCTACTCTTATGGAGCAAATTTTTCCTCTCTATTTAAATAAGTTAATAAAAATATTTTTTTAAAAAAATGCCATGGTGTGCATTGTGCCTCATCCAGCCTGTCCTTATCCCAATTCACTTGGTATAATGCTGGAGCCCCCGGTGGTGCAGTGGGTTAAACCCCTGTGCCGGCGGGACTGAAGACCGACAGGTCACAGGTTCGAATCCAGGGAGAGGCGGATGAGCTCCCTCTATCAATTCCAGCTCCTTATGTGGGGACATGAGAGAAGCCTCCCACAAGAATGATCAAATCATCCAGATGTCCCCTGGGCAATTTCCTTGCAGATGGGCCAATTCTCTCACACCAGAAGCGACTTGCAGTTTCTCAAGTTGTTCCTGACACGAGAAAAAAAAAGTATAATGCTGCACTCAACTGACATGTATAGGTGTTGGGTTTTCGCCTGATCCCTCTTCTCTGATTGGTTCCTAATTTGCCTAAGACAACTTCCATCTGAAATTCTGGCTGCGAACCTCTTGACATCATTAGATTTGTGGAGAGCTGTTAGTGGTGGGGAAAACTTTTTTCCCACCCTGCCAAAATAGGAAAGCAGACAACTCAGCAGAAATAAACAAGCTTCTTCCATCTTTTATGGGGATCTGAAGTGAATCTTTGCCAAATAATACCATATTTAATTGAGTCTAAAGCATCATTGAGTGTAATGTTTACATCAATTTTCAAAACCCTGAAACTAAAAAAAGTATTTACTGCCGAATGCAATACACATGCACCAGCAAAAAGTGTACTCTTTGTAATTTGGCCAAAAAAGGTATGCATTAGAGTTGCTTCCTGCTTAGAATCCCTTCTTTAAAAACAAAAGTGTCAAAGCACCAAAGCCTCCAGCAATGGAAAGGAAAACCTTGTGTGCATCTATTCTGTGGAATGAATTCACTTTAACCGCTTTGGTTTAGTGCTGTTGAGTCAGAGGGGCTATAGTTTTGCAACATCTTGAGCCTTCTCTGATGCCTTACCAAACTACAAATCCCAGGATACTGTAGAATTGAGCTAAGACCATTAAATTAGAGATGGGAGCTCCTTGTGTTCCTGAAGCACCTTCCCCTTTTACTTTGGCTCAGCACTAAGATTACAGTATTATGCAAATGTAATATGCACCCTAATTTTGGTGAGATAATTTAACTAAAAAAGGGTAAGCATTAGATATGAGTAAATAGGGTAATGAAATAGCATCTCTCTCTCTCCCCCCCCCCCCCAAATAGCATTAAGTGATATTTTAAAGTGAGGAAGAAATGGGAGTTGATTAATGTGGGCAACCTCTGTTCTGAACAGCCTCTGCACACATGACATGGCATGGATAAAAGGTAGGCTGGAAGCCTGGCATCAAAGTCTCTTAATAGGCAGAGGCACCATCAGGCAGCCATCAAAGAGGAACTGGGGACCTGAGCAATAGCTGCAGCAATTACTTAGTGTGAACACAAGAAGAAAGATCTGTAAAGACCACTACATAGCCAATAAATCTGGTTTATATCTTTTCCTCCCCTCAAGCAGTGCAGAGCTCAGATATATCTTAAACCTGGCATCAGTGCACAAAGCTCAGCAATGATATTTTGTGCTAGGAAAAGGCAGAAACAAGACATCTCTAAGTAGCTGAGCCCTATTCCTTTTCTGCTATTGCTTCATAAGGTAATCAGAAACTCATTGTTAACATAGCTATTCTCAGAACTCAGCAGTGGTAAAGAAGCTAACATATTATTTGTATTTTTCCCCAGTAACAATGAAGACCTAACTGCATTGCATTGTTGTTATGTGCCTTCAAATTGTTTCTGTCTCATGGAGACCCTAATGCAAACCTAACATGGAGATTTCTTTGAAAAATTTGTTCAGAGGGGGTTTGCCATTGTCTACCTCTAAGACTAAGACATTGTGACTTGTGTAAGGTCACCTAGAACAGTTCCAGACAGCCCTTTATCCCAGGAACATTCGCTTTTTAAAAACACAGATGTTCCTGGGGGCCTGTCTACACCCACCCCAGAAAGCGTATGCTTTCTGAGGTGGCTGTCCAGATGTTCTGCCAGAACTAGTTTGGCAGAATACTTGGGGGCCCTCCCTAAAGCCGCCAAACCCCTTTGAAAAGTAAAGAAAACTTAGCTGGCCTCCAGTTCACTTTTGCAGCAGCTCTCCCAGCATGTAGAATGACATGCCAGGAGAGCAGGGGGATGGAGAGGAAAATCAATCCCCCCCCCCCCCCCGCTCTCCTGGTGCATCATTTCTGCATGCCGGGAGAGCTGCTGCAAAAGTGTACTGGAGGGCAGGTATGTTTTTTTTACTTATCAAAGGGGTTTTCTTGGGGGGGGGGGGAGGGCATTCCCACAGTTTTCTGGACTTATTTAGTACAGAGACTGTGGGAATGGTGTCTGGTCCGAAGGCCAGACACCAGAAATAGTGGGTTTATCCCGTGCCTTCCAAGAAGGTGCAGAATAAATCCACTATCTAATTAATTTGCTACAAACCAGGGTTGTCTTGGTTTGTAGTGAATTAATTTGGGATTGTCCAGGACGTCATCTGGACAGCCCCTACTTTATTGTGGTAGTTACTGCAATAAGTCGTGAAGTGTGAACAGTTTTCATAATTTGTGCTGTTACTTTGATCTCCTTGGGTCTTTGAAGGGTTCAGGACAGTAATCCTCTGCACCAACAAATTCCAGGAGCCTGCTGGTAAAAAGGCTTTGGAGGGCAGTTGGCAATGTTCATCACTGCTGCTCTACTCTCCCCATGGATTAGGGAGGGGACCATGGAAACAGTGCTCTTAGTTGCCACCACTCTCCAAAGGTCATAGGCTTTTTTGGGAGAGGGGGCAGTTCACAAGAGATCACTGCTACTGAGCTATTCTCACAACTTTAGGTGCCAGCAACTGATAATATGTGAGCATGTGCCTTACAGGGCAGCATCAGAAGAGGTGCCGTTTGAAGGCCAGCACATCTGATTGTGACTTTGGAAGAACAGAACAGTTATGACAGTTCTCAGCAACCATGGCCTGTAACCCACACAGCAGATGGCTTTGTGAGACCCTGGTTTCCTCCCAAAGAACTGGGCTGCTGTGTGAATGTGCAGATGACATTGATATGGCATCTCAAAGCTTTAGGAAGGGAGTGGTGGTTGTGATTTTTCATCTCCCTTTTTCCCCCAAAGACATAGGTCTGCTGTGTGGATGTGCAGGCATGGCCCCAGGCATCAGGAGGAAGGCAGTGGTTGCAATCATTCACCTCCCTTTCTCTTGGGGTATAGGGTCTCCATGTGAATGTGTCCCAGTGACTCTCATCTATCACCAAGTGACCAAGTCCAGTCCCCTGGAGATATTTGTCTTTTTGTTTTCACTTTCATGGATTGGTCATGACCATAACCCATGAATGTGGAGAGTTGAATGTTCTCTGACTGAGTCCAAGCTTTTCTTTTTCTATGAATACAGAAATATTAAGTGTACATTAAAAACCATAATGGGGTATACCAGTATGGAAGCGGTCATATAGGATTGGACATAGAAAACTATATATTCATATGCAGATACTTCCTTTTTGTTTTTAGGTGCACAACCCCACTATACATAATGGTGAAAAACTATTTTTAAGACTCCTAGAATCCTAGTTTGACGAGACCACAAGGTTGACTCAGTATGACCTCTTGCCATGCAGGAACACACAATCAAATCGTTCTCAACAGATAGCCATCCAACCTTTGTTTAAAATCTTCAAAGAATGAGATTCTACCATGCTCAGAGGCACCATATTCCACTGTTGAACAGTTTTTACCACCAGGAAGATTTTCCCTCTGATATTTAAGTGAAACGTCTTTTCTTGCAATTTGAAGCCAATGCTCCATGTCTTTGTCTATAGAGCATCAGAAAACAAACTTGAACCTTCTTCAGTATTACATTATTTTGAATATTTACACATGGCCATCATGTCCCCTCTCAACCTTTTCTGGGAGCTACACATATACAGCTCTCTAAGCTGCTCCTTGTTGGGCTTGGCCTTCAAACCTTTGATCAATTTGGTTGCCCTTTTCTGGACATGTTCTAGCTTATCAATCTTTTTTTTAATTTTGTGCCCAGAATCAGAGAGAGTATCTCATGTAAGATCTGACCAACACAAAATAAAGTGGCACTATTACTTCTGTCAATCTAGACAATATACTCCTATTGATGCTTCTTCTTATTTGCTCTGCAAGTAGTTATACTTGTCCAGGACATTATTAATTAGGTTGAACGCTGTAACATGGGACTAATAATGTTTCTTTTACCTGAGTTGATGCAATATTTTTATTTTTTACTTCCAGGCCAATTCCCTTTATTATACTTGCAACAATTCTATTATCCATGGTCAAGGGGCTGTGTACAATTGTAAATGGGATTAATATGAATCTGGAATGTTAGATCACTGAGCAGTTATCTATGGCTGTGACAAAAAAAAAATTGAATCATGAATGGGATTCTATCTGCTTCCAATCTGAGGATTATATGTTTGCTTGTAACTGCCAAGATTTTCAAGGGACTTTAAGAGAATTGGAAGCCATAACACTCATATTTGTCTTATATTTACATTCAGAAAAACATACTTATCTATTTTGACTTTATCCTTCTAAAATAATTCCAAGATAGATTTTAAAATGTTACAGTAAAATAAAAGATTTCATTAAGTGAATTGTAGAAACATATAGACTCTGTGTTACACAAACTCACCATTTCTGGATTGTATACTTCCAAAGTATATATATTGGTTTAGATAAACCATTGTTTGTTGGTTTGTTTAGCACATTTTGCTGCTCGTACATGTAGATTGCCTTTCTGGAACATAAGTAATCTTTAAGTGTATAATGGCACTGTTCGTGAGTCCCAGGCATGTAGCCGGGGGGGGGGGGCTTTGGGGGCTTCAGCCACCACCCCCCCCCCCAAATTCTCATGGTGATCTGCAAAAAGGCCTTGCTGGTACATTATTTAAACTGTTATGTTCATTCATATCATGATCTGATCACCATAACCATGCTCAATATATCTCATATGTATGGGGGTATTGGGGTAACGATACAAAAGGTTTGCTAGGGGAGACCCTCTTTCACTCAGACTCATAAAATGGCCAGTTTTCAAAAGTCCTTTAGGATAAAAAGGTAGTAAAGAAGGAGCCAGTCCAGTTTTGCTAGGAAGGGAATTCCAGGACTTGGAGCAGCTGGAGAATATTGAGTGTAGAGGAGCCTTAACCCACAGTGCATTTTGAAGCCAGTATTAGGAAATACAGCCATCTGGAAACTGACTAAACTATCACCTCTTGCTGTCATCCTGAGAAAATCCCCCTTTGAAGAAAAGAAATCAATTCCCTTTCTCCTCAGCAAACATTCTCACACTGCGTAACAATTTTGTCTGTTTATAGATGCTAGAAATAGCAAAGAAAAGTGTAGAAACCTGAGATTTCACCCAATGAATTGGTTATTGTTTCAGTAAACATGAAACATACATAATACTTGTAGGTAACAAAAAGTTTTTTCCCTAAAAGATTTTATTTTGTTGAACAAAGTCATGATAAAACAGTGCCTAGATCTATCCACAACTTCCTATCTTCTCTCAATGCGTTTTTGGTGTATGTTTCAAAGTACATATTTTATGGATAGAGGGATGCTTTGTTAACTTGCAAAATAAAAATCACTGCCATTTTTCTTTTTCATAATTCTTGCTTTCCTTAAAGGCCTCTCCTGTCAAGGTGATGAACTAGTTCCATTTGCTTAATATAAGATTGTTCTGACATTAATATAAAAACGTTGATATTAACTTACAGACTGAAGGAGTTTCCTTCACAACAGTATGTGTTTTACTCCATACATTTTCTTGTGCTTTGCTTCCCTTTTTCCAATATAATTTAGTGGGGATTTATTTGTGTTTAATCTATTGAGATG
Source organism: Anolis sagrei (assembly GCF_037176765.1). NCBI lineage: Eukaryota > Metazoa > Chordata > Lepidosauria > Squamata > Anolidae > Anolis > Anolis sagrei. Next base: position 137,211,651 of record NC_090023.1, read on the forward strand.
CGAACTCAAAATCTTCCTCAATATGGGTTACTTTTAGCAAGTGCTATCAGTCAGCTTGCTTCCTTGAGCTGTGTAGAAGTGCCAAACCTGAAATCTCAAGTGACTTTTACTCCTTCTTCACATTCTACAATTCCTACATAAATGAGAAAGAAACTTTCCAGTATTTATATTGGCTACCAGTATGTTTAAGTCCTTTAAGTTCTTTTCACCATTTAACTTCACACTACAATATGATGGGAGACATGGTTTTCCCCCTTGTATAGTGTCATGTCAACTATTAAAAACAGCATAGAGAACATTCATTTTTTTAAAAAAGGTCAAACATTACAAATGGAGAAATTAATTTCGTATTATAAAGAATAATAACTGAAATCATGGAATGTACACATTAGTAGTTAACTAATTGTTTAAGATATTAATGTGCAGCAAAACTGGGATTTACAGAGAATGGCATAAAGGTCATCAATGGACAGAGGGCCTTGAGTGAGTAGATACTGCATTTTTATCTTTTAAAAGTTGTTTACATTCCCCCAAAAGTCTTCTTCTGAGCCCATAATAGGGATCTTGCCTGGTAATTTTGAGAGTCCCAAATGTCTAAAAACAATCAGATTGGAGAAAGATTGAGATCTTATTTTACACCTTCTTCAAGTTGGTTCATCATTTATCTTCATTCCTCTTTTTTTCCCCATCCTCACCAGCAGATGCACTTTACTCATTCTTCAAATCCCTTGTTTATTAAAGGCTCATAAGGAATGATTTATTTGATTTGGGGAACACTGATTCATCACAAGTGCATCAATAGGTGGATAGCTATAAAATTTGGTTTCTGAATCAAGAGCAGAAAATTCTTAATCTGAATCTAATTTGACTTTCCTAGTATAACAGAACATTTTTACTGAATCACTGCATCCTTTCAGCCTCTCCATGCACAGTCAAGAAGGGTGGCCAGTGTATGTTTTGCATGCATGGATTCAATCGTGGCATTTTAAGTTTTGGTGACTATACATCCAAGAAACCCATTTTTTCTCCACACCCATCTTAAATTAATTGTGTAATTAAAAAACAAATAAACAGGAGGGAAAAAAACAGAATGGAAAGAATCCAAGTGAAATAGAAATGAGGGGGAAAATCATTTCCAGTGCATTGTTGAGCAAGATCACAAAGGTTAAAATAAAATACACAATTGTACAGTATTTAATCATATTATACCAGAAAGGAGAAGATAAAGAAGAGAGCTACACTGTATCTCACCCTAGGACTTGAACACTTTCTATCTATATAGAATCATTGTTGCCGTGGTAGATAGATGACACCTGCTTTTTAAGTTTAGCAGGTTGTGTGATCTGAAAGGGTTGCAGTTACTTGAGGGGCTTAGTTTCCTGCTTAGGAAATAAATTACCACCCACTTTCATGTTTTTATTCTTCAAAACCCATCTGTTTTGTTCCACAAACACAGATCTTCTGCTCTGAACTGGGCTCCTGGAATACATTTTTTCCTGTCCTATCACCCCAAAGAAATCACATAGATTAACCTGCCTAAAAAGATGGATGTGAGGCATTTCCTCTAATGGTAATATTTCTTTTCCTGAGCAAGTAGCACTTCAATTTTTTCTGAATGTGGTGGAGGCAGAGGAGTCTCCTCCAACAACTTCTAATTCATTCTAATAACCTATATCATCAAATTATTAACTTCAAAATTAACAAAAAAAATCTAATAAATTGGAAAAATGCTTAGAAAACTACTATATCAATAACATAACATGTTAATTAGGGAGTTCATTCACACCTCTGGTTAGAAAAAAAGGTGTGCTTAAAAACCACCTTTATGTTTCCAATGATAGTTTTAAAAATACAAATAATAATGCATTAATAAAAACTAATTATTAAGAGGTAAAGTTAAAACTTGGGAGGTCTATCTGTCTAATCCAGTGGTTCTCAACCTGTGAGTCCTCAGATGTTTTGGCCAACAACTCCCAGAAATCCCAGCCAGGTTATCAGCTGTTAGGATTTCTGGGAGTTGATGGCCAAAACATCTGGAGACCAACAGGCTGAAAACCACTGATCTAATCTATGTATACACAAAAAAGTATAGATAAAAACATATGCAATGTGCCATAGTTGAACATACTTTAAATGGCAGTAAAAGCAATTGGATGTATATGGCCTCACCTATGTAATGCCTAACAATTTGTAAAAAATTATGAAGCCCCCTACCAGTGACTCACCGGTGCTTCTTGTTTTGGATAATTTCAGTATTTCTACCAAAATCATTGTGACCGGATATATAGGAACATTAATTAATTTAATCTATATTAAAATTTTCTGTGAGAGGGAAATATAAAAATGTATTCTAGCACTCCTCATTAAAACCTAGTCTTCCTTTCCAGAGTTCTCTCTATTTCATCCTTCCCCCCGCCTTCCCTGGTTCAGTCCTGTCAGACACTTTATTCAGTCTTATTACCACCATAGTGTTAGATCTGGACTACCTTCCTAGAAAGTGTCATTATTCATTTTCTCCTTAAGGAAGTTGCTTCAGAGCTCTAACACCTAGTCTATGACTTTTATTCTCCTGGCAAAGAATATGAAAAGCCAACCTTTTCTTTCTCTCAATCAGCACGAATCCTCTCATCACTTTTGTTTCATTATTTTTGCAATCACCAACCTCCTCAAAGCCCCACTGCCTAGCCAATCATTATGCATACAACAATATCTCTGTCTGATTTTAAATCAGAACCCAGCTCTGGGGATATTATAAAAATGACTTTCTTTCATGCCGTTAACAATTCCCTTGCTCTCTTATATTTTGTGAGGATGGGTATGTATGCCATGTTCTCTGAAAACCTCTTTGAAAACCAAAAGCTCCTTTGGGAATAGAGAGTTTAAAAACAATTACTTGTCCAGTCCAAAGTCCTTTAAAAAAAAAAAAGCAACAAAACTCCCAAGCCCTGTACATCTCTCTTGGCTCTATACAAAGACTGGTGTAACTTTGACCAAATCAGAACTACAATTCTTAATAAAGAGCTCAATTGTTTCATGAAAATCTGAGAATATGTTTTCTTTAAAAAAAAAACAAAAAACCAACCAACTTAACAGTAGGCTCTGTCACACTGCTTACACAGTCACTATGGGTATCAATTTTATAAGTGTTTCTTTATTTACCAATTTCTCAAAGGCAAAACTAAAATAGAAACAAAAATAAGGGTGCTTCAAAATATAAGCTGGGAATGTAAATCTTCATACATTTCATTCTTGTAAGCAAAATTGAATAACTGCTTGAATATTCTTCTCACAGTATGAAAACAGTTGAAAATTTATGCAAGCTATTTAGAGTTTGGGGCTTTCTGTGAAAAAGCTCAGGGTTTTTGTGCTTTTTTAAATACAGAAAATACAATTTTATGTGGAGGAAAAAAGAAGTTCCTTGCGCAGGAAAAAGGTATGCAGATAGCAGCATTTCCTGCAAAAAGTCATGTGTATTTTTCATGCAAAATAAGTTGTGAACTGATGCAGCCATCCGGATGGAGACTTCTTTGATGGCCTCCTGAGAAAGCAAGGCCACTAAATTGCATTGAGTTCTTCACACCATGATGAAGAGTAGAGTGGGCATAAGGCCTGGATTTCTGATTCCCAAGCATTAACATCTCCTTTCCCTTGATTCCTGAGTGTTGATCCACTCACCATGACACTGTTTATAACTTGAGCCATGATGACCCCTACCTCTGTTATACTCATGTACAATTTGATCTTGCATGCAAATTGAGGGCAAATTTTCCAAAATTATGGATTTTGATATTCCCATTGGTTAAATCAAGAGGTTTTTTTGTGGAGGAGAAATCAATATTGCCCCAGAGGGTCAGGGTTTCTTTTGGGCTCTCTCAGGATGGGCTAAGCTCTCATATTTTATTACTCTACTAAAGAAAAGAGGATAGATCTTTTTGAAAATAAGAGGTAAAATATAGTACTCATATTGATTCATGAATAAGATGACCTAGATTTTGAGGGTTAATTTTTAACACTAAAATTTCTAGACTTATATATGAGTAAATGGGTTAAGTGTTCAGATGAGCTTTGAAGAACCTTTTGAAGATGCCCCTGAATCCTATTGTGAAGTTGGTAAGAGGTGCTGATTTCTCTAAGGGCAAACAACTCTGCTGGGAAATTCCCTCATCAAAGAGATTGGCATGTCCTCATCCTTACTATCAGGTTAATATCTCCAGACAAGAAATTCCAAGTACTTTTAAAGTCAGTTGAAATGAATTTTAATTCTAGGTAGGCATTCCAAGCATCATAGAATCCAAGAAAGCCAGAGTTGTAAGAGACCACCAGGGCCATTCAGTTCACCCCCCGCCATGCATAAATAAAAGCACTCTCTGTAGTTTTAACAACTTCTGTTTAAAAACCTCCAAGGCAAGTGTTCCTAATGTTTAGGTGGAATTTCTTTTCCTGTAGTCTGTATGTGTGCATGTATTGTATATATGTGTGCTTGTTGTGCTTCCTAATATGATTATGACTAAATTCTGAAATTCTGGTGATCTGAAGAGCGGAGTATCAGATAAAATCTAATTTAATCAGTTAATTAATTCAATCCTTGGTTAAATTCATTTTTGAAGGGTATCTTTAGACAGTTTTCAACATAACCCCATCTTCTTAGAGTTCAGAAAGCCACATTTTCAAAAAAAGGAATTGAGTACATCCTGTCATAACTGCAATCAGTACAGTTGGTAAGTTACTGGTATAGAGTTTGATCAGACTGCTGAATGTCTTTTGAAGACTGCTGTTCATTAGGTATTTGGAGCACATCCTTTCAATGCCCTTGTCTCTCCCACCCACCTCCACCCCACAATCTTTTGAACCAAGAGTATTGCCGAACATAAGAGGTCCTGCAGAATGTATGATATTTTACATTGATAGAATGTCAACCTTTTATAAAAATTAAATCTGTTATCATTAGCTTTTTACTTTATTTAAGATTATAACAAAAGAAAATCAAAGCAAGTCTTCAAAACTGTCCAGAGTAATTATCTTTCCAGAATGGCCTTTCTATTCAATGGCAGCAATTACACAAAATGAAAGACGAGCTTCTCATTTTAATCCAATTAACTTCCTACATTTACAGCCTCTCCTCTTGATTTTTCTAGCTCACATTTTTATGGAGCAGGGCAGCTCATCCTCCCTCTGGTGACAAGCAGAAGGGATAATATTAAGGGAGTTACGAAAGAGCATGGCTGTCTTAGATATATGAGTGGCCACCAAAGACATTCTGCTTCCTCAAGTAAAGAACCATATCAGGCATTTTGCTTCTTCCGTGTACAGAAACCAATTAGATGGATAGTTAAAGCTATCATTTCTGGCTATTCAAAGATAATGTGGTACTGTGGAACTGTGGTACAAAGATCTTCCTCCCAGTACTCTTCTATTACCTGATGCTTTTCATTGCCTAATTGTAGGGATGGTCTTGACCATTTTAAATGATGCTACTTAAGGATTGTTGGTCACTATGACAGATGGTAGGTTTACATTTTCATGCTGTTTTAAACAAACTAACAATTCATGGAATGAATACAGTTTGGCACCACTTTAAACTGCCATGGCTCATTGGTAAGAAAGTATGGGAGTTGTAGTTTTACAAAGTCCTTAGCCTTCTCTGCCAAAGAAAGCTACAGTTTCCATATCTATGATCTATGGTGTCATTGTGCTAATACTACAACTGAGCTATAGTTTCACTATGCTAATTCTACAATGTAGATAGGTTCTCTTCTCACATTATCTTCATAGTAAGATAATTGTTTTCTTTCTCATGCTTTAGAAATATCAACAGAAACCTCGGGCTACAAAGACTATAACTCAGGCATGGGCAAACTTCGGCCCTCCAGGTGTTTTGGACTTCAACTCCCACAATTCCTAATAGCCTGCAGGAATTGTAGGAGATTTCAAACTGTCTTGAAATCTCCTACAACAGGGACAAACACTTTGAAGACATTCATTCTCACATATGTGTGTACAATTATTTAGAATTTACATCTTTGATAGTATATTGCTTCATTGGGAGAAGAAGAGATTTCCTCTGCAATAAAATTTGCAGGGAAAAAATTATGATGATGACTATGATTATGGTTAAGCTTTCTCTTTAATTACAATCAACTGAATTAAGGAAGATAGGTAGCTCTGCCTTGCCACATTTCCGTAGATCAATTTTCTGATCAGACCAAAGCAACTATATTGAAATATTCTCTCATTCTATAGAAGTAAGAGGGGAAAACCACATGTTGTAGTAGAGCCTGCGAGTTCTGATACTAACAGTAGTTTGGGCACTAGAAGGGGAAAATGGGTTACTTGGGAGCAGGAGTCCGATGAAGAGCAACAGAGGAAGAGGATCTGGGATATTCCTAATGCACCCACAGATGAGGAATCATTCATGGGTTTCTCTGGGGATGATGGGTAAACAAGTGAAGAGGAGGAAGGAAACCTCATAGATTGGTCTAAGGGAAGGAAAAGGCTACTCGGGAGCAGGAGGCTGATGAGGAGCAACAGAGGAAGAGGATCCGTGATATACTTAATGCTCCCACAGATGAGGAATCATTTATGGGTTTCTCTGGGGGTGATGGGTCAGAGAGTGATGAAGACGGAGATGACACATTGGACTGGACTAAGGTAAAAGAGGTACAAGCTATATGTGCAGAACTAGTGATACATCTAGTGATACATTTGTAGGGTTCTCTGGTAATGAGGACTGGCAATCGGGGAATACATCTGAGTCTTGGGGAGATCTAAGTCTTGACAGAAGATGGAGAACATGGAGGGATGGGAGTAGGAGTTCAAATGTGGAATCAAGAACGGCTGCAAGAGATAATGACGGGGCGGAGGTCAGCTCATCTTCTGATGATGATGTTTAAGATAAAAGTAGGCTCTGAAATGGGGAATCTTTGCAGAAGGCAAGGTGTTGGTTCGTGCATTGGGTTCTTATCACTGCCTGTTTCGTGTTGGCATTGGGTCCTGGATCTACAGGTTACTGCTTCCATTTGTGTGTGCTTTCGATTCGGCTTGGATTCCCATGAGTGCTGATTTCCCCCTTCCTTGACTATGACGCTGCCTACGTGGACTTTGGATCTTGGCTACTTTGACTTCGGCTTGCTACAACCTCGGACTTCATTTGACTATGCTTTCTTCCCTGCGTCTCTTTTGTTTGTTAACTGTTTACTTTCTGTGCTATTTTGTGTGAATCTCTGAGTGCCTTGTTTAAATCCGGTTCTTTTCTCCAGATAATCTGGATTATTGCTTCAGTTATCTTTTTCGAACCAGGACTGGTTTTTGCTTTTGAGTTTGGCCAGAGGCACTGAGTTAAGTGTCTCTGAGTCCTTTATCTTTGTTTAATAAACTCTATTTTGGAACTAATTCTGAATCTGGCCCTTAAAGCGTCTGTGTCCTGACACCACAGGAGACTAAATGTATGAATCCATTTTACATTATCTTTGAAGAATATCCACAATGTGTTCATTAATATTTATATATGTTTAGAGATCTCAGTTGTACTACAACTAGCCATCATCCATAGATCACTATTGATTTTTATATCCATATATTCAATATATGGAATGTCACAAGTAATCCACTGTCCCTAACATCATGCAGTATAAATCAGAATAGATTGGGAAATTTTAGAAAACACAGATAACTAAGTTTAGATTGGAAGATTTTCTTTTGAAATTGCTTTATAAACAGGAAAAGAAAATAAAGTTTGGTTTTCTTATGTTCTTTACATGATATGATGGAATTGTTAAGTGCCTTCAAGTTGACTCTGATTTATAGAGATCCCAACAGAGAGGATTCATGATAAGATTTATTCAAAGGAGGTCTGCTATTTCTTTCCTCTGAGGAAGTATTCAAAAATTGACTTTCTGGAACTCTAGTCCAACACTGTCTTTTTAATTCTGGGTTGCTCAATCTCAATCCCAAATAATCTACCTCTTTTATTTACTACTCTAAAATTTTAAATCATGTTTCTTTGCTTTAAACAGTTGCAGGGAATATAAAATTCCAATGTTTAGGATCCAGCTGAACAAGTACTTGGATAAAACAAAATGTTTTCCTTCTCTTGATGAGCTACATTATTCTTGATAATTATAATTCTTACTCCTGATGAGGCTGGTGTATGCTTCCTGGCAACCTAGTATCTAGTGAGTAAATATTGTATTGCAGGGTACAAATACTTCTATCAGGTGAGATATTTCACTACCCAAAGCCACCAGCATCATTACCACTACTTCCTCTCCCCCATTTTTCAGAATTTACATACAACTAGATTTACAAAATAGGCATTTTTAAATATTGTCACCACCAGAACTATGTGTTGATTTGTTTTGTAAGATGACTCAGGCTGGATCAACACGGTGATGTAACCCAGTATCTGATCCCAGATTATCTGATTTGAATTGGATTATATGAGTCTATACTGCTATTTAATCCAGTTCAAAGCAGATCAGAAACTGCATTGGCAGTGTAGAAGGGGCCTCAGTAATTAAAATCTGAGTAGGCTTCAGTTTAATCCAGATCAACCCATATATAGTTCAATCTAGTCTGGCTCCTGAATCTCAATTATTAATTTGTTATTATATTATTTCTGTGTAAAGTTTGGTTGATATTGTGCAAATAAAACTTTTTTCATTTATTCATGCATTTTTTTTTAATTTTAGCAATGTAGTATTCTTAAATTTTAGATAGATAACTTCAAGGGTTTTGTGTTAGACAATGGTAAGCTGCTGCCTTTTAAAAACAAAGCAACATTTTAAGGCTTTGGACTGCTTAGTCTTGGTAATGTTGATTTTTACAAGGATATTGTCCCTCTAAAAAAGGGATGAGCAACTGATAGGGATTGGGGGCAGACTGGATATTTGCATTCCATGACTGGACCATAAAAATGCTAGAACTGGGAAACAGATAAGTGCTGTAGTAGAGAGAGAGAGAGAGAGAGATAAAGACTCATGTGAAAAAAAGAAATATGTAAAAGAAATGAGAAGCAGTGGAATGCAGATGGGAACTGACTCATAGAGTTGGAAGAGGTCACAAGAGTGATTGACTCCAGATCCCTTCCATACAGGAACACAGAATCAAAGCATTCCCAGCAGGTGGCCATCCAGCCTCTGTTTAAAATCCCCCTGAAAAAGAGACTCCACTACATTACTAGGCAGCATATTATACTGTGGAAGAACTCCTAATATTCAGGTGGAATCTCTAGCTGTAATTTGAATCTATTACTCTATGTCCTACTTATACAGCAGTAGTTCTCAACCTGTGAGTCCCCAGTGTTTTGGCCTACAACTCCCAGAAATCTCAGTCAGTTTACAAGCTGTTAGGATTTCTTGGAGTTGAAGGCCAAAACATCTGGAACCCACAGTTTGAGAACCACTGCTATAGAGCAACAGAAAACAAGCCTGCTCTATTTTCAATACAATATCCTTTCAAGTGTTTTAAAAATGCCATCATGTCACCTCTTAATCTTCTCTTCATCAGGCTAAACATACCCACCTCCCAAAGCCACTCCTCATAAAGCTTCCAGACTTTTGATAATTTTGGTTGTCCTGCTCTGGACATATTCAAGATGATTTGAACTGTGGTGCCCAGAACACAACACAGTATTACAGTTGAGGTCTGACCAAATCGAATTGGGTGATGCTATTATTTCCCTTGACATTATGCTCCTATGGGCAAAAGGTAGTAGTCATTATGTCATTCATTTATTCATATTGCATTATATGCCATCTTTCTTCTGGAGTAAAACCCAAAGCAACTCACAAGAGAGTGGCTTATGTGTTCAATAAGGTGGGCAAACTCTCAAAACAGCTTTTCTGCTCTCAGCTTTTCAGGCAGCATAGACGACTTCTGATAAACCACCAAAATATCCCTTGGTGGTTTTGAAGCACCGTTTAGAAAATATTTTCAACTTCAGCAGCCACAAACTGCTTTGTCTGAAGGTTTTTGTTGTTAGCACTTCCTTTCAGCTATACTGTACTGACCAGAAGGCATAAATAGCTTATGGTTGTAAGCAAAGCAGTAAAACTGACAAGGCCTGCTCTTTATAATACCCTAATTAATACAATCACATTAAGTTTTTACATTGTGCTTAAGTATCCTTTTGGGATATGGGACCCAGTGACCTCTAAAATTCTGTTCTTTAAGTAAGCATTATGATATTATAATTTGCCTTTATATATTTCTTTTACTTATAGAAAATTCACTATATTGAGCTAAACATGTTGACTGGTTTTGATTAGCTTCCGTGTATCATAGCTGTAAATTTCATTTTAATTGTAATTTATTTAATGCCTGATTTATGTTACAGACACATAATATTTCAACAAAACTTCTTCCCCTACTCCCATATTCTATAGATTCTGTAGGTAAACATATAAAGCATTTTTATTTTGTTATAATGCTTCAACAGCATGAAATTGTCATTTCTCCAATTTTCAGAATGAAGTTTGATACTGCTCCTTAAAGTAGAGCAATAAAATAGTAGATATAAATTCAAATTAAGCCCTATTATATGTTAATACGAATATTACTATGCAATGTCATATCAAGGAGTAAGAGGTTAGAGGAAACATAGAGCAGGGATTCAATACACTAATTTCATTCTTGAAAGAAGCTACAAGAAAACATCAAATTTTGTTCCTGCTTTGAGAAAGTCTTTGAAAAATGCATAATTTTGGAAGATTATTAATATTTCAGAACTAACTGTGAACAAATCAGTTTTTGTACATAGAAAACAACAATTAAAATCTAAGAAATAGCATTTGCTGCATAGAAAATACAATTTCTGCACACAAAAAACTATTTTCTAATCTGAAAAAAATGTATAAAATTTTCAATAAAAAATATTTTTTTAAAAAAAGAAAAAAAAAGAAAAAAAAGTATAAAATTTTTCCAGAACAAGTCCCAAATGCTGAAGGTTCTTCTCAATCTAGAACTTGTCAAAGTTTCCTAACATTTGAGAAATATATTCTTAAAATATTTTTGAATATTCTTTCCATCCCATCCACATAGTCTACTCAGTCTACTTCATAATTCATCTCTGATTGTTTTGTCCTGATAAGTGATGATCAGATTTCTTGATAAAGCTCAGTTATGGTCTATTGATGCTCTTGTGCCTGAGTAATTCAAAATACTGAAGAAGAAAAAATGCAGAACATAAGATTAAATTTAGTAATAACCAATTTTTGCACAGCTGATTTTGCTGTCTTTGATCCTTATTGGTGGTGACTTCCAGACTTCAAAGCACCCATCCTAGGATATTTAGAAGGACTTCATCTATGTAGTCATTTCACTAATCAATAATCTGTTTGGTAGATTTTTATATTGTCTTTTAATATATTTTCATGGTTTTATCTTTACAATTTTTTTAAAAGAAACAACTCTTTATTTGGACTTTTTGCTACTATTATAGTATAGTTTTTAACTTGTATTCCTTTTAGTAAGTTGTAAGCCACCTTTAATTCATTTGAATTAATTGATACCCCATGCAATAAAAGCATGCCTAGATTCAACATATAGAATACATTAATAGCTGATGGATCCCACATCAATGAGATAGTGAATCTATTCTAGGTTTTATCTAGTTGAAAAGGAGGTCTCTTAGATGCTGGATTTATTTAGGAATAGGGTTTAGCACATTGGGGAGCAGATATGGGGCCCACCAGCTGCCACAGATAGAATATATAACCCAGACCATGTTATGCACTTGTAAGAATCACTGATTTCAGTGGAAATGTTAAGCGTCCCCTTTGTTTTTTTAGTAATATATCACACTTGATTGACACTAGCCAGGTTATTACTTGACAGGATAAACAGGTGTAGTGATGGATTATCTGTCAAGTTTGGTTTTGCTCTTTTTCTCATCTTCTCAAAGTTATGCTTGTTCTATCCGGCTTTCACATCTGTGTGCCAAAATATGAGGGGCGCCAGAGAATGGAATTACACTGCTCATCTGTTTTTTTCTGTAGCTTGTAAAATATGATCATTTTCTGTGCATATTTCAAACTATGTACATTTTTGCAGTCAGTTTACCCTAAAAATACTCTTTTGCATTCTCTTCGGGACTTTTTGACCACACATATGTGTAGCATATACATTTTTTCCTCATATTTTGATATGCAAAGTTTAATTTCAAACTTAGAAAAAAGCCTGGACTTTGATGGTTAGCCTATTTCTAGATCATTTGTAGATTTAGGTAGAGCTATTTTAGTAAGGAAGAAAAAAAACCCAGCATCATCAACAACATGATCAGATCACATTAAAAACTCAACCATATGGATTTTCTCACTATTCAACAATCACAATCACAAAATAATATGGATAGTTATGGTAAAAAAAATTCAATTCAATCAAAATTTTATAAGTCCAGTTTTAATTTCTTCTGCTTCTGAGTGACATATTGGTCTATTTTCCTTCCAGCTTCTAAGGATGCAGTAAAATATATCATTATATGAATGAGAAAAGACCTTAGCTGGCTGGCCAAGGCTAATGATTGGTGTTGAAGAGTGAGAAGTAGGGTTTTTTTTTTTTTTGCAGAAGAGTTAATTCACATAGAAGTAAATACAGGTCACAATTTTATATATGTATGCATTGATAAGACTTGATAGAATATGGCAACATATTAGAGTGAGAAATCTATTTTTTGGAAACTTCAAAAAGATGTACTGACTGGGGTCTAGCTCACAAAAAGTCTAATTGGTCTTAGGCAACAGACAGGAAAAAGTGTCAGATAGATTAGTCTAGTCCCTTTCTATGGAGTAATGCCTTTTGCCACTGTTGTGGTTAGTCCATGTGAGTTCCATGCAGATATTATTTTTTACAAGAAAAATCTCATAATATATTTGCACATTTTCCTTAATAGCACATACCCTTTATTGATTAAAACATTTTTCTTTCTCCTTGAGAAATGTGCATACAATGTGTTTGAGTGCACATATTATGTTTAATATGTAATTGTATTCATTTTAAAAATAGGCAAGACATGGGAAAATACGAGCAATTTCAGCTGAACAATCTGAAGATCAAATTTAAATGTACAGTTGAGTGAACCAAAGGATTACAAAAGAAGATTAAATATCTTGTGACAACACAATATTGCCTAACACTTTTTATTAATGGTTTGCAAATGTTTTCAAATGTGATCATGCTGTCAAATTTTATGTCCATTGAATCCTACAACCACACAAATGCAGGATTTCTAGACACACATTACATCCAATTGTCACTTCCACCCAGGAAGTGTGGACTTAAGGTAAATCTGTAGAGAGAAGGGCATCCTATATATGCTCTTTTGCTAGTCTGTGTGTGTAGAAGGGTATCACTGCAGAGTTTCTTTTTTGCTTCCTCTACATTGGCCAAAGACACATTTACCAAAGCAATAACCATTTTGCTAGGATAATCTCCCCTTAGTAGTCATTCACTGTCTGGGAGAGAGCATCATGGTAGGAATCTCCCCATTTAGGGGTCCTTTCAGACAGGCCCTATGTCTCAGGATGTGATCCCAGGTTTTCTGTTTATCCCAGATTATCTGGCAGTGTGGACTCATACAATCCGATTTAAAGCAGAAAACCTGGGATATAGGGCCTGTCTGGAAGGACCTTAGGAGATATTCTCATATCTTCCTATATCCAGATGGAGATTGAACACACAGTCCATTGAAATATCCAGAGAATTGTTAATGGATCTCAATCTGTCACTGGACAGTTCACCAGACACTGAATGACCATTGAGAAGGAGGTTATTTCAGTAAACTGATGGACCTTGGCATAATGAATCATGACCTATAGTGTAGTGTAGGTCCATTCATTTTATACATATTAATGTGGCGTTTTAGCCAATGATAGTGATAACATCAATGGATTGGATTTTTCATACATTTCTTAATATAACATTTGTTTTCAAAAGATAAACAAATCCCACAGGAACATAGGGAATCACAAGGAAATGTGATCAAAACATTAAAATTGTATAGCAGCATTACTTCAGTTTCAAGTAGCTAGGGCAATTTCATTTCCTCATATGGTCTCCTGGAATTTTTTCCTTGATTAATCATATCTATTTAAAAACTGGCATGCCCAATGTAGCCAAAAGGTCTACTGACAAGTAAATCCTATCGGTTAGCACCCTCTTATTTCCTGGCTTCTTCTGTTTCTTGACACTGCTTGCTTCATCTTTTTTTGCTCTTCCAGTCCTTTATACTGTCATTCTATCTAATTGGCAGGTCTTGTCACTTTAGGAACATTTGTGACATCATCATCTTCCAATGAAATGTTGAAATGTCTTTTTAAAATAGTGTCATTGTCACAGCCAATAGGATGAAGTCACTATGTGGACTATGAGTGATGGAACAGTAAAAGAAACAGACTCTTCTCAATATTCTCAATAAAACACATGAAATGAAGTAAACTGTTTTGAGCCTGCACCAGTTAGAACTTTAGCTTTTTTATTTATTGCAAAGAAATGACTGCACTACACATTAAAAGGAATTATCGGGGGATTAATAGGCTTTCTACATAACACAACAAGTCACAAAGGACTTCAGTCAACAAAATGTGATAACATTCATACAATTGAGAAATAGAGTCACAGACAGGATTATGAGGTGTGTGGGATTTACAAGAACAGAATTCTTTTAATCCTACAAATGGCTGGCAGCAAGCTAAAGTGATAATTGAGTGTTGTGGTGAACATGTGGAACCAAATTAATCCCTGATGTGATACCTTTGAAATCAATGGAACCCCATCAGGGATGAATTATCCCCAACTACATTGAAATTTTTAGAAGCCATTGAAATGAAAGATTAATGGTATGTGAAACGGTGAAGAATTAGTGGTCAAAAAGTGTCCCTTTTAGAGTGTCAGCTAGTCTCTCCAGTGTTCTTATCCCATCTTTTCCCTTTATTCTAGGCTATTTTATAGGGAAGTAGAACTTGATATTATTTGCTAGAAAATGTCAAAGCAGGAGAATTGTTGAAAGAATAACAAGAAGCAGATATGACCTTCTATGTTAACAAAAGTGGAAATAATAATAAGAATGGATATTCATTTGTTCCCATTATTAGAGACAATGTTATAAAGGATCAATTATTTACCATTATTTTTATGGAGATTTTGAATGTTTTATTTCTTCTTTCAGTTCCTAATTCCTCTGCCTCCTGTCATATTTAATTATAATAAATAAGACTGCCATAAAGAAAGAGATACTTTGTGTGAGGAGATATAACAGAATCGACCAAGCCAGGAGCTTATGTTAGTCATAAATACTTTTACATTAGCAACACAGTGAACTACTGTGCAGCAGATGTGGTCTTTGGTTCATCTAGCTTAATACTGTTCCTACTAGCCTTACCCAACACAGGTACATTGAGCTACAACATTCTTAATCTCCAGATAGGATGACAAATAATTTTGTTGTTTCTGAATTGTGGTAACAGGATTCAAGCACATCTGGATGCAGATTGTGAAGTTAATATATTAAAAATAAGACTGTTACTTTAATTAGTTGTGCTTTGCTCTTGCTGTAATAAGTAGCAGATAATTCCCATTACACATTTACACTTGCCATGGTGTATAAGGTAACAGAGGGGAAACTCCATTCTGTCTTAAATTATTAAATAAGGTTCAAGCAGAGCCCTGTGTGATATTTCCAATGCTGGGATTTATGTCCTATCATTCTAGATGTGATGCTCTACCTACTACAGGAGGCATGGCTAGGAGCTGTTTACACCTTCTGTTAGAGCAAGAGTGAGTCCAGGTGCTGGTTTTCTGCCTAGGGATCTTGTGGATGTTTAGACTGTCCACCGGGAGGAATGTGCAATATATTTGAAAGATGATCAGCCAATGTTGGAAGTAGATAATGGAAAGGGAAATAGGTTATCTAGTGAAACACATGGGAAATGGATTGCTGAAGGTGTTCAATACAACAGCTAAGTTTCTTCTAAAAACTACATATTGGACTGGGTGCTGTATTCCAGGCTAAATATCTGGAATCATTGCCTGCTTATTTCATTTCATTTTCAATGACAACTGTAAACTTTTGTAGCTAGAGCAAATGGGGAGGCAATCACCATAACTTGGGAACAACTGGGAATAATCAACATGTTAAGTTATATGTTTTATAAGTTTCTCAATGCTGAAATTTAAAATATTTTAGTAAATTAGATCATTAAAATATGTTGGACTTTCTTGAGTTAGGTGCTAATCTATATATAATGTTCAATAAAAGACCATTTGCCTCAAAAATATATATTAAGATTCAAAGAACAAAGCAAGTGCCAAAAATTGGAAGAAGACTACTATATCTCTTTGTTAAGCTGGAAAAACCTACTGCTTTCTTTGAGAAGACAAAGGTGGGAGATTAGAGAGATCTTTCTAGAATCCTGGCCAGAGCAGAGGAATAATAAAAAAAAACTGTTTTGGAATGGGAGTAAGGAATATGATGTGTATCCTTAGCCCTCAAACAACCAGGTCCTTTTCAGAATATTTTTGGCTTGAAAATCAGGTGTCATATTGACCCTCTACTCCCTTGTGTATGGAAGATGTTGGAGACTTTCAGGGTAAATGGAAATGCATTGTATGTCTCTTCAGTAACTTTTCTTCTATACTGTATCCTTTTCTATGCATTCTGAACTAATTTCTCCTGTACAATGCTGCATCATACATAATACTATACAGAAAATAATGCTATACAATATTATGCCTTATACAACATTGTACAGGAGAAATTAACCAAGGCTTAGTGATGAGTAAGAGTGAGGAGAATCCAGGCAGAAGAGGCACAGCCCCTATTAAATGCTTGCTCTGTCCAAGCAATGGCATTTCATATAGTGTAAAAGAAAGCTGACTTTTGGAGTCTTGATTTGTTATTTCAGATTGAATTACCACAAGAAAGAAAGACTTGTGGCTGGAAACATGCACATACACATTGCACATATACACTTTACTATATTGAAAAAAAACCTTGTTCATTTGGAAAACTAGAACTTGAAGATACGTCTGACAAGAAAGCAAGTACTTTTATATTTCTTTCTGCCTGAAATTGACATACCCAATCAACAACCAAGTAACTAAAATCTGTATTTCTTATATTTCAGCAGCCCTGAGAGCCCTTCATGTCAACTCTGACTCATGGCAACCCTGTTATGGGATTTTCTTAGTAAGATTTATTCAGATGGAGTTTGTCATTGTCTTCCTTTTAGGCTGAGTGACTTATTTAAGTTCATCCAGTGAGTTTTCATCACTGAATAGAGATTCAAAACTTCCCAAACCACCAAAAAGCACAGGTTCTCTGCTACCACGCTACAATAGTTTAAATTGCACAGTAGATGAAATGTGTACATTTTTTGATTACATTGGAAAATATTTTGTTGTTGATAATGTGAATGAAAGGACTCATTTGTTTACATGTTGGTGTTTTTCCCGCATTACTTGGGACCAGTGATCTTCATGGGAGAAGTATTTTTTTTTCATTTCCTCGAACCCATGTTAATGTTTCCTGGTTATTACTTCCTGTAAACCAGGGAAGTTAATTTGTGGCCTTCCACATATTGTTGGGTTTCACATTTCCAACCAGTATGACAAATGATGAGGAACGATGGATGTTGTAGTCCAACAATATCTGAAGAACCTGTCCCTGTATAGATCTTACCAGGGTAATGTGGGAAACAGCTGCAGATGACTAGAGTCCCAAAAGTCTCAGATAACATGAATAAGCCCTGAGGCTCCATTCATTGCAAAGCATTTATTTCCCTTATGTGAAAAGAGTGTAATGTTTGATTTTGGCAGAAGATCTATTAGTTACAATTTTTCATAGAACAAAATATGCTGGAGATGGCATTATCCATTACGTGAAATGTCTGCACATCATTTTTCTGGTCCAGGAATAGCATGTAAGAGACACACTATGTCTCTGCTTCAAAATGACTATGGATGTTATGTGTTTTACTTATGTGTTTTATCATGGGAAAATAAGTATATTTTATATTTTGTAGGTTTTAAAATTGTGTAATTTTTAACATTGTGAGCCACTTTGGTTACCAGTTCCAGGAGAAATAATAAGTAGAAGAAGTAATAGAAATGATTTCTTTTTTTAAAGTGTATACATTTTGTAAGCAAAATAAACAAATGTCCCTTTATCAGAATGAAAACTATTTTATTCTGTACTTTAATTTTATATTTTAATTTTCTTTGAAAACCATCTTGAGGAATATAAAAACTGCTACATTTTTGCCATTGCCTCCAAATGTAGAAACCTCCACTTGTTCTTGCAGCTAGAGCAACATCCATCTGCTTAGATGCCCTGTGGTTCCTTAGTGTGACTTTATTCTTACAGTATCACCAGTGGATATCTCCGTTTTTGAAACTTGGCAACTTTCCTGATTGAAGATTGAGTATAAATACTCTAAATCAACCAAATAACCATAGCTACAAACTCAGACTCTGGGTGTCTTAATTCAACCAAAAACACCATATAATATTCATAAAAACAAATGATTTATTAAACATAAGTGTAACATGATAAAGATTACTTGACACATCTAAATCACAATTGACTCTACTAATTCTTTGCCTATCTCTTCATAATGCTAGATGAACCTAGACAATTGATCTAAGGCCCCTTCTACACTGCTGTATAAAATCCAGATTATCTGCTTTGAACTGGATTATATGGCAGTGTAGACTGAGATAATCCAGTTCATGGCAAATAATGTAGATTAGATGCCTTGATATCCTGGATTATATGCCAGTGTAGAAGGGCCCTCAGTAAATCCAAACTCTCTCTCTCTCTGCTAACTGCTGTGCAGAACAGCCTTTGTAAAATCCCATTTGGAGACCCATACATTCACCTGTTAAGTCTGAATATTCTGTACTCTCACTCTTCCCAACATATGGTTATTATTATTATTATTATTATAACTTTATTTGTACCCCGCTAGCATCTTCCGAAGGATTCGATGCAGCTTACAACAGACCGAAACCCAACACAATACAGCAATACAGTACCTAGCAAATCAAAACAGTCAAGCAAAAACAAAACAATAACAATAAGACAAGACATTATTAAAAAACTGAGTCGGCCGGAGTAGGGGTACAGGGTTAAAAGTGCTGATGTATCGGAGGGTTATGGGATTAAATATAAGTGCAGTGTGCAGTGTGCGGTGATCTTGGTAACTAAAGTGCTTCTGGGATTTGGTCCTGGGAGATTCCTAATCAGAAAAGGCACATTGGAACAGCCAGGTTTTCAAATTCTTTCTGAAGACTGCCAGTGTAGGGGCTTGTCTGAGGTCTTTCGGAAGGGTGTTTCAGAGGCGGGGGGCCACCACGGAGAAGGCCCTGTCTTGCGTCCCCACCAAGCATGCTTGTGACGCGGGCGGGATCACGAGCAGGGCCTCTCCAGATGACCGAAGTGAACATGTGGGTTCGTAGACAGCGATGCGGTCACGCAGGTAGGGTGGTCCCAAACCGTTCAGGGCTTTGTAGGTAAGCACCTGCACCTTAAATTGGGCTCGGAAAATAAACGGCAGCCAGTGGAGCTCCTTAAACAGAAGGGTTGACCTCTCTCTGTAATGGGCCCCAGTTAGCATCCTGGCTGCTGCCCGTTGGACCAATTGGAATTTCCGAGCCGTTTTCAAGGGCAGCCTCACGTAGAGCGCATTGCAGTAATCCAGTCTAGAGGTGACTAAGGCATGAAACACCCCGGCCAGATCAGCCTTAGCGAGGTACGGACGTAGCTGGCGCACGAGTCTCAGTTGTGCAAAAGCCCTCCCGGTCACCGCCGAAGCCTGAGCCTCAAGCGTGAGCGATGAATCCAGGAGGACTCCCAAGCTACGGACCTGTGGCTTCAGGGGGAGTGTAACCCCGTCCAACACAGGTTGCCATCCTATACCCCGATCTGGTTTACGATCGACCAGGGGGACCTCTGTCTTGTCGGGATTAATCTTCAGCTTGTTCGTCCTCATCCAGATAGACACAGCGGCCAGGCACTCATCTAGCACCCGAGAGGCCTCCTTGGAATTGGGTGGAAAAGAGTAGTAGAGTTGTGTGTCATCTGCGTAGAGATGGCACCCAACTCCAAAACTCCTGATGACCTCTCCCAGCGGTTTCATGTAGATGTTAAAGAGCATTGGAGAAAGAATAGAGCCTTGTGGGACCCCACAGGTCAAAGGCCAGGGATCCGAGCAGGCATCTCCCAGCTTCACCATCTGAGTTGGTCCCTCCAAGAAGGACCAGAGCCAGCGGTTTCCTTATCACATTTACTATTTCAGATAAATGATCATATTGTTCCTTAATTTCTCTACCCTCTCAAAAAAAAAAAATCATCCAGAGCCTCAAAAGGACCACTAGCAAAAACAGATCATGGTAACCCAACTCTTGTATAATAGTCCAAACTTTGTACTCTTTGTCTCCGTATACATAATGTGCTGTAGCGAGTGGATGCTGCTTTTATATCTTTGTGTCTATATGCATATATTTCAGATGTATGTGAATATGCTATGAATAGCCCCTGAGTTTATGAAAAAGCCAGATCTATATCTCCTTTGAGCTTGGAATTTTTTAAAAAATGATAATTCCAAAAGATTCTAGGTCATAATGGCCAGTGAGGACTCTGGGAGCTGTGTCCCAAAAATAAATTTTTCAAAATCTGATCTGTCATATATTGCTGGGTTTCTGTGTTATTCTCTATTGTTCTTTACAATATCTCAATTTGAAGGTGTAATGGGCTAAGAACCTAGGGAGGAGGTGTGGCAGAATGAGGCAAACTGTCCAGTATTTCTGTGTTATTTCATCTTTTTTTCTTGTCTTTTTTTTTTCTTTTGGGTGAGGGCTTCTAGTTAGGTCTGTTCAGTCAGAAAATGGCAGCTCTACCTTACAGATTTCTGATGTTTTTGTGGACCACTTCCAAAAGCTTGTCAGATTAGTTGGATTGGTTGCTTGTTTACAATTGAGCTCTGTATACATTGACATTTTCTAAAATCCAGTGTGCTTGATCCCATACAGTCATAGAACAGGAAACTCAAGACAATTCTTCACCCAACAAAATCCTTAAGTCCACTGAAAGTATGTATTGTACTTTCACTGTCCTTTTGCATTAGATTATTTGAGGAAAAGGAATGCTCTAAAAATTCCCCCACCAACATTACCCATTGCCTTGATAACTGTGTTTCTTGTAATGATGACAGACTTGTCTTAGTTTCCAAAGGCAATCTTGACTGAAATACTATGCAGTCATTTTTTTTTTGCCCTTACGCTTTTATGTTCTGTAACAAAAAGAACAGGGCGATCTAATGTGCTTTGAAGGTGAATGGTAAATTATATGGATTAGCTTTCTTTAGAAAGATGCCTTCTGAAATCCTGTTTAAATAATGTTAAAAAATTAAATACCAGCAATCAAGATTTCTTTAAAAAGCAAAATTATAATATGACTTTGAAACAAGATATCCTGGAATGAGTGGGACCAAGAATATACTTTTGAAGGTGAACATTACATTTTAAGTGTTAGATAGATATCCTTAGGAAGCAGTGTTTAAAATGTTATTCAAACTTATAATCAAGAATTTTAAATATATAAAGAGTAATAAAAAAGAACTTCAGCATAGTATCCTTGGAAGTTCTCAAGTGCTAACTTTGCTGAAATGAAGGAATGTGTTCAATTTAATGGGCAGTGTGACAGAGACTTCTTACTTAACTCTGTGCCATTTGAAACTAAGGACAGGCACAGAATTTAGGTGTAGAAATATAGGATCTTACTCAGAATGCGTGGCAAAGTCTGGCTGAAGAAGCACATGCCATCCACAGGGAATTCCACTATAGTGCTATGCTACCAAAACAGTAGTTAGTGAACCTCTGATATCTGCTAGAGTCTTATTCCAGAACCCATCATGGTCACCCAAATTAGTGGATGCCGAAGTTCCATTACAACATAATATGATGTCCCTTATATAAAATGATAATTAATGTTTGTTTTTTTGAAATCTTTTTATTTGGAATATTTGGATTGTGGAATCTGTGGAAGCAGAATCCATGGATACAGAAGGCCAATTGTAGTAGCAATACTAGTAATTATTGCTCTTATGCTATTAAACCCATTAAACATTACAGATATTAAAGTATATGCCCACCTTAAAAAATCACATCACCTTTAAAAGCTCAACTCTCATAAGTTTATATAGCTTTGGAGGCAAATAAATGTTCTGACCTGCTGATGAGCAAGAATGGTGAGCAGGAATGGATGGGCCATTTTTATCTCTCTAGGGAGGGAGCTCCATAGTCTGAGAGCAGCCACTGAGGAGGCCTCCTCTCATGTTCCGAACAACTGAGAGGCAGGCAGGACAGAAAGAAGGCTCCACTTTGGATGATCATATTGTTCTTATAGGTTCATAAACCTGGACCCTCGTGTGTATGGGTTTATAGGTCAATACCAGCATGTAGGTTGTGTGCCTATGACAAAACTCACAGTAATAATGTTATCTTCCAAGATATTTGGAAGACTCACAGGAGGATCAAAAAGACTCCTTTGTTATTTAAAATGTAGTTATAGACATGCAACCAGAACCTTCTGCAATGTGTCCTGGTCTCCACCAGCTACTGAATGTCTGTGGAAAGGGACACCTGCAGAGAGAAGGTGGGCCTTTCAGGGGAATTCACTGTATGAGGGGGGATATGAGGGAGAGTGCTCTACAACATCAAATTACATTAAATGGCAATGTGAGTTGCTAATAGCATTTCAGATCATGATTTCAGCTTAAGTTGTGCAGTTGAAGAGCACTGTGCTGCAGCTCAATGTCACAGTAAAGCACATCAAATTACTGAATATAGCTAAGATTTTGAGATTTCTAATTTTTTTGTACTATGTATTCTTAGGTGTGTATTTCAATAGGCTTCCATCCCCTTAAATATTTTTGCTGGATATCTGCATTTTCTGTTAAGTTTGGAATCCATGTTAGAAGATGTTGTCAGTCCACCGGTTTATACTCTTCTTCTTTGGATGTAATTATTATTTTAATGAACATTGCCAAATTTTGTGAAAGAGGTAATATAAATATTTATCTGTTGGTTTCTAAACGGAAGTCACTTTGCCTGAACGTATCAGACATTTTTGATTCACTAAAAATTTCATACCATTTCGGTTTGAGCTGCAATGCTCTATTTTCCTGTCTTGTCATTTTGCCATTTACCATTTTACATCATTAAATATGCTAATCTACTGGCACTTTAGCAAGAATGACATAATTTTTCATTCATGTCTTGTAATTCACAGGGACGGTAAAATAATGTCCATGAATCAACCAATTTATACACTGTCCATTAGAACTCTGGTTGTTCTTAATTGTTCTTTGGGCTGATTCAATTTTCTGACCAAAATTAATGATTTCAGTGGGCAATGATACTTGTAAAACAAGAAAAAATATTTCATACCCAGCAAAGTTGAACTTACCACAGCCCCAAATTAAACACATTTAACACCATCATAATGAAACCCTTACAGAGAGTTAATTTCAAAATGGATTATGACCTTTATGTCACAATTGCCTCTTTATGACAATTGTTTGATGTCATTTCTCCTCTATGGTGAGTTGCTTTGATACTACTTGTTTGCTGTCAGTTCATGCTTTCTCTTTGTTGATTGATGTATGTGCGTCATTCTAGTCAATCAAGGACAATAAGAATGGGATAATATCGCTGTATGATGTAACCAAATTGATTTGTTTATATGATGATGTCAGTGAAATTAAAAATGGAACAAAAGAGTCAAATGTAATCAAAGTAGCAAACATTTTCATAAAGAAGACTAAGCAATTGTCAAAAAACAACAAAACAAGGTTTGGGTGAAAAGTGTTCACAAGTGTGAGCAGGTTCAGCTCAGCCATACTAGGTCTTAATATGCTATTTCTGTAGATTTGTTCTATAAGGCAAACAAGCCCGTTTAAGGGTCAAGTAATGTTTCTCATTTCTGTAGTGTATTATATCATAAAGTAATATACTTTTGTAAATTAAATACTCACAAAACAGAGCCCGGGAAGTCTTTGATAATATATCCCCTAACTGGCTTTTGTTTGTTGCCTGTACTGAGATCAGCATTTAACTTGATTTGTATGGATATTTTCTGTGCTCACATAATGCACAGCCTTTTCATTATGCACTGCTGGGGAGAAACGTTTCACAATAGAACTGTCCTTGATCTCGCTTTGGAATGATAAATCTGTATTCTATTGTTTTGGGCTTATTGCAAATGGTAACACAATTTCATTTAGTGCATCTGGCACAAGTTCCTTATAGACTCACTTCCTTACAGACAGCATACCTTACACAGAACTTAAATATTTTCTAGCTATTTTTATTCACAGGGTGTTTCCTATCTTTATTGTCCTTTACCAGACACAAGAGGGAAGGGTAGTTAAGATCAAAGTAATTCTTACATTCTGAATTAGGGCAAGATCCCACCCAAAATAATGACTTATGACCTTCTCACCTAAGCCAGGTGAAGCGTCTTGCTTCACCACCGAATAGAGGGACAGTGGAGTGAATTTGTTGCCTTTCATGCCAGTACCTCACGGTGATACTTCCCCCATTACATGGGGGAAGCATTGTTGTAGTGGCAAGGATCTATGCTTGCTCCAATGGAGCCAGAACAATACAGGTAGGCTCTCGTATTGGGAGATAAGAGTTGTACAAGCGTAGTAATGTGTTATTGGTTGTATTTAATCTGATATTATTACTTGTAGTATGTATTTTATTTTGCTTTATTGTAATTGCTGGGCTTGGCCTCATATTAGCCACTTCGGGTCCCCATGGAGAGATGGTGGCGGGATATAAATAAAGTTTAATAATAATAAAAAAATACAACATTTCCACTCCAGTTGTGGCCAGGGACTCCACCAGAAGTCCTGCGACATCATGGACTGGCAGGCCTAGGACATTTCCCAAGCCCAAGTCCTAAGATTTACTGATTTCAATAGGAGATACTATGTGTGTACATAGATTTTTCTTACTTCAAATCAGTATAATGTGGACTTGTTTAACTTTATCTGGATTATATTTTTACTCACAACAAAACATTTGATTTCATTTAAAGAGAATTGATGTATAGTTTTGAGGATTGGACTAAAATTATACCATCATGGCTAAAGTAATGTAAATAGTAGGGTTGGATAGGTTTGTTTAGAAGAGCCTAAAAGTCATAAAAAAACTTCCAGCTTTTGAATTTCAAAGCATCTTTGAGCCATGCAGGAAAGGTGGGAGGGGCAAATCCAAATTTGAACAGGAAATATTCCATAATTTTCAGATGTTTCCCAAGGTTATTATACTTTTCACAACCAGTAAGCAACTTTGGTAAAGCCTAAATTTTTTTAAAATCTCATGCTTTCCATCAGTGAGGTAAGGAGGAATGAGGTGGGCATGGCTAAGCAGAGCCATTGTTGCAGTTTGTGAAGGACAGGCTCCCAATGGTAGATATTGCAAAAGGCCCTGCTGTTAAACTACATTTCCCACACTGCCTTGCTGCTCATTAGCCAAAATGGCCAAAGGATCCCTATAGCTCAATAGCTGTCTGTAGGGTCTGTCTGCAATAAAGATACGTGTGTCCACCACAAAATGGGAGCCTCCATGACTCCCCACACTTTCCTTTGCGGCAAAACATGTGCCTTGGTTCCCCATGCCCTGCCTGCTGATGATTGCCATTATTTGCCACCATTTTGTCATGATTTTTCCTTCTTGCGATTTTTCTTTGGCAGGGATCGAACTTGTGTCCTGCTGGTTCTGCGGGGTGGGTGGGTGGTGTGCTCTCTCAGGGAGCCACCGCCTGCTCTGTAGCAATAGCAATTAAGAATTTATACTTATTCCCTCTAGATGTCCCTTGATGGGGTCTGTATATGATTTCCATTCTCCACCAATCTAATACAGTTTGTGCCACACAAACAAAGTTTCTGTTGTGACTCAGCTGGAATCACAGACTGTCTCTGATGAGGATGATTGGACTCAGATGCATAGTTTGGTTTAAGATGTCCCTGTGGTTCAAGATGCCCCTGTTATAGACAATGAAGAAGTGCAGTTTCCCACAGCAAGGCATGAGAGTCTTGATACTGAAAATAGCCAGGTGCAGAGAAGGAGGATAATTCTCAGCCTGAGAATGAGCAAGCAGGCAAACAGGCTGACAATAACAAACAGACTGACCTTGACGAAATGGGAACCTTAGATCAGGCTGACCATTTGGAATTCCGAGTCCGAAGGAGTGAAAGGATAGATAACAAGAGGGAGGCCAGGGGCCAAAAAAACACCATGTTTTGCAAAGAATATTAAGCCATATGTGTGAGACCACATCTTGGTCAAAGCAACTTTGCATTCTACTTAGAAGTTTGCCTATGCTTGTGTTCATGATTTCAGGCCTTGGCATGTTCTTTTGGGTTTTGGCTTTGCTGGTGCCTTTTTGGATTAAGCTTCAAGTGCCTTAGGATATTCAAGTGCCTTAGGATATTGATCTGTTGAAACATTAACCTTTGCTTTTACGAACTTTTTACCTTTTAACTTTTTATCTTTATAGTCTTTATAAACTATAAAGACTTCTGGCTGTGTGTGGTTTGGTGTCTTCAGCAAGGTGAATCTACTCTGAGGTGCAACAGTTTCTGCAGTAGAACAACTACTTTCAAAGTAAAGACTACCCAATGAAACAGGAAATAACACTTTCAAACCAGGAACATATTTTCTTTATTATTTAAAAAAATTAAATTAAAAAAAAATTCCCTGGCAGGGATCGAGCTCACAACCTCTGGTTCTGGGGGCACTGCGGTCTCTCAGGGAGCCACTGACCGTTCTGTAGCAATAGAAATTCAAAACTTATACTTATTCACTTCCCAGTGGGAAGCCAGTTCTTCTTTTCCCTCTAGTGGGGCCATTCTGGCCCTGATTCTCCCAAAACTTGAAGACATTCCTTCCTTCATCCCTCTCTTTAGAGTCCCCTAGGATTGATGCACTGGGGAGTCTGACTTGCTAAGGTACTTTGGGAAACTACATCTCTTGTGTGTAGAAACTTTGCCAAAAATCAATGGTTAAGTCAAAGGTTATGAAATTTGGTGAACTAATAGTTGTCCATGTGGTCTGCCAGTGTAGCAAGTTTCATTAGGATTGGACTAAAAATGAGGGAAGGAGAATCCCCTGAAATTTCACCAGTGCCAGAGCTGTTTTTTTGTTTTTGTTTTTTGCTATTGCACATGCGTGTCTGCCATTAACTGAGCAATTTGGAAGTTTCATTAGTTTTGGAAAGTTTTGAACTTTTTAAAACAAAAGTCGGAAGTAACTTTAGTATCAAACCACCAGTGCCCCCTACTTCTGAAATGAGTTTTGAACCATTTTTTAAAGATCAACCAAGCATAGTAAATATTAGGGCTGGGTGGTTTCGTTTCGTTAATTCGTAATTCGTTAATAATTCGTTAATTTTTTCAATTACAAAACGATAACGAACCATTCTGGAGCAATTATTAAAAAAACGAATTTTCAAAAATGTTTTGTAAATGCTTCGTATTTCAATATTGTATTCGTTTCGTTATTGTTTTGAGGTCGTTTCGTTATTATTTCTGCATGTCTGGGCCAGTTTTATGGTTTAATTAGTGAAAAAAAATTATAATATCACACCAACAGTCAACAACAGAGGGAGAGGGAAGCTTCAGAAGGTTTTGGAGGTTTTTTAGCGTATTTCGCGGTCGCATCCGCCATTAACGAATCGATTCGTTATTGTTTCGGAAATCGATTCATTAATTTTTTACCATTTACAAAATTTCGTAAATATCAAACTTTTTAAAAGGAAAATTTTGTAATTATTTTAAATATCGAAACAAAAAAAACCCCAAATACAAATCGATTTTAGAAACAAATTTTTCCGTTGTTACCCAGGCCTAGTAAATATGGGTGGAACAAATGTTTCAAACAGCATTTTATGGAAAGGGTAACACCCATGGTGAAATTCTTCCAAACAGAATCAAGCAAGTTTATGTCTACTGAGAGAAGTCCCTCACCTAAAACACATTTGGAGTCCTCAAGTACCCACCTCATCCCCTTCCCTTTAACCAATCAAAACACTTACCATATGGAAGGAGGATACACTATTAAAGGAGTGATGACATATAGAATTACCAGTCTTTGATTTTGGAGACTTGGAGATATGGATAAACACCCCAGGAATCATAACAGAAGAAGAAAAGATAAATTCCAAATTCCATGAATCCTTCTTCCCACCAACTCCCAAATCTCATCTCTGTTTTTCCTTCACTTCCAAATCTCATCTCTGTTTTTCCTTCACTTCCAAATCTCATCTCTGTTTTTCCTGGGGTAGTCTAGCTATCTTGCAGCAAGATGAAGACATATTTCTCTTCTTACTCCCTCAATCCCCTTTATTTATTTATTTATTTGTTACTTTATTTACTTATTTATTTATATCCTGCCTTTCTCCGCATAGGGACTCAAGGCAGCTAACAATTACTCAATGGTCTTTAAAAAGCAAATACAGAATCAAAAACTATTAAACAATCTCCCCAGAGATATAGGGCAGGTTATAAATAAAATTTATTATTTATTATTATTAAATTTACATTTAAAACTCACAATAATAATAATAATTTTATTTTTATACCCTACCTCCATCTCCCTGAAGGGACTTGAGGCAGGTTACAAAGGGACAAGCCTAGAGAGCACAGAGTTAAAACATAATGTGATAAAACAAAAACAAATCAAAACCAAATAGAAACATGCCGTATATCAAATAAAACATAACATCATGAAAACTGTACCAAGGCAATAATAAAATCAAGCTCCCCACCCATGTTGCCCTTATCCACCCCTCAAATGCCTGCTGAAAGAGAAAGGTCTTATGTTATATGATATTATTATTTTATACTCCATTAACCTTATTTCAGTCCCACCTTTCTCCCCATGGAGACTCCAGACAGCTTACAATAATATGTCACCACCAAATTCATTTACACACATAGCAAATGCAAGCATGAAAAACAATTTTTGAAACCTAGTCAATATTTGTGTTACTGATATAAGTTAAGACAGTTAGATACAATAAAATAGCAATAAAAATGAAATTTAAAGCTAAATACCCTCCCCAAGTCCCTCACTGCATAGAGCCTCTCCAGCAGTGTGCCCATTATATCTAAACTTGCTTGTGAAAGTCATGCATGGATGGGGCTATAGTATCCTGGGTTCTCTTGGGAGGGAATTCCACTGTCTGGAAGCAGCCACTGAAAAGGCCCTCTCCCTTGTTTCCACCAAATGTGCTTGAGACTGTGATGAGACAGAGGGAAGGTCCTTTCCAGAGGATCATAGATGTCTAATAGGTTTATAGATAGATAGAGATATAGATATATATCGATAGAGATAGATATGATCCTCCAGATAACCTGGACCAAAGCCATATGGTTTGTAGGTCAAAACCAACACTTTGAATTATGCCCAGAAACATATTGGTAGCCAGTGGAACTGTTGCAACAGTTGCTTATTGTAGTCAGGCCCGGTTAGCATACTGGCTGCTGCTCTTTGTACCAACTGAAGTTTCTGAGCACTTTTCCAAGGCAGCCCCACATAGAGCAAATTACAGTAAACCAATTGGGATTACTATACAAGGCATGTATCATCATGGCCAGATCCAACTTCTCCAGAAACTGGCACAGATGGCACACTAGCTTTAATTGTACAAAAGTACTGTATTTTCTGGTGTATAAGACTACTTTTAACTCAGGAAAGTTTTCTCAAAAGTTGGGTGTTGTCTTATACACAGGGTGTTTGGAAAAAAGAGATAGAGTGGTGCCATAACCAGAAAAATGTGCCTCTTTCACCAGTCTGGCCTGCCCTTGTATCCTATTACTATACCTCTTTCTCTGCCTCTCAGATATTTCTTCTGAGGACTGCAGTGAAGTGGTATAGGCTCACATATGCGAGATCTAAGAGGCAGAGAAGGAGGTACAGTAATAGAAAAATTACCACATTGAAATCAAATCTGATGTTTTTTATTTTTATTTGGCATGTGTTGAAAGAGGGGTGGTCTTAACTGGAAAAGTTGGAGTCGTCTTATACGTCCAGTTTTCTTATACAGCAGAAAATATAGAACTCCTGTTAGTTGCAGATACCTGGGACTTCTGGTTCAGAGCTGAAAGCAGGAGTTTCCCCAAGCTGCAAACATACAATTTCAGGGGTGTGTGACCCTATCTAACACAGACTGACATTATCACGCCCCATCTTTAAAACAGGAAGCCCTGCATTTCTGCTGCCTGCAGAATTCTGGGAAATGTAGTTTGGGAAAGTGAGGACCTCTGTAGCTGAGAATTCAAAAGACCCTGCCTGCTTTAAAGTACTGATGTGATAATGTGTTGAATCCCTATTCCCATATTTATCTTTTGATTGATCAGAAGCACCTCTGTCTTGTCTGGGTTAAGCTTCAATTTGTTTGCCTCCATTCAGTCCAAGTTCTAAGCCTTTTGGCTAAGATCAAGTGTAGTATCAGTTTAATATTGAGACATGAGATAAGCTTCCCACAAACATAAAAACATCAAACATCAAACATCTAGGTGTCCTCTGGGCAATGTCCTTGCAGATGGCCAATTGTCTCACACCAGAAGTGACTTGTAGTTTCTCATGTCGCTCCTGACATTTAAAAAAAAAGTCCATTATAGTTGTCAGGCAATTTATACTGGGATACAAAAGGCCAGTCCATTAGACCTGCATTGTGCAATTTTTAAATGACCAAGCTAAATTTTCCAAGTTGACTTTTTCCTGGTAGCTGCTGAATATCAGCATGAAAAAAAAGATGACCGAGCTCTTCTTCCTTCTGACATCATACCATCATGAATTTTGGGCGGTTGTTGAGGGCAGAAATGGAATTCTATCTAGATTATAATAAAATTTGAGCCAGAGGAGAATATTATTTGAGGCTTGCCTTACACTCCCGAGATAGCTGGATAGATGATAGATAGATAGATAGATAGATAGATAGATAGATAGATAGATGATAGAGAATTTTTGTGACATCTACACTTATACATTGCCAATATTCATTATAAACAGAATGGCACATAAGTGGAAAAGGTTTCAGAAGAAATGTTGTAGAGGTTTAACATGCATTAACCAAAGCTGATCTGCAATGTTTTTGATATCCTGTGAAAATCAGAGCTATTATTTGAAGCAATTATCACTTCCCTAGATTGACAACTTCAGTACCAGCTCAAGATGACAAGAATGTTTTTTTTTTTTGCTATATTACAAAACCAAAAGCATTCATTTTTTGCCCCCTTCAGTTTTGAGTGTCTCCATAAAACTAGTGAGTCAGAAGGTTTAAAATGCTTAGTAATTTCAGTCCACGTTGATTTTCCATGGCTGATATCAGCCATCTCAGCAAGAAGCCTATTATGAGAAGTGAATGCAAGATTCTTTGGTTGGATTAATGAGAGTGAGATCCAAAATAAATTCTAAAAAGTCAAATAAGCTAGGACTAGACATAAAGAATGAAGATGGATGTTTACAAGTCTGTGACAGTCATTGCTGTTTTCTTGTTTTAAAAAAATACAAATGGCTTTCTTTGGTATTTTAGTGTACTCATAAAGCCCCTACTGATCTAATAAATTATTGTTATGTTTAACATGTATTTAATTAACTCTTCTAAAAGGCGACAAGTCACATTTTGTTAAAACTTCTTTCATATTCTTTACACAATTATCTTAAAATTATCAATCATTTTTATTAGTTAATACTTAGAATTGCATGCATATCCAATATAATTATTAACGCCAATCCATTTACTGGTTCATTTAATTCCGGCTATGCACAATTATGTGTGACATTTTTTTTTAAAAAAAAGAAGCTCCATTTTCATAATGATACCATCATTATTTGTCTCAAGATCAACAAAAGATTTATTCTTTTTAATTCTATTGCTTATCTTTCCAGTGTCTAGCTTGTAAGGATAAGAGAAGCCAGATGGTAATATGAAACATAGCTTTAGAGGCTGCATAATTGCCACTTGTAAGTTGTTTTGAGTTTTGGATGTTCCCTGTATTACAATAGGGTGACAAAAGAAAGCCATTCAAGGCAGGAAAACAAAAAAGGAAATACTTCTTAATAGGTAGCAATCTTGATCTCTTGAGGTTTTGAGTGACAAGACTGCATTTGGAGTGCATCTCTTGATCCAGGATCAAATTTATCACAACAACAATAGAGACCAGGATTGAGGCAAGCCTAAAGGCTAACGTATTCCCAGTGGGATTTCTTCACATTTTTCCCTTCTTTGTAGAGCAGACCTGTTACCATATCACAAGCTGCTTTTGAAACTCCCCCTCACTTTCAGTTGCTGTTTGCAATGTGGCGTGAGGGAGAAGGACTGCTGTTCAAGAATCACCAGACAAAAGCTTGCTTTAGTCCCCGAAACTAGACCATTACAAACTCCCACATGTGAGCTGCTTCCCTATGGAGTCATCCTGTGAGGCTGAGGTACATTATCTAAGTAATGCTACCACATGGTGGGCTTGATCAGATAGATTGTTCTTTCCCAAAAGTCATCCTGCCAGGAACGTTGCCGCAATTATTACAAGGTATGGAAAATCAGATAGTTACCTAGAGATTCTTAACATACTTTTACTTTAAAAATTACACTTTAATCTTATAAAAATGTACCTGGGAGGAAGAGCCATTAAATTCAGAGTGACTGTAGGCATGCATAGGATTACACAGTTGGGTGTGTTTTATCATTTTGAAATGTTATCCTGTAAACATGGAAAGAAGGCAACAAATGAAAATTACCTTGAATCCATCCCTTAATGTGTGCTGCAAAGATTGCTGTATACCTGAATCTTGTAGCTGGGCTCGATCACACTGAAATATAGAATGGTGGTCCTATTTCCATGGATTACTTTTCTGATTATTTAGATTATTCACAGTTTGTCTTTTAAGTTTTATGAAAGACTGAACAGGATTTAAGGCATTTTAAAGCAGTATTTGTTCTTGGAAATTTGGGGACAATTTATACTTGTTTTCCCTCCACTCCTTGGTGGAATTCACAAATACTGGAAATCTGTAAGACAAAATATTCAAATCTTCATTTTATTTCATTTTTTTAAATGACAGATATATTTATAATACATATGAAGCTAGTTAGGGGAAAAAAAATAAAATCTCTGTTTTTCAGCTTTACCCCTCTCTTACTTTCCAGTTTACTGTCTGTGGGTGTGGGAGTGTGTCTAGAGACTTCATCCCATACAGTCTTCCCTCTGTCTTTTCTCCATTTTTCTGTGCTGATTAAACAGGTTCCCATGGAGGTCATCACATGATGCAAGGCTGTCTTCTGTGGTTGCCAATGGGACTCAGAGAGAAGACTGTGTTTTCAGGAGTGAGGTGGTACCCAACTTCCAATGACAGAAGATGGAGAGAAGATGGATAGAAGTGAGGAAAGGCAGGGAAAGAACATAGGATGGCTGCCAACCCTGATGACAAAAAGCACATTAGGGAACAAAAGAAGATGGTTTCCTTCTCTTTCCCCCACTTTCATGTGATGTTGAACCTAGGACAAGATTAAAAAAAACACTCAAGCATTTCCAGCTTATTTAGCATGCCATCAGAGCAAAATAAAGCATGAGAAATGGATCACAGACTGCAAATTATCTTCTTATCTTGACCGAGCTGAAAGTTCAGCACTTTTTTATGTAGCAGTAGAGCTGCTCAAAAAGGCCAGATTTTACTGACAAGAGAGCTGTTTTTTGGATCCCCTTTAAAATCATGGAATTTTATTTGTATTTTTTGTGAAAATGGTTACAGATATTACTGCAGCAATTTTGGTTGTGCAAATATCTGCACATATGCAAACTACCCAAGGGTGTGAGGCAACCTCTGAAACGTGTTGTCATTGCAAAGGCTATTTATACTGCTCTCCAGAACGTAGACTTTATAACTGTGGAGATGTTTAAGCCTACTGTGTTCCATTGAATAAAACATTCATGCAAATAGTTATTTAACTAGATCAGTAATACAGGTTAACAGGCAGGTAGCCTGCTCAAACAAATTCATCACTTGTATTGAATTTTAGCAGTTCATAAGTGAGACTGCTATGTTAATTTACTTGTCTTTTCCATATTCCCTGCCCTATTTTTCTAAGTATATTATGTTCCATTGTGTGTTTAGATCCAATTTACTTTTTTTTAAAAAAATGCTCCTGTATATTTATAATATATTTATAATGTTTGCCTCTCACTTAAAAAGAAATGTCTCACCTAAAAAGAAATTTTACACACTAGGGGTGTGTAAAATTCTGGAGGTCGATTCATAATTTGGATAATTTTGGCAATTCAAGCATACAGTCTGCTGAAAAAGGAATGGGGAAAGACCCCTCTGAAGCCTTACCAAAAGGAAATACAGCTAGCCAAATATTTCTGCTAAATTCAGGAAAAAATTGTTGATTTGGACTTCTTTTTCATGCTAATAATACTCTGTCGCCCCAGGGGTGAGGACAGGCATAATGATGATTGACAAGAGCAGCTGCAAGTAGCTTTTCCCCTCATTAGCCTAGCCCTAGCCAATCAGAAGAAGAAAGCGGATCACTTGGCTTTTGGCTAAGCTGGCCTATATATGGCCTCCATTTTGAGACATGGTGATGTGTTGAGGAGAGAATGTTTACTTCTCTTACTTCTGTTCCTGCTGACTGTAACTCAGGATTTATAATGCTAGCACTAGCTTTTAGAAAATTAAATAAATTATTTTTCTTTCAACAACATTCTTATCTTATCTTCTTCTAATTTTTATTTTGCAAATTTCACTAGAGAGGTGCAGGTGGGCATGCAGTTTTTGGGTGGGGGGCTATAAATTGAAAGGGCATTATGAAAGTTTTTGTTTTATTTTACTCTGCTAACAGAAGAGAATTTTTTATTTTTAAACATTTTCTACTTTTGAAACTTGAAGTGTCAGCCCTACCTTCCTACCTACCTGTACCTACCAACCTGTCTTCCTTGCAGTTTGTGTGTGTGTGTGCTCCAACACCAGCAACCTCGCCAGTTTCCCAATCGGTGAATGGACTGAATCTTCTCAAAACAGAAACAAAACTCTGGATCCTGAAATATGAATCTGAACAATCATCCCTCCTAATCTCCTGGAATCTTCCCAAAAATGGA
This sequence comes from Anolis sagrei, assembly GCF_037176765.1. Taxonomy (NCBI): domain Eukaryota; kingdom Metazoa; phylum Chordata; class Lepidosauria; order Squamata; family Anolidae; genus Anolis; species Anolis sagrei. The sequence continues at coordinate 137,246,813 of NC_090023.1, forward strand.
ACACACCCCTAATATAACCTAAAGGCAGGAAAACACACCAACCTGTGTCAATTTTGATTGAAAATGTCAGAGAGGTTACATCCTTCAAATATAATTCAACTGCAATTAAATTCCCCAAAAGTCTTTGTACTGAGTCTTAACATGTAGGCATATTGGTTCAAATCAAAGGTGGTAATTGTTTCTAGGGATGGTTTTCATCACTCCAGCACTCCCAGCTAGCTGTGGTATCATGCCATATCAAAACGAGAAGGGGTGTGACATCATGTCTGCTTTCATTATTGGCTTTTATTCCCCAACTACCTTCCTCCAGTTTTCAGGGTGTGGAGAGCAAGACCACCATATTTTGTCACAGCTTTGAGTAATTTTGATTTGTTTAAATGGTAGTTGTCTTTGGAAATCTCAAGAAAAGCAAAAAGGGATTGATGGGGGCCTCTTGCAACTTGCATCCTACCCATACCCTATGTTTAAATACATAGTTTCAATTAGACATTACTAATTGAAGATAGAGGAGTAAATGTTTCTTTTTATCTTTAAGTTTTCACTGCATTATAATTAGTTATGGATGTGAAACCTCTCCATTTCAAACTACACATGTTTTTGTAGATATTAAAGGTGTGCATTTTTCATTAGTCCTAATAATTCAGATCAAATTTGTTAAATTTGTACTTACAAGGCAATATCCAATATGTGGACATGGCCTGCGCAAAAAAAAAAAAATCAGAATTGAAACTCGCACAATATTATTTTCATTTAAATTTTTCCAAATCTTGGAAAACTCCCAAACTTAGTTTCATATTCAGTGCAAGGAAGCAAAGCCAAAAAGGATGCCTTGGTGCCTGCCTCGCCTTTTCTCTGTAAATTAATGGTCTATCACCATTAGGAGTAGGGAAAAGAGGGAGCAGTGTTTTCTGGGAAATGTAGCTTGGTGAAGGAGGAGCCCTATGCCAAAGAATTCAAAAGGCCCAGCCCTAAACTACAGTACGTTTACCAAAATGCAGTGCACTGTCCTGCATCAGAGAGATTTGCCCCTCTGAAGCCAGTGTTGAGGCCTGTGATGCCTCTAAGGATGAGGATGGGGATGGGGATTTCTGGTTGAGCCTGTTGTTTCTGTGGGAGAAAGTGAAAGAGTTTTTCAAGATGATGGGAATGTTTTGGGCAGATCTGTTGTTGGTGAAACAGATAAGTGATTCTTATGAGAATCAGCCAGGGATTGACTCTGAAAGGAATGTGGAGAAGACAGGAGGGTTACAGATAACCCAGTGTTTACAGATCAAAAGGGATAGTATGAAACAGACAAATTCGGTGTTCCCAGAGACTGAATGATAAACAAAGTGAACCCAGGTGTGAGAAAGTGTGATGTCATTGACAACATGGAGTATTCTTAGTCATTGGTCTTCTTATTCTTGGTCATTGTTGTTTGTGAAGCTTCTGAAAATCTCACTCATGGATGTATTTGAAACTGTTTTTATATTAGAATCTCTATTCTGAATAAATTTACTATTCTTGTACATCTGTGTGTGGTTTGGGTGAAAAAGGGATCAAGTCGACAAAAGGAAAAAAATTAAAACAAGTTGGAGTTAATAAAAAGGAAAGTCAATGTGAAATAAAGAGTAACAGCCAGTCAAAGTTCCAATAAATTATTATTTTTTGTTCCTGGGTTATAAATGGCATTTCCTATTTGGTTCAATCATAAAAACATGGCAAGAGTTTATTAAACTGCAAAAACCTTGTCTTTGCAAAATCATGTTACAGCACATTCTGCTGTAGTCTTCAGTCCACCAATTTAACACGTCATCATCCACCCATTTAACAATGCTTTTGGTGCAAAAAAAAAGTTCCTGGAGTAGAACTACTACTTTCAAAATAAGGACTACACAAATAAACAGGAAATAATACTTTCAAATTAGGAATATGTTTTCTTTGTTATTATTATTCAGAGGCCGGATGGCCATCTGCTGGGGGTGCTTTGAAGATTTCTACACTATGGTTTTTGTTCCTGAGTTATAAATGTCATTTCCTAATTGCGTATATCATAAAAACATGGCAAAAGTTTATTAAACTGCAAAAACGTTGTCTTTGCACAAGGGCCATCATTTTATAGCACATTTTGCTATCCAGTCCACCAATTTAACATTGTCACCCACCCATTTAACAATGTTTTGACACAAAAACAAAGTTCCTGGTATAGAACTACTACTTTCAAAGTAAAGACTACACAATTGAATTCAAAATAATGCTGTCAAATTAGGAACATATTTTCTTTATTATTAAAAAAAATGTTGTTTATAAAAATTTAAAAAATTCCCAAAAATCTATGGATAAGTAAAATTTTCTGAAATGTGGTGGTCTAAGAGTAGTAAATGCTGTCTACTACTGTTGCAAGTTCAATAAAAATGGGGGGGGGGGGAAGGAGCCCCTGAAATTTCCCAAATTATAGTAATTATGTGCAATTACTACAGCAAAATAGTAATACAAGTTGGTTACTCTCATTATAGCAATGGATTTTTCACTAACTGAACTTTAGAAACACCTTAGAAATGAAATTCCAGCACCCCCATTTTTGTAATTGCACATCCCTGGTAGATATACCATGAATTTCCACAAATTACTGATGAGGATTCTTGGCCATTGTCTTTACTATGAGCAGAGCTATTTAGGTTGGGTGCACATGTGTCATATGTTCTCAATGGTGAGTGCACTTACAGCCAGCATCGTGTGCATAGGAACAATGATCACTTGAACTGGCTCTGTTAGTGAATCAGTAATACAAATCACTCATCTTATAGACTCATTCCAGAAAGAGCTAAAAACTTTCACAAGGTAGGGAGAAATTATTGCCAGATTGTTTTGTCAGTATTACAGAAAAAGTCTTCATTCATTTTCCAGTAAGATTCTCCCGTTAGAATAGTTATAACTCATAATATGACAAGCCATCTCTTCACATAGGTATTTCAGAACACATCCAATATTTGACATATATCATCCTAATATTATTATACAGCATATTTAGATGATATGAAACAGCTCCTTTATTCTGGGCTTCCTTATATTGATAAAAGGTTTAGGATCGAAGTTCAATCTTTCTTCCAGAACGATGATGATGATGATGATGATGATGATGATGATGATGATGATGATATTTATTTATACCTCACGGTGAGTCTCTGCAAAGGAGACTAAAAGTGGCTACCATAAGTATTTTCAATATTTATTTCCAATGATGTCTTATAACCACAAGTTAACCACAAACAATTAACAACATTGGCTAAAGCCCTTTTGTGCGGTGCTGTGAACATCCAGGTGAAGAAGCAAATTGAAATACTTGGTATTGTATATACAATGTCTTGCATGTGGACATTTTGCAGTCTTGAAGGCAAGATGCAGGGATGCAGTCAAATTTAGACTATATACTTAGAATATGCCAAAGCTAACTCGGTATATGGGCTATATCAACAAAGGAACCATTTAAGAATAATATATGTGTTACTCGAGTATTTCAGTTGCTACCTATCAATCTGGTTGAAGGTCAATGGTAGAAGCTTTCAGTGGTGATTAAAGTGGGTCAAGTACAAACTATGCTAGCTGGGCAGAGAGGGAAAGGCTGGCATAATGAAAGGGGAAATGTCTGCTAAATTGCCACCTGCCTCCTAAAGGTAAAGCAAACCAGTTGCGGACATCCAGTTCCCTAGAGCCCAAGATGGAAAGGGTTCAGGAAATGCTGAAGGAAAAGATGCCCCACAATCAGTACAATGTTATAATAATAATTCTAAAAGGACTTTCTACAAACAATACAACCCTATAGGTTTTGGCTCCTCTGAGTTTTCCTTCATTATCATCCACCTCAATGTGCTCTTTCACAGCTTCTTCATGGCCACTGTTACAAGGGGAATGATAATAAATAATAATAAAACTTTATTTGTACCCCGCTACCATCTCCCCAAGGAACCTGGTGCGGCTTACATGAGGCCAAGCCCACAGCACATCAATAAACAAAAGCGATAACAAATAATCAATACAAAACAGTTAAAATAAAACTCAAAAACAAAAAAAATACACAATAAGCAATAAACAATAACTATAACATACAGCATTTAAAAACCTATGGCCAGGCCAAATGTAATAATTATAATTTAAAATGCTGGTTATGAACAAGGTAGGGTAAACTAGGATCGGGTTTTTAAAGAAAGATGAAGGCATGCAGACAATCCTAAATCAGTATTAAAGTGCATTTGAAGACATATTGCTAAGAGGTTTCCTTATTCTGGGAAGGCACACTGGAACAACCACGTTTTCAGGCTCCTCCTAAAGACTGCTGGGTGTTTTCTTTGACCAAACAGAGTTCTTATGTTCTTTGTATTTATTTATTTATTTTATTTATTTCCCACTCTTCTTCCATAAGGGATCATAAGTAACTCACATTTTACATTAATAAAACAGAACTACATTGTTCCATGTTGTGATTTAGTGTCATTTAGTCCTTTAAAAAAGACCTGAAGATTAGCTAAACATCTTAATTAATTCTAGCTAAACAGTCATCACTTAGCAAAAGCTCCTGACCAGGTTACATTATTACTTAATGAGGAAATTACTCTAAAGCTGTTAACAACAGCATAGGGCTCCCCATGGGGTAAGTCATGAATTTCTTTTCACAAGAAGAGACAGGGAGACCAGATGCTCCCCCCTTCTAAGGATGATGTTTTTTGCTGGTGAATGAAACTGGTACTGGCTCATATAAAATGATGTGTATGTATGTGATAAAGAACTTGTTTAAATTTATAATTTGAGAATAATCAAATAGTAGGATAAATATATGTTAATTGAGATGAAATGTGAATTGGTCTTTGGAGCATATAGTTATGAATATTTTATTTAGAAAACAAACGGGTGAGGATAGCTCGAATCAAACCAGAGCGATGTGTCTATTTCTCAAGCCTATTTTTCTCTTGTCTGTATTAGAAGAAAAGGCATACACTCTAGGCTTGTGCAAGGATTTGTTTTCAAAAAAGTTATTTGGCTGGTCCACCTGGTTTAGACGCCCATAACGGCATGGGCTCTGCCACCATATTTTTCTGGCTGCGACAGAACACTGCCTGCTGAAAAATTGCTGCTTTCTGTTTCTTTCAGCTACACATGGAATGCAGGGAGGGAGGGAGCTGCTAGAAGGGAAAGGATGCCAGAAATGGGGGCTTCTTAAGCCCCTGCCTTAAACCCAGGTCTCTTTGAAAGACAGAAGGGAAAGGATCACAGAAAGAGTGGTAACTTAACTCTGGTGCTTTAAATCCAGTTCTTAGTGAAGAATAGAAGGACAAACCATCTGCTCTGAATATGCCCAACAGATAGACAGAGAAATATCTCTACTGAGGGAGGCTCTCATCACTTCTCAGGACTGTGCTTCTTGTCACTCCTGCAAAAAGGAGCCGGGAGAGAGAAGAGACCGACTCCCCTCTTGCTAGCTGTGGCTTGCCTCAGCCTTCTTCCTTCTCACCTTCTGCAGGGCATGGCAGCTTCCCTGGCATGGTACTTGTTGCTGAGGGGTGATGTGGGCAGAGGTCTGCACTCCCTGCAGCAGCACACCCCCTTCATCATCACCCACAAGAGCAACAGCAGCTGTGGAAGCAGCTGCCGGCAAGTTGCGCAGCCAGTTAACCACTCAGGTCTTGATGAAGGATATAAGAACAAACAATGCCTAAAATGATGAGAAGGGGGGCCTGGGAAGTCCCGTCCCCCCAATTTCCGGCAATTGGCTCAATTGAAAACAAATCTTTCAACTTCCTGGATCAAAATTGGATTTCTGTCTTCCCGTTTTCAGGAGGCTCCTGAAAAACAGACCCCTTCCAAAAATCCAGGACAGCAAAACAGACTGCAGTTTACCCAAATTGCACAACCCTAATACACTCCTATATAGGCAGGCAGACAGTCATTTACAGAAAAGGAAAATCATCACTGATTGTTTATCTGCAAGTTTCATTACCTTAATAGTACATTTTGGCTCCAGTCTATGGAAGATATCTCACACCTAAGGAACAAAATTCAGAATTGGAGAGATATTTATTTATTTATTTATTTATTTCATCTACTTATACCCCGCCCTTCTCACCCCGGGGGGGGGGGGGGGGGAGACTCAGGGCGGCTTACAGGAAAGGCACAATTAGATGCCCAAATCACAGGTTTCATTACTATTACTATTAAGCAATGACAACAACAGGAACCTTGCAACATACAAAATGTACTTTCAGTCTCTCAAATTTTTTTTAATCGTATAGCATTATATCAGTCAGTAGATATCCCTGATATGTCTGATCCCTCTCCCCTCCCTCTCTAAGTTGAGCAAATGGAGTCTCACCTACATAAAATGGTAATTTAGTTTAATATGATGATGAGATAATAGTACTGCTTTGTCGACTCCACCATTACTCACAAAACTCTCCTTCCATTTAACAGATGGAGTACAGTCAGTAATATTCTCAATATTTTAATGTTGGAACTGAGTCATCAGTTATACAACATAGTCTTTTTAGTCCAAAAGATAGATTGTTCAATTGTAGCAGGTACTAAATCTTCAAGGAGGAACAATTGTGCAAATTTCTTAAAGGGGGAGGATGGGTTAAAATAACCGAGCTTTAATTTACAATCCTACATACTTTTATTCAGAGTAAGTGCCATTGCTTAAAATCAGAGTTTCGTCACAGTTGTCATCAATAGTGTTATGATATTAGCCAGGAGTCAAATTTATGTTTCCTTGAGAATAAACCCTACATGTTCTTTTTATATGTATTCAGATGACATATGTATCTTAGAAAATCTCATGAAGCAACTTGATGTTTCGCTTAGCTGCAGAGAAGGATGGATTAACATTTTGTTTCAGTTTCATTTTGATATCAATTTTCCAAAATTTGTAAAATTCAAGCATGGTAGAAATGAAAATGACAGATTTCTCTATCCATAATTTCAGGCTATAAATGCTTTTTATGTGGATTGATATTAAATTGATTTGCTGTTGATTAGTTCTTTGCTGAAACTATTTTCCCTGAAATCCTATCGATAGCATCGTTTTCCCCTGTCCAAAATGGTTAATTGAAACTTTTACATGAAAGTGACGGAGACAGAGGAAAAAAAATTGAACTGTTCCAGTACTTTTAATCTGACTTATTTTATTTTAGTATGAGCTAAAAATTCTTCAGCTGCAGTTCAGAGTGATATTAAAGCTTTAGTTTATAAAACATATTTATACAGTTGTGCAAGTGAGATAGAATATGATTGGATCCAGAAAGATGCAAATCATTTTTCTTGCCCTAAATCTTCAAAGGTCTGAATGAAGTGATACAGGTCTTTCAGATCTTTATAGTGGTCAATTAGTGTTGATGTGTGAAAGCAATTAATCTGCTTCTCAAAAGTCAATTTCCCTGGGCAAAACCCTCTCTGAGAACATTTCTTTTGTTATATATGCAGTACCCAGGACTCTAATATTACTGTATGTTTCATGCAATAAGGTCATTTTCTTTGTTCATAGCATTACTGATGGTTTGGAATTTGTGAATATAATTTTATTTTCTTTTTTCTTTTTTAACCTTTTTATTGTTTAAAGGTGATAGATAATATGTAAAAGAAAATAAAAGAAATATTTCAAATATATATCTTCCTATCACAATCAACCCCCCTTCCGCTTCTGTGAATCACCACCGATGACTTCTGACACCGCTCATTAATAACTCATTAATATCTACCCTCATCTTTATATTATTAATGTCTCCTTGCTGCTATTTTAAAGTCTACCTTTGTCTTCCTTTCTAAATATTCAGATCCAAGCTTCCATTTTCTAACCAAGTCTTCATTATTTCCTCCTTTAATGCCATTGGACAGCTTGGCTATTTGGACATAGTCTAATAATTTCCCTCTCCAGTCCTTTATGAATAGCTCCTTTTCCTCCTTCCACGATTTTGCTATTATTAAACGTGCAGTTACAAAACTGTATTGACAGATTTCTGTCTTCTTTACTATTTTTTTACACCAAATAAACCTAAAAGGTATATTTCTGGAGTTTTGTTAACTTTTGTTAGTAATTATTTTGTTTGTTTCTTTTATTACCTTTTCCCAAAAAGTTTTTACCAGCCTACAAGTCCACCAAGCATGGAAGAAGGTACCTTTCTTTATTTTGCATCTCCAACATTCCCTCAAATGGGATTTATCTATTTTGCTTCTCATCTCAGTTGTTATGTATAAAATGTTCTATAGAACTTATATGTTTTCTCTAATGGACCCAACAATAAAAAATTTAAAATTATTTCCATTTTTCAAAATCAATATTTTTCTCTAAATCTTTAGCCCATGAAATCATCACTATTTTTATTTGATTATCTTTTTAAGTTGTATTGTAAAATGTATCTATAATCTGGAAATAAGTCTTTTATTCCCCTTCTTCAAAATGTTCTCCAATTCCAATTTTCTTTGGGAAAATCATACTTTATTATCCTTCATAAATCTGTCATGTAGTTGGAAGTAATGGAACCAATTGTTCATCCCAAATTCTCCTCTCCCTTTTAATTTCCATTGCTGTTTTTCTTTGCTTAGGTACCCCCTATAGGTTCTTTTTTCCTCATAAAATGCTGAATTTAGCACTGTCTCCAGAGGATGCAGCCATAGAGGTGTTTTTTGATCCATCCTCACTTTGTATCTCTTCCAGATTGCAAGAAGGCTGTCTCTTATCATTTGTCTATTGAAATCTTTATTGCCTTTTTCTTTTTGTACCATAAGTATGCATGCCATACAAATCTTAAGTTGTATCCTTTTAAGCTAAGTAAAGCACAATTTTCTATTCTAATCCATTCCTTTATCCAGCTAAGCCTCCCGTTCAAAGTGGTACCTAAGACCTGGGAGTGCTATGCCCCCTCTGTCTTCAGCATCTTTTAAATTCCTGTCAGCAATTTTAGCTTTTTCCCCATTCCATATGAATTGGACCAAATCCCTCCTTCAATGTACAGAGACCTTTACTCTCTTAATTACTTGTAGATTTTGAAATAAAAAAAACCATTTTTAGTAAGTCCATCACTTTTTATTACAGCAATTTTCCCCATTCAAGTTGGATTCTTTGCCATCTTTCCAGGTCCTTTTTACCTCTTTTCATGCTTTTTCATAATTATTTTGGTATAAATTGATATTTTTATTAGTAATACATAAACCTAAATATTTTACTTTTGTTACAGCCTCACGGGCTGACACATTCTCCAGTTTTCAATATTGCTTTTCGACAGATTTTTAGTTAAGAATCTGGATTTTTCTTTGTCTGTTTTAAATTCTGCCACAGATCCATATCTATCCATAGTTTCCATTAAGTGTTGAATACTCTTTACTGGGTTTTCTATGATACACACCATGTGTTCACCATAAAAATTGACTTTAAATTCGTGCCCTTTTATTTTCACTCCTTTAATATCACTTTCTTCCCTAATCCTAATATTTAATACTTTCAACATCCATATCAACAGTCGAGATGACAGTGGGCAACTTTGTCTTGTTCCTTTTTGTATCTCTATACAATTTGAAATTTGATCATTTATTCTTAATTTAGTTTTTTTTTGTTTTGAATGAATAGCAATTCAATACTTTTTCTATGAATTCCCAGCCTACATTATCAAAAGCTTTCTCGGTATCTAAAAATAATAACAAAACTTCTCTTTTGGGATCTTGTTTAGCTATTCAACCATTCAACCCAACTGGTTGTCTTAGTCTACAGCTGCCCTCAGAATAAAGCATCTCTCCCCCCCCCCCCCCCCCCAAATGGCTAAATCCTATGGTTCCTCCCTGTTGGGCTCCTTTCCTACAAATGCACTTTTATCCCTATCTCACCCAGGGTTTTAACTTTTTAAACGTTTTATCTCACACATTTGGCCTGCCCTCCATGTCTGGTTTTAACATGCTGTTTTATATTGTTGATTTTATTATTTTATATTTTGTTATGATGTATTTTGATACGGTGTGTTTATTATATTGTATTATTTTGGCCTTGGTCTCATGTTAGCTGCACTGAGTCCCCTTTGGGGAGATGGTAGCGGGTTATACATAAAGTGTATTATTATTATTATTAATATTAATATTAATATTATTATTATCTGATTTAGCTATCTTCAAGGAATAAACCCTACCTGATCTTCATGTAATTTTTTTTTTGCTAGGATTGCTTTTAACTTGCTCACCAACATTTCTGCAAATAATGTGTAGCAAAATTGGCCTAAAGATTTTTTACCTGCTCCATGTCTCTTTCCTGTTTAGGGATGAGAACTATGGTGGCCTCTGCCCACAAATCTGGGGTTTCTCCTTTCTGAAGCACTTGGTTCATTACTGAAAGAAGAACTTTATATATATTTATAGCATGTAGCAGAAAACCTGTCTGTGCCAGGGGTTTATTTATCTTTGCCTTAACAATTGTTTCACCTAACTCCTCCAATGTAATGTGTTTATCTAATTCTACTGTGGTAAAGTGTGAGTTTTAATCTACAGTTATGTATAATAATAGATAGGTGTTTAATAGGGTTAGTATTTGGCCAACCACATGCATCCTAGACCCCTGCCCATCCTGGCTTCTAAAGGAGGCCAGAGGGGGATTGGCTGAGTGGGTTAAGGTGGTGGTTAATGCCTCCCCTTTGGGAGGGCAAGATTCCAGCGAGCTTAAAACAAGCTATAATAAAACTGCTGTTGAAAAAACCATCATTGGACCCCACTAAATTCGACAACTTTCGGCCAGTTTCCAATCTCCCCTTTTTGGGCAAAGTCTTGGAACGTGTGGTGGCTTCACAACTCCAGGTATTCTTGGAAGACACGGATTATCTGGATTCGGCACAGTCTGGTTTCAGACCGGGACATGGAACTGAGACATGGAACAGTCTTGGTCGCCTTAGTGGATGATCTGTGCCGGGAGCTTGACAGGGGGAGTGTGTCCCTGTTGGTGCTGCTGGACCTCTCAGCGGCCTTCCATACCATCGACCACGGTATCCTTCTGGGACGCCTCACAGGAATGGGTCTTGGTGGTACTGCTTTGCAGTGGCTCCGGTCATTCCTTGAGGGTCGATCCTAGAAGGTGTTATTGGGAGACACCTGTTCAACCCCACAATCTTTGTCTTGTGGGGTTCCTCAGGGCTCAATATTGTCTCCCATGTTGTTTAACATCTACATGAATCCGCTGGGGGAGATCATCCGGAGTTTCAGGGTACAGTGTTATCTGTACGCAGATGATGTTCAACTCTGTCACCCCTTTCCACCTGCTACTAAGGAGGCTGTCCAAGTCCTGAACCGGTGCTTGGCCGCTGTAACGGTCTGGATGAAGGCGAACAAATTGAAATTGAATCCAGACAAGACAGAGGTACTCCTGGCCAGTCGCAAGGCCGAACAGGGCATAGGGTTACAGCCTGTGTTGGATGGGGCCGCACTCCCCCTGAAGACGCAGGTTCGCAGCTTGGGTGTGACCCTGGACTCATCGCTGAGCCTGGAACCCCAGGTTTCGGCGGTGACCAGGGGAGCATTTGCACAGCTAAAGCTTGTGCGCCAGCTGCGCCCGTACCTTGGGAAGTCTGACTTGGCCACGGTAGTCCACGCTCTGGTTACATCCCGTTTAGACTACTGCAACGCTCTCTACGTGGGGTTGCCTTTGAAGACTTATTCATATTACTAGTCAGTGTATGAGCAAAAGGGGGACAGAACCCTACCAGATCAGAATGTGGATTGAGGTCATCAATTTCACTCCAGAGAGACTCCATATGCACCCTGGGCACCATGTAAAAGCTCCTACATCACCCACAAAGCTTCTCTCATGCCAAGTAAAATCAAATAGAATGACCTATTATTTTATCTTATCTTATTGGCAGAAATGCGCTGAACTGCAGCAGCACATAGGATGAGCATCAGCAATGGAACTCATCTTCCAACTCAAGAACAAAAAAAATGCAATTTCCTCTCAGGGAAGGGATGGAAGGTGCTTGTTTACTTTCCAGAGAGAATCATATCTAAATCCTTTACCCAAATTTTCTAGTGGTGCTGCTGTTTACATAAGAACTGGACACCACCCCCACCCCCAAATTTCTGCTCTGCAGCATGCATAGAGTGATCAGCTACAGCACATTTTATAGCTGACTGTCTTTTTAAAACACATATTTTCCCTGTGGATGTGTTTTGTGGCACACATTAGGGCTGTGCCTTTTAATGACATCCCCCCTTTCATAATCTACATCATTCTGGATTTTACAGCATGTCCGATATCACCTTGCTTAATAAATATCCACAGATAAATGTTAAAACCACCCCTCTTGCTTGTGAAGACTGTTAAATATTTATTGTATCTGTTTTCATATTAATTTTTCATAGTGCCCATAGGTGTTCAGATTAAGGACACTTTATACATCTAAACTGGACTGATTGATAGGCTTTGTGGGAAGCTTGCAAAAAAAGTCTACAAAAAAAATCTCTTAGCCACTGAAAAGGGAAATTCATGAAAAGATGGTGACTGATTTCTGAACTTCATCTGAAAGTGAAATGGATAAAAAAGGCGTTTGCATACACGGTGTGTCTGACTATACAGTGGCTCTTCCATTTTCATCCATGAATCAGCTTATGAGCTGTTCTGTATGAAAAAGAATAGTGTTGAAACCACTGTCTGCTATAATGACTAATAGGGGTTGCTTAGCATAGGACAAGCTTGAAATCTCTGAGTATCTGTCAGAATCTCTGCTTGCTCTAATGAGAGATGACTGAAAGAGCCTGACTAGATAACTTTAATGATGCAGAAAAAAAGAGAATCCAGTGCACATAACAAATCCAGTGCAATAGAAATGCTGAATGCCATTACAGAAATCAAAGAGTACTTGAGATTAGAAGACAGAAGAGATGATCATAAGGAAGATCCAGGAATTTTGGGAAACCACATTACAGAAAGCATTGATAATAGATGATTAATAGAAACAACAATCTCAAAGTGGGTGGATGTCAAACACTAAGGTCTTTGTAATGGAGAAAATGGAAATATTACCATGCTCATAGCTCCACACCAGAAGACACTGAAAAGTAATTGAAGGATCATCCAAAAACAATAAAACAACAATTATAGCTATTCTTGATAGTTCTTTTGTTTAATCGGCTAGGGGTGTGATAGCATCACCCTTTTTAAGGAATGTCAGGCATTACTTAGTAATTTTCTGATCTACGTCAAATACAGAAATGTGTACTTTTGCAGTGTTTTAACTGGAATAATCATACATATACAGCAGCTATGTTTGGCTTTCATTTACTTGGAACAACTTGTGCTCCACCTCTCGAGAGGATTATAATACTAGTATGCAGATAGCATTCAACCCCATATTTCTAAATCCAAGAGAACTGTTTCAATTCAAAGTAGGTATCTGTCATCCTTAATGGTTTGAATCAGTGGTTCCCAACCTTTGATCCTCCAGTATTTTGAACTTCAGATCCCACAATTCCTGACAGATGGTAAAGCTGGCTAGGGTTTCTGGGAGTTGAAATGCTAAACACCTGGAGGACCAAAGGTGGAGAACTATTGGTTTGGATGAAGGCTAACAAATAGAAGCTTAATCCAGACAAGTCAGTTACTCCCAGTCAGTCCAAGGAAAAATCAGAACTTGTGCTGGATGGTGGAACATTCTCTCTGAAGAGGAAGATTACGTTTAGGGATACTCCTGGATTCAGTTCTTCACTTTGAATTTTGCAGGGTTCATGATTGTCAGGAAATCATTTACACAGTGAAAACCAGTGTCCTAGTTTCATCCAGTCCTGTAGATGTCTGGTCATATCACAATGACACATGCCTTAGCAGTAATCCTATTTGGGAACATCTTTCAAGAATGTTCAGAAACTTCAATTGATCCAAACAGATGCAATTGTAGAGAGAGTCTGAAAAGCTCATAAATGCAGGGAACAAAAAGAAGACAAGCTTCAGTCAATGGTCAACTGTTTATTCTTTTAAAAAGCCCACTGGGCTTCAGCCTATTGAGAAAAGGTCTTCTTCAGAGGCTAAAAGCAGAATACTAGATGCAAAAATATTATAAATATAAAAAATCAAGATAATATTAATTTAGCCATACCCAAGATTACATTATCATATCAAAAACATGCAAACTATTCAACATAAATATCTGGATTTACAGATAATACTCTTCAACAGTTTGGGCCATCAAGTGTTCAATTCTTGCTGTAGGTATTTATACATATTGTTGATTGTAATTATAAAGAACAAATCAATGATATGTGTTGAAATACATTGGGTTTTTGAAAGAAATAAGCGATTGATCATCAATTAAGCATGTGGATGTTGTCTCCTTTTTGCATCCATCATGGAGCTGTAATCTGATGGTTAATTGGGACTAGTTTTGAGGACATGTATGATCTTTGTAATGGCTATGCCATTGGCTACCAGTCTGGGCGCAGTGAGAAGTGCTTGTTTTGACCTACAAATATACTTGTGGGAGGCTTTTCACTCAGTCCTACCAACCTCAGAATTATGTTGTTGAGAAGCCAGAAGAAAGCCAGAAGAAAGCATTCTAGATAGCTGACTCCAGGCTCTACAAATCTCTCTCTAGGATGGCTCCTGTCATTCCATGAGCAGATGAAAGAGTCTTCATCTGGGAGCAGGTGGCATGGATAATTTATAGTGGTTTTCGAGGGATGGCATACTTATAAATTGAGCCAATAGAAGCAGGCTCATAACCAGGATTTTGATTCGGGGGGGGGGGCTGAGTTTGATTTGGGGGCGGGGGGATCTACCCTAGCAAATCTAGGGTAGGATCTACCCTAGCAAACCTATATTGAGCATGGTGATCAGATCATGATATGAACAAACATAACAGTTTAAATAATGTACCAGTAAGGCCTCGCGGACCAATGCATCTCCCCAAGGGACTTGGTGCAGCTTACATGAGGCCGAGCCCACAATACATCAATAATAAAACAATAGCAAACAAACAATACAAAACACTTTAAATATATCTCATAAACAAAAATAAAATAAAATATAAGCAGTACAGTAACACAACAAGCATTTAAAACCTATGGCTGGGCCAAATGTAAAATTAAAATTTAAAAAATAATGCTGGGCATGAGCAAGGTAGGATATAACTGGGATGGAAATTTTTGGAGGGGATAGGGCGTGCAAATCAATCAATCCTAAATCAATAATAGAGTGCATTTTGAGGGCATATTGCTGATAAATTAATCATCATCATCATCATCATCATTATTATTATTATTAATAATAATAATAATAATCGCCATCATTATCATCAGACAATTTCACACACACACCCACACACACACAAACAACAACAACCCTGTAATGATTTGTTATTTTCAATTATCTTCAAAAGGAAACATGGAGAGTTTGATTTTTCAAACAAATTTTAGAGTTGGAGTCAAGCTAAATCCAGAGGCTTCTGAAACTATTTAAACCACATATTGCTTTTGTGTGCACTGTACTTTGTGATTATTTCTGGGCTGATTTGTGGACATTGCATGCCTCATTGGGAGGACATTACTTGTGCAACCTTGTTATGTATGTAAAGGCCTTATATCTTAAAACAGTATAGAGCTGTTAAATAATTTCTCTTTGATAATTATAATTGCTGAATACATCTTTTTTTTTTACTTTACCATGTATTAGGAATTTAATCAAATACAGAAACAAAATCCCCTTGCATGTAAGTTGTAGTTACCACAAAATACCTGTTATGTCTATCTGTCATCTCTCTCTCTCTCTCTTTCTCTCTATCAACTATGTATATCTATTTTAGGGCATTTGTGTATTACCTATCAGCCTAGCAGAACACCAAGGCAATGTACAATGTATATATTCAATTAAATATATCAAATACTTTGAAACAAACATTCCTTAAACACAATTTAAAACTAGATACATTTTAGGACCCATATGAAGCAATGCTGCTGTCACTATTTTGCAATCATAATGGAGCTTGCTTATAGCTCATTATCAGAAAAAGAATTTGATTTCAAGTATCTAGTTATTTGTGAAACAGTACTGTCAAATACTGCTTAGGCACCCCCTATTTGAAAGATCAGATTTGACTTTAGGGGTCAGTGGTTTCTGATCACAACCTGACATTATTAGGGTATAAAAGTCCTTCTGGACACTCCCTATCCTGATATGGTCAAAGCTGTGGTTGTAAAGATAATTTTTGCAACTACAAAGTCAGCACTGAAATCCTCAAGTCTACTCAAATGTCCATACCTGATCCCCATGTCTTTATGCTACTCACTGTTTAAAAACATCTATAAATGACCATTTCCTATTCATTGGAACAAAACAAGAAATCTTGAATACTTACTGAACACAAGAGGATAAAAACCCATTACACAACACATTTCATCCAACCTTTAAATGAAAGATCTTTGTTCTCTCAACCTTTTCCCTCTAGACTTTCATATACTACAAAACTTTTTTATTATTGTTTTGGAACCTCCTCCAAAATGCATTTATTAATGACAGCTGCTATTTGATTCAGGAAATTGCCACTTTCTTAGAAAAGGTATTGTAAAATCATTCTAGCTAGCAAAGCCCGTTTAATTTTAAGTTGATAGAAAATTGCAGCATTTATTGTGTTTTTACAGCATTCGGATACCCAGGGCTGAATTTTGTTCTGATTATGCTATCTGACATGAACAGACTTTAAAATATACCATTAGACTTAGTAGAAGAATGGGAATGAATGTCTTTCTCCCTGTACTTTCCAACTCCTTCAACAGGTTTAATAAAAAAAAACACCCATGTTTTCTGAGAAAACAATTTATTAAAGAGAAAGGAGCAATTTCACAGAGCCCTAGTTGGCTTCCTCTTGTTTCCTGTTTTGCACGGTAGAGAAATTTTTATCAAAAATGTCTTATGCTACTGACCCAGCTCTCTTTGAAAACTGTTTTGTCATCCTTCAAGTTCTTAGAGGAAAAGATGAAAGTAAAAAATATGGATGTGTTTCCAATGAGGATAATGCAATTTGAAAGCTTATGTAGAGTCACTGGAGGAGATTTAAAATGTGGATACTGACAGACACTCAGCACAGAAAGGTGAAGACGAATGTATAATAGTGCTTTAATGAAAAGAAAAGGCTGTGCTGAAAAGCATTGATGATGAAAACAATGAGAGTTGTATGCACTTGAGAAGTCCATGGCAAGTTAAACAAGCTGTTTTAACACATTAAAGGGGAAACTTTCTTGTCCAGGGGCTGGAGCAAAAATGGCAAGATGGAAATCTTGTTCATCTGTTTCTGTTTACAGATAACTCTTGACCTTGTGTTTACTCATTAGCATACTTATTCCTTCCCATTTCTCTGTGTCACATTTAGCTTCCTCTCAACTGCTTGAGTAGAGCTGTCTATGAATAACATAGGACCCTTAAATGCAATTTTCCTTCTAACCAGGGTTTTCTTTCTCTGTGATAGAAGGAAGTTCATTGAAGGGTAGAAAGCTTGAATTCATTCACCTCTAAAACTTCCTCATCTTAAAAGCCTTCGATAATACAAAGCCTTAGACAATACATTCTTCCTCATCTTTGTCAATGAGGCCCCACCTGCATTGAAACTGCATTGCATGATGGTGTAGATGGGGCTTCAGACAAACAATAAAACAATGCAATCAAATAATTGCATGTAGTGAATGAGGCTTAGGATAGAACTGCGGGCCAAAATTCCTACTTAGACACTAGCAGACCAATCAAACTTGCTCTAGAAGTTCAAAAGCACGCGGGACATGCATCACACTAATTTAGTGTTATTAGCAAACCAGAGGTTAAAGTAATAAGCTATCTCATGAAAACCTTTAATTAATTCTTTTTTAAAGTGCTTTGTTGCTTTGTACCTAGGTCCATATGAACCCCGCCCCCTGTGCCATTAGGTCAGCAAGCATGGCAAAATGGCAGGTATGCAGAGTGACTCTGGCACCCCACATGCCACTCCGGTGCAGCAACGCTTCCCCCATCACACAGGGGACACATCACTCAACCAGGACAGAAGTGTGCTGGCTCCATTGGAAGTTTTCCCATATTGATGAAGAAACATTCTAGGACACTTCCACACTGGTTGGGGGCAGTGCCTTTGCCAGAAGTTGAGGGACATTGTGTGTTGGCCTCTGTGCCCATCTGTCCCTCAATTGGCTGCCAAGTGTTCTAGAATGCTTAAATTGGTGTGTGATGAGGTCCATAGACTAAGAGATTTGTTGTTGCATTCATGCAACACACACACCACAGCTGACACGCTGATTTTTAAGAAATTTTAAAAGTTATACAAATAATTTTAATTTAAAAAACAACAAGAAATTCATTTCATTGTAAATTTCTACACAATGAGACAACATAAGGAAGGCAGCCATTCCTCAAAGCTTCAGAAATTTCTATTCATCTACTGATTTTTAGGAATTTTAAAAATAAAAAAAACTAATTAAGAATATTTTTAAAAAACTACAAGAAGTATCCCCTCAAATTGTGGCATGGTGAGACAACATGAACAGGGCAGCAAGCCTGCCAAGTTTCACAATAATCAGTCTGTCCACTGATTTTTATTTTTTTTTCCAATTTAATGTACACTAGGACTTTAACATGAGCAGCTCCATTCTTCTGGCATGAGCAGAATTCTGGAAAATGTAGTTTAGGGTGGGGCCTTTTGAATACTCTGCTACAGAGACCCTTGCCTTCCCAAACTACTTTTCCTGGAATTCTTATCACACCAGAAGAACAGGGCTTCAGTTTAGGGTTAGATAATTTCAACAAAAAAAGTAAAGAAGATGACATTTTGGTAAATATGAATTTTAATGAAATAAAATTTAAGAGTTTAGGAAGTTGTTGCTTATATCAATAAAATGTGCATTAAGGGGTGGAAAAAACAAGATCCTACCTCAAATACAAAACCCCAAACCTGCATTGGGCAGTTTTTTATACCAAAGCCCTGCAATGGCTGCATCAATGGGCAGGTCCACACTGACTCTCTATCTTGAGGTGATCTGGCATGGCATGTGCCAGATTGATTCCAAGGATGGCTTACATCAACACCCTTCCCAGTCACTGCAGATATGGGAAGAAGTCCCCACCACCAGCTGTGTCAAACCCAGTTCAATGTCACCAAATACCCACTCTTACCATCCTCTTCCTATTCTCCTTGTTGCAGAGGCCCGCAGGCACAGTATGGATCCTGCCAGTCATTTGTCACTTGATGTGATGTTGGCCAGATCACCAGAGTGATGAAGGATCGACTCTTCACATAAGATACAGGATGCACATGTAAACAATAGTGGCTGGTTCTGTCTTGGAACAAGCTCAGCTGTTTAACATGGTCACAAAGTTGTGGGTTCCTCAAGATACTTGGGCAGAATTCAGAGAAACCTGCAGCTTCGGTTAATGTGGTTCAAGGTTGTATTAAGCATCTTTGCCCCACATTAATCTTAACCAGCTCCGTGTGGCTGATTTGTTTCCCTTTTGCATTATTTAGTCAGTGTAGATGTGCCCAAAACAAGGGCTCCAGTGGAAAAATGCAATTGATTGGTTGAAGGAACCTTTTTCAGTAATATTTTATCTATCAAGTAAAAATAACTGAATCTTAGTAGGTTACTGGAATATCTGCAGTTGTAGGTCTAGTTCAGTGTGGAGTCTCAGCACAACATGATACTTGGAAATTAGAATGTTCCTGTGTATAGTATGCTAGCTTTTAGTTATCTTTTAAAGCTTTTGGATCTTGTTAAAATAATTTAAAATGTTTTGTGATGATGATGATGATGATTAACTATTTCTTTAAAAAAGCAATTATTGTACATGTGTTTAATTGATTATTTCTGGTAGATACCCTGTGTGCTATTCTAGGAGAAAGGCAGCATATAAACAAAATAAATACATAATGCCTTATTTTAATAGACACTTCCTAATGCTGTTTGCTCTCTTTTCTATTCCCATCACAGAATTATCTCTTTTGCATTCTTTTATCCCATTTCTGTGAACTTTTGTTTAGAAGAGTAAGGCCCTCCCTTTTTCATATGCCTCAGATTTGAACTGATGTGCAGTTCCTACCCTCGAGCAATATTGCTAATGTTCTCTGTGTTATTTTGGCTTTATTATAAATCAGTTCAAATATTTTGACTGAACAGGATTTTCAATGTTTTCCTTTAAATCTTAATCTACCCCATGGTGTTTAATTGGTTAATTAAAAAAATTCTCACAGCTTTATCCTAATAAATATGTTCTCTATGATAGGACGTATTTGACATTCTTCTATTCTGCAATGAGGCTTTATGCTGAATATTTGGGCTGAATCATAACTCTATTGAACATAATGGGTTTTTAAAAACTGCCCTTGCTGTAATGCAAACTATTAATTATGTAGTATCTTCCTTCTCCCATATCAAACTGCATTTTAGAGATACAGTAACATTATCTCCATTGTTGTTCCACAATGTGCATTGAACTTGATGAAGGAGCACATATCTTATAACCATGGTAACTGTCAAGAACATCTGTAGTTCTTTTGATTTAATTCTCTAAGAAAGATAGAAAGGCATCACTTACTTTGACTTTGAGGAGAAGGAGAGGGGAGATGAGCAAAGCAGCTAATTTCAAATCCCATTTGGATAAAATGACTGCATATGAGGAACAATAGGAATGGTTGACATTTAGGTAGGGATGAGAAGAAAATTCATATGCCTCTTAATACAAATGGACTTAATTTGCACTTCCCAAACTAATACACAAGCTGGAATGCATTATCCATCATTTTGCTCTGAATTTTGTGACATGATTCCCTTGGTTTAGTCTGGAGTAGTTAACACCATAACACCAGGCTACGAATTCTTCTTTATTTGAATGCAAAAGTTCCTAGTTTATCTTTTTCAAATAAGTCTGAAACAAATGTCATTTATCCTTACAAATCTATTTGACATTTACAATAAATTCTTCCATGTTTTAAAATGTGTATACTAGATGAAAGAGCATAGAAAATGCAAACATTTTGTCGAAATAATTATTGATATGCAATACATTAGGAAATGTTCTTGCCAAATTAGTGTATCAGACCAAATGGAATATAAATATTAGAGCTGTGCAAAATTACCATTAGTCAATGTAAGTCAGATCAAATTTATTAAATTCGTACTTATGATGTAATCTCCAACATATAGTTGTGGCCTGCACCAAAATGAATGAATTGAAGCTTGCCCAATACTTTTTTTGTTTGCTTTTTGTAAACCTCGGAAACCTCCCAAAGTCAGTTTCATTTTCAGTACACTCAAGCAAAACAAAGTTAAAAAGACTGCAATTTCTATTTAAATTAATGACCTTTCACCATTAGGAGAGGGAAGCAGCAGGGAGAAAGCAGAGTTCACTGGGAAAGAGTCTGAGAAAGCACAGAATTTTGAGAAATGTTGTTTGGGAAGGCAAGGAGCTCTATGCCAGAGAATTCAAAAGGCCCTGCCCTCAACTACAATTCCCAGAATCCTGCTCATCATCAGAAAGCTCCAATCAGGATAGGGGAGATTTATCTTTCTGTAGCCGTAGCCAGTCAGAATTCCAATAAATGATTGAAACTGCAAAGAGGAGGACTGACTGATGCTTTTAGTAAGTAAATCTCTGTGCTGGGCTGGAAAGAAATTCCTAAATGGAAATTCTATTGGTCAATGTGAGAGATAGTAAATGAGATAGCTGCTGTAGCTTTTCTTTTTAAAAAAATGTTTTTGTTAAAACTTTAAAAGATTCCTTAAATTAGTAGATATATGAATATATCTGAAAGTTGAGCAAAACTATCCCCTTTTATCTTGTGTCATTGTACAGAAAATTCAAAGAGATAACTCTTGTAGTTTTTCAAAAAAATGTTTATACAATTTTTGAAAATTCCTAACAAATCTGTGGATATGTGAAATGTTCTGAAATGGGCTAACAGTGGTAGATGTGTTTTACCACTGAAGCAAGTTTAACCCCAATAGCTGTAAAAACGAGGGAGAAAGGAGACCCTGAAGTTTTCTCACTTGCACAATTACTGTAAAGAAAAGGAAGTGAAATTTTGTTACTCTCGTTATAGTAACAAAATTTTCATGAACTATTCTTTAAAAATATTTATTTATTTATTTATTTATTTATTTCAGACATTTGTATCCCATCCTATCTCAACCTCCACAGAGGGTCTCAGAGCAGCTAACAACGGCACACCATGGGGCCCACAACCAAAAGCATAAATATACAATTTAAATAAAAATAGTATAAAAACAGTATAAAAACATTCAAACAGTAAAACAATCGCCGGTTTCAGAAATCCTAAAAGCACTATATTAGTGTATTAAAGCCGTTGCTTTGCCAGCATGTCAGCCTAGTCTGCAAATCCCTGATCCCATAACCAGGATTTCACTTGTTTCTGAAAGGTCAGGAGGGATGGAGCTGATCTAATTTCACTTGGGAGGGAGTTCCACAACTGAGGGGTCATAACAGAAAAGGCCCTATCCCATGTCCCCACCAAACATGACTGCAATGATGGGGTGGGGGGGGGGGGACAATGAGCAGGGTCTTCCCGGATGATCTTAGGATCCTAGGTGGATCGTAGCGGGAGATACGTTCGAACAAGTAAACTGGGCCAGAACTGTTCAAGGCTTTATAGGCCAAAGCCAGTACTTTGAACTGTGCTCGGAAGGTAATAGGCAGCCAGTGGAGCTGGTGTAACAAGGGTGTTGTGCGCTTCCTGTACCCCGCTCTGGTGAGCAACCTGGCTGTCGAGCATTGGACTAGTTGGAGCTTCCGGACAGTCTTCAGAGGCAACCCCAAGCTTATGGGCACAGCTGGCACACAACTTTTAACTGTGCAAAAGCTCCCCTGGACACCACCGAAACCTGGGGTTCCAGGCTCAGCAATGAGTTCAGGATCACTCCCAACCTGGGAACTTTCAGGGGGAGTGTAACCCCATCAAGTACAGGCTGTAACCCTATGCCCTGTTCAGCCTTGCAACTGACCAGGAGGACCTCTGTCTTGTCTGGATTTAGTTTCAATTTGTTCACTCTAATCCAGTCTGTTACAGCTGCCAAGCACTGGTTCAGGACTTGAACAGCCTCCTTAGTAGCAGGTGGGAAGGAGTGACAGAGTTGGACATCATCTGCGTACAGATGACACCTCATCTCAAAACTCCGGATGATCTCCCCCAACGACTTCATGTAGATGTTAAACAACATAGGGGTCAATACTGAACCCTGTGGGACCCCATAGTACAATGACCGTGGGGCCGAGCAGGAGTCCCCTAACAACACCTTCTGGGAGTGACCCTCCAGGAAGGACTGGAGCCACTGTAAAACAGTACCTCCAAGACCCATTCCTGTGAGACATCCCAGGATACCATGGTTGACGGTATCAAAGGCCACTGAGAGATCCAGCAGAACCAACAGGGACACACTCCCCTTGTCTTGCTCTCGGTGTAGATCATCCACTAAGACAACCAAGGCTGTCTCAGTACCATGTCCCGGCCTAAAGCCAGACTGCACTGGAGTTAAATAATCCGTGTCTTCCAAGAATCATTGGAGTTGCAAGACCACCACAAGTTTCAGGGCTTTGCCCAAATAGAGGAGATTGGAGACTGGCTGATTGTTGACGAATTGAGTGGGGTCCAGTGATAGTTTTTTCAACAGCAATTTTATAACAGCTTGTTTTAAACTGGCTGGAACATTGCCTTCCTGAAGGGAGGCATTAATCACCACCTTCACCCACTCTGCCAAACCATCTCTGGATTCCTTTACTAGCCAGGATGGGCAGGGGTCTAGGATGCATGTGGTTGCTCTCGCTCCTCCAAGAATCTTGTCCACATTCTCAAGCTGAACCAATTAAAATGAATCCATCAAAACTGGACGAGCAGGTGCTCTTGTTACATCGTCAGAAACTGCCGTTAACATGGTGTCAAAGCCTGAGTGGATCAAAGTGACTTTGTCTGCAAAGAACTGAGCAAATGGTTCACAGTGGGCTGCTGAGTTGTCAGGAGACCCGTCCTGCAAGGCGGGGTTCAATAACCCTCTGACTACTCGAAACACCTCCACTGGATGGTTCTTTGCAGACGCAATATTGGCCACAAAGAAAGATTTATTTGCAGCTTCTATTGCTGCAGCATATACCCTTAGAAAGAGGTATAGCCATGTTTGACTCAATAGATTTTTTCCACCACACATTCTAGTCTCCTCTTTGTTCACTTCATTGCTGTCAACTCCACAGTAACGAAGGAGATGGTTTAGCTAGGCTACTCAAGAGGGGATGTTCTGGAGCATTCATGTCTATTGCCCTGGCCAACTCCCCGTTCCAGAGAGTGACCAGAGCATCAACAGAATCACCTACCGAGGTGGCGGGAAAATCTCCAAGAGCCGTCAGGAATCCATCCAGATCCATAAGCCTCTTGGGGTAGACCATCTTAATCGGTCCTCCACCCCTACAGAAGTTAGGGTGTGCAGTAAGTCTAAACCTGATCAGGTGATGGTCGGTCCATGGCAACAGAGCTCCTCAACACCACCACCTTCCTCCCATCCTTGGTGGAAAACCAAGTTTAATGTGTGTCCAGGACTGTGGGTAGGGCCAGCTACTAATTGGGACAGCTCTATAGTTGACATGGAAGACATGAAGTCCTGAGCCGCTCCTGAAAGGGTGGTCTCTGCATGAACATTGAAGTCCCCCAGCACTAAAAGCCATTTAGTGCTTACAAACAAATTGCTGGTGCCCCCTAATTTTGTAATGACTTTTGAAACATTTTTTATTGATTACACAGTCTTAATAAATATGCATACAGTAGGAGAAAATAAATAGACAAATGTCTATAGTTTTTCAGTCAGTCTTTTGGTTCCCCATTTTAGAACCATGGAGACCAGACAACAGTAATGGGTTGAATATGGCCACTCTTTGAATGATTTAAGTATTTAACTTGAAAATTGCAACAGGGTGATGGAAAGCCACCAGGTAGATTCTACTAGGGCAGAGGTTCTCCAGTTGACCCCCCCCCCCCCCCCGGTGTAATGAGTTAATAGGCTTCCTGCCCTTATTGTTAGGAGGATTTCCCAAATAATATCTATGCTAGAAATATGCCTTAAACACAGGACATTGGAAGTCTTATTCATCTTGCTCTGGGACCCACAACTTAAAGAGGCGATTCTGGAGACTCACCTCATTTCACCAAACGGTGCCTGTTGGTTTTTGCTATCCTGTATTACCTTTCTCCCTCCACTACTACACACTGGATGTTTATTCTGGAGCTCTTTCCAGTGACAATTGCTCAAAATCCCCCAACCACAGTGTGAGGTAAGCAAAACAACAACCTGGAAAATGGTAGAAAACCTAATGTGACCAGATGAAGCCTCAGCTGAGCTACAAGTAGACTGGTGATTTCAGTATTTGAACTGAAAGAGGATATATTTGGGGTGGAATGGGTTTGTATGAACCTCTAAGTCCCAATCCTCTGTCTACATTGTGATGCTTAGCACTATGACATATCACTCCCTACTTGTTTTCTTTCTTCCAAAACTAGCAAATGCAAATGCAATTATTCCATCAAGCACATCATTTGATGATCTGCAGATAATTTTTGTTTTTTAAATACTCAGCATTCTGAGGAATGAAATTGGAAAAAAATGAGTAAGTGAGAAAAGACAAAATTGATTTGCCAGTTCCTAATGGAAGTAAATTTAATATTTGCTCTGAGGACATCTTTTAATTGAGGAAAATGTTTGAGGATGTTGTGCTACCATGATAGGGTATAACTCCCATGCCTGGGCTGTGGTTAATCTGATTGGGGTTTTATGACAGATTTCAAAAGGTTCACAGCTCTATTGTCCAAACAGTGGTGGCATCCCAACCCTGCAATGGAAGCCACTGATGATGCTTTGTTTCTAGTGCGATCCCTTAAACAGGGATTTGACTAGAATACAAAGAATGTAATTTCTTCCATCAGTGTAGCGAAATTGGTTATATTAGACTTCCTTCAGCATTCCCCACCCCCCCACCCCCACACAAAGTCTTTGTATACTGTCAGAAATATGTCTATTTATTTGAAATTAATAGCTTAGAAGGAAAAAATATTTAAAGTATGAATTGTCTTTAACACACTCTTTAAGCAGTTATAACTGTTATGTAGCTATGGTCCTGTTCCCCATCTATTGGGAAATAGCTAACTGATGCTCCCACACTCTCTTGTGACTATTCTCCAGCATGACAATGAGAAACAGGTTCTTTGTCACAAGTCTCCCTCACACTAGAGATTGCTCATAAGGGAGTGATGGAAAAGCAGCAACTGATGCTTAATAAGCGAGGATTAGGGGACTTGTACAGTCCTTACAAATTCCTTTAACTACTGAATATGTAGGATTACAAATATGAAAAAGTCATGAATACATCACTCTAACTTTGTTAGTTCCTTAGTGAATTCTAGCCTACGTTTTCAACATAGCAGTGCTTCTGTAAACTTGGTATGAACATTTCATAGAATTATAGAATCATAGAATTGAAAGAGACCTCATGGGCCATCCAGTCCAACCCCCTGCGGAGAAGCAGGAATATTGCATTCAAATCGCCCCTGACAGATGGCCATCCAGCCTCTGTTTAAAAGCTTCCAAGGAGATTGTTATTTATTTGATTGGATGTATCTTCAGCTGTCCCCCTTGAATTAATATAATGGTTCTTTTTTGTCAAGGAAACCTTGATAGCATACAGGAACATATTATCTTGGTGCAGTTTGCTTAGTTCAAGGTAGACTGATATTTATTGAGCAGCTGGGTAACAGACATATTTTCCCCTTCAAATGTCCAATCAGAAGTTATGAGCAGTTTGAATTAACTGACAACATTCCAACATGTCTGAGCAGTAAATATTAATGTATTGTGATGGCCAAGATTCTCTGACATATATTACATACAATGACATAAAAATATCATGCTCTTCGGACACTAAAAAATACAGAAAACTAGCTAACACTAAGTCAATCAGTTCATAAAATGAAGAGTGGACAGAAAGACTCACACAAAAATTTGATCACATAAGTCAGAATAAACCAAAATTATTTGGCAACTCAGGGACCAAACTGTCAAAGATCTTAATGAATAATGAATGAAAAACGTAGGGATCTCTTAGCAACTGTATATATTGGTTGCCCAACATGACATGGGAAACTCAATTTCCTCAAACATAATCTGATCTGTCCTGCACTGTGATATGAAGATGAACCTTCTTTTAACTAAAAAACAAACAAGAGAAGGAACTCTTTGAAAATAGTGCCATTGGTGGGAACTGTTTTTGAGCAGGAGAGCAGTCCACCAAGGCAGTCCTGTTTATTTCCAGTGCCTATTTCAAACAGATGGAGCCCCCGGTGGCGCAGTGGGTTAAAGCACTGTGCCGGCAGGACTGAAGACCGACAGGTCGCAGGTTCAAATCCGGGGAGAGGCGGATGAGCTCCCTCTATTAGCTCCAGCTCCTCATGCGGGGACATGAGAGAAGCCTCCCACAAGGATGATAAAACATCAAAAATCATCCAGGCGTCCCCTGGACAACGTCCTTGCAGACGGCCAATTCTCTCACAACAGGAGCGGTTGCTCCTGACACGACAAAAAAAAAAATCAAACAGATGCAACCATCCTAGTCACAACCTCCACAAGAGCAGCATTGGGTTTCCAGATATTATTAGACTGCAAGCAGCTTTCATAATAGGAGGTTTGATACATTAAAAATGAATATGTATATCCACATAAGCTAAAATGGGTGGAAATAAGTTTGGTATGACTGGGAAAGTACAGTAGCAAAAATACAGTGGTAGATAAAACAGAGATATAAAAGTAATGATGGCTCTGAGAACAGTGACTCAAAGAGGGGGAATTAAAACTAAAGCAAGGTTACATAAAGCCCATGAACATCATGGAAGCAGAGGTGCAAGGCAAGCAAATGAAAGATGTATTGGTCTTATGGTTCATATGTGAAATGAAGGACATAGCAGGAATTTATTCCATTGTTGAAATGGTTGAGGTTTCTGGGATCAAAGGCAAATAAGTGACATATGTGAGACATATATCAGAAGCTCTTAAAATTATCTGAATGACCAAACTAAACTTTTTTTGCACAAAATAAAAAGAACTTTCAGAACTACATAAATCACACAACTGCACATCATTTAGTGCAATATCCTACTTCCATGTGTTTTGCATTATTAATTTCTCACTGTCTTAATCAAATAATTGCAAATTATTGTACAAGAGACTGAAGTCCTCCTTATTCTTATTTTCATTCTATTTCACATCTGAGAAGAGTCTAGCCATTGAATTCAAACCTTCAATCTTGGGGTCCATCCACAGTTATAAAACTCTGATATCATTTTAACTGCCATGGCTCCAATTTGCAGAATTCTAAGATATTTAGTTTGGGAGATACTTATTCAGAAGAGTAAACCAGAGCCTTTTTATCAAAGAATTTGAAGTAACTCATCAAATGAACAAGCAAACAAATATCTCAGAATTCCATAGGAGGGAGCTATAACAATATCAGTGTTATCCACCATTAGTACCAAATTTTAAAAAGGCAACAAATTATTTTATGAACAGAAAGAATACCGACATTTTCTCTGCTTGTGCTAAATCAACTTTGCTCTGCTGCTCCTGCCTCTGGTTTCAAACTTGATTTGAGTGTTAAGATGTTCTTACTACTCTCCTGGCTTTCTAGCTCATAACAAAGCCGTGTGGAAACATATTGCATTCAATTTTCTATCCATGCCACTTGCTATAGCCAGTGGTAAAAGAGACATTTCTGCTGCCAGGTTTGTAACAAGACAATTGGGTCTCTCTTCTGGTATGCCTAAGAGATTTAGGATGTCAGCTCAGTACTTTTGTGTTCCCTGAATCTACTGTGGAGCTTGGAAATTACTACAATATTTCTGTTTTATTTTGAGGAAAGGTAGGGGAAGTGTGTGTTTGCAAAAGAGTGAGCTGGGTGATGAAGAAAGATGGGGAAATATGTCAGTTTTTACTTTCTTCTACATTGATTTTTTTTTAAAAAATCCAACAAATTATTTATATCTTTCCATTTACACGGGTCAAATAAATTAGGTACAACTATGGCAGGAAGTGTGAGATGGAAAGGGTCATGGCAGACCTGTCTCCCATATAATTCTCAGAGAAAAGAGTGGGCAGTCCTAATTTAGCAGTAGCATGTGTGTGTGTGTGTGTGTGTGTGTGTGTGTGTATACACACACACACACACACACACACACACTTCATTTATATCCCACCTTTCTCCACTCCAGGGGGGACTCAAGGTGGCTTACAAGTGGCACCTACACAGTGCCTCAATATATACAATATTAACTTACAAATGGATTAAAATTACCAACATAATAAAAATAATAAAAATACATTCAATGTTATTTATTTATTTCATATCAAAAATAAATTAGTATAAAATTGATAAAAATAGAAGGAGCGCAGGTGGCTAACTATTTTTTTTTTTTACCAAAAACTGACAACAGCAATGGCATTGTCTGTAGCCTCTAACAACTCTTCCTCTGTATATGAGGCAGGGCATAGTGGACAAGCATACAGATGCGGAGTTCTCTGTTCAGCTCCACAGTCACACAAGATATGGGATTATTTTAGGTAGTGTCATTTTGCCAGGTTGTCTTTTGATCTGCCCACTCCACTTCTGAGTCTGTTCAGGACTTCCGAGTTGCCTATTCTTGGTTTGCCCCTGGAGGAAGACCCTTCTGGGGGGCCATCAAGTTGGGATTTCCTAGTTTAGCTGCCCAGTGGGATACCCATGCTGTTACTGGGGGGACGCCAAGTGGAGTGGTAGTTGATTTGAGTCTACTGGGAGGAATCTGGTAGCCATGTAGTGAATTGCTTTCAGTGTTCAACCTTATTTCTTTCACATTTAGCAGCAACTTCCTGTCTCACATGGGGGGGGGGGGCAAAGCCAGCTAGCTTGTAGAGTTTATCAACAGGTATAGGTTTAAGACATCCTGTGATTATTCTGCATGTTTTGTTCAATGCTATGTTCATCTGCTTTTCTTGGGCAGTATGCCCAAGGGCAGGCATACTCGGCAGTTGAATGTTAAAAACATACCATCTAGGGATCAGAGTCTAAGGTCATTCCATAATCAGTTGTACATATTCCACATTAAAATTACTGCACTGTACTATTTTTCAATAGCCTGCTCCCAGAGCCAGGTTTTTACTCTCCTTGTGAAGGCTAGTGGGGAGGAGGCTGATCTAATAACAGGGAGGGAATTACACTCTCCTTCAAGACACAGGTCTGCAGTTTGGGGGTCCTCCTGGACTCAGCGCTGACACTTGATGCTCAGGTGTCGGCAGTGGCCAGGAGGGCCTTTGCACAGTTAAAACTTGTGCGCTAGCTGAGACCTTACCTTGAGAAGCCTGACTTGACCATGGTGGTCCATGCCTTAGTTACCTCAAGGTAGGACTACTGTAATGCACTCTATTTAGGGCTGCCCTTGAAGATGGTTAGGAAACTACAGCTGGTGCAAAGGTTGGCAGCCAGATTGTTAACTGGAGCAAGTACAGGGAGCTGTCAACCCCCCTGTTTAAACAGCTCCATTGGCTGCTGATAAGTTTCCGGTCCCAATTCAAGGGGTGGGTTATTACCTATAAAGCTCCAATTGGTTCAGGACCTGCCTATCTGTGTGACTGCATCCTCCCCTATGAGCTCACACGCTCCTTAAGATCTTCCAGGGATGCTCTTCTTTCACTCCCACCCCCGTCTCAGGCGTGATTGGTTGGGACGAGAGAGAGAGAGGACATTCTCGGTGGTTGCCCCTCATCTTTGGAACTCCCTCCCCAGGGAGATTAGACTGGCACTCTCTCTATCCACTTTCTGTAAGGAATTAAAGACATGGATGTTTCTTTGCACATTCGATTGATGACTCCTATGACAAATGACCTGTATCATGACTTGAATCATGGCCTGAATTCCTATATTACATTACTATATATATTTTTAAGTTTAAGTTGAATTGATCCTTTTTGTTTTTGTTCTTTTTTTCCCAATTTTTAAGCCATTGTTCTAATTGTATACAATGGAACCATGTCAGTTTTATTTCTCTAAATTCTTCCATAATCGTTTCCTTCTTCATTCCAACCTTTATCCAATCCCCTAGAATTGATCCTTTTTAATTGCTCTGTTTCCATGCTATTTCCTATGCTATTTTACATTTCTATCAACCTTATTGAACCACCTATCCTTTAACCAGTTTGCATAGTGGCCTCCTTCCCCCCCTCAAAAACTAGCCTTCTGTTGCTTGGTGCTTGTTTATTATTGTTAAGCTGTTTTATGCTATTGTGATTTGTTATTGCTCTGTTTTTATTGTATTCTGTCTGGGTTTGGCCCCATGTAAGCCGCCCCGAGTCCCTTCGGGGAGATGAAAGTGAGGCAGAAAAATAAAGTTGTTCTTCTTCTTCTTTAAAAGTAGAAATTACTTTCACAGCTGACATTTCCTTGCTGCTGGCCCTCTCCTGGTGCGGAGGGGAGGGGGAGGAAAATCGCTCCTGACCCCCTTCTCCTGGCCTGTAATTTCTATGCACCAGGAGAGGACTAGCATCAGGGAAATTTCCCCTGCAGTAGTAGAACCACTGTAACACAATACAGTATTTCTCACTCCCATCCAAAGTCTGAGAACATTAGGATACCCAAAGTAGTAAGATATCATGATCAATGGTTACCAAAAGATGCTGAGAGACACCTAACATTCTTGTTTTTACATTCTTTTTACTTGAAGTAGGCAATCAAGGCAAGGCCATTTCAGTACTATATGCTGGCCTGAAACCAGACTGAAATACATCCAGATAAATTCCCTTCAACACATTTATTTGCTATACTTGTATACCGCCGTTTCTCAGCCTAGCCGGAGACTCAACGCGGTTTACAACAACTTATAACAAACAACAGTATACAGTTTAAAAGCATCAAAACACGATCCACAATACATATATAAATAAACAATCCAATTCATCTCTTGACTAAAATCGCGATCCAGTTTCGTCGTCCAAATTGCCAGTCCTTCAATCATCTGAGCATCTTAGTTACCAAGCCACAACACATTCAAGGATGTAAATGGTCAAATCATTAACAGTAAAAAGTGCACCATAGCCTCTTTTAAGGCAGACTGTGATATTTATCATCCCTGGACCAACCCAATCAATCCACATCTAATGCTAATTAAAAGTTTGCCAAGATGAGCATGGGTCAAATTTGCATGTATTCAACTTGTCCACATATAATAGCACAACAAAAGTAGACTATTTGAGATGGAATTACCCTTATTATTTAACGTGTCCTTTTTTTGTTAAAAAACCCCATGTTTTTCAGGTTTCCAAGATGAATAATAGTATGATTCGAATGTATTGATAGACAGCCGTATCTTGGAGAAGTTACCTGCTTAAGTTCTAATATTGAGCATACTGGCAGTGAAATTATAGGAGTTGCAATCCAAAAAGTCACCTTTCTAAGTTCTGAAAGCAACATAGAATGTTATTCCAAGTCAGATCAGCATTCATCTAGTTCATCATTGCCAACACTGATTATGAAGAGCTCTTCCAAGATTCAGTCAAGATGATTTTCCAGTTCCATCTGAAGTTTCTGGAGATTAGTTTTGGAAGCATGTGCAAATCTTCACTAGTATTCTACATCAGCTTCTGAGTTAATTAGAACACAGAAGATTAATTAGGACTATCCCTGCCAAATGAGGACAGTTGTAGGCTATGTACCTCCTCCTGTTAGAGATGAATCTACATATGTGTCTCCTAGAGAAGACCTTAGGGCACCTATTCTGAAGACAAAGAGTGACATGGTACAAATCTATCAGTTTCCTGCACTTTTTCCATGGCCGCTCAAGAATGACATTTTTGTATGATCACAACTCTGATGAGATCATTACATTCTGCTGAGATAGGGGGCTGATATCGATCCTATTTACAGAAATTCTTGGGTTGCAGTAGATCATTATTAATCAAAAAGGACTATGAGCTTTGAAATCATATCCATCCACTTATCATGAGAACAGTGCAATTATTTATCTGAGCAAAACCTAGTCTGTCATTGTGAACACATATGCATTGCAGTGAGTGAGACATTTTACTGCATATTATATGTTTTCAAAGCAATGCGTACAATGACTTTACAAGGGCCTGTGCTGAGAAACCAATTTAATAGAAATTTACAGCTGTTTCAGGGAAATCACTATATGTAGAGGAACACCAAATATAACTGTCTTGTAATTCTATCAGCGCAATGCATATCTATTAAACTGCAATGTCAAAAATAATGTAGACAATTGTTGATGAGTATGGATGTGTGGGAACTTATTTTTAAACCATGCAAGTAATCATAGACTCAGAAAATAATAACACATTTATTTAGCATCACGTCCTTTTGCTGAAGTGTTTTTTCCCCTCTTTCTTTAACTCTTGAACTGTGCTGGGGGACAAAGGAGACTACATGGTGTTTCTATGCACTTTCCACTATGCATCAGTGTTTCTATGCACTTTCCACTCATATAAGGCATTGGGGTGGAAATCTTTGCTAATCTCATTCTCGAAATAGGAAATTGCAGGAGGGGAAATTGCAGTTTTCAAAGATTACATCAGGATTTTTTGTGTGTGAAGAACTCCCACTATATTTTGCATTGAAAACTGTGCTTTCTACACAAGATTATTTAGGGAAAACAGTATCCTGCATGACAAAAGCACACACACATTCAAAATATGTTGGATTTGTTATGCCGAACAGTTATGGTCTGTCAATATTTGAGATGCATGGGAATTCTCATTGTTGCAGTTGCCCAATACTCTGGAAACTCAACCCCCTAACCATTCAGTGGTTATTTTAAACATTTTTCCATCTCTATAAGTCACTATGTGGATTGAAACAGAATTATTCCCCTAGCAAAAATATGTGTTACGAAAAATGAACACTGATATCTGCCTCAGTGCTGTTTATCTTGAGAACCAAACTAGGCTCAATATGAATTGCATAAATGTACAGTTGGGCCTTTGTCATTAACTAGGGTTTGGTTCCAGGATCACCCTGCCTCATAGGTTCAGAAGTATATTTTTGAGTGTGTTTGGGAGGGGGGAGTGGCGATAATTTAGGGCACTTCCAGACAGCACAAAAACATGGGTTTTAAAAGAAGGACAAAAAACCCGGGACCTGACAGAGACCTATGGGTTCTGGAATTTCTTTTCCTGCTGTCCTCACAGGCTTCCTCTGTATCAGAACAAGATGGAGGGCAGATGGGGGACATCTGGTGGATTTTTTTAAAAAAATCACTTAACCATATATACACACATGAGAATCTATATAAATATAAATGTAATGTTCGTTTCTGGGATTAACAGAACTCAAAAACTACTGGGGGAATTGACACCAAATTTGGACACAAAACACCCAACAACCCAATATATGTCCTTCACTCATAAAAACACTGAAAAACACAGCAGAAGGAACTTAAAAAGCCCCCAAAAGCTAAATGATGAAAAGCTAAATGACAATACAGAAAAAAGGGAAGAAAGGGAGGAAAGGGGAGGAAAAAAGAAAGAAAAGAAAGGGAGGGAGGGAGGGAGGGAGGGAAAGAAAAAAGGAAATGGCGAAGGAAGAATGGAGCCTGTGTTGGATGGGGCCGCACTCCCCCTGAAGACGCAGGTTCACAGCTTGGGTGTGACCCTGGACTCATCGCTGAGCCTGGAACCCCAGGTTTCGGCGGTGACCAGGGGAGCATTTGCACAGCTAAAGCTTGTGCACCAGCTGCGCCCGTACCTTGAGAAGTCTGACTTGGCCACGGTAGTCCACGCTCTGGTTACATCCCGTTTAGACTACTGCAATGCTCTCTACATGGGGTTGCCTTTGAAGACAGCTCGGAAGCTCCAACTAGTCCAACGCTCGGCAGCCATGATTTTAACAGGACCGGAGCGCAGGGAGCATACAACCCCCCTGTTGCGCCAACTCCACTGGCTACCGATCTGCTACCGGGCTGAATTCAAAGTGCTGGTGTTGGCCTTTAAAGCCCTAAACGGTTCCGGCCCAAGCTACCTATCTGACCGCATGTCTGCCTATGAACCCACCAGGACTTTGAGATCTTCCGGGGAGACCCTGCTCTCGATCCCGCCTGCTTCTCAAGCTCGGCTGGCGGGGACAAGAGATAGAGCCTTCTTGGTGGTGGCTCCTCGGCTGTGGAACGCCCTTCCTACGGACATTAGACTAGCACCATCTCTAATGTTATTCTGCAAAAAGGTGAAGACCTGGATGTTTGTGCAGGCGTTTGAGTAATTTAGTGCAATCTGGTAATGGAACATAGGAATGGAACAATGGACGACGAACCTGGACTACGCTTGGATGATGAGAAGATTGGGTACGGTTGTTTTTTGTAATAATTGTGCATTGTAATTGCTTATTGGTAATTTATGGATAATGTGTTAAGTCAATTGTTATATGTTGTATGGAACCACTGCTGTTTCTACTGTTTTTACTGTTTGTGAACCGCTGTGAGTCGCCTTCGGGCTTGAGATACAGCGGTATATAAGCAAAGTAAATAAATAAATAAATAATAGAGAAGGAAAAAAGGAGAGAAAGAGGGAGGGAAAGAAAAAGGGGGAAGGAAGGAAAGTTAGAGAAGGAAGAAAGGAAAGAGGCAGAGTAGGAAGAAAGGAAAGAAAGAGGGGGAAGAAAAGGGGGGTAGGAAGGAAAGTTAGAGAAGGAAGGAAGGAAGGAAAGAAAAAAGGGAAAGAAGGAAGGAAAGAGGGGGCGGAGAAAGGGGGGAAGATGTAGAGAAAGAGGGAGGGAAGGAAAGAAGGAAAGAGAGAAGGAAGAAAAGAGACCTCCAAAGAGAAAGAAAAAGGGGGAAGGAAGTTAAGTGATCGAGAAAGAAGGAAGAAGAGAAGGAAAGACAGGAAAGAAGGAAGGAAAGAGGGAGTGAAGGAAGGAGGGAAAGAAGAGGAGAAAGAGGGAAGGTTGGCCACAGCAAAGCGTGGTGGGTACAGCTAGTATCTTAATATAAATACAAGGGGATTGGCATGTGAGTATATGAGGTTCAGCACATAATGGAGGGATATTTTTAAATAAAACTTCTGATGGATTTCTCCTTCCCCCTAATTGTTTATTCAAGTTCTGTTTAATATTATAAAGTTTAAAATAAAGTTTCAGAGAGTTCTAATTTCTCCCAATGTATGCTTCCTTTAAATCAGCTGTGTGTCTGTTTTACAGCCCATTCAGTACATCAGATGTTTCTGGCTTTTTAAAAGTGGACATGTGCTGGAGCAGTCTCCACAGCGGAGAAGGAAGGAAATCACATGCTTTTTGTGAGTGCACGTATATACAGTGATGTGATTATTTGCATTTTCTGTCTGGAATTGGGATAAAATGGTCCCCTTTTATCAGCA
Source organism: Anolis sagrei (assembly GCF_037176765.1). Classification (NCBI taxonomy): domain Eukaryota; kingdom Metazoa; phylum Chordata; class Lepidosauria; order Squamata; family Anolidae; genus Anolis; species Anolis sagrei. The sequence continues at coordinate 137,283,209 of NC_090023.1, forward strand.
CGGGTTTGCTGCTAGCATGGATTTGCTGCTAGCATCATGTAGCCATCCTCGTTTTAACTTGAGAAATCCTGTGCTTTAGGTGGTGTGTAGATGGGCCCTCATTTTAACTTGAGAAATCCTGTGCTTTAGGTGGTGTGTAGATGGGCCCTCCATCTCATTCTGTCACAGTTTGAGAGAGAAAAAAAATGGACCCACCAAATGTGCTATTTTCATCATACACAGAAGAGGAAAACTAAGTGGAAGAGCATTCACACAACTAACAGGTCTAACTGGTTATTTACAGGTTTTTGGTCTTTCAACTGGCTAAATGAAATGCTATATTAAATATTCAAGATAATCCCCCCTTTCACTTTTTAAAAATGCGTTGGCTTTCTATCTGGTTAGAAATTGACATATGCAAGCCATATAAGTTTATCCCTTCTTCCTATAAACATTCCTTTCTAATTTTGCCATTCCAGCACACAAACATACAGGTTAAACAGAAGAGAAAAGGGATATTTTTGCTATGGGTGAACTTCTCTTTTTTTTAGCAATAAGAAGGATGTACTGAGAAATATTTGGTGGGCAAAGTGGCCAGAGTGGAAGCATTTTAAACTTACCTATTAGTGTTCACTGGGAAATCTGATAGTTTTGTTTTCTTCCACTTTCAATTGTGTTCTTGTCCTCATATAATTTTGTTGAATTTATAATCACACTTGATTTTCTTTTAAAGTCACATTCCTTCCATGTTTAACGTCAAGAAACTGGCACCTTCTTTCACTTTTGCATCAAAACCAAACAAACAACATTCTCGACCATCCATGTAGATATCATTTCAATCCCAATTGAGGATCTCCATATTTACAGATGTTGATTTATGGTGGGCCCATGCAATTCATAGAATTTTCCAAATAATATTCAAAGTTTGTCTTGTAGTTTCCTTTTTCTGAAATACAGTTTCCATAACGTGGTCTTCATTGGTGGCCTCTCATTCAAGTACTTACAAGAGTAGACCCTACTTTGTTTCAAAGATCAGATGGGATCTTGCATCTGGAAGATGGGGACCATCCCCTCAAAGTAGAAGGGCACACGTACATCTACTTTGAGGGGTGGAGATGAGCGACACAGGAAAGGCTCGGCTTTATGATATGTTTCTTCCCTCAGCTGGAGATGCCAGAGATTCAATTTGGGGCCTTATATTTTTCTAGGAATGCACAGATAATCACATTTCTGAAGTCCATAGTTATCAAAATATATTGTGGTGTAATGGAAACATGGGTATGCACAGCTTCAGATCTATCTGCGAATAGGTGACAATGCTTGTACTTTTTGCAGCCTTTTCTTTGGTGTTTCTAACAAGAAGGCTTGCCTCCCTTTCTCACTGACATGAGGTTTGAATAAAAACTTGAAGCTCTCCCCTTTTATGGGTAAAAGAGCAGCTGCATCCAATTATTCCATTAGGCTGTCTCCATTTTACAGAATTGGCAATATATGTAGGTAACTATTTTTTTGGATGGTGGGTTGAAGCTAGCCTGTAATGCACTTGGAGATAATTTGTGTGTGTGTGTGTGTAAGAACTATGAATAACACAGCAAACTTAAAATCAATACTAATTAACCCCCACACTCTTGCCTATATATAACATGCCTTTCAAATACTCCTAGTCCTTCTCCAACTCACCCATTTACACAACTTAGATGGGGAAAAGCACTTTGCACAAGGGCTCGGAAATCTTTTAAAAGTTTTCAATGAATAAGACCATTAACCGTATGTAATCACCTTTTCTAAATAATTATAGGAGAGGTTTATAAATTGTACCAATTTCCGCACCATATATATTCAAAATGAGAACATACCATAAGTTATGCATATCCACTGTGGGTGGTTTTCATATGGGGTTATGCTGGCTAGTGGTTTGCCTGCCGAATGCTATTTGAGGTAAATACTAATTAAAAAGTTTGCTCTTATGCCAGTTTTGCAAACTACTTAAACAAGCATAACGTGCATCTCTGTGTGTTCTTACCTGGGCTACTGTAACCAAATGCTTATAATGTTTTTCTGAGCTTTATTTAAGTGTGTTGTCATGGTGGTGGTGGTTGTTAAATTGGTCTGCTGTAACATTATAATCTATATGCAAAATGTACCTAAACAGCATTCAGTATTACAAAAACACTATACAGTACTTGCTTATTATTACATTTATTTAAGATATTTGTTCCATTGCCTTTCCAAAAAGCTCCAGGCAGCGTACAAATGACATAGTTAAACCCACAATAAACACTGAAGAGCTCAACCATTCCCCAACCCCTCCTCATTGTAATAGTCATAGACTACCATTTGTAGGGCTCAAGGACCCACTAAAATGTTTGTGCTTTTCCACATTAATTTAAAAGCAAGAAGGAAACTGGAAAGACAAACAGGCATTTTGCAGCATGGGTCTGCAGTAGAGGAATTTTGAGGGGAAGATGTGGAGTTATGTATTAGTGCTTTCTCAAGAATATGGGTGGTAAGGGAACTGCAATGATAGTGACCTTGTAAGAGGATGTTTGTAGCTGTACCTGTAGCAAGTACAAGTTGATTGCATTGTTGAAAGGGAAGGTCTAGAAAATTGAGACCCATGTATCAACTCTTCAGCATATTTGAGAACACTGCATTTTCTCTGACAGACTGGAGCAGACTATCCTAGATGAGGAACACAAAGGGGATGTCTCTGAGGGCCCTTCCACAAGTCATATAACTCAGAATATCAAAGCAGAAAATCTCACAATATCTGCTTTGAACTGGGTTATCTGAGTCCACACTGCCACATATTCCAGTTCAGAGCAGAAAATGTGGGATTTTATTCAGCTGTGTAGAAGGGGCCAGTTCCCAGACACAGAAGAGAGGCATGGGTGGAAATGTGACACAGAGCAGTAGAAGGACCATAGATCATTCTGTTTAGAGCTGGAATATTACTTAAATGCTCTCTTTCTTATCCATGATCACGAGGAACAGCAATAAGTGTAACAGGGTCTCTTCTCAGAGAATGTGCAGGGTAACATTGGAAGATTGAGCACATGGAATGATCCCTGCCAATCCTGAAAGGAGACATGTGGCGGTGGTTGGGTATGCTAATGATGGGAGCAGAAGCAGTGGTTGACAGGATAAGTCAAGAGTTGTGCTGTCAGTGTCTTTGGGCCCTTCCACACAGCTCTATAACCTGGAATATCAAGGCAGAAAATCCCACAATATCTGCTTTGAAGTGGGTTATCTGAGTCCACATTCAGATAATGTGGGATGTCCTGCCTTGATATTCTGGGATAGAGGGCTGTGTGGAAGGGCCCTCCCTGGACCAAAAATCTGTAATGTAACAACAAGGCTGACAGGACTGATCAAGCCTATTGTCCAATGGAACCAATGACTCCTCAGAATATAAAAAGGAATCACCCCCCCCCCCTGATATTTTTATTATGTTTTGATAATACAGACACCATCACCACCACAATAGTAGGAGTAGGAGTAGCAACAACAATAATAGCAGAATACAAAAGATGAATGAATATCCAAACCCCAAAGAAGACAAATACTACTCTATCCCCAGATCTCCCCAAATCTAAACAAATTACAAATTGACTTTTCCCTCTACCAGCCAAGACATTTATAATAAATTGCACTAAACTGCTCATTACTACTTAACAAATATTTAAAGTTCTGATTGAAATTTAAACAATATTCAAATTTCACAAGTGTTACTCATTCTGTGTTCTTTATGTAACATAAAAATGGTTTACAATCTTTTAAAACAATTGTATAGAGGTTTCTTTTTGATAAAAGAAGACATATCTGCTATTCCTCATCTTTTAAATCAGTTTTTCTTTTGTTGGGAGAACACTATTCTTATGTTTTTGAGCATACAACAATTACGATGCTAAAATCATGTACTTCCCCTCTTTAATTTACTTATTTGGAAGTCTGGATGAAAATAGCCCTGGTTTTGGATAAATTCTACTTTTAAAAATATCAAGAAAAACACAGTTAATTGAACAATGGCTGGCATACTGTTCCACAGTTACAACACTGAATGATAGACTTATGATGTCTTAACTGCTTACATTCATATTATGCTCATTAATGATTGATGTGATCCCCAAGACCAACTCTTGTACCCTTAAAGGAGACAAACAATGCTGTTGTAAGGTTGGAGAAGCTAGGATACTGGGAAATGATGTCTGCAGTGTGCTCTGAGTAATTTGCTACCATAGGATAGACAATTGTGGCAGAACTCCAAAAAGGTCTCTCCAGCTGCCCAATCAAAATGCACTTGAGGATTGGAAGTGTGCTGTAAACATCATTTCCAAGTCTCCTGATCTCCAGAATTTTAGAATGCTTTGGTCTGGTCACTGCTGTCTGTAGTTTGATGTGGCATCATCAGTCATAACTAGGAGTATAGATCTCCATCATTGATGCTGACACAAAATCTTGACCAGTGTTTAAACCAACTCCACCAGTATAGGAGTACAGCAATATAAGCAATGCCTTAAAAACTAATGAAATGTAACATGGATCAACTGGATTTTGAGCTCAAGGAGGATGCCCTCCTCCTATCTCAGAATACAGTATTACATAAGAAATGAACCCCACAGGGAAAACTCTATTTGTTGTACACAGTGACCTGATAATTTGCATTAATGGACATGTGAGCCTGATCCTTTCAATTGTAAGGCCTGGACTGATTAATATGTGTAGATTGCATTCTTCAGACAATTTAGTCATCAAGTAAACCAAGAGCCACTGCTTTGTATTGGGAGGATCCCAAATTCAATCCCTACCATATCTTTGTAGTGCTGAGAATAATAATAATAATAATAATAATAATAATAATAATAACAACAACAACAACAACAACAACAACAACAACTTTATTTGTACCCCGCTACCATCTCCCCAAGGGACTCGGTGCGACTTACATGAGGCCAAGCCCACAGCACATCAATAAACAAATACTACTTTCTGATTCCTGAGAAGATTGATACTGCTAATAGAAACAATGCTGAGTTAGTTGGACAATGATGTGACTTGACAATAGTCTCCTGGGTGTTCTAACTTCCCATTCAGAGTATATTTCAGCCAGAGACTGAACACTGCCAGGGATCAGGACTGACTGGTGCAGGCAGCATATATGTTGACTGGAAGTCTAGTAATGGAATCCTACAACCTGAATAGCCAGGGCTCATGCTGGTAGGATACTGGATTTTCTTATAAGAAAAGTAACATTTCAAAGCTCTGAAGACAGGAAGAGGGTTAGATGAGGATAAGAGGAAAAGTCACAATGATTTCTGACAATGGAACTGGACATTCCTTCTCTAGAAAAATTGCATTCAAAGGTGTTGTGGCAATACACATTTGCAATTATTCATTAATGGCAATACTTAAGCCAGATCTGTACTCAGCACTTGCCACAATAAAAAGAGTTAATCCATTTCTGCACCATCAGACTCTTTTCTGAGTTTGTAGTATTGAACTGGTTTTTGTCAAACACTAGCAATGGGAAGTGGGAAAAGAAAAATTAATCTCCGAAAAGCCAACCAAATTCAATTAGGAATGCTTGGGGAGAGAGTAATTAGCATTGAACTGAAGAATAGATCCTGAGCCTTGACAGACTGAAGGCCACAATGTCAGATCCACAGCAATGCAGTGTGCTAAGGTTGATTGCTCAGAGAGGGTAGTGGGCAAAAGGCGGGTGAGCTTAGCACAATATCTGCCGAAATGTGAGAGATGGTAAAACATACTGAACTGCGTAGGCCCTGAGGGAGGGGACTGAAGGGGACTTCAGGAAATACAATGGCTGCTGGAACACAGACAGTTTCTGAGAGAAACAGATGCTACTGTGAGATTTTATAAAAAGAAAGAGGTGAAAAGGTAATAGGAGATGCGTCACTCAAGGATGGAATTGCCGTTCCCTTCCTGAGATAACTAGGGACAATGAACTAAAAGCAAGATAAAGATATCTGCCCAAAGAAATTGTCCAACTGAGTTGGGAGCATGAAAGGAGATGCACTGCAAGTAAAAGGCAAAGTGGCAATCAAAAGAAATAAATGCTGGCTGAAACTGAGATAGTAACTTTTGAAGTCCTGTTAACATGATACAAATGCTCCAGCAAATTTATGAGAATTTGACATCCATACCTAATTCATAGTCACAATTCCCCATATTATTCATTAGTTTAGGGCAGGCATAGGGATTATAAGTGTATTTTCTAATTCTGACTCCTTAGACAGCATAGAATGGTAATACCTTGTAAAACAACAGGTCACCTGACTCAACAGGACTGAATTATGGTAGTTATAGTTGTGTCAAACTGCATTAATTCCACAATGTAAATACACCCAGGGATCCCACTTCTGACTCTCACACTAGAGATTGCTTACAAGTGAGGGCAAAAAAAAATTCAAAATCTCACAAACAAATGCATAAGGAGGACTGGAAGAATATGCAGTTAGAATTTGTAAAAAACTTAGCAAAGTGAGGCTAAGTTGGGGTTTTTTTTTTTATTTCTGAAAGTTGAGCTGTATTTTTAAATTAGGCAGTCATGATAGTTTGGATTCTGTTGATGAGTGTCAACTAAAATAGACCCAATAAATCAATTGCTGAATGGTGAATCAGCACTCAGGTAAGTCCCGAAGACTGAGTAGGTTTACTCTATTTTGATGTAAAAACAGTATGCATTTCATTTAGTTCTGGAGCTTGATGTATTGGGGGTCATGGAGGATTGGGGTGTAGTAGCAAACACTCTGTCTTCATCCAGAAGTGGGACAAATGAAATCCCTAGTGTATGAAGTGTTGTTCTCTTGTTGTTGATAAGAGTTTAGCCTTGGCTTGTATTCACTGAAGGTACCAAAGTTCCAGCCCCCTCCCCCCTTTAATTTTCAGGTGTCATTTTATACAAACCGACTATAATGTAACACTTGTGTCACTCTCCAAACTCCCTTTATACTCCCCAAATACCTGGTGAGTGCCACCTGACTTTGGTAGAGATTACTGCCTTCAATTATAGTTGGAAAGTGACTCTGCCCTGGGTTTTAGCCTGCATTCTAAATAAACTATTCAAGGTGCTGAACTTATTTTGCGGGTGAAGTAAACACTGTGGATATCTGTTTTAAAGCTCAGGCATAAACCCAGTATTCAATAATCACTGACATTGGGGCTAGCAAATTCCCACTGTCTGGCTGCTTCAAAATGCTCCAAATTTCCAAACTGCCTCTTTAAGCTTCCTTCTTTTAAGCTATCTTGCCATTGCTATTCCAACATGCCTACAATATGGAATACCATCTTATTATCTGTAGCAATAGTTTTTCAAGACACAGCAGATTCATCCTTGACACTGAAAGTCAGCTTGGAGTGGACACTTTATATCAGGGGCCAAAAAATTAAGGCCCTCAACAACTCTAATGGTCTCAACTCTCTCATCAGTCAAAAGCAGGTTGACACTTCCTTTTGAAATACTAGTAATTTTATGTTGGTTAAAACTATTTTTCATTTTAACTATTCTATTTTTTCTGTCATTGATTTTTTTTTTGCATTAAAAACAAGATATGTGCTGTGTGTATAAGAATCTGTTTATGTTTTTTTTCCAAACTATAGTCCATGCCCCCAACAGTCTGAGAGAACCTCTGCTTAAAAAGTTTGAGGACATCTGCTTTATATCAACAGGTTATGGATCAAAATCTCTAATACAATAATTTAAAAAGTCCAGCTGATCATTCTTGTTCTTCGGTCTCTGTCAACCATACAAGCATATGTGTGTGTTTTTCTGACTAGGCACTCTTCATTTAATAGGGCTTATTGTTTTACACAATTCATTTTTTATTTTGTTTTTCATAAAGTAAGGTAAAGGTTTCCCCCTGACATTAAGGGGAAAGCTTTACCTTATCTAGTTTAATCTGACTCTGGTGGGTGGTGCTTCTTTTCTAAGTAGAAGAGCCAGCATTGTCTATAGATGCCTCCTAGATCATGTGGCTAGCATGACTGCATGGAGCACCGTTACCTTGTCACCGAAGTGTTGTCTATTGATCTATTCACATTTGCATGTTTTTGAACTGCTAGGATGGCAGAAGCTGGGGCTAACAACGGGAACTCACCCTGCCCGTGGATTTGAACCACCAACCTTCCAGTCAGCAAATTCTACAGCTTAGTGGTTTAACCTGCTGCGCCATCATGGCTCCCTGTTTTTCATATGGAAGAACTGAAATGAAAGAACCGAAGCTGAATATTTTGCCCCTGGAGGTCTTACTTTGTTTCTATGCCTTCTCTTGCAATTTTATCTAGCATTGTTCATTGACTTTTAACATAAGTCCACAGTATGAATATCTGTCTGCCTCTCTATCAACCATTTATTTCCCAGCCTTCAGTTGCCACTCATCATTCCATAAAACAAAGACATTCAATTTTTAAGCCAACAGAAACACTCTGAATCAGCAAGCTTTTCCAAAGTGGGTATTCAATACCATACAATGTATTCCTGTGAAAACTACACTTTTCACAAAACCCTTTAGCGTGTGTCTAAATATTGGATACTGGTGGGGAAAAATAAAAGACAAGCTACTACATTCTTTCTTTGCTTCTTATGAGTGTCAAATTAGGCTGCTCAGTTTAGAAATGGTAAGATGGACTAGATAGATAGAGCTACTCTTACACTTATCTGTCAATATTAGTAACATCACAACAAAAGTTCATTGACTTCATAGTGTTATGTCAAGAGAGATTGGAAAAGAAAATCAGAGGAAAAGGCAACTCATAGTTTTCCAGTATGACTGCAAACAATATTCACAGCTTATCTTGTTCTTGATGAAAACGTGAGCCTTGGTATGCCTTGGCACATTATAAAATATTCTGCAATTGTTTCAGTGACCCCCTTTCCCCTTTGTGATTTTTTGCAAAAGTTTGCTTGAGCAAATGTCCTGTTTGCTCAAAATATATTCTTGCTGTGTAAACAATGTTTTTGCATGTAAAAAAATTGTAGAAAGAAAACCTGAGATACCCACACCTCATATACAAAAGAAATCAGCAAAGTTTTGCATTCCTACTACAGATGTTGGATTGCATCCATCTTCAGCCCTAACTAGCATTGGCAATAGAAATGGCAGATGGGAATCCTTATCTAGAAACATCTGGGGAATGCCCATCTTTTGCTACAGTTGTGGAAGAATAAGATATACTTCATGGACTGTTTTGAAGCTCTCTCATCCTGGAAAATGTAATATGTCGATTCAATGTGGCTTGTGACTTCCAAATCAGTGGTGCAGTAAATCAAGTCTGGATTTTACTTCACTGTGTAAAGGAGTTGTCCAAGTCATACTCTATTTGGGAGAAATGAATCTGCATCATAAATAGCTCCTTTCAAGCTTGAAATAAAATAGAAATTGGATTCCTTGCACCCTGAACATGGAAGCCATTTGCTGCCCCTCAACATTTCTGGATGTTTCTCCTTCTACTCCCTGCTTAATATATGCCTGTTTAAACTACCTAGCTCTTCTTCCACAGATTTTTCTTGTGGTGAAACCTCAAGACCAAGAACTGGGGAAGGGGCAGAAAGAGTGTTTGCTTCACTGAAATAGTATGGATAATTATGCGAGCAGACGCAGGTACCCGTTGCCACTTAGTATGTGGGCAATAAGAACTCTATAATTGCAGAGCTGCATCAGATGGGGAAATAAATACTCTCTCGATATTATTAACACATAAACACGATGTATGGATGGTACAGGTCAAGGGGAGTTCTAGTTTTGAAAGGAAAGACTTAAGAAGACATGGGAATGGATAATACAATATATTAGCTATTTAGGGATTGGTAGCTGCAATAGTGCATCATGAATTAAACTTGGGAATGTACAAGCAAAACTCCATGAGTAAATCCTAGATGCAACAAAACAAAATGTCACAATTTTAAGTATCATCAGCTTTAAGAGGAAACATGAAGTACTGGAGCGCCTAAATAGAATTAAACACTTGCTAGCTCTATTGATACATCTACGCCCCATATACTGATATGCTGTAGACAACAGGTCATGCCCAAGGGTGCAGATCTCCAACTACTTATACTGATGAAGTTTCATTGAAACTTCATTGAAGCCTCATTGATCTCAGCAGGTCTGTTCCATGAGTCGGCAACATGAACTAAGCAATTCATTTCATGTTTCATGCTTGAACACTCGAATGGAGTCAGACTTGAAGGATCACCCTGCTGGTTATGAAATGAAATGTATTCTTGAAATGTATTCTTTTTTGTAATGTGTTTACATATCAACATATGAAACTGTCATAGGGAAGCAAAGCACTGATTCCACTAGCCAGCTTTGCCTGCTCTATCAGCTAGTGGCTTTCATTGTCTCAAACACGGAAGGCTCTTTTGTGGTGCTACTTTCTGAATTGTTTCTAACTAAAAATCTGAGAAAAAATCTGGAGCCATCTACAGGGAATTAATCAATTTTATACCTCAGCTGTTATATTAGAAAATGTAAGGACTAAAACTAGTAGTGTGCCAATTCATTCAACAAAATGGAATGCTCATATAATCACCAGGTTTGCATCTACATTACTTCAACAAAAATGTCTGGAAGCCATGCTCTATGAGGAGTAGCTTAAAGAGCTGAGTATTTTTTTTCCTGCAAAATAATAGGTTGAGAAGAGATATGTATGATACCCACATTTAAATGTTGGAAATGATGTCATTAAAAAGAAGGATTTCACTGAGGCGCTATGTTTTGTTTTGTTTGATTTGTTTTGACTTGCTAATTGTTGTGGATTGATGTTGTTGTTCCTGTTGTTGCATTGTTGCGTTTTAATTGCACTGACATTGTTGTGATAATTTGTACCATGTAAACCGCATTGAGTCGCCTGTTTGGGCTGAAAAATGCGGTATAGAAATAAAGCAAATAAATAAATAAATAAATAAATAAGGAGCAGGCTTGTTTCCTGCTGCCCTGGAGACTAGGTCTCATTTGACCTCCCAGTTCTTGGTATTTATTCCACTTTTTCTTTGTTAGCTTTAAGTCCATCTTTAAATTTCTTTTGGATATTCTGTTTTCCATTCTTATGAACAAAATTGATTCTCTAAGTTTGTTCTTAAGTTGAATTTGTATGTAAGTAAGAGCAGGTACATTTTTCATGTAACTCCAGCCAGATAGATAGATAGATAGATAGATAGATATGGCTTTGGATAGCATAAGGAGGGGTTAACACCCCTGTGGTGTTTGTTTTGCTGTCTGTGCCCTTGTTCAGAAAATTTTACCTCACTTCCTATTCCTGGGATAATTGGATTTTGAAAAAAATTGGATTGGTGATAAAGCTTTTGTTAAGACCCCCTATCCCATTAATAACTCTTTCATAAAATAATTTCCCTTCCGAGGGGTAGATTTCTCTCACTTCCTCATGTCTTACCCCTCATTCTTTCCTATGACTCATTTATCTGATGTTTGTAACTCAGAGACTGCTTGTACCATTTGTCAGCTCCACTAATGAGGTCTTCAGTCTTCAGATCATACTTCGTCTGAGTCCTCTCCTGTGATCTTGCTAGCATAGGTGGCCCTGCTAGGAGTGCATGATTCCTGATAGCTTCACTCACAGGTTCACTGAAACACACTAGCCCACTCAATACAACAAAGTGACGATCCAGGTAGGGGACACGCATGTCATACAGCAATGACAGATCTCAGTTTTTCATATCCCCAAAGGATCCCAAGAACCATGAAACTGATTTTTGTCCTATAGATACACTTTGGATTTTTGCTCCTGTAATAATTGGAAATTGTGAACATTTTCAGTGAAAGCTGTGCAACTTGCCCAGAAAACCGTTTTGTTTTCCAGAAACTATAAACATTCTCCTGATAACTGCACAGATAACTGTACTGATCAGCTTTCAGGATTGAAAATAAATTGCAACAATATTCCAACCAAGAAAGGCTGTAAATTCAGTCAACCCATTTCTTTTCCTGCCATGTAATATTTGAGTTGTGTAACATGGAAGCTGACAAAGGCTGCAGCCTCAGCCAGCCCAGCTTTCCATGTAACATTTGAATGACACAACTTTCAAACTGGCAAAGGATGTGACCATTATGTCAAATCCTCCACCACATTGTTGCGTAAAGGCATAGTGTGTAATTTAGGTTTGTATTTTGTGCATTTTTATGAAGTACATAGCAAAGTTCTCTCTCTCTCTCTCTCTCTCTCTCTCTCTCTCTCTCTCAGAAAACCACATAGCTTTCAGTGCGTTGTAGAAAGACTGAGTACAGGTTTTTGCTGCAAAAATGAACACTTCCTCCAGCTCTTGCACAGTTTTAAAAACTGTGTAGTTCATGTGCACAAAAAAGAAATTATTTCAAAGTTGTGTGAATGTTGTACCATTTTTATTCCCACACAAGCTTCTCAAGGAGTAAGGAACTCCAAATTCAACTTCAATCAGGAAACCGACAAATTCTTGTTCTTTCTCTAGTCTCATGATACTGGCTGGAGTTATAAAACCAAGAATAGTGTTTTCATTGCAACCATATCGTCAATTCGGTATACAAACTACAGTGTTTATTTATATTTATATTTATTTTCATGTACAGTATATGCATTAAAATGGGAAGAATTGTTGAATACCATTAATTGTGCACTCATTTAGGCAAAAAAGAACTTGGCATCTTGGATAGTAAGTAACATAAGAGTTGTAGTCTGATGAGCAAAATAACAATGCATCTGTAAGTATAAAAATAACTGACAGTTTATACAGGAAGTGACAAATTTTACAATTTCTCAAGTTTTCAGAAAAATTATACTACCTCTTTTGGTTGGCCCCTCTGGTAGAGAGCTCCCTAAAAACAGAAAATTACCATAACATACCCCATCAGGTCCCCGTGTATCCACAACTAGCTCACCGGTTAGGGCCCCCCCTCCTGGTTCGTATAATTTTGAGACTCCATCTGTCCCGGTCGCCCCCACTCAACCAGCTACACTCCTTCGCTCGAGAACCCTTCCCCTATTCAGTCCACTCAGCTCCCTTGATGTTTCATTATCTACTTCATCTTCAGAAACATCCCTTCCCAACGCCCAAGGGAGACTATTCCCCAGCCCGACTCCTTCCTCTGAGAGCTGACTAGTTACAGACCCCGGCCATGTAGGGGGGGAGAGGGTTCCGGAGGAGGGGGGTGCCATTCAAATCGTGTGGGGGAGGAGAATAGCAGGTCACCATCATCCCAGGGAGAAGCGCAACAGAGTCCTTGCGACCCTGGAGAAGGTAGGTAGTGGTAGGCTCCATGGCAGCCCCCTTGGTCTAAAGGTCCTGCTGATTAATGCCAGATCCGTTAATGGTAAGACCGCGGCCATCCAGGACCTGATCCTGGATGAGAGGGCGGATCTGGCATGCATCACCGAGACCTGGTTGGACGAGCTGGGGGGAGTAAATCTCTCTCAGCTGTGCCCACCAGGTTTTGGAGTGCATCAGCAGGCTAGACAAGGGGGGCGGGGAGGAGGGGTCGCAGTGGTCTTCCGGCAATCCATCGCCGTGACCAGATGCGTTGTCCCGCAAGCTTCTGGGTTTGAATGTGTCCACTTGAAGGTGGGGAGCCGTGACAGTGTGGGGTTCCTGTTGGTGTATCGTCCACCCCGAGATCCAGCAGCTTCCCTGCCTGAGTTAGCGGAGGTGGTCTCTAATTCGGCCTTGGTCTCCCAGCGCCTGGTGGTGCTGGGAGACTTTAACATCCACGCCGAGACCACTTTATCTGGCGCAGCTCAGGACTTTATGGCCACCATGACGGCCATAGGACTGTCACAGATAATATCTGGCCCCACGCATCAAGCTGGGCACACTCTCGACCTTGTCTTTGTGGCGGACGACGAATTGATCAGAGTGGAAGATCAAAACATCCTTCCAGTGTCATGGTCTGACCATCATCTGATCACATTTAGACTTACTGCGACCCTAAACCTCCGCAGGGGTGGAGGACAAATTAAGATGGTCCGCCCTAGGAGACTGATGGATCCGGATGGATTCCTGAGGAATCTTAGGGTTCTTCCTGCCTTGGAGCCTGGCAATTCTATCGACGCCTTGGTAACTCTCTATAACGGGGAGATGGCCAGGGCGTTAGATACGATCGCACCCGAACGCCCCATCTCGTTGCGTCGTGACAGGCCATCTCCTTGGTTCACCGAGGAGCTGGCTGTGATGAAGCACACGAGAAGGGGGCTAGAGCGCAAATGGAGGAAATCTCGAGACGTGTCTGACCGAACACGGGCTAGAGCCTCTCTTAAGGCATACTCCGTGGCCATACGGGCGGCCAGGAAGTCATTCACGACCGCTCGTATAGCATCTGCAGCAAATAGATCATCGGAGCTGTTTCGGGTCGTGGGAGAACTCCTCCACCCACCTGCGGTGGAGGAGGTCCCTGACGACCCCGCAGCTCGGTGTCGCGATTTCGCACACCATTTTGCAGATAAAGTCGCCCAGATACGCCTCGAGCTCGACTCCAATTCCATCGCAGTGCCTGAAGAGGTGACGGAGGTACCTGCTTGTCCAATTTTGTGGGATTCTTTTAGGCTTGTTCTTCCTGAAACCGTAGAGGAGGTTCTTGGGGCTGTGAGGGCGACCACCTCATCTCTTGACCCTTGCCCATCTTGGCTCATTAAATCAGCCAGGGAGGGGTTGGTTGACTGGTTTGTATTGATTGTCAATGCATCGTTGGAGCAAGGGATTTTTCCATCTGGTTTGAAACAGGCAGTGGTTCGTCCACTCCTCAAAAAAGCTTCCCTTGACTCCACGGTGCTGAATAACTACAGACCAGTCTCCAACCTCCCTTTCCTGGGTAAGGTGCTGGAGCGGGTGGTCGCCTCGCAGCTCCAGGGCTTCCTAGACGATACCAACTACCTAGATCAGGCACAGTCTGGTTTCAGGCCTGGTCATAGCACCGAGACAGCCTTGGTCGCCTTGGTGGATGACCTCCGTAGAGAGCTGGACAGGGGGAGTGTGACCCTGTTGGTTCTCCTGGACATCTCAGCGGCTTTCGATACCATCGACCATGGTATCCTTCTGGGTCGTCTCTCTGGGATGGGCCTTGGGGGCACGGTTCTGTCGTGGCTCCGGTCCTTCCTGGAGGGACGTACCCAGTTGGTGAAGCTGGGAGACGCCTGCTCGGACCCCTGGCCTTTGACCTGTGGGGTCCCGCAAGGATCTATCTTGTCGCCCATGCTCTTCAACATCTACATGAAACCGCTGGGAGAGGTCATCCGGAGTTTTGGAGTTGGGTGCCATCTCTATGCGGATGACACACAACTCTACTACTCCTTTCCACCTAATTCCAAGGAGGCTTCTCGGGTGCTGGACGAGTGCCTGGCCGCCGTGTCGATCTGGATGAGGAAGAACAAGCTGAAGATCAATCCCGACAAGACAGAGGTCCTCCTGGTCGATCGTAAACCGGATCGGGGTATAGGGTGGCAACCTGTGTTGGACGGGGTTACACTCCCCCTGAAGCCACAGGTCCGCAGTTTGGGTGTCCTCTTGGATTCTTCGCTTACACTTGAGGCTCAGGTGTCGGCGGTATCCGGGAGGGCCTTT
The DNA here is from genome assembly GCF_037176765.1 of Anolis sagrei. Taxonomy (NCBI): domain Eukaryota; kingdom Metazoa; phylum Chordata; class Lepidosauria; order Squamata; family Anolidae; genus Anolis; species Anolis sagrei. The sequence goes on from NC_090023.1 coordinate 137,298,753, forward strand.
GCACAACTGAGACTTGTGCGCCAACTGCGACCATACCTCGTGAAGGCTGATCTGGCCGGGGTGGTCCACGCCTTGGTCACCTCTAGAATGGATTACTGCAATGCGCTCTACGTGGGGCTGCCCTTGAAGACGGCTCGGAAACTACAATTGGTCCAGCGGGCAGCAGCCAGGATGCTAACTGGAGCTCATTATCAAGAGAGGTCAACCCTCTTGTTCAAGGAGCTCCACTGGCTGCCATTTATTTTCCGAGCCCAATTCAAGGTGCAGGTGCTCACCTACAAAGCCCTGAACGGTTTGGGACCACCCTACCTGCGTGACCGCATTTCCATCTACGAACCCACACGCTCGCTCCGGTCATCTGGGGAGGCCCTGCTCGTGATCCCACCTACGTCGCAAGCGCGCTTGGTGGGGACGCGGGACAGGGCCTTCTCTGTGGCGGCCCCCCGACTTTGGAATGCCCTTCCAAAAGAGCTTCGTCAGGCCCCTACTCTAGCAGTTTTCAGAAGGAACCTAAAAACTTGGCTGTTCCGATGTGCCTTCGCAGATTAGGAATCCCCATCCCAAGTCCTAGATGCACTTTAGCACAACTAATATTGCTGCACACCGTACTTTAATCCTACGTTCCTCCTGCCATCTCAGCACTTTTAACCCTGTACCCCATTGCACTGGCCGAACCAGTTTTAATAGTGTCTTGATGTATTGTCATTGTGGTTATTTTGCTTAATTGTTTGATTTGCTTTGTTTATTGCTGTGTTATGTTTTCTATTGTATTGTGTTTTGTGGCTTCGGCCCGTGTAAGCCGCATCGAGTCCTTCGGGAGATGCTAGCGGGGTACAAATAAAGTTAATAATAATAATAATAACAGGCAAAATACTAACTCTGAAACTTTACATCTTGCATGCTTGTTTTCAGGGATATTGCTTGTTTGTTTGTTCTTCTGTCATGGATTAAAAATAATATGTCCCACCTCACCACCCTTTAACCTTAGAATTTTATCTTTATGCCCATTACCTTATAAATACCAGAAGTGAGGTGAATGTAAAAGGCAAGGGTAGAAATTTGGGTTGTACTTGCTTGTTCCATTGCTTGTGTGCAAAAGCTTCAATTACAGACAAATCATAGAATCATAGGGTTGGAAGAGACCATGTGGGTCATCTAGTCCAGCCCCCTGTCATGCAGGAAAAACACAATCAAAGTACCCCTAACAGATGGCCATCCTGCCTCTGTTTAAAAGTTTCCAAGTAAGGCGCTTCCATCATACTATGAGGGAGAGAGTTCCACTACTGAATAGCTCTTACAGTCAGAAGGTTTTTCCTAATGTTCAGGTGGGATCTTCTTTCGTGTAATTTGAACCAATGGCTTCGAGTCCTAGTTTCCAGGGCAGCAAAAAACAAGCCTGTTCCCTCTTCCTTATGACACCCTTTCACATATTTATACATGGCTAACATTGATCCTCTCAACCTCTCTTTTGCAGGCTAAACATGCCCAGTTATTTAAGCCACTCTTCATAGGGCATGGTCTCCAGACCTTTGATCATTTTAGTTGTCTTCCTCTGGATACCTTCCAGCTTGTCCATATGTCTTTTGAATTGTGGTGCCCAGAATTACACAGAATTGGACACAGTATTCCAAGTGAGGTCTTTGGGACAGTGCAACAAGGTAACAATAGGAAACTTTACCCTGCCGACTGGATTCGATATGGATGATTTGAGATAATTTTAAACAGTTGATTTTAACGTGAAGATAACTGATTTTAGTGTTTATGTATGTTTAGAGTTTATTTTATGTTCTGAATGTTTGCTGTATATATGTTGTGCTCTGCCATGAGTCCCCTTCAGGGTGAGAAGGGTGAAATATAAACGTTTTAAATAAATAAATAACGAAAGCTAAATAGAGAGGCACCATGACTTCCCTTGATATAGACACTATACTCCTTTTAATGCAGCCCAAAATCCCATTGGCTTTCTTAGCTGCTGCATCACACTGTTAGCTTATGTTCAACTTTATGTCTGTGAAGACTCTAAGATCTTTTTCACATGTCCTGTTGTTGAGCCAGGCATCACTCACCAGGAGAGTACAGCCCCTTTGGATGTGGTTTGTGCATACATACAGACAGAAGTTTGGGCAAATGAAGACCAACCAACTTCATCTTTGCCCATCATGTTAATTTCTAATAATAGACATTTCTTCTTATTTGTTTGTTCATTATGTCATATTTTTCCCAGTATAAGTTACAAGGTGTGGTTGTCTAGTTTATTTTGTATATAAGTCCAGCTGAATAAGTGAAAGTAATAGTAAGCTCACACATGAATATGGAATGATTTAGGGGGAGGGACTTGTTCCTCTAAATGGCAGACCAAGTGATGCCATGAATTCTAGTCTTTCCTTGTTCATTTTATAAGCCAAGAAAGGAAAAAATGTAACCATCAGAGCTTAATTGGGGACTTCAGAGCCTTAAAGCCTTTTGAGTATGTCAAGTGATGAGCAATTATGATGAGCGAGTATTTTACCTACCCCTGCTCAAAGCAATCCTCTATTTTGAATTTTACTAGGCTTTGTGTCCCTTATAATTTAGTATCCCTAAGGTTCAACACTCCTTATCTAGAACTCCAAAATCTGAAATATTGTGACCGAGATAGTGAAATTTTTATGGTCCATTGAGTACAAATTTTGTTTCATGGATACCATTGTTTTAAAAAAAATACTTTCAGGCTATGCATGTAGATTTCATCTCTAAAATATCTCAATACGTATCTGCAAAGTCTCCAAAATGCAAATAAACAAATAAATATCCAAAATATAAAATACTTATGATACTATCTTTGCTAATTTAGTTTCAGTTCTGTCCTGCCAAGAGTTCTCCAAAACATCCCAAAGATCTCTGGTTCTCCAAGCTCTCCTTTCACTAGCCACTGAAGCTGATCCATTAGCTATTCAGAGCATGTCTATCTTTTGCCATTGAACTACAGCACCTCCCCAATTGGCCGTGCTTTCTAAAACATTATTGATTAAAGCAGCAAATGGAGAAGATTGCTTTAGCTGATGGGCTATGCCAATCCTAAATCAGATGTTGGCTCCAATGACCAGTGTTTATCAGCTTCAGGTCATGTCCTTACTGCTCAGTGAAAAGGAAACCTGTTACTCATTCAGTGATTGCTCAGCTATGATAAACTGCAAGCACTTTTTAATTTGATACTTCACATACTCATTAACTGCTGGAGTCCTATAACAGGGCAGAAGGTATGGCTTTCTTTATTTTCCTTCCCAGGAGCAATCTTCCCTTGAAGCCTGAACAATTTGACTCTCTACTGTAATTTCATACTGTAAAATGAATTACAGTTACCAAAATAGCTTTAAAAAATGACTATGGCTTGGATAGGGTATTGTAAAAGCAAATAACAGAGTGCAGAAAAATTAGGAAGGCACTCAATTATGAATAGCTAATGAAGTTTAGATCTCTGCCACATGCTAGCCTTACCATCAGAGAGGTGTAGGCAGTGCAATACAGCAGCAAATAAGAGGGGAAGAAGGGACTGCTGTTGCATCTGCAGTTGTCTAAAACCAGTATTCATGGTATTTTTTTCCACTCACCCAGTTATTGTCTTTGTATAACAAGAGTGGGAATCAGTCATATTTACAGATGTTATTAGATTGTAACTCCCAGCCATCCTAGCCAAAATAGTCAGTGGGGAGGAATCCTAGGTTTCACGGTGCAACATTTCAACAACCACGTGAAGAATAGCAACTACAGTAACTGAGTGTGTGTGTTTGCAGGTGTATGTCCATTTTCACATAAATATCTGTGACAACTCTTAAAATTCCCTTTTCTGCACAATTATAAAGCCAAATATATGTTACGATCTGTTGTAACAGATGATTAAATTGCTAGACAAATATTCTGTTAATATTTGGAGATGGTGTATTATCCTCTACCACATCTGAAAACAGCAGGCCAGTTTAGGGGACCTACTAGCTCAATGAAGAATAACATCCAAGTGTCTCCAGTCACCCAAGAACCTGTCACCTGAGGTTGCTGTCTCACTTTGCCTAATGCAAGGATGGGAATTGTGAAACCAGTGGGTTGCATCTGACTATTGCAGAGAAGCCTATGGCTTTGTCATCTTATGTGTTTGCTGCCCCTCAAAAGGATAACTCTTACTGTTTTTTTCTAAGTGAGAAGGTATTTTTTTCCTTCTGAATAATCAATCTGGAGTATACACTTACAAATTCCACCCTTGGCTTTGAAACAATGGAGGACATCCCCTTCCAACTGCCTTGATCTGGATTAAGTCTGGTGAAACTGATGGTAGTGTGGATGGATGAGAATTATGAAGATCTCAAAATGTCATCTGATACTTGGAGCATGCCAAATGTCTATTTCATCTTAAATGTAGATCTGACCATGTTACTGGAAATGTCTTTCTTTCCCATTTGGTCACACTAAGATGGGCCAATTAGGAGCCAATTAGGAAAGCAAAAGAAGTCTCCTCTTGTCACAGTCTTCTCAAGCCTTATACTCTCCAATCCTTATTTCTTCATCTACTTTATCTACAACATTGTGGTATACACTTACTACTGTTTCCATATCAAGCCTTCATCTTAACTTCACATACGACAAACACTTAATACACAACAGACAGCAATATCTGAGCACTGTATGATTAAAAGTATGTGTGCACGTTATGTATGTGTGCATCTCTCTCTCTCTCTTTCTGTCAGTGGATCAATATATATTGATATATAGATTTTTCAGCACACATTCATTTAGAAATCAGAATGCTGCAAACTCACAAGTTTAGGGAAGTCTTCCTAGTTTTCAAACAAGAATTTAGTCTGCTGCTGAGCCCTATTGTGCATGCATGGCACAGTAGTTGGATTATACACTGTAGTATTATTTAAATATGCAAAATCCCATTGACATAATAGGCAGGAGAGAGTACAGTTTAATATGTCCATAATCCACATATTAAAAGCTTCCAAAGTATGATATGACATGACAGACCATAATGCCTCTGAGCTTTAACAACCCTTTGTGTTGATGACACACACTCTACAAATTATTGCAGAGGAGTGTCACTTGCAATTCTATTATAATCCTCTGGTTTCTCCCTCCCCCCTGCTCATCTTCTGTCTTTTTTTAAAAAAGAAGCCAACAGTAAAACATGTCCAAAATGCCAGCGTGTGGAACTGCATGGAAATGAGTTACTTCTGAGAAGAAGCAGTTGGGAGAAGACCATACAATTAAATGGGACTATTTCAGACCACACTTTTTGTTGAGGAAAAGTGCATATAAATTGACTCAGTGGAGTCAGTACTGTTACTGTGATACCATTAGTAGACCAAATTCCTTCTTCTGTGTGTGCCCTCATTGCATGTAGATCAGAACTCTCACTGCAAGGTTGAAAGCCTTTAAAATAGGTGTTCTGAGATCATTCAGCAATCCTTTACAAATAAGGTATCTCAATTTGCTTACTGAAAAAATATAGTTCAACTCCTGTGAGGATTTAATTTTTAACCACTAGTGTTCCCCTCCCTCATTTTTGTACAAAATTAGGTTATAATGCACCCCATCTTACACCATGTAGCCTGCTTTTTAGGCCCTATCTAAAGTTTGAAGCTAGCTTTATATGCATCAGTGCTCTATGGCTTGTATAATAACCATCCAGGATTAAAATTAGTTCCAGGATTTTCCATGTAATCATCTGCAAAGCAAAACCACTTTGTTCAATAACAATTTGAAACTGCATTAAATGATCAATGTAGATGGCAACTTTGTTGTTGTAGAAATTAGAATTCTGTTCCAACAACAAATCCCTCCTAAATCCATATTTTCAGTGTGACAGCTCCAGCCCAGATGGATATTTCTGTGCCACTGAATGGGAAGTGGAAGAAAATGTTTGTTCCCCTAAAAAAAATTAGGAAAAAAAGGAAAAGGTAAAATAATTTCACACAAGGTTCATTTTTAAAAACATTTCTGTAAACTATTTCAGAACAAAATGTAAAGACTTTTTTGAATAAATATGTTTAATTTTAATTTGCGGTTGGCAATAGGGAAATCTCTCTCTCTCTCTCTCTCTCTCTCTATATATATATATATATATATATATACCGACACTCCACCATTCATCCATTTTAAACCCCAAGACCCTTGCCAAGTCCTTAATTTCAAATTGAATGCATATTGCTTAAGTGATGCTTAAAGTCTGCCCTTGGCATTATGTTTCTTTTTTACTGCCCCCAGTGTTTCCAGAGACAAAGCACTCATGAAACAATGAAGAAAGTTGTACTCGCACCTGACATTCTTCTATCTCCAAAGACGCCCACACAGTAGTAAAAAAAAGCTTACACAACTCTTCAGAGAATGTGAAAAATAGATGCACAATAAGATACGTTAGTAATGAAAGACTTTAAAAGCCTGACTCTAATGGTAAGATTGCTGAACAAGGAAATAGATGGCCCCATAGACTTCTTTTGGATATTGGTATGAATTCAGGCAGAGCCAGATATAGTTCAGCTAGGAAATAGACTTGTACACAGATATGTTTTTAGCCAGTCCTTTCAGCCATTCAGCTTATTTTTTTCATACTGGTGCTCAAAACAGCAAAGAGCTAGCCATCACAGATTCCCATCCGTAAAAGGACAATGTGGCAGCCAATCATGCCTCCTCCTTCCCTATTTGGCATCACAGTTGAATCTTTTAGATTTTTGTTTTTTTCCTAGTTCTTTTTATTTAGTGGGACTGACTGGAAGTTGGGGACCTGAGGGATGGTGGGTGGGATGAACATGCACACGTTTGGTGGCTTGGATAGTCACCCTTTTAGCTTCTTTCTTTCCCTTCCTTCCTCTCCTTCAGAAAATACTTCTAAAAGATAATTATTATTAATAATAGTAATCCCAGCAAACAAAAAGAGAAGCCTCTCTCCTTTAGAGGAGAAAGTAGAAACAGGCAGCTTTAAAGGAAACAAAACCCCAAGGAGATTGCGAGCAGGCAGTAGAGACAGGGGGGCATTGTAAGAGGGGGAGGATAGCTTTTCACTGAACTCCAGGTCATTGCTCTTTCTTCCCTGGGCCCCCTTAAAATGCCTTGGAAAGCTGCACTTGGCATGCTACTGGTGCTGTTGAGAGAAACTGTGTATACATGCTTGCCTCTCCTCTAGAATAGAAACAGTTTTAAGGAGCATCTAACCAAAACTAGATCTCTTCTACAAACAGAAGGCAAAAGATCCAGAAAGAGTATCTTAACTCTGATGATTTTTTAAATCCAGGTCTTAATGAAGGATATGGAATGGGGGGCATGTGGGAAGTTCCTCCGCTCCCTATAATGAGCTGGATAGAGACCTTTCTTAAACCTGTTGCTGATACCTAGGCTCCTTTGAAGGGAAGAAAGGAAAAGCTCCCAGGGGAAAGGGGAGCCTCATAAGTTTCCTCTTGCCACCAATGGGCCAAAATATCTGGGGTTTCAGATATAGAATGAAAACACCCATTCAGCAGCGCGCCAGTTTTCAGGGGCAAGAAAATGGATATGGGGGGCTTCGGGCATCTGACAAGCAGAAACGGATAGCAATTCACCCAAAATGCAGAAGTCTGCTAGCAAAGCAAGTCAATAGTAAAACATTTCATTAAAACTGGTGCAACTTTTGGATCCCTGGTGACCAAACCTGCTTTCTGTTCCTTTTAAACACATATTTCCTTTTTCCATGTCTATCTGTAGGGCAGAGCTTTCCAAACATTTCATATTGGTGACACACTTTTTATACATGCAGTAATTTGCATCTCAGGAATTCAGTTTTACTAGCAAACCAATCCCATATAAGACATTTGAGCACATACGTAAATTATAATAGTGAAATGTATAGTGACACAACATATCTCATGAAAACCTTTCATTTATATTTTTAAATAGATGATTATTTCACACAGACCTGGAAGGTTCTCATTACATTCACAGCATACTGTAGCTGACACATTAACGTATCATGACACACAGTTTGGAAAGTTCTGGTCTAGGGGGTCAATGCATTTACAGAATCTAGTTTTTTCCCCACAAAGATTTTCTGTTTGGCTTAAAATTTTGTTTTAGAAAAAATAAGTTGTGGGAAGGTCTGGCAAGGCCCACAGTTCCACATGACTTACATCACCAAGCTTCCTTTGATCAAGGTGTTATTTCTCTTTTATATTCAGTCATGTATGCAATTTTACCTAGGAAAACTTAGTGGGGGCATATCGGATGTCAGCCTCCTCCTCTGCTCACTTTCCCCCACAACACAGCTCAGGTTCTGGTTATACAGTATTTATTCAAATGAACAAATTAACAGTTGCAAAGATATCACAGATAAAATGACAGTCTGAAACTTCATCTCAAGATCTATGGTTATCAATAAACATCTATGGATGCCATTTTCTTCTGTATTTAACCTTTACAGTTGTTATGCACACAACAATAAATACCCACCCACCCCCACTAACCTACCAGCAGTGTAGCATTCCCCAACATGGCCATGACCATATTGCCAAACAGCAAGGAAATGAGTGAAGATGTGGCTAGTGCTCACCCTATAGACTGACATGCTGTGATAGGCATCGGCACAAACATTGCACTCCAATTTACTATGTTATTGCCTAATTAGAAGAATGAGATACAGGAATATTAATAGCATTGAAGTATATTTTGGTCCATCAGGTGGCAGCAAAGTTTATGATAATTCCTTCCAAAAAAGTTAGATTATTGCAATATCTGTATCAGCCAATAGGCACATCAAAATGTGATCCCAGCTCCCCTTGTAGTAGAATTGTGGGTTCCAATGTATGCAGCTCCAAAAAACAAACAAACAAACAAACAAACAAACAAACCCAAAAAAACCCCCAAAACGCTGGCATTACAATTGTAGTCATAAATTTTACTGGAATTTGAGACTTATTGAAGATGACCTCCTTTTTAAGACGAACTATCATTTACGCCATTGGGAAATTTCCCGTTGATCTTTTTACCTTTCTAATGAGTGCCATGACAAAACTGTGAGCCTATTGGCTATTGTTTAAAAGAGATTAAATTTTAAAATTCGGCTGGGTTTAAACCCAACAAAATTATTTCCCATTGGGGGCCACTAAGACCCAGACACCCTAGATGGCACTGTTGATACTCATTGGAAGAGAGGACTGTTATAAAGCTCCTTTGAAAATTATGCTTAGAGAAGACAGCTTCAGAGTAAATCACAAATAATGTTCACACTTTAGCCATGATTTGACTCTGTGCATGATCAGCAGTGCACAAAGACTGCTTAGGGAAAAAAAGCGGTAGTAATTATCATTGCATTGCATTCATCCACAATGAATTAACTCTGTACCATCTCTTTTATTACAGACTATACTGCTCACTCACTGACTCACTGTCTATATTTTTCATTGGCTTTTTTAAAAAATATAGGAAACAAACAACTACTACAGACATGTATTAAAGGATCTGGCTGGGAGCTGTATAAAACTTTGTTAACATACCAGTTAAATTACCCATACATTGGAGACAATATTGTAAATTCATACTTATTTTATTATATTTTTATTCCATAACTAAACAAAAAAATGAGATTATTAGTTAGACCATATTTCCATAGCACCCAAAAAATGACACAGACCACTTTTTTACAGCACCATAGAGTTAAAGTTTGACTAATTGATTTTACTGTGCTTTAATTTTATGTCTACCTAGTTTAACAGTTGTAAGTTTTTAATCCATGTATTTTAACTATGTTGTACCCCACTCTAAGCCTTGAGAAGAAATAGTATGATGATGTTGTTGTTGTTATTGAAACCTAATGTACAATGACAGTTGGCACAATTCAACAGAATGTACCAAGTCATGCATACACACACACCTTCTGCACTAGGGTATTGTACAAGGAAAACATAAATGGGTCACATGTGGGATACTTATTTGTACGGATCATGATAGCATCTAAGTAAGACATTTGGGTTGTTTGCAGAGGACTTTATGATACAAAGCTGCTTTTCCATGGTAGTCACATAAGCAGCAATAGCTTGTATATACCAGCATGGGCACCCTTGAATTTGCACCTCTTTTCATTCATGCAACAGCACCAATTTGAAGATTCATGGTCCCATGGTCCAGCTTTCACATGCCCTGGTAACCTCCCTTCCTGCACTTCTATTATACAGCCCCTCCAAAAATATTCTTGGTATCTTGTTTTTTAGGCCTGTTCCTGAGGCTTTTTAACCTACTGGGGGCACTTATTTAGAAAATTGCATTGAATAGACCACATCAGCTCTAACATATTATGCATTTATTTAGGGTTTATTTATTTATTTAATACCATTCTATCTCACCCTTCTCCCCACAAGGGGACTCAGAGCGGCCTCACATAGGCATCAGCAATGCTTACAACATATACATCAAAGAATACACTAAAACAGTAAAAAAAAAATCATCTTAAAACATCAAACACATCAGCCAATACATTCCTTTACCAGATAATATTAAAATGCCAGTGTTTTGAAATAGTGAGAGGAGGTTGGAGAGTGGGAATGAAGAAGAATCCTGCCCCTGACATCAGTTCATAAGCAGTATAGAAGTAGAGCAGCCCCATCACGGGCAACTCTTGGAAGGTTGTTGAAGGTTTTTTGGGCTGTATGGCCATGTTCTAGAAGCATTCTCTCTTGACATTTCACCTGCATATATGGCAAGCATTCTCAGAGGTTGTGAGGTCCGTTGGAAATTAGGAAAATTGGGTTTATCTGTGGAAGGACCTGGGTGGGAGAAAGAACTCTTGTCTGTTGGAGGTAGGTGTGAATGTTTCAATTGGCCACCTTGATTAGCATTTCATGCCTGACAGTTTTTAGGTATGTCTTGCCACTGCCTGGGACATTGCTTTCTTGAGAGGTGATTAGATGTTCCTGATTGTTTCTTGTCAGGAGTTTCCCTGTGTTTGAGTTTTGTATTTTATTTACTGCTTTAATTTTTGAGGTTTTTTTAGTACTGGTAGCCAGATTTTGTTCATTTTCATGGTTTCCTCCCTTCTGTTGAAATTGTCCACATGCTTGTGGATTTCAATGGCTTCTCTGGTAGCCTGACGTGGTGGTTGTTAGAGTGGTCCAGTATTTCTGAGTTCTCAAATAATACTCTGTGTCCAGGTTGCTTCATCAGGTGCTCTGCTATGGCTGACTTCTCTCGTTGAAGAGTCTGCAGTGCCTTTCATGTTCCTTGATTTGTATCTGGGTACTGCATTTGGTGGTCCCTATGTAGACTTGACCACAGCTGCATGGCATTCGGTGGGTTTTATCCATCAACAGTGGAGGACAGGTTAATTGCAGAGAAGAGGAAGACCAGATACACTATGTTTGTCTACCTTGTCTGAAAAAGTCCAGAGTGACTGGCAAAAATAAAAGTCACCTCATTGAAAGAGACTGCTTTTAAGGTAGGTAGAAATGTAACTCACAATCACATTGTTGCTAAGTCCTACTGCAAGTAAATGAAAACAACTGTTATATTCTAGCTTAATGTACATTTTCTATTTCATAGATTTTTCACAGGATGGCTTTTTTCATGAAATAACAGTAGAAATATTTTCATGTAACAGAAATTATATTGGTTACATGTTTTGTTTTTTTAAAAAAGAGGTCATACAACTACTCAATCATTCCATATAAATGTTTTTTAGGGACTGAACACACATATGGTCATACCCTTCCCATGTGATCTCAGAAATATACCATATTATCGCCACTTATTCTAACTCTCAAAATAAACACACACACACACACACACACACACACAAGAAAACAACAACTATGTGCTGTATTGGTCCAAAAGATACCCATATGTAAAAATTTGTCCATAATATAACATTTACATTGATAAAACCAGAACTTTGTGGCATGTAGGAAACAATGATACTGCTAGGCATACTTTTCAAAAGATCACAAATGATTTTCGAGCTTTAGGAATAAAGCTAAAGCAATGTAATGTACAGGTGGTCTTTTCATCCCTCCTCCCAGTCATAAAACACGGTCCTACAAGGGCCAGAAAAATAGTACAGGTCAATAATTGGCTAAGAAAATGGTGTCAGGAGGAACGCTTTGGCTTCCTTGACCATGGCCTGCTTTTCCAGGAGGATGGCCTACTGGCAAGGGATGGGGTGCATCTCACACAAGTAGGAAAACACCTTTTTGCTCACAGACTCGCAAACCTCATTAGGCGCACTTTAAACTAGGCCCACTGGGGGAGGGTGACAACAGCCTTGCGAACACTACTTTACCCACAATGTCAGGGAACCACCAGAAGGCTAAACGGAGGGCTGCACAAACACAAAAAGGACCAAGTACCGAAAGCACAATAATCCCAATTAAACAGCTCAGGGGAAGATCTCAGGGGCTCACATGTCTTTACACTAATGCACAGAGCATGGGAAATAAACATGATGAACTCCAATTTTTAGCACAACACCACAAATATGATACAATAGGCATCACTGAAACCTGGTGGGATGACTCCTATCGCTGGAATGTAGACATCGAGGGCTATAACCTCTTTCACAGAAACCGAACAAAGGGGAGAGGAGGCGGAGTAGCCTTATATGTCAAAAACTCTTATGTTGCAGAAGAAATGCATGACAGCAATCCGGGAAACCAGCTTGAAAGCATCTGGATAAGAATCAAGGGAACTGGGACTCAAAAAGATCTTGTTGTAGGAGTCTACTACAGACCTCCAAGCCAGGAGGAAGAACTTGATGAAGTCTTCTGCTAACAGTTGACTAAACAGGCACAGAGAAGAGATGTAGTAGTCATGGGCGATTTCAACTATCCCGATATTTGCTGGAAAACAAACTCGGCCAAGAGTAAACAGTCCAACAAATTCCTCACTTGCCTTGCAGACAATTTCATGGTCCAGAAGGTAGAAGAGGCAACAAGGGGATTGGCTACTCTTGATCTCATCCTAACAAATGTGGAGGACCTGATCGATGCAGTTGAAGTGGTAGGATCCTTAGGGGCAAGTGACCATGTGCTCCTGCAATTTGAGGTACAAAGGAAGGCCGAAACTAAGACAAGTCAAACCCGCATTTTGGACTTTAGGAGAGCTGATTTCCAAAAAATGAAGGAAACACTGAGCAGCATTCCGTGGACACAGATACTAAAAGACAAGGGAGTTACGGATGGATGGGAGTTTCTCAAGAGTTAAATACTCAAAGCGCAGTTGCAAACCGTCCCAACAAAAAGAAAAAATAGGACAAGTGCAAAGAAGCCAGAATGGATGTCCAAAGAACTTCTAACTGTGCTGAGACACAAAAGAGACATGCACAAGAACTGGAAAAAGGGAGAAATCACCAAAGAAGAATTCAAACAAATAGCCAACACCTGTAGGGAAAAGGTCCACAAGGCTAAAGCACAAAACGAGCTCAGGCTTGCCAGGGACATTAAAAACAATAAAAAGGGATTCTTTTCTTATGTCAGTAGAAAAAGGAAAAACAAGGAGGCGATAGGGCCTCTTCGAGGAGAAGATGGGGCAATGCTGACAGGGGATAGGGAAAAGGCAGAACTACTTAATCCCTTCTTTGCCTCGGTCTTCTCACAAAAAGAAAGTCATCTTCAACCTCAGCAAGACGGAGCGGATGAGGGATTTGAGGACATCCAACTCCAAATTGGGAAACAAGTCGTACAGGAATACCTGGCCGCTCTAAATGAGTTCAAGTCCCCAGGGCTGGATCAACTACACCCAAGAGTATTGAAGGAACTAGCGGAAGTCATTTCGGAACCATTGGCAACCATCTTTGAGAGTTCTTGGAGAATGGGAGAAGTTCCAGCAGATTGGAGGAGGGCCAATGTGGTCCCAATCTTCAAGAAGGGAAAAAAGGATGACCCAAACAACTACCGTCTGCTCAGCCTCACGTCAATACCAGGCAAGATGCTGGAAAAGATTGTTAAGGAAGTGGTCTGCAAACACTTAGAAACAAATGCGGTCATCACTAATAGTCAACATGGATTTATCAAAAACAAGTCATGCCAGACTAATCTGATCTCTTTTTTCGATAGAGTTACAAGCTGGGTAGATGTGGGGAATGCCGTGGATGTAGCGTACTTGGATTTCAGTAAGGCCTTCGACAAGGTCCCCCATGACCTTCTGGCAAGGAAACTAGTCCAATGTGGGCTAGGCAAAACTACGGTGAGGTGGATCTGTAATTGGTTAAATGGACGAACCCAGAGGGTGCTCACCAATGCTTCCTCTTCATCCTGAAAAGAAGTGACAAGCGGAGTGCCGCAGGGTTCCGCCCTGGGCCCGGTCCTGTTCAACATCTTTATTAATGACTTAGATGAAGAGTTAGAAGGCAGGATCATCAAGTTTGCAGACGACACCAAATTGGGAGGGATAGCCAATACTCCAGAGAACAGGAGCAGGATTCAAAACCATCTTGACAGATTAGAGAGATGGGCCAAAACTAACAAAATGAGGTTCAACAGTGACAAATGCAAGATACTCCACTTTGGCAGGAAAAACGAAATGCAAAGATACAGAATGGGGGATGCCTGGCTCGAGAGCAGTACGTGTGAAAAAGATCTTGGAGTCCTCGTGGACAACAAGTTAAACATCAGCCAACAATGTGATGTGGCGGCAAAAAAAGCCAACGGGATTTTGGCCTGCATCAATAGGAGCATAGTGTCTAGATCTAGGGAAGTAATGCTACCCCTCTATTCTGCTTTGGTTAGACCACACCTGGAATATTGTGTCGAATTCTGGGCACCACAATTCAAGAGAGATATTGACAAGCTGGAATGTGTCCAGAGGAGAGCGACTAAAATGATAAAAGGTCTGGAGAACAAGCCCTATGAGGAGCGGCTTAAGGAGCTGGGCATGTTTAGCCTGAAGAAGAGAAGGATGAGAGGGGATATGATAGCCATGTATAAATATGTGAGAGGAAGCCACAGGGAGGAGGGAGCAAGCTTGTTTTCTCCTTCCCTGGAGACTAGGACGCGGAACAATGGCTTCAAACTACAAGAGAGGAGATTCCATCTGAACATGAGGAAGAACTTCCTGACTGTGAGAGCTGTTCAGCAGTGAAATTCTCTGCCCCGGAGTGTGGTGGAGGCTCCTTCTTTGGAAGCTTTTAA